>NC_073302.1:221101035-222301035 GCF_027595985.1 Sorex araneus
TGGAATGTAATCGAGATAAGGCGTAAACGAAGTGAAACTTATCACTTACAAGGGTGGGGACTGGGGAGGTGGGAGGGGGGCGGCAGGTATACTGGGGGGGGTTGGTGATGGAAGATGGGCACTGGTGAAGGGAAGGGTGTTTGAGTATTGTATAACTGACATAATCCTGAGAACTATGTAAACCCTCCACATGGTGATTCAATAAAATTAAAAAAAAAAAAAAACCCTGATACTCTGACCTCAAAATTGACCAAGGAGAGGGTTGTGTTGAGTGAGGTGAGGAATATGCTCATAGAAGCATAGGATACGGAGAACAAATAATTGGTATTTTGGTGGTGAGCATTGTATGGTAGCATCGTATCCTTAAAACATTACACTATTGTAGACTTATGCAGCCTCAATTTTTAAAAAAATTTAGTAATTCTCCAAGGGTAACAAATTCCTCAAATACAGAGGTTTACCCCAAGAAACAATTTCACATGTGTACAGAACAAAATGTCTGTGGTCTCATTTGGTTCTTCATTCCTACAATAACCACTGTCAACAGCGTCACCTTTGAAAACAAAAAGCAAATTTAAACAGAATTAACTATATCAACATAATATGGCCAAACAATACTGTGACCTCTTTCATAACCCACCTTGGCAAAACCAATTAAGACGTCAAGAAAAAATTGCTCTGAAAACAAATAAAAAATACCTACAATTCAACAGTATAATTTGGTGCCCAGTATGCTGCAAATAAATCAAGATGAATAGCAGATCCCAACAACAAATACTTACTCTTTACCAGGAAATAGTTTCAAATTGGGCATGTGTCTTGTGGTGGTCAGGTCTATTGAACAGAAGCTCTATTTTGCAGAGAGGAAGATGTTTAGCTGATGGAGAAAACAAACAAACAAATGCTATCACTGCATTAGGAATTTGCCTCTGTACTGCCTCAGTTATGCTCATGGGGTGCCATTTTCCAGCTGAGGAAATCAGCTCAAAGAAAATTAATGACACATGCAAGGATGCATAGCTAGCAAAAAAGGGAGTGAAGGAATGTTTATTTCAATCCCACTCACATCCTCTGCTAAAAGCATACTTGAAACAAAGTGTATCTTACTCAAGGAAGCCTTATAAAGCCCTCCATACATGCATAGTTATCATGGTAGGATGTGGGGATGAGAGGTAAGGGACTCTAAAGAGCATCAGTATAGGTTCATTTCTTTCATATTCAATCATGGTTATCATTTGGGACTTAAGAAACCATGATTGGGGCTGGAGAGATGGTGCAGCAGGTAGAGTGCTTGCTTTGCATGTAACCAACCTGGCACCCCCATATGTTACCCTGAGGCCTGCCAGGAGTGATCTCTGGGTGCAGAGCCAAAAGTAAACCCTGAGCACTGATGTGTCTGTTCCGCCAAAAAAGGAAAAGGAAGAAGAAAGAAAGAAAGAAAAAGAAAGAAAGAAAGAAAGAAAGAAAGAAAGAAAGAAAGAAAGAAAAAGAAAGAAAGAAAGAAAGAAAGAAAGAAAGAAAGAAAGAAAGAAAGAAAGAAAAAAAGAAAGAAAGAAAAAAGAAAGAAAGAAAGGTAGGAAGAAAGAAAGAAAGAAGGAAGGAAGGAAGGAAGGAAGGAAGGAAGGAAGGAAGGAAGGAAGGAAGGAAGGAAGGAAGGAAGGAAGGAAGGAAGGAGAGAGAGAGAGAGAGAGGGAGGGAGGGAGGGAGGAAGGAAGGGAGGAAGGAAGGAAGGAAATCATAATTGATATGGAATAGCTTTGGTTGCAATTTTAATGTGACCTTTCAAAATAAAGTTATTTTCTAATCTTTTCTTATATATTGTTATAACTGGATCAACTTCTCATTTCACAAGAAAGAACTTGACAGACTGAGAATAGAGTGGGATCACCACGCACAAATAGAAGCAGGGACTCCCTATTTGAGATTCCAAATCTGTCTGGGCATTCAGACTGAATCAAGCACTCTAGGACTCACTCTAGAAAAGGGAAGCAAAGAATGGAAAAGTTAATAAAGACCAAGTGAAGAGGAATCTTCTCCATGTTCCTGCATAGTAATATTCTGTGTGCACTTTCTCTCTGAATTCAGACCATGCTACTTGCTATAATCTTGGCTTTACATAGTCCAATTTCCCTTCGTGATCCTACTTTTTCTCTTCAATTAAAAGCTTTCTAGATGGTGCTGGCATAACTGGACAACCACATGCAAAAAATATGGGTTTAGACCTCGACCTAACACTATGCACAAAAGTCAGATCAAAATGGATTAAAGACCTCAACATCAGACCACAATCCATAAGGCACATTGAAGACAAGGTCGGAAATACCCTCCACGATATTGAAGCCAAAGGTATCTTCAAAGATGACACGGAGCTAAGCAATCAAGTAGAAACAGAAATAAACAAATGGGACTATATTAAACTAAGAAGCTTCTGCACTGCAAAAGATACAGTGACCAGAATACAAAGGCAATCTACAGAATGGGGAAGGATATTCACCCAATACCCATCCAATAAGGGGTTGATATCAAGGGTATACAAGGCACCAGTTGACCTCTACAAAAAGAAAACATCCAAACCCATCAAAAAATGGGGCAAAGAAATGAACAGAAACTTTCTCAAGAAAGAAATATGAATGGCTAAAAGGCACGTGAAAAAATGCTCTTCATCACTAATCATCAGGGAGATGCAGATCAAAACAACTATGAGATACCAGCTCACACCACAGAGACTGGCTCACATCCAAAAGAACAAAAGCAACCGGTGTTGGCATGGATGTGGAGAGAAAGGAACCCTCCTACACTGCTGGTGGGAATGCCAACTGGTTCAGTCCTTTTGGAAAACAATATTGTCACTTCTCAAAAAATTAGAAATCGAGCTCCCATTTGACCCAGCAATACCACTTTTGGGAATATATCCCGGGGAGGCAAAAAAGTATAGTCAAAATGACATCTGCGCCTGCATGTTCATTGTAGCACTGTTTACAATAGCCAGAATCTGGAAAAAACCCGAATGCCCGAGAACAGATGACTGGTTAAAGAAACTTTGGTACATCTACACAATGGAATACTATGCAGCTGTCAGAAAGGATGAAGTTATGAACTTTGCATATAAGTGGATCAACATGGAAAGTATCATGCTAAGTGAAATGAGTCAGAAAGAAAGAGACAGACACAGAAAAATTGCACTTATTTGCAGAATATAAAATAGAATAGTAGCAATAGTACCAGGAGGCCTGCTCCACGGCTTGGAAGCTGACCTCACATGCTGGGGGAGAGGGCAGCTCAGACAGAGAAGGGAACACCAACAAAAGTGCAGTGGAGGATCCACTCAGGATAGCAGAGGCGGGTTGAAAGCAGACTATAGATTGAACATGATAGCTACCCAGTATCTCCATTCAAACCATAACACCCAATAGAAGAGAGAGAACACTAAAGAATTCCCTGTCACGGAGAGGGAGTGGCAGGGGCCCAGATAACATAGTGGGGGCGGGGGAGGGGCGCTGGGGCCATCGATGGAGGAGAATGGGCACTGGTGGAGGGATGGGTACTTGAGTATTGTATAACTGTAACACAGGCACGAAACTCTGTAACTGCACCCTCACAATGACTCATTAATAAAAAAAATGAAATAAAACTGGAGTTTTAGAAGACAGACACATGTATTCAACTAAGATTCAATTTATAGAATAAATTTGTTCTTAAAAGTAAAAAAAAAATAAATAAATAAAAAGCTTTCTAGAGACCACATTTTCTACACCTCATACCTTTCTTCAAAGACCTGGGGAGACGCCTCAATGGGCTAAGTGCACCTGGTCTGGATGCAGAAGCCCCAGGAGCAATGCCTGAGTACTCCCTCAAGGGCACCAAGCTCTGAGCATGCAGTAGCCCCTGGTCATTAGTGGGTGTGGCCAAAACAAAAAAAATTTTAAAGATAAAAGTCCCAGAAACCTATAGACTATGAAAATGTTTAGTAAATCCTATTTCACCAGAAATCTGTGCCCAATCATTGAAACTATCACTTGCCATTTACTTGATTCCTGTCCCATCTGATCCACTTTGGCCCACAACTATTATTCTTCTTTGGATAGTCAAACCCCAAATGATGATGAATATTTGTAAGGCCCCTGCTGTAGTCCTGCCTCTAGTTCAGTTGGAACTCTTGAATTACTCATCTCTAAATTCCTATTTAACTTCTTATTTTAACCACATCTTTTCCCTTAAAAGTAAAATTGTGCCTAGGGAGACAATTCCAAGTGCTAGTGCATACATGTGTCCTCGAACAGGAGCAACCCTGAGCCCTGAGCTGGGCGTACACCTCAGCACAACCAGCTGTAGCTCAAAAATTTTAAAAAATGCATGTATGTAAGGAGCATGTCATCAGGGTCATTTTTTGAGTGTGTGTAAAGGTGAGGAGAGGAGAGAAGAGGAAGGGAAGGGAGGAGAAAGGAGGGGAGGTAGGGAAAGGAGGGAGAGGGAGGGAAGGACAGGGGAGGGGAGGGGAGGGGAGGAGAGAAAACAATGATTGGAATGGCTCCCCATGGGGTAATTTTTATGTTTTAGCAAATCAAATATGACACCTCTGCCTTGCACGACGGACTCTGGTCCAAAACTATCAAAATACAAATCCAATCAAGATGCAAGAACGATGGTGATGAGTATGCAAATTAGCACAAAACTTTTGACAAAAGCTCTTAAAACCCAAAAAAGAAATATTTTCACCTAACATTTTGTTGTCTAGAAATTTTATTGCAGCAATACTATGTAGTATTCAATGATATATACAAATATATTCATCAAGGATTTATAAATGTGAAATATTAAGAATGACCCACATATGTACCAATGGCAATTGGCTAAGTAAATTATGCTACACAGATAAAATAAAATATTCTGAGCCCACTAAAAATACAAATGTATTTTGACATGAAAAAGATGCTGAAGATATGTCACTGAGAGAAAAAAAGCATATTCTAAGACAGTATGCATAAAATTATCCCATTTTTTAAAAATAATAGAACATATGGTTGTATATATGTAGATAGAAAATCTAAAATGATATTCACCAAACTATTCATAGTGACTTTTCCTGGGGGATGGAACTAAGATTATTTATTTCTAGTTTTTAATATGTCTTCTTTTTATTTATTTGATTTCTCTAATTTTTCTTTAGTTTACAGTGTATTAATGTTATAGACATGGTACTGCACCACACCCACTACATTTCACCAACAATTCCCCAAATCAAAACAATAAGATTGTTTTGATTTGGGGAATTGTTTTGGCTTCCTCTTGCAGACACCCCATCCAGTCTTCTTGGCAGACTCTGGGTTTTAGGCAGAATCTCACGGTTCCTTTTCATTGACCACTGTCTGCTCCATTATTTTGTTTCCTTATACTACAAGTGAGCGAGATCATCCACAATTTGTCCTTCTTCCGACTCACTTCTGAGCATAATATTCTCCAGTTGCACCCAAGTTGCAGTTAACTGCATGTTTTCATATTTTCCTATAGTGTGGTCGTATTCAGTTGCTTATATACCACAATTTCCCTGTGGGGGAGGTTAACTCGGGGTACTGGGCCACACTCAGGGATTATTGCTGTAAGTGTGGGGCTGGGAAGCCACTGGCAGTGGATGGAACAGGACTCAGTCTCATGCAAGGTAAGTCTTCATTCCCTGCATAATCTCTCTGGCCTGTATGACAATTTCTTGATCTATTCATCTATTTCTATTCATCTATTTCACTCATCTGTTTCTGGTTACCTGGGTTGTTTTCTACGATCTTGGCTATTGCAAATAGTCCCGCAAAGAACAAAGATGTGCAAATAACTTTTTGAATGAATGTTTTTGTGTTCTTGGGGTAGGTGTGACGAAGCGGAGTTGTGGATCCTATGCAGGGCAGTGGTTGGCAGGGGTGAGGTAGGGTGGGGTCCAATCTTTAATTTCTGAAAAGTCTCCATACTGTTATCCATAAAGGCTGTGCCAGATGACAGTCCCAGCAACAGAATATGAGGGTGCCTTTTTTTTCCCACTGAATCCCTACAAGTACTTGCATTTCTGGTCTTTTTGGTATCGGCATTTACACTGGTATGAGATGATATCCCATTGTTTTGATTTGCATTTCCCTGATAGTAAGTGATGATAAACACTTTTTTCATTTGCCTGTTGGCCATATGTATGAATTTTTTAGAATCTCTAATTTATATGAATATGTATGATTTTGACATTAAAAATGAGCAATTATTTTTATTCTATTTTTAGTTTGGGGCTTGGTGTTTGGCATATAAAGACCTGACAAGTATTTCAAACCTTGAACTAAAAAGAAGAACAAAGAGAAAAATTACTATCCAAAGAGAGGTTCTCATGTGAGTTACACTGGAGAAACAATCAGTTAATATGGATGCTGGAGACCTCCAAGCATGTAGATGCAAATATACATCTTATTCACGATCCAAAATATTTCTGATGGTTTTGAGGGGAAATGGCAAGCTCATAATATGCTTATGATGCCACTTCTTCACATTCACTTCAACAAGGAAAATGAAAGTGAAAAAATAAAAACTGGAGAGATGGTAGAGGGGTAAGGAGCTTTCCTTGCACAGGACAGATCTAGGTTTGACTTCCAGTGCTGCATCATTCCCAAGCACCTTCAGGAGTGATCTCCAAGAGCAGATTCAGGACTAATCCCTGAGCACAGAGTTCAAAGTAAGCCCAGCATACTGCTAGGTATGGCCCAAAAGCTGAGGAGGGGAAAAGTAAACAGAGAAAAGAAAAGAAATGGAATTGATTGTAGTTGTTTATAATCTGTAAGTTTTTTTAATTTATTTATTTTAAATTAGTGAATCACCGTGAGGGTACAGTTACAGATTTATACATTTTAGTGCTCCTGTTTCCCTCATACAAAGTTCGAGAACCCATCCCTTCACCAGTGCCCATTCTCCACCACCTGTAAACCGAGCATCCCTCCCACCTCCCCAGTCCCATCTCCCCCCACCCCCACCCTGCCACTGTGGCAGGGTATTCCCTTTTGTTCTCTCTCTCTAATTAGGTGTTGTGGTTTGCAATAAAGGTGTTGAGTGGCCATTGTGTTGGGTCTCTAGTCTACATTCAGCACGCATCACCCTTCTCCCGAATGGCCTTGACCACATTTTACTTGATATTCCCGTCTCTGAGTTGCCCTCTCCACAGAATGTGAGGCCAGCCTCCAAGCCATTGAGCCAACCTCCTGGTACTTATTTCTACCATTCTTGGATGTTAGTCTCCTACTCTGTTATTCTATATTCCACAGATGAGTGCAATCTTTCTATGTCTGTCTCTCTCTTTCTGACTCATTTCACTTAGCATGATACTTTCCATGCTGATCCACTTATATGCAAAATTCATGACCTCATTTTTCCTAACAGCTGCATAGTATTCCATTGTATAGATATACCAAAGTTTCTTCAACCAGTCATCTGTTCTAGGGCACTCAGATTTTTTCCAGATTCTGGCTATTGTAAACAGTGCTGCAAATAAGTGCAGATGTCATTTCTTCTATACTTTTTTGCTTCTCTTGGATATATTCCCAGAAGTGGTATTGCTGGGTCAAATGGGAGCTCAACTTCTAATTTCTTGAGAATCATCCATATTGTTTTCCAAAAGGGCCGAACCAGTCGGCATTCCCACCAGCAGTGTAGAAGGGTCCCTTTCTCCCCACATCCTCTCCAGCAGTGGTTGCTTTTGTTCTTTTGGATATGTGCTAGTCTCTGTGGTATGAGGTGGTATCTCATGATTGTTTTGATTATAAGCTTTTTAATTTAACAATATACCTTTATCTTCAAACAGATTTACCATTGAGTACCTCCTTTCTTAGTATTGACTCTTTAGGTATTTATGCAAAGTTAACTGTTTCTTGAACAACTGTGTTCCTGGAAACAACTAAAGTTTTCCTGTTGAGGTGCCCGTTGTACCATGCACAATGCCCCACAACAATGCTAAAGGAAGGAACCTGCACAAAGCCTACAGTCTGGCTTGTGGCCCAACCGGCTGCCCAGGTGTGTCACCAGGTGTCCCATAGGCACGCCCAGACTGGTTCTGATTTCAGCAGTACATTAAGAGGGTATCCATCGCTCCCTTTCAGAGATAGTATCAAATAACTAGAGAATTAATTTGCAATAAGTATGATCTATCAATTAAAACAGCTAGTATGTATGATAGCATCTTGGGTCCTCTTTCTCTTCTTTTGAATAAATTAATGACAGGTTAAATACACCAGATGGCTATACTGCAAGTATGACTTTTCAACAAGAGCAGGAAGGGACAGAACTTGAACATGTTACATCTTGCCACAACATTCAGATGTGTCCATCTCCACAACAGTTACATCTTCCAAAGGTCCAGACACTATTCTTTCTGTTGAGTCCAACTCCCTTTGAAACAGGGAAGTAATAAAGCAATGCACATCACAATAGATGAAATCTGTTGCTTGCTTATAATCAAGTTCCATTCCATTCCTTTCTTGTGACCTCAATCTCTGAATTTCCCTAAATGGTGTTGTGACATCTACAAATACTAATACAGCCCATTTCTGACTATTCTCTCAGATGGCTGATCACATCCATTGTATGCAGATTGCACTAGCTTTGCTTTGAGAAGATGTAGTAGTCAGGATATACTTACACAACCAATAAGCCAAAATCTCGGTGACTTGGTGGAATCATTTATTTTGTGCTCTTGGAGTCTTGTTTGGCATGGCAGGACCTTCCTTCATCTGCTGATTCTCTATGTGGGTTCTACCCATTCCGTGGTCTACCAATTAGCCCATGGCTACAGGAACAATGTAGCAGGAGGAGGCAGAGATGGAACAGAAAGCAGCCTCTAAAAGACCTCAGCCAACCTGACATTTCATATCCCATTCATGTATTATTAACCAGAACTACTTATATACCAATCTAACTCCAAAGTAGGTTAGAAGATATGGGGGACCACTGGATTATTTGGAAAGCATTGGTTGCATCTGAAACAGAAAGCTATCCTATTTCCTCCCAGTTTTTATAAGACCAAGGAGTTAGTTCAATGGGCTAAGAGAGCATGCTTTGCACCAATTTGACACCCAGCACTGCATGTTCCCCCACCACCCACTGGAAGAGGGCCCCTAAAAAATGCAAAATGCTGTGCTATCACACGCATGCCTGATGCCCACCCAACCAGTCCTCATCAGTAAGGCTGTGTGAAGTGGTTAAAGCTGGCGATTCAGAATGTCATCAGACACAGGCTCAAAGACCAAAACAGGGTACTCCATGCCTCCTTGAAGACTGCAGAGACAATCTCAGGCCATTTCCCAGGCCAAGTACCTCCCATGTCCAAGTGGATGGCTGAGGGGAAGACAGAACCATATCTAGAGCCACCAGAGGCCAAAAGAGAAAGCTGAGCATCCCTCCAGGCAAATCAGCCAATCTTCAGGTGACCGCCCTGTAACTCTCCTGGAAGCTGCTCCCAAAGGCAGGTGAAGAGGTAGAAGGTGGGGGGTCAGGACACACAGAGCAGGAAACCAG
The DNA here is from genome assembly GCF_027595985.1 of Sorex araneus. Classification (NCBI taxonomy): domain Eukaryota; kingdom Metazoa; phylum Chordata; class Mammalia; order Eulipotyphla; family Soricidae; genus Sorex; species Sorex araneus. Next base: position 221,110,564 of record NC_073302.1, read on the forward strand.
GGCGCAGCGTCTGTGAGTCTGTCCCCTGCCTGCAAGGCCTTGACCCTCTGAGACCACCCCCATGCCTCACCCTGTGTACTCAGAAGTTAAAAGGGCAGGTGGCAGCACCGACCACAGTCATCGAATGGAGAAGGGATCTGTTAGCAAAGTGTATCCTGACTGTCATATGAAGACAGGCAGGGAGCAGGTGCTGGCTGACAGACTCAGAGGGGGGGTTGGGAGACTGAGTCCCCCCCACACCAGACGCCCCTCCTTAGGCTGGTGAACTGGGCAAGGCAGGGCCGGGGAGTGCTGCTGCTTTCAGGAATGTGGGGTGGAGGGTTCCTTGGCATCCTGAGCAGTCATCCGAGAGCCAAGGAGTGGTTCGCAAGCTCAGAGACACTTGAAGGTTTACATCTGTGATGCCTCATGTTGTTTTGACAGAATTCTTTTTTTAAGCTGAAAAAGGGGGAGCAGAAGGCAATGTGTCCCTTCGAGTAGTCAATTAGGAACAGTGCCTTCTGGAGACCCCCACTTTATACTGAGCCCTCTGTCTGCGTTCCCAAGTCTGAACCAAAGTGACTATGCAGCCTCCAGACTCCTTGTCCACGCTCTGGGTGTATCTCCACCACCCCTGAAGAGTGAATAGACAATGAATCAGTAAAAGAGAAAAAGGGAAGGAATGAGAAGAAAATAGGGGAATGGCCCATATGAAGCTACTACCCTACAAAACAGACTGATTTGGGCTCAGAGAAGAGGTTCTTAGGGGACACCCGGCATGTGTGAGGCTCTGATTCAATTCACGTGATCCTCACAAATAGAGCTAGGCATAATAGACTGGTGGTCCTTGAGCACTGCTTGATGGTGCCCCTACTTTTAAATTAGCCATATTTTTCTCCACCTAAAAGGGGAATATGCCAATAGCTATCTAAATTTTTTTAATTTTTTTAAAAATTGGAGATTGACTCAGGAGAAATCTGAGAGAAGAGTATCCCTGTTATCACCCCAAGCATGCCTAACCATCCACAAGCCCTCCGCTCTAGGGAAAGCTGGGATAGAGGATGTGTAATTTGTGTGAGTTAGTGTGGGGATGGGCGGGGGAGTCTGCAGGATCTTAAAATCCCTCAGACACCCCTGAGAGACACAAAGTGTAAGTTACCAACCAGGCAAAGAAGAGGATCCAGAGTGGCCCCTGCTCAGTGAGCAAAGTCCCCTGTAGAATCGTCACAGATTAGCCAGGCTAAGCACAGATGTACTGAGAAACCCAAAAGCCCCTACCTCATCCTGTCAGCTGTGAATTTGAAGGCTGCATTACATTCCAGTGAACCACTCCCTCCAGGATTGCATTTGTTTGTATTCCCTAAACCCCATCCTAGGCCCAGGGGCGACATGGCAGAGAGCCAAGGAGATCCAGCACCCTTGTCCAGCTTGGAAATTTTTCAAGAGAACCAGTCTATAAACTATTAGCAGAAGTGAAGGTGTGCTTCCACCAGAGGGTCAGCCAAGTCATCCCCAGGAAGAGTGTCTAAGGTTAGGTCTTAGGTGGTAGTTCTCAGCCCCAGCCGTAGAGAGCCCAGGATACCGCAAGGAGGCTGAGGGTGAAAATTGCATCCTTGGAAGGACAGCACAGGGTTAGATCAAAAGAGGGTGGGATCAGAAAAAGGCAATAAAGACTGATGTACAGAAAAATCTGCACTGCCCGGGCAAAAGGGAGCAATAGCATGCCAGTCCCAGACTCTAACTCTAAGGAGTCCTGAGCTTTCATCCTGCATTTGTCCTTCTTCTTCTGCCTTCTTCATTTCACACAGTCTTCCAGTTCCATCCAGGTTGCAGCAAATCGAATGATTCCATCATTCCTTACTGCCTCAGAATGCCCTTTGTGTGGTCACTTATACATGGTATTGAAAATAACTGTATGAGGAAATGCAATGGTTTAAAGGGGGCCAGGGGTAGGGGAGGGATAGTGCCTAGATCACCCTTGGCCCCAGAGTAGGAATGAGAAGGAAAGAAAAAGAGTGAAGGAGAAGGGGAGAAATGACAGAACAAGGATCAAGAGGACCAAGTAAATACATTGGCGGTGTTAGGGAATGATAGAGTTAAATAATTCCAACCACATGAACTCTACAAGAAGAAAACATCCAACCCCATCAAAAAATGGGGCGAAGAAATGAACAGAAACTTTACCAAGGAAGAAATACGAATGGCCAAAAGGCACATGAAAAAGTGCTCTGCATCACTAATCATCAGAGAGATGCAGATCAAAACAACCATGAGATACCACCTCACACCACAGAGACTAGCACACATCCAAAAGAACAAAAGCAACCGCTGTTGGAGAGGATGTGGGGAGAAAGGGACCCTTCTTCACTGCTGGTGGGAATGCCGACTGGTTCAGCCCTTCTGGAAAACAATTTGGACGACTCTCAAAAAATTAGATATTGAATTCCCATTTGACCCAGCAATACCACTGCTGGGAATATATCCCAGAGAGGCAAAAAAGTACAATCGAAACAACATCTGCACATGTATGTTCATCGCAGCACTGTTTACAATAGCCAGAATCTGGAAAAAACCCGAATGCCCCAGAATGGATGACTGGTTGAGGAAACTTTGGTACATCTATACAATGGAATACTATGCAGCTGTTAGAAAAAAGGAGGTCAAGAATTTTGTAGTTAAGTGGATGGGCATGAAAAGTTTCATGCTGAGTGAAATGAGTCAGAAAGAGAGAGACAGACATAGAAAGATTGCACTCATCTATGGTATATAGAATAACAGAGTGGGAGACTAACACCCAAGAACTGTAGAAATAAGTACCAGGAGGTTGACTCCATGGCTTCGAGGCTGGCCTCACGTTCCGGGGAAAGGTCAACTCAGAGAAGCGATCACCAACTACATTGTAGTCGAAGGCCATGTGGGGGAAGGGAGTTGCGCGCTGAATGAGGGCTAGAGACTGAGCACAGCGGCCACTCAACACCTTTATTGCAAACCACAACAGCTAATTAGAGAGAGAGAACAGAAGGGAATGCCTTGCCACAGTGGCAGGGTGGGGTGGGGGGGAGATGGGATTGGGGAGGGTGGGAGGGACACTGGGTTTACGGGTGGTGGAGAATGGGCACTGGTGAAGGGATGGGTTCCCGAACTTTGTATGAGGGAAGTATAAGCACAAAAGTGTATAAATCTGTAACTGTACCCTCACGGTGATTCTCTAATTAAAAATAAATAAATTTAAAAATTAAAAAAATAATAATAATTCCAACCACAGAGTTAAAAACACTGAAATCAGGGCTGGAGCGATAGCACAGCAGGTAGGGCATTTGGCTTGCATACAGCTGACCCGGGTTTAATTCCCAGCATCCCATATGGTCCCCCGAGCATTTCCCCGAGTAATTCCTGAGTGCAAAGCCAGGAGAAACCCCTGTGCATTGCAGGGTGTGACCCAAAAAGAAAAAAAAAACAACAACACTGAAATCACCAGACCCAAACTTTAATAATAAAAGATGCCTGTCAATATGACAGTCTGGGGCTGGGGCCCAGGAGTGGGAGGGGGGACCTGGGAACCCTGGACAGAAGCTGGCACTGGTGGCAAAATCAGTGACAGAACATTAGATGTCAAAAACTCAACTATGAATAACTCTAACTCACAGTGTTTTAATAAAATAAAATTATGAGGGGGGAATTTTAATAATCAAAAAATAAATAATTTTTTTAAGAGTCCTAAACTTGTCTCCAAGAGGAGATATTCACCCACTTCCCATTTGTTTGCTTGTTTTGTTTGAATAGGAAGCAGAATTTACTGGGGTGAGATTGAGTGTAGGAGGTGGGGGTGACAGGGGATGTCTTCAAGGCTTTCATGAATGCAGTCCCCACATTTGTGCAGAGGCCCAAGATTAGGGGTGTACATGACCCCGCCACAATTTGGGATGAGCTTCTTTTCCACCACCATATCTTCAAACTCAGCGGCGTTAGTATGGTAAAGGCCCCACTTCTTGGAGCAGTGGACCTTCCTTCCAGCAGACAGAGGACCTGGGATGGGCTCTGTCCCCTACTCCTTGTTCTTCAGCTGCTCTGGGGCCTTGTGGAATTTGAGGTTTTTCCAAAGGCTCCTGCGTACCTCTTTGTGCCTAAGACTCCTCTCTGCCTGAATAAGGGGGATACTCTCAGGGTGCAAGAGATGGTATATAGGCATCTCCCGGGGGGACAGGACAGATAGTGCAGTGGGTAGGGCATTTGCCTTGCACGCAGCTGACTTGGTTTGATCCCTGACATCACACATGGTCCCTCAGGCACTGCTAGGAATAACCCCTGAGCATCGTTAATGTGGTCCCTCCCCTGAAATTGGATGTCTCCTCTCTCCGGATGCCCCACATCCCTTTTCACAGGATAAATACCCAAGGCCTCTCCTTATTTTCTTTAGAATTTAAAGCCAGGTGAATACTCCATGGGCACACTACCAACTTTGGGGCCCCCCACTAATCTCTCTGAAATTAATTTATTCTTCTGCCCTGCCTCAGAAGCACCCAGGGGAGAAGGAGGGGCTTTCCCCCTGTGCCCTGACATAGCTGCCTAAGGGCTTCTGAGCAAAAGAAAACTTCACCCACTTTCTGCCTTCCCCCACTGCTCACTCAGCAGGTTCTTAGATGGCCTTTCAGATTTGTGCCAAAGCCTCATCAGTCACAGTCACCAGCCTCCAGAAACATGCCGCCCCTCTGGGGAGAGGCCCTAACAGGCCATTTCAAACAAGAATGCAAAGCGGAAACAAGGTACCCCACTTTGGAGATGTATGAATTAAATTTATACAATAATGTTTATATTTGCTTTAATTTGCTTTTGTTTTTCAAAAGCACAGAAATGCCATATAAAATGTCCTCTTGGGGGACCAGAGAGTACTAGGGTTTAGGCATTTGCCTCGCATGCCGCTGACCTGAGTTAGATCTCGAGCATCGCATGTGGTCCTGGAGCACTGCCAGGTGTGGTCAGGGTATCCCTGGCACTGAGCAGCATCACACCCTGAGGCCCTTGCATTAAGCCAGCCTGATTGCGGGTGAGGCTTTGGTCCTCCTGAGCACTGTTTGAGAGTCACCCTTCCTTACACCAAAAGGCTTGTCCTTGTTCATACAAGACGATGACAGTGATTCTACTTGTTCACATTACCTGCCATGTGATACTCCACCTCATGGTCCTAATGTGGATGCTGAATCAGTAGCATCGCTGCTGCCCTGAACAACCTCACATGGAGCAAGAGTTTCTTTGGAGGCTGAACCCTGACCATGATTCTCTATTGGATAGAGATCGCCTGAATGGGGGCTGATAGGTAAGTACCTCTTGTGTATCAAATAGAGTCAGTAGGAGCCCTCAAGTGAGCGCTCACCTCTCACAGCCCTGAAAGGAACTTTCTGAACCTGACTCTGAAAGAGCAGAGCAGAGTGCCCAAGGCCCCGCCTGCAGGTTGCCTGGAGCAGAGCTGGAAAGGTAGCAGGGCCCACGAAGTGAAGGGGGTGAGAGGAAAGCGTTGACTCCTGCTGAGCAGCCCTCTGGGAAGCCCTCGGGCACAGACCTCTCCCAGTCTTGACAGTGTGTGCAAGGAGCCTGGGGTCCTTTCACCAACAAAGGGAGATGGAAAAGCTGTGCTACCCGGGTCTCCCCTGCCCATTCACAGATGTTCAAATGCACAAGAGGACTAAATCAAGGGTCCCAGACTTTACAACTTCCCATAACCCTGAAGCAAAAAGAAGTCTAACAGAGAAGCAGGAATATCTATTTTGACCACTGTATTTTTCAAAAATACTACCTGTTATCACTACTGTTTCTAAACAAGGAAGAGTCTTTTAACAAAAAGCAACGAAATAGACCTTTATCCTAGAATAAATTCCCTGAGAGCAAACTAAATCCATTGTGCTTACATTTCTGTATTTGAATGCAGAGCATGAAAACTGTCCTACACAAGACTGTTCCAAGGCCCTGCATCTGAGAACAATTGATTCATAGCAGAGAATCTTAGAATTATAAAATTTTTTTGAAAATAGCCATGTCCAGCCACCCCTGTGAGGACTCATGTCTTGTGTCTTACACTTGACTAGTGTCAGTCCAGCTTGTTGTCAGAGAAATTCTGATGAGGCGACTTTGACACGTGGACATCCTGACATGCAGAGTATGAAAGTACAGGTGAACATTTTCGGTAATCACACACACACACACACACACACACACACACACACACACACACACACACCAACTACTCCAACCACTAAATCTACTATCAATTACTCTAAATGAACTAAAGATGCAGCATCTTCCAGAATGTTCAGGTCTACAAACCTACCCCCAATATACCCTTGGGATCTTCAATGATCCCCAATGTCATCCTATTCCTCTTATTAGGTTATTTTAAAAGGCCAAGTGGCAGGTGGGTGGGTCCCACAGATTTGTGGGGGCTCAGGCCCAGTTTACGGGAAGATGGAACGGGAACGAGTGGAGTCTTAGGATGAGTATAAGGAAATGGGCTAGAGGCATCTATTCCCATTCTGTTCAAAAAGAAAGTTTAGTCATCAGGATGGATCTATTTGCTATGCTCTGCAACTGTGGTCCAAAACTTTCATTCCATCCTCACAGGCAAATCCAGCTACTGATAGTGCCAATATACTGCCTCAGCAGAGGGGGGGCTAGAAAGATAGCTCGGGGTCATGCATGCATGCCTTGCATGCACAAGAACCCGAGCTTGATTCCCAGCCCACATGTGCCACACACTCCCTCCAAACTGCCCCCCATCCCACCCCGCCCTGGAACCACTTGGCTTTGCTGGGTGAACAGAGCCACCCCGTCGGCTTGGCTACTAATCACAGAGAGCAGCCCTCTAAGCACGACTGGAGAGACCCTCAAATGAACCAAATTCACACAGTAACCCCCACCTCCCTCCAGAGAAACATATTGGATCGACATCTTCAGCATGATTATTCCAAAAACAAAAGTTGAAGTCTTTATAGACGTTTTGCAACCATTAGAAAGATCTTACTTTCAGGCTTTAGCTGTAAAGTGTTATTTCTTTACACTTTATGATTTCTACAAAGAGTTTCAAATCTCACCTTTAGGGACTCACGAAAAAATAATTCTAACTTGGGGGGCCGGGGGGTAGATCAGTGGCAAGAGGTGTCTGTCTTGCAAGAGTGAGGCTGCAAGTTCAATCCCTGGTGTCATGCTCCTGTGCCCAGAGCAGTTCCCATGCTGTCTGGGGCTCCTGGGCCACAACAGTGAGTGTGACCTCCAACACACAGCACCTAGAGTGAACAGTGCCCAGCAAGGGCAAATGACAGCATGTGAGTACTGATGAGGGCTGAGCACGACCCCCAACTGGAGGGGAGCAGCCCTCAGAGCGCAGGAGCAAGCCCTGCACTGAAGTGAGCAGTGCTGTGTGTGTGTGTGTGTGTGTGTGTGTGTGTGTGTGTGTGTGACCCCATCATCCCCAACAGCAATAACAAGAGAAAGGAAACGGGGGGAAAATTTTTTTTAAAGACTTCAATTCCTCTTCCCCTGCCAGCCTTTCAGATGGTCAGAGCATCCCCCAAATCACTTATTGTGGCCAGGGCTTCAGTTCCCCATGAGTTCCTGATACGCTGCAGTTTCACATCCCCTCGCTGGCCCCACGCCAGCCTGGGAGTGGGGTTGGACTTATCTGTAGTGCTCATGAAATGGACTCACAGAGACAAACTCAGTCCTTCAGGCGAGGCCTCTGCGGCAGGCACAGCGCCCTCCATTCAAAAGCCACGGTCTGTTCGCACAACCCACATGTAAACCATGATGTGGCCAACAGGCTGTCGGCACGTGGGCCCCAACTGGGGTCTTCTAGCTTACAAAAGAGGCAGTTCCCAGCCCCACTCAGGCTTGAGACTCCCACGGTCCCCTCCTCATGGGAAAAGGTGATGTGCGCCTGGCCCTGGTAGAATTCCGGAAGAGGATGAGAGCAGCGCTCTGGTACACTCCCTCTGCGCCAGTGGGAGCAGTTAAACATTGAGCAGAAGCAGCAGGGACTCAAGCTGTGGGGAGCACATTCCAGCCACTCCTGCTCCCAGTCAAAATCCCTGTGACACCATAATTGCTTGAGGGAATAGAAAACCAGCAATTCTCAAGGAAGGCTCACACCTTAGCTTCCCCACCCGGTCTCTTTTGCAGGTTGCCTGCCTGGGGACAACGCAGGTGTCTCCACCCCTCCCAGAGTCAAAAACAGCCCTGGGAATATTGGGGGCAGGGGGTAAACACGATGATATTTAATGCTTGACTAATCAGCAGAAATTAAAGACACTTCCAAGGGAAATGGAATCAGTAGGAGACACATCATCTACTACTTTTGATTGACTTCCCCACAGCATGAAAATTTCTCTTCTGCTACGAAAGAAAGTTTCCCTGACTCTGCCCCCACTTCCCTCCCTCCGTTTCCCTTTAAAATATTTCAGATTGGGGAGATCGCAACAGACTGATGCCTGCTCTGTGTGGGGGAGGCTCAGGTACAATCCCTAAAGCTGTATGACCCCCAAGCACAGACTCATAACTTAATTTTTTTAGTTTATGGAGCACACCTGGTGGTGCTCAGGGCTTGCTCCTGGCTTTGTGCTTTGGGATCACGCCTGCTGGGCTCAGGAGACCCCATGTATTACCCAGAGATAGAATCCAGGTCAGTCATATGCAAGGTAAGCACCCTACCCACTGTACTACCGCTCTGGCTCCTAAGCAAAAAATTAGAAGTAGCCTCTGAGCAACACACCTGGGTGTAAGCCTCTCCCCAAAAAATGTCATATGTTAGGTGATACCGTCATTAGGGCAGTAAAGTTATAAAACGCTTATGGATATGCATTATTCTGTACCATTGCAGCAAACCTTCTTGTGTTGACTAAATCCTAACTAAGTTGGCTGCTAACTATAGATCCCATCACATAAACATATATACACACCACAGCTTGCAATCTCTCTCTCTTTCTCTGTCTCTCCTCTATCTCTCTCTTCCTCACATATACACACACAGAGTAAAGCCATCGCCAGACAGGTTCTCTCCCTCTAAAACTTCACCATGAGTTCCCCATTAGCAATAAGAACTGCAAAATTGCAAAGCGACGATGATTCACCATAGACCTCATTTTGAACAAAATAACTCTTGGGGGGTATCCCAGAAAGATATACATCATTCACTTTCACAGTGAATCTTAACTTCTCAACCATACACTTCTCCTCCCACGCCACCCCCTTCCCCGCTATCAAGTCTGGTTTCTGCCAGAAGCCAGCCTAATTCTCATTATTGCTGTTAATATTAATAAAGATGGTGGGACTAATGAGCAAAAAATGTGTCTGGGAAGAGAGGGGACCATCCCCCTAGCACAGGACAAGGCTTCTCTGCATTCCGATTTCATTAGCATTAATGTGACTTTGCTGGCAGAAGATCTGGACGTGAAGAAGAGACTCTGCTTAGATGCAAATTGTATCCCTCTCATTACATGGACATTTTTCAAGAATATTCCACATGCAGCCCAAATTAGGTGTGTTATGAGACTACAGAACAGTTTGCACTGGGAGAAATGTCAAGTCAGCTGCAGATAAGAAATTCATCCTATGACAGGTTCTTCTCTACATGGCAGAAATTAGAGTGGAGATGCTTCTTGGAGATTTCCACTTGACTACACAAGCTTGGAAAGGACCTTGCCTGTAAGTACTGGGACTGAAAGAAACCAGATGGCCAGACACCATTCTCTGTTCTTCAGCCTCCACAGACAGCAGGAGAGAGATAAGGGTCAGGAAGCCCAGTCCAGGCCTGTCTTACAGCAGCACAGGTACCAGGCTGACACGCTATACAGAGTCACACAGACTTTTCAAGGTAAAAATCACACTACTCACAATATAATTGCAATTGCTATGGTCCAATTACTGTGTAACACATATTGTCCACAGAGAAAAGTTGCATCCAGGACCCACTCACAGAGGGCAGATGAGGGCGCAAACATTTGGTGATCGCCTGTTCACTTCCTTCATTGGATAACTATTCTTAGTTTGCAGAAATCCTGCTCTGTGTGTCTTTGTGTATGTGAGAGAGAGAGAATTCAAAAGAGAGAGAGAGAGTTCGAAAAAGAGAGAGGGTTTGAAAGAGAGAGAGAAAAAAAACAGAAATAGGCAAGAAAAAAGACACAACCTCAACGGAGTTAATGATAATAAGGAATGGCTGAATTATTAAATAACAAACCATTAAACTTGACTTGCCATCCATCCCCTTCTTTGAAAAGCTGAGATAAATCCTGACATTATAACATTCACACAAACATGTACAAGTGTGAGTACACATGCATTCAAACAGCAACTGGATAAGAAAAATTTATTCTAACTTCTCTTGGTCTTGGGAAGGACAGAGAATCTGAGGATAGATGTGAACTGAGTGGGAAGATTCCTGACTACCATTGTCCATCGAGGCCAACCTTGTACACAGTTGGCAATGAGCACTACTTTTCTGCTAAAGGATGTCATTGGTGCACCGTGAGAACCTTCTGTAGGACTTTGGGTGTTGATAACCCCAATGGCCAGAACCTCCATGTCACCTATTCCTCTTTGGTCTACATTCTTAAAGTTTCAAATCAATTTAACCCCCATAAACAGTGGGCCCAAGAAAATGAGTGGAAAAAAGCAGAGTTGGCCAACACCTTTCTCAAATAGACAATCCATAAACACACAAATAGAGTAAGACAGAATCTTAGCCAGCAGCATTTTGCCAATCTATGCAATTTTACCACTGACCAAAATAACCCAAGTTCTGGAAATTTCCAGATGGATTATACAAATAATACCATTCACAAAATCCCAACAGATAGTTGTTTTAAAATAAAAGTGGACTCATTTTTCTTTAACATCATTAAAATAAGAATTAAATTTCTACCCTTCTCTATTCATAGCTATACACATGATACAAATAGACTAGGTGAATTATTTTTAAGCATCTATTTTTACAAAGTAAAAAGTACATGATAACCAAAGTAAAGTGGGTTCTGATTGTGCCTGCCTGCACTGGCAAAATAAAACCAGTATTTAGTGTGTTGTCTGGATAATCCAATCACCAGACCATGAAGATAGCTCCCTATGAATCTAGCTTAGTATCAAAACAGGAAATTATTTAAATATTCAAAAAGAGATACAAACTAACTTGCAATCTTTCCACTACTGAATATTTTTCACTACACTTAGTAATTTAGTAGACTCCAAAAGTATCTACTCATTATAGAGTCTAAAATTTGAAAGAGCCAGTGGTCTGAACTGGTTGAGTTTTTCTTAACAGAAAAAAAGTGGATTCCCTACTACTCAGCACTTTGTCTGCACTGGGTCACTTCCCTGAGCCCATCTTACTATACCATAGCCCAAGCAACTCCCCCAAAGGAGTAAATGCCCAAGCACTTGAAGGGAGAAAGCAAATCACACCTGCTAGTTCAGTGAAAACCACTCACCCTTGAGCATCAGTGAAGAATGAAGCCAAAAATGGCTCTTGCCGTCCCTGGGGGGGGCAAAGCTGTGTTTACAGTTAGGGAATTTGCTTTTTTTGGTCTAGATCAATCACATTCAGATCACAGCTCTCCAGCAGCAACTGGATCTGTTTGCAAGCCGCCTGTGGCTGGTAACACCCTACTTTGTTTCTATTTAAAATATAACCATGAGGTTTGGTCAATAGATTTGTGAACTAGTGTGAGTAGTCCACACACGATGGGAGATGGGGAGGAAGGGACCATGGGACCAAAGTGAAGGGATTTCCGCACTCTGGTGGTGGACATGATGCAGCCGCCCTGCAAGTATAAAACAACAATGAGGATGAAGAGACAGTACAGGGATTAAGGTGTTTGCCTTGTACGTGGCCAACTCCAGTTCAATCTCCGGCACTGCCTGGTCCCTGACACACTACAGGGTTCAGCCCTGGAAGCCCCCGAACCCCAGCAGAGTCATATTCCAACCAAAGGGCCAGGGAAGCACCTCATCCTCAGGCCACAGCACTGCACCCAGCCTCCTGAGCACTACTTAGGGAGCCCATCCAGAAATAGTAATATCAATACTATTATAAACTATGATGCTTCAATTATATTGATTTAAATGATACACTATATAATATATAATATTATAGAAACTCTTTTTTAGAACAGTACCCAGTGATTTGCTTTGAATTATTGCTTTGATTCAATGTTAGTTGCAATTTTGGTTCCTAGCATGATATGAAGTCAGATTCAGCTTTCATACCTCACAGAAACGACTCTCAGTCTCATCTCCTCTGGATCTCTTAGCAACCTAGAACCTCCAACTGGGTACTGAACCATCATCCGGGATCAACCAGGAAAGGGGGAAAAGGAACTTCTTAACCCTTTCCTATCTTGTCCACACCAGCTTTTCCCTGAGAATTAGACCAAAGACTTTATTCTCACAAAGCCACAAAGGGGAACAAATGAAGTCACTCAGATCTTACTGCTTCTCCTTGAGATTGTTCTGGTGGAGACTTGGGAAAGTGAAGGCTCTGTCAGAAGCAACCAAACAATTAGGTAACAGAAGCTTGACTCCTCCAGCCCAGTTCTATTGAGCTCCAAAACTCATCATCTTCACGTTGCTTGACACATTCCTTAAAAGTCTTCTAATACTAATGAACTTTTCATGCTGTAAAGAACAGGTAGAATTTTATTTCCTACACATGTAAAGTGAATGTTCTAGAAAGACAGCTGTCCTAAGTGGACATCCAAAGACTCAGGCTCCATTGACTACAACTCTGCTGGTTCAAGAAATGCTTTCCCTGTTACTCCACTTCATCAAGAAGGGGAAGAGAAAGAACATGGGAGTTCAGTCAGAGGCCAAGTCTGGAAACAGCACACATAACTTCTTCCCACATGCAGGTATCCAAGACAAAAGAGGAAACTGACTTAGTGAAGAGTGAGCCAATCTTTCCCACAGAAGCAAAAGAACTTAGACTTTAAAAGTAAAAAATTTTAAAAAATAATAAAAGTAAAGAGCATGCATCTCAACAAAGCTTGTGACAAATTATTTGTATTTGAAAATGCAATTTTTGGAAGCTCAATTTCTAGTTTTTGAAGAACTATTCATATTGTTTTCCAGAAAGGCTGGACCAGTCGGCATTCCCACCAACAGTGAAGGAGCATCCCTTTTCCCCCACATCCACGCCAGCACTGGTTGCTTTTGTTCTTTTGAATGTGTGCCAGTCTCTGTGGTGTGAGATGTTGTTTTGATTTGTATCTCCCTGATGACTAGCGATGTGGAGCATTTTTTCATGTGCCTTTTGGCCATTTGTATTTCTTTTTTGAGGAAACTTCTGTTCATTTCCTCTCCTCATTTTTTGATGGGGTTGGAGGTTTTTTTCTTATACAAATCTACAAATGTCTTGTATATCCTGGATATTGATCCCTTATCAGAGGGGTATTGGGTAAATATTCTTCCTTATTAATCCCTTATTAGATGGGTATTGGGTAAATATTCTTTACCATTCTGTGGTTCCATATGACCCCACAATACCACTTCTGGGAATATATCCCGAGGATGCAAAAGAGCACAGTAGGAATGACATCTATTCATTGCAGCACTGTTCACAATGGCCAAAATATGGAAACAACCTGAGTCCCCTAAAACAGATGACTGGTTAAAGAAACTTTGGTACATCTACACAGTGGAATACTATGCAGCTGTTAGGAGAGATGAAGTCATGAAATTTGCTTCTAAATGGATAAACATGGAGAGCATCATGCTAAGTGAAATGAATCAGAAAGAGAGGCACAGACATAGAGTGACTGCACTCATTTGTGGAGTGTAGGGTAGCAAAACGTGAGGCTGATACCCAAGGACAGTAGATACAAGGGCCAGGGGGATTGCCCCATAGCTGGAAGACTGCTTCATGAGCAGAGGGGAGAAGGCAGATGGAATAGAGAAGGGATCACTAAGAAAATGATGGCTAGAGGATCCAGTTGCGATGAAAGATGCATGCCGAAAGTAGATAATGGATCAAACATGATAACCTCTCAGTGTTTGTGTTGCAAGCTATAATTCCCAAAAGTAGAGAGATAGTATGGGGAATATTGTCTGCCATAGAGGCAGGAGGAGTGTAGGAAAGGGGGGGTATACCCGGGATATTGGTGGTGGGGAATGTGCACTGGTGGAGGGATGGGTGTTTGATCATTGTGAGATTGTAACCTAAACATGAAAGCTTGTAACTATCTCATGGTGATTCAATTAAAAAAAAAAGAAGGTGGTTGTCTTGCCAGTACCAAGATATAATATATATCCCTGATATATATATATATATGTATATATGTATATCTCTGTGCCACAAACCAAGTGTCCTATAGGATAGGTAAGTTCTGATTCTTCTGTGTTACTAACAGCAAAGTACACATCTCACCTAGTTATCTCCAACCATCCTTAGAGTGTAAATACTTGAGATTCCATCTACATCTTTCACCTCACTTTGGTCAGCAATGACTAGGCATTTTCTGTAGCAAGAGAAGGAAGGTCTAATGAGAACAACGCCAGTGCCTTCTGTGCTTTCCTCCAAGCTGGGCTGTAATCTGCAAGATGAAATCCCTTCTAGTTCTCTTCATCAGCCATTTCCACCCTTCAGGTATACACCAAAGTTTTTGGGAAACTAAAACTGTTTAGTACAATGAAGAGTAAAAGAAACATTTATGCTCTCAAGTTCTGGGCCTAGGAAAGTGAGTTGCTTGAGACAGGAAAACATTATCTTGATTTTTCTGGTTTGCTAGATGTGGTTTCAAACAAATGTCTCCTCTACTCTGTTAGCAGCCCTTCCCTTTGGTTTAGCATACTTGTGGCCTTCTGCAGAAAATAAGAAAGCACTTAAAGAGCCTGATATATGCTGAGTGCTTCTCTTAATGCCACCAATGTATAGTATTAAGCACAGTTATAGACAGGCTACAATATGAAGCACTGGGTGTATAATTTGTAATATAATTGACCCCACCTTAAAGGTAGTCCAACACTTTCTGAGAAAACAAAGGTGCATGTTTTAAATTCAAAAACTATTTTTGATTAACTGAAGGAATAGATCCTATAGGTACTTTTTTTCCCTGAGATTCCAGGGATCAAATCTAGGACCCATACATGGCAGTCTTACAGTTTAAGACTGAACCACATTCCCACCCCCAGGACCTATTGTCTTATATATAAAGGAATGTCCTCCAGTTCTTTGTCAAAATAAATGTCATCTCAATTTTACTCATTGATTGAACCCTATTTCCTCCAATAGAGTAGAGGTATAGGACAATTTTAACTGATAAGCGTAAGTGAGAACAATATTAGCAGATTGTCTTTGACAGGTTGAAGAGGGAAGAAGGGAAAAGATGAGAAAGGGCCTGGGGAAGGTGGCAGAGAAATATTGGTGCTAGTGGCGAGTCGGGTGCAGTAATCTAGAAGGCTAAAGCATAAACACATGATATTGTAAATAATGCTATCTTAACAATAAACAATTTGATTAAATGAGTAGAAGTATATGCAAATAGGAAAAATTTGAATATCCTTATTTGCTTGCTTGCTTTGGTTTTAGGTCCTGCTTGGGGATACTCAGAGGTTACTCCTGTCTGTGCACACAGGAATTATTCCTGGCATGCTCAGGGAACCATGTAGGATGCCAAGGATCAAACCCAGGTTAGGCTTGTGCAAAGTAAAAGTCTTGCCCACTATATTGTCTCTCCAGCCCCTTTTCTTGATAAATAAAACTCTTACTGTTAGATTTTCCTACATTTTCTTTTTAGAAGAATTAACAGGTAGAAACACAATTGACATACAAAAAAAAAAAAAGAAAGAAACACTGTATTATTCCAAGCCCGTGAAAGACTACAGGATGGTTGTTTCTATTTAAAATCAAAAAAGAGTTTGTCAGATTAAAATTTATTTTAAATCCCACTGATCATTTTGATACTTTTATGATTCTTCAAATATATTCTGCTATAAAATAAACTGAGAAAAACTACAGTGAAGCAGACTAAGTCCCTGATGCATGAAACATAATTTAGTCCAGAACAAATGAAAAAAACAACCTGTGGTAGCTATTCTGGTCATGTTGCCTAGCTTACTGATCAAGCTGTGGACAGCTACAAGTTCAAATATATAGGACCTAAGAACATCCCAATAACTCCCCTTGACCACAAGGTCAGTCCACAAATTGAGTCAGAAATTGGCTTAACAAGAGATGTTCTCGGGTGAAGTATGATAGATTTGTTTGATTTATTTGGAGGTTCTTCCTTAGGCTTCATTATCCAAAAATATGTGTGTGCACACACATATGCACAAAAAAGTTTGACTTCATTTTCATACCCCTGAATTGAAAATACACAAGATCTTCTAACTTTAATACCTTTAGCCCATTTTAAATATCAGCTACCAGAGCGAATGTGGGGGGAAAGGGACACTCTTTCACTGTTGGTGGGAATGCCGACTGGTCCAGCATTTTTGGAAAACAATATGGGCATTCCTTAAAAAACTACAAATGGAGCTTCCATATGAACACACAATACCACTTCTGGGAATATATCCCGAGGGTGCAAAAAAGTACAGTAGAAATGACATCTGCACCTGTATGTTCACTGCAGCACTGTTCACAATAGCCAAAATCCGGAAACAACCCAAGTGCCCGAGAACAGATGACCGGTTAAAGAAACTTTGGTATGTCTACACAATGGAATGCTATGCAGCTGTTAGGAAAGATGATGTCATGAAATTTGCTTATAAGTGCATGATCATGGAGAGTGTCATGCTCAGTGAAATGAGTCAGAAAGAGAGGGACAGACGTATAATGACTGCATTCATTTGTGGAATATAAGATAACAGAATATGAGACTGATATTCAAGGACAATAGACACAAGGGCCAGAAATATTGCTCTATAGTTGAAAGACTGCCTCAGGAACTGGGGTAGAAGGCAGCTGGAATAGAGAAGGGATCACTGAGTCAATGATGGTTGGAGGGATTCTTCAGGATAGGAGATGTGTGCTGAAAGTAGATAAGAGACCAAACGTGATGGTCTTTCAGTATCTATATTGCAAACCATAATACCCAAAAGTGAAGAGAGAGTATGGGGGATATTGTTTGCCACAGAGGCAGGGGGAGGGTTGGGGCGGGGGAGGGGTGATACTTGGGACATTGGTGGTAGAAAATGTGCACTGGTGGAAGAATGGGTGTTCAATCATTGTATAACTGAAACTCAAATATGAAAGCTTTGTGGACCCTCTGTGCCTAAAGACTTTGATTCCAGAGACCTTCTAACACATTTTGGCATCCAGCGCAGCTTCTTACAGCAATGCACTGGGACTGTGAGCTGGGCTACAACTCCACGCTGCCTGAGGATGGATCTTTCCTCTCCACCCTGTTTTTCTGCATGGAAAATGGCGGCGGCAGCAATATCCACGTGGTGAGAGCCATCTTCTAAGACTCCTAACCCAGAGGTATACGGTTTTTACAGTTGGGGCTCTTAGGTAATCATGGGAAGTGGGTGTAACTGGCACACCTTCGGCCCAGATAAATCCGGAGCTGCTGAGAGCAAAACGGACCCTCTGCACCTAAAGACTTTGATTCCAGAGAACTTCTAACACATTTTGGCATCCAGCGCAGCTTCTTACAGCAGCGCACTAGGACTGTGAGATGGGCTATGCAGTTTCTGGCAGAATTTTCCCTGGACTTTACATCTCTTAATTGTCAGCAATGTGAAACGATTCCTTTTTAGCAGGTCTGACTTTAGGGGGAAACTCCAAATAATAACAGTGAGTTTTTTGTTGAAATATTGAAGGTAGTCAAAGCAGCAGCCATTTCTCTAGACTGAACTAAGCAACAGCCCCACGCCAGCTGAGAAGAGGAAATATCCCTCTTTCCTGGTTGTTTCCCTTTTTTGGGGAGAAACGCGGCGTGGTGTCCACCATACTATGAGGCGTGAGAAGGGGGATGAGGGGGGTGAAAATGGAAAAGGAAAAGGAAAAAGAAAAAAAAGAGTTATGTACTTGGAGCAGTGGGGCTACATATCTCTTCATTCTAAGAAATGGAAAACTAATTATCAAATGCTTCCTTGGTAGTAGGGCTGTCCTTCTTGGGGGGAAACTCCAACAATAGTGAGTTTTGTGCTGAAATATGGAATGTAATCAAGATAAAGAGAAAATGAAGTGAAATTCATCAGTTATGCAGTTGGGGGTTGGGGGCAGGGGCAGGAGGTATACTGGGGTTTTTGGTGGTGGAATATGGGCTCTGGTGAAGGGATGGGTATTTGAATGTTGTATAACTGAGACATAAGCCTGAGTACTTTGTAACTTTCCACATGGTGATTCAAAAAAAAAAAATGAAAGCTTTGTAACTATCTCAGGGTGATTTAATAAAAAAAATTATAATAACTAGTTCAGAATCTAAAGTTGTGTCAAAACAATAGATTTATTAAACAACTTTCCTTCCTCAAAATTGTGTATTGGGTTGATATTTATTTATTTGGAGTGCTATCATGCCCAGTATGCTACAAATACCATACAGAACTGAGGGGCAAATCTGAGGCTTCATCTGCAAAGATGTGCTCTAGCCCTTTGAGCCATCTTTTCCCTCCCCAAAGTCCTTGGCCATATTTATCAAAATGACACATCACACATGTTTCTGTTTTCATGATCTAATAAAATCAAGTGCATATACAAAAAATAAAATAAAATATCAGCTACCATACCTAAGTCCTCTCTCCTCCACTTTCATGTTTTTCTGCTATTATTTTCTGATTTTTTTAAAGTATAGAATCTTTTAAAAGGAATATCAAGCATCTCTGGTCTTTTGATGACATCATAATTCTTCATTCTTATTTAATAAATATGAGAGGTAACATTTTTACTTTGCCCTTTCTTGTCTCTCTGTGCTTTCTTGAAGTAATGTCTTATAAATCACATTTGTTAGTTTTATCACTTGCTTCTAAGTTTTTGTCACTACAGTGTATGCCATTTGGGAATCTGCCTTATTCCTTCTTCCCTTTTTTTTCTTTAACCATAGTTACATTTTTATTTCATCTTTTTCTTACATGAACTTGGCTTTCTTTTTCCTCATTTTTGCTTGAACCAAAGTGTTCTCCAGCACTCTCTTACTTCTTCTGCTTAAAATGCAATCAAATTATTCACAATTCCCTTGCTCCTTACACAGTGAGGCTTTCTTTAACTTTCTTTAACTTTCCACAAGCTTGTTAATCTGCATTTTGAATATTTGTTTCCTGAAATTAACAGTAAAATCTGTAAGTACTAGCATCATTTATATCTATATGAAATAGTTCATTGTTCTCATTTCTATAAATTGATAGTCTAATTTCTTCCCATATATTCTCTCTTTTTGGGGGGGAGGTTGTACTTGCAGATAATAGTTTTATTTAAAAAATATTTAGAGATAAATAGACTTGAATAGCATTCCAATTATTAAATATGATTGCACTTAAATCTGCATTTTAATTATTCTTTTGTCATTTCTATCAAGCATTGATGTGGACCAGCATGCCCAGGTTCTCTTATGCCCATGATTGAGGCCGATCACTCTACCCAACAGAAGCTTCCATATTCCCTCCAGCACCCACAGGCTCTGGGGCAGGAGGCCCCACAAGCAAGCACATATTTTCCAGGACAGGTTTTCTTTTTTTTTTTTTAGATTTTTCTTTTTTATTTATTTTTTTATTTTATAAATTGGTTAACAATATTTGATTACATTTAATATTTAAACACCAATCCCACCACCATTACACCTTCCCACCACCATATTTCTAATGTTTCCATCCCAAACTCCAACCCCTAACCCAAAGCAGAACTGAAATAATTTATTTTGTATTGTTTGTTATGAAAAACCTCTGAAAATGCTCCAAAAAATTTTCCTTAGATAAAAGAGTATGAAGATTGTTGTATTTCACCCAGGAGCCATGAAGCCCTTCTATAAGAGATGACTAACATGTCGTTAAAGGTTGAGCCTTGTGTGCATATATATATATATATATATATATATATATATATATATACATATATATATATGGACAGACTTGCAAGCTTCCCATGGTGTATTCATATGCAAAATCCAGTAACAAGCTGGATCTCATTCCCCTGACCCTGAAGAGCCCCCAGTGCAACATCGTTAGGAGGGCCAAGTCGAGATAAACTTCTAAGATCTCAGGGAAAGGATGAAATGAGATGTTACTGAGCCTGTCCGAGAAATCGGTGATTAACGGGATATTGTGATTGATTGTGATTGATATATATATATATATATATATATATAGAGAGAGAGAGAGAGAGAGAGATTATATCTATAGAAAGGTCAAAAGATAGATAGATGGGTGCAGGACAGGTTTTCAAAACAACTTTCACTTTCAGGAGGGAAGCCAAGTCCTTGCATTTCATCAAGTAAAGAGCCACACACAACAAAGTATTCAACAAATGTCTTTAATACAGATTTTGAAGATTCTCCAACACAAGGAGAAAAAAATGGGATAAATATTAGAGATAAAAATGGTGTGTGGTTCCATAGTCAGGAGATGAGAAACAAAATGACAAAATTGTATACTCCTCTCTTATCTCTTATGGATAATATCCATAAGAGACCCATTGCATGTGCCACACAGTGGTAAACCGTTTGCCTAAATTATTAGCTCCTATCAATGACCTAATGAGCAGGGTGTGATTGTTATTCCTATTTCATGTGGTAGGAAATGAAATCATGGTAAGGGTTAGCAACTAGTTGACTTTCAGTTAAATGAGTTTGAATTCCACTCCTGTGCTTCTTCACTCCAGTCCATGATGCTGGTTACAGGGGACCTGGAACTTGCTCCTAAGAAATCTGAAGTACTTGCTCTTCCCGTGAGTTTCTTCCAAATCCAATCCTCTCTGCATTTCAGAGATTCAAACTTCAACCTGGATTCCAGATTTTCAGTTGTTGGACCATTTCTAGAGCCTTCTTTTTTGCCCAAGCTGAGTCCCCTTGGCTCTGTGTTATGGAAGGAAAGCCACCCCGCTACATCCAGAGCTTTATGAAGTCCTGGTGATATCCTTAGAAATCAGCTCTCAACAATGGTTACCAGAGGCGACAAGAAGGAAAACGGTGAGGAAAACACAGGGGTCTTGCACATGGTCCTGGATAAAAACTGAACTTTAGGTGATGATTATAATAAAACATGTACAAACACTGAAGTCTCAAATAATATGCCTGAAACTTATACAGCATTATAACCCAACAATACCTCAATTTTTGAAAAGTCAGATGCATTCCTACCTAAAGTGCTATTGTTTAACATGTGTAATTTTCTAAATTTTATTTCAAGCACTGTGATTTACAATACTGTTAATGATAAGGTTTCATGCATACAGATGTAATTTTAAGAAAGAGAGCAAGACAAGTACTCTAGCTCCAAAGACAACTTGTTAAGGGTCTAAGAAATTTGCCAGCATACACAAAATAAGGTTGAAGATCAATCAAGCCAACCTACAGTAACTCGAGAGCTGGCTCTAGCCATGTGCAGGCATTGAATGCGACATACAGCCTAGTCCCCCAGTCAATTAGACTGCATTGACTCTGAGCCATGATGCACCTCACCCCACAATACTGTGTTATTTGAAACTGATGCACTTGAAGTTGGCTGCCAGACCTCCAGTGTGGGTGCACCCTCATTATGTCATTCACCTTCAAATCTCTGACTTTGCAGTTTGGACACTGTTCATCCTGCTATGGATGGAAGTATTTCATTTTATTGTCATCATTAAGAAAGCCCAACTGAAACCCACTTACGCAGCAGACAAATGGGCACACACACATGCACACGTGCAACATGCACTCTGCACCTCATTTCCTCATTCATACTTTTTCCTTAATGAAAACATTTATTTAATATTCTATTTTAATTTGGTGCCATCTTTAGAGAATTACTATGAACACATAAACACCTGTCATTTATCTGTGCTATGCTTTATATGCATTATTTTCATTTAATCTTCATGGTCATCTATGAGAATAAAATGACATTCATAATTTAAAAACACTAAATATTAAAACCTTAGGAGACTCGAAGACTTGCCCTGGGACACTCAGTAGCGAGTAAGTGGTGGACATGAGATATGTGAATATCTTTCTAGCACATTCTGGAAAGAACTATACTCCATGCTCCCTTAAAAAGAAGTCAGGGAAACAGTAAGATGAAGTAATCCTTTGAATAAAACTCTCTCACTACGTTTCTTTTATCCAAATTTTCCAGTAGTCTGTAGGGAAATGTAAAAGATGTTGTTGAGGATCCCTCCCTCTATTGTACCAGTTACCTCATCCCCTCTCTTCCCACAAGACAAAGTCAGTTCCCTAACTGCCTGTGAAGATACAAGGAAATCCTAAGTCAGACTGAACTTCGGGAAGGGGGAGGGAAGGAAGCTATAGACCTGGAAAAGGGCTGAAGAAAATAAGCTTATCTTATTGTAATGCTTATTGTATCTCCTGGGGTACTTGGTGCTTTCTGAATGAGATCTTGATCACTTAAAACTTGAGTGTTGGGGACTGGAGTGACAGCACAGCGGGTAAGGCCTTTGCCTTGCCGCATGGTCCCTTGAGCATTGCCAGGAGAATTCCTGAGTGTAGAACCAGAAGTAACCCCTGTGCATCGCCAGGTGCAAAAAGCGATAAATAAATAAATAAATAAATAAATAAATAAATAAATAAATAAATAAATAAATAAATAAATAAATAAATAAAAACTTGAATGTTGGAGCAACCCATCTTAGATGGGTTCAAGCTGAAACAGGTTCCATAAAAAGTTACCCCAATGGGGAAATGAAGATATAAAATCAACCCTCCTGAGGCGCAAATCTCCTGGAGAAGTTTCAGCATTTAGGCTATCTGCTTATTCCCGAGGGCCGAGCTCTGTCCAAAACTATAAATGAGTTATTCTTAAACTCACAGCACCTCAAACAAAAAAAGCAATTAAGGGTATTTGGGGGAATGACAGGATTCTGTAGACTCTGGGTCTCCCAGCTATATTTTTTTCCCTTAAACCTCTGTCTCCTGAGACCAGGAAAAGCTTTACTCCTCCAGGGCCTAATGTTTTTTTAGTGTTTCAGTCTATTTGATTTCTCTTTCAGACTGACAACTCTGAAACCCTGTAGACCATTGCCTGAGCCCTCTACATTAACTTAGCATGAGATTTCCCTTCCTTGTTAGCATAAAGAAATTACAGGAGACTGACCTTCAACCATGTAGCCCTTAAAGATTTAAGGGGTGAAATCTCTAGGGAGGGCAGATTTTGCTGGTAGATAGGTAAGGGGCCCTGGTAGTACACTTTTGGAAAATAATAAAACTTATGAAGAGATTTCTAGCCCTGAAGTAGCCCAAAGGCATGAAGACCACATCCCTTGGAGATACAAATCCTGAGCTCTTTGAAGAATAAAAACTGAGGCCCCATCTGGATGATGCAGAAACCCAAGTCCCCACCCAGAGAAGGGTAGACCTTTTGACCCCTCCGAAAAGAAGCTATAAAAGATGTGAGATTAGGAAGGAAACATCCACAGTGTAACAAATGAGATTGTGAAAATAATACCAATAATACAAACTTTCCTGTGACAACTGCCAGATCAGTTTTTGTGTATGTGAAACGCCAGGAAAAAAAAAAGAAATATAAAAAAAGAAAAGAAAAAAGCTTCTGGAGGAATTGCATAAATGCAGAGCTTGCTCTTCAAACACATGTTTTGTCTTGAACTTGCTCAAACTTGCTTGTTTCTTGTCTCAAAGAATCTTGCTTGTTTGGGGCCAGAGCGATAGCACAGCGGGTAGGGCATTTGCCTTGCACGCGGCCGACCCGGGTTCGATCCCCGGCATCCCATATGGTCCCCCAAGCACTGCCAGGAGTAATTCCTGACTGCAAAGCCAGGAGTAACCCCTGAGCATCGCTGGGTGTGACCCAAAAAGAAAAAAAAAAAAGAATCTTGCTTGTTTGTCTCTATGTATCTTTGTTTACTTTTTTCTACTCTGGAGATACCTGTGGTGTCTCTTAAATGCTTGCTTCCTTTCTTTCTCCCCCCTCACATCTTTCTAAGTAAATTTCATTCAATAAAAATTATCTTGCCTGAAAAGCAAAAGCAAAACCTACTCCAACAGGCTAGGCCCAGAGACATAGTATAGGGATTTAGGTAGTCCTTCCATGTGGCAAATTTGGGTTGGATTGCCAGCATCACGTATGATACATCATTAGACATAATCACTGAGCACATAGCCAGGAGTAAGCTCTGAGTACCTCCACGTATGATTCCTTTCCCCTATGCTCCTGCCCACCAAAATAAGAAACAAATAAACACCAAATGGGGGTGAGTACATGGTTCCAGGAATAGAGCACATGACTCGCATATTCAGGCTCTGGATTTGAGCCACAAATAAACAAATAAACCATGGCCTCCTGAGGAATTTGGAAAACCATAAATGATTTGTGAAGTTTTCTCACTATCACATTTCCCTGTGCTCTGAAGAAAAAAAAGTTCAATCACACGACTTTCTCTCCTGTAAACCCTAGCAGAGCCTTCAAGTCCAGTGGAATATATTCACACCTCAAAGAAGAGACCTCTGCAAATGCAATTGGTTCCATGCCATAAAGCAAGATGGTTATAAAGAGAGGGAGAAAGAAATTACTATCAAAAAAACAAAAATAGTGATAGTACAATGGGTAGGGCATTTGCCTTGCATGTGGCCCATCCAGGTTCAAAACCCAGCATCCCATATGGTCCCTCGAACACTGTCAGGAGTGATTCCTGAGCATCGCTGGGTATGACCCAAAAAGAAAAAAAAGAGTACAAAATGAAAAAGTTTTGTGAGCCAGTACTTGCCATAGCAGTTAGGCAAGAAAAAGATATTAAGGGCATCGGGACAGGAAAGGAAGAAATCAAGTTCTCACTATTTGCAGATGACATACTATACTTAGAGAACCCAAAAGCCTCTATCAAGAAACAATAGACTTATATAAAGTCACATGCTATAAAATCAATACCCAAAAGTCTATGGCTTTCCTACATGCAGATAAAGAGAGAAGAAAGTGATATGAAAAAGACAATCCCATTCACAATCATGCCTCAGAAAATCAAGTTACCTCAGAATCAGCTTAACTAAGGAGGTAAAGGACCTGTACAAAGAAAACACAAAACACTACTCCTAGAAATAAAAGAGGACATGAGGAAATGGAAACACATCCATTGCTCATGGATTGGGAGAATTAACAGTCAAAATGTCAGTACTGGGGCTGGAGCAATAGCACAGCGGGTAGGACGTTTGTCTTGCACACGGCCAACCCGGATTCGATTCCCAGCATCCCATATGATCCCCTGAGCACCGCCAGGAGTAATTCCTGAGTGCATGAGCCAGGAGTAACCCCTGTGCATCGCCGGGTGTGACCCAAAAAGCAAAAAAAAAAAAATAAATAAAAAATAAATGTCAGTACTCCCCAAAGCATTATACAGATTTCAATGTGATCTCTATAAGGATACCCATGACATTCTTCAAAGAAATTGACCAAACAGTTCAGAAATTCATATGAAAAAATAAGCACCCATGAGTAGCTAAAGCAATTCTTGGGGGGGAAACAATGAAAACATGGGAGTCATCGCCTCCCCCAATCTCAAACTGTACTGCAAAGCAGTAATAATTAAAACAGAATCGTATCAAAATAAAGACAAATCCACAGACCAATGGAATAGGGTTGAATATCCTTACACACAGCCTCAAATATATGATCATTTAATCTTTGATAAGGGACTATAAATATGAAGTGGAGCAAGAAAATCCTCTTTAACAAGTGGTCAGGCAAAACTGAAAGGCTACATGCAAAAAAGGGGGGGGGCTTTTTTTTTACCTAACACCTTCACCTAACACCATGCACAAAAGTCAGATCAAAATGGATTAAAGACCTTAATCAAACTAGAATCCAAAAGCTATAATGAAGAAATGGTTGGCAAGGGGCTGGAGCGATAGCACAGCGGGTAGGGCATTTGCCTTGCACGAGGCCGACCCGGGTTCGAATCCCAGCATCCCATATGGTCCCCTGAGCACCCCTGATTCCTGAGTGAAGAGCCAGGAGTGACCCCTGTGCATCTCCGGGTGTGACCCAAAAAAAAAAACCAAAAAAAAAAAGAAATGGTTGGCAAGACCCTCCACGATATTGAAGCTAATGGTATCTTCAAAGATGAAATGCCACTGACCAAGCAAGTGGAGGCAAAGATAAACAAATGGGACTATCTTAAACTAAGAAGCTTCTGCACCTCAAAAGAAAGCTGACCAAGAAACAAAGACAGTTTATGGAATGGGAAAGGATATTCACCCAATACCCTTCTGATAAGGATATACAGGCACTGATTGAACTCTACAAGAGAAAAACATTCAATCCCATCAGAAAATGGGGTGATTATATGAACAGAAACTGTCTCTAAAAAGAAATTCAAATGGCCAAAAGACACATGAAAAAATGCTCTTCATCACTAATCATGAGGGAGATGCACATCAAAACAGCAATGAGATATCATCTTACATCACAGACACTTGCACACATCCAAAAGAACAAAAGTAACTGATGTTGGCGTGGATGTAGGGAGAAGGGGAATCTCTTTCACTGCTAGTGGGAATGCCGACTGGTCCAGCCTTTTTGGAAAACAATATGGATGTTTCTTAAAAAACTAGAAATTGAACTCCCATTTGACCCATCAATAGCACTCTGGGAATATACCCTGGGGGCCCAAAAACACAGCAGAAACACCATCTGCACTACTGTGTTCACTGCAGCACTATTCACCATAACCAGACTCTGGAAATAACCTGAGAACAGACAAATGACTAATGAAACTATAGCACATATATACAATGGAATACTATTCAACTGTCAGGAAAAATGAAGTCATGAAATTTGCCTGTAAATGGATGGACATGGAGAATATTATGCTGAGTGAAATGAGTCAGAAGGAGAGGGACAGATATAGAATGACTGCATTCATTCACGGTATATAAAAAATATATCGCATAAGTCTAATATCCATGGCCAGGGTAAACAGGGGTTAGAAGGACTGGTCAATGATTGGAACTAACCACAAATGTGTGTGGGACTGAGGGTAAGATAGAGAAGAGGCCAGTATGACAATAATAGCTGGGAATGATCAGGCTGGACAATATCTGAGAGTTAAAAGTAGGTAAGGGGATATTCTTGATAACCTTTCAGTATCAATATTGCAAACCACAATGCCCAAAAGGGGAGAGAGAGAGAGAGAGAGAGAGAGAGAGAGAGAGAGAGAGAGAGAGAGGAGAGGGAGAGAGAGAGAAAAAAGTACCTGCTATAGAGGCAAGCAGCAGGTGTGCAGGTGTGTGGGGGGGTGATGGGAGGGAACCTGGGGACACTGGTGCTGGGAAATGTACACTGGTAGAGGGATGGGTGTTGGAATATTGTTTGACTGAAATTCAATCATGAACAGCTTTGTAAGGGTCTATCTCACAGTGATTAAATAAAAAACTTTCAAAAAAATAAAAAAAGGTCTGTGAGCCATACCTAACAATACAAACCAAAAGGTGTTGGAGAGGGTTGGAGAGGTATCTGCTAGGGAGTTTCTGCAGTAAATTGTGGATGAAATGCTTCATGGGACGCAGATACACAGGCCTCCAGATTCAGCGCCCACTCACACAGCTCCGAGGTCAGATGGGGGCAGGACTGTGGTGGATGGCGGCCAAGTCTTACCAGAGGGCTGGCAAGTAATTTGATATGGGAACTGGAGCTTCCCCTAGGAGCTTCCTGAGCGCCAGGCCCAGACGAGTGTCCTTTGCTGAGCAAGAGTCCTTGGGGTGAGTTCATGCCGCCTGGCCTACTGTGTTTCCTCAGTGGCAGACAATGACCAGGACACAGAGAAAATGTTCTTTCACCAAAAACATGGTTTCGTGGTTTCTTTTCCTTACTAAGGGGATTCAACATTCAATGTGAGAGAAAAGTCTGGTCAGAACCATCAACAAGCTGATGTCTTCCTATGACTGAGTACCTCATCTGTTTGTTTTTATAGACATTTCCAGAGTCAAACAGAGCAGGAATAGTGGCAGGCTACGAGAGGCACAGCCACATGATAGGGTCTTTGAGAGAGTTGACCCTGGTGGGGATATTAATATAGGGACTCAGGACCTCTGAAATCTTCTTGCCTTCATTTCCTGTCCTCTGGACAAGAGGGGTAGGGGGAGGGGAGAATGATCCAACATGATTAATACTTAATCATTTAAAAAAGTCTTCCCATGACTTCCATTAAATAAATAATAAAGCAGGGCTTGAGTCACTGTACAGGGGTTGAGGCATTGACCTTGCATGTGAATGAACCAGGTTTGATCCCCAGCACCACATAAGGCTCCCCCAAGAACTGCTAGGAGTGATCCCTGAGCACAGTTGGATTTCACCCCAAAACTAAATTAATTAATAAAACAACTTCAAAGAAATATATCAGCATCTTCTTTTAACTAGGTCACCTTTGACCCCACTATTTAGAGAGGAGGACAGAGAAGGAAATAAATCAAGGGGGAAGAAGATAATGGTAAGTAAGGAGTGAACAGGCATCAGGGCTTCAGTTATTCTAGTGATATGAGTGGGGTAGCCATATATCCAAAACACTGAGATCTAAGCTGCAACCACTGAAACTTTGTAATGTGCCTTTCAAATTGACAGGAGGGGAGGGAGAAGAGGTGGGAAGGGAACATGGGAATACTGGTGAAAAGAAGTTGACACTGGTGGTGGGATCAATGTCTAAATATTATATGCCTAAAACTCAACTATCAATAACTTTGAGAAAAGAAAGAAGAAGAAGAAGAAGAAGAAGAAGAAGGAGAAGAAGAAGAAGAAGAAGAAGAAGAAGAAGAAGAAGAAGAAGAAGAAGAAGAAGAAGAAGAAGAAGAAGAAAGAGGAGGAGGAGGGAAAATGGGAGGGGGAGGAGAGAAATGGGAGGGGGAGGAGGGGAGGTAAGAGAAAGAAGAAAAGAAGAGGAGAAAGAAATATATTAGCAAGACTCAACATCTGGCTCTGAATGATGGCCTTAGTCCCATAGGTGATCAGCCTCAGAACCTGCCTAGGTCCAGGCAGGTTCCACCACTCCCATGCTGGCAGTTAAGTCCAGAATTCACTTCAGCTGATTTAAAAAATTTGTGAACAAGAATTTTATCTGAGTTGCCACAACCCTGGAACAACTTGCCAGGCAGTAAATGTACCCTGGACAGGGTGGCTAGGGGTGGCCGCCAGCAGGACAGCAGGACACGCCAGAGGCTCATCACTCAGCACAGGATCATGATGGGAACAGAATCTGCCCTGGGCACTGTGTCCTGTGCAGTGCTGAGGGTTCACCCCAACCCGCTCCAGACAGACTCTGATTAAACCCACACATTTGAGAAGGACGTGATCTTAATGCTGTTTGACTAGTAGCTCCAGCTCATAAGTCCAGCAGCCAAAACTTGTGGGGGGAACTCTTCAAGAATAAGAAAGAAATTCTCAAACAGCAAAGATGCTGTCGAGAGGCCTTGTGTTACTAAAGACACGGTTAACTTCACCTACTGTGGAAATTATCCATGATCATGTCATTAACAGTGGGGCCAGAAAGATGGAAACGCAGGTAAAGAATTTGCATTTTATGTGACCAACAAAGGTTTGATCCCCAGCACCACGTATGCTCCCCATAAGCACTGCCAGAATCTATGAGCACTGAACACAGAACTATGAGTGATCCCTGAGCACATCCCCACCTTCAAAGTAACCAAAAAAAAAAAAGGAAGAAGAGAAAGAGCAATGGGAGAGAGAAGAAAATAAGGTGAAGATGAGGCTAGAACAGTTGACAGGCACGTGAGGCATGAAGAGAGACTGCCAGTCATCCCCAGCCTGTGAACTCCCCGTGGAATCCAACAAGGAAAACTAGAAATTACCTCAAATGTTGCAGTCACAGGCCTGCACAGGCATTAATAAGGTGCAGATACAATGAATTGGATTCTCTAGCTACTGATTTGTACCAGTTGTTTCTTAGCCTTTCCCCACACTGGTCCCCTTTTAACCCTGTGCCCCTCCAGTTGGTTGTCCATCTAGTCTCATGCCATGCCCCCATCCTATAATATATTTATATTATATTATATCTCCTGTGGCCTCCTTGGAATATCCAGGGGACTCACAAGGTCACCATATGTCCCCACTTGGAAAACACTATAGTACTAGTAAGTAGTTTTGAGCAGAATAGTCAGAGAGACAGAAAATCATAAAGGTTAGTCAGTGAAGTGAAGGAAAGCTGTGCAATCTCAGACTGAATTCTGAAGGACCCAGGTCAGAGGTCAGAAGTAAATACTATTTCTTCATTTTCTTGTTTTTCATGAAGCAATATATTATCTATATATATAAACTTTATTTAGAAAGATGTGAGGGGAAAGGAAGGTAGAAGCCCATGTTCAAGAGAGAACACAGGCATCTCCAGAGCGGATCAGGCAAGCAGAAGTGGAGAAAGCAAGCAAGATATGTCTTCAGGGAGAGCCTCTTTAGAGCAAGCCGCAAGGACTGTCTCAGCTGTAGAGTCAAGTGAGTTGTGTGGTGGCAGCATCCATGAGTCAGTGGGGGACAGATGGGGGAAGTAAAGGGAGAGAGGAATGGTTTCTTCCTGATTAGAAGATTAGACCAAGCATGGAGATTGGTGCTCTGGGTCAGAAGGAGCATTTTGCCCCAAAGTGCCAGGTTTGTGGGGAAAAGGGGAGGGAAAAAAATAGATTGTCAGGAGATAACGTGGGAACATACGTGTGGGCTCTTGAGAATATGGGTTGCTAAAGGAGGAAACAGTATGTGCCCAAACCAGAACTGGTGATGGATAAGTAATGAGGGCATGGTTGGGGGGGGAGGAACATTAGGCCAGAGGTGACAGAAGGAGAGGACGGGTGTTATGGGCACTTTGGTGGTGGAAACTTGAACACTCATGGGACCTGTTACCTAAACAAAAGGAATAAAAAATAATGATAAAAATTATATATTTAAAAATTGCAATGCAATATCATCCCATTGTTCATCGATTTGCTCGAGCGGGCACCAATAACGTCTCCATGTGAGACTTGTTGTTACTGTTTTTGGCATATTGAATACGCCACAGGTAGCTTGCCAGGCTCTGCTGTGTGGGCAGGATACTCTGTAGCTTGCCAGGCTCTCTGAGAGGGACAGAGGAATCGAACCTGGGTCGGACGCATGCAAGACAAACGCCCTACCCGCTGTGCTATTGCTCCAGTCTACGTATTGAAAAATAAGTAGAAATAAAATGATAACAATCCCTTCCCCTCATGGATCTAAAATTGTTCTCAGTTTCTTAGTTACAATAGCCAGAATCTGGAAAAAACCCAAGTGCCCGAGAACACAACTGGTTAAAGAAACTTTGGTATACCTACATAATGAAATACTATGCAGCTGTTAGGAACGATGAAAACATGAAATTTGCATATATGTGGATCAACATGGAGAGTATCATGCTAAGTGAAATGAGTCAGAGAGAGAGAGACAGACATAGAATGACTGCACTCATTTGTGGAATATAAAGTAACAGAATAGGAGACTAACACCTAAAGATAGTAGAGATAAGGGCAAGGAGGATCATTCCATGGCTTGGAATCTGATCTCATATGCCGGGGGAAAAGGCATCTGGGATGGAGACCACGAGGTAAATGATGATTGGAGAGATCACTTGGGACAGTAGATGTGTGTAGAAAGTATATTATGAATCAAACATGATGGCCACTTAGTACCTATAATGCAAACCATAACACCCAATAGAAGAGAGGAATAAGAGGGAATTTGCTAGCCACAGGGGCAGGAGGTGGGAAGGGGGGTGGGGTGGGTGGGAGGGATACTGGGAACATTGGGGATGGAGAATGGGCACTGGTGGAGGGATGGGTACTAGAAAATTGTTTCACTCAAAAGCATTCATGAAAGTGTGTGAGTCTGTAATTGTATCTCACAGTGATTCATTAAAATAAAATATTTGGAAAAATAAAAAAATAATTCACTGCAGAGCTATGGTCCCGATGCCCCAGGGGGATAAACTGAGTTCGTGGCACCTAGCACAGAACTAGTTCACTTGAACTATGCCCAATCTTGTTGCACCTTCACTGAGAGAGAACCAGGCTGCTTAATCCAAATAGGTGCATGGTCTGTAACATAAGATCAGTTTCATAAATGACAAAAAAATAAATAACTCATAAGCAAAAAGATAGAGGCGGGGAGATACTTTCTTCCTGATTAAAAGATCAGACCAAGCACGGCTCTGGGTGATCTGGGTCAGAGAGAGCTATTCGCCCCGTAAGGGGATTCTAGTGATTGGGTCCAGTAACTTCCAGCAAGACTCGTTGCAGGGAGAGGTGAGCACAGAGGTTATTTGATGGGAGGCAGCCTATCCCTTTTTGAATGGCACTGTCCACCCCAGCAACTTTTACACACTTCTTCCAATTTAGAAAAGAAAAGATAGTATGTGTTGGGGGGAGGGGGGTTATTTGGAAGGGAGAAAGGGAGAAGAGAAATTTTTTTTAATCACTGTGAGATTAACACCTCATCAGCCCACCTCCACTACCTCCACTGCCCAGCCACTGCCACGCTCCAGGCCACTTTCCGGACATTCAGGCTGAACCCCACGCACAAGTGAAGCCCCACAGAACCAGGTGAAGCAGAATTTTGTGACCTTGGACTCCAGGCTCAATGAGACCCGGAAACAAGATTTTCTGTCTGCCTCCTCCAATCTCCAGAGCCCCAGGGATCAAATCCAGACACCCCATTCTACCCGCACCAGATAAATACCTCATCCACAGACTTCTACTACCTCCACTATCCAGCCACGGCCATGCTCTAGGCCTCTTTCCATATTACAAGGCCGCTTGCTGCCATGTGACACACCATAAGACACTTAATACCCATTTTTCATAATTTCCACACCATATTTGATGGGGTTCAAATATGGTGTGAACCATGGGAACACCTGTAAGGGCGATTGGAGACCACCCTAAAAGCCTCCATCCCTGTCGAAAAGCCAGGCAAGCTACCGAGAGTACCCTGCCCACATGGCAGAGCCTGGCAAGCTACCCGTGGCATATTCGATATGCCAAAAATAGTAACAACAATGGGCCTCATTCGTCTGACACCAAAAGAGCCCCCAGTATGGCAGCATTAAGAAGAATGAGCAAGAGACCCAGCTAAACTACTTTCAGCATGGGCAGCTCCTCGCAGAATGTCTCCAGCCTGAGAACTAAGCCTTAGCCCCATGCCTGCCCAGGAGGGGAAAGGTATTTTTCTCCCTTGCCTCTTCATTTCCGGGGATGAAGGGCGTGGTGACCGCCATATTATGACGATGACAGATGGGATTTACAACAAAAACTGCAGCAAAAGGACGAGAGGGTGCTCTTGGGAAGGTGGGTGGCACCGGCCCCACCTGCCGCCGAGATGTGATCCCGGGGGCCGCACGTGTGTGCGGCCTCTCCGCAGCTGCACAAGCGTGATTCCAGACCCAGCTAAACTACTTTTGGCATGGGCAGCTCCTCGCAGAATATCTCCAGCCTGAGACCTAAGCCGCGGCCCCATGCCCGCCCAGGAGGGGAAAGGTATTTCTCTCTCTCGCCTCTTCCTTTCCGGGGATGAAGGGCATGGTGACCGCTATATTATGACGACCACAGATGGGGTTTACAAGCTTGCAATAATCCAATATCTGGAAGAAATCTCCCTGGACTTAGTTGTTAAAGTACAGAAATCCAAAACCTCATATCTCTTCACAACAGGTCTGACTCTAATGGGTACTCCTAACAATAATAGTGAGGTTTGTGTTGAAATATTGAATGTAACCAAAGTAAACAGAAAGTAAAGTGAAACTTATCAGTTACAAGGCGGGGGAGGGGGCGCGGGGGGGCAGGTGGGATGGGAGGTGTACTGTGTGGGTTTTTTTTTTTTTTTTGGTGGTGGGATATGGGCACTGGTGAAGGGATGGTTGTTTCAGCATTGTATAACTGAGATTTAAGCCTGAAAGCATTGTAATTTTCCACATGGTGATTCAATAAAATAAAATTCTTATTAAAAAAAAAAAGAAGAATGAGCAAGGAGAGGCTGATAAAATCTCAGGGACAAACTAGACTGCCAACACGAAGAAGGACTAAAATGACTGTCTGTACTTTCAACGCACGTACACTGGCATTGGAAGCATCCATCGAGGACCTGATGATGCAAGCACAGAAGATCAAGTATGACATCATTGGTCTGACCGAAATAAGAAGGCATCGATCACATCACACCATTTTCAACACTGGAGAAGAACTGCTCCTCGGAACATGTGATCACAGAGGCGTTGGTGGTGTCAGTGTAATGTCAACACAAACTTGGCCATGAGCATTGATTTATTTGGATACCTAACAACCCAAATCAGACAATTACTCTTGAATAGATGTGACTCACTGCCGGCAGTTTCTATCTTCATCCTCTACACACCAATACCCAACTATGATGAAGAAGAAATTGAGAAGTTCTACATGGAGATGGAGAAGTTCTATAAATAAGATCACACCTCCTACAAGATCATTGTTGGTAATTTTAATGCCAAGATAGGACTGAGAAGGTCGCCCAAAGAACTCCACATTGGGACCCATGGCCTAGAATGGAACGAACAGGGTGAGAGACTGAGTTCATCATGTCAACCAAGACCATCCATGGTAATTCACAGTTCCAGAAGGCCAAATCTAAATGTTGGATATGGGAGTCTCCCAGTAGACAGTTCCACAACATAATTGACCACATCATATTCAATCGAAGGTTTTGCTTGACTAATGTCGCTGTTGTCTTAAAATTCCAAATGGGATCAAACCACTGTCTCCTTCATGCAAAATTCTGCTTCACAGAGTGGGGAGAAAGGACTGCAAAGTTTAAGTTTAAGAAGAGAACTCCCAGAATGACCACCAACTGGGAGCTTTTCGGCACTATTGTGGCAACATGGAAAGATGCCATCATTGACAACATCGGGGAGGAATACAATCAACTGTTTCAGCACCTCCATGACTGCGCAAAGAATGCCGAGAGTGGGAAAGCCACAAACAGACGCCTGTCTTCGGAAACTCTTGAGCTCATTTGCCAATGTGGTTTGGCATGAGCCTCAGGCAATCACAAGCTAATGTCCGAGCTCGCAAAGCTGTGCAGAGAAGTGATAAAGGAAAACCTAAAAGAAAGAAGAGCAGCAGTGTTGGCCGATGCTGCAGAAGCCGGGAAAAGTATTCGCAATACTCGCCTGTCCTTCGCCAATTACTAGACCAAGATGACTGACCTCCAACGTCCTGATGGATCTATCACATCTTCCAGAAGGGCAATGGAGAGGATTGTTCACAACTTCTACTTGGATCTCTTCGACAGCCATGTCCACCTGCCCACATACCAAATTCCACAGGACGAATATATCGTTCCCAATGTCTTCCCTTCCGAAATCCAACATGCCATTTCATCGGTAAAGATGCGTACAGCACCTGGTCCAGACAAGGTCAGACTTGAACACCTGAAGAATCTGCCACCAGTACTCATCAATACACTGACTCGGCTCTTCACAAGCTATCTGTCTGTATTCAAGGTTCTATCCCAGTGGAAAACCATCAGGACCGTCCTGTTGTACAAGAAGGGAGACATCCACGACATCGGCAACTATCACCCAATCTGCCTGTTGTCCTTGGTCTACAAGTTGTTCACTCAAGTCATCCTGAATAGAATAGGCATAACACTAGACAAAAGACAACCATGCAAGCAAGCCGGGTTCCAAAAAAGGATTCAGCACAATTGACCATATCCACACAGTGACCAAACTCATCAAAGTTTCACGAGAGTTCAAGACACCACTCTGTCTAATGTTCATCGATTTAAAGAAGGCCTTTGATTCTGTTGAGACTGAAGCAGTCATCAAAGCCCTAGTCAAACAGGGCATTCAAACTCAGTACATCAAGATCCTCCGTGAGCTGTATTACAGATTCACCATGAGAATCTCACCATTCTAGAAGTAAATGATCATCAACGTAAGGAGAGGGGTTCAGTAGGGCGATACCATTCCACCGAAACTCTTTAGTGCTATCCTTGAGAACGTCATGTGACGACTGGAATGGGAAGGAATGGGAGTGAAGGTAGACAGTCAGCAATTACACCACCTCTGGCTTCACTGATGACGTCGTTCTCCTAACACCAAACATTAGCCAAGCAGCACAAATGCTGGCCGACTTCGACCACGAGTGTGGAAAGGTCGGACTGCAGCCGAATCTCAGCAAAACAATGTTCATGAAAAACGAACCAGTCCCTGATGTTCCATTTGCTCTCAACGGAACAAACATCTCCAAATGCAGCAGCTTGTGTAGCTGGGTCGAACTCAACATGAGGAACGAATTCTTGGTGCCAGAACTGCGCAGGAGGAAGACAGCAGCGTGGAAGGCCTTCAAGAGCATCAAAGAAGTGGTTAAGAGAACAAAGAATCTCCGGCTCCAGGCACGTCTTTTCGACTCCACCATTCTTCCTGCACTAACATATGCCTCAGAGACCTGGGCCCTATGAAAACAGGACGAGAACATTATTCTGGTATCCCAAAGAGGAATCGAAAGAGCTATGCTTAGAGTATCACGTTTCACTCAAGTGAGAGAAGGAATCTGGATTTCCAACCTCCATCGATGATCAAGAAATCAGGGACTCTGTTTCGTTTGCCAAGACCTCAAAAATCAGACGGGCCGGACACATAATGCGATTCAGAGATGACCACTGGACTAGAGCTGTTACCAACTGGATTCCACAGGACGTCAAAAGACCGCATGGCCACTCACCAACGAGATGGTCAGACTTCTTCGCCAAAACCCTGAATGAACAGTTTGAGGTTCTTCGTGTTCCTGGAGCGAGCAGATACCATTGGGCTACACAAGCACATGACTGGGATGAATAGAGACATTACTGGCGCCCGCTCGAGCAAATCAAAGATCAACAGGATGATAAGTGATACATTGTGAGATACACAGTTACAAAGTTGTTCATGTCTGGGTTTTGGTCATACAGTGTTTCAACACCCCTCTCTTCACCAGTGTACATTTCCCACCACTAACCTCCCAAGTTTCTCTCCTTCCACCTACTCCCCATTCCCAGTCTAACTCTCCAGCAGGCACTTCTCTCTCTCTCCCCTCCTCCTCTCTCTTTTGCTCTCTCTCCCACTCTCTCTCTCACTCTCTCTCTCTTTCCTATTGAACATTATGGTTTGCAATACTGCTCCTGAAAGGTTATTACGTATCTCTCTTTACCCACAGGAGAAATTTTAAACCAAGTGACTGGTGCAAGAAAGTACTTAGGTTCCAGGATGATTTCAGAATCTCCTGAAAGATTCCTTTCCAGCATCATTAAAGAGAGCAACTTTTGATTTACCTCTCATTTGTGGGGGGTCTAAAATCATGATACAAAAGTAGAACCTTTTTTTTTTTCAATCTAGTCAGGAAACCTATACATTAGCTCAGAAAGTCCCAGGACCAGCCTGCATGTTTTATGACACAGTCTCAAGATGTGAAGATAGGTGCTGAAAGAATGTCTTTTACTCATAAACTTTAACTTTCTAGCCAGTGATAAGTTAACAATTCAAAAGGTGTAATAGTTCTCTAAAGATTGACTCACAGTAAAAGGATCTCTTTCTCCTTTCACTCTTCCTCCCATTTCTTTGTGTTTCTTCTCATGTTGTCTGAAACATGAACAACTACATCGTTTCAGCAGAGACCCCCAGCCCAGTGTTGCTCTGGCAAACCAGAGGAAAGGTCAGACCACGCACCCTTCATTCCTAGAGACTTGATTTCCTTTTCTCTCATCATAAAGAAAATTCCCATCTGGGATGGCTCAGCTTCCAGATAAGAAAAAAAAATGAATATTCATTACACATTTTTTAATTTAGGCTATAAATTTAATCATTTTATGTTGTTTTATTGTGACGCATTTTCCTGTCTGAGTCTAAATCCTACGAGGTAGTTTGATATTCCAAATCCTTCCATTTCTAAAATCTCAAGTGTCTTATTTCGAATCAAGCATTCACGTTAATTATATCCCTGAGCTCCCATTAAAAGAGAGAAATTCTTCAGAGACAGAGTTACTTGAACAGAACGTGTTGGAAGTGTTGCACTGGAATACGTATGATCCCCATGAGAAGAGGCACTTACAAGTTAGAAAAGGGGCTACCCAGAGTTTAAGTGATTATTCGGTCATTTGTATATTGCGTTACCAAAAGGCATATCTGCCTCAAAGACCGACATGTGAAAACTGAAATCAGTACATAAAACAGACTTTAAAAACAGATTTCTTTAAAAGGATGGAATTGGACTTTCAGTGGTGAGCCTAATGAATACTTAAAACAGATGATTTTATAATGCAATGTTACTTCAAAAATAAATGTTCTGACTAAGGTGAAGGGTTCTGCTAAAACAGTGGCTCTGTTAGGGGAAGGCTCCCAAAGAGGATTTCTCATGATGGGGTCTGGGGTTCCATGCTGGAACCAAAAATAATTAATTAAGGATGTCAAGTCAGCATCCTCAGAGGATTCAAATAAGAGTGTGTCCATGGCAGGACCCGCTCAGGATGGAAGATGCATGCTGAAATTAGACTATAGATTAAACACGATGGCCACTCAATACCTCTATTGCAAACCATAACACCCAAAAGGAGAGAGAGAACAAAAGGGAATGCCCTGCCACAGAGGTGGGGTAGGATGCGGGGGAAAGGAGGGTGGGAGGGATACTGGGATCATCAATGGTGGAGAATGGGCACTGGTGGAGGGATGGGTTCTCGAGTATTGTATGACTGAAACACAAGCATGAAAATATGTAAATCTGTAACTGTACCCTCACAGTGATTCACTAATAAAAATAATAATAATTTTTAAAAGTAAAAAAAAAAAGAGTGTGTCCATGCTTGGGACATTCCTTAATGCAACTGTTTCTCAAATATTCCCCTAATACAGAGTCACAGGGAGGCTTGGAGCTAGTCCTCAGTTATGGTACATCTCAAAGAGTTTCTCCTTCCTCTTCTCCAAACGCATCATCAGTCCCACCTCCTATTGTCCCCCACTCCACAATCTCTGTGGATCCAGACTGAAAAAATAAAATAAAATAAAGGAAAATTCACACTCCAGTCGCTGGCCCAGATACTCAGCAGCTTATCTCAACTTCCTTGTATTTCCTGCTGTCCTGCTCCAAACCAACTTCCAGACTCACCCCTGCCTGGTGCCTGCGGAGCCAGTTATCCCTCCTGCACGGTTCCCCTCCCCCGTGTAAGAGAACACACATCTTCAGCTCAGGCGTCCCGCCCTTCAAATCCCCAAAGGTAACCATGCCCTCTTGCTGTTGGAATCCCAGAAAACTAACTCCGAACCCCAAGAGGGCCCTACAGTACAGTGGCAGAGCTCACGGCTGGCTGGGAGGGGCCTAGAGCCTACTGCAGGCGCTGCCCCCGCCCCTGGACCTCAGGCCACATTGCTAGGGAGTGACTCCAGGGGCCCCAAGCACTCCTGGGTGTGGCCCCTATAAAATTTTTTCTAATTAAAAGTAAAATGGAAATTGTGATAAATATTTGCTTGTAGGTCTGAAAAAGAATCCTTATGGCTCTTGTGAAATCTTCCATGGTCGGCACATTCTCTCCTCTGAAGCAGCATGCGGCTTCAGGAGTTACTGGCACCAGTTACGTCCCATCCCCTGAAAACAAGTCAGGAAATCACAGGCAAAGGAAGCAATCACTGGGTTCACTCCACGCCCACAGCCAACCTACCTTCTGGAGAAGTTTAAGAAAACTGCTGGTGGCTGACGTGAGGCCCACCCACAGGTTAACTGGATTGATAACTGTTCGATTGGCCTCAGCTGTTCAACTGCACTTTAGCAGCTGGCCAGTGTGGCCATGCTCTGGGAATGCCCAGACTTACCCCTGCTCAGGACCAATCCACCCCAGAGCCTTCCCTCCCTGGGAATGCACTGACTCCCTTTCCCATCCTCCCTTCCATTCTAATGTGTCTTTTTCATTTTATGAGCTGTAGTGGAGTGTACAAGTGATAGTGATGCGTGAGTGATACTGTTTAAGGATGACCTTCCACTCAGTCATACTCTCAAGACCTTTTGATTTGGTCTTTGCCACCCCTGGAGGAAAGACATCCTGGTATGCCACTTCACAGAGGGAAACCTTCTACTCCCTGGAGTGCAGTGACTTGCTCACTGTTTGAGATGAGGGATGCTCTTGGGTCATCTGGGCTGCATCAGGTAAAGATTTTCTGCTGAAGGAAAGTTGTTTTAGAGACCTATCCACGTCTGTTATGGCTAATTCATTCACCATGATTAAATGACAGATTCTGTGCAGGCCTCGGAGAGGCAGATACTTCACAAAGGCCAACCCAGAGAACAGAAAATGACTGACAAACCTTGCTTCCTCTCCCCAACAGTTTTCTGCCCTTATTGTTCTCCTTGTTGTCTGCACTTCCCCGTTAGTCACTTAGTGAGTCAAGGGCTGGCCCCAGCCAGCTGCAGACATGCACCACTGGCTCCCCCATGCACCGCGGCCTCCTCCTGGCCCCACCACGAAGCTGCCTTCCTCCCAGGCCCTTTGGTGGCCCCTCTCCACAGCCGGCTGGCCCCAGGGGACCCCTGAGCCACCTGTTACTATGACCACGTGCACAGCCTAGTCAGTTTGTTTTGATCAGAGTGTTCCAAAGAGGAAGTCAAACCTATATTTATTAAGAAAGAAAAGAAAAATAAATGTGAAGGTAGGCCATTTCCCCAGCCCCTCTCTGATATTCAGAATATGCTGGGCCTCCTCCGTACATCCACCTGAGATCCGCATGAGGAATACTCTGTCTCCACATGGAGGTGACCTTGGGGTCATGGGCCTCATATGTTAAATCTTTTGGCTGTTTTTCCTAAGGATGAGAAGCAGCAAAGAGTCAAGAAAAATTAGTAACTGGCACCTGTTGCGGGGGTTCCTGCCCAAAGAGAAGAGAAAACCCAACAAACTGACGGGTGCACCTCTTTCATTTTGTGAAATGTGATTTCACAAAAATCACATTATTGTGCTAAGTGTGATTGAATTATGAACATGAGAAACCATAGTATTGTAAACCATATAATATCAATTAAAATCAATTTTCTGGTGCTGGGGCAGGTAAGGTGTTTGCCTTTCACACGGCCTACCAGGGTTCAATCCCTGGCCCCCATCTGGTTCCCCCAAGCACCGCCAGGAGTAATTCCTGAGTGTAGAAACAGGAGTATCCTCTGAGAATCCCTGAGCATGGCTCAAAACAAATAACACTGGAGCACTGGAGCACTGTCATCCCGTTGTTCATCCATTTGCTTGAGCAGGCACCAGTAACATCTCCATTGTGAGACTTGTTACTGTTTTTGGCATATTGAATATGCCATGGGGAGCTTGCCAGGCTCTGCCGTGCGGCGGGATACTCTCGGTAGCTCGCTGGGCTCTCAAGAGTGATGGAGGAATCGAACCCAGGTTGGCCGCGTGCAAGACAAACGCTCTACTGACTGTGCTATGGCTCCAGTCCAAAAACCAAAACAAATAAAAAAAAATATTTTCCACTGCCACGCTAAGCCCCATCAATCACCTCAGGATGTGACAGGGTCTATGCAGGAATAATCAGGTGAAAATGAAATCATTCCGGTGGGCCCTGATCTACACTGATTGGTGTCCTTCCAGTCAGAAGTACACAGAGAGAGAGATATGCATGTGGGAGAACATTTCATGAAAATGAAGGCAGAGACCTACAAGAGAAAAACTATCAGGGCTACCTGAGAAACATTCAGGAGGAAGAGAGAGAGGCATGGAACACATTCTCTCTCTCTGTCTCTCTGTCTGTCTCTCTATCTGTCTCTCTGTCTCTGTCTCTGTCTGTCTCTCTGTCTCTGTCTCTCTCTCTGTCTCTCTCTCTCTGTCTCTCTCTCACTTTCAGCTCCCTGGCCAGAGAGCACAACACAGGTCAAAGGGCCACAATGTCTTGTCTTCAGAGACTGCAAGTTTGATACTGAGCCCCGTGGGTGTGGCCCTGGACACCCTGAGGTATTGCTGAGGAGGCCTCTGCCCTGCAATGGAAGCTACAGAATGTTCTTTCCATTCTCAAAAGGAACCAACCCACTGATAGTTTGATCTCAATCTTCTGACCTCCTGAAGAGAGACAATAAATTTCTTTTTTTTATGGGGTTCACCCGACTGTGCTCCTGGCGCTGTGTTCAGGGGTCGTTCCTGGTGGTGTTCAGGGAACCATATATGGTGTTGAGATAGAACCCACGTTGGCCAACTGGAAATCAAGAACCCAATGCCTTCTATTTTCTCTCTGGCCCCAAATATATATTTCTTTTCGAATTTGTGGGACTATGTCCTAGCAGCCCAAGAAAAATCTGAGTGAGACCAGCACATTCAATCCACCTGGGATCCTTGGACAGCATTCCCTCATGAAAACCCCACTCTGAGTTTTCTCCAAGCCATTGCGTGGCTGATCCCTTCTTTTCACACACACCAAAGTCCATAGGCTGCTTCTTTTTTGTTTTTGCTCATTTTTGTTTTGGTTTTGGGGCCACACTCAGCAATACTCCGGTCTCACTCCTGCCAGTGGTCTGGGGACCATATGCAGTGCCAGAGTTCGAACTGGGGTTCTTGACCAGCCATGCAAGGAATGCCCTTCCCCGCGCCCCTTACAGCCCCAGAACTCCATACTTTTTCATGATTCATATTTCAGATCACACCTGTAGTTCTCTTGCTCATCTGTTTTGTAGGCTGCCATCTTTTTCAACACCTCCACAACATAAGCTCACAATCACAAGATTCTTGGCCATTTCACAGCCATGCATGTTCATGGGAATAAAAACATATTTGTTGAGTGTTGTACAGGGAAAAAGGAATTAAGAAATTAAGAACAGAGATGTTTCATATATTCATTTATTCATTTCATAAATTCAGGAAATATTTATAAGTATATGAGTGTCTAGAACTCTTCAAGACCTCAAAGAAAGTCAATAGAACTTGAATTACTAGTCATGGAAACTCACCGAAAACATCCAAAAATTGTTCTATGTAATATCTGATGACTAGAAAAACTTACGCCCTGTAGTTCAAAATCAGTCCCAGTGTTACCACCACTTCACATGTAACTCCTTCCCTCCTTCACCTTTCTGCGTAGAGAGCAAAACTTTGAGAAAGGAGATGATGGTTCCAAAGTGTACCCCAAGAGATAAACCCCCTAAGTGCCCCCCAACTCAGCTTCCACAACTCCTGACCCACTCCCCACCTGCATCTCTCTGCTCCCATCCCCCTGCTTTACAGCTATGTCAGCTACCACACTTTACCACTCAGGTACTAGCTTTTTGAAAATACATGAAGATAGATCATCAGTTACTTATTAATATGTCCTACATAAAAAATAAAATAAAATAGCCCTGTCATTTAGTTCTGGAAGATGTGACCATCGTTCTCCAGATGCCGTCTTCTCCAGCTGTTGTGCAAAGGAACTGTCCCAGGTGGAGAGGCACTGTGGCTTGGACACAATGCTATGAGCTACATCAGATTTGATTGACATGGTTGCGGATCACAGCTTGCCTGTTCTGGCACCACTGCACTTGCCCACTTGCTACAGGCCACCAACATCCTATAGATGCGATTCCCCTACCAGTGCTGGTCAGCTAGGGAAGAAATTTCCATATTGGACAGGAACAATCATGGCCACTTCTGAGTCCTTAGTGGTCTTCATGGTCTTGCCAGGATAGGAAGTAATGATATACTGCCTTATAGATAAGAAATTAGGCCCCGCCAAAGCTAAATGACTATGGTCTGGTCTCTTCATTTGCAACTAAGATTAAGATTTTATCCAGCCTCATTCTTCTTCTTCTTCTTTGTTTTTTTTTTCTTTTTTTCTGATAGCAGGGATTGAACTAGGCAGGCACTATACCACTAAACCACAACCCCTAGCCCAGCTTCCTTCCTTAATGTCTGGAGAAGACTCTAAGGATGTCCTAATTCTCTCAAACTATGAAAGCACTATAGCCCTTGTCACATGGCAATTACACATTCATGCACTGTGAAGAGTTCACAATTAACAAATAAGTCATATTGAAATAACTACATATTTCCAAATGTGTTTAAGTTAACATACAGAAATAAAAATAATCACACAGATATGTATGAAAAAGTAGGAGGGAATCATTTCCTCTCAGATTTTATATTGTGATAAGAATATTGGACATATCTTCTCTTCCCAGAAGGGAGCATAACATGACGCTCGCCATAACCATTCTGGTGGACCCTGCACCAGGCTATTTCACTCGGGGCACCCCAGGGAAGGTAGGTGAGAGCCCTCCCCACCCCAAGGGACCCAGGGCTGGCAGCCAAAAACCTCCAGAACTCAACCACCGCCATGCTCACGGCCAATCTCCACATGCTCGAACAGAGCCTCACCCACAAACGAACCTATTCCTGGACCTCGAGGTTTCATTGAACACACCCTACCCACACTCCAAGATTACCACATCACATTTGATGGGATTCAAAGGAGGAGGCAACCAATCTTACACACACACACACACACACACATACATATATATATGTATAAAAGCACACAAGACTCAAGCTTTAACAACATGTTAGTGATCTCTTATAGAAAGGCTTAATGGCCCCTGGGTGATATGCAACAATCTTCACACTCTTTCCTCTTAGGATGCTTTTTTGTAGCATGGTCAGAAGTTTTTCATAACAAACAATACAAAATATAGTATTTCAGTTCTGTTTTGGGACAGAGGTTGGGGTTCGTGATGGAAACATCCAAAATATGGTGATGGGAAGGTGTAATGGTGGTGGGATTTGTGTTTGGATATTAAATGTAATAAAAATATTGTGAACTACTTTATAAAATAAAAAAATTAAAAAGGAAAAAAATAATATTGACAGAAAAGCATCTTAATA
This sequence comes from Sorex araneus, assembly GCF_027595985.1. Classification (NCBI taxonomy): domain Eukaryota; kingdom Metazoa; phylum Chordata; class Mammalia; order Eulipotyphla; family Soricidae; genus Sorex; species Sorex araneus. Next base: position 221,155,513 of record NC_073302.1, read on the forward strand.
TCCAGAGGGCTGGAATTCTTACCTTTTCACCATTAAAGGCAGATTGCAGATAAAAGTGCATAGTTAAAAACAACACATCTCTTGCCTTGAATTTGTTTATTAAATATTCCTGAGTGACTGAAAGGAATTAAAATATTAGAACCCGGGGCAGGAGAGATGGTACAGCAAGTCAGGAGCCTCCCTTGCATGCAGCCATGCTGCCTTGTATCCTCAAGCATCACACGCGGTCTCCTGGGCACCACCAGGCCTGATTCCAGAGCACAGAGCCAGAAGGAAGCCTAAACACACTGAAGTGTCAATAATGATAATGATACCTAAGACAAAAATACTATTAAATCAAGGATACAAGAACCATCATTAGATAATAAAATGAAAGAAACTACAGCAAAAAATAAATAAAACTTGAACAAAGATGGTTATTTTAACAGAATACAAGGTATTAGGCCAACTTGCTGTTCTTCTTGTATTCGTGGTTCTTCTAGGAGGTGGGACATGCTGCGTGCTCGGGGCCTATTTCCAACGCTGTGAGGTGGGGGCGGGGCTGAGGGAGGAGCATCGGGCAGGGCTGGGCAGACCCTGTCCTCCGCATGCTAAGTAGGTGCTCCAGACCTTTAAGCATCTCCCCAGACAGAGTCTGTTCCTTGCTGTTTTCTTTAAATTTTGTACGGTCAGTATTTCTCAGAGTGAATAATTAAACTATGAAATTTCTTCTGTTTACCTTACTAAATAAAATTGGGTGCTACCAGAAAGGGCACAGGGAGAGGATCCCATTGATTGTGAAAATCAGTTTGCCTGATTTTTGTTTCTCTCTAACCCCAACTGAAATACTGAAGAAAATGCAGTGATGATTATCTTACAACAATGACCCTATTATCTCAAATGCTGGCTTTTTTTTTTTTCAAGTTCTAAACTCTTCTACTGTGAACTTCCAAGGAAAAGACCTTGGTGGTTCAGTTGTCCTCATTTGACTCATTAGCCACAAGCCTTTCACATACAGAAAAGTGGAGTCCTGTATAAATAAGCATTCATGGAATCACTTTCAAAATGCCCAGCGCTGCGTTTTCAGAAAGCAGGCTCTATCACGGGCCCATCAATTACCGTAATCACATCTCCCTCTGGCTAGACACCAGTCAGAACATATTTTCAGAACTCAAAGGCCACTCTGTCGGAGACACACCAGCCTGGCGTTGGTTCCAGCATCCACGCAGGCAGCCGCAGGGCCTCAGCAGCCAGGCGCATGCTGAGCCTTCCCAGGGGACACTGCTGGGGACTGACCTTGCTGAGTTTCCTCGTCACAGGAGGAATCAGGCAACCGCCTGATTTTGCATTTTGCACCCGTTTTCATTTCCTCCGTGGCTAGATCTTGAGGCTTGAAAGCCTTCTTGTCAGGGCGGGACCTGAAGGAGGAAGTCGAGCCCTGTTCTCTGCAACCCAGGCCCTCCAAATGAGAAGAGGCCAGTAGAAATTCTCCTTCAGAAAACTTTGGGTTCCACACAAGTAGAGCATGTCGGGAGGACCCAGCCGGGTTGAAAGATGCGTGCCGAAAGTAGACGCTAGACCGAACATGATGGCCACTCAATTCCTCTATTGCAAACTGCAACACCCAAAAGGAGAGAGAACAAAAAGGAATGCCCTGCCACAGAGGAGGGGTGGGGTGGTGGGGGATGGGTAGGGGTGGTGGGAGGGATATGGGAACATTGGTGGAGGAGAATGGGAACTGGTGGAGGGATGGGTAAACGATCATTGTATGACTGAAATGCAAACACGAAAATTTGTAAGTTTGTAACTACTGTACCTCACGGTGATTTACTAATAAAAATTTTTAATTAATTAATTAATTAATTAATTAATTTTAAAAACTTTGGGTTTCATAGGAATCCAGTTGGACTCCTATCTTTAGAACATTTGCTGACATATCTTTCTAGACACAGGTGAAGCAAACATGGTCTTCTGTTTAGCCAGGCTTAACCTTGGCAGAGAAAAAGTAACTTTCCTGAATGACAACCCCATGGAGTGAGAGGCAAAGTCATTTCCTCCTATTCTCAGGAGGTGCCATGGGAACGGTGCAAGGGAACTAACCATGCGGAGGCCCTCTGTGCTGTGGCTGCTGGAAGCATAGCCACCATGTCCTCATCAGGTGTGCTTGAAAGCCAAGGCCGAGGTGGGTCAGTGAGGAAGGCAGTGCCTCCCTTGCACAAGTCCCACAGCCTGGCCACACCCTTCCCAGGAGGCACCCCATTGCAGCCCACACGGGAAGGCAAGAAAGACCACAAGGTCACAATAGGTCTCATTGATGACTCGTGTTCCCTCACAGCTGACGTGCCTCAGACCTTGTATTCATGAGGTTCATTGAAATGTTCTCTGAAGCTGATCATCCTGTTTTAGTTGGAACTTCCCCATAATTGCACCATCAGCCTATGTTATCCTAGACTCCCTTCTCCAACTACGCACTTCAGATACAGTATTCACTTGCCGGTGAGCACCAAGTTAGGAAAAAACTTAGCTACTTAAGAAATGCTCTCTCTCTCCCTCTCTCTCTCTCTCTCTCTCTCTCTCTCTCTCTCTCTCTCTCTCTCTCTCTCTCTCTCTCTCTCTCTCTCACACACACTCACACACACACACACTATATATTTGTATATGTATGCATATATATACATAACAAATTCTGCTTTTGCTTTTGGCTTTTATATTTGTTTTTGAACCACACCCAAAACTGTTCAGAATTTAATCTTCATTACATGCTCAGGATGACTCCTGATAGGGCTCAGGGGACCTTATAGGGTGCCAGGAATTGAACCCAGGTCAGCCTCGTGCAAGGCAAGTGCCTTACCTGCTATACTATCTCACCAGCTCTAGAAATATAAATTTCCAGGCCTAAAAGATAGTACAATGGGTAGGGTATTTGTCTTGCACAAAGCTGAAACTTGTTTCAACACCAAGTGTCCCATAAGTTTCCCCAAATACCAACAAGAATAATTCCTGAGTGCAGAGCCAGGTGTAAGCCCTGAGCATCACTGAGTATGGCAAAAGAAAGAGAAAAAAAAGAAAAAAATAAGGAAGGAAGGAAGGAAGGAAGGAAGGAAGGAAGGAAGGAAGGAAGGAAGGAAGGAAGGGAGGGAGGGAGGGAGGAAGGAAGGGAGGGAGGGAGGAAGGAAGAAAAAGAAAGAAAGAAAGAAAGAAAGAAAGAAAGAAAGAAAGAAAGAAAGAAAGAAAGAAAGAAAGAAAGAAAGAAAGAAAGAAAGAAAGAAAGAAAGAAAGAAAGAAAGAAAGGAAGGAAGGAAGGAAGGAAGGAAGGAAGGAAGGAAGAAAGAGAGAGAGAGAGAGAGAGAGAGAGAAAGAAAGAAAGAAAGAAAGAAAGAAAGAAAGAAAGAAAGAAAGAAAGAAAGAAAGAAAGAAAGAAAGAAAGAAAGAAAGAAAGAAAGAAAGAAAGAAAGAAAGAAAGAAAGAAAGAAAGAAAGAAAGAGAGGAAGGAAGAAAGAAAGGGAGAAAGGACTTCTGGGAGTGGGGCGACAATCTATTTTAAATAAACTCCAATGATTCTAGCATGGGCTCCAATCTGAGAATCACTGCTTTAAAAGTCTTCTTTACCAGGATGGGAGACAGCATGGAGATAAAGATATATACGTAGAGATCACGTGTTTAAGTAGCATCTGAATGTGAAATAATATTTCGTATTAAGCAAAATAATTTTTGTGTTTAAAGTTGAAGGAGAAACCTGGGGTAGAATTTCACCTCCTGAATCCTCTTCAGATTTGTTTCTCTTGGAGCAGAGTTCTTAACCAGGCACATCAAACAAAGCAGAAAACATCCTCAGAGATGTTTAAAACAACAGATCTTTTTGGCAGTAGATGACATATTCTTTGGCCCTCGGTCAGCTCCGAATCTTCTTCCAATCACGTGCAGCTCTAGTCATGGAACTCACCAAACCAGACTCATGGAAAGTGGATCTATTAGTGGTCTTTTAACCTTCCCACTGCCAGTGTCAGCCATACTATCTTTAATAGCCTTTAAGAAATCGTACAGGTGAAAACTGACAACCAATTTACCTTGTCAAAGACTAAACACATTCATAATTCTCTACTCCCTTCTCACCCAAAACAGGGATGGAGATACCCTTTTTTTCCTTGCTGACAGACTTGATAGAATAACATGGGAGTGGGGCTAGAGCAATAACACAGCAGGAAGGGCGTTTGCCTTGCACACAGCCGAACGGGATTGGATCCCCAGCATCCCATATGGTCCTCCGAGCACTGCCAAGAGTAATTCCTGAGTGCAGAGACAGGAGTAAACCCTGAGAATCTCCGGGTGTCAACCAAAAAGGGTGGGGGGAAGCAGATTAAAAAAAATAACATGAGAGAGATGAGATCCAGAGCAGCCTCACACGGCACGGCCCCTCTGCTCCTTAAAGACTATGATCCGGGAGGTCTACTAACCTTTTTTGGCACCCCGCAACTTCTGATAGAAATGCATCTAGACTGTGAACTGAGCTAAAATAACAGAAATTCAAAACTGCGCGGCCGTTGTCGAGCTCATATAATCTTCATTCTCAGCAATGGAAAACAAATTATCAAATGATGCCTTTTCAGCAGGTTTGATTGTTAGGGGAAAATTCCAAATAATAATAATAGTGAGTTCTCTGTTGAAATATTGAATGTATTCAAAGTATAGAGAGAATAAAGTGAAGATCATTAGCCACTTAGGTGGGGGGTGGGGGTACGAGGGTGGTATATTGGGGTCTTGGTGGTGGAACATATGGACTGGTGAAGGGATGGGATTTTGATCATTATATGACTGAGACTTAAACCTGAAAGCTTTGTAACTTTTGTCACAGTGATTCAATAAAATAAAATTTTTTTAAATAAAATAACATGAGAGCTATCTCCTCTGAGTGGGGAAAAAGCAGGTGAAATAGAGATGTAGCATTTCTAACGCTTGATTCTCTTCATTTCCTCTTCAGAAGAGCAAACTGAAGATCATGCTTTCCCTGAGAAATTTGCCAAAGGTTTTATGGTTTTCATTAAGGAACCAACAGCCTGGTTAAACACTTAACAACTTAAGGGACTTAATTCCCTTTAGAGATATAAAGTAAAGACCCATTTTGTCAGAAATAATAGACTTCTTAATAGGAATGTTCTGTTTTCAAAGCTATAAGTAGTATTTGAGTCCTCTTATGCCTGGTTTCATAATCATTCAAATGACATAACCACCACTTACATGACCTAAACTAATCAATGAAAGAAAAGAAGAATATGTTGAATTTGCTAACTATCTCCCACCATTATTGAAATGGGAAGAATTATTATTCAATGACATTCCTAGAGCTAGTTGCCAATTCTTATTTTTACAAAAAAGAAAAATGTTTTTGTTACTAAATAATATTTTTTTTTTTTTTTTTTTTTTTTTTTTTTTGCTTTTTGGGTCACACCCAGCGATGCTCAGGGATTACTCCTGGCTTTGCACTCAGGAATTACTCCTGGCGGTGCTTGGGGGACCATATGGGATGCCGGGGATCGAACCCGGGTCGGCCGCGTGCAAGGCAAACGCCCTACCCGCTGTGCTATCGCTCCGGCCCCACTAAATAATATTTTTTATCCAGGACTTTAAAAAGGGAGTAAATTTAGAAAACTTAAAGCAAGTTTTCTGTTTTGAAGCAAAGATTAGCTAATCAAGAACCCAATCCGGGAACAAGGGTCAAGCTTAAACAAGTAATGAAGAAGAGAAGGAAAGAGTAAAGGTCAGGTTGTGGAATTAAGCAGATGTTAGGAAGTATAAAGAGTAAAAAAAGTAAAGTATAAATCACATAAATGCACCCAGCTAAATCTGCACAACCTAAAGCCTTAATCAATACTGAGTATCTGGCCAGGCCCAGACCCACTAGAGGCCTTTGTGGTAGGTGGCTGGGTCAGACCCACTGGAGGTACGAAGATATGTGTTCATTCTCCTTGGCACATTTCTCTGCACAGATGCCTCTGTCTCTGCTAGGAGAAGTAATGTTCCCTTTATGTGTTTAATCTAGTTTAATCTAACCATTGATAAAATATTGCCTCCTGCCAGAGAAGTTTGTTGATATAATTGACACCAATTTCCAAGCAACTGCTATTGATTCCATTGTACAAGATCTATCAAAATGCAATGTGACTCGGGTATTATGTCAGAAGCTTAAATATTAAAAAGCCAGCCAATGAAAACTGAAAAAATAAAGTACTATGGGTTTCTTCAAAATCTAATTGAAAAGATTAGTGGAAATAAGCAAGAGAACATTGCAGTCATTTTATAACAAGAAAGCTATAGGCATTTCTCTTCTGTTAACTCTAAAGTGGATGCTTTGAGGAAAATGATTTATGTGAAATTAAGAAGTGGAGTGTTACAGAGGATATTGGTGGTGGGGAATGTGCACTGGTGGAGGGATGGGTGTTTGATCATTGTGTGATTGTAACCCAAACATGAAAGCTTGTAACTATCGCACAGTGATTCAATCAAATTTAAAATAATAATAACAATAATAATAATCAAAAAAAGAAGTGTAGTGATGGGGCTTGAGTGATAGCACAGCGGGTAGGGCATTTGCCTTGCATGTGACTGACCCTGGTTCGATTCCCAGCATCCCATATGATCCCCCAAGCACCACCAGGAGTAATTCCTGAGTGAAGAGCCAGGAGTATCCCCTGTACATTGCCAGGTGTGACCCAAAAAGCAAAAAAGAAAAAAGAAGTGGAGTGTTTGTAAGGACCAAACATGATGGCCTCTTGGTATCTGTGTTGCAAACCATGATGCCCAAAAGGAGAGAGAGAGAAAGAGAGAGAGAGAGGAGAGAGAGAGAGAGAGAGAGAGAGAGAGAGAGAGAGAGAGAGAGAGAGAGAGAGAGAGAGAGCAAGAAGAAAGTTGCCTGCCACGGAGGCAGGGAGTGGGATGTGAGGTGACAGGAGGGATACTGGGGACATTGGTGATGGAAAATGTACAGTGGTGGAGGGACAGGTGTTCGATCACTGTACGGCTGAAACTTAATAATGAAAGCTTTGTAACTGTATCTCATGGCGAATCAATAAAAATATTAAAATAAATAAAAGTAGAACTGGAAAAACATAATGAAAAGTTAATCTAATTCATAGTAATAGCAATAGACCAAAACATAATCTAAATTAAAACTGAGACATGTATAAACAGCATAAAGGCTTAGGAAAGAATATAAAACTAAAATAAGCATATAAATGTTAAAAAGTCATCATGAATATTACAAAGATCTATAGGTACAAACTCTTTCCAAACAAAAATTCTATGCCAAGGGCCAGAGAGACGCTGGAGAGATGACTCGGGATCCGAGACACACACTCTGCATGCAGGAACCCCAGGCCTGTTTTGTTTGGAGGGGTCGGGGTGGGGAGGGTGTTTTGTGGGGTATTTTGTTTTGTTTGGGGTGATATTTTTATTTTGAGGGTTGTGTTTTTGTTTTTGTTTGGTTCTTGGGCCATACCCATGATGCTCAGGGATTACTCCTGGCTCTGAGTTCAGGACTCATTTCTGGTGGTGTTTGAGGGACCATATGAGATTCTGGTGATCAAACTTGGGTCAGCCATGCACAAGGCCCTACCCACCAGACTATTCTCTCCTGTGCCCTATGGAAGCCCAGGTTTGATCCCTGGTCCATGGCCCAACAGTATCCCTTAAAAATCAAGTGTGTTTCATGTTCCTGCATCTCTGGCCCTGAAAATCCTAGCATCCAGTAAGCAATTTTACACTCCCAGGAAAATGCTGCTCTGGATCATTTGAGATCATCCACCATGAGCTGCTCCACACACGCCTAGCAGAGCTTGAGCCTCATCACACAGCAGGCACCAGGCTCATTGCTCTGGGCTAACAGCAATTCCCAGCACTGGCAACGAGAAGCCCAGGCCTGCTCCTCCAGCACCTGGCCTGAACCTGGGGGTGCTGGCAAGTGCTCAGGTGTGCCCAGCTAATGAGAACAGCTGACGCCCAGCAGGGAGCAAGCTGGGGAACAGAGACTGCTCTGAGCAAGTCGTCCTCAGCTGGTCCTGAACCTGTCAGCCCAGCCCGAGCAGTCCCCACTGGAAAGTCCCCAAGTGCCAAAGAGCTGCCACCTGGAGTTCCAAAGAGCTGTTCTGTCCACGAGCCTGAGAAACAGGGAGGGGAGGGCGGCGGGTGGAACCTATGATGGGCCGACGCTTCTACAGAGAAAATGCCAGGAACCAGAACCAGAGCCTAGTGTGGCTCTTCAAACTGACCAATGGAAGCTCCGCCTGCAGAGAAGAGACAGACAGAGCTCCCTCCTTCCCTCCCTCCCTTCCCCACACACTGCTGCAAGGTCATATAAATGTATCTCATGACAAAAGAGAATGAGCTCCACCAGCTGCCCACTAGGCCCTGCTGGAACATTCCAGAGCAGGAGGTTGTAGCTTTGGGAGCAACTCCAAGGCAGGGGAAGCGTGCTTGGTGTTAGTTCCATTTAAAGACGGTATATTTCCGGGGAGAGCACTGGAGGATTGTTCTTTCTGTAAAGGTGGGCGTCAGTTCAAATAAGTGTGCGACCCTGTGCTGTAGGAAGCCTGTGTGAGTATCTGCCAAGAGGTGAGGGAGAGCACTGAATCGTGAGTGGGGCAGGAGTGGGGTGGAAAGGCATCAAGTTGTTCCCTTTCCAGCCATGAAAGGGAGCCAGGGGCAGCTGGGGTCTCTGGTTCATCACTTTAATCCTCCTGGCATTGCTGTGAGCCCAGGTCAACTGTGGCTCTCACACCATCCTTCTCTCGCATCCGACTGTTCAAGCCCCACTTGAATGCCTGCTTTTCTGAGAAGCGTTCCCCAATTCCACCCTCGCCCTCAAAGCCAGCCCAACCAGAGCATGTCACTCTGCACCCTGCATCCCCCAGCACTTGCTACCTCTCCACAGTGGCCGCTCTTTGCCTATCACCTTTGACTCCAGATAGATGAATCACACTTCATAGGCCAGAGTGCATGAAAGAGGCCAAAGCCATCTCCTTCGATGCCCCGCCTTGTTTTAGTCACAGGCTGCTCTTGGCTCATGGTTTGCTTATTGTTTTATGTTTTCTCACTTTTTTGAATTATTGAATCACTGTGAGATACAGTTACAAAGCTTTCATGATTAAGTTTCAGTCATACAGGCACTCCTCCGAGATTCGACCCGAGTGGCCACACTTTTGTGCGGCCACTCTGCTGCTGATTGACCACGATCCAGAGGCCAGCTAGACTACTTTTGGTCCCAGCAACTGCTTGCAGCCATGTCTCTAGACTGTAAACTAAGCCATAGCCCCACGCTGGCCAAGGAGGGGAAAGAGTCTTCTTTCTAGGTTTTTTTTTTTTCCCTTTTTGGCGAGAAGCAGCATGGCGTCCGCCATGTTATGAGGACTATTAAGCAGGTACAAACTTGGTGGCTCGGGAAGGAGAAAAAAAATAAAAAAGACTTATGAACTTGAAACAGCCAGATACTTGGGCAGTCTCAGGCCGGGGGCAATACCGCCACGCACTCCCCCATTGCCCCAGGAAGGGAAATGATGCAATTTCTAACATAAATATCCTTGGACTTAATTACTAAAATACTAAAATACAGAAATCCTAAATCCTCATGCGATATGAGACTTCATATCTCTTCATTCTCAGGAATGGAAAACTAATTGTCAAATGCTTCCTTATCAGTAGGCCTGTTTTTTTGGGGGAAACTCCAACAACAATACTGAGTTTTGTGTTGAAATATGGAATGTAATCAAGGTAAAGAGAAAATGAAGTGAAATTTATCAGTTACTCAGGTGGGGGCAGGAGGGTGGGGGGTGGGTGGTATACTGGGCTTTTTGGTGGTAGAATATGGGCACTGGTGAAAGGATGGTGTTCAAACATTGTATAACTGAGACATAAGCCTGAAAACTTTGTAACTTTCCACATGGTGATTCAATAAAATAAATAATTTTTTAAAAAAGTTTCAGTCATACAATGATTGAATACCCATCCCTCCACCAGAGGACATTTTCCACCACTAATGTCCCCAGCATCCCTCCCCACCCCCACCCCATCCCACCCCCTGCCTCTGTGGCAGACAATGTCCTTCTTTCTCTCCTTTTGGGCATTATGGTTTGCAATACAGATACTGAGAGGCCATCATGACCTACTTTCAGCACACATCTCCCTCCTCAGCAATCCCTCCAACTATCATTGACTTAGCGATCCCTTCTCTATCCCAACAGCCTTCTCCCCAGTTCATGAGGCTGGCTTCCAAACATGGAGCAATCCTCCCGGCCCTCGTCTCTACTATCCTTGGGTGTTAGTCTCATACTGTTATTTGATAATCCACAAAGGAGCACAGTCAATCTATGTCTGCCCCTCTCTTTCTGACTCTTTTCACTTAGCATGATACTCTCCATGTTCTTGGCTCATTCTTTGGGTCACTCCAGGTGATGCTTGAGGGACCAGGCAAGGTCAGAACAGAAACCAGTCCTCCCACATGCGAAGTCTACGTGCTGGTATTAAGCTCTCCAGCCCCACTCCATTCAGTACATGGTCTAAGGAAGCTCCACAAACAGTTTGAGAGGTATTTCCAGGCTGTGTGAGATGGTGCTGGAAGGGGATACAATCCTGGCTTGTGTGGAAGCCCCCTGCCACTCTTGGGGCACAAAGCAGTAAAGTTCTTTTACATTAATTAACTGAATAAAAATATCCAGCCCTTGGGTTTCCTGGTTTTCAACCAATTATACTCTGTCTGGCTTCTTGCAAAAATGTCAGCACAGTCGCCCCATCAGCTTGCTCCAATTCTATGTTCATTCCAAACACTTGCCAGAGATCAGCTTAATTTAATTTTGCTCTGACAATATGATGTTAAAAAAAAATCTTGAATGTTTCACACTTGCCAATGTTTGAACATGGATTTCTTTCACACTCTCTCTTCTATTTTCTTCTGGAGGCTTAGTTTGGCAAATTCTGCCATCTCCTTCAGGAGAAGTGCTATCTTGGCCAATAAGAAGTATTTTGCAGCCAAATTTCCTCCCATCCTCTGAACCCTGCATTCCAGACAAGGGCAGTGCTGTGTATGGTACATAGATACACCTCATCATAGGCCAGTGTAGAGTCTCACCGCCCTGTGTGAGTGCTATTAGGAGGAGATTATGGTGTGTGTGTGAGGGGGGGGTTTCCTACCCACTGGGGACAATTACTTGAGCCCACAGAACAGGCACTGCCTGTCTCTTTGTGCTGTGAGCATCTCCCAACCCAGGAAGGTGACTAGAGGCACTTTAGTCCTTTCACCTTGGAGATCTTGTCCTGCTTCTGCCAGCTGTATCCTACATGTGTGCCCACAGGTACTAGCCATGCAGCCATGTACCTGGCCGAGAGGAGAAAAGCCCCAGGGAGCAGAGTCACAGCAGAACAGGCGGGGGTTGGGGGAGGGCGAGGAGGGCTCTTCTCTCGTCTTCTCTCAGCCAGCAATGACATGTCCTTCCCACCCACCCAGGCAGCAGGGGCACGACACGCATGCAGAGAACAGAATGTTTGGGAATTCAAACAAAAACCAAAGAGATTCTCCTCTCTTTTTGTCTTGGTTGTGGAGCAGTCGTTGGGGGCAGCCCCGACTTCCTGCTGGCCTTCAGCCCCAGGGCACTTGGAGCAGCCTGCCGGCACCAGAGACTGGATCTGAGATTCTAGCACACACAGCTCTCCCACTCTTTGGCTTCTCCCTAGGAAGTGTTCCCAGTGTGCAGGTGGCTCTCTGCAAGGCCAGTGGGATCCAGGCTCAGCCCCTCTCTGCAGAACATGCCTCAGCATTTCAGCACTGTAGCCTCAGCCGCCTGCAGCACCGGTCTCCAAGTCCCTTCCTCGTTGCCATCTTGCGATTAGACACATAAATGTGTCAAATCACTCACAACCACTTGCCCAATTTGACAACTAAAAATGGCAATCAAAGAGAGGCGAGGGCGAGGAGGAAATAAATTTACCAGCGATTTGAAAGTCTCTGCCACATGCCACCATGTACATTTTGGTGCAATGATTTTCTCTTATCTGAGAAGAAAGCTGGCATTATCAAACAGCAAGGGGCAGAGGTGCCTGGAGTCCCCGGCCAACTTGGACACCCCTCCCAAGAGCTCTCTGGAAAGAGACAGTCCCGTCAGAGCTGCAGAAAGCCCAGGCTCTCGGCACTGGCCTGGATGTGGGGGAGGACACAGGGTTAGACACACAGCTGAGGCATGAGTCCTTGTTTTTAGCCTTCCTAATGATGCGACTAGAAGATGTCCCTTTAGCCTCTCAGCATTCACTGCACCCAGGGGGTTAGCCTGGAGGAGGGCAGAAGTAAGACTGGAAAAAAAAGCAAGAACAAATATTTCTGGACCAGCCTGCCAGGAACGGAACACCAAGGTCTCCCTTCTCTGACTATTCTATTTCTCTTACCTTAGTTTCATGAGAACATAGGAGCGGGCCAGATGTGGCTCAGTGCACCTTGCTTGTGCAGCGTCCTGGGTAATATTTATATATATATATATATATATATATATTATATATATATAGAGAGAGAGAGAGAGAAAGAGAGAGGAGAGAGAGAAAGCCAGGTTATAGATAGAACTAAGTACCTACTTATTTATTTGTGTCTATACATAAATACTTCTTTGTAGATATAAACCTTGAAGTGTACAAAGAGAAAGAGGAAGGGATACAGGGGATAGGCAGATAGTTGATAGAGAAACTCTACACCTACATCTTTATCAGTGTCTATTCATAGTTCTTGCTCAATATAGACACAGAAATATACATAGGGATAGATGGGGGAAGAGAGAGGGATATATGTACATATATATGTAGAGAGAGAGAGAGATGGGGAAGAGAGAGGGATATATATATATATATATATATAGAGAGAGAGAGAGAGAGAGAGATTGATAGACAGAGACACACCACAGAACACACCTCTAGAGGTGTGCTGGTGGCACCAACTAAGCCAGGCTCAAAGCTGCTGGAAGAGTGAGCCTTGGTTTTCTAGAACAATTCTAGCATGTCTCAGCAAAGACTTGGGGGAGTCCAAAGATCTTTGGCAAGCTTACAGAATATTTTGCTTCATTTTTATTTTTAACAGCTTTGTTTCATGATATATAACTATCTATAATAAATTGCACATATCAAAGTGTGCAAATGAGACATTTTTAACAAACTCACATGTGTGTTTGTATACGTGTGTCTGTGTGTCCGTGTGTTCATGTGTGTGTGTGTGTGTGTGTGTGTGTGTGTGTGTGTGTGTGTGTGTGTGTGTGCATGATATTCTATGTCCTCTTCCTGGGAATCTTTGATTTTGTGACCAGGCAACGGGGAAGGACACTGCAGATGTGCCACACTTAAGGTGAACGGGAGGGACTGCTCATTCTGGCTGCCCGGGGCTCTGTGCAGTGGCAGCTGCTCAGAGAGGGAGGCTGGAGGGCGGTGAGGCTCACAGCACAGAGAAAATGGCTCATGTGTTCTGTCCCCAGCACTAGCAGGGAGGGTAGCAGCCTCCAAACACTGCCAAGAGTGGTGCCCATTAAAACAGTAAGAAGAGAACTTTTTGAGGAAACGATAAGGTGATATCTAAGGAAGAGATCCATGTGGCCACAAACCAAGGCACACGAGAGAGCCTCAAGAATGGAAGAGAACTGTGCTGATTTCTTACATCAACAATAAGAAACCCATTATATATATACATATATGTGTGTATTCAACAATGAAAGGAATATATATGCATATATATCCACAAAACCATAAACACTGTACCCAATTATCTGCTCTGTGTCACTACAATTTGCATTTTCTAGAAAACCATATATACATATAATTAAATGCCATTTTTCCACTTAATACCTGTATTACAAACCACAACACCCAAAAGGAGAGAGAGTAAAAGGGAATGTGCCTTCCACAGAGGCGAGGGGTGTGGAAGTTGGGGGGATGGGATACTGGGAACATTGGTGGTGGAGAACGGGCACTGATGGAGGGATGGGTACTCAATCATTGTATGACTAAACTGTAAGCACGGAAGTTTGTAGGTCTGTAACTGTACCTCATGGGAATACATTTAAAAAATGAATAATTTTTTTAAATTAAATGCCATTTTATGCTGATTTTATCCTTGACTTATTTTATCTTTGAATATATTAGTTATCCTTGACTTCAGCATAATTATATCAAGTTAGTCCATATCTTCGCATGTATCAAAAGCTTATTCCTTTCATTGTTGAACAACATTTAACATGTAAATAAATATACCATGATTGGTTTATACAATATTAACCAGCTCATGGTCATTTGTGTTGTTGCCTATTTTTGGCTATTATAAAGAAAGCTACTACAAATATTCACGTTCAGATTTTGAGGAGATATTATGGGTTGAACTGTGTCTCCTATAAAAGGGCATGTGAAAGTCCTAAACCCAACCCCGGTATATCAGAATGGCCTTACTTAGAAGGGTCAGAGAGGATAGAGTTAGTTAAAATGATGCCACACCAAAATGGGTGGGCCCCTAATCTAATGTGATGAGTATCTTTATAAGAAGCTGGTCGTGTGGAGACCCCAGAGGTTCACATAACAATGAAATAAAGATAAAAGTTGTGTAACTGCAGCCCCAGGAACACCAAAGATTGCTTACAAACCTGCAGAAGTCAGGAATTATCCAAGAAGGATACCCCTAGGCTGATCAGAAAAGTGTGACCCTGCTGACACTCTGGTCTCAAACTCGTAGCCACCAGGCCAGTGAAGTGCCTCTGCTATTTTTAAGCTGCCTCATCTGTGGTCCTTTGCTATAAAATCCCTAGAAATCTATTACAGATGGACATATGCTTTCATTTCTACTGAGTCAACAAGCAGGAAACAAAGGTCTGGGCATATGGTAAGTGTGTGCTTAATTGTTTAAGTAATCACCAAACTGTTTTCCAAAGTGATCTATCTCTCTATATTCCCATCAGTGGGGTAAAAGAGTTCCAATCTGTCCACAGCTTTGTCAACTTTTAGGACAAGATCAGTCTTTATCATTTTAGCCATTCTGATGGACAGGGGTGGCATCTCATTGTGGTTTTATTTGTGTAACTTATAAAACTAATGGACTATAGGGAATAGGTATTAAGTTGTTACCTTACATGTGGCCAGCCCCAGGTCAACCACCACATGTGGTTCTTTGAATACCACTAGAAATGACTCCTACCAGCCAGGAGTAGCCCCTGAGCACCACTGGATATAACCCCAAAATGAACTAACTAAATAAATCAGTTAGATAAGCTTGTAACAAATATTTCCTGCTACTCAGTAGTTTGTCTTTTCATTCTCTAAATGGTCTTTCCAAAAAAAGACACCATTCATTTAAAAGAAAAATTAATTGAATCACTGTAATAGAGTTACAAAGCTTTCATTATTGAGTTTCAGCCATACAATGATCAAACACCCATCCCTCCACCAGTGCATATTTTCTAACCAATGTCCCCAGTATCCCTCCTGCCACCCCCCACCCTATCCCACCCCCTGCCTCTGTGGCAGGTTCTTTCCTTTTTACTCTCTCTCTCCTTTGGGGCATCATGGTCTGCAATACCGATACTGAGAGGCCATCCTGTTTGGTTCTTAGTCTACTTTCAGCACACGTCTCCCATCCAGAGCGATCCCTCCAACCATCACTGACTTAGTGATCCCTTCTCTATCCCAGCTGCCTTCTCCCCCCACCCATGAGGCCGACTTCCAACTGTGGAGCAATCTTCCTGGTCCTTGTCTCTACTGTCCTTGGGCACCGTGAAGTTCCGTGTGAGATCTTTCTGGTATTCTCTCCAATGTCCCATAGAGTATGAAATTTTCCAGTCTGACTGATGGGAGCAGGCGTTATTCTCTCTAGTCCTCTCATATGGTTCTTGCCTTTACGCGGGTCCCTCCCATGTGCTCACCAACACTGTATGAACTGCACGAGAGGACTTCTCTCTCCTCGCTGCTCTCTTTTCTCTCACACTCTGTCTAGGACCCCGAGTCTCATGAACTTGTTCTCACTGTGTGCTCAACTCCGGACTCTGCTGAGCTCTGCCTGGATTGTCCTTCCTACACCATGGTCTGGAAGCTCCCAACGCAGCAAATCAGGACAGTCACAGTGTTGCAGCAAATCTTACTAGCTTCAGGTTCTCGTGGAAGTTAAGAGCAGCACGCAGATGCCTTCATCATGCGGAGTGAGGAAAGTAAATGTGCGTCTCTGAGTGCTGACTCTTCTGGAATTAGCACAAACAGCAGCAGCAGAAACAACAAAACAACCACCACTTTATCCCTGCACACACACATACACACACACACACACATACGCATTCACATACATGTGCACGTGCACACACACACACACACAAAAGCATACACACAAGCACACAGGGACTGAGCCTTTATGCCCCATTTCCCCCCATACCTTAGCAGTTTCCATTATCTGGTTGCTTGGGTCTGTGTAAATGAGGGATTGTAGGACTGACCAACCCTGTTTCACGGGCATATTTAAAGTAGGCATTTAGGCATTGTGGGACCATTAACATATAAAATGAGGGGCCAATTCGTGGTCTTGATTTTCTGTCCCTACCCTCCTCTTTTATTTAAATTCCTTTTTTAAAAAAACTTCTTTTATTGAGGTGCCAGAGTTTGAAATATGGTTAACTATAATTTTCATGGATGGTCATTTCAAACACAACACCTACCTCCAAAGAGTACACTTCCCTCCACCAGTGTCCCAAGAATCATGTGCCCCCCTCAGCTCAGTTCTATAGGTAGCACTGTAGCAGTGTCTTCTCGTTCATCCATTAGCTCAAGCGGGCACCAGTAACATCTCCATTGTGAGACTTGTTGTTACTGTTGTTGGCATATCGAATACGCCATGGGTAGCTTGCCAAGCTCTGCCATGCGAGCAGGATACTCTCAGTAGCTTGCCGGGCTCTCTGAGAGGGACAGAGGAATCAAACCCAGGTCAGCCGAGTGCAAGGCAAACGCCCTACCCGCTGTGCTATCGCTCCAGTCCTATAGGTAAAATTTTCAATTCTGATGTCTGTGACCCTTTCCTTTTAAGTCACCTCCTGACTAACAACAGGACTTACTCCATTTGGTATCTATCTCATAGGAAGCAATGTTTCTCACTGCCTAGTTAGCCTTATGAAACATATCTGGTGTCCTATTTATATATGTTGCCTGATGGTTTAGTTGACGGTAAGAAAGTTACCTAAATTGCCTTTTAGGTACGAGTCTGAGCCTGGCAGATGGCAGCAGGCTGCTCGGGTATACTCTGCATGCTGTAACCCAGATAAATTTATGAGTCTCAAAGTACAGAGGCAGGCGTCCCTTTGACCTGGATTGCAAGGCCCCTAAGTGTCCCCAAAGAGCTTCCATCACCAGGATCTAGGCCTGAGTGACACTAGTGTCTAGGTTTTTCTCTTCCAACTGAAATCTCTGCCACACAAACACACCTGTCATCATGATACCTTTCAGGGGTACACGTCTACACTAGGCTTTCCAGATATTTCACCTCAGAAAAGCAAACGTCAGAGGACCAGGCAAGAAAGCTCAGATCATTCCACTGCTCCACCCCTGGGGATTGCAAGCTGAGATTCCTCCTGATAGCTTGTCTTCTTGAAATGGCACTCACACCAAAGAGAAAGGAATTGAGACAAGGAAACCTTCCTCTTACACAGAACTCTGAGGGCTGTACCAGGAAACAAAAGAAACTTCAGAGAAATTTTCTCTGTGGGTCTCTGGACCCTCCCAACCAAACACCATGAGCAAGTTCCAGCTGGAGTTCAAGTTTCCCTCACAGGGATTGGCAGGGAGCGTGAACGGGACGGCTGATGCCACTGGGTGCCTGCCTCAACCTTCCCACTGGGACAAGCCCTGACACTCGGACCATTATCCCCAAGTACCAGCCTCAGTGTGGAAGCATGAGCTGGCTTGTGTGGTCAGCAGTCGTTCCTTCAACAAGCACCTCAGGAGCTGAAAGGCCTGTCAGCAGATGCGTGGACAGAGAAGATAAGGACTGAGATAGACGAAAAGGCGATGTGACCACATGTGGTAGGCTTTGCCGCAACCTGGGCCCTTGTTGGAAAGTCTCCATACAATCTGTCCACATTACAACTCCCTCCCCAAACACTGACAAGCTAGCTGAAGGTCAGAGAGTCAGACAAGGAGAAGAGGCTGTGCCTCCATGCCTGTGTTCAGTCCCGGCACCAGGTACAACCCAGTCCCACAGGATATGGCCGCAGCAGAGTCACTGAATCCAGCATCCCCTGAGCATGAGCCCGCATTGTTTGGGTGGTGACTCACCCAACAGGGCCCCCAGAGCCCCCAAGCACTTGTTACCAAGTCATCCTCCAATTTTAAAAAAAAATTAAAAACTAATTGAGGTTTTTCCAGTTACTATGCAGGAGGTTAGTTAAGTTCTTGACTGGGCCCCTGGTGATAAAAGATAGACCAATAGGAGAAAAGTAGACACTTTATTCACAAATTCATACACTTGACACGACAGGAGCCTTCGTAAGGCAATGAGGACAGGTCATCCTGAGTGGGTTTCCTCTTTTCCTAGCTTTTGGTTTTGGACCACACCTGTCAGTGCTCAGGGGTCTTGCAGTGCTGGCAATCGACTAGGGCCTCCTGCCTGCAAAACACACACTCAGCCTTGCGCCTACTCTCCAGCCCCCGCCTGGTGTTTGAACGCCGTGTTTGTTGAGGAGAGAAAGGCCGTGGAATGATGGCACCTGCAAACCCCCTGGAAGTTCAGCTGGGCGGTGACCTGGAGCTCTGTGGGCCTGGAGCTCAGCGCCCCAGGCTTGTCTCCTTTGGAGATAAGGACATCCCTGTCCTCAGGAGAGGGAGGCATCCCTCACCTGACAGGCTTATGACCTGCTCCAGGGAAGGGTCCAAAAGTCCTCCTGATCCTGCCATTTTTCACTTTCGCCCACTGAAGTTTTAATACGCTGTTATATTGCGGTGTGGGTCGTGAGCTAATGCTGGTGGCAGCAAAAGGCTGTATCATCCAGCCAGAGTCCCTTGTCCTTGCCTGAGGTTGTCCCGGCACCCACTCTCTGGGCTGGCTCCTACCTGAAAGCTGACTGGCATTGCATGCGGTTAGCCCCTGCACACACTCTTCTTTTAAAACAGGGCCACTACCCCATGTGCAGGGTGGGTTGGGACACCATGGTCACTCTTGGTGGTGTGTAGTGGGCATTAAACCCAGGTGCTCACTCGTGCTAAGTATATGCTCTGCCCTTTGAGCCACATCAACTTTGAGGCCGGTACAAACCATTTTGCGGGGAGTGTTTGTGTCACTGTTTCCCAGAGTGGGTGATATTTCTCTGGGGGGCTCCAGTCTAGGGGAACAGGTGGAACCTTGGATGCAATGGATGGTCATTTTCTATTTACTTATTTAAAGATGGGAGATTTCCAATGGGGCACAGGGTTACTTTTATTTTTCTGTAAATGGGGCAACAGGCCGAGTCCTCGTGGGAACCTCTGGTCTATGCGCAGAGAGACCGTGGCTTGGGTCCCTCGGCGTGGAAGGCAAAGGGCTCTGGAGCTTTCTCTTGCCTCTCCAAGAAGACTTGTTGATACGGTTTATTCCCCACCACTGCTGCTACTTCTGGGGGCCACCTCCCCCGTACTCAGCCGCTCCCAGGAAAGGCTGATGGCAGCATCCAGAGAGATCAACCTTCTCGGGCACGTCGCACTGCCAACACACGCAAACACACACGCACACTCATAAAGGCACACAAATGCTCCCATGCCAGAGCAACACACACTCACACACTCACACACCAGGAGCTCCAGCTGCCTGTGTGTGGAGGCAGACAAGGTGGGTGAACAGGGAGGAGGATTCCAGGGGGTTCACATTTCTGATGGAGCCTGACTGGGGAGTGAGAGCAAAAGCCAGAGAGGGTTGTTCTGGCTGGCCTCCCTCTGAGAACACCCATGGCTCTGAACACTTAGTCAATAGCCCATTGTTTGCTGTGAAATTAAGATGATAAGAGAGCAGAGGAACTTAGGCGAACATGCTGAGATACAGGCAGCTCCTATCTGAGATCTTCAGCAGCCAGGCTCCTGCCCATGTGTGGGCCATTCAAAGGCAGATCTTGCCTGCAGATCTGAAACTCACATTCCAGAGCTCTCTCCCTCACCCCCACCCCCACCCCACTGCCTTCTCTACTAGCATCCTTCCTCCCTCCTCCACACCCGCCCTTCCTCCTTCTTCCTTTCTCCCAAGTATACACTGGAGGAGGTAGGGGGTGGACCTCCAGGAGGGCCCTGCATTTGTCCCTGCTGTGCTGCCCTGATCTCTCAGGAGAGTCAGTTTTAGAGGCGAGCAAATGGCCTTGGGCAGGTCTAGCCACTTTAGTGGACCCCATTCTTTAAAGCAAAAAGCCCTCTTCTAATCCATTTATTTATTTATTTAAATGTTCAGCCCCAGACTTGACAATGTCAAGGAGCGTTTCCATATCTTTCTGAAGCCAGGAAGGAGCATTGGGAGGCCTCTATTCTGAGTCAGTTCAACCCTAACTTCGGGACTTTGACTCAGTCCCCCAAACGAAGGTAAGTCAGCAGCCTGTCCCCCTGCACGAACTCTTGTGCAGTGGACAGCAGAAGAGTGGGTCACAGGCATATGCAGTTCCCAAAAGTTCCCTTCATCTCAGTCACTTTCAGAACCAACCAACAGCTCAAAGCCTAAGTTTAATTTCTCTGGAGAGAAAACGATTTTCTTCACCAAAAACTTTTATTTGGAAGTTTTGGCAAGACAGACTCAATCTCCCAACTTCATTCAAAACCAGAAAAAATCCAATGGTCTGAGAAGTAGGAAGCAAATTCCATTGTGAAGATTTGGGGGTGAGTGAACAATGCCTAAGCATGCCCTTTAAGTTTTGTTTTGTTTTGTTTTGTTTCGCAAAGACTCAAGATGGTATTGACAGAGGTAAAAGCTTGGCAGGGTCGGAAACCTCCTCAAATGGCTGGTGGAGGTCAAGGTGGTCTCGACTCAATTCTTCCGTCTGCACGCTGAGAATTGACCGAGTCAGTCAGGTCAGGAGCCAGAGGCAAAGCACACCCAAGAGGAGTGAAAGAACAAATACCCCAGCCAAGACCTGGTGCTCCTGGAGCATCAAGTGACTCAGGCTAACTAAAGGCAGACTCCAGGAGCCCAGGTGAGGAAAGCACACGAGGTCAAGTTTTCGAGGCTCAGAAGCTTGGAAGGGACCCAAGCTATAGAAAAGCTGGGAGGGCACTTGCGTTGCATGAGACCAGCTGAAGTTCGATCCCTGGCATGCCATATGGTCTCCAGAGCACTGTCAGGAGTAAGCCTTGACTTACTTGACTTACCGTGACACTGTCAGGAGTGCCCCACCCCACCCCCGCCCCTCCAAAAGAAGCTTGGGTAAGGAGTGTGTGAGTTTGTGTGTATGCGACTGTGTGTGTCATGTATATGAGAGTGTGTGAGGAGAAAGATAGTGTGTGTGAGTGTGTGTGTGAGTGTGAATGGGTGAGTGTATATAAGTGTGTGTGTGTGTGTTTTGAGTAAAAGGAACTTAGGTAAGGGATAAATCTGATTTGACATGTTCAAAGAGTTATTCTTGGAGTCAAAGGTGATCAATTAGGAGACCATAAAAGAAACCAGGCAGGAGGTAAAAATTGATTAGGGTTAAGGCAATAATTAAATATAAACTGAAAGCAATTAACAGGACAGTATTGTATATGTGAAAGCTTCTAAATGTGTAGATTAACAATTCTAATCACAGGAAAAAATATAACTATGTGAGGCAACAGTGCTTAACTCAATTCTTTGTAGTAATCTTTCCTCAGTACATAAACATAACACAGTATTGTCTTGCATGCTTTAAACTGAGACAATTATATCACAATGAAACTGGAAAAATATTTTTTAATAATTTTTGAAATAAAGTACAGCCAGTAAAACTTGCTGAGTAATTGGTTAGGTGAAGAAAGGAGGAGTTTGGGACTGGGGCCAAACAATGGATGGGAAAGGGACAGTGGCTGACTAAAGAGGCAGGGGACTGGGTTAGGGCGGAGCCCGAGGTGCTCGAGTCTTCCTTTATGAGGTCATGCTCCCAGCTAGTTCCCTACCCCCTCCTTAGAGACGCCACTCAATATTGGCAAGCAATCATTTGAGGCAATTTTGCTCCAAACTTCTTGGTTATAGGGTCTGGAAGACTCTAGTGTCTGACAAGAGCACTTATGCTGGGTCAAAATTGAAGGTGGGGAGATGGGCCCCCAGCACCCCTTCCCAGGAGCAGACCCAAGCACTGCTCCTAAGACCCAAGCAGACCAAGCTGCAGCACCACAGCAAGGTTACATGTGGCCTAAAGTCGCCTGGTAATTATTGAGCACTTTCGATGCATCTGGCACTAATCAAGTGCTCCTTAATGCTACAACAGCAAACCAGAAAATGAACAAATCACCCCCCTGGCAGTTCAGATGAGGAAACTAAGAGGCAGAAAGATTAAGTAAAGCATCCGGGACCAATCAGGTGGCCAATTTGAAGGCAGCAGACTGACTATGCTATACACTGTGATGGACACTCTCGGGCTGGCCACTGCCCTAACCGTCAGGGTTTCCTGAAGACCTGAGCTGAGAAGCACCTTGGGCCGTGTGCCAGCCAACCAGGGTGCTTCGTTACATCCAGAAGAAAGGTCACAGTGGCTGATCCATATTGTTTCTGCTGATGCCAGAGCCTGCCCAGTACATACAGGATGGCGTACTGCTTCATCCTGAGACAGCTCACAGTGCTCTGCCAAATCCCAATAAGCTCAGAATCTTCCGGAAGCAGACCCAAATAGTAGATGGGTGTGCAAACATGAGTAATAACTGCACCCTGACAGATACATTCTCCCTGTGGGTGAGCCATGAATGCCAGCCACAAATCGTAGGGAACATGGAATACAGAAACTTCTCATTAGAAACCTATTTCATTGCATCTTACAATATTGCCAATTCTGTGCCTCGCCTCACTTGAGCACCAGCAGCCTTAGGCACAGCTGAGGAAACAATCCCTCCCCGCCCACACACACACACACACACACACACACACACACACACACTTTGAACTTGTTCTTCACGTGGCTTCCCGATACCACTGATCTGGTTCCTGATCCAGCTGACCATATCTTATCTATATCTTACCTCTCTGATCTTGGATACTGTAGTGACAGGGCTCTGGTCTCTTCCTCACTGCCCCAGAATTGATGCCATTGCACCACTGGCTCCCAAGACTTTCTTTTCTTTTTTTAATTTTCCTTTCAAGGGCTGGAGCAATAGCACAGTGTAGGGCATTCACCTTTCACGTGGCCAACCCGTGTTCAATTCCTCTGCCCCTCTTGGAGAGCCTGGCAAGCCGAGAGTATCTAGCCCAAACAGCAGAGCCTGGCGTATTCGATATGCCAAAACCAGTAACAACAAGTCTCACAATGGAGACGTTAATTACTGGTGCCCACTTGAGCAAATCAATGAGCAACGGGATGACAGTGACAGTGACAGATTTTCCTTTCAAACAAAGTGCTTCTTAACAAATCTTATTGACTCACCATTGCCTTACAATATACTAGAATTTTCAGGGGTACAACTCACTCTTATAAAGCCATATCACAGGCACCCTCAAAGTTTTAGTGTGAACACACTATCAAATGATGACCTCTGCCCATCTCTCCTTCCTTTTCCCTTTAGTAGTAACTATGTTTTACAAAGTCTACACCTATTTTTGCTGTGTTTTGAAAGTTTGCTTTATTTATATTCCACTAGAGTGAAACCAACTAGCAATTGCTTCACTTTTCTTTATTGCACTTAATTCCATCCATGTTGTCACAAAAGGTAGATCTCAGTATTTTTAATAGCAAAGTAATATTCCCTTGACTGTATATACCACACCTGCTTTACCTATCATCTGTTGTTGGGCATTAATGTTTATTTCTTATTTTAGCTATTATAAATAATGATACTATGAACATATGATCAAATAAACTTTGAAATAAGTGCATTCCTATCCTCCAAATACACATCTAAAACTGTTATTACTGAGTCCATATGGAATTTCCCTTTTTTAAAAAAAACCTCTGTATCATTTTCCAGTACTACATAAATTTACATTCCCACAGTGTTTTTCTATTTCCATATCCTTGCCAACACTTGTTTCCAATCTTTTTGATAAGGCAGTCTCACCAATGTGAGGTGACACCTCCTTGTAGTGTTGATATGCATTTCCCTAATAATAAATGATGTTAAACATTTTCCTTCTGTGTCAGAAGGCCCTCTGAAGTATAACATATACTTCTTCGGAGAAGTATGTATTATTATATTATCTATTTTGATATTATTTATGTTATATTTATTATACTGGACATTAAATAACACTGTAGAGTCTATATTGGAGAAAGAATAAAGATAAACTCTACAAAAGCAATGACGTTGTAACGACAACACACAAAATATAGCAGCCTTGAATAATTACTAAACAAAAGAACGAATGAACATATCGTACTGATCTGGTAACGGAGAGACAAAGAGTTTGAGTCATTTTTCCCACGTTCCTATAGCCTGGAAGTGGGGGAAGAGCTGGCCCAGGTCTCACTCCACTTCTCAGAAATCCTGACACCCAGGGAGACTGATAAAACAAGCCCTGACCTGCTAAGTACAAGTGCTGAGAGATATCAACTAGCACGCTCAGGCCCAAAATAGTTACCCTAACTTCCTGAGAGACTCACCAGAGACACACTACCTTAATGGGCTGGTGAGAACAAATGTTCCTCACCCCACAGCATCTCTGTCCCTTTAACTTCAAAAAGTGTGTCCTCACTGGATGTTCTTTGAAATGCCTGGAATTAAACAAAGCAGGCACAGCCCCTGCCCTTTGGAAGCTCAGTAATCTAGAACAAACACTGATGCACACAGGCTGGACTCATGAGCTGGCAACCGCACGGTCTGATTTTAGAGTCTGGGAAAGCTGAGTCCAAAAATATCCACCCCTCCCAAATGCCACAGTGCCTGGAATCCCACCATTAGAGAGAGATTTCTGGAAGTTTAAGTATATGTATACATATATATTTTTAAGACAGTACATGTTGTGTTTGGATTTTTTTACCCATCATTAGCTAAATGCAAAGTTATTATGGTATTGGACTTTTCCTTCTTATGGGTTTATCGTCATCATTATTCCATTTGATAGCTCCTGCTATCTTTTTCCTTTCGTGGCTTTATTTAAATAAATAAAAACCAGGAAGAGATCACAGTTATCAGACACCAATATATTGGGATGAATTCACTGTTGAAATCACTTTTATTCATATAACTGAGGGTTGCTAGACTGAAAAATGGCCAAGAAGAAGAGGGAAGGAAACATGAAAAGGAATACTGGCTGAAAGAATGGGGAAATGGAAGGAAAGCAAATGTTGCTTATTTCTCAACTTTGCCTTTTGTCAAACAGAGAAACCAGGGAAAACATGATGTAAATCGAGTTCCCCAGAGAGTCCAAGATCACGCATGTTCTTTTGGTGTCAAAAAGGACAGAGCTTTCACTAACAAGACACTGTGTAGTGTCCAAGGTTGGCAAGGTTATTGGCATGGGGGATGGGAGCGAGCACCGAACTTTTCAGGGAATTTTCGAAGCTCAGAAGTCACACAGGCTTTGGCACAGCGCCCTGAGCCCCTGAGCCCACTCCCCTCCCCAGAGTCCCATCCATGCGCAGTTGCTAGTGGGCCTGTCTCATTGTACAAGGGGACTCAGCACACAAAAACAACTGCCTGTGCTCATTCCAAGCTCCATTCTTCTGAAACTACCCTGGGTTTCTTTATCTCGACCTCTTGTGAGAACACAGGAAACCCTGCTTCCGCAATCCTGAAATATCTACCTCAGGAAGGAAGGTATAGCATCTCTCCAGGGCCTCTGCTTTGCTTGTGAACCAGCTCGATAGGGGGCTTTGTTAAATGAGCAGCAAAAGCAAACCAATTCAACCCTTCCTTGGAAATGGCATGTTTGAAAGATAATGTCCAAATCCATTTCAACAATGGGGGGAAAGTAAACCAGTTTACAAACTTTGCACAAGCTGGACTCAGCCTGGTGCTGGAAAGGTCTTCTGTTACTGTTTTTAGTTTGGTTTGTTGGGTTTTGTTCATTTGAAAGATTTGGGGTTATTTTTGCTTTGTTTTGCTTTTTTACTTACTGAAAACTTAAGGAAAAAAATCATTCATTTTCTTCAAAATTCTTACCATAATTAAAAAACAATTATTTATCTGGTCAACTTTCGTCAGGCCAAAAGCAAATTCATTTTTGAGATTTATAGAACACATTCAACCTTCAGCTCACTCAGTGATACTTTAATGACCAATCTTGATATAAACAGGCTATGTCAAGGCATCTTAAGAAATGAAAATCAGTAAATTAGAAATCCATCATGCTCCTTATCAAATGATTTGGATTTAAAATGTTTCTGAGGGGTTGGAGCAATAGCACAGCGGGTAGGGCATTTGCCTTGCACATGGTGACCCAGGTCCAATTCCCAGCATTTCATATGTTCCCCTGAGCACTTCCAGGGGTGATTCCTGAGTGCAGAGCCAGGAGCAACCCCTGTGCATTGCCAGGTGTGACCCAAAAAGCAAACAAAACAAAACAAAACAAAACATAAAATGTTTCTAGTGGGGCTGGAGCAATAGCACAGTAGAGAGGGTGTTTGCCTTGCATGCAGCCGACCTGGGTTTGATCCCTATTATCCCATGTGGCATGCTATATGAGCACCACCAGGAGTCATTCCTGAGTGCAGAGCCAGGAATAACCCCTGAGCATCGCCAGATGTGACCCAAAAAGCCAAGAAAAAGTTTCTAGGTTGCAGGAAACAGTACAGTAGCTAAAGTTCATGCGCCTGGCTCAGATTCAATTCATGTCACCACCTGGTACTCCCAAACATTGCCAGATGTAGCCTGAGAAGTCCCCAGCCCCACCTGTGAACCCCTGGCACAGTAGGGCCTGAACTTCATCACAGCCTTAAGTGCTTGGTTTAAACTGCCAGTCCAGTTGGCCAACAGTTGCTGGTTGGGGCCAGGGCTCCTGCACACCACTTGGAAGTCCCAATAAATGAATAAATAAATAATAGATGTTTGCCAGAGATAAGAAGCAGATGGACCTCTAGGGTTGCTTCACAATCCCACAAGTCTGTGTTTCTAGAAGCAGCAATGGTATTTTGTAGTTGACACATTCTGGACCTTGTGGTTTGTGAGTTGGACTCGGTACTCGTTGTCTGAGTACTAAATGCACAAGCCTCAAAAGCGTCTTTATTTAAGAGATGATGACAAACATCCAGCCCTTCATGCAGGATTATCAGCCAAGGTCTAGAAATAAATTTAAGACAGCAAACAAGCAAACATTAATGTCTTGAAGTCACTAAACCCCAACGCAACCGTCTTCCTTTCTATTCTGAAGGGCCCATCACCACAGAGCAGAGGGGTTATCTGCCTGCCAAGGTGATGAAAATGCAAACTGTAAAAAGGAGAAGCTCTTTAGCCACCAACACCTCCAAGAACCTCTAGGCAGTGGCTCTCACTCCTTAAACTCTTACAGACAGTGTCCACACTTTCCCCTACCAGCAGCCCGGCCCCCTCCCTGCCCTCTGCCTCCCCCCGTAGCCCACCCAAGTGGCAGGGCCCCGAGTGTCCTCCGCCTCTCAAACAGCTCCCCAGGGATGTCCCCATTGAGAGTGTGAACAAAAAGAGCCTTTTGCAGGCCCTCCCAGCGCAGTGAGAGCAAGCCTGGCTTTGAGGAGCCTGCCAAGGAGGGCGAAGGCCTCGCTTTGAAAGTGCCTCTCCCGTTTGCTGACTTGGCGAATCCAGGCAACAGCTTGGCGGGGAAGAAAACCCCCAGACCGCCCTGCTGGCGGCACCCCCTGTGCTTTTCACCAGCTTCCCTCACCCTGCCCGTGACCCCCGTGAGGGAGCGGCAGTGGAGTCTGTCGGAGTCCCCTCCCCTAAGGACGCCTTGGGTCGGCGGACACACGCCAGGCAGCTGCTGAAGGACGGCTGAGAAAAGGACAGCAACGTTGAGCCCTGCCCAATTCAGACAATCCTACGAGTCACTCCTCAGGGG
Organism: Sorex araneus; assembly: GCF_027595985.1. NCBI lineage: Eukaryota > Metazoa > Chordata > Mammalia > Eulipotyphla > Soricidae > Sorex > Sorex araneus. The sequence continues at coordinate 221,183,594 of NC_073302.1, forward strand.
TCCCTCTGGGCCCCCCAGTCTCGAAGTTCTGTGCTTGTCGGTCGCAGGAGCCTCCAGAACAGAAACGAGCCCCGGGCCAGAGGAAGCAGGAAACATCCTCCAAAGGGTCTCCTTTGCCCTGGGGCTGCAAGGTCTCAAGATGCAATGCAAAGAGCAGGGGCCAGGGAGGCTGTGTCCGACTGGCAGGGCCACTGGTTGGTGCTCAGGCAGCTCTTCCCTCCGGGAAACAGGCCTAACGGAGCCCAGGGAGCTGCTCCGTGAGCCCTACTGTCTCAGCAGATGACGGACTGCAAGCCCGAGTCCTAAATACTTCATCCACTGACCCGGTAGTGGGTGAGTCATGAGGGCAAGAACTCAGGGGCAGACAGCTCGCCCAGCTGTTTATTTTTCCTGCCTGCGTCCGAAACGGCCTCGAGGTCCCGGGCTCACTGCTGTCCTGCCTCTTCCTGTGGCGGCCAGAAAGGGAGCAGAGGGCAGTGTCATCCAAGGGCACTTCAGGGAGAGGGACCCAGGGACTGCTGGGAACACGGGACTCTCCAAAGTCAGGTGAAAGGTCAGACACCCCAGAAGGCCACAGAGTGCCCCTCCCGCAAACTTTGCCAAGGTTTCAGGAGCAAAAAGGGGCGCATGGGCCTGAGAGAAGGCAGTGGACACATCACGGCTCCCCAGAGAGGGCAAGTGGCCCCTCCAGTGGGAGAATGACAACATCCTCTGCGGCAGGCAAGTGCAGAGAGCCGGCCCACACCCCGCCCTGCTCCCCGCCTGGACACCCTCACACGGCCTCTGGGGGCCCCTTACTGGAGCTGTTGCTTGACAGGGAGCCACAAGGTCGAGCTGGAAGGGTTCTCACAGGTGCAGGAAGGAACACCAAAGCATCTTCTCAAGAAGCAAACAATGTTGCCTAATTTAGCTCTAATTTTTTTTTCCCTGAATGACTTTGAAGTGGCAGTTTCTAGGGAAACCCCCAATACTCTTGGGGGGGGGCAAGGAGTGCAGTGTTCTGGAGTGCCTGAAACAGCCCGTCTGCTCCCTCACAGACACAGGCCTTTGCAGGGCCCTGAGAGCACAGGCCAGGGAGTCACGCTGCCTGGGCCCCTGGGAGGGCCCACCTCTAGTGCCCGGAGAGACAGATAATGACACTGGGCAGAGGAAACCTTCCAGGCACAGAGGATGGAGCAGCTCGTTGATCCCAAAGAGCCTTCGGAGGGCTGCAGAGAGGGGGTCTCTAAGACTGCAGGATTTCCCAAGAGCCTAGAGAGGGGGACGCAGGAGCAAAGGAGAATCAGCGTGACGTGGCCAGAGCGAGGGTGGGTGAACCTGGAGGTCAGCAGGGCTGTGCTAGAAGGCCAAACCAGCACACCAGAAACAGGAGCAATGACTCAGCCAGGGTCTTAGGGTTAGTCTGACAAGCACATCGAGAGAGATGCTCAAGGCTGACTCCTGGCTCTGCACTCAGCGATCACGCCTGACAATGCGTGGGACATGCTATAGGATAACAGAGATCGAAACCAAGTCAGTCGCCTGCAAGGCAAGTGCCCCACCCACTGTACTATCGCTCCAGCCCCTAGAGCACTGATTCCTAACCAGGGCCTATCTAATCCCTGTGGGCGCCATGAGATTCCATGAGGACCACAGGTGAAAGTCCTATAAATAGGGTCTTTGGCATGAGTCACAGGAAGGAAAAAGGTTGGAATGTAGCCACAGTCCAGAAAAGGCTGAGACGCTCTCGTTTCCAGAACCAGCACTCAGAGCAGGTGGGAGGCCTGGTGGTAGGCCCACTGCCCATGGATGGAAAGGGGGCAGGAGAGGGTGGAGACAGGGAGAGCGGCTCTGAGGGCTCAGGACTGGATGGGGGAGGTGGAGAGTGAAGTCTCAGACAGGAGAGAGAACAGGTTCAGGAGACTGCTGATCTCTGTTAAGGAGAAGCCAGGCTGAGAGACTAACAATTCAGTCTCATGGAAATGTCCAGCAGGTAACTAACCAATTAGCCCAAGTTCAAAGCCAGAGAGAGTCTGGAAAGTAAGGTGCTTGCCTGGCACGTGGCTGGCCCCAGCACTACATTGGTCCCTGAGAGTTGCCAGGAGTGACCCCTAAGTGCAGAGCCAGGAGTAAGCCCTACACACCACTGGGTGTACCCAGAAACAAAATTTTAAAGAGGAGAAGCCACATGAGTGCGTTTTGACTTTCCTCTGCTTTCTGATGAGTTGGGCCCCCCCACTCCTACCCGTTATCTCATACCAGATAACTAACTGAAGTCCCCTCACACTGCTCCTCAGGAGGAGCAAGGACATGAGCCTCCAGACGAGCCACCTCAGACCCCCAAGGCTGGGCCTGGGACGTGGCTTGCCTGGGGGAGCTCAGGCCTGCATGGGAGAGGCTCTGAGTTTGACCCCTGGTGTGGCATCCCCACTTCAGCACCTACCAAGAGGGTCACCCCAGGTGGACTCTTAAGCACCCAAGGACAACAACAAAAGATAAAAGTCCCTTCGGTCAAGAAGAAGAAGTAACAAAACAGCAAAGGATGGTAGTAGGGCACAGCTGAGAAGAACAGAGGGTCAGTGCCAAATAATTAGCAGGAACTCCAAAGTGTGACAAAGCCAGGGTGGAAACAGGAATCCCATGATGTGGCCTTTCAGCAAGAGAGCAAGTGTGTGTGTGTGTGGGGGGGGGGGGGATCAGGAAATGGGCTTCCCACCAGCTTCATATATATGGTGGGGGTGGGGGGTGCTATCCAGCCACTGAGGGCTCTGCTGCTATTAACCTTTGACCCTATGACCCTTGAGACCTGCACAAGATGATTTCGAAGTTGACTAACTTAACCCAAGAGGACAGGACAACCAGGACAGGACTGGAGCCTGGAGTAAAGCAAATGCAAAGGTCAAGTCAATGGTGGGCAAAATGAGCCCAAACAAGCATGGGCTCCAAGATGAGGGCCCCCCCCCCGAAACGCCAAATATTGACATGCAATAGGAAATATCACTTAGAAACAAATGGCAAAAGGAAAACACACCTTAAAGCACTGATGAACAAAGAACCAGAGCGCCAGGTGGAGTGTGTTTCCTCTTCTGGAGACCCAGAACCGGCCCGAGCCCACTGGCACCACCACCCCGTCCTGCTGCCTGCTTGCATGGGCCCCACTGGCTTTAGCAGTGAAATCCTGTGGTCCCCCGTCACCCAGGTCCCGGTAGATGGTCGGCAGCTAGGGCTACAGAAACTCAGGTGTGGAAGGGAGATGGGTTCTTCGCTGCCTCTTACTAGATGTGACAGGTCCTGAACCAGGTCAAACTTCTCCAAACTTCTGTTCCTGCCCTCTAAAAGCAGGGCCTTAAAAATCTGTGTCGGAGCCAGAACAGTAGTACAGTGACTCCACGATCCAGCCCTCTCAGCAGGAGAGCAAGTGAGTGGGAGACTGCACAATAGTACAGACTCTTGCCTGGCACATGGCCGATCCAGGTTCAATCCCCGGGACCACGCATGGTCCCCCAGCACTGCCAGGAGGGGTCCTTAAGCACAGAGCCAGGAGTCAGCCCTCAACACCACGCGGTGTGGCCCTTTCATTTGGGGCCACCATCAGTAGCGCTCAGGGCTTACTTCTGGTTCTGAGCTCGGGAGTCACTCCTGGCAGGGCAGGGCCCATGTGCGGCGCTGAGTATCAAACCAGCTTCTGTGCTTGCAGGCAAACACTCTACTGTCTGCACTATCTCTCTAGCCCACTTTTTCCTTCTTTTCTTTTCTTTTCTTTTCTTTTCATTTCTTTTCTTTTCTTTTCTTTCCAGCTAAATCTTACCCAAATCTTCCTGATCATTGCCTACAGTCTTTCTCAGGCAAAATACAGGTCCTTTGAATCCTGTGCTGAGGATTGGTACTGGAACACTTAACACCTGAAACAATTGTATTATGGGCACCACAATAAAGCACGGTGTTAATTTTTTTTTTAATTCTAAAATAAATACTGTGCTTAGCTCCTCATGCAGATGCCCACACAGAACCATCTGCAGCACCTCCTCCCAACTCCCCTGGGCCCCACCTCAGAGCAAGGTGCCCATGAGCCTGTTGCAGCCAGCACTGTGGCCTGTACGTTATTATTAGGTGTGGTCCCCAGGCTCCCCTCTCTCTCTATTTTGACAGCCCGACTTCCTGTGATATTACTGAGTATCTTCTATCATCTCAGAAATGAAGCTGCTACCTGGGAGTTTTTCTCTGGTCTCCACCACGTACTTGACATTTAATGCATCATCAAAAAGTTTCTGAGGTTTTGGGGCTAAAACTCTGAAAGTATTACTTCCTGCCCCTGTAGCAGCTCAGGTATGCGCAGAGCAGGCCAAAGATCAGAACTAGGGTAACTGCTCTGCTCTCGGTTCCCCCGACGGTCCCAAGGATTGCAGCCAAGAATCTGGCCCTCAGAGTGCCTCGCAGGGCCTGAGAAATGCGATCCAGAGACAAGCATCTCTCTCTTCCTCCCAAGCTCTATTCCTTAGATTCTAGGGTGTGTGTGTGTGTGTGTGTGTGTGTGTGTGTGTGTGTGTGTGTGTGTGTGTGTGTGTGTGTGTGTGTGTTGCGGGGTTTGGGGTTGGGGTGTGGTTTTTTTTCTTTCTGTTTCTTATGTTTTTTGCAGAGTGGAGGCTCACCAAATTTGGGGGGAACTCCCAGCAGTGCTCAGGCAGAATCACTTCTGCTGATCCTCAGCAAATGGGCCGGTGACTCTATCTTCTGGCCACTGGGGCTATATCTGGAGGTGTTCAGGAGAGCAGTGTGGCTCTGTGCACACAGGACATGTGCCTTTGAGGCCTGAGCAATCTCCCAGTCCCCTCTATCTTTTGATTTTATGGATCCAAGTCACATAACTTCTCTACAACTCAGAGGGTAGAATCACAGAGATGCATGAAATAGTCTCCTCCTGCATGTGGTCCAGTCTCCAGTTCTCTGGTGTCCAAGTAGAAGGCCACAGGAAAGCTACAGTGACATGAAGCATTTCTCTTTGGCTTAGATTGTCAGCTTGGTTCCCACACCCCCAGCCCTAATCCTTCGCCACGACCAAGCTCTCTAGGACGGTGCTGGCCCTGTGCTATGTAAACTGGAATTTTCACCTGGCCAGGCAGGAAAGCAGAGCTCATCCGTGCAGCTCCTCATGCTTGTGGGCCATCCCGGTACATGGCTTATGGGTCCAAGGCTCCTCTGGGACTGAAGATGAACCAAGCAACTGCCACCAGAGAAGGGCTTGGAAAGGGCAGAGGGGGCCCTGGAAGGGAGCCCTGAATTACCCTGAGTGATGGGGGGAAGGGGCCAAAGGAAGGCCTTTCAGAGGAACCAATCCCCAAGACACTCAAGACTCCGATTGGCTTCCAGACAGCTGGAGATAGCATATGAGGCAGCAGCAAGCTACAGTCTAAACCCAGGGCACTGTGGGGACCCCCAACCCATGCCCACCGCCAGGGCCATGGAGTACACAACCCTGTGGTAAGCCAGGCCCAGGGCTCTGTGTCTGCTGGGGAGTGTGGCTCTTCCTCGTTGGCACTGTCTGAGGCTGCAGCCTGAAGGTAGAGCCACTGGCTGTCGGCTCAGCCAGAGAGCAAGCGAACCTCTGTCTGGGCTCACGAGGCACCTTAGGCCATGATCATTCCCTGCGAGGGGGCCGTGAGGGCTGTGCAAAATGACCAATGTCTAGTGCTGATCACGCGCCGGGCATTCCATTATAGCAGCTGCTCAGACTCGGGGAAGGAGGGGACAGTCTCAAGTTGTGCCTTGAGGATAATTTTTCGGGTACTGTTTGGAAGATAGAAGGGAAGGGAAGGAGACAGGTGGTGGGGATGGGCCCCAAAGCATGCATGTGCCACACGCACGCCCGTGCGCACACAGACACACGCACAGACACACACACACAAGCCCCTCGTGACTGTAGTCAGTGGCATGCTGCAGCTGTAATTGAATCTGAAGGTGAATGAAGAGGGGAGGAGTCAAGAAAGCTTTCCAGGGAGCTAACTAACAGAAAACCTGGGTCTCGTCAGGGAGATGAGAGAACTGCACAGATGAGGAACAGAAGAAAGGACAGTGTTTGGGAATCAGGAGAAGAATCCAGAGCCCAGGGATCCCCAGAGGAGGGCACAGTGAGGAAGACTTCCTAAAAGCGCACAGAGGGCACCAGTCGGGGCTGTGGGGGCATCAGAACCTGGAGCCCCAGCTAAGGCATTTGACATTTACTCGGTGGTCACAAGCCACCTGCTCCTTCACCAGAATGTCTATGTTTGTTTGTATCTTTGTTTTGAGTCATACCCAGTGGTGCTCAGCCAGGAACTCCTCCTGGCTCTGTGCTTGAGGGTCTCTCCTGATGGTGTTCAAGAGACTTCAGAATGTGGGGGGCAGAACCTCCATCGTGCAAAGCATGTGCTCAGCCATGGAGCTATCTCTCCAGCCCCAGATGGATCTATTTCTGATCCTCTAGCCTCTAAGTTGCTCGAGAAAGGAGGGAGATTGAGGGAGACAAGCCCCCTTTAGCCCAGCTCACAGGATTTGTGGGACATAAATTCATCCCACAACCAAGCACTGTGCTTGGGTTTCTCCAGGCTCCTCTGCCAAGGGCACCAAAGTTCACCACAGTCCAAACAGCCACTGACGCAGCCTGGCCCCCGATGCTGTTTCAAGCTTTGCACACCTGATTCTGGGTTTCCCTTTTTATGGATGAGGAGACAAGGTGTGAGGCTCTGGGTGCTCAGCCAAGGTCCCCTGGCTCAGGGCAGACAAGCGGCCGGTGAGCCCAGGGCCCTGCGAGCGGGACTAGGCAACCTGCATCTGAGGGTCCTGAGCGTAGCCCCAGGCCGTGGCAGGCGCCTCTCATGGTCTCCTGGGCTCCTGAGCCCCTCCCCGTGTCTACTTGCGTGGACAGAAGTCTGGCTGTGTGGAAGCAAATATTCTCTCCCCGGGAAAAAGGGCAGCGCTTTGCAAACGCAGAGAGAGCGAGGGCGCAAGAAGGCTTAGGACAGAGGCAAACGAACTTCATGGGTCACTGCCAGCTGCGAACTCGCCTCTTGCCAGCCTCTCCCCGTCCCAAGAAGCCACTGCAGGGTGGATGCCTTCGGTGGTCTGATGTGCAAAGACCAAAACGAACTTAACTGTGAAGGAAAGGGAGGGGAGCGGTTAAATGGTGGCTGCGGGGCTGGGGTGTGGCTCTTGTGATCAAGACCATTGCTTACACGTGGGCTTCAGCCCCGTTACCTCTTGCCCAAACCTCCCGCTCATTAGCAGGCACAACCCCTACAGTCATCAGGAAAAAGGTCTCTAGGGCCTGAGAGATGGGAAAGTGGGTGACGCACTGGCCTTGCCCGAGGCCATCTCCTGTTCCATCCTGGCACCACTCATACCCTGAGCGCTCCAGGCCCCACTAGGAGTGATCCCTGAGACCGCATTAGGAGTAAGCCCCGAGAGCAGCTGGGAGTGGCCCCAAATCAGAACAATGGAGGCCTCCAGGCAGTGACTGGGGAGGACTGCACAGATGAGGAACAGAGGCAGGAGGAAAGAAGGTGTTTGGAAATAATGAGAAGAATCCAAGGTCCGGGGGATCCCAGGGGCGGAGGGAGTGAGGAAAACTTTGTAAAGGCCCCCAGAGGGCAATGGGTATCATTCTGTGCCAGAGATTTCCAATCCTCAAGCTCATTTCTCACCTCTGTTCACAGATGAGGACAGACACTCGTCTTCCCGGCTGAGTGGGGGAGGCCCAGCGTGTTCCGGGAGCTGATTGCAAACCCTCCTCCTGCCCCACCATCCTGCCATGCAGATTCTTCCCAACACTCCATCCCTCTCTGCGCAGGGCAGGAAGCAGCCAGAGTAACACCTCTGCTTCCTCATCAGGGAGACGGGAACCAATGCAGGCAGAAAGGGAGCGTGTGGGGCAGGGACAGTACACCTAGAACGCAGCCTGTCCCCAGCTCGCTCCCACCTGTGTCCAGCCCCCAGGGGCTAGCCTCCGCCCCTCCCTTCTCCTTGAAAAGCCAAGACCCCTTTCTCACTACCACTGCCCCCCCCCCCAAGTTTCTATTTCTCCTTTTGCTTTTAGAGTCAGATCCAGTGGTACTTAGGGGACCACGTGATGATGCCAGGGACCCAAACCCCGAGCCCTTGGAATGCGAAATACATACTCGGGCCCCGGAGCCAGTTCTTGGACCCAGATTCCTGACAAAAGCAGACAGAAATCCATCCTGCTGGAGGGAAGAGGCTAGTAATGAGACTAACATAGGGCAGGTAGACAAGACCCACGGCATCTCCTCCCTCCTCCCTCCAAGACCCCCGCCCCCGCCCCCCATACACAGCCAGGGAAGCAGACAGACCACATTGAAAACCAAACTCCATCTAGGAGACCGACTTCCCTCAGGTCCCCTGGGGAGTCATTAAATTTCCGCGTGTTCATTTCCTCCAAGGTAGAAAAGGGGCAATAATCCTGACCTACCCCAGCAGAGTGCAGTAAGCAGGAATGACTAATTAACGCTCGTGAAGCACTTTGAAAGTAAAAAAGCACTTTGCAGTAATTAACGTGGCTTCTGCTTCCATCTCCTGCCGCCTGCTAAGTGGAGCAGGGTCCGGAGAGCCGACGGCGAGGAGCGCCGGAGCGGCCCAGCCAGCAGCATCAGAGTTTCCCTCAGGGCTCAGGCCACGGGGGAGATCGTTCCAAGCTGACAACTTCAAATCCATTTGCATCCACTCAGCTTTCCAGAGACAGAGGCTTCTCGCGGTCCCGCAAACAGCTCCTGGATGTGGAACTCCAGAGGAGGTAGCACGGGCAGGTAACGTGGGGGAGTCTCACCCGCCGCTGCAGACTTGCCTCCAGAAACCAAAAATGAACCTTTTGCTTCAAAGATTCTGCCTTGACTTGTCATCGTTATGAAAAGCCAGCAAGTGCTCTCAGGCTGCACACCAGAGTGTTCTCTGCGGGGCGCCCTGAGGGCCGGGGCTCAGACCTCTGCAGCCCCCACTTGGCTTTTGCTATGCAGTTTTCCCAGTAGGATTCTGGGGTCCTCGCTGCCACCGCCCCGCCACCACCCCACCCTCCACAAACACGTGGCCTTTAGGGGGGCTTCCTGTCCCGCCAAGGCCCCCGGGGTAAAGGCAAAGGACTGGGCTCTAGAGGCTGGCACCCCCGTCAGTCGTCACCTACTCCCAAGACAACTGCAGTTTTGTGTTGTCGCACGGAGCCTGTGCTGAGAGGGCTGTGTCAGTTGCAGGCCCTCGTGGGGCTTCAGGACCCCGCTGAGAGTGGCGGTGAGTAGTGACCCTTTGGAAATGGGCGGCTCTGACTAACAAGCCGCCTTCGTCGCCGGAATGTGAGCCGTTCCTAAGGAGGAAGCCACTCCAAGGCTTGGCTCCTTTCCCCCGTTATTTCAGAGGGAAGGAATGTGGCTTTCTGGAAGCTTCGCTGAGTAGTAGCTGCTCCTTCTCTCCAACTCTGCCTTCTTCCTCTTCTCCTTCCTCCAAGACAATTCATTCACTGATAAAATGCTGGTGAACCATTTGGGCAAAAGGAAGTAGGGGGGAAGAGTTGAGGCATGATGGAACCTCTGGCAGCCTGACCCCCCCAAACCAGGGGCTGAGAAGATGACGCGTCAGAGTCCAGTACAGAAGCTGGAAGGCTTCCTGTGGAAGAGGAAGTGAGGAGGGTCCTTACTGAAGCTCAGCTTGAAGAAATAGAAGACAATGGTTTCGTCCATCAGTGGACAGGATGAATGGGTCTAAGAACACTGAACTGGGGCCATAGCCCAAAGGCTTGCATTCCCCAGGCCCTGAGGTCAGTCCCCAGCATCACACCAGGTGTGACCCTGTGGCTTGGAACACAGGGGCAGGGTATCATCAAGTGCCCCTGAGCTCCCCCAAGCATAGCCGGGGAGGCCACCCCTGCAAAAAGCAAGAGTTTTGATTTGGCTCCAGTGAGAGAACGTGAGACACGCCAAGGAACCTGGGGGTGAAGATGAGAAGATTTCTGCCTCCTTAGCTTCAGGAGACAGGATCCCGCTGAGGGCCTCGCTGCAGGGTCCAAACCCTGCCCAGAGAGTGTCCCACAGGAGGCAGGCAGGGCCGAGCCCCACTTACCCTGCAAGCCTGGTGAAGGTCAGAATAAAGAAAGAGGCAACAGAAACCCCATCCTTCAGCACCGCTGACTGTGTACAGGGCGGTGAAAGACGTCACTTCCTGCTTTCAGCCGCGGGGCTCTGGCAAACTGTCTCTGGGTTCTCATGGCCATCTTCAGAGAAGAGCAACTCAGGTTTCTTCCAAAGAATATAGTGAGAGCCAAGTGACCAGTCGCACAAATGGAAGGGTATGGCACCTATGGAGGAGGGTCTGCATCAGGCACTGCTACCATCTGGGCCTGGACGGGCTTTCTGGGTGCAGCCCAGCATCATGCAGGATCTCATGCATCACAACACCTGGTGCTTGAGCTAATGCCCTGTTGCCACCACCACGGTCAGTCCCATCAATGTGGTACCAAGGGCTCCGTATGTCTCTCGACATGGGCCATTCTGGCATGGTCTGGTCATGTCAGGAAAGCTTGGCTGTCACCAATATCCCCCATTCAAGGGGATTAAGACTGAGATCAGACAGATTCAGTGGCTTCTCTAAGGCCTCCCTGGAGTAGGTAGCTCAGATCCCAGACCAGGCTCTGCACTCCAGACAGTGGGCACACCACCAAGTGCTGCCTGACTTGGGTCAAGGGTCCCTGGAACTCCCCCACTTGCCAGGATGAGCCCCTCAGCCCTGTTTGTGCCCCAGGAGCCAGTCCCAGCTCCTGCTGTTGTCCAGTTCGACCAGTCTGGACCCATGAAACCATCTCCTAGCGAGCAGAGTCTCACCCAAGGGACCCCAGGGATGGGGGGGTCATAGCAACCGGGGGGACAGAAGATCGAAGGGTCCAGCATGGGAAGAGTTTACGATATAATTCACATCTCCCGGCCCTGCAGTGTGCCGCTGACAGAGATAGGGTCTAAAGCAGAGCTGCCTAAAACTCTTCCACATGTGGCTTCTTTTCACCTGAAAACTTTGAGGCAGGGGTGGGAGTGGGGGTTTGGGGTCACATCCAGAGTTAACTCAGTCACAGGGAAGCGCTTGATGCTTAGGGTGCTTAGGGTGCTTAGGGTGGCACTTCTGGCTCAGAAATTAAACCCAGGTCTCCTGCATACAAGAAAGTGTCATGTGACCCCGGAGATATGGATCTATAAAACAGGCATACAACAAACATTTATGATTTAGTAATCATAAAGAAATTTACCTTAAAGCACACTTTTTTGTTTGGGGCTGGTTTGTTGTTTGGAGGTTTTTGTGATATTTGTTTCAGTTTGGGGTTTGTGCCACACTGTGTAGTTAAAAACAGGTCATATCAATAGCACATCGGGTAGAGTGGTCGTCTTGCATGCCACCAACCTGGGTTTGATCCCCAGCATCCCATATCATCCTCCAAGCTGGCCAAGAGAGATCTCTGAGTCAGAGCCTGGAGTAACCCCTGGGTACCACCAAAAACAAACAGATGAAGTACCCGGGGACTACTCTTGGCTCAGGGTTCATTCTTGGTGGTTCTCGGGGAATCAAACCCAGGGCCTTACACATGCAAAGCAAGTGCTCTCCCACTGAGCCAAGTCCTTGGGCCTGCATAGCTTAGGTGCTTTAGCATCCTGCAAGCTGCCTTCCAAAATGTTATTCCGTCCCATCTGAAATAGCAAGGTAACATACAGTTTCTGCTTTGAAGTTTCATTTTACCTTTTCTTTTTCTTTTTCTTTTTCTTTTTTTTTTTTTTGCTTTTTGGGTCACACCCAGTGATGCTCAGGGGTCACTCCTGGCTCTGCACTCAGGAATTACCCCTGGCCGTGCTCAGGGGACCATATGGGATGCTGGAAATCGAACCCGGGTCAGCCGAGTGCAAAACAAACGCCCTACCTGCTCTGCTATCACTCCAGCCCCTCATTTTACCTTTTCAATAAGCAGTTTCTCCAAAGTTTGAAGTTTTTAAAACAAATAAGGCCTTTGAGTAGTCAAAATAGGCATCATAACAAAAAAAAATGGATGAGCTACATAGTCAGGAATACTGAAATGCCAATTCAACCTCTGTTCACACACATATACACATATCTACACATACACACACACACATTTGTCCCAACAAGTTTTATTACCTACTTTCCAACCACACAATAAAATAGAAGGAAATGAAAATGAATTGCAAACAGGCATGCTGATGGTATCAAGAAAAATTACTGTAAGCCTGGCAATAAAAGAGACAAAGAAAAAAATATCCTGAGAGCAATTACCAACATTACAAAGTGTGACAGCTCAGCTTTGTGTATTAATATTCAAATTTCCCTAAAATCTTTGGCCCTCTATCCCAACTTCCTATACAAATATATTTTTCTCAGTGTGTAAGCCATCTTAAGTGAGGTTACTTATGATTTTCAGAGGAAGGCATCCAAACTTCCGGGAGCAGGATAAAAAAAAATTTTTTCTGCTTTTTGGGTCACCCTCAGCAATGCACAGGGGTTACTCCTGGCTTTGCACTCAGGAATTACTCCTGGCAGTGCTTGGGGGATCATATGGGATGCCGGGGATCGAGCCCGGGTCAGCCGCGTGCAAGGCAAATGCCCTACCCACTGTGCTATCGCTCCGGCCCCTTTCTTTTTTTTTTTTTTTGTTGCAGGATAAAAATTTTTAAGTTTCCCCTCAAAATGCTTCTGGGCTTTCTACTGCACTGCAGTCCCCACCAATCTTTTTCCTATTTTAAATTTTAAGACAATTGTAGATTTACATGCAGTAATAAATAATATGGAGATTCCATGTTTTCTTTCTCTAATCTCTTCAACAGTAATAATTTAACTATTTTGATCCCAGAGAGGAAAGAAATTGGATTTTCCTTTTATCCTGTATCCCCTTTTTACAAGTCTGCACTACAGTATATCCCACCCGAAAAGAACCATCAGTGCTGCCCACCAGTCATTCCTTGGCACTCACTAAGGTCCTTTTTGTAGCCAAGCACGAAGACTGATGGCAAGGCCCATCATACCCTTTGTCCCAACACTCACATATAGTGAGGGGAGGGCTCTCCATTTACAGAGTAGGGTCCTGAAACGATGGAACTTTCTCAAAATCTCAAAACTCAGACATCACAGAGCAGTATCGCAAATCAAGGTTGACTTCAAAGGCCACTTTCTGAGCACATATCCAGACCACTTACAGGTCTCAAAATCCCTCTGAAGACTTTCACCCCCTCACTGATGAGTCAAATTCTGACTCTCCTTTTTCCTAGAAGAGAGCCCAGTTTGGCTCGATTCTCTCAGAGCATCTCTGCGTTAATGCTACCGATCAGATACCCAGGAAACAGACCAAGTTGGAAGCTTCTGTCCAGGAAGGTTCTTTTTCCTTTTAAGTTGCTTGCTTATAACTAACAATATCTAGTCTGTTTTATGTTTCTTTCGATTTGGGGGCCATATTTGGTGGTGTTCAGGGCTTGAGGATCCTGGTGGTGCCCAGAGATCCATATGGGATGCTGGAAATCAAAGTCAGGTAAACTGCTTGCAAGGCAAAACCTTGACTGTAGTATACTATGGCCCCTATAGTCTGTTTTTTATAGGGCTACACTTTGCAATGCCCACCCTGACGGTTTGGTGCTCGGCTCAGCAGTGTTCAAGATTCACCAGGGCCACACAAGTGATACTCAGGGGGCCAAGTGATGCCGGTGTCAAATACAGGCCTCACAAATGCTAGGCAGGTGCTCTGTTGCTTGAGCTGTCTCCTAGATACCTCTTGTAGCTTTTTACACAGTATTTTTAGTTTATTTCCTCCTCTTTCCTAACAAAGGTAATCAATTTCCACTCCATTACCTCAGCTCATCTAAGAAAAATGTCCCTTGGGGATGACTCCCTGGTCCTTCCGCACACCAGCCTCTAGCTGAGCACTCCAGACATGAGTTATCTCCTTAGACTTCTGAGTTGCCCTCTCCTTGTTGGCCTTGCTGCCCTTTTCCTGAAAGCTTTGCCTTCCCTTCAGTTTTTCTCACTCCCCAACACCTCGGCCCAGCCTGCCTTTAGTGTCCCTCTTCTGGCCTCTGGCCAATGGCTCTTTTAGACCAGCTGACCTAGAGGTAGCTCCAGTTAGAGACGTATCATTTCGGTGCTTTCTCCATTATTCCCACTGAGGTTCTGTAACTACTTTCAAGATTGCATTGGCCTCTTCAGTTTCTTTTTCTTTTTTTTTTCTTTTTTTTTTTTTTTTTTTGCTTTTTGGGTCACACCCAGCGATGCTCAGGGGTTACTCCTGGCTCTGCACTCAGGAATTACTCCTGGCAGTGCTTGGGGGACCATATGGGATGCCGGGGATCGAACCCGGGTTGGCCGCGTGCAAGGCAAACGCCCTACCCGCTGTGCTATCGCTCCGGCCCAAGGCCTCTTCAGTTTCATGTTTTGATGATCCCTTTCTCCCACACTATTTCTACCTCCACGATTTTTTTGGGGGGTCGTACCTGAAGATGCTCAGGGGCTACTCTAGGCTCTGCACTCAGGAAGTACTCCTGGTGGTGCTCAAGGGACCCCATGGGATGCCAGGGATTGAACCCAAGTTGGCTGTGTGCAAGGCAAACATTTTACCTGCTGTACTCTGGCTCTGGCCCCTCCATGCCTTTTTGTACGCTGTCGCTTCTCTCTGGAATGCTTTGACCCTCCTACCATGACACTGTCAATGCCCAGTGCAAGTGTTTTCTTATTCAGAAAGTCTCTCCTGCCATCAGTTGCTGGTTTACAGCACCAGCCCTTACCCAAACCCCCAGCTTCCCATTATCCTCAGATCCACGCCTACCCAGAAGTACCCCCACGTTACTCAGAAGTTTCCTGCCATCACCGTCCAGTGAGCCCACAGTTCTGAGTTCCTCTTAAGTTTGCTGAATTGAACAGATGGAACCTCAGCTCAGCATCTACACCAAATAGCCCTTTCTCTCCTATAACTCTCTACCTCTTTGCTCTTTCAAATGCTGACTTTACTCAAATAGATTCATTTTTTCCCCTCTACTTTTTCAAAGTAGTTATCAAGCATAGTGTGAATCCCATTAGGCAAGCATGTTAGGAAAGAAATCTGCATAGTAACAAAACATGGGTTTTCTCCTTACAAAAGACTGCTGTGTCTAAATAAGCAGGAGGGGTTCAAGTACGTGCACAAAAAGAGTATGGAGCTAGTACACCAGGCTTCCAACCATGAGTGGTGATTACCTGGGAAATTTTTTACTTTATTCTTTCTATATTATTTGAACATAAAACCTTAGTATTTAAAAGTCAGAAATAAAACATAATCATTGTGAGGAAATAAGGAAGAAAATAGTAGGCATCTAGGTGATTTTCTTCCTTCTTTAGATTAAAAAAAGAGTGATTTTTTTTTAGAATTACATTTTTAAAAATCGCTAGACTCACTGGCAAGAATAAATTGCACAATTGTAGAACTTTATGCCCAAATGCATTTCAAATTATTTTGTTTTAAAATGAGGGGCTGGAGCGATAGCACAGTGGGTAGGGCATTTTGCCTTGCATGCAGCCGGCCCGGGTTCAATTCCCAGCATCTCAAGCATCCCATATGGTCCCCCCAGCACTGCCAGGAGTCATTCCTGAGTGCATGAGCCAGGAGTAACCCCTGTGCATCACCAGGTGTGACCCAAAAAGAAAAAAAAAAACGATTTATCTGACATGTCCAGGAGCCAGTGTTACAAAAACGTTGTTTGCTATCAGTATTGTGACATTAAAGTTGCAGGCAGGGTCTGGGAGAATGCACAGAGAGCTGAGGTCTGGGCTCGATCCACCCCCTCCCCACCATCCCCACGTAGCCCTGCAAGCATTGTTCCTGGAGCACAGAGTGAAAAAAAATTGTTAAAGATTCAGGCTGCGGATCCCAGGCAAGTCCTAGCCGGAGTTACCCAGGCTCTCCGGACCACCACGTACCAAGTGGAAAGAAGATCCTGCCTACACCCCAAACTCCTCACAGGCTCCCAATGAAGAGATTCAAGTGTACATGTGAAAGCACGACAGTGCATATGAGAGTAAAGTGCTGAAAGTCCATGACAAGAGAGGTGGAAGGGCTCCAGGAGCAGCAGGGTGCTGTGGGTGTGACCCTAGCCGCCTGCAGCCCCAGCCCACCCCCGCAGCTGCTGGCCAACAGCTGTCTTCCCTCGTCACCTGGCACCAACGCCCAGACACCTGTGCTTCCTGCCCAGGAGCCCCAGGATAGCACTGAGCACTGACACGGGCCATTCTCAATGGGACGAGTCCCCACACTACTAAACCTATGTGTGCTCTCCTTTACCCTGCATCATGTTCTTTTTAGAAAAGGGTGTTTAAAAAAAATTGATGTCACCAAGCATTTGGTGACCTAACCTGGAGAATTCTTTCCTTAACAAGTCTGAGGGCTGAGAAAGAGCCCTGCAGCTCACAGCTGCCTCGGGAGAAGCTTCTATCACTTCCACTCACGTTCAACCTTACCCAGGGGCAGGCAAACTTCTGGAGCTTTCTGGAAAATGGAATGTCAACTTTCTTGGATTCAGTCAGACAGCCTGTGGGTGAGGCTGCATGGGCCAGAGCTGGGGCCCCCCCACAGCAGAACTATGTGAATCCTTAGATTGAATTTTATCTCTGGCAACAATGAACATAGGCCTGCTTATATCCTTTTGAATTAACACCTTTGCGCTTTAAATTTTTTTTCTTCTTCTCCTTCTCCTTCTCCTTCTCCTCCTTCTCCTTCTCCTTCTCCTTCTTCTCCTTCTCCTCCTCCTCCTCCTTCTTCTTCCTCTTCTTCTTTTCTACTCCTTCTCCTTCTCCCTTCTCCCTTCTCCTCTCTTTCTCTTCTCCTTCTTCTTCTTCTTCCTTCTTCCTCTTTCCTCTTCCTATTCCTCTCTTTTTCCTTCTCCTTCTTCCTTCTTCCTCTCCTCCTCCTCCTCCTCCTTCTCCTTCTTCTCCTTCCCCTCTCCTTCTCCTTCTTCTTCTCCTTCTCTCTCTCTTCCTCTCTCTCTCCCCTAAACTCTTCTTTTAGGCACTGTGGTTTGCAATACTATTAGTGAAAGAGTATCATGTGTGTCCTTTTACCTCCTTTTTTAGCACTCAGTTCATGTCCAGAGTGATCATTTCCAACTATCATTGTCATAGTGGAAATGTGTCCTATTACATGGGAGTTCTAGTCCCATTTTTAAGGAGAAGAAACCACAAATAACAGTATTGCAGTTTTTTAAAAAACAAGCAAAAAAACATTCTATCCAAAGGACCAGATTCCCACCTTTGCCTTTTTTTTTAAGTCTCCAAGGTACATCCTCTAAAAAAATCAGTCACATCTTAGGGAGGAGGGGAGAACCTGGTTTGTGTGTCTGATGTGAAGTGAGAATAGGAACAGAGGGCCATCAAGGTTCATTAGTACTGTGAACTCAGTAGAATGACGAGATTAAGAGACAGATAGTCTGGGAAGCTTGTGCCCCTTTCTCAGCTTGGTCATATTCACTACAGGTGAATACAGACTAGCTATTTATCCTCTCAATCCCTCATCTGTGAGACAGAGCGAGGGTGGTACCCTGTGGAGAAAGAGCTGAGTGGTGATGACTGAGCCAGTCACCACATAGGAAGTCGGGGGAGAGAGACAGGTGCATAGTGAGCCCTCAAGCATTAGCTGTCTTCATCATCGCCATCAGATACCATCAGCCACAGATGTCCAACAACGTACTATGTGCAAAACCCCACTGAGGCACTGAGAGAGAGGTGCTGAGACTCGGTTCAGAAAGGAAAGGAAGTCCGAAGTACACTGAAGGGACAGGTGTTGAAACATAGTATGGCCGAAACCCAACCATGAGCAACTTTGTAACTGTATCTCATGGGGATTCAATTTTTAAAAAAGAAAGAGAGAGAGGGGGCTGGAGCGGGTAGGGCGTTTGCCTTGCACGCAGCCGACCCGGGTTCGATTCCCAGCATCCCATATGGTCCCCTGAGCACCGCCGGGAGTAATTCCTGAGTGTAAAGCCAGGAGTAACCCCTGTGCATCGCCGGGTGTGACCCAAAAAGAAAAAAAAAGAGAAAGAGAGAAAGGAAATTTGAGAGATTTTAGAGGATATTTGTCAGATATAATAATAAATTTTAAAGTGTCCCAACAAGAACTGCCAACAAAGACATTGTATCATCTAACATTAAATTTTTACCTTAGGAATCATCCAAAAGAGGAGTCATTCACCTGGATAGTTGTTAGCCGAGGGATATTTCCATCAGTTGAATCACAGTCCCTTGGAAGAGAGACTGAGGACAGTCACCTTCTGAGAATTCTTTTGAAAGGTCATAGGGGCAATACCATAGTTAAATGGTAGTCTTTGTCACCATTAACTATAATTTTTTACAGGACTTTTATTCACTACTCTAGCCTTTGTTCTAGATCATTTTGCCTTTTCCCCCAAACATGGAGTCCTTTCCACAGGCGTGTGACACCATTCAGAACAGCCTGTACCTCATAACCTAAGAATGTCTTGCCTTGTTGCCACAAGCCATTAAACTTTAAAGCACAGAATAGTGTTCATGTTTCAGCTTTGGAAGGAGATAAAGCACTTCTTCATGACCATTTGTTTCAGAACTTACTCACATTACAAGCCTGAAAACATCCCACTTTGGGAGCACAAGGGGTTTCTGGAGGGAGGAGCACACCCTTTTGCAGCAAAACCACGGTGGGAATTCTCAGGATTAATTGGAGTCTCCATGGCTTTGGCAAAATTCCCAACAGCTGGTCCCAGGGCCCCAGATAAAAGGCTATTACTGTACCAGCCCTCCTCACTGTCTGTGCAGCCTGGGTCAGCTTGGAAGGAGCCACCGAAGGCTTTTGTATTTAAAAGACAGTTACAAGATTAGCCGACAGTGTGATCCTTACTGACAGCTCAAAGTACTTCTCATCCAGAGACCATGAGACCAAACCCCAATATACTGAAAAGCAGAGAAAAGGGGACATAGATTTGTTATGAGACAGAAGGTCTTAGCCTCAACCGTAACTCACTCCAAACGTACCTCTTGATCTCCTATTATTGTAAATTCCTTCACATAATCCAGCTAATGCCAACGCCTGGCGAACTGACAAGAAATTGTCAGTACCTGTTGGATAATTGTTTGTCAAGACAAAATTCTGCAAGTCCTGATTCAATCTGCAGAACCCTAGGAGGAGGAACCCCATCTTTTGTATCTTGACATCCCAATTCTTTGCAAAAATAGCCAGCACCAAGCAAGCTCCATGAAGATATTTGTGGAATGAATCAAGCATCATACTCTGAGCCATTCACCTTCTGAGGACTTCCCCAACTTTTGAGGAATAGTTGAAGTGATTTTAAGGCTCCAGTCACCCCTTTTCCAAAAGCTAAATATTCAGTTCCATAGAGACACATCTCCTTTCATGCAGTTCCATTGTTTCCCTAAACTAGAAGTCAAAAAGCACGAGGACGCAGGTTTTCTTGAACACACCTCCCTGGAATTCCCAGCTTGTGTGGATGCTATGAGTAACCGTCTGACACGGGCTACCTCTATCCGCAACATCCTTTTCCTCCCATTAGCCTATAGCAGATTAAACCTGAAATACCCTTAGAAGGATATATTCACCCCAGTTCATGGTCTGACTGCAACCTCAGCCAAGTGGGCCGGATGCAGGGGTCATCACACATTCCTCTGGGCTCCAGGAGGCAAAGCCCAGACCTCCCACTGCCAGGACCTTGCCAGCCAACATCCACCCACCACAATGACATTCATTTCACCAAAGACCTTGCTCACCCGCCAACTTCCTCTACATCTATTATTCTGAAGCACTTGGCTCTCCCGGGTTCCTGTGGGGTGGCCCATGTGGAGAGCTATTTTTCGCATGGCACAAAATTGAGCTGCTGTTTCTGGCATTGTCCAGTACCTCTGAGACACTTGCCATAGGAGCTGGTTGCCCACTTGTTCTTTGAGAACTCCTTTCCTGAAATTTCTTTCCAAATGCCAGTCTCTAGTTTGGGGTGACAAATGGTTATGTTTTGTTTCAAAAGTTCTACTAGGACAAATAGAAATGAATTTACATGGAAGTGGGATTGAGAGGGTCCTTGGAACATTGGTGGAGGGAAGCAGGCTCTGGTGATGAGGGTGGTATTGGAATGATTCGTGCATCTTTAGCATCACTAATATGAGTGACAGTGTTATAAAGCCCAGTACCTTAGTAACGATGGTGCAAATGTTCTGCTGGGTAACACAACTGGAAACATGAGTGCCAACCCCCACTGCTGCCCTGGGGCCCCCCTCATCACTGGCGAGGGCAAAGCAGGAGGCGAGCTTCAGCTGAGTCCTCAAGAGCAGGGACCTTTATCGCTGGGGTTCACACATGATATTTGTTTAATTCCTCTTCATTAGATTGTCAAGAATCCGAGAATGTATCTGCTATTTCTTTTCAAAGACTTTATCTTCTTAATGTATTATGGCTTTTGTCATGGCTTGATTTTTTTTTGCCATAATTTACTTGTTAATGTCAGAATATTTCCAATATCAATGTATAAAAAATAATTTTATCAGGTGCGACGTAGTTATTCATGGTGCACTATAAAACATACACTCTGGTATATCTACACAATGGAATACTACGTAGCTGTCAGAAACATGAAGTCATGAAATTTGCATATAAGTGGATCAACATGGAAAGTATCATGCTGAGTGAAATGAGTCAGAAAGAAAGAGACAGACATAGAAAGGTTGCACTCATATGTGGAATATAAAGTAGCTGAGAGGTACAAGCTTACAATGATCCAATTTCTGGCAGATATTTCTCTGGACTTAGTTACTAAAGTACTAAAATACAGAAATCCAAACCCGTGCAGCTGCTAGTGTGGCCTCTCGACCTCATATCTCTTCATTCTCAGCAATGGAAAACAAATTATCAAATGCTTCCTTTTCAGCAGGTCGACTTTAGCGGGGAGAGACTCCAAATCAATAATAGTGAGTTTTTTGTTTAAATATTGAATGTAATCAAAGTAAAGTGAAAGTAAAGTGAAATTTACCAGTTACACATGCGGGATGGGGGGCTGGGGAGGTTGGGGGGAGGTGGGGAGGTACTGTGATTCTTGGTGGTGGAATATGTGCACTGGTGAAGGGATGGGTGTTCGAGCATTGTATAACTGAGACTTAAACCTGAAAGCTTTGTAACTTTCCACATGGTGACTCAATAAAAGAATAAATTAAAAAAAAAAACATACACACATACATGTGTGTACATATATATTCTCGATAAGAGAGAGTGTCTAAGACGGGAGAGAGTGCAGGGGCTCAGGTCTGGCCTTGCATCAGACTGACCCTAGATTGATCCCTGGGTGCTTCGTAGGCCCCAGATACTGCCAGTACTCATCTCTGAGCACAGCGCCCAGGAACACTCTCTCCAAAATAAAATGTTACCTAACTGGTACAATTTATTCCAGAATAGTTTCTGACCATGTCAAACCTTAGTTCTCTTCCATTGCCCAATATTTATAGCATCAGCGCCTTAGAACTGGCTAACAAAGCATTTCAGGGCCACAGGTCTGGTGAAGTCAATATAGCAGCTCTGGGCACGTGAGTGAAAACTGCTTCCATGCAAGATGTTGGGGAAAAAATATTTGACTCAACACCGACGTGACTGGGAACCTCAAAAGTAAATCCCAAAATGCGTATTTGCCTGCCTTTACTTCTCTTAACCTGCTCTTCAAAATGCCACAACTCAAGGATAAGGCCAAAGGAAAGAAAGTTACCCTAGGAAAAGATACCGAAGTCTTCACCCACCCTAGTTAACTTATCCCAGGCATACATATCACATGAAAACAAATAAGACAAACAAAAATAATAACATTAAGCAAATTAACCCAAAACTACAGGACTGAGGAGGCGATTCAAAGAGCTGGAGCTCACACCTTACACAATGGGGCACCGAGTCCCATCCCCAGCGGGCATGGGGGAGGGTCCAAGCACCAAGCTAGAAAAAGCTTCTTAACACTGCCAACATGTGCCCCAAAACAAACCAACAGAAAAATCATATAAACATGTAAATACTTTCAGTACATCACAGTGAAAATAAAGCACTCTAACGCTAAAGGCTTGATTTTTCTTATGCAAATCCGCCCCTGCACCAATCAATCAGAACAGGCAGCTCTGTCATCTGCTGTTTGCTTATACAGATGCACAGGACAATCTGTGAATGATAAAGGGACCAAGGAGAATGGTCAGAGGGATGGGGCTCAGTTTTGCTTACAGGAAGCCCAAGTTTGATCTTTGATACCACCAGGTCACTAAAGCAATCCCAAGTGGGACCACTGAGCAGCTAAAACCATGAGTAGTTCTTGAACAGCACTGGGTGTGGTCCCAAAACCGACAGAAAAGAAGAATGCCATTAAAATGAGCTTCTTGGGGACTGGAGCAATAGCACAGCGGGTAGGGCGTTTGCTTTCACATGGTGACCCGGGTTCAATTCCCAGCATCCCATATGGTCCCCTGAACACCACCAGAGGTAATTCCTGAGTGTAAAGCCAGGAGTAACCCCTGCACATCGCTGGGTGTGACCCAAAAAGCAAAAAAAGTAAATAAATAAATAAAACAAGCTTCTCATGACAAGTGGTTGAAAGCTGTTTTGCCATCCTTTTACTAAATGGTTCATTCTTGCCTTCCTCTAAACTCTCATTTTCTGTAGTCTTAACCTCTTTCACTGTTGTGTGATAATTGCAGCTTAATGACAATACAGTGAATATTTTAAAATACGGCGTGTACTAAGGGGTTTACAAAGGCAGGATCACAGAACATACATAACTCCAAAGGAGGATATAAGAGCAGCTTCAATTAAGAATCAAAACACAAAGATCAGGCAAAAGAAGGAAGTTAAGGGGCTGGAACGATAGCACAGTGGGTAGGGCGTTTGCCTTGCATGCGGCCGACCCAGGTTTGATTCCCAGCATCACAGATGGTCCCCTGAACACCTCCAGGAGTAATTCCTGAGTGCATGAGCCAGGAATAACCCCTTTGCAATGCCGGGTGTGACCCAAAAAGCAAAAAATAAATAAATAAAAATAAAGAAGGAGGTTAAGTACTAAAGTGATGTCCCAATCAACCAAGTTCTGGATACCCCTAGAAGGCACTTACCAGCATGAGGCTCACCCAGGCTGAGGTCAGGAGCTGACCTAGTGTGTGCTGATTGGTTCCACTCTCCCAGAACATACACGGTTGCAAGTAGATACTGAGTCCTTGACCAGACACTCAGCATGGCTGAGTGCAGTAAGTCCTACTACTGCATGTAGCCTGGGAAATGCTTTCTGTGTTGGTTGTGACGAGTTTTTGGAAGCCTTGGCAAAGTGTGATTCTGGCAAAGGTGAAGCAGAGGAAATCAGATCAGAGAAATTCCGGAAGTGTTGTTTATTACGGAAACTCATTGTGGACGCTGCTGCAGGATGTGTGAAGCACGAGGTGTGGAGAGTGCAGCTGGAAGCGGGCAAACACCTGGCGGGGTAGGAAACAGTGGCTCAGAGAGCCAGGGTCAGACCCCACAGAGAGAACAGAGCTGGGGCAATGGAAGAGCAGGGACCTGCCAAGATGAGAGTTTCAAAAGGCTCCCGAAGGAGGCTGGAGAGATAGTACAAAAATCGAAGCACTTGCCTCGCAGGAAGTCAGCCCAGATTTAATCCCTGGCACCCCATGGGCTCCCTGAGCTCTGCCAGCAGTGACCCCTCAGCACAGAGCCAGAACAAGCCCTGAACACTGCCGGCTGTAGCCCATAAGCCAGACAAAGATCAAACAAAAGGCTCCAGGGGGCCAGCGACTTAGCTGAGTTGTGGGATGTGGGGGGTCTTGGAATATACTTTTTTCACATGAACTTCTTTTTTCTTTTTGGCTTGGGGGCCACCCTCCGTGTAGGTAGAGAAGCTCTTCATCCTTCAGAGGCTCTTTGTCCTTCCCCTAAAAAGGCTTGAAGTAGAGATGTTAGAGGCACTGGGTGAGAGGAGAGAGCACAGCAGTGGACCTAGATGCTGCAACAGCACTGAGGGCTAACAAGCGTTTTGGTTCAGCCCACGCAGTGGTGCTTAGCGCTTACTCCCAACTCTGTGATCAGGGATCACTCCTGACAGGGCTCAGGGAACTATGCGGGGGTGCCAAGAATTAAACCCAGGTCAGGGGCATGCCAGGCAAGTGCTTTAACCTTTGTACTTAACCTATCTTCACTTTTTTTCACCTTTACCTTCAACCTTACCCATTGCACTATCCCTCTGACTCCCTTTCACAGGCACTTCTTGACCCACTGCAGGAAAATGTTTACCTCAAGGCCCATGACATCAACATGACATCAACACAAATGAATGGGCTTCCAAGTGACAAGACAGAATTCAGAGGCTTCTCATCCTTCCCCTAAAAAGGCATCAAGTAGAGGGGTAGAGGCACTGGGTGACAGGCGAGAAAGCACAGCAGTTACAGATGCTATAACCGTACTGATGGCTAACAAGCATTTTGGTTCAACCCAATGAACACAACTTCTTTTTGTCATTCCCTTTTTAAATTTTATTTTATTTTTATAAAGTTGTTCACAATAATTTATTACATTCAATATTCCAATCCACCACCGTTACACCATCCCATCACCATCTTTTGAATTTTTCCATCCCAACCTCCAAAGCCTGCCCCCAAAGCACTGTAGCACTATGGTAGCCCTGTCGCTCATGGATTTGCTCAAGCAGGCACCAGTAATGTCTCCATTGTGAGACTTGTTGTTACTGTTTTTGGCATACCGAATACACCACGGGTAGCTTGCCACGCTCTGCCATGCGGGCGAGATACTCTCAGTAGCTTGCCAGGCTCTCCGAGAGGGATGAGGAATCGAACCCGGGTCGGCCGCATGCAAGGCAAATGTCCTACCCGCTGTGCTATCGCTCCAGCCCAAAGCAGGACCTAAATAGTTTATTTTGTATTGCTTGTTATGAATAATCTGCTAAAAATTATCTAAAAAGTTTCCTCAGAGGAAAGTGTGTGAAGATTGCTATATTTCACCCTGGAGGCACTAAGCTTTTGTATAAGAGATTACTAACATGTTGTTAGAGGTTGACCCTTTTGTGCTTATATATATAAATATATATATATACATATATATATATATTGAGATTAGTTCCCTTCTACTTTACACCCCATCAAACGTGGTGTGCTACTCTTGGCAGAGTATGAGATGTCATGCGGCTGTGAATACAGCCCTGCACTCCAGGAATTCTAAAATTTTAAATAGAGTGATACAGCGGAGATTAATTTAAATTTTTTTTAACTGGATGGTGACTTTGGGAGGCATCTCTGCAGGATGCTGTTCTTGTGTAGCTCTCTTCCAAGAAATTCTTTTTTGTATAATTTTTTTTTAATTTTTATAAAAGTAGTTCACAGTAATTCATTACAGATAATATTCAAACACCAATCCCACCACCAAGCACCTTCCTGCCACAATAAGAGGGAAGTGTGTGAGGATTGTTGTATTTCATTCTGGAGCCATTTAACCCAAATATAAGAGAATACAAGCAAGTATGTTAGAAGCCAAACAAATGTGTGATACTTTTGGTAAGTAAGTGAGGTAGAGTATAAGAGGTCACGCAGCCACATTCGATCCATTAAATTCTGTGTCGCTCTCTTCCGGGAGCTTTAATTTACAGTCTCTGGGTCCTGGCCGTTGATGAGATTACATGGCACCGGAAGCAGTTTGTGGGTGTGACTGCCAAACTACTGGAAAACTGAGGAACCTGGAGGTGGAGGCCCCAGTTCCAATCCAAGTGGGCTTGGAGATCTCAGTCACAGGTTCCCGCATACCTGGGTTTTCCTGCTGGTGCTCTCTCAAGTGAGGTTCATCCCATCCAAGAAATTATTTTGTGCTTCCGCCCAGAGATGATCCGGAGCCGCGGCACAAGAAACAGACCCTCCGCTCCTAAAGACTGTGATCCTGAGGTCTCCTAACCCATTTTGGCACCAGAGCGGCTTCTTGCAGCCATGCATTTTGACTGTGAACTGAGCTAAAATATTAGAAACCCAAAACCACCTGGCCGCTATTGCGGCCGCGTGGACTCAGAGTCTTCACTCTTAGCAATGAAGAGAAATTATTAGATGATGCCTATTCAGCGGGCCTGATTGTTTGGGGAAATTTCCAAACAATAATAGTGAGTTCTGTATGGAAATATGGAATGTACTCAAAGTATATAGAGAATAAAGGGAATATCATTAGCTACTTAGGTGGGGGCGGAGTGGGAGGGGGGTGTATTGGGGTTCTTGGTGGTGGAACACGTGCACTGGTGAAGGGATGGAAGTTTAATCAGTATTTGACTGTGACTTAAACCTGAAAGCTTTGTAATTTTTTTTCACGGTGATTCAATAAAATATTTTTATATAAAAAAAAAGAAATTATTTTGTGAGTCTCTGGCTCATGGCTGTTAATGAGCTTATATTAAGAGGCAGTTCGTGGGCGTGACTGCCAGGCTCCCAGAAGAACAGGGAGGTGGGGGGAGGTCGACCATTCCCGACCCCATACAAGCCTGGAGATTTTGGTCACAATAACTACATACCTGAGTTTTTCAGCAGATTCATTCATGGATGAGGCTCATCCGAGCCTATGGAGATCACACGTGAGCATGGTGGCAATCAAGTTCTGGAGGTCTTCCACTGCGAGGGCTCTCTTGGGGTATGTGGAGGGACTCACCAGCCCCCATCTGGGCTGCCCCAGATGAGACTTTTTGTCATTCCTTTAACTGCAAAGCATTCATTTATGTTCTTTACTATTTTCCAAAACTTTGTCCTATTTCCACTGAGAATTCTTTTTGTGAGGGGGATGCAAGGGATGCAAAACCCCCCTTAGCAGTGCTTGGGGGGACATGGGGTGCTTGGGAAGGATCCCAGAACACTTGCATGCAAAGTAGGTACTCCCAGATATTTGAGACATCTCCCAGTCTCTCCACTGAGAATTCCTAAATGATAAAGCTGTTGAATGGGTGAAAACCATGCTAAAAAGCACTGAGGAGAGAAGTCAATCTATTATGCTCCACTTTTGTATTTGCAATTTATTTGCATCTAATCTTTTTCTGTCCTTCACTTCCAAATTTCACAGTAGTCCTTCCTAGAAGAGTGTACATTTTCCCTGGGTGAACTTCTCTGTGGTTGTAACCTTTTCACTTCATCTGAATTAGATATGATTCTTTCCCCAATTGACCTGATCTATGTTGAATTTTAACATAATGCACAAGGTGCCAACTTTTCCACCTAATATAATGTCACACAAATTGAACATCCACACTAGACATTTATTCAGAAATAAAGCTGCTCATTTCCTCCTAAATTAGCATTGTCCACTTTTTCCCTTTATGTATAGTTGACTCTTTGACCTCAACATGAAACAGGACCAGAGAGAGAGAGAGAGAGAGAGAGAGAGAGAGAGAGAGAGAGAGAGAGAGAGAGAGATTCATTTGGAGAAAATGATAGAGCCATACACTGGCTGGCAATAAAGCTTGGAACTCCATTGCCATGTTCCCTGGCAACCTAGGAAATATTGTTCTCATTAAATAAAAACTATCTGGAGTAAATTCACAATGAAACGGATGAAGAGCATTCTATCATTCTGCATTCCACTGAGGCATTTGCAGTCAACACCTTGTATTCAACCCCTATAAGCTAAAAACAAAATGGCTCTCATCACCAGGAGAGGCCAAGAACACATAGGACTGGGGTCAAAAGTCCTGGACAAGTCTGTGTATCTTTGGGGGACCCCTTTTTGTTTTCTTTTTCTTGTCCTTCTTAGTTTGGGGCCATTCCCAGCAGTTCTCAGGGGTTCACTCCCAGTGGTACGCAGGGGACCATACGGTGCTGAGGATCTAGCCCATGGCTCCCACAATCCAAGCATGCACTCAGCCTTTTGACTCATCTCGTTGACTTGGTCTTTTTTATAGGCTAAAAGATCAAGTAGAATTCATGAACTCTGGTATGTCATGATTCAAAATCAATGCAAAACTGGAGAGCTTGGTAGACAATATAAATGAAATCATCTTTTATTTGCTTTTTTGTTGGCTAATTTTTGGTTTTCAACTACACCTGGAAATGCTCAGGTATCAATCCTGTTGATATTCAGGGGATCATATTTGATGCCAGGGATTGAACCTGAAACAACCTGTGCAAGGCAAGTACCTTGCCCACTGTACTCTCTTCAGCCCGGAAATCATCTTTTTAAACTGCACCATTATTATATTCACATAAGCATGAACAATGGTAAAAGGCCTGCAAGGTGAAAGCCCTTCATTGCACCTTAAATGAAATCCACGCCGGGGACTGTTTGGGTTCGTATAGGCTATGATGCCCTTATTATTATTATGAGAAATTCCCTTAATTTAGAATGGCAGATGCTCAGCATTATAAAACTGTTCATCTCATTAAGACAAAAATACCTCCCAGAAATTTCTTCAAGACTATTATAGTAAGTAATCCTCAAGTCAAAGAGCTTGGCAAAATTAAAGCGATTTTTGTTGGTGAAAATCACAAATGAATGAATCATAAGGCTATCTCAAAAGAGAGCAACTTGAAGAGCTGTAGCAACAAAGCTTTTCAGACTCTACTGTGGCATTTTAAAAGCAGCAGCTCAGCTCCTAGGAAGATAGTTTAGAGAACTAGAGAGTGTGCCTTGCATGCTCAAGGCCCCCAGTTTGATCTCCAGCACTGCAAGTTTCCAAGCATCATAGGAGTGTTCTGAGTGGCCCCCAGAAACATTGGATCAAGTGATACTGCATTGCTTGGCCGAGTGCAAAACATTAGTCCAGTATCTCAAGGTCAAGTATAGCCAGGAATGGTCCCTGGGGTCCAGGTACTGCTAAGGAGACCCCCCACCCCATCTTAAAAAATCAAAATTTCTGAGACTGGAGAGATAGAACAAAATGTAAAACGTCTACATTGCATGTAGCCACTTCAGATGGCCCTGATTTGAATCTCTGGCACCGCAAAAGGTCCCTCTGACCTACCTGCACTGCCACAGGTAACTCCTGAGCACAGAGTCAGGAATACCCCCTGAGTCCTGCTGCATATAGTTCAAATTCACCCGACCCAAAAAAGCAAAAGTTCCAATAAAGTGGCAGGGAAATGGCTTCGCGGCCTGGAGACATCTGTTTTGCATGAAGAAACCACAGTTTCTATCCCTGGATACTACATAGTCTCCCCAGAACTTGCCCCCTCTAAAAAAGTTGGGGAGGGGACACTGGGACTCAAATTCTAGCTCTACTACTTACAGGTTTTGCTACTGGTCAGGTGGGCTCTGTTTCTTGGTTCATCCACTCATATGTAGGCATTAAAATAGTAACCATCCCTCCTATAGTAGGTATGTAGCAATAAGATGAGTTTGTGATCTACTTAGAGATATCAGTGTCGGGGCTGGAGCAATAGCACAGCGGGTAGGGCGTTTGCTTTGCATGCGGCCGACCCGGGTTCGATTCCCAGCATCCCATATGGTCCCCTGAGCACCGCTGGGGTAATTCCTGAGTGCAGAGCCAGGAGTGACCCCTGGGCATTGCTGGGTGTGACCAAAAAAGCAAAAATAAAAAAGAGAAAGAAATATCAGTGTCATTATTATTTCTAGCATAAGCCTATAGTTGTTCATATAGGTGCTGAGTTATATGGGTCTAGATTTGAAATTCAGCATTGCTAGTTAGGGTAAGCTTCTTAACCTCTTTAAGCCTAACTTTCTTTGTAAATAAATGGATATAATGATAATCTAGCACTGTAAGGATTACAATGATAGTATTCATAGAATTGTAAGGATTATATAACATAATGCTGATGACAGGCACAGCAAAATATAACTACCACAATATCATAACATTTAGGATTCATCAAGAAATCCTAAGAGATTTCTCTACAATTTCCTTAGTTTCTGATTCTTGTACTTTCTATGTGATTTTTTTTAAGTAACAATGTATGCCAACACATTTCAATTTCTTGGAAAGAATACTCCTTCATCAAATGATGCTAAAGGCTGGGCAAGTATCTCAGTAGCAGAGTACTTACCTTGTATGTGTGAGACCCTGGGTTCGATCTTGAGCACCAGGTACACACAAAAGAAAGAATCAACAAATTATGCTGGGAATATTGAATGTCTATGTGCAAAAGAAGAACTTGTACCTCTTTCTCATATTATATACAGAACTCTAAATGAGTAAAAGTCATAAATATAAGTACTATAAACTATTAATCCCTTTGAGGAAATAGACATAAATCTCTGTGGCCTTGGATTAGGCAAGGACTTCTTAGCTATGATACCACAAGGACAAACAACCATTAAAACAAAATCAACAACTTCTTTGCTTGAAATAACAAAAAGACAACCCCGTCATGGAAGTTGTTTTCAACTATGAAATATTCCGAATGAGGGATTCCACTCTAGATTATATAAAGGCCACACATCATAGATGAATTTCAGAAACACGGTGTTGACTTTAAATATATTTAGAGAAGGCATAAGGAGATAGGTCAAGGATTGACTACATGACTAGCACATTGAGGGGTCTTAGTTTGATCCTCTGTATCACATAGGCTTTCACAGAGCACTACTATGAATTTCAAATATACATACATATACATATCCCTATTTCAAATAGATATACATATTCCTGGAGAGATGGCCCAAAGGACTGGAACACATGCTTTGTGTGAAGGAGCTCTGGGTTCAGTTCCTAGCATCCCATAATCCCCTGAGCACTGTCCAAAGCACTGAGCCAAAGCACACCCAGAGGTAGCCCCCAAGCACCTCTGGGTGTGAATTAGGGATGTTACCTAGTGGTAGAGCACTTGCCTTGCATATATGAGACACCGGTTCAATTTATAGGACCCCACACAAATTTATGTAAAGAAAGAATACAAATAGTATGGCCCCATGTTTATAAAGCACAAACCAACAAAACATAATAAGGTTTTAGTAATGTGATCAGATGTACTGAAATTATGAGAAAAAAAGCGGGTAAACAAAATCAAGGAGCCGAGAGAGATCAAGCACACAGTGTGGTCATGAGTAGTCAATGGGTAACTTCAAGGGTGCTGATTTGTGGCTTTCTTAACTTAAATATCTCCCCCTTTTGTATTGCTCTATCTCAAGCTTACAGTCTTA
This sequence comes from Sorex araneus, assembly GCF_027595985.1. NCBI lineage: Eukaryota > Metazoa > Chordata > Mammalia > Eulipotyphla > Soricidae > Sorex > Sorex araneus. Next base: position 221,214,717 of record NC_073302.1, read on the forward strand.
CAGAATTTCAGGGATGTAGTCAATCACCTTAAATGTGTACGGTTTTCACTGTACCCATCACCAGTGTTCCATATCACCCTGTCACCACAAAGACCCTCCATCCACTTCTCCTGCACAAGTGAGGGCATTCATTTTACTCCCATACTTCTTAAGTAATGTACATGCATATATGTCGATATATACCAAATCAATCTTATACTACACTGCATGATGAAAAACATAATAAGGGGCTGGAGCGATAGCACAGCAGGGAGGGCGTTTGCCTTGCATGTGGCCGACCCGGGTTTGATTCCCAGCATCCCATATGGTCCCCAGAGCACTCCCGGGGTAATTTCTGAGTGCAGAGCCAGGAGTAACCCCTGGGCATTGCTGGGTGTGACCCAAAAAGCAAAAAAAAGAAAGCATAATAAAAAAAAACTGAATGTGGGGCTAGAAAGACCACTCAAAAACCTGCAGATCATGCTTTGCAAGATAGATCTCTGGGTTTGGTCCCTGAACACTGAGTGAGAAGTAGCCCCCAAAACACCACAATGTGTGTCCAATGAAGCAAGGTAAGCAAACAAAAGTCCCTGAATGTTTCAACGTAGTAAAAAGAGAGAGGGAAAGGCCGTAGTGATAATACAGCGGGTAGGGCATTTGCTTTGCACATGGTCGACCTTGTTTAGATCCCCAGCAAACAAATGATCCCCTGAGCAAATCCAGGAGTAATTTCTGAGGGCAGAGCCAGGAGTAACCCTTGAACAATGCCATTGTGACCCAAAAAGTCAAAAAAGGAAAAAGAAAAAGAAGAGAGAGAGAGAGACAGTTGAGTCAGAGAGACAGTACAGGAAATATGGTTCTTGCCTTGCTTATCACCAGCCGTGGTTTAATCCCAGCACCGCATCTAGTCCCCTGAGCACAAAGTCAGAGGTCACTACTGAACACAGAACCAAGAATAGCCCTTGAGCCCTTCCAGATGCACCCAACACTCACACCCCAGCCAATTAAAAAAAAAAAATCTGGCATCATCCAGCAATTTACCCAGTGCCACCCTCACTGCTTATTCTGTCCCGTGGGTGTTTCTCCACTCTTCGGTCCCATTTCACCTGGATTCCTTCCACACTCCAGTCCTCATGCCCCCTCCCAGGAGAAGCCTTGCCATGGCCTGCTGACTGGCTTCCTGGAGACCACCACTGCCTACCAAACTCAGAACCATCAATGCCTGTCAGGCCCTGCCTTTCACCACTCAGGTATCAGGGCCTCCGTGTGCCCTGCACTGAAGTCCGGAGCCCGGCTTGCTTAGCTGGCAAGGAATCACCAGAGTCCAGCTGCTTAGTGCTCACCAGGCAGCAGGCTCCCGGGGAGGTGTCGAGAGTGGGTTCTCAGTGCGGGGTGACCTCATCCCACATACTCTGCCTGCCTCTACTCAAAGCTTCACAGGCAAGAGGAAGAAACAATACAGAGGCATGCTGAGCCCTTTACCATCACCACAGACGCCTTGCAGAAATGTGGACACCAGGGAGCCCCCATCTCTGTTTTGCAGTGGGTTTGTTCAGCAGCGCCTGGCCAGAGCAGAACAATGAAAACAAATCACATGGTGGTTTGTGATCTGCTGGTGCTATGAACCCCGTCCAGAGCAGAGCATGAACGAGGGGCCCACTCCACACAAATACAGACACAGGTCCCCTAAAGCCATCAGAGTTTCTGATGTCCCACAGCTTCCACACAGGGGAAGAACGTCAGTGTCCTAATGCAACAATGGCATGACTGAGTTGAAACTTCTGGCAGACAGTGGAGTCTCTTTCCCGAGGGAGAGTGCCCGGGACAGGGTAGGACACAGCAAGCTGAAGGCAGTGAACAGATCCGAAGGGAAGTCAAACCCCAGCACTGCAGCTCACTTTGAAATTTAAACTCACACAGCAGCAGTTGTACGGTCTGAAAAATGATTCCTCGCCAGGCCTACCTCCCGGGGCTGTGATTAGAGCAAAACCAGTTACAGTCTCCTAAAGGGTCAGGGTCCCCATGGCCACCTCTCCACCCCCAGGGGCTGCTCCCTGGCCATCATTCAGAGAAGCAGTTGTTCAGTGTCTGTCACCCACAGTAGATTCTGAGCTTTAGGGGAGCTTTTTTCCAATCTGTTATTCCCCAGGGCTTTATACTCACGGAGAAATGACTGTTTTGCCCAGCTTGTGTCTGGCGCATGGTATGTGGCCCATAAATGATAGCTCTTTATTTTATTTTATAAATTCCGTATTGATGGCAATCATCCCATAGCTTATTATGTTAATTAAACTGCAAAAACATGGCTTTAATACTAAACTATTGTCATTCAAAGTCTCCACAGTCCGTTTCAGTGAGTATAAAATTAGCTGCATAGAACTTCATACAATACATGGTTTTGATCCAAACAAAAATGATCAGAAAAGGTACTAAGTAAATAATAGAAATTTTAAATCATGGTTTATAAGGCAGAAGATTCAGAATTCTTTTCTTCCTTTCTTTAGATATTTGAGTATTTAAAATAGTTTCATATTTAAAGAACATAATGTCCAAGTTAACAATAAGCACAAGAGTACAAATCAAATTAGCTAAAACTAACATCTTATTTTATTTCTATTTCCTGAGTATCCTACAGAAATTAATTTTCTAGCTGATTTCTTATTTTTTCCTTTTATTATTTCTGAGGTAGCTCTTTTTATTATAGTGTTGATGTTTATAATTTTGGGGTACAACGGTACTACACCAGATCCACGGAAGACTCACTATGTCCGAGAAGGGTTGTTCTTCCTATTAGCCCAAATCCACAGACACAAAAAATACTGTCCATCAAGGAATGACTGCTGAGACTTTTGATTTCAAAAACCTATTGCTAAAACTGGGGGCTCCAGAGGAGTCAGAGAGATACAGAACAGGTAAGGCGCGTGCCTCGCATGTGGCCAAGTGAGTTGCATCCCCGGCACACCACAAGGTTCCCAGGGTATGACTAGGAGTGATTCCTGAGCACAGAGCAGAGTAAGCCCTGAACATCGCTGGTTGTGTCCCCAAAATTAAAAATAAAATTTTAAATGGGGACTCCATGGAGAAGGCAGAGGTGCTTTGCTGTCACTACCCCCAAGCACAGGAGGGGATTCAGACACCCAGTCCCCCCACCCCCGAAGACCCAGAAAATGAGCTGCTCCCCCAGTGCAGGTCCATACAGCAGGTCTTGAAACTTGACAGATCTTGAGTCCCGAACCACAGGGAAGCCAGCTGCTGAGTTGGAGATCTGCACAGAGGCCTCGCCCTTCACCCAGAGGTGTTACTTTTGGTTTCCTTCAAGCATATGGAAGGTACAGAGGTGGTGGCTGCCTAAAGGCTGGCTGAGGCCGAGCCCTGGGGTGGTGGAGTCAGTGCTGGCCAGGTTCCCCTTGAAGCTCCCAAGGTGGGCTAGGGGGAGAGGGGTCTGCCCTGGTGTTGTCAGCTGGGAAATTAACCAGGTGTGACTTCAAGATCTTTGAATAGATCCTAATCTTCCTGGGTCTAACTAATGGATATTTGAAAATGCTGTAGTGTTTGGGATGAGGTCCTTTACCTCGGCCCTCTGTTCTCCAGATGACATTATTTCCCACCTTTAATTCACAGGAATATTGTTAGAATAAATACAATGAAAATGGTAAATATATATGAAATAGCATATGAAAGAATTGGGTCAATTCTCATGCTCTTATTTTCATAAGTAGAATAGCACTGTAGCACTATCATCCCATTGTTCATCGATTTGATCAAGCAGGCACCAGTAACATCTCCATTGTGAGACTTGTTGTTACTGTTTTCGCATATCAAATACGCCATGGGTAGCTTGCCAGGCACTACCGTGTGGGCAGGATACTCTCAGTAGCTTGCCGGGCTTTCCGAGAGGGACAGAGGAATTGAACCCGGGTCAGCCACATACAAGGCAAACGCCTTATCTGCCGTACTATTGCTCCAGTCATAAGCAGAATAAGGCTATAAATATATAGTATTTTAAAAAATACTAATGAAAAAATATTCAGATCTGCTAGCAAGAATACCAACTGGTCCAGCCTTTTTTGGAAAACAATATAAACACTTCTCCAAAAACTGAATTGAGCTTTCATACCATCCAGGAATTCCACTTCTTAGCATTCACCCCCCATGTCCAAAAATTCCATCAAGAAAAGACATTTGCATGTCTATATTCATTGCAACACTATTCACAATAGCCAAAATCTGAAAAAATAATAAGGCGCAAGAATAGAGGATTGAATAAAGAAACTATCACACATATACACAATAGAATACTACTTGACCATATAAAAGATGAAATCATGCAATTTGCTGCTATGTGGATGGATTTGGAGAATGAGTCAAGTTGGAGTGTTGGTGTGAGGAGAGAGAATGACCCAGAATGGTCTCTCCCATATGTTATATTAAAGAACAAAGTTGGGGTATAACAAACAGCCAAAGAGAACTCATCTTTAGCAGGAAGCTTATCACAGGGAGTGTGGGAGTGTACCCTGTCAGTGTACCCTGACAATGGTGAAGGGGTATGATACTCAATTGCACTATGCATGAAGCCCTGCTGTTATCAGTACAGTAAGCCATGGTGCCTAAAACAAAATAAAATTATTCAGTGACAGAGCAATGGTACAGTGAATGAAGGGCTCACCTTAATGCACCTGACCTGAGTTTGACTCCTGACACCACATATGGTTCCTTGAATACCATCGGGAGTGATTCCTGACCAAAGAGCCAAAGAGCCAGGAATAAGCCCTGTGCAAAGTGGTTGTGACCCCTCCCCCCAAAAAAACACACAAAAAATAATTTCTCAGCCTTTTGGCTAAGATCAAATATAAAAAAAATTCAAGTATGGTATTATTGTTGACGTTGTTGTAATTAGTTTCTACTTTGCACCAAGAAGCAAGTACCCTCATTCTTTGTGGCTACTTTCCTTCCAAGATGTGAAAATCAACTAAGGAATCAGATACTTAAATGACTTACTTGACTAGCCATGTGTTCTAGGATCAGCAAAAAGAGAGGTGTTGAAGGCGCCAGCAAACTCCAAGGGCTGGAGCAAGTGCGTGCAGGAACCCAGCTCCCCAGCACCTTGGTTCTCCTACCCCCTCGTCAACAAAGTGCTGAGCACCATCGGGACTTCCCCCGCCAGCCCAACCACACCCCCAAAAAAGATGTCCTAGAGACATTTTAAACTACCCACCACGTCCTGTTTAAAACAAGCATACAGGGGCCAGAGTGACAATACAGCAGATAGGGTGCTTACCTTGCACACAGCCGACCCGGATTCCATCTCCTGCACCCATCCAGCTCCCTAAGCCTGCTGGGAGTGATCCCTGAGTGCAGAGCCAGGAGAAAGCCCTGGGCACCGCTAGGTGTGACCCCAAAACCAAAATACATGAATTAATTTTATTTCAATACATTTTTAAAATAAGCATATGGGGCTAAAGCGATAGCACAGCGGGTAGGGCATTTGCCTTGCACGCGGCAGACCCAAGTTCGATTCCTAGCATCCCATATGGTCCCCTGAGCACCGCCAGGAGTAATTCCCCATGTGCAGAGCCAGGAGTAACCCCTGAGCATCGCCAGGTGTGACCCAAAAAGCAAAAAATTAAAAATAAGCATGCATCCCAAATACAAACTCAGGGTGATCTGGGGAAGAAGTGGAGCATGTGCTCTCCTGCTTCCCAAAGACCAACTATCAGGGCAAACTTCTCCCACAGCACTGCTGTGAGGCTGAATAAAGTGTTCCCCCTCAGGAGCACCCACGGTCACTCATTAATAAGGACTTTCATGCTGTCGCACCCGCAACCACGCTGCATTAAGTACTTCGTAGGCATTGTCGCTAATCCTCAGCACAAGCCCCAGTGTATAACAAGGCTGAGAGCACTGGGGAGGGTCACTCCCTGCAGCCTAGGCAGCTGAGTGCCCCTCCGGCCACCCTGGTCCCACCACCCGGGTCGCACGGATGCAGCCCAGAATGGGCGGCCTGTGGCCCAGCCAGGGCATCAGTAGACACAGTCCAGCCAGGCATTTTTGCAGGCTGGGCTATGCTTCCCTAAACTAGGGCACCTTCACTGCCACAAGGCCAGTATTGAACTAGACAACCCCTCATTTGAGCTTCTCTCCAGTAAAGTGAAAATTTTTAAACCAGACATGACAAAAATATTTTTTTAACTTTTTATTATGGAAAAATTTAAACACACAGGAAAGTCAAGACAGTGGTGGAAATTAACTCTTCCTCTGTCGACAACCAGGCTCCAATGATTACCAACGTTTTGTCATTCTTGTTTTTTAATGTTTGTCCTTACAAAAAAGAAAAAAAAATAAGTCATCTCAGATCTTATTCTACCTGTAAATATTTCAACTTTGATCTTTATACACAAACACTGACATTTTTGGAGCATGGGGCCATGCCCAGCCATACTCAGGGCTTATTCCTGGCTCTGAACTCCAGGCGATCCTCTGGAACCAAACAGGGTGCCCAGGGTCAATCCGGGTCCACTGTACGCAAGGCAAACACCTCACCGCTGCTCTAACATCCAGCTTCAGAGACTCAACTCAACATGACCACATATCCATTATCATTCTTTGGCAAACTAACTCCTTAATTCTTCCTAAAGCAGATGATCTCTCCTTGTTATCTCTAAAGTGTCTCATGAGAGTCGTTTATTAACTCCAATCTACACATACAAAATACAGTTCTTTTGATACAATCTTTGTGTTGGAAAAAAAATATATATATATAAAGAAACATTATAGGTGGGTGGTCAAAGATAGTCCTTCCACAACGAGCTCAAGGATCACACCCATCCTGGCAGAGCAAACGCCATTATCCAAGCAGCATATTTCACATTGGCTGGAATCATTTCAGAGTTATGAACTGATTCCTGTGGCTGCCATAGGCACAGAGTGGATTTTCAGTGGAATGAAGAATGTGAAGCACGAGGAGGGAAACAGAATGTGCGTGGAACGGGTGAGAAGTGAACTCTGATCAAAGCAGTTTGCGTGCTTGTTCTACAGTGAAAGAACCGTCTCTGAACCTCCTCAGATGCAATGCAAATCACAATTGCAAACCAGCCTTGGAAAAATGCAAATGCTTCTTAAAATTAAGATTAAGTTTTATACACCCCCTTCTTTAGAAAATGAGCCAGACATGCACAAATCATTTTTGTGTTTGCAATTAACACAAGGAAAAATGTGTATGCGATAAACAATGTCTGCACACCCTGTGTGTCTCGGTTTCTTTCACTTCAAAATGCGGGTGCGTGGAGTGAGTGAGGCTGATGATCAGTATGAGCTGGGAGGGTTCCTGAATTAATCACCTGTAGCAGAGACTGTGCTGTATCACCATGTGCCACTTCAAAACTGTGACTCGATCTCCAGGTGACCTGGAAGCCTGACTAGTGATGGCTCACAGGTGGGTCCTTCCCCAGGAAGTAACATTGTTATTAAAATTATAAAAACTATTATTATTATTATCATCATCATCATCGTCATCATCTTGTTTTTCACCCTGCAGTGCTTGGTGCACAGGCATCAAGGTGCCAGGAATCAAACCTGGACACCACATACATAGCATGTGCTCCAGCCCTGTGAGCCCTCTTCTAGTCCCCAGGAGTGACCCTCAGATCAAGTTCCTGTTCCATTTTTAGGGGCTTCCCACAACTAGCTGATGTGAAGACACTGAGGGCCAGATCTCCTACCGCAGTTGCACTAAAAGGTAGTTACTTCTGGAATGACTCAGAGATCCATGCTGTCAAGTCCTCCAAGTCCCTTATCCAGTTCTCGGCCCTCCCCGACCAGGCCAGGCCCTCACCAGCACTCCCACTGAACTTCTTTCAAAAGCCTGAGTTGCAGAGTCAGTTTCCAGGGAACTGAGGAACAACAGTACCTGGGATTCCGTGGCCCACCATTAGCTCATCAGCAGGGACTGTGCCACATGTGTCTGACTCCCTAATGCCAACACCCGTGGACCGGGTGCAGCAGATGACATTTGGAAAGAAGGTGACTCCCTTTCCAATTCCAGGATTCTCCATGAAATACTACTCTGCCATTGCAAAGAGGAAGCCAAAGAGAAACAGATGGAACCAGAAGGTCAATGAAATAAGGAAAGAGGTGGAGATCAATGCTGGCCATTTCACTCAAATGTGGAATATAAATCATTTAAAACAAACAAAGTGGCAAGAAGCAACAAGACCAACTCCTAGACGTGGTAAGAACCACAGTGGCCACTGAAGGGGAGGGGGATGGGAAGAATGAGCAGAGGGGCCTTTTTGGTGGGGGGATGTGCTAGAACATTCGTAATGTGAGTGATAATGATTATACACATAGAGAGCTGTAGAATTAAAGTCCTGAAAATTCATAATACTGTAAACCAAAGATAATTTCAATTAAAAACTTTAAGATTATAAAAAAATCTTAAAGAGTTTTGAGGTCAGTAAAGTCAAGAAAATCACACACATAATAAAGGCCAGATTCATTTGTGGAATATAAAATATCATAATATGAGGCTAACACCCAAGGCCAGTAGGTAGATTGCTCCACAATAGGAAGCCTGCCTTAGGGAGCTGGGGGAGAAGGCAGCTGGGATGGAGAAGGGATCACTAAGTCAATGATTACTGGAGGGACCACTCGGGATGGGAGATGTGTGCTGAAAGTAGACAAAGGACCAAACATGATGGCCTCTCATCATCTGTATTGCAAACCATAATGCCCATAGTAGAGAGAGAGTGAGAGGGAAATTGTCTGCCATAGAGCCAGGGGAAGAGGTGGGGGTGGCAGGAGGGAAACTGGGAACATTGGTGGTGGAAAATGTGCACTGGTGAAGGGATGGGTGTTCGATCATTGTATGACTGAAGCTCAAATATGAAAACTTTGTAACTGTATCTCACAGTGATTCAAAAATAAAATAAAATAAAATAAAGTCCAGATTATTTTCATAGCTGTGCACTGTTGACACTGTTATCCATTATGAACCCAGAGAGTACTGTCAGCAAGACTATCCACACATGACAACGATGACAATATTTCCCTGTTATAATCAACATGGCAGCAAGAGTGAGCCTTTCTAAAGTCAGGTGATATTCTTCCAAATAGAATCTCTATCTCAGAATAAATCTCTTACCATATTTCATTCTATTAAAGGTAACTTTCTGCCTTTTCCATAAAAGGATTTTCAAAATAGGTAATATGCTCCCAAATATACAATTTATTTTTTCTTTTTTTAAAATTTAATTTTATTTTTATAAAATAGTTCACAATATTTGATTACATTTAATATTCAAGCTTAGAATTTTTTTCAATGGTGCATTTAAGAAGAGTTTTAGAAGGACTTAGAATTTTTTCCTCAAGAGGTTAAAAAAGTGGATGATATTTTGTTTTAGAGAGTTTAGGGGACCATATGGGGTGCTGGGGACTGAACCCAAGTTGGCTGCATGGGGTTTTTTTGGGGGGCCACACCTGGTAGGGCTAGGGAACCAGGGATTGAACTCACCTGCATCCAAGGCAAGTACCCCCCTACAGTATCACTCCAGGCTTGGGAGATATTCGTAATCCTGCATTTGAGTAATTTTAAATTTTCCCTTCACCATCAATTTTGATGGGGCAAGGGGCTAGAAAGAATGGCTACTTCTGGCTCCCACCAAAAGGGAGAGGGATACAGTAAGTGGTGTGTGCATACGAGAGAGTTAGGGAGTGAAGAAGTTGAGCGTGCATATGTGTTGCAGAAAAACAGGTGCTGCTGTTAAGAAACTATCCCTAATGGGGCCAGAGCTACAGCACAGGGGTTGATCCCCATTAACCCCACATGGTCCCACATAGCCCACCAGGAGTGATCCAGACTGTCGCCTCTATGATCCCAAAACAAACAAGAAACTGCCCTTAATAGGCTAACTCCACTCTACTGCCAGAGAGAATGAGGAAGAAACAATGGGGACAGCGACACATCCCAATACTCAGGAACTAACAAACTCACCCTAGAAAAAGTAGATGGAAAAAAGGATTCGCCATTATCCAGCAAAATATAACGGCCAAAATCACACTGTATTAATGTCCAACTAAGAAGAAAATAAATGAGTATGTAACAGCAGCACAGCACACATCTTTCGCAGACACAGACCCAAATACCTTCGGCCCTAAGCACCATTCAGCAGCTCAGAAATGAACAATGTTCCCATCATACTCAAGTGTGCTCAGCCAATGAGTCTGGATCTAGAGTTAAAAATGTGGTGTACTGCGGGCTGGGAGCAATAACATAGCCAGTAGGGAGTTTGCCTTGCACGAGGCCAACCCAGGTTCGAATCCCAGCATCCCATATGGTCCCCTGAGCACCGCCAGGGGTAATTACTGAGTGCAGAGCCAGGAGTAACCCCTGTGCATAGCCAGGTGTGACCCAAAAAGCAAAAAAAAAAAAGTAGTGTACTGGAAGGAAATTATTTTACTATAAAAAGGGTAGAATTAGATAACCCACCAGTTTGTTTCTACACTATGAAAATATAAATGTAGCAGAGTAATACAGTTACCAGAGTCCCAAGAGAGGTGTACCAGAACCGTCGAAGAAAGTATGGCCGGGGCCAGAGCAACAGTACAGTAGGGAGGTGCTTGCCTTGCACACAGACAACTTGGGTTCAGTGGCCAAAACCCCATATGGTCCCTCAAACCCCCCATGAGTAATACCTGAGCACAGAGTCAGGAGTAAGCCCTGAGTACCACAAGTGGCTCAAAGAACCAAACCAACCACCCAACAAATAAAAACTCCCAGCATGCTCTAAATGGGACATTTAAACCTCAGAAATAAAGAACTTTGATTTTGGTGCCAAAGTCAAATCCAGAGTGCCTGCATTGCAGACCACAACACCCTAAAGGAGAGAGAGAGAGTAAAAGGGAATGCGCCTGCTACAGAGGTGAGGGGATGAGGTCAGAATTGTAGGAGGGATACTGGGAACGTTGGTGGTGGAGAATGGGCACTGGTGGAGGAATGGGTACTCGATCATTGTATGACTGAAATGTAAGCACAAAAGTTTGTAAGTCTGTAACTGTACCTCATGGTGATTCATTTAAAAAATAAGTAAATAAATAAATAAATAAATAAGAGCAAACCAGAAGTTCATTTTAAAACAGAGAGAACACTACTAATCTGTGGACATTAAAATGAGTAAAGGAATATTATGTAAAATTCTATTACCCCAAATTTGGCAGCTTAGATTTTAAGAAAAGGGACAAATTCCATGGAACATACAAACTAATGAACTCACACAAGAAGAAATAAATGATCTGATTTAACCTAGATCTTTAAATGATTAATAAAAATAACATACCTAAAAAGAAAGCACCAGGCCCAAATAGTTTTCTTGGTGAATTCTATCAAACATAAGGAAGAAATTATATCAGCCTTCTGCAATCTCTTCCTGAAAATAGAAACAAAAAATACTTCTTAATGCCCTCTAGGAGGACAGGATTACCCAAATAAACATATTGCCAGAAAATTAAAAATATAGAATAATTCTTCTTTTGAATATAGGCACAAAATTCCTCAAAAATTTATTAGTGAGGGGCTGGAGTGATAGCATAGAGGGTGGGGCATTTGCCTTGCATGTGGCCAACCTGGGTTCAATTCCCAGCATTCCATATGGTCTCCTGAGTACTGCCAGAAGTAATTCCTGAGTGTAAAGCCAGGAGTAACCCCTGGCTTTGTGTGCATTGCCAAATGTGACCCAAAAAGCAAAAAAAAAAAATGATTAGTGAATGAAAACTAGCAATATATGAAAGTCATAATAAACCATGACCAAATGGGATTTTATCCAGATACAAAAAAAGTATCTGACGAAATGCAATTGAATACCATGAACAGTATAAACACTCTTGATAAGCTATCAAAGTAATAAAAAATAAAGAAAGTCTGATAAACTATCATAGCTAAGAGGAGGCATAAGGGCATGATAGCCAGAGGTAATGTGATCTGATGGTTGGAACCCTAACACAGAAGAAATAAACTTCAGAGGAGAAAAAAGTTCCATGACACATTATGCAATGCTGCAAGGAGAAGTTAAAAGAGACAGAAGAAAAATGGAAAGATATTACATGCACATGGCTTAAGACAGTACCGCTCTCTATATTCATCATACACAAGCACTAGCAAACCCTGACTAATATCCCAGCAGATTCTTTTTGTAGTCATACAGTTGATGGCTTTTTAAGTCTATGTGAAGATGCAAGTGAACTAGGAGAGCAAATATTTTTTTGGCTTGGGGCCACACCCAGTAAAGCTCAGGGGTTACTCCTGGCTAGTAAAGTCACACCCAAAAGAATGAAGTTACCAAGCTGATTAGATCCCAGTTGACCAAGATAGAACAACTGAGCAATAAATAATCTCAATAAATGGAAATACCTCCAAAATATGTTTGGATCTTCTAATGACACTTAAAACAACAACAACAAAGCTCAATGGGTCACTTTTGAAGGACGCTAGGGAGATCATCTCATAATTTTGAAAAATGAGATTACACAAGCAAAAGAATTGGGCATTTAATTTAGCTTTCATATTCATGTTGAACCTTTGGATACCAAATGGTTTAAGAGGACAAGTTTGTGTTTATAGAACTATTCCAAGGTAATGATGAAAGAAGGAAAACTGAAATTAGAAAATCACTTTTTTGCCATCCTAATTATTTCCTGGATTTGGGCAAGAATCAACAGAGTTTACTTTATCAAGAAAATAGAGATTATTGTGCGGAAAATGGTGGTGGCAGCAATATCCACATGGTGAGAGCCACCTTCTAAGACTCCCAACCCAGAGGTATGATTTTTGCAGTTTTGTGGCTCATAAGTGATCATGGGAAGCGGGCGTTACCGGCACGCCCTCAGCCCAGATAAGATCCAGAGCTGCTGAGCGTGAAACGGAACCTCTGCTCCTAAAGACTATGATTCCAGGGGTATTCTAACCCACTTTGGCACCCAGAACAGCTTCTTACAGAAATGCATCTAGACTGTGAACTAAGTTAAAATATCAGAAATCAAAAACCAGAGTTCATAGAGTCTTCATTCTCAGCAATGAAAAGAAATTATTAAATGATGCCTTTTCAGCAGGCCTGATTGTTGGGGGAAAATTCCAAACAATAATAGTGAGTTCTCTATTGAAATATTACATGTATTCAAAGTATAGAGAGAATAAAGTTAATATCATTAGCTACTTAGGTGGGGGCTGGGTGGGAGGGGGGTATTTTGGGGTTCTTGGTGGTGGAACATGTGCACTGGTGAAGGGATGGGGGTTCAATCATTAATATGACTGAGACTTAAACCTGAAAGCTTTGTATCTTTTTCATGGTGATTCAATAAAATAAAAACTTTAAAAAAAAGAAAATAGAGATTATAGAAACTTAGTCTTATACTAAGTTCCTCTCCAGATGAGGATTTTCTTTTTATTTCCCTTCCACTTCCCTACTTTCCAATAAACAAGAAAGAAAGAAAGAAAGAAAGAAAGAAAGAAAGAAAGAAAGAAAGAAAGAAAGAAAGAAAGAAAGAAAGAAAGGAAGGAAGGAAGGAAGGAAGGAAGGAAGGAAGGAAGGAAGGAAGGAAGGAAGGAAGGAAGGAAGGAAGGAAGGAAGGAAGGAAGGAAGAAAGAGAGAGAAAGAAAGAAAGAAAGAAAGAAAGAAAGAAAGAAAGAAAGAAAGAAAGAAAGAAAGAAAGAAAGAAAGAAAGAAAGAAAGAAAGAAAGAAAGAAAGAGAGAGAGAGAGAGAGAGAAAAAGAGAGAGAGGGAGGGAGGGAGGGAGGAAGAAGAAAAAGAGAGAAAAGAATAGAAAAGAAAAGGAAAGGAAAGGAAAAAAAGAAAAGAGAAGGAAAGGAAAGAAAAGAAAGAAAACAGAGATTATGGTATGGGGACGGCTTAGCTGGCAGACCAGCCTTGGCTGGCTGAGGCCCAGGTTTGGTTCCTGGCACCCCACATGCTAACTGTACTTCTCTGCTGCACTGCTCTCTGGGATGCCAGCACCACCACACTGTGCCATCACCAGCTCACCGCCACCAAGTGTGCATGAAACGCCAATACCGAAGTGTGTGACCCTGTCAAACACAGCAACTAAAGTGTGCAAGCATAACTATCCCACAACAACCACAAGAGAAGAGGAGAGAACAACTGCTTAAGAGAGACTATCAATACTGCATGAGATCAAAGGTCTACTACACCATTTACTTGTTTAAAAACAGAGGGGAGGGGCAGGAGTGACAGGACAGTGAGCAGGTCGGGAGCTTGCGTTGTATGCAGCCTACCCAGGTTCAAACCCAGCACCGCAGATGGCCCCCCAAACCTGCCAGGAGTGATACCTGAGTGCAGAGCCAGAAGGAAGCCCTGAGCACTGCCAGGTATGGCCCAACACCAACCCACAGAGAAGGGAGGGAGTTTGCCCTAATGGCTGGGGGACTCGCTTTGCACGGAAGAACTCCGGGTTCCATCTCCCAGGGTCTCCCGAACACCGTCATGACCGAGCCCCAGAATGGTTTCCAGGACCACCAGATGTGGCTAAAAATAAAAGAAATAATTTAACCTGAACCTGAAAGTCTCTAAGCCCAGTTCACAGAAAATGCAGTACTTGGGGATGGGAGGGGGCGGGGGTGTCTGTAGGTGTGGGAGACATGCTAAAACCACAGACCTGTATTTTGGAACATTCCAATGCAAAAGACCCAACTCTTCACTTTAAAAAAAAAAAGGGAAAAAAGATATCAAGGTATCAAAGTATCTATCTATGGAAGAAGATTTAAAATACAACAACCGATCACAATGTCTGGGCAATAATAAAACCTGATGCAAACAAACCATTAGAGGTGCCTAAGTCTTTTAAGTCTTGATTGTAGTAATGTTTGCACAACTGTATAAATTTACTAAATAACAGATAGTATATTTACATTGGGTGAAGTTTATAGTGAGGAAATTATACCTCAATAAAAGAGATAAAGGTGCCAGACTATCAAGTAAATATGAACACTAAATGATAATAAAGGACTTTTATTGATTTTTTAAAAGACATGATAACTATATCGGGATTTAAAATTTAAAAAGAAAAACACTTAGGGCCTGTGAGATGGCACAGACTTTTACGTGGAAGTTTGAGATTTAATCCATATAAATACAAGGCCCTTTCGAAAAGACGTAATCTTTTTAAAGATGAATATTGAAGTATTTACAAATAACAGATAACCTGGAGTGTTTCTCAGTGTGAGGTAAGTGAAAGCCGTAAGTGCCAACAAACCTATAACATAATAAAAACTAAAATTATTTTATTATGGTCATTACATTACTCCACAATGGTGCATACTATAAGCTTTTTTTTTAATGAGCTATAAAAAGCTGGTTTGACCAGGAGCAATCCTCATAGCTAAGCAGGGAATAGCCTAAAGAAATCCGTTCTTTCTCCGGTCATTAGTCCTTACACTTCCAGCTTTAATATTAATACAAATACCTTGTGCAAATAGCAGGAAATAACAAAATATAGCTCAGGCCTCATGAATTCAAAAGTATAGAAAACATGGAACTACCATCTCCCAGCCCAATGATATAACCACAAAGATCCAAACCAACCACCAACGCACGAATGTGATTCCTCAAATGGGAGTTGGACTTGCAGCAATGACAGGAACACATTGCGGTCGTGGCCCGTGCACCCACGCCCCCCACACAGACGTGGGCATTGGCGAGACAGGCATCAATTTGACGGTCTCATGTCAAACTTTTCTAACAGGCTGCAAGAAACTGTATGTCACCAGGTGACAGTCTCATGCTCTGAATAGTCAATCCTGAGAAGAAAGGTTTGCTGGCAACACTGGGCAAACCAGTCTTGTAAAGTCTGCAAGTTCTCCCCAAGCTCAACATAATGACCACTGATGGATTTTTACCGTTTGCTTCATTCCACACACCCCCCCCCCTTTGAATCCTGGATTATTAGTTCTAGATTTGGACAACCACACATCGGTGTATTACACCATCTTCCCCTCCTGAGTGTTGCCTCAGTTATGGGGTCAGACCTGTCAGGTAGATAAGGTTGGCACTTGTCAGGTGGGTAACATGCTTTCCCCTAACTGGACACTGCCCACTCAGTTGCCCGGGCATTAGCTATGGGAAGGGTCTTGGGCTGCCTCTGGGTTTGGCAGTCAGACCACAGAGCGTGGTGGTCATGAGCCAGATGGCAGGGTTAGACAGGCTCAGGTCACAAAGCTGTGCGGACCACTGCGCCTTTCTCACCACCAGACTCAGACGCCTCCTTGGGCAAATAAGAACAAAGACACCACCTTCCCAGATTTGATGTGGGATTCACCAGATCACGGAGGCATCGCCTCTCCCACCCTACCTGGCCCAGAAGACATTTACCCAGAAGACATTACCACAGGGGTAAATGTCCTGTGCACAGGAGCAGAGCACATAGTCCATAGCTATGACTGTGCCCACCAGACTCCTAAAAAGACTCACAGAAGAGTAAACTGAAGATGGCTCTTGCAGCCTGTGAGAAATTTTAAAAAAGAAATAAAATAGGAAGCAAAGAAGACCAGATGTGTGTGTGAGAAAGAGAGAAAGAGAGAGAGAGAGAGAGAGAGAGAGAGAGAGAGAGAGAAGGGGGAAAGGAAGTGGTGGGGAATAATTGTGGGCCCTTGGGCTGTGGGGGTTGTAGTAAGTCCATATATCAATATCATAGATTTTAACACTATTGCAACTTCCTAACTGTAAGTTCCTGAACTATAATAAATGAAATAAGATAATAAAATAAAATGAATAAATAAACAAATCAGCCCTGGGGTGCTGGATGACCTGGCAGGGCACTTGTCTGATGAACATATTTTTTCCAAGGATGACTCTGCTGTGGCAAAGATATTTAAAAGCACTTCAAAGGTCAGCCAAGGTCTCTCTGACACCCCCTCCCCCGCCCCCGTCTGGGCCTGAGCTGTCCAGTGGGTGTGGGCCTGGCACATATGCAGCACAGGGCTGTGGGGTGGGGAGGTCACCAAGCCCTGGCCTAAAGTCCTTGGCCCCCAAAAAAAAAAAAAAAAAAGTCCTTGGCCCAGCTTCACCTCTGCCTCCTCCTGGGAAATGAGATGGTGATCACCACCCGGCTGAGAAGCAACGACACTGTTGTCCTCTGTGCCTGGTGCCCACCTGGGGCCCGCCAGCCCCTGCGTCCCTTCATCCTGGTGGCAATCGGGAAGGAAGGCATTATTGTCCTGTTCTGTCAGTGAGGAAGGAAAGGCTCAAGTCGAAGGCACTTATCCGACGTCACATAACTGCTTTGCGGAGGAGCCAGGGTTTGGCTCTGAGGTCGAGAACAGATCCCACCCCTCTCGCCACTCTGCGCCTTCAGACCCCCACCCTGGACACAGAGCACTCCCAGACTGTGCTCTGTCGGTCCATGATTCCTTAGTCTGTCCCCACCTCTCTGGGACAATAATCCCTAACCCAGTTACTCAAAGAGGAAAGGACCAGGCCAAGCTGGCCTCCCTCCCCCAGAAGGGTTCACTCTCACATACGTGGGACCAGGGACAGATGTGAGGCCCAGCAGATCATGGAGATAGTTACTGGGCACCTAGGCGATGCCTGGGAAGGAAAAGGACCGCACAGCTGAGGTATATTTCTTCAGAAAATCAATCCACAGAAGGGCTGCCCCCAAGTCTCAGGACAGACCATGCACAAAAGCTCAGACTTTACTGGTTTTTTTTTTTCTAAGTGTTCTCATGTGTTTATTTTTTTTTTCCAATTTATTTTGCTTATCTGTTTGAGAGGGGCTGGAGTGATAGCACAGCGGGTAGGGCATTTGCCTTGCATGCAGCCAACCCGGGTTTGATTCTTTTGCCCCTCTCGGAGAGCCTAGCAAGCTACCGAGAGTATCCCGCCTGCACAGCAAAGCCTGGCAAGCTACCAATGGCAAATTTGGTATGCCAACAACAGTAACAACACGTCTCACAATGGAGACATTACTGGTGCCTGCTCCAGCAATGGGATGACAGTGATACAGTGATCTGTTTGTTTATTTTTGATTTGGGGGCCACACTCATCAGGGCTAAGTCCTGACTCTGAACTCAGGGTTGCCCCCTGGCAGTGATCAGAGATCCAGATGCAGCACCAGGTGTGGGACCCGGCCAGCCACGGGCAAGGCAAGTACCTTACCTGCTGGACCATCTCCTCCAGCCCCTCAGCCTTGAATTCTTTCAAGCTCAAGTCTTTGTCTCCAGACCCCAGGGCTAACCTAAATGGAAAACTCCGATGGCACCTGACCTACCTCAAGGGCTCTCTGGCTGCCCTCTGGCCACTCACATAGCACAGTGCCAGCTGCCTCCTGGCCAGCACTGCCCTGTGACCCGGGACCACATGGCTTGGCTCCTTCTCCACATGGCCACTGGGTCCCGTTGGCAGCCATCCCCCGGCAAGCTGAGTGACAGCCGCCTGCAGCTGGATGACACTGCCACTTCCCTCAGGACAGCTCCTCAGCTGAAGGGCCACTGTCCCTTGCTAGGTGTGTCATAAATTCTCCAAATATTCTGCTGCCACTCAGGAGCAGAGCAAATGGGACAGCAAACAGACCCGGTGAGGGGCGTCTGGTCATGATGGACCCACCCTACACTTCTCTTGAGAGAAGTGTCTGTGCCCAAATCCCAATCTGCCTCTCTGACACTGGCAGTCACTCCAGAGGTGACATTATTTTGACTGGGAGTGGCAGGAACTGGGCCAGACATCCTACACTCACATCTACCACTCCTGACTTGGGGGCTGGATCAATAGCACAGCGGGTAGGGTGTTTGCCTTGCACTTGGCCAACCCAGGTTCAATTCTTAGCATCCCATATGGTTCCCTGAGCACCGCCAGGAGTCTTAATTCCTGAGTGCAGAGCCAGGAGTAACCCCTGTGCATTGTTGGGTGTGACCCAAAAAGGAAAAAAAAACTATTACTCCTGACTTCCATAGAACCTTCCCCAACCACCGCTAGGCCCAGAGACCATATTTGGGATCCCAGAAAGTCAAATCAATCAAAACGTCTGAAAGGAAGAACGTTCTCTCTCAGCAGGCAAGAGTTATCCTCCTTGAGCCCCCAGGAGAGGCAAGAAAGACACGAGAGCCAGGGGGGCCCCGAGGTCATGCTGGCCCCCACAGCTTCAGTCTTCCCCAAACAAACAACCAGCTCTGACCCCTGCCCGCCTCTCCACACACACTCTGGTCTCCCATTTCTCACTTCCAGACCACACAGTCCTCCAAGTACCCAGGCCCTGTGACATGTGCCCACTCACCTTGTCGCCCCTGAGGCCACAGGATGGCTTCACCTGCGGGGACACCAAGGCCCACAGTGGTGAAAGCCCCCAGCTGGCTAAAAAGTGACTTCATTCATCTATGCATCTCTGACCTCAGCCTGGTCTTCAGCTTCACGTGTCTCTAGCCTGGAGTGCTGCCCTGAGTCCTTCCAGGCCTTGACCTCCAGCCAAACTCCCCCACTTGCTCCATTCCTGCCCGTCTCCTCCCCACCCCCTCCCACCTCTCCCCTGCTTTGGTGGAATTATTTATTCAGACCTTTAACCTAAACAAATAAAGATTGTTCACTTCACAGCCTTACCTACCCCACCCAAACTTGTCTAAGTTGTCCCAGCCTTGGAGGCCCAGTGACACATTCCTGTCCCCCCAGGCCTGGAAGGCACCCGCTTCCCTGTTCTCTTGCCACTCCAGACCCACACCTGGCACAGGGAACAGCTCACTGCCCAGCTGGGAGGAAAAGTGACTCAGAGGGTTTTGTACTTGCCCCGTGCGATGTCCCTTAGTGCCAACTCCACCATTGCACAGAGTTCCAAACCAGGACGTGAGTGGTGGCTGGACCAAAGGCTCCCACCAACAACTCACAGCCTACGTTTGGATCTTGTGTTTCCCCACCCAGGTCTTTTCTCTTGCCAGATCCAGGATTCCCCACTGCACTGAGCTGTTACATCTCCTTAGTTGCCTCACCAGTGGCAGTTCTTGTCTTCCATGACCTGGATGCTTTGGAAGGTCAGGTTAGATGGAGCAGATTCATTTTCAGCATGAATAGCCAGAAGAGCTGAGCCCTCCTCGGGCCTCATGTCAACAAGGGTCAGATGTCACTGGCTCTCACTTGTGACATGAATACATCAGGACCCCTCTGTTCAGCTGCAATCTTCTGGATTCTCCACCGAGATCTCACTCCTTATGGTTGGAAAATATTTAGGGAAAAACACTTTGAGGCTACACAAATATTGCTTCCTTCTACTTATTTTGTTCTTCTTTTGTCTTTTGGGCCACACAAAAACTTACTCCTGGCTCTGAACTCAGGAATCACTTCTGTCAGGGCCTCGGGGTAACATATGTGGTGCTGGGGACTGAACTGGGGTCGGCTCTACGCAAGGCACACACCTTATCTGCTGTACCTTTTCTCTGGCCCCTGTAATAGATACCTTGGCAGACTGAAATCCAGTGCGAGGAAGCAGAAGACAACAACATCTGACCACAGAAGAAATAACTTGTTCCTCCAGTTAGGAAAGAAGATGTAAACTTCGCTGCCTATGAACCTGCCAAACGGCATGTGCCCCTGAGAAGGGGCTGCCGGGAAGGGGTGCAAACTCATTAGTCTTGCAAGTTTAAACACTTTCTTCTCTCAAGTCAAATTCAATTTTAAGTATTCTGCTTAATAATTTCCTTCAAACATCTAGTCACTTAGATCATTTCCTCTGAAAATACACTAAGGCACGATGAAGGTGACATGGGGACTCTCACCAAGCCGGCTGTGTTCCCGGGTTGCTGTGCTCCAGTATTTATTTGGAAGCAGTCACAGACCCCACCGTCAACCCAAGCTGTCTCCAGTCAGTCTATAGTGGGAAACACCTCTTTGGCAACAAGTCATGACCCAGTATTATTTTTTCCCATTCTACCAAGAGGAAATGAAACCATTGTCATGGGCAAACGATCAAGTCTGGCTTGAACCAGAAAGCTGCCAGACTTGGAGTTACTCATGCTGTTGCCATCGCCCTTCTCTTTCAACTTTCATGGGAAGAGTCAACATCCTCAGAGACGAACGTTGATCCTGGGTTCATATGTTTTCACATAGGAAGATGTTTGTAAAGCTATAAATATTTTCAATCTTAAGAAAGTTCAAAAAAGAGGGGCTGAAGTAATAGCACGGCGGGTAGGGCGTTTGCCTTATACATCAACAACCCAGGTTCGATTCCCAGCATCCCATATGGTCCCCTGAGCACTGTCAGGAGTAATTCCTGAGTGCAAAGCCAGGAGTAACCCCTGGCCATTGCCGGGTGTGACCCAAGAAGCAAAAAAAAAAAAAAGTTCAAAAAAGAGGTAAGTCTTCCATGTGTTCAAGTGGGGAAAATGTCCAGGGGTCGGGATATAGTGGTAAATAGCCTACCCTGTCTGCATAGACCTGGGCTCAATCCCAGGAAGGGGAGGGGAGGGGAAGAAGTGAAGGGGAAGGGAGGGGAGGAGAAGGAGAGGAGGGAAGGGAGCACTGACATGCCCAGAACAGGATTGCCACACTCTTTCAATTTGTAAAACTGCAGCATCTGAGGAGTGCAGTAAAATGAAGCACAATAAAACACGGCATGCCTATATTTAATATAAACTACATCAGGTATATAAATTGATGTTTCAGAAAATCCTCTTCATAGAAGTTTTCAGCTGATGAGTTTAAATGAAACAATAAATTAGTATAACATTTTATAACTAATGACAAATACCATATTCATCAATGACTGTTAACATCATATAAGAGGAAGTCAAGTGGACAAAACATATATCCCACCTATGTAATCACAGAATATTACTGCAGTCTTGACAAAAATTGACCAAAACCAATCAGACTTCTAGACCTAACTACTCATTTTCAGACTACATAAGTTATGAGAAATATCCTAAGTGGTGCCATTCAGATCACGAATCACGAAAATCCCGTTAATCACCGATTTCTCGGGCGGGCTCAGTAACGTCTCATTTTGTCCTTTCCCTAAGATCTTAGAAGGCTCTCTTGACTTGGCCTTCCCAAGGATGTTGCACTGGGGGCTCTTTCAGGGTCAGGGAAATGAGATCCAGCTTGTTACTGGATTTAGCATATGAATACACCATGGGAAGCTTGCAAGGCTGTCCCATGTGAGCAGGAAACTGTCAGAAGATTGCCAGTTTCTCCCAGAGGGAGGAGCAGACTACATGATATCGCGCGGCTGCAAAGCGTCCGCGCACTTCTGAGAGC
The DNA here is from genome assembly GCF_027595985.1 of Sorex araneus. Lineage (NCBI taxonomy): Eukaryota > Metazoa > Chordata > Mammalia > Eulipotyphla > Soricidae > Sorex > Sorex araneus. Next base: position 221,236,931 of record NC_073302.1, read on the forward strand.
TTGCTTTTAAGTCTCTCTGGATGTTGGCCGTTGATGGGATTACACACACCTGGGTTCCTCTGCCGGTACCTTCATGCATGAGGCCTGTCCGAAAGTGTGGAGAGGGCCTCCAGTATGTCAGTGCTATTTGGAGTCTAATTTGAAATTAACAAACTAAGGTAAAGCAGAAAATAAGAAAATGCAAACACTGTGCTGATCAGCTATTTGATCATTTAATAATACTTTAAAATGCTGTATTCTTTATTGTGATAATGGTATTGCAAACATATTGTTTTAGTTATTTGATATATAAAGAACAAAGAGACTAGAAGAAAACAAGAGAACATAGGAATAAGAAACTGTTTCTTTTTTTAAATTTTTAAAATTTTATTGAATTGCCATGAGATAATTACAAGCTTTCATGTTTGGGTTACAGTCTCACAATGATCAAACACCCATCCCTCCACCAGTGCACATTCCCCACCACCAGTATCCCAGGTAAAACCCCGCTTTCCCACTCGCCCCCTGCCTCTATGGCAGACAATATTCCCCATACTCTCTCTCTGCTGTTTCTTGATGACTGCACAGAACTCACCAAAAAATAATAAAATTGGATTTTACTAATTTATAAAGTACTATTCACCAAAAGACACTGTCAAGAAAATAGTAGATTGGAAAAAAATGCATAACAGCTATAAAGATAGGTGGTACATAGACTACTAGATAGAAAAAACTACTACTATATCTTGTCTTCAAATACATGAAATTATATGTATTATATGAATAAAATATTTTCTATTTATTACTGAATAATATGTATAATGTTAAATTATGTTAACATTATTAAATGATGTTAAATATAAAGTCAAGCAAGTCAATTTTTGCTTGTTTTGGGGCCACACATGGTAATGCCCAACGTTACTCCTGGCTCTACATTCAGAAATCGTCCCTGGCAGTGCTTGGGGGGACCCTATGGGTTGCTAGGGATCAAATCTGGATTGGGTGCAGGCAAGGCAAGTGCCCGACCTGCTGTACTATCCCTCAGGCCCTCAAATCAATTTTAGAAAGGGCAAATACTTCAATATACACTTCACCAAAAAAGACACAGAGACGTCAATGAACATGTGAAAGGGCTTCACTGTCAGTAATCGTCAGGGAAAGGAAACAAAGTCATAATAAAATGCCACTATACACACCAGAATAGCTAAAATGAAAGGATGTGGAACAATAAGAACTCACATACAATTTCTGATGAAAGTATGAAATGGAAAAAACACTTTGGAGAATCGTTTGGCATTTTTTAAAAAATGTAAACATACCTATGATGCTGCAGCCCAACACCTATGCATTCACTAGAGAAAGAAAAGTTTATGTCCACAGAAAATCTTTGTACAAGAGTGTTTGTAGCTGTTTTCTTCCTACAAGTCAGATATAAAAACAACCAAGATGTCTACCAACGAAAGAAAATCAATTACTACCCAAAATGATAGTGATTGGGGTGAGAGATCAGCACAATGGGATGGAAGCAGCAGTGTGCTTCCTGATTTGCATGCTGAAGGCCCGGGTTCAATCCCCAGTATCCCTGATCCTCCATGTACCACTGGGAGTTAGCCCCAAGCACCAAGGTGAGGGCTGCCCAAGCATTGCCCTGTGTGGCCCAAACACACCAAAAAAATTGTGTTTATTTGGGGCTGGAGCAATAGCACAGCGGGTAGGGCATTTGCTTTGCACTCGGCTGACCTGGGTTCGATTCCCAGAATCCCATATGGTCCCCTGAGCACCACTAGGAGTAATTCCTGAATGCATGAGCCAAGAATAATCCCTATGCATCGCTGGGTGTGACCCAAAAAGAAAAAAAAATTGTGTTTATTCTTGATCACTCAATAATTAGTGATCAAAGTAGTAATACAGCCAACAGAATAAAGCAAACAATGCACTGTGAACAAAGCCAGAAGCACACAAGTATGACATATGGCTAGGGAGGTAGTTTCACTGTGAGCACATGGGTTCTGTTCCTGGCACTGAAAAAAAAAGTAGTATATGATCCAATTTATATGAAATTCTAGACCAGGAGAAGGGGCTGGGATGTGGATATGGTTCAGTGGTAGGCCATATTGCTTGCATGATACCCTGCACCAGACATAAAAAATACCACAAGCAATAGAAAGTAGATGAATAGTTGCATGTGATTCAAGGGAACTGATTGAAAGGCACAAATGAATAAGCTACAAACATGTATCCTGATATGCAGTTGTCAAAATAACAGCATAGATAAATCCTAAGCATCTGTATTTTTGTAAATAATACATCAATAAAATTACGTTAAGGTGTCACAAGGTTATACAAGGGTTAAAGTCCTTGTCTTTCTTGCTGCCAACCCTGGTTCACTCCCTGGCATCACATATGGTCCCCCAAGAACTGCCAGGAGTAACCCATGAGTGGAGACAGGAGTGACCCCTGAGCACCATCAGATACTGCACAAAATTTTAATTTCACTTTAAAATATGAAAGGGTAATACATATTTTAATAGCATGATATGATTTATGTTTTGCTTAAAAAATAATCGTGTCAAGGACAAATAAATATAAGTTGCAATTATTCAACCTGGTGATTAAAAACATGGAAGTTGATTACACTCTTTATTCTCCTTAACTTTGGTTTCATTTGATTTTCTTAATTGAAGCAATGATGGTTTATAACATTCTTTAGTCTTCCAGAGTATGTCGGCATTTTAAATCAGCATCTGTATATCCCGCATTGTTTGCCATCAAAACTCCTTCCCCATACAACTGATCCCTTTATAGCTGATATTCCCACCCCCCTTCCTCTTTCCCTTCAGCTAAACTCTGTTCTGCTCTTATAACCTGAATTTACTCTTGCTTGATTTTGTTCAGTATTTTTCATTCTTTCTCCCCCCCTCCCACCCCCCTTGGTTTTAGAGCCACACCAGCAGTGCTCAGGGCTCACTCCTGGCTCTACACTCACAGATCACTCGTAGTGGGGCTCAGGGGACCTATGAGGTGCCAGGGATGGAGCCTGGTTCAGCCACATGCAAGGCAAGCATGCTACCCTCTGTATTCTCTTCGGACCTAGCTTTCTCTATCTTAGAAACGGGTGAAGTCATACAGGGTTCCCTTTCTCCATCTGACTCACATCCCTTGAGAGAGGAAGGGTGGGGGTGGGGCGACAAGGACAGAGTTTGGGAGAAAGACAGAAGGAGAGAGAAAGAGAAAGGAGGGGAGAAGGGGAGAGGGTCCAACAAGCTCCATCCATGTTAACTGCCCTGAAAACGTCTTTATACAGAAACTCGGCTCAGTCGCAGATAACCCCTAGTGACAATCCTGACATGTCAGATGGTTCTTTTTGTGACACGGATTTGTGTTCCTCTTTTGGAGACACTTTAGAATCAGAACAGAAAACAGTCAGTGGCAGATCAATGACTGCCTGCGATCTGGAAGCTTTTCCGTTGTGGGGCTGAGCCAAGCCTGAGGACACCGCCCCAAACAAGTCCCAGGTCTTATCATCACCGAGTATTTGGCCCTGCACGGCCCTGGCTCACTCTGCGCATTCTGCGCCCTGGGATTTGGAAGGTTTTGCACACGGAGCACTGCAGTCTCAGCCCAGAAGCTAGGCTGTGTCGGCCAGACCACAGAGCTGGCCACTTACTTCCAGGGCACAAATTGACCCTGGTCCCAGTCACTCACAGATCTTGCATGCTGGGTTGCTTCTCTTGCACGGTGGTCAGTGGGCCTCCATCTGTGAACACCTCTTCTGTCAAGGCGCAGTCATTCAACTTCAACTTAGTTCACTCAGCCATTAACACAGGTCAAGCAGATGAAAGCCTTCGATGGATGATGGACACTGTCAGAGGCTCAGAACCAGTGAGAAGGCCAGTATTGACCAGATACAAGTCAGCTTTTAAAGACTGTGCGATGCCTTCTCTCTGGGAAATCTCACCATCACTCTGAAGAGCAAAGGGCCCCACATCCTCATGGATGGACCACAGGCCTGTCCTATGCACCACAAGGTACTCCCAGTATTTGGTAGAATCTGGAGCACAGGGTTCTTGGCAGGTATTAAGTTGGTGGGTGCATGGATCGGTGGGTATGTCGTAAGCATGACAGCACTGTCACAGCACCACCACATCGTGGTGGACTGGCAGTGGGATATGTACACTGGTGAAGGGACAAGTATTGGGACATTGTATGCCTGAGACCCAACCAGGAACAACTTTGTAACTGTGTATCTCACTGTGATTCAATAACAATAAAGTCACCTGAAATAGTTAAAATGCAGATTATCTTAGCTAAATAGACCCAAACACATGGACCTGGGAAAAGGCCCCCATAATTGGACATTTTCATATCTTCCTAAATAATTCTGTTGTACAAAGTGAACTGCTTACACTGAGAAGCTGCCTTCAGTCATATATCTCTGGACTCTTCTGTCCACCACGAGTCACTCCCTCACGTCTGTGGTCCCTAGAGAGCAGCTCACTTTCATTCAAAGACAAGCTGTAAAAACTAAAATTGTCAGAAGTGTGGGGTACCCTTTAGTGGGAGCTATTTGGACTGCAGATTAGCTACTAAAACTCACAAGACCTTGTGCCTTTCCTAATAATCCCTTCACTTTTCTTAATTATAGTTTTTCCTTCCCAAGTCTTAAAAAAAAAGCAGCTCAAGGGCTGGAGCGATAGCACAGCGGGTAGGGCGTTTGCCTTGCATGTGGCCGACCCGGGTTCGATCCCCAGCATCCCATATGGTCCCCTGAGCACCGCCAGGAGCAACTCCTGAGTGCAAAGCCAGGAGTAACCCCTGTGCATCACCGGGTGAGACCCCAAAAAGCAAAAAAAAAAAAAAGCAGCTCAACTCACAGAGAAACTTGATTTCTGCATTTTCTTTATCCTAATAAGTGACAATCCCCCAATGTCACTGTACTCCTCGTATTTGGAAACTTCAGTTCCTAAGATCTAAAAGGTGACAGGAGCTTATCCTATGACCATGCTGGCAGATTTACCCCCCAGGACAAGCCAGGGGACTTCTTTCCAGGCAGGAATGTTTAGTACGGAAGAGGCTTCCTTGAAGACACTTAGGTTGAAATAGCATCTTTGGAATACAACGTTAATGCAACTTTTTTCTTGCTACCAAGTACATTAAGAAATTCTAATTTCAAGGGATCACTAAGAAAATGATGGTTGGAGAAGTCAGTTGGGATGGGAGATGCATGCCAAAAGTAGATAACGGACCAAACATGATGACCTCTCAGTGTCTGTGTTGCAAGTCATAGTGCCCCAAAGTAGAGAGAGAGTATGGGGGAATATTGTCTGCTATCGAGGCAGGGGGAGGGTGGGAAAGGGGGGTATACTGGGGATTTGGTGGTGGGGAATGTGCACCGGTGGAGGGATGGGTGTTTGATCATTGTATGATTGTAACCCAAACATGAAAGCTTGTAACTATCTCACGGTGAATCAATCACTGTATCACTGTATCACTGTCATCCCATTTTTCATCGATTTACTCGAGCAGGCACCAGTAATGGCGCTATTCATTCCACCCTGAGATTTTAGCAGCTTCTCCTTACTCGTTTTCACCTGTATGTTTTTTTTTTTTTTTTTTTTTGCTTTTTGGGTCACACCTGGTGATGCACAGGGGTCACTCCTGGCTCTGCACTCAGGAATTACCCCTGGCGGTGCTCAGGGGACCATATGGGATGCTGGGAATCGAACCTGGGTCGGACACGTGCAAGGCAAACGCCCTACCCGCTGTGCTATCGCTCCAGCCCCCTCACCTGTATGTTTTCACCTCACATGACTGGAGGCTCTTTCAGGGTAAGGGGAATGAGACTGTTATTGTTACTGCATTTGGCATATCGAATACACAGCGGGGAGCCTGCCAGGCTCTGCCGTGACTCTAGTATTACTATCCTCAAATTCTGAAGCACTGAGCACAGGGAAAAGGAGCTGCTGCATTCTTCATGTACCTGAAGCTCCATTCCCATATGTACTACCTGGAGGACAGTTACAGTCGATCCACTAACACCATTTCCATTCATGTCTTGAAGTTTCTGCCCAGAATGAACTGCCTGATGCAGACTGAGGCCTGAGCACTGGGTTCTTTACATTTGTGAGGTTTCTCTCCAGAATGCATTCGCTGATATTGAGTAAGATCTGAATAAAATTTTTAAAAAGTTCTAATTTCAGAGAAAGCATTATAGATTCTAATAAAGACTGAAATTTCTTTTTTTTTTCCAATTCTTGTCAGTTCCTCCAACACTCAGGTATAGCAGGTGGAGGAAAAATGTTTGGGTCTTTGGGCTGGGGGCAGGGAATAGAAGAGGCTCATTTGGGCCATCCCATAGTGACTGAGGGCTACTTCTAGTTCAGTGCTCAGGGCTTACTCCTGATGTCCAAGGGATCATGCCCTTAAAGAGCCTGGGCTTCCTGCAGGCAAAGCAGGCACCAGTCCTGTGAGCTATCTCTCCAGCCCATGGCTGGGTCTGGAGCCAACTCTGTGAGGACAGTAAGGTAACTCAGACTCTCAAAGTATTACACAACAGAATACTCAGTCCTGGAAACATTCCGGAGGCTTTTTTTAGTTACCCAGAAATGACAAAGGAAATTATTGACTCCAGGAAGGTTTGCAGATTGGTATGGCTGAGGATCCAAGAATGAATGTTTCTTGTCTTCCTCCTTCTCCTACTCCTGCCAGTGACCAAGTGACAACAGAATTATTGCTAGTCATCTCTCTTTCTTAAATCATGTGCTTTTCTTACAAAAGACAAGGACAATTGTTGTTTCCAAAAAAAGGCACATGATGGTTACATGAGACTCCATACAGCTGTTCGATGCTTCCAGCCAGCCATACTCAGGGCTTAGGAAAATATTCATACTTTTAAAGGAATACTAATTATTTAAAACAGAAAAAAGGAGTCAGTAGGGAACTGAAGACATAGATACTAATTTAAAATACAACGCATGGGCTCAAGGAACTTTTGAGCCTCCTCAGATATACTGATAGTGAATAAAAGACATTTTCTACCCAGGATGTATTTTATCACAACTGCACAAGAATTTCTAAGCAGAAATTCTCTACTTTAGGAATTATTTCCTTCTTTGTTTAAGGACTGTGGTGAATTGAAGTAGAATAAATTTTTTCTCATAAAGTAAAACAATTATATTCCTTTAAAATAATTTTTAGAGCACTGGAGAGAGGTAGAGGTAAGGCAAGGCACTTGTCTTACACCTGGCTGTATGCTGGTCCAATCAACAGCACCCCTTATGCCCCCCCCCAACCTGTGTGGGAGAGACCCCTGTGCTCAGAGCCAGGAGTAAGCCCTGAGAACTGCCAGGTATGGAAGAAGAAGAAAGAAGAAGAAAGAAGGAAGGAAGAAGAAGAAAGAAGGAAGGAAGGAAGGAAGGAAGGAAGGAAGGAAGGAAGGAAGGAAGGAAGGAAGGAAGGAAGGAAGGAAGGAGGAGGAGGAGAAGGAGGAGAAAGAGGAGGAGGAGGAGGAGAAGAGGAGAAGAAGAAGAAGAAGAAGAAGAAGAAGAAGAAGAAGAAGAAGAAGAAGAAGAAGAAGAAGAAGAAGAAGAAGAAGAAGAAGAAGAAGAAGAAGAAGAAGAAGAAGAAGGAAAGAAAAAGAAAGAAAGAAAGAAAGAAAGAAAGAAAGAAAGAAAGAAAGAAAGAAAGAAAGAAAAGGGGGCTATTTCAAGCATTGTAAGATGATGTGTTTTTTAAAATCAGAAAGTGAAAGTCACATTTTATCCAATTCTACTTGGGGAGAACTTGGAAAAGCTCCAATGACACACACTTAGGAAACATTATAAATGACAGTGCTCCTGGTTTTCTCAGATAGATGTCTGGTGACAACAAATCAGCCACTGTCTCTGAGGACCACCTTCCTGTGAAGGGAAGAGTCTCCACCACTGTCAGGATTAGCACGCCCAGACTGTTCTCTAGACAAGCGTGGGGCAGATGCATGCATTGGGCATCTCGGCCTTGTCAATGGCCGCACTGGTGCACTATGGGAAGGAGCAGGCTGTGATCTCCTACACAGCAGGAGAGGCTGTAAGTCTGGGGAGACCCAGCCGCGAGAAAAAACAATGTCTCCTTCAGGCATTTCATTGTTGGTCACAGCCTCCCCTCTCCGACCTTTGGGCTTTATTGTGGGGAGAAAACAAGTGACATCCGCAGACTTGTCAAACACCTTGGCTGGCTTGGTCTGCTGATGTGTCAGAATGTTGGCAGCCACGGACAGCTCAGCAAACAGGAGTGTCCCTGGCGGTGTCTGGGTTCAGGTGCACAGCCCTTACTGCTGCTTTGGGAGGTCACTGAGGCCGACTTACCTACCACCTGGTTCTTAAAAGGTGGGCCTCAACCCTTATGGGGTCACATTAGGGAAAGTGGGGGTCACTGCATACAGAGAACGTATGATTTATTGTCAGTAAGTGTCTGGCATATCTCTCTATACACCTGGGGCTCTGTGGAGAAAGCTGAAGAATCCTGAGCCCACCCCGGGCTGCTATGCTTGAGCCTGCTCTGACACCCAGGGCAGGGGCAGGCTTGGAGGGCGGAGGAGGCACAAAGCGGAGGAGGCATGAAGGAGAGGAGAGAGTCCCAGCACCAGCCCAGGGGTAGGGTGTTTGCCTTGCACAGGACCGATCCCCAGCCACCGCCAGGAGTGACAGGAGTGCAGAACCAGGACTCAGCCCTGAGCACTGCTGGATATGGTCCCCACCAAGTAAAACAAAAATGAGAGAGAGGTTGTCTTTCGTTTCTTCCCCAGCATGTGAAAGAACTGGAAGCAGAAAGTGATTGGCTGGCTGCTGTCTCAGGTGGCCGAGAGGAAGGTCCAGGAAGGATGGGGAAGCCCAACTTCACCCTACCCTGGCTCCTGGCTAGCACGTCTTTGGAATAACTTTCCAGTCTCTCGGGGAGTGGGAAGCTGGTAGTTCAGTCCTTGACCCACTGGGAGCTTTAGGCACATGGTCCACTGGGTCGTAAAGGCTTGGGGGATTCACTCAAGACTCAGGAACAGCAAATAGGGTGAGCCTAGATTTATCCACCTCAAGCGTGAATGCCTCACATGCCAGGGGCAGCAATGGGGACAGGGAGTGTTCACCCAAGTCTATCCCGGAGAGAGCAGAAGGTTGCTGAAGGTCTGCCACCCCTATTTTTTGTGTCCTTTCTAAGTGCCCGACACTGACAGGATAATAACTTAGGTCATGGACTTCCCCTAGTAACTTCAGTGGGTATGAATACTCCCATCTGACAAGCAGATTCAGATGAGGGTCAAGAGCAGAACTACTTTCAATACTCAGTTCTTGTCTAGGGTGATCGTTTCCAACTAGTGTTGTCATAATGGCTCTCTTCTATCTTAACTAACCTTCACCCTCCATACCCTTGTGGGTAAACCCCAACCATTGAGGAGTCCTCTTGGCCCATTTTCCCTGGCCTTCGATATTATTTCATGCTTTTTTTTAATATCCCACAAACGAATGCAGTCATTCTATACCTGTCCTCCTTCTGACTCATTTCGCTCAGCATGATACTCTCCAAGTCTATCCATTTATAGGCAAATTTCACGACTTCGTTTTTCATAACAGCTGTGTAGTATTCCACTGTGTAGATGTACCATAGTTTCTTTATCCAGTCATCTGTTCTCAGGCACTCAGATTGTTTCCAGATTTTGGCTAGGGTGGATAGTGCTGTAATGAACATTGAAGAGCAGATATTGTTTTTGCCATGTGTTTTTGGATCCTCAATGTATATTCCCAGAAGTGGTCTTGCTGTGTGAAATGGGGCTGAGTATTGAAAGTAGGTGAAAGAATATACATGATAACCTTTCAGAATCTGTATTATAAACCATAATACCTAAAATGAGAGAGAGAGAAAGAGAGAGAGAGAGAGAGAGAGAGGTGACTGCCATAGAGGCAGGCAGGGGTGGAGAGTGGGGAGTGGTTTGGGGGTGGGTGGAAGGGAAACTGGGCACATTAGTGCTGAGAAATTACACTGGTGGGGGGATGGGTGTTGTATGACTTGTATGTGTTAAGACATTGTATGACTTAAACCCCATCATGAACATCCTTGTAATGCTCTATCTCATGGTGATTCAATAGATTTTTAAAATTTTAAATAAAAGGAAAAATACAAAGATGAAAAAAAGTCAACAGAATAGACACATCAGAATGAGAAATAAAAGCTGGAAGAATGGAAACAAAACTAGTCAAAATTATTTTCATCTTCTCTTAAGTGAAATAATAAAGAGCTTTGTGAAGACGAAGAGGAGGAGGGAGAGGAGGAGGAGGAGGAGAAAAAGAAGAAGAAGACGCAGAACTAGTATTCTGCACTCCTTTTCTTTTTCTTTCCTTTCTGTTTTGCTTTTCGGGTCACATCCAGCGATGCTCAGGGCTTACTCCTGGCTCTTCACTCAGGAATCACTCCTGGCGGTGCTGGGGGACCATATTGGATGGCAGGGATCAAACTTGCAAATGCCCTACCCACTGTGCTATCGCTTCAGCCCCTCTGCATTCCTTTTCAACTGTATCCTCTGCTCCTTCTCCAACCTGAGGTTTAAATGACTGACTCGGAGGGCAGCTGTAAGCCGACTCTCCACAGGGCAACCTTGCTGGTCGCTGACAACTGCTCCCTGTCTCCATATGGGCTTGCGAGACAGCACAATGGTTTAGGCACTTGCCTTGCGCGTGCCTAACCCAGCTTCCAGCCCCAGCACCGCATAAGGTTCCCCGGAGCTCCAGCAGGAATGGTCCCTGAGCTCAGAGCAAAACTGTGGGTGTGACTCAACACCACCCACCATGCACCTGAAAAAAGACAATACAGGAAACACGAGGCGAGGCACCTGAATGGGGGACTCCTCTCCAGCCCAGGCCTCGCTGTCTGTCCATGACCTCCGCACACCTGTGCAGTCTTCAGGCTGCCGACTCCTTCTTTCTGCTTCTTGGTCCCCCACTGCCACTCTGGGTCTGGTCACAATGGTCAGTTCTCCCCCTCCCCTTTCTCCCTGCTCTTCCACATCACCCTAACTGCCAGTGACTCTCTGTGCCTTTGTTAGGCCCAGTCAGTGATTAGAGGGCCAGGCTGTGGGAAGTCACGCATACCTGGATATACATACACCCATTTAGGGTACACGTGTTGCCCTAAAGGACTCGAAGCACACAATTTACCCCTCACCAAATACACAGAACTCCACTGGTTAATCCCATTGGTCCAACTCCCAAGAGAATGCTTCCAAGGGTTTTTGCTGCTCCCTCTTCTTCTACAGCCCACATATGGTGGCAATTCAACCAACATCAGACAAATTGATTTGTATCCAACCCACTAACTTCTCTCAGCAAGTTTATGCTCCTCGACAAATTTAACTAATTGACTGTGTAACTATTTTTTCACCCTCAAATTGTCATCCTCAAATTGTTCGGGTCCAAATAGGATTTCCAACAGACATAGCAACATAAATGAGTGCACATGAGTGCAGTATAGTTACATTAGATCCTGAGTTTTAGTCTTTATTACTCTACGTGGTGCCCAGGATGAAACGCAGGTCCTCCACATGTCAGTATGAAATTCACAGCTGAGCACATACCCCACCATCTTTTTGTTTTGGGGTCACACCTGGCAATGCTCAGGGGATATTCCTAGCTCTACACTCAGGAATATACTCCTGGCTGTGCTCAGGGGACCATACGGGATATTGAAGATTGAATCCAGGTTGACCATGTGCAAGACAAGTGTCTTACCTGCTGTACTATTACTTGGGCACCAGCCCCACCCAGGCATAATTTGTTTTCATATTTAATCAAATTTTAATAATGGCGATACAGGAAACCAACTCACAGAATTCTTACCAATGGAACCTTCAGTTCTCCCAAACCGGGTGATCGGGTTCCAGCACACCCCGTGGCCCCTCCTCTTTCCCTAGTTTTAGGACAGCCTAATAGGCATTGGGGTTTCCAGAGTCCTATGTGAGAAAGACTGGGGGAACTCATCTGAAATATCTTAGTATGGGTCCAAAGGAAACATCCGGGAAATAAATACTATGATTCATTTACTCTGGGCATTCAGTGTGGGTTCACTAAGCACTTGTAGTTAGCAAGAGAGAGCTAGAGCTCTCTTGGGACATGGCTCTGGCAAACTGTCCAGGCACTTGGTTTTTTGAGATGGAGGACTGCCCAAGGAAGAGTGGAAAGCATGACAACAGAACCCAGGACTCTCCCCACTTATCTTGCAGGGAGATGGTGATTGCCCACAAGCCCCACCTTTAACGAAACAAATCCCCCAAGCCTACTATTACCTACACTGGCACAGCTAGTGAGACCACAGCCCTCCTGCCTGACACAGGAAGCCATTTGCAGACATTACCTCATCCTCGAATGCTCACATCCAGCCTACAAGGCAGGTAGCAGGTCTTCTCAACTTGTCATTTTCTATGGGGCAATCTAGTTCAAGCATCAGAGGCTCGTGGCCATACAACCTGAGCGGGCATCTCTGCTTGTACTAGAACCAAACTTGTTTTGAAGATACAAAATGGAGAGGCCAGGGGCTGGAGCAATAGCACAGCAGGTAGGGTTTGCCTTGCACTCGGCTGACCCGGGTTCGATTCCCAGCATCCCATATGGTCCCCTGAGCATCGCCAGGAGTAATTCCTGAGTGCAGAGGCAGGAGTAACCCCTGTGCATTGCCAGGAGTGACCCAAAAAGAAAAAATAGAGAGAGAGCGAGGCCAGAGTGCTAGTCCCAAGGGTAGGGTGCTTGCTCTGCACCCGGCCAAGCTGGGTTCAATTCCCAGCACCCTGTATGGTCCCCCGAACTCTGTGAGGGAAGATGCCAGAGCACAGAGGCAGGAGTAAGCCCTGAGCAAAGCCAGGTGTGGCCCTCCTCCCCACCCCCCACCCCAAAAAAAGAAATTGCAAACTGGATTTCTCCTGATAAACTCCTCTGAGGAAGTGCTCAAAACAGTTGGGTGTGAGCCCTATCCTAAGCAACTGTACCACTGGGTCGGCAGAGGCCAGGATGTTGTCAGAGGCCAGGATGCGTATAAATCCCAGTACTACATCCCAAATGGCTTCACCTGGCGCAGTCTGGCATCAGGTCCCCAGCGCAGTGCTCCCCACCCCGGATTCCAAGAATGAATCAGCCCTCACAATGCTGCCCTCTTGATTCCTGTAGAATGTAAACTTCTACTTATCTGCCAGTGGCCTCCAGTGCAGCTAGAGCTTCCACTTTGAAAAACGCCAACACAATAAATGCTTCCAATTTTCCTTGTATTGATACGGTCTAGTGTGTGGATCGACTTGCGTGCATGCTGCCACCCTTGCAGTCCCAGAATGGAGCCTACTGGTCATAGCGTCTGCGCTTTTGTGATGGACTGCTGAATTTGGCGTGTAAATAATCTAAGAAACTTATACAATATTTTCAATTCAGTCTCAAGTTCATTTACCACGTGGCTACCAAGTGGGGAAGGGAGGCGACCCTGACCCTGGGGAGAGAGTGAGCAGAGTCTGGGAGAAAGTCTGAAAGCCCAGAGCACACGCTCTGTGTGCAGGAGCCCTGGGTCTCCAAATGCAGCTGGGGGTGGTTTCTGAGTGCACAAAACTAAAATTTAAAACTCAACTTGGGCCAGAGATGGTTAAGGAACTTACCTTGCCTGAGACTGTTCCTGGTTCTGAATATGGTCCCTGTTCCTCTCCCCCCCCCCCCGACACACACACACACCTCTGAGAAAGAGCAGGACACACACACACACACACACACACACACACACACACACCCTCTGAGAAAGAGCAGGAGTGGTCCGAAAACAAGAGAGTTGGCTCCAATCTCCTTTCTGTATCAGGCCACCTGGAGAAACGAACTTTTTTCCCCCCCCAATTTCAGAGATGCATACCACTCTGTGGCTCTCTCCGCATGACCCAAAGGCGTGCAGCCCATACCTCAGCCCCCCTTAGCTATGACCAAGGACTCCGCCTTCTTCCTTCAGGCTGGCACACAGCTCCTTTGGCGTTCCAAACACTTCACTCATTTTCCGGTTAAAATAGATGGGGCTGAAGTGATAGCACAGCGGGTAGGGCGTTTGTCTTGCAAGCGGCCAACCCGGGTTCAATTCCCAGCATCCCATATGGTCCACCGAGCACCGCCAGGAGTAATTCCTGAGTGCAGAGTCAGGAGTAACCCCTGAGCACTGCTGGCTGTGACACAAAAAGCAAAAAATAAAAAACATTCTCATGTGCTAAGTTTCAGTATCAAAAAGGATAGTAATACGGAGATCTATTGTGGATCTACTCTCCATTTTCTTTGGTGTGTTTCTGGGGCCAGCCATACACGACAGTGCTCAAGGTTTACTCCTGGCTCAGGGACCCCTCGAGGCAGTGCTATCAGCCTAATACAAGGTGACAGGAATCAAACTGGGGTCAGGTGCAATGCAATGCAAGTGGCTTAATCACTGCACTCTCTCCAGCCTTGATACTCTCATGTTAAAGGTCGTGAACTCGTCATGATCATTAACACAGGATGCAGGGACAATGTCTGAGACAGTGATTACTTCTGACACTGCCACTTAGTGAGACACAGCTCTTGAAGTGACCCTACACCTATCCACACCAGTTAAGTTCAACTAGCACCCCACTGTCACGGGTCAGATCAGAGGAGAAATAGGCAAAGCTAAACACAAGCCCTTCAAGGGTGGCTGGTTCAGCAAGAAAGAATTCTTGGTATGTCTCCTGACTGCCCGTCAACTGACTGTGGTAGGGGTCTAGATACTGTACGAAGGATATCTCTCCCTTTCCATGAACTTGCTTCCTCTTATCAAGCCATGGAAAACTTGGAAACAGGCCTCAGTAGTTAACATTAGGAACACAATTTTGTGAGCAAATATACAGGGTTTAGGGAAGGAAACTGTTGGCTTGAGTTCTAGTGGTACAAGGAAGGCCATCTTCTACATCTGTGCTGGGTCAACAGTCTTCAAAGTGACCTGTACATGAGCCCTGGCATCTGGGAGTGGGAGTTTGAGACTGTATCTGAATTGCTGCCTATCATGTCTTCTTTTAAAAAAGATTCCCACTGCTGAAAGGGGCCCAAAACCAACCAACCAAACCTAAGCACTAGACTGACCTTCTGGTATTTCAACAGATGAACCTTGGAATAATCTATTTCTTATGCCACTTTACCTATTCTCTAGCCTAGTGAAATCATCAGAAGCAAGGAAAGTGAAGCTTTGCCCTGGCTTTAAAAAGTATTTTAATCCTATTAAACTAATCCTCATTCCTTAGGCTTTTTCTGTGGGCAATTTTTGAAAACATCAAATACAGAAACCTGCAATGAGCGGCAGAATGGGTGCTAAAAGGGGGTAAGTGTCTTCCCAAAGTCCTCCTGCCCCCATGCCATCCCATGCCATCCCAGCACCCTCCTCCTGATGCCCCCATGCCAACTACACCTGCTCAGTGACCCCCTCAGCAGGCCCCTCCCAACTTCCCTTCCAGCGACTTGACTTTCCGCCTGGTGCGTTCTGACGTGGGACTCAGTGGAGTCTCAGACACCCCAAAGATGAAGTACCACAGAGTTGTCTACTATCCAGGATTTCACTTGTTCTCCAACACAGGGGCTATGGTGTAAGCCCAGTGGGACTAATCCCCTCCGCCTTCAAAGGAAACACCAGATCTGATCAGCAAGGCACCATGGCTGACCAGGTTTAACTCACGCTGAGAGCTCGACCTTCTTTTCAATCCTAATTAAGAACTTAGTTTTGCACCATTAGAAAAGAAAGACACCAAACCACTGGAACGTAATTTATGTACATTTATGGCTTTATACAATAATAGCAAAGATTGTTCTTGTGTCTGTAAGTACATCAGGGTCATCAGGCACTTCTCTGGGAGTATCAGAACTGGAATATGAAATTTGAACTGTCACTGAACTCAAGGAACAAAATGCAGGCGGGTGTGACTTGTCCTGACAGGACTCAGGTGGTCACGCTGTCACATCCCCAGACAGTGTCCCACCCTAAGGAGGGGGCCACAGTAATGCCAGGTCTGTCTGCATAAACCACACTGCTTTTTTTTTTAACTGATTACTTCCAAACTAAAACCACAAGGAAAACTATTTGCTCCGAAGTCAGTTATGAATTAAAAATGGTTAAGAGCTGAGTGTAAGATTTTCAGGTGGGGGGTAGGGCAAGGGGCAGGGGCAGTACTGGTAACATTCAGCAGTTAAGTCCAAATTTGAGACCTTTGGAGAACTGTTTCCATTTTACACGCCCTTCTTTTCTGGGGGCGTTCCACTGATTTACTGCTCACTGGGATACAACATTTGCTAATGAATTTAGACTTAGCCTGTCAAGGTAGAACTTTCCAGTCATGTGTCTATTACCTAAATATATTCCATACAGCTATATTACGGAAACAATACTTTATATTTAAAATATTTGAATAGCTCTATAATACAATATGCTTTTAATAACAGTACAAACCAGAGGAAATGAATCAAACAAGGCTGCATAGGTGATATCATTTGCACATTTCACAAAGCAATCATGTACAATAACTGATATACTAATTATTCCAGAAAGTCAGTATTCGTACAGAAAAAGGATTACCAGAGGTCACATAATGTTTGTTTTCAAAATAGACAAGGTGCTTTTTCACTGGACTTCATTGTACCCCAGGAGAGGTACCCAGGATTCGTGTCAGAATTTCAACACAAAGAAAACTTGGAGGGGGTAGGGGGAGATATTTACACAGACTGAGGAGGAGGAAACATCATACCAAGTAGTAAAATCCAAACAGTGATTTTAGCAGTAGTTGCTTCTTCGACGAAGAAACGGGGGGCTCTGAGGCTCACTGGGTAAGGGGAGGGAGAGCAGAGGGGCAGCGAGAACAGGAATGAACACAAGTACTCTGGCACCGAAGAAGCCCATCCAAGTGGGGGGATTAACGATGTATCGAATCAAACATCTCTGGGGGCACCCGGCAATAAAAACGGCCAGAGACGCTGCTGGGCGAGTTTTCCAAATAGGTATCCCGGGAGGACATTTCCAACAGAGCTGGCGTCTGGTGTGCCTGGCAGGTACACCTGTGCTTCTGTTACCTCTGCAGGATGATTCTAAGCCTACAGAGATGCAACTCACATGCAGGGCAAAAAAGTGAGCGTGATCTGGGCTGAATACACACAAATCGGAGTCTTCTTGAGAAGGCAAAAGGAACACTTTTGTGCACCTGTTCCCTTATCCTGTTGGTTTGGGGCATTCCACGTGACCTGAAAATACTGATGGATTAAATGGGAGGAAAACCAATTACCTAGGTCTGTCAGTTATGGATAATTGGAGAGTATTAAAACTTAATGGTCAAAATTATAGTTTAGGTTGTAAAAGGCTAAAGAAATGCTCCAATTTTGTACTCTGAAAAAGGCTTTTAACTATATCCAAATATACAGCTTAGATCTGGTTTGTTAGTTTTTTTGATTAATTGCTCCCATTTTAAAACACATTCTTTTCCATTTGGTAGCCATTTGCACTCATGAACATAAAGCACTCTATAAATCACCAGTCCCACTAACAAAGATTTCCTTCTTGAACTCAAACTTCCACAGCACCCAAGAACTCTGCCGGGTAAGGAAAGGGGCTGGAACCCGGGGGCTCACATCCTCCATCTAGGTCAAAGCTGAAGACAAAGCTTCCACCCCAGCCCAAATTAGAGCATGGTAGTAGGTGGGGGAACTCGGCTAAAGTTCAACTTAAAAAATGAGCTGAGCAAGGAGTACGATTTGAGGCACAGGCCCACCCTTTCTGATCTGCACAGAGCACCAGGCCTCACGGGAGGAAGTGAAACCTCTCAGCACACAGGCGTCCGTGAGGAAGACGCAATGCTATGTGGTGCCCCCAGTTTCACAGGATGAAAGAAGCTGATGACATTTCTTTAAAACACACACATAAAAAACATACTTAATTCTCTTAAACATGACACGCAAATTGTCTATACCTATACATCACTTGCCTGTCAAAATTGGGCCATAAACATTGAGTATGCAAGTATTAATTACAACAATTTTAAGATTAGTCAGAAACATCACCAAGCAGCATCCCCAAGTGTACAAACCAGTTAAGCATGTATAAAATTAGTACTAATCCAGTTAGAAATACAAAAGGAAAATTATGGATGCTGCCTCAAATATCTGGGATTCCACAAATTTACAAGCAGACTATGTAACAAAGTAGACTCTAGTTTTAAGAAAACATTACAATACAATATCTATTCCAAAATGATCTCAAGTCCCCAACAGTAACATCAAAAATCATTTATCTGGAAATTAGAACCATTTAAATGTTTGTACAAATTTGCAAAACAAACAAAAATAAACCAAAAAATAGAAAAGACCTGTACAAGGCTGGCATTTAAACCCACCCCACCCTATCCCCCAAAGTTTGACAAGTCCATTAGTTCAGCAGATTGATAACAGGCTACTGGTTCTCATGTGAATTATGTGGCAGTATGAATAGGTCAAAACTGTTCAACGGAGGTGCAGAATGGAGAACTTAGTTCTTTGTGATACATCAGTTCAGCAGAACACAGGTAGTACAAAGGAAAGTTTAACTTATCAAGGACATGAGACCATCACAGTATTACAAAGAGTATAAACTTTTCTTGGACCAAATGGAGATTTAAAAAAAAAATACACACACATACAAATACAATTCTGCAGCTACTGCTTATATACAAAACTTGAAAGCACACCAGGATCTGGAAAGTCTTTTCTGCAGTTCTACGGTGTAGTGAGTTTGGCACTTCATTGTCATGAAACTTCCATGGCACAGTCCTTATCTACAGCAGCACATAACCTGCAAACACGGGGCAAACATCCTGTACAGGAAAAGTGTCTTCGTTGCCAAGTCTGACGAAAGGAAAAAAAGAAATGCTTTTTTTTTTTTTTAATCAAGAAAATGAAAGGAGGGGTGAAGGACATCTTTGGACTGTTTCCCTCAGTTCCTGCTGTTAGACCATCTTAAGGACTTTTAAGCATAGCCTAGAAGGAAAAAAAACCATAAACACAAATGAAAATGTAGCCGAATTCACATCAATTCAACTTAACGCATTAAGAAAGACAGACTATTAGGAGGAGAGTGCACAGGCAGGGAGAGGGAGCCCCAACAGCGCTATAATCGTTCTAGGGGGAAACTCTACTTTAAAGACACACACACACAACAATAAATTTTTGATTTGTACCCCAAATACTCATTTATTGAAGCGGTACTAAAAAAAAAAAATAGACATCTATCAAAAGAACATCTTTCCAACAGTTAGAAGGCTTACGTCTGGATTCAAAAGGAAAAGTGTATAAGCTGCAAAGGGGGTGGGGACGAATCATGAAAGATGATTCTTCGTAAGGGCAGCTTTGTCGCGTCATGACCACTGGAGATACATGACACGTCTGTGCTCCCTGAGTCCTACCTTCAGGAAAGTCTTCACCTGGGGAACTCACCTGCTCGGTGCTCAGCCCGACACCCAGCTGTGCGTGGTCGTCTTGACACTGTGCGGGAAGCTTTGGTTGGGCAGCACGTTGTCGAAGTTAAAATCCAACGTATCTCCATCCATGAGGTCATTCCGGATGATGGACTCCATGTCACAGTCCAAGCGCTCGATGAACATGCCGTCCAGGTCGCTCGGGAGCTTCTCCTGGTGCAGGAGGCCCACCCTGCCATAGCCATTGCAGCTGCTCGCCGCGGAGTAGCCCCCCAGCGCGTTCACCTGCATGGGGTGGGGCAGAGGCACTTGTAAGGCGGTCTTCACCGGCGCCAGGCGGGTCAGCCCCGAGGTGTGGGGCATGGTGCCGACGTGGGCCAAGGGCCGCCCGTTGGCCGCCGAGGCCGACTGGGCGTGTCCAGGGTGGGTATGGGAGCTGGGAGTCATCATTTTGTTGTGAGATGCCTGGCTGCCGTAGGACGGCATGACTGGGTTCGGGCCCATCAGCACGTTCTGGCCAAGGACTCGGCTGTTGGACTGGGCCACCCCAGGGTCAACCGGGGTCATGATGTCGTTATGGGGAGGAGAGTCTGAGGTGAGCAGCTCCTTCAAGAGCCCCGGTGCACAGTTATACTGTGTCATGCCGCTGTAGCTGGGCTTGCTGTCCTGGAGGCTCTGCATCGGCAGCTGAGGCAACGGGCTCATGCTGGACTGGCCGTACGAGTACTTCTGGTAGTTGGGGCTGGGCGAGTTCAGACTGGTGCTGGGCGGAGCAAAGGAGTAGCAGGGGGCCTGCTGCATCAGACCGCCCGGCGAGGACTGGGTGGAGACGGTCAGTGACGTGGGTGAGGAGAGGAGGTTGAGATTATCCAGAAGGTTCTCCATGTTCTCGGGGTTGCTGATCTCAGACAGACTGGGCAGTGTGGAGGCCATCTTCGACGCGGATGGTGGGTACACCATCGAGTGCACATCCCCGTCCGCCAGGTCATCCTGCTCGGTCATGATGGGGGAGAGCCGCCCACTCACCGTGCTGGCGTTCGAGCTGGTCCGAGGGCGAAAGGTGCTCCAGTTGTCGAAGTCATCGTTGCTGTGGGAGCCGGGGCTTGCAGGCCACTTGGGGAACTGAGCGCCAGGGCTGTCCCCCGCGCCCTCCTGGCCAGACTGCAGGGACGCTTTCTTCTTGGCAGCTCGGCCACGGCTCTTAGCGAATTTACTGTTGTTGTCCATGGAGGCGGCTCTTCTCCTGGGCGACTTCCCGCTCTTGCCTCCCTCTGGGTTGAGCATCCACCAAGAACTCTTTCCAGTTCCTTCATTTTGCACGCGGATAAATTTGCTATGTAGAGACAGATTATGACGGATTGAATTCTGTAAAGAAAAACACATCATGTTAGAGAAACGAAACCTCTCCCTTAGAAATTTCACTTTTATATATATAAATGCTTATCAACTGGAAGATAAGCTTATAAAATCTGCACCAGGGATATGGCTCGATGATACAATATATGCTTTGATGCAGGCGGCAGTCACAATGCTTTGGAACCCTACAAGAGTTCACACTGGTACAAGAAAAGTTTTATTTAGCAAAATAGTTGGTCCTAATTTAGCGAATGAGCAAAATTAAGCGTTACAAACACCTCTTATACCAACAAACTTTACAAGGATGTTACAAAAATTGGTTTTAAAGCCACCTAAATGTTCCTACTTAGGTTATAAATTCCTGCCTATTGTACAGCTCCTCACATACTGTCACATCCCGGCAGGCCACACACATCCATTTTTTTTAGCGTGAGAAGCTGTGCACTTCGGGCCTACAGACCATGGCAAAGAGAGGAAGATTATTAGCCTAGTTAAGAACTGAAAGACCGAAGGCTCCCCAAATGGAATTCATTTACATCAGAGGCTCCCAAACTTATTTGGACCACTGCCCCCACCCTTTTGGGGAGTGAGGCAGATTACTCAGTAACATCAGGAAATCTACCTTCTTTGCTTTAGAAAAAAAGAGTGCCTCCAATTCCATACAAAGTTACAATTCTCACCCCCCCCATTGGCCCCTCAAGGGCAAGATTACCCACTTTGGGAAACATTGTTTTTTTATCCTTAAAATATATACATCATGGGGCCGGAGCGATAGCACAGCGGGTAGGGCTTTTGCCTTGCACGCGGCCGACCCGGGTTCGATCCCCGGGTTCGATCCCCGGCATCCCATATGGTCCCCCAAGCACCGCCAGGAGTAATTCCTGAGTGCAGAGCCAGGAGTAACCCCTGAGCATCGCTGGGTGTGACCCAAAAAGCAAAAATATATATATATATATATATATATATATACATCAAGGAACTCTATCTTCCTTAGGAAAGGAAGGCAAATAGCACCTCTTTTCTTTCAGAAAGTTGATCAGCATCCCCAACTGTGGGGGTGTTATATTCAAATGATGGTCACTCCCCTGCTCCCAAGAAGAACCAGTGATGTTCGAGAACGAGCCCTGGACATCAGAGCTCATGCGCTCAAGGCTTCGATCTGCCTCAATATGGCTCAATAACTAGCTTTGACAAATACACCACGCAGAAGCTGAGGTTTTTAAAGGGTAACTTGTTGATTCCAACCTGAGTTAGACCTTCAACCCAACAAAGGATCCCTGAGCACTGCCAGGAATGATCCCTGAGCACAGGGTAAAAAGTAGGCTCTGAGCACCACTGGGTGTGGCCACAAAACTACAAAAAAAAATGAATACAGGGAATAAAAAACAAAAGGTGATAAAGGGGGAAAAAGAAAAAAGAAGATGGGGGGCTGGATGACAGCACAGCAAAGAGGGCATTTGCCTTGCATGCAGCCGACCCGGGTTCAATTCCCAGCATCCCATATGGTCCCCCGAGCACTGCCAGGAGTAATTCCTGACTGCATGAGCCAGGAGTAACCCCAGAGCATCACCAGGTGTGACCCATAAAGAAAAAAAAAAAAAAGGAAGATGGGGAAGGTAAAGAAATAACAGAAGGGGAGGAAGAGACGACGGAACACTCATTCTCAAAGAACAAGGACACAGATCAGATTCACCAGGGCTACGACACCCACATCCCCAAGTGCCTCTGACCCTCTGTCGTACACTCCACCCAAGGGTTGCAACACAGCAGCTATGAGACTAGCCCTTCTGTCAGGTCGCCCTGCGCTGGGCTAGGTGGGACGGGCATTGGGCCTCTGTGTAGTCACATGGCAGCAACCAGCTTCTGTTGTTTGAGACTTCCAAGACAAGAGAAACTCGGAGGACAAGCTGAACTCCACGCAAACAAAGAGGCCTAAAGGAGCCCAAGTCCTAGCCTAGTCCTCAATGTCCTCCTTCATCCTAAGCACTACAGGAAGCTTCACACAGATCCGCAGGTCCCAGAGCCACACCTCATCAGCTGAATCCACCAACGCCTTCAAATCAAGCTGTAAAGCCCACCGTGAAGGAGCTGGCCGCCCCAGGGGGCCCAGCCGGCAGTGCTTTCTATACACTCAAAGTCTGGGCATTTGCACAATATTCCACCATGACAACCTATTTCTTTGAACACAGACACTGATAAGCTCAATGAGATCTCTGGAAGGAAGGAAGCTTGACTCCCGTCACTCTCACTTTCACTCAACGATAAAGGGGACAGATCACATAGATAGGCGCTTCCCACTGTGTACTGACAGGGAGGGGCTGGTGCGGCTCTACAACACAAGTAATTATCCTGGGTCACCTGCAACTGCAGTTCGGGGACATTTCTAACAGGAGTGCAGGACATCTGACGATGGTGAAGGTCATCTTTGGAAGGTTCAGGAAGCACGAGTAGCTAAGTGGGACACATGCTTGGTCTTACCCACCCGCCCCCCCAAGCCCACAGCAATCCCAAACTTATCAAAACATCATGCTACATAGTTTTCTTAGAGGACATTTCAGGTCGCTCTTGGAGTAACAGAGCTGCCGTCTAACTTTGCCAACATTTAAAAAAAAATTTTTCCGAACAGGAAAAGGTTTGCTATGCAGGGCTCGTTACATAAATTCCTGTTTTTCACAGAGCCAAGAGGATATTAAAGAAGCTATGATTTTCAGCTGGGGGTAGGGAGAAGAGTGGTGAATAGGTAAATCTTGTAAATGTGTTGCTGTTAATGATGTTATGTCTGCAAATCTCTGCCCAACATAGCTCAGGCCCAAAGGGGAAAACGCAGCTTACATTCGTGAAACGGCAGCATAACGACACACAACTGTTGGTGCTGAGATGAGTGAATATGTGAGGAAGAAAGACAGGACTGGAGAATAGAGCACGAGAGCACACAAACCACCCGCCCAAATCCTGGGTTTCTGTTTGACACCCTTCAGAAAAGGGTGTTTGACACCCTTAAGGAAACAAATTGCCAGTCAGCAAATTTCCTCTCCCCTGGCTGTCTTTCTCTACCGTCTGGGCAGTTCAGTTCAAGCTGAGCTGGCTTTTCCTTCACACACACTCCCACCAGCCCGCTCCCAACCCCCGGCCAGCATAGAGCAATGCAGCTGCAGTTCATGTAGAGAAGCCTTGACCCAAGAACTTACCAGGAGAGAAGGGTAGGGAACAGAGGCTGGGAGGGGAAGAGCCACTCCTGCCCAGCTGTTTCCCCCTCTTGGGCATGCTCCTTCATGCCCTCGACAGACAAATTCCGAGCTCCTTACGGAGTACCAGGCTAGAGTGAGTTTTTATTTTCAATCTCAAGTTCCCTAACAGATGGTTTTACACACAAGATATATTTAACCAATGAATGTGTTTGATGATTGACACCAGAAACATGACAGGGAAGATGTAATGTCTTACACATCTTCCAGCCAACCATTCAGATGCCATTTGTCTATCCATTCATGAATTCATGCCAAGGAACATTTATTGGAACCTATTTTGTGCTAGGTGCAGCAAGGAACCCAGGAGGCAACGGGTCAGTCCACTTGATGTTTCATCATCTCCGTAAGGAGACAGGATGTCCAGGCAAACAGCTCTTGGGACGGTAGATCCGCATCTCCCACCAAACACCACCCTCCCCACTTCAGTGCTAGAAATCATTCCTTATTAGCCCCGTCCTATCCTGTAACAAAGGACTTTAATTACCACAATCATAATCCTGCCCTACCTGGTCCCCTGGGGGCATGTCCCACACCCACTGCCTTATAAGCTAAGGGAGAACGCAGAGGTTTGGTCCGTCTTCATTGCCCTGCCTCCTCACAGCTCCACCAAACAGACACTCAAGGGTCCACTGAATAGATGAGCAGGTCCCCTGTTCATAGGGGTAAGAGTGAAGACGTTTTATTTCTAACTAGACGGCATTTAGAGTGCTGTGGGCAGATGTGAACGAAGGACTTCAGAGGTACAAAAGCTGGCCTGTTACTGCCCTTCAGAACCCTCAAGCTTCGCAGAATGTTGCCGCAGCGCTTGGGGCAGAAGGCCACACTGAGCTGTGGACTCCTGCCCTGCAGGCTGCCAATTCCCACACGCCAAGGAAGCGGTGGGTATTAGCGCAGGGCTACTTCAACAGGCCATCGGGCATTTCCCCTGGGGATGGTCACATGTGTCTGAGTCCTGCTGACCTGCTGCCTTCCTGCCCGGACGGAACCAGCAGGCCCCAGAGGCCATGAGAAGGCAGGGGCAGGAGCGGCACTTCTCCAGAAGGCTCCCCAAGCCCAGAAATGTTCCCCAAAGCAGGGACGACAGCCAGCCTGAGCCCAGACAGGCCCAGGACATCAGGTCTGGGCCTGGTACGTGACAGGACAGACACGTGCTTCTCCCTGGCCACCTGCAACCCATCTTTCGGAACTATATCACTGTATGGCCTGTGACTGATGTTATAAATATCCAAATGGCCTTTGGCAGAAAAAACATTTCCCCAGCCCTGGTAAAGCGATAATCAGCCAGCCGTTGAAGTGCAAAAGTAAATCTTAACACCTTTAAGTTTTAAATCACATTTAAAAAAAAAAAGTATTTGCAAACTGTTCTGTGATGTACACAATACAGGAGGAATATCGGAATGAGCAAATGCTACATACCAGAAGGAAATTTTAAAAATTAGAGGCCATACTTTCTTGGGGTGGCCTTCAAACCCGCCACAAGACCCACCAAAGGAAGCCCGAGAGCGCAGAGCTCGCCTCCTGACGGTGAGCAGAGCAAGTCGCTCTAACCCACAGGCCTGGCCGCACCCCAGTGCACAGCTCTCCTCCGCCTGCCCACGGCTCCTCCTTCCCCTCTCCTCTTGGCCCTGGGCTTCCTTACATTCTCGACATTCTGAGTCCTGCTTCCGGCCTCGGCTGCCTCCCTGTCTCAGGGCGCTGACCACGCAGACCCGGGCTCTCACACAGGGCTCTGCCTGCCGTGCTCTGTCCATCGATCCAAGACCCTCATCTCTGTGTGCAGTGCAAAACAAAACGCAACAGCAATTTAGACTGAAACCACCTGATCATAAAGTCCTGCCCACCAACTTCTGGGACAGGGCAGGGAGAGAGGGGTGGCCACACCAGAGGAAGCAATTCTGGTTCTGGGCTCAGAAGAACCAAACACACCACTCCAGGGGGAGCAGCAGCAAGGCAGGCCTCTAGCTCACCTCCTGGGCTAGCTCGTGGCCCCTTCGTACTTTGTATCTTCGACTTTACAACTGCTTATGGTACGTGCTCACTCTATCCCTAGAAGAACCCACTGCAGCAGTATTAACTACACTTGTTTTAATGGAGGCTCAGAAAACAGACCCATCGTCTTGCCAGGCCTCAGCCATGGAGGGATGGCCACACACGGCACAGCCCTGCTTCCGCACCAAAGGAACAGATGCAAACCTGAGGTTCCACATGTGCATTCTGAGAAAGTAAATGGTTGTTTATAAATACTAGCTTATGAGACTATTTTCTCCCTTAAGACAGGTAATAGATGTACAAAGCAGATTCCTCCTCTGAGGCTGGAGAGCGAGCCGAGTGGTAGCGCACTCGTCTTGCACTTGTGGGCCTGAGTAAGCTCTCCAGCACCCTATAAGGTCTCCCACACAGCTCTCGGAGTGAGCCCTGAGTGCAGAGCCAGGAGAAAAGGCCTGTGCAGCCCCAAACAACAGACAAAAAAAAACTGGGGCTGGAGCAATAGCACAGGGGGGTAGGCTGTTTGCCTTGCACACAGCCAACCCAGGTTCGATTCCCAGCATCCCATATGGCCCCCCGAGCACACTGCCAGGTGTGATCCAAAAAGAAATAAAAAAGAAAACAAAAACAGATTCCTCTTCGTGGCAGGGAATTTTAACAACTTGAATATAAATTGCATGGTCTGGAGAAAAGATTGTGGGGATGTGGCCCCTGTGTGATCCCTGCCAAATGCACGTGCCTTGGAATAGTCCCCAGACAAGCCCACAGATGAGAGCTGAGAACACAACCAGCTAAATAAAAAGAGCTTTAAAGTCAGGTAGTGGAAGACAGGACTAATGAACTTCTTGTTCTAGAACTCCTTTCAAACAAAATGCTAGACAAACTAGACTTTCCCAAGAGCATGATCTGATTTCTGTGAGCTTTGTCACCGTGTGCAAGTGTCTGCAGACCCCTGATGAGGGATTTTCCCCCCTCCTGCTTCCTCCCTACACCGTCTCTTCCTACAGGTCTGACAAGTGAAAATAAATGTAGGAGAAAGTAGGCATAATCTCTACTCAACAGAGTTCCCATTTAGAGTTACTAATAAAACACTGATTTTATAAGACAAACCATTTGGGGCAAGAGAGATAGTACAGCAGGTGTTTGCCTTGCACGCAGCACACTGGGGTTTGATTCCCGACACCCTAGATGGTCCCCTGAGGATCACCAGGAATATTCCTGTGTGGAGCCAGGAGAAACCCCTGAGTAACACTGGAGTAGCCAAAAAACTCCCCCCCCCCCAAATAATTGAAAAACAGTAACATGACATAAGCCATTTAATTTGTAAGCAGAGGGGAAAAATTACCTTCTGCCAATCATTCACTTTAAGAGTAATATCAACAGATAGACTATCAAAAGACAGCATACAAACTTTAAAAGATGGTTTTTTTTAACTGTTTTTAATTGAGTCACCTTGAGATACACAGTTACAAAGCTTTCATGGTCGAGTTTCAGTTACACAATGTTAAAGGTGAATTTTAATAGAATAGCTCCTCTACACACTCACACGTTAGCTAAACCCCAGCATTCAACTCTTCGGTAAAGATAAGTTCATTCCTCAGAAGCCTGAACTCCTTTTCTGAACCTCACTAATTCCAAAGACACTCTTGCCCTCTTGTCTGTTCTGAGGACTCTGCTTCTCTTGAAATTTGAGGGCTGTAGAAAGGTTATGCCATCTCAAAAAACTTTGTTTGCTGGAAGGCTCTGAGAAGGTCAACGATACTGGTATGCTCATTGAATGTTCTGGAAAGTACAGTTTGGAAAGATTTATTTATTTATTTTGCTTTTTTTGGTCACACCCGGCAATGCACGGGGGTTACTCCTGGCTCTGCACTCAGGAATTACCCCAGGCGGTGCTCAGGGAACCATATGGGATGCTGGGAATCGAACCCAGGCCAGCCACTTGCAAGGCAAATGCCCTACCCGCTGTGCTTTCGCTCCAGCCCCCAGTTTTGAAAGATTTAAAATGCAGGCAGAAAGCTTATAGGTGTTCGTTTATATATAAAGAGCAGAAAGACAGAGTTACCGTCCTGGAGAAAAGCAGCAAGTGTGGAGATCAAGAAATCCCGCCCCCACCAAACCAATTCTTGGCTTTGAATTCTCAAACCACCGTAGATGCACATTCAGCTCCACACAGCTTTTTTTCTGACTCAAACCATGCCAAAGAAAGGGGAAAATGACTACATAAAGCAGTTTCTTACCAGAGAAAGAAGGTAGGAGAGATCATGCTCTCATGTAAAACAGAACCAAAAGAGACTCATTCTAAGAATTCAGAAGCACCGCAAGAAGTTTCACGTAGTGAGAGGTGTGTGGTCTGGGAAGCAGCACCAGGGGTCACATTCACGGTGGGCCCCTCTAAGGCAGCCATCTGATCTCCATGTCTCAGTCCTGACATCTGTGGGACAGTACTGAGAGGCACACTGGACGGTCAGGAACCCAGGAGCGTGATAGACATGAAAAGCACTTGGCCATCACCTGATACAAAGCGGAGGAAATAAAGGTTGGCTGCTTTGTTACAGGAAGTAACGGAATACATCAACAGGAATTGTTAGGCCACCGTGTATGGCTACCACTTGATTAAAAACCATTCATCACAAACTTCCCGTAACAGGTTTGTTTCCATATTCTCACATCTGAGCTGCAATCCTCTGACAGAAAAAACTGTTTTCCCTCCCAAGATGACCTTAAATTTCATGTTTTTTGAGTAGTGGGTTGAACATGTCCTGTTAGATTCCTGGTGTCAGAACGTGTGTTCATGAAAGAGAAGACTCACATCTATGTGTCCAGGATGACAACCAAAAGGACGAAAATTGGTTACCCATCATGGTTTACAGAGAAAGAACCCCGAGAGAGGCCCCGAGAGATAAGGGGTTTAAAGAACATCTTGCAGAACATTTCGTAAAGAGGTGACAAATCAGGAAACAAAGAAAGCAGAAACAGGCCCTTCGAGACTCACAATGGAGAAGCTGGGCAATGCTCCTGGTGTGCCTGACCTGGAATCAGCTAATGCTCCAAACTGAAACATTTAAGAGCAGAACTTCAGCCAATAACCTCATAAACTTAAAATTTTTTAAAAAAAAAGTCTTCAGGGATAGAACATAAAATTTACCTAATGATATGAAATTATACCAAGCTTTTACTTTTCAAAAGATCCAAATTAAAAAGCAGCACAGTTTCCCTTTACTGCATCCTACAGGAAACTCCCCTATCAAAAAAGCCACCATTTTATGAAAGGAAGGGCAAAACCCTTAATTTCCAAAACATGAAAATGGCAATCTTTCTATCACTATTAAATTCATGTGCTTTTTTAACACACACGGGAACTAAGAATCCTAAAAGACTGACCCAAAACAACCCAAGAAAAATTGAAAGATGTAGGCAACTTCTTCCCTTCCACTGCAGACCATGCCCCTTCATCTCAACCTCTGTCTTTAACGACCATGTCAGAGCTGCTAGCTGAATGGTTTCCCTTGGGTCTGGAACAGAGAAGGTGCCTACCCTGGGACACTACTGGGTCCTGCTAGCCAAGGAGTCAACTCTAAGCGAGCGTCATCATCTCTGGCTCACACAGTCCCGAAGGTAGGCAGAGAGGAAGTGGCTAAAATTTTCACTTAGCTGAAATCCCTTAAAAGGCTCCTTTTCTTTGAAAGCTATCTGTGTGCTCTGAAGGATTTTCGAGTGGAGCTTGTTTCTCCTGGGATTAATCGAGTTTCCCAGCAGTGAGCAGACAGCCCTGGTGACAGTCCGGACCCCTTCCCTCTTCCCCCAGGGAGGCAACAGAGCAGGTACTGGAGTTCGAAGCCTCCCCTGTGCAGCCGGCCATCTAAGGAACAGTTCCTTTCCACACTCCTACTGAATCACCCACCCGAAATATGGACTCTCTGCTGCTCCTGCCTTAATGACAGTTTTAGCCCCACCAGAGTTGAAAATTAAAAGGAAACTCATTTGTTCTTTAAGTGATTCTGCTGTTTCCTAATGAAAATCTTTGTCTACTTTATAGGCCATACCATTCTTCTCATCTTCAAAGGCACCGCAAATGAACTGGCTTACAAAGCGATTAACAACCTTCTGAACCTGGCTATTGGAGAATCAGGCAAAACAAAACCACCCAAAACAAAGAACACATCAGGATTTATTTTATTCTGATGAAGACTTTAAATCAGGCATAAGATGAAGCCTAGCAAATTGATAGTTCGCTCAATTTTAAAGTTTTCTAAAGTTACTGACAAAATTAAGTGAATTTTAAGGTATTCGATCAGCCAGCAGTGAGCTGATTAAACCTGCTCATGTAAGGTACGTTTCTTTCCAAGACACAAATATAAGCGAAAGTCAATGTAAAGCTTTGTGAATATAAAGTCAAAGGCAGAAGCATTGTCATTTTGACCAATTAAGAGCTCTAGAATAACATCCCCTCCATAGTACATTATCACTTCTTATCCTAAATATACTTACTGGAAAATCATGGAATAAAATCTTAGGGTGCAAGAGCTATTGCCCAAGAACTACTATTCTTAGTAGCTAACACATACTAGAACCAAATGGTGGTAAATAAATTCAGGTTTACAAAAAGAACAGCTAACTGCAATACTGCATAATCTTTTGATATTCATTATTGTCATGCAGAGTCTTCTCATGTACCCAGAATCTTAAAACCAGCTTGCCATTCTGACTAGGAAGTCTAATTCAACAGGGATTTATGACAACTCTGTATCAACTATCTTTGGGTTGCATCTCCCTAAAATCTTAAAGAGTTTTAATTCCAAGTCAGATAGTTATGGAAAGCTCATTGTCTGGCCCACTAATTACAAAACATTCTGGGCCATTTATCCTTCGTTAAAAGTCCAGTTCCTCTATGTTGGGAGGCTGCGTCATCACCTGCGCACAGCAGGGATCCACCAATAAGCCACGAAAAGGCATGTCTGCACACTGCCCTTTCTCTCAAACAATAGCTCCTCGGACACCACCAGTCTGAGAGACCCAAGTGGAGCAGGGACCAAGAGCAGGACAGGGGCCACAGGAAGGAACAGGAGAGAAGGGGTTCATGGCCAAAGAGAAAGCTCAAATACCACAATAAGCCAGGTCAGCATTCCATTTCCAAATACCACTTTCTTCACACCAACAGACAGCCTCTTTGGCATTGTATTTAATTACTAAGAACCTTGACAGATTCTGATAGTTAGGATGGCAATAGGAGCTAGCCGGATTGTGCAATCACTTGGTGTGAACAGTTTGACAAGAAGGTCCTTGAAAAGCACTACGGCCAGACAGGTAATACGGTGAAGTGTGTATGTGTGTGTGTGTGTGTGTGTGTGTGTGAGAGAGAGAGAGAGAGAGAGAGAGAGAGAGAGAGAGAGAGATCGATCAACTTAATATATGGATATCTACAAGAGATTACTGTTACTCTTTTTAAAAATATTTTGATTGAATAATCCATGAGATAGACCATTACAAGCTGTTCATGATTGGGTTTCAGTCATACAATGATCCAACAACCCATTTCTCCATCAGAGTGTATTTCCCACTACCAATGTCCCCCACTTCCCTCCCACCATCCCCAACACCCCACACCACTCCCAGCCTCCCCCTATTTTTGTGTATTATGGTTTGCAATACAGATACTAAGAGGTCTTCATGTTTGTTCTGGGCATTCAGTATTGTTATCAGGATGGTAAGACTGGAGTAGCTTTTTAACTAGGTGACAGCTTTGGGGTGTGGATATGACTGCCAAGGCTTCCAGAAGTACAGGAAGGTGAGGGGAGGTAGCCCATCCTGACCCAGAGAAAGCCTGGAGATTTATGTCACAAATTTGCATACACAAATTTTTAGCATATTATATCTCGGTGAGGTCTGTCCTGAGACGGATCAATCAGGGCATGGCAGTGCTGATTACTGTTACTCTTACACGGACATCCTTCCAGGTGTACGAGAGGTATAGGGCCAAGAGCAAAGTCTGGTTGGACTGCTGGTATGAAGACAAATTAGAGCGCATTTAACTCCTCAATCAACATATGCATCACCCCACCCAAATTAGACAGGCCCACACAAACAAGCTAAGGAAAAAAGAGATATTTTTGCTATAACTGACTTGAAGGTTTGATCATCTTCAGAGCTCCATTGTGGGGGGGGTGGGGAGAATCCATCCATCCATCCATCCATCCATCCATCCATCCATCCATCCATCCATCCATCCATCCATCCATCCATCCAACCTTCCATGGATACATTCTAGACAACCAACTTAAAACATGATTCCTAGCAGCAGGATTTTTAAAGCCTTTAATAAACTCATTTCGTGTTGATAAACAAAGCAAAGCCAAATACCCTTCATTAACTGAAACAATGTTTTAGCAGTATTAAAGCACCCTGGCCCAATTTTTATAATACTTCCTGGCACATTATCCTGAGAAAGCAACAGTTATTGACACACAATCTGGAAAACGTTGGTCTAATGCAGATGTTGGTAGGAAAAAAACACTCTAAGTCTGGCCCTCCCACTCCTCTCTGTATTAAGAGCAGGTAGGTGTTTTTGGGGTCACGGAGAGGGCCTGGATAAGAAGTATCCTAGACACAGGTTCTCCTCGATATCATAAAAAGCAACAGAAGCTGCAGCAACAGTGTAGTAGACCCCACAAGTTCCCTGAATCCAGCCAAAAGTAAGAAATAGGCCAGGAATAAGCTCTGAGAACCACCGAGTGTGGCGCAAACTCCCCCACTCCAAAAAGGGGCACAGAGCAACAGTGTGGGCAAAATAGCATCAAAGATTAGAAAGCTTGCATGCAACAATCAACAACATCCCTGGAATTGCCAGTGCACTAAATAAATGGTGACCTCCACTAGCAGTTGTATGAGATCTATATAGTCAATTTCTTTTTACAAGACATCTCAACGAATACAATGATGTTATCACTAGGTGGTGTAGGTAATGAGAATTTTCACTTTCTGGTTTCTCTTTGCTGTTGTTGTTAAAGATCATTTATAACTTGTTGAAATCACATCAAAATAAGTATTTTCCTTTAGGGGGAATAAACCAAAACCTGTATCTGTTCATCTTTCCTGTGTTTGGGAGATTCTGGGATAGAGTAAGGGTGAAAAGAACATTTCCTATCAAGTGCCAAGCTCTCCACAGGTATGCACAGAACTACTTAGAGGGCCAAACAGGATGATGCTTGCATACTATACTCCAAAATGCTGTGGTTTTATAAAACATCCTTTGTAAAGTTGGGTGGGGGACACAATGACACAGTATTTTGTATTCTCACAGAAAAAAAAGTAGTAGAAGTAGTAGAGTATTGTGATCAAATGCCACTTGTCCAAAATAAAAACGACAACAACAACAACAACCACAACCACATGGATTTTACTCTGCCATGTAGAAAACAGGTAACCTTAGCTGGGTAACTTCTTCTCTGCCAAATCTGCAGCCTCATCTGCCAAATGGACATAAGAGCTGCCCAGAGTTTTTGTAAGAATTAAGGGCTGGGAGAGATAGCTCATCCAGCTGAACATAGAAAACAAGGGGTTCAATCCATCACAAATGGTTCTTTGAGCACCTCCAGAAGCAACTCAAGAGCAATCCCCCACTACACGGCTGGGATAAAATAAAAAATTAAAAAAATTAAAAAAACCCACTCCATTAAGCAGAAATACAAAATATGTCAAGCAAATGTAAGGCCTTTGATAGGGGCTAGACGATCTGCCTTCGATGCCATGTCACTGTACTAATTAAAAAAGAAGTTAGTATTTGTGTGTGTGTGCGTGTATGTGTATATATATGTACATACACACACACACACACACACACACACACACACACACACACACACACACACACCACACATTAGGCTAAACACATCCAGGGCACTTGGTCCTAATGTTTATACAACCATTATTAGCAGTAGCAACAAAAGATACTGTCACTTGAAGGTGAAAGTCATCCAAAGCAGAATCAAGCAAAATAAGGTCAGCCAGCAGCTCAACAACACTTCAGATCACAGATATTTTATCCCAAAGCCTAACAACATCACCCCTCACACAGAGAGCAGAAATTAGGCAGACAGAAGCTTTCTTGAGCACCAACATTTTAAAGTCTACTAGAAAATGTTGAAAGCAATAGATACAAAATAATACTAAAATGCTTAGCCACATTCCTGGTAGACTGCAGAAGAGTATAGGATTTTCCAGAGCATCCAGGTACCCGGAAAGGATGCAGCACCAATGAGAACTAGAGGTAAAGTTCAGAGACCCTTCCCTTCTCTAAAGAAACTCTTTGAAGGCAAAAAAAAAAAAAAAAAAAGTAAGTAAAATTAGGGCTCCAAAGCCTTCGCACTTGTTGCTGAAATACATTCCTTTGCTCCTGAACTGGGCTGGAGCAACAAAACAGCATGTGCGTAGGGCATCTGCCTTGCACGCGGCTGACCGGATTTGATCCCCAGCATCCTATACTGTCCCCGAGCACCGCCAGGAGTAATTCCTGAGCGCAGAGCCAGGAGTAACCCCTGGCCACTGCAGGATGTGACATAAAAAGGTACCCAGTCACCCCACCCCGCCCTGCCAAAAGAAAAAAGAAAGAAAAAGAGAGCTACCCTCAAGCAGAGGACTATGCTCATACAGAATAGTCTAAATTCTGTTTAAACTGGGACGCCGGCTGCTCCTTGCTCAGTCAGCCTTTTATCATCAAGGGAGCTTTAATTAGGCCCCATCTGCTTCCTGTTTCATACAAGACATCTTAGCTTTCACCTGTTTGGTCTAAACTGGAGTAATTGTACTCTTAGAAATAAAAACAGCCAACTTTTCCTACAATATGCAACTAATTCTCATTAAGCCAATATTGGGTCATTCAAAACAATACATAATCCAAATAAATCATTTTTCCATATATGAGTTTTATACTTAAAATTTGCAGAAACTCTTTCCCACCCACATCTTCCACTTTTCCTGCTAAGGCTCCCAGGGGCAAGAGAGAAGTACGGCAGATGAGGCGCCTGCCATGCACGACCAACCTTGGTTCATGCCCTTGCATCCCGCATGGTCCCCCAAGACCCACTAGGAGAGACTCCTGAGCACTGAACCAGAGAAAGCCCTGAGCACCACTACAAGTACGCCCTCCCCCCAAAAAAGTTTTCAAATTATCTAGCTTTGCTTACCGCTTACTGTACCATGGGGTCATATCAAATCATGGAACAAGAACTGGTCGTCTCGGGGCCAGAGTGACAGTACAGAAGGTAGGATACTTGCCTTGCATGTGGCCCACGGGTTAGATTCCCAGTACCCAGGGGGCCGGAGTGATAGCACAGCGGGTAGGGTGTTTGCCTTGCACTCGGCCAACCCGGGTTCGATCCCCGGCATCCCATATGGTCCCCCAAGTACTGCCAGGAGTAATTCCTGAGTGCAAAGCCAGGAGTAACCCCTGAGCATTACTGGGTGTGACCCAAAAAGCAAAAATAATAATAATAATAATAAGATTCCCAGTACCCATAGGTTCCCCCAGCACCACCAGGAAGGACCCCTGGGCGCAGTCAGAAGCCAACGCTCAACACCAGGTGTTGCCCAATCCCCAACCTCCCTCCCCCACCTCCTGATAAGTCTCAAAATAGTTTTTCTCTTTAAATAAACTCTTAAAAGGAGCACTGTCCTGTATATTACCCAAAACTACCAGTTCCGTTGGAGGCAAGCATCTAGAAAACAAGGGGGCTCTCCAACACATCCCTTAACCGGAAACTACCACTGCAGAGACACCGGCTTACAGCAAGGAAAGTGATGTTCGCAGAAACCAGACGGCATGTGTGGGGACTAATCACATTAGCCCCGTGCTTCTGGGAGTGTCTGTCATTACTTTATGAAGTAAGCAAAAGTCAAGGCAAGGGTAGCGGGCGGGCGGCCGGGGCGGAGCAAGAGCTGGAGTGCTGCATTTGCTCTTGACTTTCAACCAACCGCCAGCTGCCGCCTGACAGACTTCTCTCAGCCCAAGACTGGAAAGAGCCCGCACCTGTCTGAGGGCAGGGTCTCTGCTCCCTCCTGAGACGCACACACTCACCTACTACCTACCCGATATACTAGCATATCTGAATGAGTCAATGAGTGGTATCAGGAATATTTTTTCTAGTCCAATAACCAAGCACCTCAAGTAAACTTCCCTTTCTGAATAGATGAGTGATTCTGACTTCAGACGAATGCTCAGAATCTTCTAGAATGATTCCTAAATATGAAAACTTATAAAGGCCCTGTCTGAAGTGAGACTACAACAGATTTGGAGTGTGACCCAGGGACCTGCATCCAAGTCATGCCACTAAGGGCTGAGGAACACCTGACATTATGTCCAACTTTCCTGCCAGTGCTAACATTTTTTTAAAAATAACTAAAAAGAGTGTTGCTCCATAGAGATTCTGATTCAACTGAAGGAGTGTGAAGCCTCAGAACCTCCTCGACAATGACCTCATTGGACAGTAGTTTAAGAACCACTGTGTTATGCCAGTACTTTTGGTCATGAGCAACAAATAATAAAGGGCAACTTATTTGCATGATGTTATTTAATAATATTTAAGAAATTATATCTAATGATTACACTATGGAAGAAAGCCACTCTGTTCTTAGATCAACTTTTAAACATCATTGTTCCGAAAGAAAAACAAAAGCATCGGGGCTGGAGCGATAGCACAGCGGGTAGGGCATTTGCCTTGCACGCGGCCAACCCGGGTTCAAATCCCAGCATCCCATATGGTCCCCTGAGCACCGCCAGGGGTGATTCCTGAGTACATGAGCCAGGAGTGACCCCTGTGCATCACCGGGTGTGACCCAAAAAGCAAAATAAAAAAAAAAGAAAAGAAAAGAAAAACAAAAGCATCATTAGTGAATGAGGAAGGATCAACATCACCTTTCAATTTCCTGGAATCCCCCTTCCCTTCAGCCTGTAATGTTTCCTTGGAGACACGCACAGAGCCAACTTCACAATGGAGTCTTTCAAAGATCACTGCTCCAGATAGCCACAGGCAAGTGAGTGGGATGTAACGACTGGGGCCTGACTGCCTGCTTCAACTGTTTCTGCCCTGCAGTGAAAGGCTAGTCATTTCTTATTAATGTCACCTAAAATTCCTTTACATTTCTGACATCCCGGGGTAGAAGTGGACTTCATGTATGTGCTCTGAGAAAATGAGTAGTGGACCGTACCATCATGAGACCAAAGGTCAGGTGAGCCTGGCTCACATCGTGAAAGGAGTGTGAAAGTCCATCTGGCAAAGTGGGTCCAAGAAGCTGCCAGCTTTGAAGGGTTATAAGCAAACTCGAAATGACAACGTGCAAAAACTACCCTGTCACCTCAGGGCTCTCTTTTTAAAAAGTGTCTTTGGAGGATACTTAATTTAGTACACATTTTTTTAACAAGTGTTTCATGTATGAGAACAATCTAGAGTCTGTTTCTTAGTTCAGCCCAGATCTTGCATTGCTCAGCCAAGTGCACTGTGGACTCTCAACTCACAAGCATGGTCAGTCTGTGAGATCAGCATCCAGCTTTCTCCAACCAAAAGTCTTCAAAGAGTAAGTGGAGGAGGACGTCTATAGCTAAAAATTCTCTAGAGAGTTCTGCCCAGAGAGTAATAAGATCAATCTACATGGCAGACACCAGCATTAAAAATCATCATCATCATCAAAGAGTTTGTCTCAAATAAATGATTTAGTACTACATAAAAACTTGTGTGTGCACATATACAGAACCAGCCTACAAAATGAATTTCTTACCAAGCACCAGAAAGGGGCAAAAACTGAGAAAGCCACACAAAGAGAGGAATTTACTACTTTCAAGAGGCTAGGTCCTCCCTCTCAGAGAAAGGCTTAAAGACGAAGCCCACCCAAACACAAGCACAGTCCACTTCAGACTTGCTCAGGGTCTTCTGGAATGATTGCTAAATATAGAAACTGATAGTTTTTATGTTTTTAAGTCCAACAAAATACAAGCACGGCCCCCTACCCCCAGGACTGCTGAGGGCTCCCCTTTGTTTGGGGGTGCCCCCTTCTGCACAGGGACACCAGGTGTCCTCTGCAGTGCTGCCAGCACCTGTCTGATGGAGTCGTGCAGTACCACATTCAAAACCTTCTTCAAAAGTGCATTTCTGAACAAGTTATTTTCTTATCAATAGAATGAGCATGGTCTGCCAGACTTTCACAGGGTGCCATTTTAAAGGAAAATTACTACTTAAGCCTTTTATCTGGAGAAGACTGTCCCTCATCTTTCCTTTTGATGGGTACAGTGTAAGGCGACTGTGGCTTAGATAAGTGAGAAAAAATGTATTTAGATTCTGTTTACGGCCGTGGAAAGGAGACACGTTGAACAATGCTCTGCTGGAAACGCCGCTGAAGTGTTTTTAAACTGAAGATTACACCACCACTTAGGATATTTTTTCTCTACTATTTTGCCCAGCATATTACAAACTGCCTCTAGGACTGAAATAGCAGATTGCCTCAAGAGCAAATGACAATATTTGTACCAGAAATGTTGGCAACCAACGGCACAGATGGGTTTCTGCACAGCAATCTTCAAACTGGGGCTCTAAGAATAACTCCACCTACTGCACCAATGCTAAATTGCTGAATCTCAAGTCAGAAGGGCTCATTATCCCAAACTTTTTCCACCACCTCCTTCCAAAGGCTCATGTACCTGTTTGACCTCATGTTCTTAAGGAGGGCTCAGAACAAAGGCAAAAATAAATAAACAAAATTACCTGCACATCACTAAGTATGAAATGGTGAACTATCCACAAAAAGGAATTAAATGACTGGACCACCCCAGGTAGGCCAGGAAGTTATCTAGTGAACTGTTTTACTTTGGGCCAAACCCAAGCAGCACTTGAGGCAGGTAGAGAAGAGCCAGGAAGAGAGAAGCATCATTTCCAGCAGTGCCTGGAGAACCAGGTAGTGCTGGGGTGCATCTGCATGGGGCTCGAGGCCCCTCCCCAGTCCCAACACAAAGAGTTTTACACTTAGCCTCCAAACATAAATTTTAACAGAAATAAATATTGACGTAAATTTCATCTCCAAAGTGAAATGTGTCTTTCAGAAAGAAAGCCTCAAGAACGGGCAAAGAGTAGCCATGATAATTACTAGGATGGTCCCAAAGGCAGTCCTTAGGCACCTACTACACGGCTCACTGGATAAAAACAATCTCCTTCAAGTGCCTGGTGAAAACAGCCACCTTTCAACAAAATAAAGGTAGTGGCACACACATGGCTCTTCTTCCTGCCCACTGAGAGTGCCATCCTCCTCCACGCCTCTGCCTGCAGTTTCCACCAAACGGTCCGGACAGGCAAACGAAGTAGAAGCCTCCACTTACACAGACCTTAATCATAAAACCTAATCAATTACGAGTGCCCTGCTTGGCCATGGTGACTTCCTTTCCCCACTTCTGAAAAGTGGCCAGAGGCTTACGTGGTATCCCAGTGAACTCCACGCTCCCAGACACAAAGAGAGGCAATGCACAAGCTTCCCAGCGTCAGACACACTTTCCAAGTTATATTTTAATGACATAAAACAGAGTAGACAGTGCTTTATGCGCCATCTATATGTCCCCACTCTCCTATGGTATAGGAGGACAGGAACCTCATGATTCAAGTTCAATTAATTAAAGGGTTAGAGGCTCAGGAAAATAGTACTACACCTTCTTTCCTAACAAGAGAAAAAACAAAACAAAACAAAGAAAAATTATAATAAGAGGCAAATGTGCATGGAAGAAATCGAGTAAACAGCAATTTCAAAGTCCCACACTTAAATTGATTTTATTTGTCCCTGAAGAAACTGAGAATAGAAGGGCGCAAATCTCCCATCTTTCCTCTCCAAATGACTAGTGTGTTCCTCAGACCAGCTCTGGTTATAATTTCTTGAGCTATACTTTCAAGAATGTCAGATATCAGTCTCTAAAGAAAGAATCTCTACTTTTGTTAAAATGCTCAGAGTCCTATAAATCTGTTACAAGAAAATTCCTGTCTACCTTTTCATTTCAATGAAATCCCAGTGAAATAAAATAGGGTGCTGAACCCACCTTATCACTAAAAGAAACGAAGTCCAGAGAACTACTTTTAGTCTTCAGGATACACCTTCACCTGTAACTGTCAAGAGTATATAACACTTTAGGAGGGATAAATTCACTCCACGCCAAAACGTCAGGCGAGAAGACAAGAGGCAATCTGATCACTTTCCCATTACCCATTCATCTCCGTCCACGCTGGACGGTGAAGGTGCCAGTCTGGTAAGGTGACGCGGCATTCTTTGGTAGACTAGAGCAGTGGTTTCCAATCCCAATCCACAGACCAACGCCGGTCTTCCAGAGAGGAGTAGAGACACGCTGGAGCCCAGGTGTAAAAAGGCTGAAAAAACACAGCAACCGGAGGGGCGTCTCTCACAAAGGAACAGTCTGTCATGACTGACTCAGGGGTCTAAAGAGTACAGTGCTTGCCTCGCACACAGTGTCCTGGGCTGGGCCCTGGCACGACATCTGGTTCCCAGAGCACCCTCAGGAGTGATCCCTGAGCACAGAGCCGGGAGTAAGCCCTGAGCTCTACTGGCTGCGGCACAAAAACAAACAAAAAACCAAAGTTTTTAAAAATGATTCTGAGGTGCCACTCCGAAAGGGAAAACATAAGACTGATAGTAAGAATATTCTACACAAGAGAAACCTCAAAGAGGGCCATGTATTCTTCCAAAGAGTTTGCTACAGTTCAAGCCAATTTCCATCAATTCAAAACAAGGTACAGACATAAAATTTATGTTTTCTGCCCAGTCAAAAGTTTCCTCACCAGCAAAGACACGGAAGAAAAATATGTCACATAGGGGCCGGAGAGATGCTACAGTGGGTAAGGTGCTTGCTTCACATGACCCGACACAGGTCAGATCTCTGGCACCCTGTGGAGCCCCTGGGCACCAATGAGAGTGATGTCTGAGTGTAGAGCCAGGAGTAAGCTCTGGCCACTGCTAGGGTGCCTCCCCCACCAAAACAAACGAATTTCACACAGGAGCCAGAGAAAGAGCTCAACAGGCTGAGCTCGTGCTTCACATGCAAGGAGGACCCGTGTCAACCCCCAGGGCCATTTTGTCTCTCCAGTTCCACTGAGCCAGGAGCAGCCCCAAGAGTGGCCAGGTGTGACCCCAAAACCAAAACAAACAAATGAGAATAAAACAAACAAAAAAGGCCTCTATTATTTTTAGAAACAACTTTCATTTTCATTCCAATTTACTTAAAATTCAGTATTTGCTAATAATAGGGAAAGTATTTAAGTGTCACCAGAACCGGAAGTAGATGCAAAATAAAACAGTTCTTTCAGAGTCAAACTCAACGATCTGTGTTGTAAAATATTTGGTCTTTGTTACTCTCTCAGAATTCAATTTGTAAAAAGAAAACATGTTCTAGTTTGGTTAATTAACCACTAACATAAGTCAAATAATGAACACTGCTGCCTACTAAATAAATCAGATTAACAGAACCTTCTGAGTTCATTACGCTTCAGAACAAATTTCAAAGCCACACAGCAACTGTGTCTGAAGTTAAGAAAGAGGAAATGTGTGTCTGTGTGTCAACAGGAGAGCAGTTTTCGGGAGCCACACTGTTCCCTGTGCAGAGCTCAGCTGTTCGCAACCGGCATGGGCCGACACAGGAAGAGCCATCAGGCGCCGGGGCTGGTCACAGGGCAGGGCTGGACCAGGCCTGCGAAGGAGCAGGTGTCTGCGGAGTGTGTGGGAACAGTCAGGTAAAGAAATAAATGCCACCGCCCTCAAGTCACAAAGATACTCTGTGGCCATCGTTTGCAACCAAGAAATAAGTTCTAGCATAAGTATGAAATTTTGTCTGTGGGACCTCGGCCTCCCCCCTCTGATCCATGCCCCTCCCCATTCCCCCAGGAACGACAGCATTACCTCCTGTTCTGCTACCTCCTAAAACAGGTCTGCAGAAGTAACTGAAAGTACCTTTGCCTGCCCAGAACAGTTACTTCAGCACAGTGCAGGGAGAAGCCCACTCAAACAAAAGAACCTGCTTTCACAAAACAACAATTAAATCAGACGAGTAACATATAAATGGAGTGAAACGAACCTGAGAACATTATGAGCTGCAATGCCACCAGCAGGGACCTGCTCTCCTTGCCAGGCGCCTGTTCCTTCTCACCTCACGACTCCCAGCAGCTAGAGTGAAAGAGTTTTCTTTCCAAAATGACCATTGCCCAAAGGCCCCTGCTGTCCACCTGAGGTCTGAGAGAGTGTCTTCTCCCCAGGGTGGGGATGACAGAGACTACACCTACTGAGAAATGAAACTGGGAAGGGCCATAGCAGCAGCACAGCAGACAGGGCGTGGGTCTGCTCTCCAGCACCCACAGGGTCTTCTGAGCACCACCAGGTACGTGGCCCATCGATAGCCCCGCCACTTAAAAAAAAAAAAAAAAGAAGAAAAACTTTCTTTTATTCAAAAAGAAAAAAATGAAAGACATAGAACTGAGAAGAGACGCCACAGTGGTAGAAGTATACTGAGACCTTTCTTTGCTACTTAATGCCTCTAGGAAGAATCTAATTATACGCAACATCCTCAGAAGTCCGTGACTAAGAAAGCAGGAGAACCCCATCGTAGAACTTCGGCCGAGTTTGAGGAAACAGAGACCCACAAATACTCTAACATTCCACAGGATAGGTAGTAACTAGCAACTAGCTGAAACAGTATTCCAACAAGAACTAAAATATGGAACTAGCGAAGTGTAAAGATGAACACAAAGAGCAGACCCAAACCCAGAAAATTGACAAGTCGGGCTGGTTTTTCATCTCTGTAGCACTGGGACTCCCGGCAGTGTCAAAGGCGAGAAAGAGTTGTTACACTGGCCCGGACCTGTGACAGCCAGACGCACGGCGGTGGATACGGGTCAGTATGCTGAAACGGCATCCCAGTTTGAACAGAGCACGTAAGAACTGTCCTCAGCGAGTATGCTCTTTTATCCCGCCATTTTTTTTTTTTTTTGGCTTTTTACCTAGCGATGCACAGGGGGTTACTCCTGGCTCTGCACTCAGGAATCACCCCTGGCAGTGCTCAGGGGACCATCTGGGATGCTGGGAATCAAACCCAGGTCGGCCACATGCAAGGCAAACGCCCTACCCACTGTGCCATTGCTC
Source organism: Sorex araneus (assembly GCF_027595985.1). Taxonomy (NCBI): domain Eukaryota; kingdom Metazoa; phylum Chordata; class Mammalia; order Eulipotyphla; family Soricidae; genus Sorex; species Sorex araneus. The sequence goes on from NC_073302.1 coordinate 221,280,125, forward strand.
TGGCACCCCCGCCCCCTTTTTTTAGGTGTAGTGACAACTATTGGACTGGAGCGATAGCACAGCGGGTAGGGCGTTTGCCCTGCATGCAGCTGACCCAAGTTGGGTTCCTCAGTCCCTCTTGGAGAGCCCGGCAAGCTAACAAGAGTATCCTGCCCACACGGCAAAGCCTGGCAAGCTACCCGGTGGCGTATTCAATAAGCCAAAAACAGTAACAAGTCTCACAATGGAAACATTATTGGTGCCCGCTCAAGCAAATCAATGAACAAAGGGACGACAGTGCTCCAGTGACAAATGTAAATAAAACAAAGCAGGAGATGAACATACACCCTGCAGGCAGACACACCAGACTCAAAACCCCCAGCACGTGGTTTCCTGTGCTGTACAGGAAGTGAGCCCAAGCATCGGTCTGGTCAGCAGTCACCCCCCAGGCACCATAGTAGGGCAGTCAAAGACCCAGCATGAGGAAACGCACAGGTTCTGGAAAACCTCAAGGACAGAGCATGGCTGATGAATGCAGAAGAGTGGAAGCCAAGAGCATCAACAGAAAGGAACTCAAGGCATCCCCCTGACGCCCAGCACTTCTGCTCTGCACATCAGCTGCAGAACAAAGAAGCCCTTCCGGCCAGCAAGTGAGGAAGGCCGGTGATGCTGAGAAACCTAAGGATGCACTTGGCTAAAGGAAGGCAGCCGTGCAGACATCTCCCAGGGGTCCTGAGCCTCCAAACACGCAGCCTCATGACCAAGGCTGGACTTGGCCCAGAAAGTCGGCAGCTCAGACAGAGAAGGCCAGTCTCACACAGCACCGTTGCTGGAGACGAGCTTTCCGCTGAACCGAGTGGCACTGCAAACTGGAGACAGGAAAGCTAGACTCTGAACAGCGGCCCTCGCCAGGACTGGAGGGTGAGATTAGGAACTTAGCTCAAGGCAGTCAAAGACCCAGCAAAGAAATCTTAGTGCCAGCCTTCGCCAGGAGAAACCGTCTCGGGAAGGAGACAGCAGCGTGGAGACCTACAGGTGAAACCCGCAAAGGGGCCTAGACACGGAGGAGGATGGGACCAGGAAAGGCCAGTCACTGTGTAATTTGACTGTTCTGCTATTTTTGACTATCCCTGTGATGGAAAACCTAGACGAAAAGTAAGGAAATTGTCTCTTCCTTTCCGTCTTAAGAGAACTGGACGAACTAAAGTTCTTTTCCTCTACCTCAAGGCCCGTCTGAAAGACAGGTTCAGGCACCCAACACCGAAGACAGCTTTTAAGAAGCCAAGGACTGTGCCCCACCACCCTCCCCCAACACCCAGGACTGTAACATCCTTCCCCCTGCCTGGGCAGCTAGTTTAAGCTAAGTTCAAGACTGCCCGTACACAGGAATGTAAATGTGTTACTATTATAACTATAGACCACTGCCCAACGTGGAGCCCTCAGCACAGGGCTGATGTGAAACAACCCACAACACTGTAATGGTTCATAGGCACATGTGTTAGCCCAGAGTCCAGTCCCCAACACTGCACAGTCTTCTGGCACTCTAGGGGCAGCCACATGCTGGCAGGCGTGCCCCCTCCTCCCCAAAAAATATATATAATTGAGGGCCAAAGAGATAGTACTGCAGGTAGGGCACCTGCCTCTTATGCAGTTGACCCACATTCGATCCCTGGCACTTATATATACAGTCGCCTGAGGCCTGCCAGGAGTGATCCCTGAGTGCAGAGCCAGGAATGATTTCCATGCATCACCAAGTATGGCCTAAATCCCCCAGGCTCCAGGAGAAGATAACTGAGTAATCCAAGATTTCCTAATTTTTCTTAAAATTTAAAACTCATTTCAGTAATTTAATCGGGAACCGGAGTGACAGTACAGCAGGTAGGGAGTTTGCCTTGCACACCTCGGTATCCCAGACAGCCCCCCAGCATCAAGGAGTAATTCCTGAGTGCACAGCCAAGAGTGACCCCTGAACAGCGCCAGTGGGGCAAACCCGAAACAAACACACGTTCACCTGCGTCCCTGAACAGGAATCTCCTTCTGCTTGACTAGTTAACGGACAGAGTGTGGAAAGACACTCCCCGCCCCCTCTCCCACTGACCAGACTTTGAAGGTCTTCTGGAGTCTGGGGAGAAGGTGATTCAAGAATGTAGGAAGAGCAAGGTGGGGCGGTTGGTGTAGGAGTGAGAGACAGGGAGGGGGAAGACAGGTGATCAGAAGCTCAGGTAAAAACAGGCAAAGGGGATGAAAGCTAGCTGGAGTGTAAATATGGGCTTGTGATGAGATGGCGGCCATGGTCTTAGCCAAGAAATGATAGTCCAGGCCGCCTTGTTCCAACTACTGAGAGGGCAAATGTGTGTGGACCATAGTTCTGGGGGTTCAAACTGCCAAGAACAGCTCACTTTCGTATGGTCACCTCATGCTGCTCACTGTAAGAAAGAGCACAGGAGACCAGAGAGACGATAAGAAAGGGTCTCACCCTACGTGCAGCCATCCCAGCACTAACCCCCAGCAGCCCCTGTGTTCCCCAGAGTTCCACCAGGAATGATCCCTGAGCACCTCTGGGTGTGACTGCCCCCGCCATCCCACCCTCAGAACACAAGTGATAGAGCTCATCAGCAAGCACCAGGCCCAGGATTGGTCACCGGCACCGTGAATCCCCCAAGCACCTCAGGGTGCGTCCCAGGGGTTGTCAAGCAGCATGGTAATGATGGGAGGGGTGGAGGGAGAGGAGAGAGGGAGAAGGTGAAAGCACCTGATAATACAATTGGATAATGGGTGTGTATCTTCAAGGGTTATATATGATATATATATATATCATATATATACACACACACACACATATATATGGGATATTTGTCATCTGTGGTCTGATGTTTATGCTCTTGAGAGGCCAAATCAATTTCTCTCTCCAAACAAAAGAATATTCTACTAGCTTTGCATTACAAATGGGGGTGGGGGGAAGCAATCAAGAAGCTTTAGTAAGTCAGACTTTGCCAGAAATGGCAAACTGCCCCTTGATGCTAGACAACGTACTCTTGAGACTTGTATTCTTTAGGAACAAGCTCTAAAAATATTTTATCAGTGAAATGGGCTTTGTAGACAAAAGGGCTTCTATGTAATTAGGGCAACCACTGCCTTAGTGGGGAGTGAGTAGCACAGAAACCAGAGTTCCTCATACTTGAGTAGGAGGGATCACAGGGTCTGGTGTCAGATTCTAACACAGCTCCCTGCTAATGCCCAGCCCCGAACAATAAAGCAGCAGAGCGGTTCAAGGTATATTTATTTCACAATTTGGAATGTTGGCTACAAAACCATGACAAGTGAGTCTTTTTCTTTCTAGTAAGGGGCAGTCTCTAAAAGTGTCAACATAATTTCTTTTGTGAGGGAACAGGACACTTTCATGTCCAACAAATTTCAACACGTGGCATCATGATTATTTAACACAACACACTTTACCCTGGCTTTATAGGGAAATATTTCAGCCTATGTGCTTGTCATATAACGAAGGTGAGTAGTAAGATCCAAGAGAATTTTGAAACCTGATTTAAGTCTTGAGTGGCCAAATGCTATTGCATGCAGTTAATCATTTCTCAAAGGAAGCAGAAATTAAAATTAAAATCTGCTCTCCAGTGGGACCTGTGCCCTTCCAGGAGCCCTAGGGCTTCCATCAGGCAACCCTTAGGAAACCTCTGATCGAGATGTGTAATCATCATCAATACCTGAAACCATGTCTTTCCATAAGCTTATTTGCCTTCAGTAAAACTGTCAGCTTTCTGAAAATTATCATATAGACTTTGGAGTTGTCACATACTTGAGCAATAAAAGTTTGAAAAAGAGTCCAAGAAATAATGTAGCTCTACAAGTCTTTTTCTTTTTTTTTTTTTTTTTTTTTTGCTTTTTGGGTCACACCCAGCAATGCACAGGGGTTACTCCTGGCTCATGCACTCAGGAATTACCCTTGGCAGTGCTCAGGGGACCATATAGGATGTTGGGAATTGAACCTGGGTCGGCCTCATGCAAGGGAAACGCCCTACCCGCTGTGCTATTGCTCCAGCCCCCAGCTCTACAAGTCTTGACTCAAATCCCTATCAATTACTAGTTAGAGACCTTGATCAATTAAGGCTTTAAGTCTGTTTCCTCAACTCTACAGAGGACAACAGCCCGGAAGTGAGATTCAAATGGGGTCTGTACTTGGAGTGGCCAGTGAGATGTGAGAAAGGGCTGTCGGTTACCATCGGGCCACTCTCTGGACTCCGCAAACCCGTCCTACCACCACTATACGGTAAACGCTCATGTCACTGGTGAGCAACACATATAAGTCACAACCACATTAAAAACAAGGTATCTTTCCACCGCCGAGATGTGATCCCGGGGGCCGCACGCGTGTGCGGCCTCTCCGCAGCTGTACAAGTGTGAATCCAGACCCAGCAAAACCTCTTTCAGGGTGAGCAACTCCTCGCAGAATGTCTCCAGCCTGAGAACTAAGCCTCGGCCCCGTGCCCGCCCAGGAGGGGAAAGGTATTTCTCTCTCTCGCCTCTTTCTCTCCGGGGACGAAGGGCGCGGTGGCCGCCATATTAAGACGACCACAGATTGGGTTTTCAAGCCTGCAATTATCTAATATCTGGAAGAAATCTCCCTGGACTTCTTGTTAAAGTACAGAAATTCAAAACCGCGCGGCCGCGGTCTGAATCTAGTGGGGTACTCCTAACAACAATAGTGAGGTTTGTGTTGAAATATTGAATGTAACCAAAGTAAACAGAATGTAAAATGAAACTTATCAGTTACAAGGTAGGGGATGAGGGGGCGGGATGGGAGGTGTACTGTGTGGGTTTTTTTTTTTTTGGTGGTGGTGGTATATGGGCACTGGTGAAGGGATGGTTGTTTCAGCATTGTATAACTGAGACCTAAGCCCGAAAGCATTGTAATCTTCCACATGGTGATTTAATAAAATAATAAATAAATAAATAAATAAATAAAAACAAGTTATCTTTACTGATTGTTCTTGCTTCAACCCACACTGTGGCAGGGAGAAGGAAACTGTTGTGAATACACACACCCATTCCTTTCCCTGTCCCCACAGCACCAAGCCATCACCCTCCCCTTGGAACTGCATTCTGAGGACAGAGAGAAGAGCATTCAAGGAGAGGAAAGAGAACATCCCTTATTTCATGGCACCATAATTCGTCCTTCCTGTGCCCAAACCCTGGCTCAACATAAGAAGCAAGAAACGGTCCTTTTTCTCTACGAATGCAGCACTAATCACAAGGTTCCTCAAAGGGGAAAAACCAAGAAAACCATTACTCACAAGCAATTTTATGTGACTAATCCTTTAAAGTCCATAGTCTTTCTACACATATTATCTCAATCAATAACCCAGTAAAGTATTTAGAATTGCTATTATCATCACTACAGATGAAGGTTCACAGAATTTGGCTGAAAGACAAGTTAATGGTGAAGTTGCCACAGATGGTTAGATAGTGCTGGAACACTTTATGTCCAAAACCCAACTATTAATAACTATAAATCATAGTGCTTTAATAAAACAAAATTTCCTTTAAAAGACAAGTTAATGGGGTCATAAAGAAAGTTAAAGTTAGAGGGCATGCTTTGGAAGCAAGAGGACCAGGTTCGAATCCCGGAATCGCACCAGCCCCTCACATGGTCAGAAATTGCCTCTATGTACAGAGTAGACCCTGACAGGCGTGGCCAAAATAAGTAAAAATGCCTCTGGGTCTTGCAAAACCATAGAGTCATTGTCCAAGGCAGAGACCATCCCCAATGAAGAGGGTGGCAGGTACATAAAAGCATCTTTGTAACTTGTATCTTTGTAATCATAAACTTTCTGATAGCTCTGGAGCCTATTTTTATCAGTATGAGTTCGGCACCTCTAAGTTCAGAATCTAGGAACCTGTAGCCCACCACCATGCAGAGACCCTCAACCAGAGCTAAACAAGTCTCTCAATGGCAGAGCTGGATCCAGACAGGCTCTGAAACCTGCATTCTTCCCTTAAGATACCTTTTGTGCAACTGGAGACATAGCAGAGCAAGGACACATGCCTTGCACGTGCTGGAACCAGATTCGATCTCTGGCATCCCATATATGACCACTGGCATCCCATATGAGCCCCTGAGCACTGCAAAGAGTAATTCCTGAGTAGAATCAGGAATAAGTAACCACTGAGCATCGCTGAGTGTGACCAAAAAAAGTTGAATGACACAAAACAAACAAAAAGAACCCACCTCTCCTCAGGGTCTGGAAAGACAGTGCAAGGCATGTGGCTAACCCAATTTGATCCCTGGTGCCATGCATGCGCCCCTAACTGCCACCAGGAGTGATACCTGAGCAGAGAACCAGGAACAGGCCGCCTGAAGTACTACCAAGTGTGACCCTCAAAACAAAACTAACAAAAAAGCCTCCTCTTGACCTTGTTTGGGTCTCAACTAGTGACCCAGGGCAGGAGGGCGGCGGCAGCCAGGCACGGGCGCACCCGAGGAGCCGAGGGCCCACCTCAGGGCTCCTCTCTCACCGCTGAAAAGGCCTTTCCAAAGGGGTCAGAGGTACACTGCAAAATTCTCGCTCCGCAACTTAATAACGTGCACGTCTGGTACTTCAATCCCAAGTAGAAAGGAATGTGCCCGGGAGCCGGGGTGCAGAGCCACACTCTTCCTGTCGCAGGGTCCCAGCAGGCAGGCTGCGCAGGGACGTGTCCTTTGCTTCCCACCTTCAGTTTAGAACCTGGACCCTTCTCAGTTTCAAATCAGAGGTTAAGAAGTTAGACTGATGGGTGTAAAACGATCACCTGTCCTGTCCAGAAAATGACAAGCAAAATGGAAGGGGATACAAAGATCCCAGTTCAGAGGAAGGGGCGTGGGGGGAGAGGGGCGTGCAGGCAGGGCAGCGAGAAATCTGCCCAGAGTATGTGGGGGATGGAGACTAGTGGTGTGACTTTGGCAGTACTGAGCAGTGACAAAAATGGAATGCCACTGTGCTGATGCGATTTTTTTTCTCTTAGTTTGGTTTGTCTACAACTTTAACTTTGCTGGGTGTGACCCAAAAAGCAAAAAATAATAATGATGATGATGATGATGATGATGATGATGATGATGATGGAAGGGCCAGAGAGACAGCACAGCAGCTAAGGCCATCGCCTTACACGCGATTAACCTGGGTTTGATCCCCAGCACCTCACATAGTCCCCCTGAGCACTGCCAGGGGTGACCCCTGAGCACAGGGCACAGGAACAAACCCTGAGTATCACCAGCTGTGACCTAAAAGCAAATAAATACATAAAGGCCTTGGGGTCTGGGTGGAGGGTTCGAGCCCCTGGTTCCCTGAATTTGCAGTGAGTGACAGATACCCAGAGGGCCTTGGTCTGTGCAGAGGGCACTGGGGGAGGGACACTACTCCTTCGGGCCTCAGCATCTCTCAGATTCCTACCCTGACCCCAGGCACAAGTCTCTTCTTTAGGATCACAATGGGGTGAGCAGGAAGCATCTTATCCTGGGACCCACAGGGAAAGGGCATTCCCACAAGCTCTTTTTCACTGCTGGGGAAACTGAGGCATGGGGCCAAAGCTGGACTGTGCTGGCCAAAGCTGGACTGGGAGAGAATCTACCCCGCCCCAAGGGACCCAGCCCTGACAGCCGACCTCCACTACCCAACTGCCGACACGCTCCAGGCTGCTTTCTGCGACACATTATAAGACACTTCCTACACATTTTCCTTAATTACCACACCATATTTGATGGAATTCAGACAGTGGGCAACAAATCATAGAAAGTTATACCTTTCGGAGAGCCCAGCAAAGCTACTGAGAGTATCCTGCCCACACGAGCAGAGCCTGGCAAGCTACCCATGGCGTATTTGATATGCCAAAAACAGTAGTCATAGATCTCATTCCCCTGACCCTGAAAGAGCCTCCAATCATTGGGAAAGACAAGTAAGGGGAGGCTGCTAAAATCTCAGGGCTGGGAGGAATAGACACGTTACTGGTGCCCGCTTGAGTAAATGGAGGAGCAACCGATGACAGTGATACCGTGATACATTTTTAACTTATGAGGGATATTCACAAGTAACACCCAACTATTTGTAAATTTCCCTTTAAAATATCTGACTGATGGGGCTGGAGCAACAGCACAGCAAGTAGGGCATTTGCCTTGCACGCGGACGACCCAGGTTCGATTCCCAGCATTCCGTATAGGTCCCCTGAGCACCGCCAGGAGTAATTCCTGAGTGCAGAGCCAGGAGTAGCCTCTGTGCTTCGCCAGGTATGACCCAAAAAGCAAAATATGTATGTATATATACATATATACATATATGTGTATATATACATATATATATATCTGATTGAAGTCATAACATTTTCACTGATACAGCATGTTTCTAAGAAGAAACACCAAAACTTACCTAATAGCAGGAACCCCCCCCAAATAAAAAACCCCAACTTCACAACACCAAAACTTCCAAAGGAGCATTAGTATTTCCTTGAACAAATTTGTTCACGATTATTTACTCAAATATGGCTAATGCATTCACCACACACCCAAATTTGTGGAGTTTCATAGGCTACATAGTTGCTGTGCCCTCTCTCCTATGGCCAGGCTCACCCTGAAGAGACGAATGGGTTCAGTCAGCCACAGCCCAGTGTCGGAGGGAGCTGCTGACAGATACAGGCCGTCAGGGTCACTCCTGAGTTTTTTATACAAGATTGCAAAGAGATTCATATGCTTACTAAGAGTTTGTTAACATCCATCTCAAGAGGCATCTTATTGTTTAAAAAAAAAAAATCATGTAAGCGATTGTAACCATTCTCCTCTGAAGTCTTCCTTCTCCTAGACTGTGTCATGCCCTCCCACCAGCCCCATCAAGGCCACATCCTTAGGAATAGCGCCAGGAATCACCCCAATCTTTTTTTTTTTTTTTTTGCTTTTTAGGTCACACCTGGCAATGCACTCAGGAATTACCCCTGGCAGTGCTCAGGGAGGGGACCATGTGAGATGCTGGGAAATCAAACCTGGGTCGGCCGCATGCAAGGCAAACGCCCTACCTGCTGTGCTATCACTCCAGCCCAAGGAATCACCCCAATCCCAAACTTGCTGGACCAAGTACTTTCCCCTTGCCTGTTGTCGCTGCTGTTGCGTGCGAGGTTCCGAGGCTTGCACACTGGGAGACAGAGCTCATCAGGAGTCACCCCGGGTGCTGCTGGAGGCCCATAGCAAGGCTGTCGAATGACGCACTCAGCAATGCAAGGCACGGCTCGGACTGCACCCTCAGCCATGAACCTGTGGCTGCGCTAAGCACCCCTTTCAGACAAACCAGCATTCTTCTGTAATGGCCGCCGCCCTGGAGGCGGGAGGGGCAGGGGTCTTAGATCAGTCACAGCTTTCTAGGATACAACACTGCCACAAGTTTAAGTGATGAGCAAACATGTTCTACACAAATTACACCAGATATCCAGATTAAATGAACAGTATCAACTGAGCAATAACTATTAGTAAGATTCAAAGGAATCTAATTTTTTTTTAAGTTCTCCAAGTCTATTTGCAAATGTCTTGCTGGGGAATCGTTGCTATACAAAATTTTTAATTTTAAACTTCTGCCAAAGATGGGGTTTTTCCTTCCCTCTTATGTCAATCTCTTTGCTCAGTATTTTAAATGCATTTTCCGGCATTGTGGGTGCATTATCCCATTTAAGTATTACCACACAGCCTTATAAGGAGGGCACTGTTTAGTCTATGTTCTATGACAAGTTTGACTTTCAGAGAGCCAACTGGGGAAACCTGGGTAGGGTGTCAATGAAGTTTTACATTTGTATTTCCAGAACCCTAATTGGTGAGTCTTCAGACCTGCACCCCTACCCCTAGCAATATACAAGTTTTGCCTTTTCACGGAAATTCACACGGATTAAACTGTTCAGAAGGTACTTTTAGATTTGAATTTTTTCACTGAACAGTTCTCTAAGGAATAATGTGATAAGAAAGAGGAAATGCCTCACAGAAGGAGCCAGGATGGGTAAAATTGCCGGTAGGAAAGGGTACCTTGCAGCAGGTGGGGTGGTAGAGAAGAGTCAGGGAGGAACTCTGGGAAGGAGGGGCTGTGAACAGGGGCAACTGTTTACAAAGACGTTCAGAGGGAATGATGCGTCACGAAGGCGGACTTATACGGAGCTCGATCAAGGGATCTCTGGGGCAGTTTGCCCAGAGCCGCGCGAAGCAGGTCAGCTCACTGACAGCACAGTGAGGGCAGCAAGGCATGGCTGAGACAGGGTCCGTGAGGAAAACAGAGAGAGGAAAAGTCATGAGTGGGCCTTGACTGGGTGCCCCGTCAAAGGAGGAGGAGCAGATGGCAGCCCCCGCCCCCCCCCCCCCACCTCCAGAGCAGGCTACTGATGACGGGAAAGTATTAAGTGCGACTCTGAAACCCAAGTGCCCAGAGCGGGCAGTCGCAGAGAAGACAGATTTAAGGCAAGAGATGGGTCAGGGAGAAAGGTCAAAGGGCTGGGATATGTGGGATCCTGGAACCACCTGGAACTGAGAGTAGCCCCTGCCAATGCCCACCCCCGCAACACACACACACCACCAGGCTTGGCCCCAAAACAAAACGGACACAGTCATTTTGTCACCAGTTGTCTAAGAAAATGAAGCTGACGAGGAAAGATGCGGGACGGAGACGTGAGCGGTGGGTAATAAGCAGCACTGAAAGCGTCTCCGGGACACCAGGCTCGGCAACCGGCCACAGCCCGAGAACAGACCGGAGGCACCCAAATAAAGCCCAAGCAAGCTGGCCCTCAGTGAGTGCTCTTTTTTAGTACAGAAAGTAAGTCTGCAAAAAAGGAACAGGCACAGGGCTAAAGGATAAAACCCCAAAGAGCATAACATGAATTTGATAGCGAGCCTGTTTCACGATGATTCCTGCTCAACAGTTTTGCAATCTAAAGGCCTCCCCTCCAGGAGCACAACTGTAAGTGCTGAGTCAGATTCTCCAAGGAGATACTGCAGAAGCTTCATTAATTCTTTCCAGCATCTTCCAAGGTATTACTTTGCAAATTACTGCCTGGGCACCTGCACTAAACTTAGTAAATTATTGTTTGGGAGGACTAAATAGTAGTCTGTTTACTATGAAAGAGTTAATGAAGCTTCCAAACTGTCTAATTTTACTCCTAAAGTGCTTTTCCATACTCAAGAACCTAAATCAATCTAGGTATCACACCAATTATGATTAAGAGGTAATCCACTAAACCAGACATTCAATTTTCTTTCCATTCCTTCAGTCTTCCTAAACATGGTAAGTTCCAGATGATGAATGACCGATCAGCAGCCTGAAGAGAGGAAAACAGGAACCCTGAGCTGCTCGAAGCACGGCGAAGGCTGGGACAGGGGTGCGAGGGTGCCCGGCTACATGAAAGTGCCCACGGACACAGGCGGGCCCTCCTCTGCCCTCGCAGCCACCCTCCCCTTCCCCGGACGCTAACCTCCACCCGATGACGAAGGACAGATGTGCTGAGGCCCCTTTAGGCAAAGACATGAAATGAGTATCCTGCAGATAAGACATCTTCATTTCTCTAAACAATGACAACAGATAGCATGAAAAGGAAATATAGTTTTAGACTGGAAGCTAATTTTGGTGGTGAGGGGGAGGTTGGGGGCCTCTCCTGGTACGGCTAGGCCGAAGGTGTGGGCAGCACCCCTGAGCCTCGCAGGCCTGACACTAGTGACACTCCACTGACGTGTCCAGTGGGGCCCCTCCCCAGCCTCTTGAAGCTGATTTCTATCTGCTCGAGTCATTTTCAATCAGGCTTCCAATAATCCCATTTCACGTAACTTAATTTATGAATCAAGGGAAGTCTTAAACAAAGCATTAAACAATGATTTTTAAAAAGATAATATACAGAAAGTAAAATGGAAACACTGTTAAAACATTCCATTTCATTTTATTTGTTTTTATTGTTGATTTTTTGGGTTTGGGCCATACGCAGCAATGCTCAGAAGTTACTTCTGGCTCCGTGCTCAGAAATCACTCCTGGCGGTGCTTGGGAATCATCTGGGATCTCGAGATCGAAACTGTCTTGGAGGCACGCAAAGAAAGCGCCTACCCCCTCTGCTGCCACTCTAGCCTTTCCATTTCATTTTTAAAATATGGGGGAAGAGTATAGTAAGGGTTTGGGGGGGGCACCTAGGGCACCAAGGATGTAACCTGAGTTGGTACAGTTTTATCATTATTAATGTGACAGATCTGATACTTATGTACAGTTCAAAAAACACAAAACACTAAAAAACAGGACCAGAGAACACAATGGATAAGGTACTTTGCATGTAGTCAACCTGTTTCATCCCCAGCACGCCATGTGGTCCCCCAGCAATGCCAAAAAGTGATCCCCAAGCACAGAACTGACCACAGAAGAAGGAGGGAGGGAGAGAGGCAGGCTGTATTTTTAAGTATTAGAGATTTTAAAACAAGTTAAATTCTATGGAGGTATATTACTGTTAATAAAAAATTATACACACACAAATCTGGGTATCAAGACACTGGTTGAAACGACAAACAGAAAAATTAAAATTAATGTAAATCCTTTTGTGTATGTGTGCTTTTGAGCCACACCCGGCATGCTCAGGGGTCACTCCTGGCAGGGCTTGGAGGGACCGTATGGGATCTTGGGGGTAGGACCCAGGTCAGCTGCATGCAAGTCAAATGCCTTAACCACTCACTGTCATATGTCTCCGGCTCTCATGCAAATCTTTTAAAATGATAAGCAGTCTGGTTTATAATTTATTTTCATTTCTATCAAAGTATGGCAAGTTTTTTACACTTCTTTTTAATGACCAATAAAATAAACAGCCCACAACCTTAACTGTAGGTGGAGATCATAATTTCCCTCCCCTAAATTTTTGAGAACAAATATGGGATGTAAACAATCATGGGGCAATAAAAAAGAACATACTTACTGGCCTCTGTGTCATCTGCAAAAACACAAGAGGCTGTTGTAGCCAGAGAAATTTTCAAGATAAATGAAATAAAAGCTTTGAAAGAAAATTTGAGGGGGCCAGAGCAATACTACAGCGGGCAGGGCTTTTGCTTTGCACACAGTCAACCCAGGTTTGTTTGATCCCTGGCATCCCCAAGTACCGCCAGGAGTAACTCCTGAGTGCAGAGCCAGAAGTAGCCCAAGCATTACCAGATGTGATCCAAAAATGCCAAAAAGCCGGGGGGGGGGGGGAATTTGAAGGGCAATCCTCTCAGTCTCATTTCTGAGGACTAAGGGGGAAAAAAAACCTTCAATTCAAATAATAAAACTCATTAATACAGATCTCCTTTGGGAATGCATGTGGGGGGCTGTGATACACAACGTACATGTTAAATATGAAAGAATAAAATAGATTAAGCTTTTCAAACCTCAATGGGGAGACATTTATCTTCCACTGCTAATATGTTTTAAACGTTCAAGTACTTCAACAGAAAAATCACTTAGATTTTTAAAAACACAAACTTGCAAACTTGTTTCAACATCACATGCTCTATCTAGCGGACACGATTACACAGGCGCTCACCCTCCATCTTTGGTCACTAGCTGCCAATCACTCTAACGCTTTTCTAGGATTTGTGCCAAATATCTGGGGACAGATTAACAGCAAGGTATCTTTTTCGGCTGACATGTAAAGATGGTCTAAGATGGAAAAACAACAGTACAAGGTTCATCTGCTTGATCAGTGAAATTTACCATAATTTACACTACCCTGGGGTCTGTTCCAAGTTCTAGTCTAGATCCTGTGGATGCTAAGAGATGAGTCAGTCCTTCCCAAGCACCGCTGCCTCTGCTCCTCGGTCACCGTCGTGGGCGCCACCTCCTCGCTTTAACTAAAGACGTTGGCAATAAATCCTGCAAGCGTCATTCAACTTCTTGCTAGGCCTATGCCTTTTAGTCTGCCTCTCAGACTCTCAGAACACACGATGCGGTAGTGAAGAGGTTAAAATATCCTAAGTAATACACTCAAAGACGTATTCCAAATGTTTAGAAGAGGCTTCTGGAAGCAGGTGACCATTAGGCAGAAACATGAATTTGTTTCCCAATCCAATCCAACTTAAACCAGATCAAAATCACTAACTGGTCTGTTAATGTTTTTCTTTTACACTGTTTTAAGTACGGGGCTGGAGTGATAGTACAGTAGTAAGGGGCTTGCCTCGCATGCAGCCAACAGGAGTGTAATCCCCAGCACCCCATTTGGTCCCTGAGCAAAGAACCAGGAGTAAGCCCAGAACACTCCTGGGTGTGGCCCAAATAAGGGTGTTTTGTTTTGTTACACAAAGTTTTAAAATATATGCAGGGTTGGAGCAATAGCATAGCAGATTAGGCACTTGCCTTGTTCACAACCAATCACAGATCAATCTCTGACACCCCCTGTCTTATCAGGAGTACAGAGTCAGAAGCAAGCCCTGAGTAGCACTAGATACGGACCAACAAAATATTCATTCTCTCTTCTCTCCTCTCTCTCTTCTCTCCTTTCTCCCCCCCTCGCTCCCTCCCTCTCTCTCCTTCCATATCTGTATCTATATCATCATCATCATCATCACCCCATTGATTGTCAAATTTCTCGAGCAATCTCAGTAACGTCTCCATTCATCCTAGCCCTGAGATCTTAGAAGTCTCTCTTGGCTCGGCCCTCCCAACGATGTCGCACTGGAGACTCTTTCAGGGTCAGGGGAATGAGACCCAGCACTGTCACTGGCTTTGGCATATGAATATGCCATGGGGAGTTTGCAAGGCTCTGCCATGTGGGCAGGAAACTCTCGGTAGCTTGCCAGGTTCTCCCAGAGGGAGCTTGGTTTTAAGTTTCTGGATGTTGGCCGTTGGTGGGATTATACAGCGCTGGGGGCAATGACTGGGTGTGACTGCCTAGCTACTGGAAAATGGGAAATCTGGGCGGAAGAGGCCCAGTCCCGATCCAAGCAAGCTTGGAGGTCTCAGCTCCGAGCCCCACACACCTGGTTCCTCTGCCAGTTCCTTCATGCATATATATATATATATATATATATATATATGTGTGTGTGTGTGTGTGTGTGTGTGTATATGCATATATATGCGTATATGTAATGTTTAATTTAGTTGGACTGATTTGGTAGAACTGAGATATGAAATGTTTCAAATTCCATTTTAAAAGGCCTTGCCACCCAAGAAGCACTAAGATTAACACTGAAAATGTGTGAGAGTTTAATGCTACTTGTTACTACAAGTCCATCCTCTGGAAAATGTGAATAGTGATACTGCATACGTATGTACGTGTATATACATGTGAATTAATGTGCACATATAACCGCATGTAACATCCAATTATCTCATAATTAGCCTGATGCCAGATCTTTTTTTTTTAATTCAACTATGCTTTGGGATACACGGTCTAGTCGGGATTTCTCTGAGCATAATCACCTTCCTGTGCGCTCCACTGTCGTACTGGCAGTGGACAGGGAAACAGCACGGATGAAAAGGCAGGAAAACAAACAAATCTATACTGCAGGAGACTAAATATGAACCTACTTACTCACTACAGATTTCTCTGAAGGAAGCTTTCTCCTTAGAAAATGTCATTACAGGTAGTTCGGCTCTAAACCAAATGATTCTTTATTTGCCCTCTTGTAAATATTACTATTAACCTAAAAAATAGCCACGTATATAGGATAATTAATGATACAACATGGGTTTTTAAAAAATTCTATCAATAACAATTTTCCCCAGAGAAAAATTAAAAGTGCATTTATCAACATTACAAAGAATGAAGCATATTTTGTTAATACCTCCTTTCTAAAAGCCAACTGGCTCTCATTTGACATCATCTCTCTCCCTGTGCTCTTAAACTGCTCCAGGAATGCAGAATTTGCTGTGAATAATCACATTTGTAAAATGCTGTAGAAATTTTATCTTTGCTGTCAGAAATCATAAATAAGTCCATTATTTGCTGGTTTACTTTAAAAAAAACTCACACAAATACTACAATGATGTTACTAATAATTTGCTTTTAAAAATCTGACTTAGCATGTTTTAAACTGCAGCTGGGGCTGGAGCGACAGCCCAGAGGCAGGGCGCAGGCCCTGCACACAGCAGACCAGGTCAGCCCCTGCCCCACGCGGCTGCCAGGAGTGAGTGACTCCTGAGAGCAGGTCAGGAGGAAGCCCTGAGCACAGCTGGGTGTGACCCCCAAACAAAAACAAACAAAGTGAATGAAGTTTGCAATGTGAAGGGAATAACTATTACCAAGAAAAATAATTATTTTTTCTCTCAGTTATGCTTAAATCCTTTTAACATGCGTAAGACAAAATGAATAACTAAAATTTTCCAAAACGATTACAATGTGAAGCATTCCAGGACTTCCTATGTTGTTTAAAACTCTTAAAAACAGTTGGCAGCAATTACACATATGAAAATTTTGCTGATCAACAGCTCTCCAATTTCAAATACAAAGAACGGGAACAAAACTCCCACTTTTCCAGCACGAGTTCCAGTAACCAGCTCCAGCTACAATGCACCTTTCTCAATTCCTTTAACACACCCACCCTTCCTACACAACCATCTCTTTGTCTTCAGGCTGTTCCTACCATCGGAATCATATCCTTCTCTGACCTAAATACAGCCTTCAACCTGATGAAATTCTACCTTCACTTCAGCACAAATCTTACAAAATATATGCAACATACAACTTATACCATATACTTGTACAACAATGATGTACATCAATAGCTATTTCTACATCAATAGCTACATAAACTATGATCAGCTGTAAGTCTCTAAGATAAAAGAGTATGTAATCTGGGGCTGGAGCAATAGTACAGTGGGTAGGGCATTTGCCTTGCACGTGGCCAACCTGGGTTCAATTCCCAGCATCCCATATGGTCCCCTGAGCACTGCCAGGGGTAATTCTTGAATGCAGAGCCAGGAGTAACCCCTGTGCACTGCCGGGTATGACCCACAAAGAAAAAAAAAGAGTATGTAATCAACTGTACAAAAGAAGCAATAATACCACTGGTGACCAACAGAGATGCAGGGCTGGCAAAATACCAACCACTAACGTGTGGAAGGATGTCAGATTTTACCAGTAATGCTGAAACCATCAACAAGAATGCAGTCATGAACTTCCATGAGATGCCTCTTAATATCAGCTGAAAAGTATATAAAGCTAGTATGACCCTTATCACCTAGAACATATGCATAAGCTGAGCAATAATTAAATAAAAACCAACCTGGAACAATGGGAAAGACAGTCTGAAACAATGCGGTGAATTTCACAGAAAGCCATGTTCTCCCCTTATCTACACTATCATAAAAACTATTTTCCCAAACACGAGGTGAAGTAAAAATGTCAAGTTGAAGACCAAACTAAAATCAGCAGGTTTTTGGTACCTTGGAGGGGTTTCACAAACAGACTGAGTGGAGAGTGCATCACACCAAGACTGTATCACCTTTACTACTGCAAGTAAACCATATAGATCCTGCCACCTGAAACAGACTAGGGAGACTCCTGATCAGCACGTGCACCCCCCCAATCTTTGTCTGCTTCTGAAAAGCAGACCCCAAACAACTGCACACCTTGTCCTGTTTCGGAAGGTCAGGAGGACAGGGGCCCCAGGAAGGCAGGTGTCAGAGCACTACAGTCCACTTTGTCAAGTTCCTGTCTGAGCCCCACCCCACCCTCCCTCCACCCTCAAGTCACACTGCTCAGTGAAGATTCCCTGCATCACCACCATCCAAATTCCTTGTGACCATCCCAGTGCTCGCTTGTATTTAAAGAGCAAAAATAAAACACCCGGACTTAAAATCTCCTGGCAGATTCCTTTTTCTATTCAGTGCAGCCTAACTTCGTAAGTTCACGCAAGTGAGTGGTTTACGACTGGCTGCCTACCTCTGTTTCCTCGTCTGACCCCAACTCTGCCTACGTCCCATGAGTCCCCAAACCTATCTAGCATGCCGTTTCCCACTCCCAGAGGCTCGCTGTGAGTGAACCCCTCTGCTTCCTGGGCGGTTTCCATGCCCCACCCGCTGCTCCAGCAGGTCTCCGCTGGTTTCTTCTGCCAAGGACTCTCTCTCAGAGGAACCGCAACACTGCACCATCTCGAAGGCCTGCCAATAGCGGGGATCTGGAACTTACCTGTAACAAAGGCCGGCCTCCTCAAAGGTCTGACATCAGCAGGGTTTCCCAGCAAAGCCACGCATGCCTTTCAGGGTATGCCACTAGGAATTTCAGGGTGTTATGCAACAAAAGCTACCTGATACACTCACTGTCTTACTCTCAGTCTAATGGCTAATTCTGGGGCCGGGGGAAGAGAGTCCAGCAGGCAAGCCTCGCCTGGTTTTGTCTACAGGACCTCATGGGGTTCCCCAGCACTGACGGCAGTGATCCCTGAGCACAGAGGAAGGAGTAAGCCCCGGAGCAACACCCAGTGTGGCCCCCAAACCAAACCGAACAAAAAGGCAACTTATGGTTACACTGTTGCTATATATACTCCCCACCCGAGAGTACTAACCTTGCATACAAGAAGCAGATATCATCCTATTGTTTTTATTCCACCTTACTATTTCTCAAGACCATCTTTTATTTGAATTCCCTTCAGAAATGATCATGTAACCAATTAAAGTGTCTTTTCCATGTGCTTTGCTGATTCTTGAGGTAGATATTACGTAAGTGGGAGGAAAATGTACCCTTTCAGTATCACCTCATAAAATGTCACCTCCCTTCAAAGCTGTAATGTTTGTCACGATCAGTTAATTTATTAAAAGATAATTTTCGGCTCATATGATGGCTCCTACAGATAGGTGGGAAGGGAGAACATGTGCCTTTCAGAGCAGATGTGAAGATTTTTTATATGCTGCTTTTAAATCTTTTGGCTGGAATAATAAAATCCACGGGATTTTAAGATCATTTTAAAGCACCTCCACACCAGAGTAACATTAAACAACCACCCAGTGTCCTTCAGTCATTTTCTTTTTCTAGCCCATAGCTCATTATTAAGGTTATTCCAATTTAATTATAGTTTATAATGTCTTGAAGCTCAGATTTGAAATAGTTACATTTGGTTAACAAAAAACATTATGCAATAGTCATCTGGAGAATGGAACCCCAAACTGAAAATTGACCATTTATTTTTCTTTCTGCTCACCATCACAAAGTAATTTGTTTCCTTTCTTGAGCACCTTTTCTCATGTATCTAAGAAAGATATACTTCCTTTTGAAAGAACGTAATTCCCATATTCTGATAAAGAGTAAACTGACATATATCAGTATACAGGTATTATATGCTTAGAGTGTAAAGGGGAGTGTGTATGAGTACCTTGTACCCATGAGTCAATTTCTGCAACACCACAAAAATTATGGGTCCTTACAGCATATATCTGAAATAGCTTAGGCCAATGAAGGTGATGATCTTAGAACAGGAAGGCTAGTTTGTGCATCTGAGTTGCACATTTTGACCAGGAAAACAAAGTCAGACATTCCTCCTGCTTCTGACTTCGAGACCAGTGAGATTCGAACATACTCAAATTAATACAGTGATATTCTTCTGTGTGGGGGGAGGACCCCTCAGCACCAAGGGCAACCATAAGTGTATTAGAACCACCAAAGGAATTTGATCAATTAAGTAATCAGGGAACATAAATTTTTATTTTTACTAACTCCTTCAAATTTAGTATTTCTTTTAACTATGAAAATAATGGTAGTCCACAGTATACTGCCCTGAATGCACCCAATTTCACCTGAATACAGGTAGTGCGACAGAGGTGCATCAATACCTGATTCTAAAGACAGAGCAGATCTACTTTTATGGGCCAGAGATAGTATACAGATAAGGCACTTGCATTGCATTCGGCTGGTTTGACACTGGTTTGAATCATCATATCACATACAGTCCCCTAAGAACCACCAATCATCACCCTTGAGTGCTGCCAGATTTGGCCCCAAAACTCCTATGTTCGCTGCAGCACTATATACAATTGTCAAAATATGGAAACAACCCAAATGCCCACAGACAACTACATAAAGAAACAATGGCACATATACACAATAGAGTACTACGCAGCCCTAAGAGAAGACAGGTAATTTGCCGCAATGTGGATGGATCTGCAGAGTATCGTGTTGAATGAAATTAGTCAGAGGGAGAGAAACAGACTCCAAAAGATCTGTTGTATGTGAGAGAGAGAGGAGAGAGAAAAACCTCACAGACGCATATCAAATGCCCAGTGGCAATCGAAATAAAGAGCAGGAAAATAGCTCTTCAGTATTACGAAGCTGAGGCAGAGGTGAGGAGGACGAGATGGGGACAGGAACAACAGGACAATGAATGTGGGGGGGGTGGAAATGTGCCACAGATGCAGAGAGGGGGCGGGAGGGAAACTGGGGCACTGGTGGAAGGGAGTAGGCACTGGTGAAGGAATTGGTCTTAGAACTATATACGCCTGAAAATCATAAATATCTTTGTAACTTTGTAATTCGCTGTTATTCAATTCTTTAAAATCTGGTATCTCGGGGCCAGAGTGACAGCACAGTGGGTAGGGCGTTTGCCCTGCACGCAGCCGACCTGAGTTTGATCCCCAGTATCCATATGGTCCCCCAAGCCCCACCAGGAATAACTCCTGAATACAAAGCCAGGAGTAACCCCGGCGCAGCGCTGGGTGAGACCCAAAAAGGAAAAAAAAAGCTGCTGTTCAAAAGTCTAATATATTAATTCCTCAAGGTGAACAGCTGCCTAAACATTATAGTGACTCCCCCTAAATCCAATTATTTTAATGCATTAATAAAGTACATTTATTACCATGACAGTTCTGATAACTGTATTTGCTAAAACCAGTTTCTTTATTTTTTTTTTAAGTCACATGTGTAGCACAACCCTCGCTCTGCACTCTTTATGAATTAAGGACATTCCAGGGTCCATCTAAGTAGGGAGGAAGACGAGTATGCTGGAGCTCGAGAGGAGATAAGCCATGTGTGTAAGTATGCATGTATCAATAAAAATTTTTATATATGTACGTATGTAACCATGAAATTTTTAAATAGTAATTATGATGAGGCATCTGTCTATTTGGCACCATCTAAATCCGGCAAGCCATAATTGTACAAGGGGTGTTTAGTGTGTGAGGTTTAGGACATTGTGCCAAAAAACCTAAAGCATCCAAGTTGTAAAACATTGTAATAAGCAGGTAATCCTGGGCCCAGCGTCCAAGTTTCTGCCCTAACCTGTTTCTTATGATTATGATTTTAAAACCTCCCAGTGTCAGCAGGTTCACAGTGAGTCAGACCTGAAATAATAAATGGCTTATTTTCCACCCCGATGGAGGAAATACATCATGGGCTCATTGTGGCTCATTTCACTGAGGCTGTTTTTACAGGAAAATATAAAAATAACTAAGTCATTCCTCCTTACCCTTTTCATTTTAATTATTTTATGAACAAAGCTCTACACGACAACTGATTTTATAAAGAAAAAAGCAAAATAAGATCTCAAAATAATACGTCATGAGTATCTAGAAAGAAACAGAATACACTCAGAAAATTCACTTTCAACCAACAAATGGTTGAAATGGTGGGCAAGATAACTATTAGGTACATTTCTCAAGATAAAGTGCTACTGCTTTAAACTAGAGAGCTGATTTAAACTAGCTAGAGAGCAAGCAGGGGCTAAGGTGCTTGCCTTGCACTCAGCCCACCCAGGTCTATCCCCAGAAGCACATATGGTCCCCCGGGTACCAACAGGTGTCATTCCTCGGCCAGGAACAGCACCTGAGCACTGTCGGGTCGATTCTGTGGGCCCGAAATTAAACAACTGGCCAATCACAAGATAATGCTATTAAAAAATCAATTTTTTTCACCTCTGTTTATGCTAATGGTTACTAGACTTTACAAAACTACATATTTACATGAACTGGAGCGACAGCACAGCAGGTAGGCGTTTGCCTTGCACGTGGCCAACCTGGGTTCAATTCCTCTGTCCCTCTTGGAGGGGCCGGCAAGCTACGGAGAGTACCCTGCCTGCACAGCAGAGCCTGGCAAGCTACCTGTGGCGTATTCGATATGCCAAAAACAGTAACAACAAGTCTCACAATGGAGACCTTACTGGTGCCCGCTCCAGCAAATCAATGAACAAAGGGACAACGGTGCTACATATTTATACAGAAATATATACATGAATTCCAGAACCCAAAGTCTTCTCTCAATTCAATGTTGAAGGAATGCACTTCTTCACTGGCCTCTAGACTGCACACCATCTGTAAAATCTTTAACGCTTACCAATAAAATAATTAGGATGAGTGAGCATTATATTCTGAGCACAATTAGCTTATCCATCCAGAGAAACACAATCTACATGATCTCAAGGGTTTATTTCCAGAAACCACTGATGCTGGTCCCACCGCAGGAGGCAATCTGATTTACACCCACAAAAGGCACTAGAGCAGAGTGGGTTCCAGTTCCATACATGTCAAAATAAATCACAGCAAACAATTAATATTGATTAATTTATGCCTAACTGATTTATATCTAATTGATAACTTATGCTTAATGGCATAGTCATTAAATACATAGATAAAGTGTTAATTTAAGGATAAGAATGAGAAATAGACTGTATTAAAGGTCCTTGAAGTACACATTTTAAGAAGAAAGTATGTGCAGCTATGCTGATTGATTTCACTGGGGAAGTTTAGGCCATCATTCCAACACATCAGGAGAACCCACTCCCTAGGAGGGTCCCAGGTGCGCCTGTCTGCTCTCTTCGCACATCCCGTGTCCCTAAAGACGAGTAAGAAAATAAGAAAAAAACAGAGAAGACAAACATCAGACATTGTACTTCAGTACAGTGGGTGGCATTCTTGCTTTCAAGTATAAAAAGGATTTAAAAGGCAAAAATCTTTTGTTGTTTTGTTTTGGGGGGTCACATCAGCTGTGAGCTCAAGCATCACTCCCAGTGGTGCTCGAGGTACTACAGTGTTCAGGGATCAGCCCAGGACAGCAGTGTGCAAGGCAAGTGTGACCTCTCCCGCTCTTTTATGTAGGATTCTTTTCACCCCCATCTTCAGTGCTTACTCCTGTCTCTGTGCTCAGAATTGGAAGAACCTGAGTTGGTCAAGGGCAAGAAGACACCTTGACTCCCTGTACTGTCGCCTGGTCCACAATTTTACTGCCAACTAGGCTCTATTTTCCCTCTGACAGACTTTTTTCCTTCAGCAACAAAGAGGCACCAAAAAAGGGTAACCTTTTACCAGCCATAATTTAAAAAGATTACTAAGTGATCCCAAGTATTTTTTTAAAGGGGGAATCTTTAAAATATTTAAAAGATCATTGAATGATTTAAAAGATCACTGAATGCACAAAACTTATCCCTACCCAAGAATAACCACTACACCAGTAACACACAGCCAAGTCAAAAATGTCCCTTTTTAAAGGGGTGGCATGCTTCTTGGGGTACTGTCTGTGAGGAATGGCTAAAAATAGGAAGAGGTCTGCTGTGGTCTGTCCTCTCTCCCTGAGGCACACAGTGGGGGCAGGGGGCAGGGGGCAGGGTTATATGTGGTTTTGCAAGAGGTATTTTCAAACACCTCTCTGATCTAAGCTAATTTGTATTTGATTTAGTGTATTTCATTTTTTAAAAAGGGTTACCACACAGAGGGACGTCAAGTCCTCAGACTCAGCCGCCTCCCACCTGGGCCGGGAGCTCTGGCCGGAAGCTGCAGGGGGCCTCCCCCCACAGGCACTAAGCATTTGAATTTCCTGATTCTCACTTGGTTGAGTTCAGCAGGTGATTAGGAGACGTTAACATCTAAGTTTAAACAGTGGCCAGGAGGGGACTGTTGGTGAAGCTTCACTGAGCACTGGCGTGAGCCTGTCTCCAGGCCTCTGAGCCCCGGCAGGCTCCTCCCAAATCCCACACCCAGGTCTGAAGGACAAACTCACATAGGTTCCTTTTTCTCCCCTAAGGTTTTGGTTTTTGTTTCATAATTTAGAGGCCTAAATCCACATCATGGTACCAGGACCCACTGGTGCCAGGGATCAGGCCTGCAGCAAGACAAATGCCTTGGACCCTGTACTCTCTCTCTCTCTCCAGCCCTCTCCTAAGGCTTGACGCAGGCACTTTACGGTCAGGGCCAGTAAAGGGTTCACAGAAAAGGTAACTCAAGCCCCGTCCAGGGGGCAGGGAGGATTTCTAGCAGTCAGCAGAATACACAGACTGCTGGTCGCTAGTTACCTTTTTTCTACATGCAACACAATGGGTTTCCCAGAGGTATTTCCCAGCAGTTTTAGTTCCTGGTTTCAGTGGTCACTGTTTCAGGAATAAAAGCAAAATTCAACATAAAAACCGATGCTGCGAAAGTCCCAGGGAACTAACCTGGCACTGGTGGTTATATGCAAGCTCACCGGCCATACCCTGCTGCTTCTAGAAGCCAAGTACTGCTGTGTACCAGTTCTCCATGTTCCCCAGGTCCCCCTGACCGGAAGGTGGAGGCTAGCTACACTTAACTGCCAGGCTATGTGCTGGCCATAAACTAAGTCCACTTCAAAAAAGGCAGGAGCGGGCCATTGAGAGCGGAGGGGCTAAAGTGTGTATCATGCATGCCCAGGCTCACAGCTCAAGTCCGAGCCCTGAACGGTCACCAAGCTCCAAGAGTGTGAGTCCAGAAGCAGGCAGCCAGGTGGCCCAGGTAACCCATGACACTGCAGGGCCCCTGAGACCCTGCACTGAGCTACAAAGCACCATGAGTTGATCAAGAATATATAGGAGTGCCCCTGGGTACCCTGAGCGCCACCTGGGAGCACTCCCCCAAAAGGAAAGAAGGCCAAAGCACTGCGAAGAAAGACTCTATGTCAAAGCACAGTCCTGTTAGGTGTCACAACACCACATTTAATCCATCTAACCTGAAACTGTGATCTACGGCATCACCAACTTCCTGGAAACAGTCCTAGTCCAGGCAAGACTATGGGGCTGAGACGGTCACACCGAGTTCTAAGCTCACAACTGTAAGGCCACGGGTTGAATCCTTGGGGCTGCTCACCTGCACCAAACCCACCCCAAGGCCCCAGCCCTGGAGGGTGTGACCTCCAGCCACACAGCACAAAGGAGTGAAGGAAAGACTAGAAAATACAACAAAGTGACTTAGAAAATGTTTATACTGTCAGTCCAATCATTTCACAAACTAAGTAACAGGGGGAACCAACCCTCAGTTTTGTCACTGAGAATGATGCAGAGTTTTGCTATTGCAGTCCATGGAAGACCTGGGCCCAGAAACCAAGAGACAAGCAGAAGCTTAGCAATATCTTTCTTCTAGTGGCCAGTTTTCTAAACAGTTTTAGTCATTCAGAGAATACCTCAGACTATCTGAAGTAACATGAACCAGAAAGTCAAGAGCAGAAAGAGAATGATGAAAGCAGTGTTCATCTCCAGAGCATGAAGTCCCACTCAGACCCTCATCAAAAGTCAACTGAGGAGCTGGAGCAATAGCATAGCGGGTAGGGCGTTGGCCTTGCATGCGGTCAACCTGGGTTCGATTCCCAGCAACCCATATGGTCCCCTGAGTACCGCCAGGGTTCCTGAGTGCAGAGCCAGGAGTAACCCCTGTGCATCGCCGGGTGTGACCCAAAAAGCAAATAAATAAATAA
The DNA here is from genome assembly GCF_027595985.1 of Sorex araneus. Taxonomy (NCBI): domain Eukaryota; kingdom Metazoa; phylum Chordata; class Mammalia; order Eulipotyphla; family Soricidae; genus Sorex; species Sorex araneus. The sequence continues at coordinate 221,305,722 of NC_073302.1, forward strand.
ATAAATAAATAAATAAATAAATAAATAAATAAATAAATAAATAGCCAACTGAATTTAAATGTTTTTAAAGCAAGTTATTAAACATATTCAACTATGCAAGTTCAAGTGAAAACCACGTTTTCCTGACTTGAAGACCTCCTTTCAGGAGCAAGCTAGAACCCTATGCCTGCAAGGAGAGCTTGGAGACTGGAGACAGAAATCAACGAGCTGGAGCGAGCACAGGCTTTGCATGCAGGAGGCCTGGATTTGACACCCAGCACTGTCTGGTCAGCCAAGAGCAATGAGCAGCACCAGGAGGGGTGGCCCAAGAGACAGAAACAAGTGTCTCAACAACTCCAGAAGGCACTGGGATCTAAGTGGCACGTGACGATGTTCCCCATCATCGTCCCACTGCGGCAGGAAGCAGGGAACTCACAGATACATGAAAGTCCAATCATAACCTAGCGGGAATTAAGTGCCCACCAAGTCTTGGAGCAAACGCTTCTCTTGGGGAGTCCCTGTTCCCTTGGGGAGACCAGCAGGAAACAGGCAGTCAGTCTGGCAGCAGTAAGACGGTGAAGGAGGAGAGGGGAAGGTGGGCGGCATTTACTGGCAATGAAAGAGGCTGCAATCATGAACTGAGTGTTAGGAAGGTTCACTGAGATGACACCTAGGTGAAAGAACAAAGGGGGGAGAGCATCATTCTGGACACACGGACAGAGCCGGGGCACACGGCAGGTGGAAGCAAGAGTCCACTGGGACCAGCAGCTACAGAGCAAAGGGAAACAAGGCTAGAGAAATGACTGAGAGCACAGAGCTCAGAGAGCCTCCAAGACACTAAGACAACCTCTGCTTTTGCGACGTGCTGAGAAGTCTGGCGTGGAGGGTCACTCTGGGCCTGCCAAGAGGAGGCTGAAAGGAAGCAGACGCAGAAGCAGGAAACAGTCAGTAGGCAAAGCAAGCACCTGTGAGAGGTGAGACCGCCTGGATGCTGGACGAGCAGCGGCGGAGTAAGGGGGGAGGGGAGCAGTGGGAGGAACCCCAACGATGACAGAATCTGTAGGTGGAGGGCAGGGAAGGAGAGCAAAACAGTATTCTTTCCAGATCCACGGATGCTACACAGTTATCTGGAATAGTTACCCAAAGAGAACAAGGACCTTTAGCAGACTGCTGAGTCAAGAACAGCAGTACACACAATGGAAACAAAGTCAGAGAGCGTTGCAGAAGGGCTAATACTTGGAGAAATTAAAAGAGAAAGACAAGAACCCAAACAAGTACTGCTAGAAAATTCTAGCTAAGAAATGGGTCTTGAGGCTGCCTCAAGAAGAGGGTAAGCATCGGTGGTGGAAATAAGCACTGGTGGAGGGATGGCACTCAAGCACTGTAGGACTGAAATGTAATTATGAAACTCTGTAAGGGGGGAGGGGGAGGAGGGTAAGAAAAAGAGCTGCGGGTGAATAAGCTCAGCACAGGAGACAGTGTATGGAGGGCAGGACAGGAAGTCTACCAGTAAAGTCTCCGGGATGGACAGAAAGAGCAACCAGACTGTGATGGGGAATGCTCTGTATTACAGAAGGGAAGTGATGCCACAGGGGCGGAGCCAGGCTCTGTGCAGAGGCCCGAAATGACGGGGTTGGGGCAAATACAAGGAGGTGAAGAGGAAAGCACTACAACTGAAGGGAGAGAGAGAGCAGGTAGGTGTCTGCCTGTGCACAGCTGATCCAGGTTCAATCCCACCTAGCACTGCAAGTGGCCCCTCAGCCCCCACCTAGAATGATCCCTGAGCACAGAGCCAGGAGTAAGCCCTGAGCATGGCCAAGTAGGGCCCAAATCCAAGACCTAAGTTTTAAAAGAGACTCAAGGAATGGAAAGAATCACAAGTATTTCACAGAAGCTTAGACTAGGGGGAAGGAGGAGCACCAGGGCCAGACAGAAGGGTTGGGAGAAAGTAGCACCAACCCTCCTCCAGAATCAGAGTTGTCGCTAGCGGACTCTTATAGGAAGCACTAAGGGAATTTGGAGACATGGACACACACGGCCCCAATCTACAGACAGACAGACAGACACACACACACACACACACGGCCCCAACCTCCATCCTCGCTCAGTAACTGAAAGCACTGTAACTAATACTGACCACCTCAGCCTCATTTTCTTACAGGCAACAAGGCAACCAAATCACAACCGCCTGTCAAAAGTGACTTCAACATCTCCAGATACGCCGCCCAGAGCAGCTCAAGGTGAAAGAACACTAACCACGCAAGGAAACGCTGGTCCACAAGCAAGCCAGCACTCTACACTTCTAAGCTCCCAGCACTGGGTTCCAGGCCACAGGATCCGTCTAGTTGGTGATTTTTGCTAAAATGGGTGAAGGGAGAGATAAAACTTCAGTCACGTTACTGAAGACTGGGTTACAAAGCCCAGAATACCAAGAGACAGACACACCTGGACTCTATCCCAGGTTTTCTTCATACCCAAGCCTGATTTCCACAACCAGCAAGGGGAGTAATGACACCATCCAGCTCTTTCATCAAATGAACACTCAGAGCAAGCGTCTAACAGGCAGGGATGCTGAAAGGAAGCCATCTCACTAACTCGTCTCCACGCTGGGTTCAGTTTAGGTGTGTGTAGTTTAGAGCCATACCTAGTGGCAATGCTGGGGATCTAACCCAGCACTCTTGCATTTAAAGCACTCTGCACTTTCTCTGAGACATCTCTCCTATCATGAATTCAATTTTCATTTCCACTGGTGTTCCAGTAGTAGGGAGCAATACAAAAATGGGTTTCCTGGGGCCAAAGCAATAGCACAGCAGGCAGGGCGTTTGCCTTGCACGCAGCAGACCCAGTTCCATCCCCAGCACCCCATACGGTCCTCTGAGCACTGGCAGGGGTATTTCGTGAGAGCAGAGCCAGGAACCCCAAACATCGCTGGCTGTGGCCCCCCCAAAGACACAAAACCAAAAAAAGGGATCTTCTTACCATGTCTAAACAGCCTTTGTGATTGCTAACTACCTGCATATGTTTGCAATTCTTCAAAATATTCGATGCTGTATTTCAGCCTTCATATGGTGTTTAATGTTACTGTAGATGGAGGAAGATTTACAGAAAGGGTATTTTTCTTTTTCTTTTCTTTTTTTGCTTTTTGGGTCACACCCAGCAATACTCAGGGGGTTACTCCTGGCTCTGCACTCAGGAATTATTACTCCTGAAGGTGCTTGGGGGAACCATATGGGATGCCAGGGATAAAACCCGGGTCGGCTGCATGCAAGGCAAACTCACTATCCACTGTGCTATTGCTCCAGCACCCAGAAGGGATATTTTAGGGGAGATGTGAGAGAGAGAGAGAGAGAGAGAGAGAGAGAGAGAGAGAGAGAGAGAGAGAATGAATGAATAAAGAACTGCATGAGCTGACTGAATGTCTTTTTTTTTTTTTAATTTTATTGAGTCACCATGAGATAATTACAAGCTTTCATGTTTGGGTTACAATCACACAATGATCAAGCACCCATCCCTCCACCAGTGCACATTCCCCACCACCAATATCCCTGGTGTATCCCCCCTTTCCCACCTCCCCCTGCCTCCATGGCAGACAATATTCCCCATACTCTCTCTCTACTTTTGGTCATTATGGCTTGAAACACAGACACTGAGAATTCATCATGTTTGGTCCATTATCTACTTTCAGCATGTATCTCCTATCCCAACTGGTTCCTCCAGCCATCATTTCCTTAGTGATCCCTTCTCTATTCCATCTGCCTTCTCCCCTCCACTCGGGCAATCCTCCTGGCCCTTGTATCTACTGTCCTTGGGTGGAGCTGACTGAATTCCAACATGACACCCTAAGACATCATTCCTCCAATGCACACTCCCATACCTGACATACTAAGCAAACATCTATTACTGATAAATTTCAACCCTTAAAAATTACCTTCAAGGGCTGGAGAAATAGTTCACAGACTAAGCACAAGCAGAACATGCGCTATGTACAAAAGAACTAGTTTGATGCTCAGCACTGCACAGCCCCCGAGACCACTGAGGGGACTTCCAGGACCAGAGCCTGAGGAGTTTCGAAGTGCCAAGTGTGGCCCTCCCCAAAATAAATTTTTTTTTTAGTTTACTCCTATTTTTCCCATTCCCCAAGAGTAGAGCTGTAAATAAAAAATGGAGGAGTGATGTTCTGCTCATAAACAATTTCAGACAGAGACTTCTTCAAGGCATTATCTGCTTCAAGGGTTTGATTCAAAGATTTAAACTTACACCAATCATTTTATGGCAACACATTTTAAGACTCCTCAATTCCCAGCTCAACATATATCTTTCATCAAGTGTACCACTAAATCAAAACAAAACCTAATTTACACTTATTCAACCTTTCCTCTAATCCTCCAATGCAAAAGTTAAAAAAAAAAAAAAAACACAGTGAAAGACAGGTAAAGAGAAGACAAAACAGACTCGGAAATGACTTCTGAAGAATCAGACAACCATTATACTAAAACATACTTCTCCAACTATCAAATATATGACCACAAAACAAATGACTGGTATATCACTGTAGCAACAAAGCCCTCTTAACTTGACAGGGGAGTCAAGAACAGTTGTTATTACTGTTGGTTCTATTAATATTTTTATATACCTATGTATCACATGATACTCATTACCAAAATGGTTATTGCAAACTTGCCAATGAAAAGAAGCAAAAAGAGAAAAGCAAGAAAATCAATAATAGGATAAATCATACTGTATTTTATCTGCCAGAGAGCTAGTACAAAAGTCAAGGCACTTGCCTGGCATGCAGTTGTGGCTATGACCCTACTCAAACCCCAGCACCATATACAGTTTTCCAAACACAGCCACGTGTCATCCCCGAGCATAGAGTCAGATCTGTGGTCCTGAGCACAGCTGGAGGTAGCCCAAAGTTTTTGAACAAAAACAGGGTGAGGGGCTGGAGCAATAGCACAGCGGGTAGGGCATTTGCCTTGCACGAGGCCGACCTGGGTTCGATTCCCAGCATTCCATATGGTCCCCTGAGCACTGCCAGGGGTGATTCTGAGTGCAGAGCCAGGAGTAACCCCTAGGCATTTTGAGTGAAATGAATAAAACAATTTGAATAAAACAATTTGAGTGAAAGCTGCACCAGGGTGAAAAATATTTTCCATGTACTGTGTGTAACATATTATGTGTATCATATTATGTGTATCATGTATTGTGTATTTGAAGACCACTTGTTTTTAGATCACACCAGGCAGTGTTAAAAGACCATTACTGGGTGGGCTCAGAGACCACAGTACTGCACTATCTCTCTGGCCCCCGGACCAAGATTATTTTAGAAAGTGCCAGTCCTGGGAGCCCCCGAGAGATAGTACAGCGGATAGGGTGCCAACAATGCACATGTCTGACAGGGTTCAATCTCAGGCATCTCATATGGCCGCCTGAGCACCACCAGGAGTAATTCCTGAATGCAGGCAGAGTCATGACTAACCCTTGAGCATCTCTGGGTGTGGTCCAAACAAAATCAAAAAAACAAAAAAAAAAAGAAAGCACCTGTCCTATGATAGAGGAAATGAAATCCACATATATCAGTTATACTTCAAAAAAGCACTTTCTCAAAAAAGCACACAACAGGGGCTGCAGTGACAGCACAGCGGGGAGGGTATTTGCCTCCTTGCATGCCGCCGGCCGGGTTCGATTCCCAGCATGCCAGGGGTAATTCCTGAGTGCAGAGCCAGGAGTGACCCCTGTGCATCGCCAGGTGTGACCCAAAAAGAAAAGAAAAAAAAATGCACCATAGGGCCAGAGAGAATAGTACAGCGGACAGGGGGCATGTCTTGCATGAGGTCAACCTTGGTTTGATCCCTGAAACCAACATGGTCCACTGAGCACTGCCATGGAGTGATTCCTGAGCACAGAGCCAAGAGAAAGCCCTGAAACATCACCAGGTGTAACCCATAAAAACCAAAAAGAAAAAAAAAAAGAAAAAAGGAAAAAATCCCACGGACCAGGAGGAGCCCTAAGAGCCCAGTCTTCATGCACCCCGTGGCCAGTCAGTCAACACTTTCTAACGTCAGTCTTCTTGACCCTCTCCTGCACCCTGTGCCCCTGAGCCCATGCCATCTGCGCTCGTCATCTATGCTCACCATTCGTAGGACTACTTCCTAGAACAGAGGCTGTGAACTCAGTCTGGACTCGAATCTCAGCTCTGGCAAACCCAGCCCTCAGAAGCCAATCTGTGAAACTACAGACGGGCACTGGCAGAAGGAGCACAACACCTGAGGTGGCACCTGCCCTGCAAACTGAAATTACACAGAGTATTGCTGTCACTCCCTCTGAGCAGCTGCAGTACTGAAGTCTGGGGACCTTCTTACACATGTTTCCTCCTCTCTGAAGCGCCGTCCCCCTGGCCCCCGTTACAGTCACATACTTGGGTGAGGCCAACCTATGCTCTGCCATGCCGACTCACAGCATGCTCTGCAGTCTTTTATTTATTTTGGCGGGGCCAAGCATCTAACATGTGTCCTACCACTGAGTCACATGCCTGGCCCCTGGGGGTTCAACATTTAAATTCAACACTGCATTGAAATTCAATGTCAGACCGTAATACCTGAAGAAGCCCAGCAATAAACGTCAATGAGTACCTGTCATAAGAGCTCAGAAGTGCCTGGCCACATCTGGCTGTAAAGTGACAGGACCAGCTGCCCCCCCTAAAGAACTTAAGTTGTGGGCCTCGGTTAAATCCTGGAAAGAAACCCCACGTCCAGATGCTCCGTGAGGCATCGGGCTCCTCATGGTCTTTCTGGGGTCCCAGACTGCATAAGAGAAAGCTGCTAGTGTTGGGGGGTCAGGAGCCACTGTGGAAGGGAGTCGGGGACGCGTGAGCCGTGAAACCAGAGGCAGATGGTCAGGGACTAGTGGTCAGGAAGGCTCCAGAAAGAACAAATAACAGTGGTTATGTTTTTCTCAAGCTCAGCACTCAAGCCAATTGACATACAGTATGAAAAGAACCTTTAAATTGGGTCCTATTTCATATTTTTTTAACTTACTAAAAAATGCTCTCAATAAAGAAAAATAAATCTGCTACCACAAAAAAAAGTTGAGGAGAGGGCCGGAGTGACAGTACAGCTTTTTGACTTGCATGTGGCCGATCTGGCTTCGATCCCCGGCATCCCATATGGTCTCCAAGTACCGCCAGGAGTAATTGCACTCCCCTGAGCATCGCTGGGTGTGACCCAAAAAGCAAAAAAAAAGAGAGGAAGAGGTACAAAACTTAGCTGAACTGGGAACCCCAGATATGCGAAAATGCTAGGTATTTTGTTTGTTTTTTTCCTTTTTGGTTCACACCCGGCGATGCACAGGGGTTACTCCTGGCTTTGCACTCAGGAATGACTCCTGGTGATGCTCAGGGGACCATATGGGATGCTGGGGATCGAACCCGGGTCGGTCGCGAGCAAGGTAAAGGCCCTACCTGCTGTGCTATCGCTCCAGTCCCAAAATGCTAGGTATTTTGTTCTAGGAATTCAAGTACCACAATTTAAAGGGCAAGGGGATTAAATTAAACTGAAACCCTGAGGATTTCAGATTATACAGAAGGATGTGCAGTTTTATATACATGAGAACTATGGGGAATTCTTCAAAAATTTTATGCCACTACTAAAAAACAAAATTTATTTATCAACCTGGAAGTGCTTGGGAGTTTGGGACACAAGTGGTGCTGAGAACGGAACCCAGGCCCCCACAGCAAAAGCGCGTGTTCTGGGCTCTTGAGCCATCTCTCCAGCCCGAGGATCTTTTTTCTTTCCTAGGGGCATTGCAAAACCGCTCATGATTGGATCTCAGTCATACAGTATTCCGACCTATCCCTCCACCAGTGTACATTTCCCAGCACTGATGTCCCCAGGTTTCTGCCCATCACCCCCCACCCCTTGCCTGCCTCTATGGAGGTGTATGGCAGGCACTTTACCTATCTCTCCCCCAACCCCTCTCTCCTCACTCCCTCCCTCTCCCCTCTCTCCTTTTCTTGGGCATTGTGGTTTGCAATAGATACTGGAAAGCTTATCAATATCCCTTACTGGGGCTGGAGCAATAGTACAGCGGGTAGGGCGTTTGCCTTGCACGCGGCCGACCCGGGTTCGATCCCCAGCATCCCATATGGTCCTCTGAGCACTACCAGGGGTGATTCCTGAGTGCAGAGCCAGGAGCAACCCCTGTGCATTGCCAGGTGTGACCCAAAAAGGAATCAAAAAAAGAATATCCCTTACCTATTTTAAACCTTCAGATGCTGTCCAACGTGATCATTCCCAGCTATTATTATCATAGCGCTCTCTTCTCTATCTTACCTACCCTCAGCCCCCCACACACACTTGTGGTTAGTTCCAGCCATTGGCCAGTCCTACTAACTCCTGAACTCCTGTTTTCCCTGACCATGGACATTATATATATATATATATATATATATATATATATATATAATTTTTTTATATGTATACACACACACACACACACACACACACACAAATGAGTGCAGTCATTCTGTATCTGTCCCTCTCCTTCTGACTAATTTCTTCACTCAGCATGATTCTCTCCATGTCCATCCATTTATAGGCAAATTTCATGACTTCATTTTCCAAGGATTCACCTTTACAGGGGGGGAGAGCAGGGCCACCCACACCCAGTGGTTCTCAGGGCTTACTCCTGGTTCTGTGCTCATGGATCAGTGCTCTGGGGGAAAATAATGAGGTGCTGGAGATGGAACTCTGGGCCAACAACATGTAAGGCAAATACCTAGCCCACTTTATTGTCCTTCCCCACCCAGCTTCACTTTTAATTGTACGTAAGAGAGGTCTAAACTTCTGAACTACCCCGTGAGCACTGTGAAGACTACAATGCTTTGGCAATACCACTGTCACTTAAGACATTCCAATGTCTTAAATAGGAGGGAAAGTGCCTTGCCACAGAATACCGAGACTCCTGTCAGGGGCACCCCTTTAGCCAATGATGAGAATAAAGACTGAAGAGGCAGCGCCTTACACAGAAGCCTTCCGCTCCCCTGAAGAGGCAGACTGGGGTGCAGGTAGAGGTGGGGGCGCTGAGGGCTCTGCCTGACATAAATTAGGCGTTGTGGGTGAGTAGGCAAGAAAGACTGAAGCCACTAAGCTGAGTAAGAAAAATGAAGATGACGCAAAAGTAATGACTGAGGTCTTTGCTCTCAACCCTGCAGGGCAACTAAGGCAGGGGCGGACGTGCTGTCATGGGCTGGGTGAGGTACTATATGGAAAAGGGCTCCATTCCAAAATAAAGTTTGGGGCCTCCCTCCTGTAAAATATGCATATGCCCTCACACCACAGTGCCAAAATTCACTCAAAAGGATCAAAGCCCAAAACACGTGCACTAGTGCTACTAAACTCTCAGAAAAAAATATAAACATGAATCATTCTGACCTTGAGAGACGTGAAACCAAAAGCCCAAGTAGAAGGTTAAAAAATAAAAGACCACCAAAATTCTTAAAAATTGTCTCAAAGAACACCACCACCATTTGTATATCTACGTTTGCAACATTACTTATAGTAGCCAAAAAGTGAATTCAGGGGTTGTAGAACTAGTACAGGTGGGTAGGGCTCTTGCCTTGCATGCGACCAAACCAGGTCTGATACCTAGCACCACTTAGGGCCCCCTGAACTCTACCAGATATAACCCAAAAACTGGGGGGTGGGGGAGCTAGAGCAACAGTACAGTGGGTGCTTGCTTTGCAAACATAAACAAATAAAACTGGGCTAGAGAAATAGAGTGACAAGGTGCTTTGCACAAGGCTGACCTGTTTTAGTGAGTGATGCTAAATTCAGTCCTCCCAAATTCCCTGAGTTCTGCCATGAGATAACCTGAATGCAGAGCCAAGAATAAGCCCTGAGCAGAGCCAGGTATGGTGCCAAAGCAAAAGAAAAGCAAAAACAGGATGCAATTCAAGTGTTTCAATGACAATGATGAATAAACAAAAACAGTATATTCGTACATGAAATTATAACAGTCTTTGAAAAAATGGGGAAACTGCTACAATATAAACTAGATGTTAAAAGACATGCTGCTAAGTGAAATTAGTTTTAAAAGGACAATTACTGCATGATTCCATACATAAGGTATTTACAGCAACTTAAAAACAGAAAGTAAGAATGACGTTGGCCGAGTCTGGCAGCAGAGGTTGATCAGCACTGGCAGGAGGTGGGTACATGGGCGTGCAAGCACAGCATCAGAGAATCCACGCCAAGGAAGGACTGACTGATGCGACTGTTAACAGGTAGAGACTTTCCACTTTACAAGATGAAAAGAATTCTGGAGACTTAGTGGTGACGACTAGTAAACAATGGAAAAGTATTTAGTGTCATTAAACTTTATACACTGAAGCATGGTTATGATGGTAGATTATGTGTATTTTACCACAATTAATATATATACATAAACAATAAAATATTATTTGGCAATAAAAAACTAATCATATGATTCCATTAATATGGAAACCTAGAGTAGGCAAATACATTAAAAGTTTGGGGGGCTGGGGCAGTAGCACAGCAAGTAGGACGTTTGCCTTGCACGCAGCTGACCCAGGTTCAATTCCCAGCATCCCCTATGGTCCCCTGAGCACCGCCAGGGGTAATTCCTGAGTGCAGAACCAGGAGTAACCCCTGTGCATCGCCAGGTGTGACCCAAAAAGCAAAATAAAAAATAAAGTTTGGGGGAGCTGGAGAGATATTGCAAGCAGGTAGGGTGTACATGGCAAACCCAGGTAGATCCCCAGCACCCCATATGGTGCCTAAGCTCGCCAGAGTGTTGTTCTCTGAATACAGAGCTAGGAATAAACTGAGTACCACTGTGTGGCCACCCCCGAAAAAAAAAATCATACATATGTGTGTGCAAAAGAGTGTGTATGTGTGTACATGACAAAGTTCCTTGGAATTCATCTACTGACACTGCAGCCTAGTTTTGTGCTAGGGTAATCTCTAAGAAAAAACTCAGCAAGTAACTAGTTCATGTCTACACAATTACACAAAAACATATATAATTTTCTTGCTATATAGGAAAAAACAAACTTCACTTAGATATTAGCAAACAGGTAACTCTAAGTACAATAAGCTGATAACCAACCTAAATAGTTAGCAAAAAAAAAAAAACCCACCCATACATTTTTGTAGTAGTAACTATGTAAGAAAACAAGCAGTTCTGAGGGCCAGAGCAATGCTAGAGAATGGGCAGGGTGTCTGCCTCGAATGCAGCCAAGCTGGGTTCGATGCCCAGCATCCCACAGAGTCCCAGCACTGCCAGGGGTAATTTCTGAACATCGCTAGGTGTGGCTCCAAAACAAAAACAACCAAGAAATCAAGTGGTGTTAATCCTAGTCCATCCCTGTTCTCTATTACCCCTCCGGAGTGGCGCTCAAGGACACAAGACAGTGTCTGCGGGTACTCGGAGCAGCCGTACGACTCTCCATGCTAACGCCCAGCAATGTGCTTCATAGGGGCCAGCAAGAACTCAGGGATCATGGACCAATCTCGGAGCCTCACACAGACAAGGTATGTAACACATGCAAGGTACGCAACTCCGGGCCCTCAGTTATATCCCTGACCCCTGGTACCAATTTTTTTTTTAAAAAAACTAAGTTTCGTCAAGGTAGCATCATTCACTAAAATCTAAGCCTCTAGACTGAACTCACAACATTTGTGATTCGTAACCAATTAAGTATAGCAATCATCACCATGCGGAGCACCTGCATTGTTCTCCCTGCCTGGAATGAAGTACTAACCCCAGAAATGATTACAAAAGGGCCTTCCAATCAAGAAATCAGAAGGCCTGACTTATTGCACATTAACCAAGAAAAAAGAAAGTTAAGGAAAACACTAGTTCCCTTTCATTGTTCCCAAACTTCCAGCTAGGAAGAAAGATAAGGCATGAACTCAAGATGAGAAAATTTTTCTGTGCATTACTAAATAGGTCAGTCAGCATTACAGAACCAACTACATCGCAAACGTACATTTAGGAAAAATAAGCATTTCTAGTAAAAATTCAACGCAGATGGGTGATTTTTTTTTTCTTTTTGGGTCACACCTGGCGCTGCTCAGGGGTTGCTCCTGGCGGTGCTCAGGGGACCGGATGGGATGCTGGGAATCGAACCCAGCCTTAACCCCTAGTTTCAATCCAACACCCTACCCGCTGTGCTATCGCTCCAGCCCCACATGGGTGATTTTTAAAGACAGGTTTATTACTGTGCTCCGTGGCAGTATGGGTATAAAAAAGGAACGGAGGGGCTGGAGCGATAGCACAGCAGGTTGGGCGTTTGCCTTGCACGCGGCCTACCCGGGTTCGATTCCCAGCATCCCATATGGTCCCCTGAGTGCAGAGCAAGGAGTGTGACCCAAAAAGCAAAAAAAAAAAAAAAAAAGGAAAGGAAAGGAAGAGAGCTCAGAGGCAGGTCAGGCCTCAGCGAGGGCCGGAGTTCATCCCACCACGGCCTACCTATTCCCAGTCCCAACCACTCTGGCACCAGGAAGCTCTCCAGGGTCCACCCCCAACCACTCAAAGTGATCCTGGAGAGCACTTGTTAAGTGGCCTTGCGGGCCTATGAGCACTGCTTGGGAGAGCCCTCACCACACACACACACACACACACACACACACACACAATTTGGTTTTGTTTTTGTTGTTTTTTCATTCAGCTTTATAATCCATTTGTTTAACACTACAGCAACTTTTGCAATCAGGCTTAAAATCCTTGCACAAATAGCCTGTTTAAAACTGTAATTGAAATACTTATATCAGTTTTCGCAGAGTATTTGTATGGACGAACACTTAGTAATGTCGAGGCTGGAGCGATAGCACAGCCAGTAGGGCGTTTGCCTTGCACGAAGCCGACCAGGGTTGATTCCCAGCATCCCCTATAGTCCCCCGAGCACCGCCAGGAGTAATTCCCGAGTGCAGAGTCAGGAGGGGTCCCTGAGTAAGCATTGCCGGGTGAGACTCAAAAAGAAAAAAACAAAACAAAACTTGGTAAATGTCTCAAATCTCGCCAATACCCAGATTCCTCCCCTCCGATCACAGGTGACTGTTGGCAGGGCATGTGGTCCCCTGCACAAGAAGGGCCTCCGGCCGAGAGGCATATGGCTGGTGAGCGTGAAGCCTGTGGGGACAGCGTAAGGCTTTCCACGATGGATGATATCATCACAGTCCTTTGCCCTCCTCTGCCCCGCCCTCCCCTTAGGGTCCCAACTTGGTCCTAGCCACTGGGATAAACAGTGCTCTAACAACTGTCCCCTCCCTGCGGGCCCACCACACTAAATCACAGACCCACAGAAGCACACATCTGTCCAAAAAAGCTGTGGGATGAGATAAACCTCTGCCACTTACAATTGCCACAAAGACTACTCAATCTTGGGTGTCTACTTCTACCTTTCTTGATCTCCTGACAATAATAATTTGTGGAACAGTGAAAAGTTACTGTCAGAAACAGCAATTTCTTGAGAGGCTGGAGCAACAGCACAGCGAGCAGGGTGTTTGCCTTGCATGCGGCCGACCCAGGTTCAATTCCCAGCACCCCATATGGTCCCCTGAACAATGCCAGGGTTAATTCCTGAGTGCAGAGCCAGAAGTAACCCCTGTGCATTGCTGGGTGTGACCCAAAAAGGAAAAAAAAAATAGCAATTTCTACAAGAAGCCCTGTGCAGTAGCCTGAAATAAGTACAAGCTAAATACATAATACTAATTATAAAAAGTGACATTTCTTTGTTTTGTGGTGATGCCCCTCTGTGCTTGGCTGACTTACTCCTGGCTCTGTGCTCAAAATCACTCCTAGTAATGATGGGGGACCACATGGGGCGCTGAGGATGGAACCCAGTCTAGCAGGGTGTAAGGCAAGTCCCTACCAATTGTACTATCTCTCGAGCCCCCAAAGTGACATTTCTTGAGAACCACATGGCAGTTACTGTCCTTTAAGCATTTTCTAGGTGTCAGTTGTGAGTTCTCACAAAATCTTTCACATTGCCCAATTTACAGATAAGGAACCAACGCACAGAAATTAAGAATTTCATTCATGGTCCGGAGGGATAGCTGAGTGGTCTGAGAGCATGCTCTGCATGAAGGTGACACCGAGACCAGATTTTCCAGTCAGCAAGACAGGGTGCCCAGAGTACAAAGTCAGAAGAAATCTCCAAACACTACTGATCGAAATCAAAATGAAAGAATTTCCCAAGTGGAGGGAGTCTGGATTAAAAACACCTGAGGTGTTGCGCTCAGGCTGCCCCATCAGGAACAGCAGCCGTCGTGTGCCGAGGGTCCCGGTGGGAAAACGTCATACAAAGCCCTTACTTGGACGTTGCCCTTGATCTTAAGTCTTCCTTACCTTACAGTTTTTAACCAACTCAAAGATAAGACTCGTATCTTCTGCCTCTAGTACTCCCTCCCATGCTAACGTGACTCTTAATAGTGGCCATTTATAAAGCACTTTCAACCCGCCAAACTCTGCATTTAGGTATTCCTGTATTTTACTGAAAACCTGTAACCCGAGACTCAGCGGTGAAACCTGGAAGACAGCAGTGCCGGAGAACTCTCTGGACCCTGTGCCAAGCCAATTCCACCAGGCACCCCAGGTGGAGCATGTGGGCCCTCCCCGCCCACTCCAGATGAACCCCCCGGTGGCCACACACTTCCAGAAGAAAAACCCGGGTACCGGGTTCAAGGACTAAGACTCCAGCAACATGGCAGCAGAAATGGTTGGTCCCTTCCCGTCTCCCACCGCCCTAGGGTCCTCGCCAAAGGTCTCCAGGCCATATTTAAGCATGCCAGTGGCCTTGATCCAGAGACTCACAAATGAATCTCAAAGTGGACTGGTTCCCTACAGAGAGGTCTCTGGACCCCAATCATTTACACATTTAGAATTCCAGGAGCCCCCATATTCGTAATAAGCAGTAGAAAATAAATTATCTAGAAATCTACCTATGGCACGCAGGCTTGAATGGTGATGGGAACGTATAACAGTGGTGGGAAGGTGTAATGGTGGTGGGATTGGTGTTGAAATACTGAATGTAATCAATTAATGTGAACAACCTTATGAAAATAAAAACTTAAAAATTAAAAATCCCACAACCTCTGTGTTACTACACACATATACACATACATTCTTCCCCCTTCACTTTGCTGCCATTGCTCTGGTGCCAGCGGACAATGCATCTGCCACCAGGCACGGGGGTGGCACTGGGAATCAGAGGAGAGTTCAGGAGAGCACTCAGGGGGTGGGCAGTGGTGGGCATCAGACTCCAGGCCTCAAGCATGCGAAACAGGCCTGTACCCTTGAGCAGTCTAAAGATTAGAAAACTAAAGCCCAGTGTGGGAACGGCCCACGTGACTAAGTTTCAAGTACCAAAGGCAGGACTTAACCCACGGCATTGTGACCAGCAAAACACAGGTGCTTAGCCACTCCAGTATATTCAATTTCTCCCAACTAATAATTTTAAAAGAATAATTATCACACCCATGGTTTAATTAATAATACTTCAGAATGTCAAAAATACTATTACCTATAAGTTAACAACAAATTAAACGGCTAACCTACTGTGCTCTAAGGTCATCTCTTCTAAGCTGCAGTACACACTTTAATCAACAGTAATATCATAGCACTGGGCATCACCTGGGCTCAGACTCAGCATGTGGGAAGGGACTAGGGGCTAAATTCTCAGTATTACGCTGTCAGATGGACTGGAGCGATAGCACAGCGGGTAGGGCGTTTGCCTTGCATGTGGCTGCCCTGGGTTCGATTCTTCCATCCCTCTCAGAGAGCCCGGCAAGCTACCGAGAGTATCCCGCCCGCACAGCAGAGCCTGGTAAGCTCCCCGTCACGTATTCGATATGCCAAAAACAGTAACATCAAGTCTCATAATGGAGACATTACTGGTGCCCACTCGCGTAAATCAATGAGCAACGGGACAACAGTGCTACATACAGTGCGGTGCTACGCTGTCAGACAGACATCTACCACTAAACCACGTTCCTATCAGCAGTAGAGGAGACAGAATACTGTTGAGGAAACTCTAAATCTAGGAATAACCTGTTTTAGGTAAGAATGGTACAACGGAGCAACAAACCAGATAACTTAAGGACCTGGTAATTTTTTTTTAATTTTTTAAATTTTATTGAATCACTGTGAGATAGTTACAAGCTTTCATCTTTGGGTTACAATCTCACAATGATCAAACACCCATCCCTCCACCAGTGCACATTCCCCACCACCAATATCCCCAGTATACCCCCCTTTCCCACCCTCCCCCTGCCTCTATGGCAGACAATATTCCCCATACTCTCTACTTTTGGGCATTATGGCTTGCAACACAGACACTGAGAGGTCATCATGTTTGAGGACCTGGTAATTTGAAAGGTTGCTAAAAAACGTGTCAAGTCAGATGAGAACATCAGCATAATAATTTGGCAAAATAAAATTGATAAAATTAAACTGTAAGATAAACACAGTATGAATCTGTATTTTTTAAATGTTTCTATAAAAAAAAATGTGATGTGTCAGTTTCTAAATGTGCTTTTCTAGCCCTTTACAAGAGAAATTAAGGGCTGGCTAGTATAGTGGGCCGCTTGCCCTGATTCGGTCCAACCCAGTGTGACCCTCCACACCCCAGATGGTCCCCCAAGCCTTTCTGGGAGTGATTCTTACACACAGAGCCAGGAGTAAGCCTGGAGCAGGGCCTGGTGTGACCCAAAACAAACCAAAAAAAAAAAACAAGAGTAGCTATATTCAGGTGTTTTCCAAAAACCAGTTAGGAGAAGGAAAGACTTCTGCCCTCAGAGTCGAAGAGCTTGCAACCAGGGGCCGAAGTGACAGCACAGCAGATAGGGCATTTTCCTCAGCATCCCATATGGTTCCCCCAAGCACCACCAGGAGTAATTCCTGAGCACAGAGCCGGAGTATTCCCTGAGCATAGCAGGGTGTGACCCCAAATGACCAAAAAAAAAAAAAGTTTGCGATTAGATGAAATCAGAAAAAGAGACTGAGCCTTTGAGAAATTCTGTAAGAAAGTACTTGTTGCTGGGGCTGGAGGGACAGTACAGTGGGTAGGGCATCTACCTTGTACACAGCCAACCGGGTTCGATCCCCAGCATCCCATACGGTCCCCAGAGCACCAACAGGAAAGATCCATGAGCGCAAAGCCAGAAAGAACCTCTGAGAATCACCAGGTGTGACCCAAAAAGAAAAAAGTACTTGTTCCGAAGGAATCAAAGGAAAGTGGGGTTCCATTCAACAGTGAAGAAATCTCTGGCAGGCGGCAAAGGAGACAGGCTGTGCCTGAGCAAAGAAGAGCAGCAGCTCAGGGACGCGACGGGGGGAGCCCAGGCTGAGTGCCTGGCTGACATCCACAGCTGGCACAGAGGGGCCGAGGGCAGCAATTGTCCCGAGAAAGCCAGTGACTTCTCAGGAGAGCAAACTCCATGTACATGAGGCTAAGGAGTAGAGAGGGCACAGAAGGCTCTGGAAGTCAACCCCTTTGACTCACTTAGTAAATAATTAGCTTTAATGCAGTAGGGTTTGCCTAGAGTAGATCTCTCGACCTTGGCAGAACTAACATTTTGCCTGGGGGCAGGTAAACGAGGGGGATCTTCCTGCCACTGCTGAATGTCTAAGCATATCTATAAATATTTTACAATTTCACACAGCAGCCAATAGAAATGCAACAGCACTTCACACAATCCGGTTTTTGTTTTAGTTTGTTTCTTGCAATGAAGAGGATCAGACCCTCATCACACACGTGATGAGCTCTGTTACTAACCTATACTCCCCGGCCTAGGTACAATGTTACACTCTACCCTTTCTGTACAAAACAAATCTTTCAGATTGCCCTCATCAGATTCACTACTGAATAGTAAAGCTAACATAGTGTTCTAGCCCTTTCTTTGGTCCTGATTTATTCTCTTCCCTAGTAATAATATTTCATATAATCAAGAATTTCATAAATAAAAAATGAAAGCCCAGATTCCCATTTACTTTAGCTTTTAAGCCTAGTTCTGGCTAACACGACAGTATCTAATCCAGCATAATTATACAGCTCCCTACTCTGAATATCTCAACTTGCTCTACAAGTATTTCCCAGCGGTATCATTAACCCCATTTTACAGATGGAGAAGCTAGTACAGCAGTGATGTGACTTGTCTATATATGAATTATCTAATTAGCAACCTAGAGACAGAATCTAAGACTCCTAATATTTACCACAAAATTACAGATCTGGATGAGGCTCAAGTGGGGATTAGAGGCAGTCAGCGCCAGAGTATGTGGGTAGCCCTGAACTGGGAGCCGTGGGCACCTTCAGGGCGTCTGGGAACATGAGTCTTAGCAGGGGCCTCCAAGCACACTTCAGAGACTCTGGCTCTGGCCGGCCAGTTGTCACTGTCCAGACTCAGAGTGGGGAAACTGAATCAGGAGACTAAGGCGCACGGCCCAGCGTTCAGATTAAGTCTCCACTTTCCCAAGAAAAGCCAAGTAGGCAGTTTCTGTGGAGACAGAGCAGAGTTGGTCATTCGCCGCCTGCTGACAAGATGGGGAAAGGTACTGATGAGTGATCCTGCAGGAGACTAAAGAGGACCAAAGAGAAATCTGAGCTCTGGTAAGTGCCAAACCCGAAGGCGCCAGAGAAACCTTCGAGATGTAAGACCCACACACTAGCGCCAACACGTAGGAAGCGTTGCTCGAGCACTTCCAAGTGGCTCCCAGGAGCGGAGAGTCCTCGGACTCGAGATCCCAGCTCCCTGCAACCCGACTTAACAAGGCCAACCTTGGGAATCAACAGATAAAACGTCTATCTAGGACAGGGAGACAGACACATGCTCTGCATGTGGAAGACCAGGGCTTGGTCCCCAACACCCCTGGTCCCCCAGCACCATGCCGGGAGTCGTCAACCGAGGGTTTCCACGTATGACCCCAATTCAAAACAAAACCAAAATAAAGACCTATCCAGGAAGTCACTCATCCATAACACGGGAGAAGCATTCTTTCTCCCCATTACAGCACAGTACTACACAACCCCAGAAGCATCTGAGGGGTGGAAGGGATGTTTGAGCCTCCCCAGCAGTGCTCAGGGGTGACCCTGGCAGTGGTACGGGGACCATGTGCAGTGCTCAGGATCTGAACCCGGGCAGCAGGACGCGAGTACCAGCCCACAGCCTGATATTTTGTTTTTTTTTGTTTTTTGCTTTTAGGTCACACTCAGCGATGCACAGGGGTTACTCCTGGCTCTACACTCAGGAATTACTCCTGGCAGTGCTGGGGGACCACATGGGATGCTGGGATTCCAACCCGGGTCGGCTGCGTGCAAGGCAAACGCCCTCCCCACTGTGCTATCGCTCCAGCACCAACAGCCTGATATTTTAAAGGCTTTAACTAAAACACACTGTTCTAGTCCACCCAACCTCTCATTTTCTCTAAGACAGAAATTAAAATATTTGGGGCCAGAGTGAAAGTACAGTGGTAAGGCACTTGCCTTGCACATGGCCGACCCAGATTTGATCCACAGCATCCCATAGTCCCTCGAGTCTGGCAGGAGGGGTTCCAAAGTTGCAGGGCCAGGAGTAATCCCTGAGCACTGCACGGTGTGGCCCAAACACCAAATGAATAAATAAAATAAAATGTCGGAGGCTGGAGCAATAGTACCTGTGCAGCAGGGAGGCACTGGCCAATCGGGGCTCAATCCGTGACATTCTACCTGGCCCCCTTAGCACTGCTAGGAGTAATCATGAGAGCCAGGAAGGAGCAAGCCCTGAGCACCACTGGGTGTGGTCTTGAAACAAAACAAAAAATTGAGATTTTAAAGTTCATAAAGTGTGGAACCAGGGGCTGGAGCGATAGCACAGAGGGTAGGGTGTTCGCCTTGCACGCGCACGCGGCCCACTGAGGTTTGATTCCCAGCATCCCATATGGTCCCCTGAGTACCACCAGGAGTAATTCCTGAGTGCAGAGCCAGAAGCAGCCCCTGAGCATCGCTAGGTGTGACCCAAAAAAGAAAAAATAAACTTTTCTCTGGCCAGAGTGACAGTACTGCAGGTAGGACACTATCCTTGCACATGCAGACCAGGTTCGGTCCATGGCATCCCACATGGTCTCCTGAGGCCAACTTGGAGTGATCCCTGGGCACTGCTGAGTGTGACTCAAAGACCAGAACAGAAGGAATAGAACTGCATTGTTTGTTTCTTTGGCCCACACCCTGTAATACTCCATTGGTACTCAGGGCTTACTTCTGGCTCTGAACTCAGGACTCAGTAATCACTCCTAGTATACTGGGGGGGGGGGGGGCTTCGGGGTGATAGGGATAAACCCTGGTCCACCATGTACATTGCTATACTATCAATCCCCATACATGTAAGTGCCATTTTCACTTAGGGTTGTACCCTCAAAGTTCAGATGACTATCTAGAGTTGACATGGTACGGATCACTGAAAACAAAAGGCAAGACTCCTTACCATAAGCTAATAATCTGAGATGGGAAATGAGAAAATTAAAGAACAAAAAGCAAATCTAGTTTGGGAGATCATTTTTTGTTTAAAACACTAAAAAGCCCAAAAACACACAGCAGAAACACCATCTGCACTCCTATGTTCACTGCAGCACTATTCACCACAGCCAGAATCTGAAAACAAACCGAGTGCCCAAGAACAGGATAAAGAAACTATGGCACATCTACACAATGGAATACTATGCAGCTGTCAGGAAAAACGAAGTCATGAAATTTGCCTATAAGTGGAGAGTATCATGCTGAGTGAAATGAATCAGAAGGAGAGGGACAGATACAGACTGATGCATTCATTTGTGGGACATAAAAAATATATATGGTAGAAGAATAATGTCCATGGCCAGGGAAAACAGGGATTAGGAGGACTGGTCATGCTTGGAACTAACCACAAGTGTGTGGGGCTGAGGGTAGGTAAGACAGAGAAGAGACTGGTATGACAATAATAGCTGGGAATGATCACACTAGACAAGTTCTGTAAGGGATACTCTGCATAAAGGAGGGGGAGGGAGGGAAGAGAGAGCGAGGGCTACCATAAAAGCAGAGGTGGGGGAGGGGGGTGATGGGCAGGAACCTGGGAGGGGAGGGAGGGAGAGGGAGAGGGAGAGAGGGAGAGAGGGAGAGAGGGAGAGAGGGAGAGAGGGAGAGAGAGAGAGAGAGAGAGAGAGGCCTACCATAAAAGCAGACAGCAGTGGGGGGACACTGGTGGAGGGGTGGGTGCTGGAATACTGTATGGCTGAAATCCAGTCATGAACAGCTTTGTAATGGTCTACCTCACAGTGATCCAATAAAAAAACTAACAAATAAAAAATTTTTAAAAACACTGAAAAGCTAACATTGATTTTTATGATCTTTAAATGGGAGAGTATAAAACGCTGGCATCAACATTCTACTTGATCAAACCTGGGATATTTGAATTTCATGACAATTCAGGAAGGGTACTCTTCTATGGTGGGTCAGGAAACAAAACCACACATGGAAGCCTCCAAAGACAGAAAGAGCAACTCCTCAGGGGCTAAGTATGTTCCATTTTGCAGCATTCTCTGCAACTGATACACACCTAGGACTGCTGGAAACACGAAAAGGATGTGGGATTTTCCTGCTATGTACTTTAATGCCAAACAGTCCACAGATCTAAAACATGAAACTAGCCCCCAAAAGTTGTGATCAAAGAAAATTAAATTATTCCAGCATTTTCTTAGTATTTTGCATTATATAACGTACTTCAATTCCTATTTTGAAAAGAAGGGGCTGAGTGGTAGCACAGCGAGGAGGGCATTTGCCTTGCACGCAGCTGACCAAGGTTCGATTCCCAGCATCCCATATGGTCCCCCAAGCACCCCAGGAGTAACCCCTGAGCATCGCCGGGTGTGACCCAAAAAGCAAAAAAAAAAAAAAAAAAAAAAAGAGGGAACACCCAGCCCAGCAACCACACCCAGCAGATACCATCACCACCCTCTTTGTGCATTTCAATTTTACTTTTTTCCAGTCTTCACCGATAATCGAAAAGAGCCTAAATGTGTGAACACATCCCCTACTATCACAGGAAACAAGGCAAGGGAAATCCATCTAAATGGAATGATGTGAACTCCCCAAGCATGGCCACACAGGATGTCAAAGGTCACGCCCCATCTGTGACCGTATAGGTAGCCCAAATGAGTAAGTATAAACCCCAAAGTTACAATGTAATGTAATATAGAAAGTGGATAAATTCAAAAGTCTTTCAGCCTACGCCCATATTCTACGGCAGTGAAGCTGAATCTGCACAGCAAATGAGGTACCAAACCAAGTCACTGGCTCAGGGAAGTGGGCCCAGGACTTGACGTGTCCTATAAGAAACGGTGAAAAGAGCAGCTGTTAACTTGTTCAGGACAATGGAACAAGAGCCCAAGCGAGCACTGAGACCTACCCGGTATTTCTGTGCAAAGGCAGGTTACATCCCTGGAAATTCACTTCCTATATTTCAGTTATTTATAAGTGAGTTCCTGAAACATTCTCAGCAACTCATCCAGAAAGAAACAAGTTAAGAGGGGCAGAATTAAAGGGGTGGAGGGTGAGTGAGGCGGTCTCCTTGCCAAAATTCAATATAGTCTAAGTAATAACCAGAGGGTCGATAAAGACAGTACAGGGCTGGAGCGACAGCACAGCGGGTAGGCCTAGCATCGCCAGGTGTGACCCAAAAAGAAAAACAAAACAAAAAAGATAAAGACAGTACAGAAAGATGGGCTCTTGCCACTTTGTAGGAAGCAGATTCCAGCTCTATTCCAGACACCAAATATGATCCTCCAAGCACCAGAATCAGCCCTGAGCACTGGGCCAGGATCCCTGAGCATGGGTGGGCATGGCTCAAAAATCAAAATGGGAAAAAAAAATCATTAAGAGAGGTACAGGAGGGCTGGAGCAATAGCACAGAGGGTAGGGCATTTGCCTTGCACGCGGCCGACCCAGGTGCGATCCCTAGCATCCCATATGGTCCCTGAGCACCGCCAGGAGTAATTCCTGAGTGCAAAGCCAGGAATAACCCCTGTGCATTGCCGGGTGTGGCCCAAAAAGCAATAAATAAATAAATAAATAAAGGGCCCCAGAGAAATAGTAGCAGCCTCCGCAACCATTTCAAACCATGGGCACCACATACAGTACCTTAAGCAAAACTAGGAGTCTCTCTTGAGCAGAGCCAGGATCAGTCTCAGAGCCATGAGGTGTGGCCCACAAATACAAATTCTGTTTAATTTTAAGAAAAAAAATCACAAGGGCTGGAGAGATAGTGCACAGGATTAAGGCTCTCATGCAGCTGACCCCAGTCAATCCCGGCATGCTGTGGTGTCTAGTACTGCTGGGTGGCAGGAATGATGGGGACAAGAGGCCCCACACCATAACTTCATGACCAAGAAAATTAAGTGTGCTCTAACTATTTATACAGTTCAAAGGTTATGAAGGCACTTGCCCTGCACATATCCAACCTGAGTTCAAAGCCTGGTACCACACAGTTCCCTAAGCTCCGTCAGGAATGATCTCGTGAGCAAGAAGAGACCCTGCCCTCCTACAAGCCAGAAGTCCTGAGTACCTCCAGGTGTGGCTCAAAAACATTTACACATATGCTGGCTAAGTATCAATAAAATAAATATTTCTTCACTTTACTGTCATCTTCCGTATAATTCACCTTCAGTTCAAAATAAACCAGTCAGACTAACTAGGCAATGGCACAAATTTGAATATTCAAACGTACTATACTGTTTCAACCAAGATAAGAAAGTAAGATTTGGTATGAGAATCAGATGGACAACACAGCAGGTAAGTCGCTTGCCTGTGCAGTCAACCCAGGTGAATTTCTGGCACTCCAGAACTGGGCGGGGGGGAGGGGGGAACCTGAAAAAGATTTGAAGGGGCAGCGCTGGGTATTGAACCCAGGACCTCACACTAGTAAGGCAGGTTTTCTACTACCAAGCTATCCCTCTCCCCTGAATATTCTGCTGAAATTAGACCACACAGTGAGAAAGACTAAAATTATCATGACTGTGGGGTTCCACTCTTGAGCACAGGCCATCCGACCCACCTGGGCTGAAGCAGCAGGTAACTGTGTTGTTTCGTTTGAGGGTCCACATCCAGCAGTGCTCAGGGCCTGCTCCTGGCTCTGTGCTCAAGGCTCACTCCTGGGAGCACTCAGGGACCGTGTGGAATGCAGAAGATCCAAACTGGGTCCCTGAGCAGTTAGTTGGGTGTGGCTCAAACCCTCCTACCCCCACCCCCAAAAAAAGGGCATTTTGGTGGCGTATTCTGAAATAGAAACTCAACAACTACTGTGTCTGAGTTCTACCACCTGGAGACAGAGCAACGGGACAGCAGGTAGGGACACTTGCCCTGCAAGTAGGTCCCACGTACCCGTTTCTGTCTTCTGCATACAGTCACCAGTAAGCCCTGAGCACCACAGGGTTTGCACCCCCCACCACCACCTCCACAAAAAGTTAGACAATAATCTGAAATCCTGCATGTCACTATGAATACACATAACTTGAGGCCCTACAAGATTCTATGAATTCTGAAATCCGAAGGATTCAAGAATCCATGTCAGGCACAGAGAGCGACAGAAGAGGATGAGAGGATGGTATTCTTTCACATGACATATGCTCAAGGCCCGACAGCCACCAACAGAGCTCAACTCCACAGGGTTAATTCACCTGAAGTGTCATATTTAAAAAGCAAATGGATTGGAAGTGGGGGAGGGGGAAATACTGGGGATTTATTTTGGTGGTGAAAAGTGTGCACCAGTGAATTGGATGATTATATGACCGATGCTCAAACATGAAAGCTTTGTACCTGTATCTAACAGTGAATCAAAAAAAAGGGGGGGGGGGAAATAATAATAAAATGAAAAAATAAAGCTGACATTCAGAATAGAATAAAAAAAAGTAATGTGGAGTTCATGCCCAATTCACTCAGCTTAATCAACGGCTGAATAAATAGCAGTACTCCTACATTATTAAAGGAAAAACACATCTTTGAGTAGGAAGGCCCAGGGAAGCATTCAAATTCATTGTATGTTAATTTCAACATGCAGGGAGAAAGAGACACCAAGAGACAACGTTTCCATTCCAGTTTAGTGTAGCCAGAGGAGCCTCAGGGCCCAGAACACAAACAACCCCAGGATATTTACAAGCACCTGCCCGTGCCTCACAAGTCTCAGGGCCTCTGGGCTGGCCCTGCAGTACCGGGGGAGGGGGGAGGGGGGAGGAGGGAGAGGGGAGGGGGGGACGACACAGACGGGGCTGGCCCTGCAGGACCCAAGGGACACGGCGGGTCGGGCCCACCTGGTGCGGGCCTTCTCTATCCTCCCATCACTGCACTCTCACTGCGCAACCTGCACTGGTGTGACAAACTGATCCGGCTGTCCCCGAATCAAGAAGTTGCATTATCTGGGATATAAAACTGCAGTGACCGAATGTACCTGGGTGTAAAAATGAAGGCTACAAGTGTAATGACAGGGCTTTCTGCAGGGGTACCGCTCAGCGGGAGGGCTTCTCTTGCAACTGTGAGGCCCTCAACCCGATCCCTAGCACCGAACAAAAACTAAATTCTCTCTGTGTCAAGTGGTACAGTAAAATACGCATCTAACAGTATTAACTTAAAATTTGCCAAAATAAGAATCTCTAGCTAAGCCATATGCAAACCATTTCCTTTGACCCTGCTTCTAAGCAACCAAAACTGAGTATTTAATATTTACTCATATAAGCCATTCCCAAATATTTACGTAGTTATTTTGTTTTCAGGCTTTGAAGGACACAGTATTTACCAGCAGAAGAATCAGGCACTTATACTACAATTCCTCTCTGAATTAGATTTGAAATACAAATGTGCTGCTTTGCAGACACACTGAACTTGAAGTCAAAGCCGGCTCCTCACCCCACGGTCCCCATGAAGACCCTCCCGGTCTCCACTGTGAGCAAGGGCTTCTCAGAGAGATGTCCGTGCGCAGCCGTCTGCGACTGGGTGCGGGAGGCACTGATTCTTCTGGATTGAGAGAGGAAAATCCAGGGAGCCTTAGGGGATAGACCGTGCCCCGGGCCTCCTCTGACTAGTGCAGAGACGGGAGCTCGGGGAGATCTTGATCTTCCTACAGAAGCCAGGCTTCTCCTTCCTCCTCCCTTCCCGGCTCCAGCCTCGTCCCCGGCCTGCTCTAACTGCACCAAACCGCAGCAGCAAGGTCCCCGCCCCTCTTCCTCATACCAGGGCCACTTGGTTACTTTCAAACTTTTAGTTCAGCAACAAACCAATAGAGGCCTCCCTTTGCTGCAGTTAAATTCAGAGTGTCTGTAAACAGTAAAATATTTTTTCCTAAATTTGGATGCTTACCAAGTCTCTAGTATAGTAAAAACAAAAGCAAAAGGGCTAGAAGAATGGTACAGCAGCTGGGGCGCTTGCTCTGTATGCAGCTGACCCGACTCCGATCCCCGGACCCCACACTTAGTAAGTCAGGTAAACCCCAGTTAGGAGTGATGACTAAGCACAGAGCCAGGAGGAACCCCTGAACACCAAAACCCATAAATTAATAAGAACAAAAATTAGAAACAAGTTGCAGAATAAAATATCTCTATTATTCTTTATTGTACTACTAAAAAATAGTATCACTGGAAAAAATAATCCCTCTACTTATGGGAAAAAAAATCAATGATGAGCTACCACTTGTTTTGTTTTGGTTTTCAGGCCATACCTGGCAGTGTCAGGGCTTAATCCTGGCTCTGTACTCAGGAATCACTTCTAGTGGGCTGGGGGAAGACATACAGGGGCACAAAAAACCAAACCTGGGTTGGCCATCTGCAAGGTAAGTGCCCTACCTGCCCTAGTACCTCTCGGGCCACGCAGCCATAATCTGGAATTAACACTGGCCCTACAAGCATTCATGGGAAAAAATTAGGTTGGCCCATTCCATATTTTTTCCCAGTTGCTTTTGATTAATTTGTCTGATACTATTATCAATCATGCAACATTAGCTAGTGTGCTTTGAAGGTTTACTGTCCACATGGAAGGTAACTTGCAACTCAGTAAAACCCTGCATGATTTCAAAGTTAGTTTACTTCATTCTTCGGTTTGAGGGCCGCACCCAGTGTGGGGGGTGGAGGGGTGGCATTCCCCGTAGTGCTGGAGGAGCCACATGGTGCCAGGGATGGAATCCAGGGCTCGGGCACGCAAAGTATGCACTCCAGCCCTTTGAGCCATCCCCAGGCCCCTGTGAATTTAAGTGAAAAGATAAGATGGATTTATGGATAGGGAGAGAGACACGAAAAGAGCTGATAAAGTACCTGGAAATGGATAGTAGAAAGTAAGTAGGAAATATAAGGGTCTTCCTGGATAAAATCCATGCAAATTTGGTGACTACCTGAAAAACTTTATAGTAAAATTTTGGGAACGTAAACCCCTATTTCATGGTATAACTCAATGTATAACAGAACCCAACATACACACACTGAATGCGTACTTGAATGTCACATCTATTCTCCCCACACTTCAATCAATTTCTAAAATTTGAACGGATCTAGTATCAGTTCTTTATTACACTGCTATCAAAATTATTCTCACAACTGTTATTATCTTTAGGGATAATAATCTTACTGTTCAGGAAAGTGACATATAAAAGCCCCATATTTCAAGAAAAAAATTCCCTCAACCATATATCTGCAATACAACTGAGAATCTAAAACATGCAAGCAAGAAGTTACATTAAAATCCACAGGAGCAAGAATTAAGAGGTTGTCAAGCATCCCTGAGGGAAGGCAAAAATATCTTTTGTGAAGGAGCCTAACTGGAAGTTGGTGGCATCAACTGAAGCCTTCCAGCAAGATATTTGAAATTTTCAGTAGAGGTTTATGGCAACTCATTCAAATCCCAGGATGAGGGGATTCCAGGGCTGAGATGAGAGCTAGTAGCACGGGAAAGGGTCGGAGAACGGGAACTGAAACTGCTGGAGACACTTGTCACCTTGAGGGGTGTGCTGACGAGGACCAAGGTCTAAAAACTAGGAAAGGATTCGTCATTGGTAATTAAGAAAAGCAAGAATCTTAATATGGGAATCTTACCTGGGAGAGGAACAAAGAGCATCGGTGAGTGTAAAGATGTTTGATGGAGTGAAAGTGGGACCTGCATAGTCTTTGGGTAATTTATAATAGCCAGAAAAGCTATGGCCGGAGCAATATGGTACAGCAGGTAAGGCTTCTGCCTTGCACGGGATGACCCAGGCTCAATCTCCAGCACCCCACATTTCCCAAGCCCACCAGGAGTGAACCCTGAACACAGAGTCAGTAGTAACTCTGAGCTATGCCAGGTGTGGCCCAAAAAGCAAAAAATGAAACAAAACAAAAACCAAGAGAGACGTAGAAAAGTCGTCAGGAAAAGTACCAGAGAAACAGTCCACAACCAATTCTAAAACGTATCCTTCAGACTATGGATGGAAGGAAAAATGAAAAGTGGCCACAGGAGTCAAGATCAACGTCACAAAGCTTGTGGAAGAAAGGGTTCCTAGGAGCCTGGGCTCAAGTGGCCAGGTTCAATCCCTGGAAACAGCGGCCCCTAACCCACACCAACCTACACTTCGGGAGTGTCCCTGGGCCAGCACAGCCGGGTTGGGCCCCCTAGCTGACTGAGAGTAAAAGGGTTCGTTCCTACAGAGGGAGTGGTCACTGAAAACTAAGGAAAGAGAACTTTGACATGCCCTGCCGTGGCCTTCGTGATTCACTGACCATAAAAACTCGGTCAGAGGAGGGCTGGTGCGACAGGAAGCAGAGAAGGGAGGGCACGTGCTTGCACGTAGCCAACCTGGGTTCAATTGCCAGCAGCATACAGTCCCCGCAACCCCACCTAGACTGACCCCTGAGCTCAGAGCCAGGAGTGAGTCCTGAGCACCTCCAGGTATAGCCCCCAAAACTGAAGGATTAAAAACAAGAAAAATACAGAGCACTGTAAGAAAACTAACCTCTGAGCAGGAGAGAGTTCGATGGGCCAAGCGTAAGAACCGCACAATGGGGTGCTGACTGTAGCCTCAATGCTGCGTAAGCTCTGAGCACTGTCAGGGACAATCCCGGAGCACAGACATGGGAGTAGCCCCTGGGCACTGCTGGGTGTGGCTCCGCCCCCAAAAAATGCAGTCTCAGCACTTAGCAGAAACAAGACACTAGGCAGGTCTATCTCTGCTCCAGTGTCGCATAAAAGCAGCATGGAATTTATGTCCATATTGAATTAATGCATTAAGTGAAAGTTCTCTAGACAAACAGAAATCATTTTTTATTTTATTTTTCAGCTTTATTTAGCTTAATATAAAATCTAGCTTGCTTTAAAAAAAAAAGGGGGGGGGGGAACCAGAATAACAGTACAGTGGGTAGGGCACGTGTCTTACGAGAGGCTGATGGAACTGGATCCCCTGACCCACATACGGTCTCCCAAGCCCTACCAGAACTGACCCCATAGCACACAGAACTAGGAGTTAAGCCCTGAGCACCAATGGGGGTAGCCCCAAAACAAAACAAACAAGCAAACAAAAACAGGTCCTAACTCAATAGTACTCAGTAATCACTCCTGGCAAAACTCAGGGGCAGTATGTGGTGCCTGGGATCCAACTGGGGTTGACCAGACGCAAGTCAAATCCCTTAACTCCTTCATAATTTCTATGGTCCCCACTATTTTTTGGCCGGTGAGAGGGCTGGGGCCCCAAACAACAGACCTCAGAGGATACTATGTCCAGATCAGTGCCCAAGAGTCACTCCCAGCAGTACTCAGGTGACAATGTGGTACCATCGACCAAACTCAGAATTCTTGTACGCAAAGCACGTGCTGCAGCCTGTTGGGATATCTCTCTGGCCTCCTTTCCAGCTGTCTTTAAAGACCATGGCAAGAGAGAGCTCAAAGGGCTAGGCAGCAGACCTGGCATGACACAGCTCTGAATTCAACCACAAGCATTCCATCACCTCCCAGCATCTCTAGGTGAAAATCTGGTAATCCCCAGAACCAGTGAGGAGCAACCACCACCACCAAAATAAATAAAATTCATGTCAAACATACATATGTGATATATATATATATATATATATATATATATATATATATATATAGAGAGAGAGAGAGAGAGAGAGAGAGAGAGAAAAGGGCTGGAGAAATGGTACATCAAGTAAGGAACCTGCCTTGTGAATGGCCAACCAGGTTTCTGTCCCCAGGCCCCCATATAGTAGCCCCCAATCCTGACAGGAGTGATTCCCTAAGCACAGTGACAGGAGTGAGCCTTGAGCACCACCCAAAGACCACCTAGCATCCCATGGCAGACATCCAAACATTTTTTTCCAGTTCATCTGGTCCTCTTTTTCCCCAACTAAAGGACAGTATCAACTTCAGAATTTTGATGGTACTAAGAAAAAGTGGTCATCTGACCTGGGGGCAGGGAATAGACAAATCTCTGTAAAGCTGTCACTCAGAAGGCCACGGAAAATCCTGACCCACAAAGCATGCCTGAACACACAGTCCTCACTGCCCTCCTGCTTCCTGCGACGGCCAACTCCTGGCCCTCTCCAATAACCATAGAATTTATTCCGCCTTTCCAAGAGGATTCCCGGAAGCTCCAAAGTTACAACACACAGACAGAAAAAAAAAAAAAAACTGGCCAAGTAAATTCCCATGATGCCAGGGTATTGGGCAGTTTCCAAGGGCAGAGTGTTCCAGAAAAATGCAAATAGTTCAGGCTTCCTAAAGTCCAGACAAATACAGACAGCTGATCTCCTAGAAGATCCGTACAGACCTGCAGCGCGGAGGCTGGGTGACGAGTAAGAGCACAGGACAAGCAACAGACACAGCTCCAGCCAATCAGGACCACACACTAGGACCGAGTCTTCCTTCTCCCCATCCCATTTCTCACCCCTTAGATTTCCCACAGCACCCATCACCCAGGACGTCTAGCATTATTTGTGTCCACCATCAAAAGTAGTAAGAGCTGGGGGGTCTCAATGAACTCTGAGAAGTGAATGACTATTAAAAACGCCTTCTTTTCAGTACTTAATGACAACCACTTACATAAAAGGAAAGAAGATGAGTATCATCTGAAACAAGAAACCACCCCACCTGCCGCACTTTCCCAAGGAATTACCAAGAAACTATAAAGTTATTGTTAAGTCTCAATAAAGATATCCATACCTAATCTGTGGCATCTATTTTGGAGTTTCTCAATAAAACATCTCAGCCGTAAGATTTTTAACATCAGTCCCATGAGATTTGAAGCCTATTTAGTAAATATCACGTTATATAATCCCTTTGTCCATTTTTAAAGTTTTTTCTTTCTACTTCCTTCAAATACATAATTGAAATGTTCGCTCACCCAACTACGAGAAAGGTTTAATGTCTGTAACAAACTAGAAATTGGCTTCACTAAAATTCTCTCAGTCGAATATGACTGCTAATAGAGAATGGCCACCTCCAACCAGGAGGTTTCTGTAGCTAGATTACTCACTTACACATTAGCCATCCAATGAACAGAGTACATATTAATATTAATTTACTGGGGATGGGGGCTGTTAGGGCCATATCAATGAGTGCTCAGGCTTAGTCCTAGAGGTGCCAGACAGGGTCAGATGCCCTGCAAGGCCTTAAATCTGCACTATCTCTCCGGCTTCATAATTTCAAAACATAAGAAAAATAATTCATAGACAAAATTAAATTTCATTTCAAAATTAAAAACATGAGACCTCACAATAATTTTAAATTAAACAACTTATTGTAGAGACATTTTCTTAACCTAAATTATTTCAAGTAATATCAAAACAAAAAGAACAAATTAGCTCAAAACTGCTGGGGGTAGGGGGAGCAGTGTATTAGAGTTAGCAACACTAATTCCCAAGTTTCAGAGATCTTTTTTTATGTGAGAAATCAGGTCATGGAAATGGAAGTTTCACTGTTTATAAATACTGTCGACAGAAAAAGATTCTGGGTTTTCCAGAAAGTCTTAGGTTCCACTTTGTGCGTGTCCTTATGACTATTTCTGCCACTTTCAGCATTAAAACAAATTTCAGTACCATCCCAGAAATTGAAAAAAAAAAAAAAGTATAGCCTGCAAATACACATTAACTACCTGTGGAAGCATAATTTTCTTACCTTCTTAACTGTTTAATAGCTTTCTAACTATTTTGCCCTTTGCAAAAATAACTTTCAAATTCTCAGGCAAGCCCCAGAAAGTCAAGCACAATAAGCTATATTTAAAGACTGAGTCTAATCCCAGCCGTAAATCACAGGAAATATTTATTCCAAAGAAGACTCTCTTCTCAATCCGACAGGATTTGGTTGATTTACATTTTAGGATTGGATTTCTTCCTAAGTAAAATTCATTGTAAAATTTCTCCCTTTTATGAATCTTTCAAACAGATGGGTCTTTCAGATCTGAGAGTGAAACTTGGTCTTAACAAGTAAATGAAAACTCTTAACTAGCAGACCAGGTAAGAGAACACTTGTCGTTTCTTTTTTTCCTAAAATACCCTTTTACTCAAAGTGAGAATGTGCTTGCTGTAATCTGATGTGCAAGTGACTGCCCACACCTGAACCAACTCCTGAGATGGCAGTCTGCCCTGCCAAAGGGCACGGAGGTGGGGAGCAGCTTTCCATGGTCGCCCATTCTGAACCAACAGTCCTTACCAAGACCAAACGGGCCTAAGTAAGTGAAATTACAACTGCACGTGGGAAGAAAGCTCGATCAAGAAATATCATACAAAAAGTGGCTGGGGGCCAAGGATGTGACAATTGTGCATGCCCATTATGCACGGACTCTGGATTCAATCCCAGCATAGCAAAGGCGGTAAAGTACCAAATCTTAAACGTTTAAGTTATAGTTTAAAGCCACAACCCTAACTTAAGGCCTTTGAGGTAAATAATAATCCCCAAATCTTGCCTTTACTCTCTTTAGTAAGCAGTCAGTAAAGTCCCTCCAGCAACATGAAGTATACTGTATCCACTTCCAAGGACATAAAACACACCTACTAAAATTCTCCAAAAAGATACGTATTTTCTAATGCAAATGCTTTAAATAATTGCTCGAGTTAAAAAAAAAAACCAACAGATGAACAAGACTTAAATCCAAATGCTCAAATTGGATTTGACACAATTCCGACTTGGCGACTTAAAAAAAAATCAAATATATATGTGTGTATATATGTATGTGTGTGTGTGTATATAAAACAGTGCGCTTACGGAGTCACTTTACCTTTTGAGACTCGTGGCAAATAAAATCGCCCGTAAAGCCTAGTAATGCACTCGCTAGTGATACCTCTACTCTCAAGAACACTTTGCAGAAAAGTACACCGTGGTCGCTTCTCCGGAACTCAAACACGAAGTGCACGCCGGGC
This sequence comes from Sorex araneus, assembly GCF_027595985.1. NCBI lineage: Eukaryota > Metazoa > Chordata > Mammalia > Eulipotyphla > Soricidae > Sorex > Sorex araneus. The sequence continues at coordinate 221,339,085 of NC_073302.1, forward strand.
CCCGCGGCCACACCAGCAGGGGTGACAGCAAAAAGCAAACTCCGAGTGCGCAAGGGCGCAGAGGCGGCCTTTATTTTGCTCTAGAATCCGGGTGAAGGGTGAAGAGGAAACCCAGCCCGACGGAGACAACGTGAGGGTGCGGGACTGCCGGCTCCCGGTGCCACGAGGCGGGCGGAACCCGGTGGGGCTCCCCAGGGCGCACTCCCGAGGGGGCCGCGCGGGGCCCTCTCCACCGCTGGGGAGCTAGGGCGGGGGTCTGTGCCCTCCAGGAGAATCTCTTGGGGCAGCCAGGGGGCGCAGAAGTGGTCTGAGCCGCCCACGCACGGTCCCCCGAGACCAGGGGCACCTGCGCACGCCCCAGCGGGGAGCTGCATCTCCAGTCCCCAGGACAGGGATTCTTCCAAACCCCCGTCGGTCCCTCGAACCTGCCCCTCGTGCCCGGCAACGCAGCGGTGCCGAAGGGGGGGGACGCGCGCGCGCGCCGACACCCGGGAGCGCCGCTCCCCCGCTAACCACAGGCCCGGCCCGCGGGCGCGGCCGCGCAGGGGGGCAGCGGGGGGCCGTCCGCGGCGAGCTCCGGGCGGGCGGGCCCTTTAAAGGCGCGGGCTCCTGCGCGCGGCCCCTCCCCCGCGGCCGGCGGCGCGCCCGCCCCCGCCGAGGGTCACACTTGAACTTCAGCTCGCCCCGCTCGCCCGGGGCCGCCCCGCGCACGTGTCCCGCCCGACGCCCTCCCCGGCTCGGCGCACCCGGCCGCCCGGCGCTCGCGGCCGCTCGGGGCCAAGTCGCAACAACTCGGGCTGCACCGGGTCCCTCCGGGCGGCCCCCGTACACCCCGCGCCCGCCCCGCCACCTGCAGCCCAGCTCCCCCGGCCCGCTTCCGACGCCCCTCGCCGCGCCCAGCCCGGCCCCGCGCGGCGGAAACAGCTCGGCGCCGGGGGCCAGGGGCCGGGGGCGACGGGCGCGCGGCAGGGCGCGGGGGAGCCGCCACACCCCCGACGGCCCCGCGCGGACAGAGCCCTCGCCGCAGCTGCCGCGCCCTCCCGCCCCGTGGCCGCACTCTCTCCGCTCCCGGGAGCCCCGGGCACTCGGTGCGCGCGCAGCCCCCCACGCCCGAAGCCCCCCGCGCCCGGGCGCTACAGGTCCCCGCGCCAGCCGCTCACCTTCCAGCCGGCCGAGCTGTTGCTGTCGCCCTTGTCCTTGAAGTAGGGCACGCTCTTGACCATCCACTCGTAGATCTGCGACAGCGTGAGCCGCTTCTCGGCCGAGCTCTCGATGGCCTTGGTGATGAGGTCGGCGTAGGACAGGTTGCCCCACGCGTTGCGGCGCGACGAGCTGCTCTTGCGCGGCTGGCCAGCCAGCGGCGCGGCGGCGGCGGCGGGGGGCACGGGCGGGTGCGGCGCCAGCGGCCCGGGCGGCGGCGCGGGGTGCAGGCGGCCGGGCTCGGGGCCCGGGAAGTCCCCGCACAGCGCCCCGGGCGGGGGGGTGGCGGCAGCCGCTGCCGCCGCCGCCGCCGCCGCCACGGCCGCCGCCGCCGCTGCCGCCGCCGCCGCGGAGCCGGGCGGCCGCGGGAAGTCGCCGCCGTCGTCCAGCAGGCTCAAGCCGCTCATGAAGTCGGCGCCGGGCGCGGCGGGCGCGGGGGGCAGGCCCAGGGCGGCGTCCGGGTTCGCCGCCGCGCCGCCCGACGGCGCCGGGCTGGGGGCGGCCGAGGCGGACTGGCCGAACTCCGGCCTGGGCAGCGGCCAGGTGCACGAGCGCGGCCGGGGCAGCGGCTCGAAGTCCGGGTCGATCTCCACCACCGGGGGCGCCTCGGCCATGGTGGCCCCCGCCCCTCCCCCGCCGCGGCGGGGCCCGGGGCGCGAGAGCCGCTCCGAGATTGGGGCGCGGTGCGGGCGCGAGCTCGAGCCCCGAACTTAACTCCGCGGCTCCGGCCGCATCGGCGGCTCCTCGGGCGCCGCTGCACGGACGGGCGCGGGTCGGGCAGGCAGACGGGCGCGGGCAGCCGCGCGCGCCGCGCTGCAGCGGACGGGCCGGCGGGCGGGGGGCGACGCACGGTCCGGGCCGGAGCGCCGCGCGGCTGCCTGTTGAATGCGGCGGCGGCGGCGGCGGCGACTGCGCGGCCGCCCGACTTACGGGATCTGCCGCCGCCCCCCGCCCGCGGCAGCGCGCGCGCCGGCCCGCCCTCGCCGACAGCCCGCGCGGCCAATGAGCGCGCGGCGCCGCGCGGCGCGCAGCCAATGGGCGCCTGGCGGGGCGGGGCCGCCTGCCCCGGGGGGCGGCCCGGAGCGCGGCGGGGGCAGCGGGCTGTTTTCCTCCTGCACACTCGCGCACTCGCTCCCGCGCGCACGCCCGCGCCCTCCCTGGCCCCCCGGCCCGCCCCGCAGCTCGGGCGTTATTTTCTGGCGCTTCCCGGGTGTTTCTGCGCCGCTTGCCCGCGCGGGTGTCTGGTCGCTGCGACGCGATGCGGCGTGGAGGCGGCGGCGACACTTTGTTTACTACGGGGAGCAGCGCCGAGTACTCGCGAGCCCGCGTGGAACCAGCCGCTCGCTCCCACCTCTCGGGGCCCAGGGGCGGCCCGCGGAGTTCCGCCCGCGCGCTCCCGCTCTCCCCACCCACAGTTTCTCTGCAGGAGGAACGTGGGGAAGGGGGGGGGCGTGTTTATGTTGTTTGTTTTCTTTCCTCGCGGTCTGTCAAGGTCTTGTCTAGGGCCCAGCTTGGGGCACCCTCGCCGCCGCCCCCGCGCCTGGCACCCACCTGTCTGAGCCAGCCTGCACGGTTCGGCCCGCAGGGGACCGGCACCGCCAGCCCGCAGCGCCCTTCGCGCTGTCAACCCAAGGGGCTGGGGGACCCGAGCCTGAGGGCGCGGCGGGGGCGAGCTGCCCTGAGCCCGGGGTGCGCGCACCTGCGGCGCTGCAGGACCCGAGCCCTCGTGTCCTCTGGAACGCTGGTGGGAGCGTCACCCCTGGGCGGGCACGTCAGCCTGTCCCCGAACCCGGCCCGACCCGCGGCGAAGCGAGGCTAGGGAGCGTTCGGCGAGCGCGTTATCACTTTTATTCCTTTACCCCCCCACACTTAGTTTCACAGCGGCTGCCTGTAATTTCCCTGCCACTTCCAATGGAAGTGATGCGAAGTAAAAACCCGAAGGGGGCAGCCCTCCTCCACGTACCCCAGAACGTGGGCGGTCTCGCCGAGTTCATCGGGGGCCACCCCCACCTCCCCCGCTCCCGTGCTTCCGCTCCGGGACGCCCAGTGGAGACCCGTGGGGGGCCACAGGTGGAAAGACCGTGGCCCTGTGGCTCCGGCAGCACAAGGCACATTTTGCCAAGTTGAGTTCTGCTTTGCTTTTGCTTTTTTCTGAAGGAATATGGAAGTCATTTCCTTCGAGAGGGCTGGGACCTATTAGGGTGCAAGAGGGACAACACGTTTCCGTTCCTGCGCCTCGGTCTTCGGTGGGGAGAAAGTGGCCTGCGAGGACCAGGACTGTTTTCACCGAAATTTCAAGGGCTTTGAGATTTATTCTTTTGCAGATGACTAGTCTGACTCCGGGTCTGCATAATCCACTTAGCGCGGTAACCGGCGGCTTTCCTGTGGAGAGAGGGCCGGGGGCTCGGGCGGGGGCTGTAGGAGCGGGCCGGTCCCCCCCTCGCCTCGGCCCGGCCGTCGGGTTCAGACGGGCCCGGCCTGCGCTGCGGCCGCTAGGGGCCCTCGGCGGCCCAGGTGCGACCCGAGGCGCTGTCGTCGCGCCCGGCAGGTTCGAGGGGCAGAGCCCCGTGGGTCTTCGGGATGACTTTCCGCGGAGAGGATCGACTGCACATTTGTCCGTGTTTTCATGTCTAACTCTGACTTTCCGGAACTTGGCTAGTTAGAGTTTTCTTGCAGACTTCCCCCCAACCCCCCATCCTTGAGATGTTTCACACTCTCTCTGCCTGACTCCTTCTTTAGATAGCATAGTCCGGTTGGTGAGTTGGTCGGTTGATTTGACTTAATGTGCCCAAGGACAGATTAGTGGATAAAGAACTTTGTGTGTGTGTGTGTTTAGTGTAAACACACACACACACACACAGAGGAATACTCTTCTGCTATTAGAAACGAAATCTTGCCTTCATCTGGATGGATGGGACTGAAGGGGGTGACAAAAAGCAAGTCAGGAGAAGGACAAATACTGGATGATCTAACTCATAGTATCTGGGGAAACAAAGCAAAGGAAAGGCTCTGTCCAAGGATATACTCCAAACTAATGAGTGGGGAGGGATTTCCAGTGCAATGTGGGGAGGGGGATATTGGCACTTTGGTGACTGTGGTGGGCAGGGTGTGGTAACATTGTACCACAACTGAGCGTTTATGCTCCTGCTAATGAGAGTTTTGTCCTTTAAAAAAATTCTTAATTGAAGTAGACACAGTACCAGTGTCCACTGACAGTTTAAAATATTTAATGTATATTAAAACGCATGTGTAGTTGCCTACTATATTTTTATTTGTTGCTTTTTTTTTCTTTCTGAGCCACTCACTGAGGTTCAGGCATATTTGGAGGACCAGTTATACCAGGAACTCCTGGAATCTAACCCAAAGCCTTCTGCAGGCAAAGTGCATGCCCCAGACCTGTGCTCTCTCTCAACCCCATCCTTATCAATGTACTAAACCGAAGGTGAATTGGTGGGGGGGGGGCTTGTTGGGTTTTTTGAGGGGAGGCGTTGGTTTGGGGGCCATACAGTGATGCTCAGGACTTACTCCTAGCAGTGTTAGGGGGGCCATATGTGGTGCCAGGGATCGAACCCAGGTCAGCCACATGCAAGGCTTTACCCACTGTACTATCTCTCTGACCCCCTGAACTTTGGTTTGTTCCCAATCTTTAGCTATCACAAATTTTCTGCAATTAATAATTTTATATAAATCCTTTTACATCTGTGCAAGTGTATCTACAGAAGGAACTTTACTATGGCATTTGGAATTTTGAGCACACTGCCAAGGTTCTCTACATCATTATTGTAGATGCTGAGATCTCTTGTTCAGATGCTCCACAGAACAATATAGTTGAAAATAGACTTGGAAATTACTTTGGTACCACCCTAGAGAAACCGAGGCACAGGGAGTTTAGAGTATTTACCCAGGATCACACAGTACTCACATTTCTTCCTTAGTCTGAAGTTTTATTACAGCAATAGCCACTGTAAAATCTTGTGGTGTCAGAGCTGGGGAGAGTTGGAGTGGCCGGCATGCCAGAGGTCAGGGTTGAGCCCTGGCACTGCCTGAAGCAACCAAACACAAAAAACTAATGGAAGAAGGTCCAGGGAGATAGTACAGTGGGTAGGGCACTTGCCTTTCACTTGGCCAACCTTGGTTCACTCTCTGATGTCCCATGTGGCCCCCTGAGCCCACTAGGAGCGATTCCTGATTGCAGAGCCAGGGGTAACCCCTGAGCACACCAGGTGTGACCCAAAACAAATAGGGGGCTGGAGAGAAAATACAGCAGGTAAGGTATACATTGCATACAGCTGATACAGGTTTGATCCCTGGTATCCCACATGGTCCCCCTACCACCACCAGGAGTTAATACTAAGAACAGAGCCAGGAGTAATCCCCTGAACGTTGCTGGGTGTGGCCCCAAAACCAATAGTAATAATGATGAAAGAAACTGTGTATTTTCTTCCTGGCAATCCACAGATTTTACCAATTTTTGTTAAACGAACTCCACTGATCTAAAGAAAGGTTTGATTTAGAAGATCAAGACTCTAAAGATTATCAAAGAAATGGCTTGCTTTTTTTAAATTGTGTCAAAAATGGAAATTTTTCTGTCTCTGAAGGAAGCCCAAGTACTTTTGTTACATAGTTCATTTCTTTTCTTCCTTAGCAAATTTTGTCTTCCGTGGTAGTTGTTTGCTTTGATTCATGTCAGGTAAGAAGAACTAAAACGGATAAGAAATTTATCCCACAAAACTCCTTTCACAAGTTACCATGATGCTCTGTTCCCCGCCTGATTTTCAGGTAGTTGTTGGGTCACCCTTGGCAAGAAGACTGAGGATTGCTCCCTTTGATCAATTGTGAGGTAGAAACTTCTGTATTTACCCTTATTGCCAACACACCAATGTAGGGTTTAGATTCTTGTTATTTAAGTCTAATTTAATGAGTAAATAAGAAGCCTGGGTGCTTATTTTTTCAGTGCAAGCCACTACCTTCCTATTCCACAGTCCCTTTGCCCCACAACTCTCCCTTCCAATATTTTTTCTTGATTGCTAAAGGGTCTTGCTATCAACCAGAAATTCCTTAGAAATAGAAAGTCTGGAGCAATAGTACAGCGGGTAGGGTGTTTGCCTTGCACGCGGCCGACCTGGGTTCGATTCCCAGCATCCCATATGGTCCCCTGAGTACCGCCAGGAGTGATTCCTGAGTGCAGAGCCAGGAGTAACCCCTTCGCAGAGCCAAGTGTGACACAAAAAGCAAAAAAAAAAAAGAAATACAAAACTGTCGCACTGTGTCCATCAATTTGTGTTCATCAATTTGCTTGAGCAGGCACCAGTAACGTCTCCATTGTGAAACTTGTTGTTACTGTTCTTGGCCTATCCGCCACGGGGAGCTTGTCAGGCTCTGCTGTGTGGGGCGGGATACTCTCAGTAGCTTGCCAGGCTCTCGGAGAGGGATGAAGGAATCGAACCCGGGTCAGCCGCATGCAGGGCAAACACCCTACCCACTGTCCTATTGCTCCAGTCCATAGAAAACAGTAATCTGTAAAAAAATCTAATAATAGAAAATATTAATCTACAGGAAGGGAGGGAGGGAGGGAGGGAGGGAGGGAGGGAGGGAGGGAGGGAGGGAGGGAGGGAGGGAGGGAGGGAGGGAGGGAGAGGAAACAGCTTCAGGTATCAAACCTATACCCAGCAAGTGCTTTCCTAGGCTGTAGCAGAAGCAATCTCAGAAGCAGTCACTCTGGAACTGGGGAAATGGCTCCATGGCTTTGCAGGTTTGCCCCGGGTCGCAGTGCCAACACCCCCTATGCCCTGAGCACCATCCGGATCAACCCTTCGACCACTGAGCAGGGAGAAGCCCTCTCCAGTATCACTGAATGTGACTCCAAGCAAGCAAGAAGTAATCTCTCATTTTCTGGGTTTTTTGAGGGCTGCAGGGTTTGAGGCAACAGCTTGAAGGAGGAGGATGTTCATGGGACCTGGGGCCACTCAGCCAATCTGGACCAGTAGTTCAGTGCTAAGGTCTGAAGTTACAGTGCTGATTGGGCTGTGAGGTGCCAGAACCACCAGCAGGACCTCCTGGTCCACCCCAGTGGTGCCTGGCGGCCCCCAGGGCTGCAGCCAGCAATGCTCAGGAGGCCATGTGGAGCAGGGGCCCAGCTCCTATTCCTGGACTATTTCCCCCCCCCCCAGTTACTCATTTTAATTGATGGATAATTTCTTTTGGACTTTGTCATTTGTTTAACACATTTTTCTAGACCATGAACTGTGTATGTCCAGGCTTATACATCTCTGGATGAGATGCCCACTGAGATGAACATTGATGGCAAATTCCTTAAGGAGGTGTTGAGATTTGAGTTTGGGGTTTGAGGTGGGGGTTGATTGTTGTTGTTGTTGTTGTTGTTGTGTTTGGTTTATTTTTGAGCCATACCTAGCTGTACTCAGGGATCACTCCTGGTGATGCCTGAGGAAGCATTTGGGTGCAGGGATTAGACTAAGGCTGGCCATATGCAATCCCTACACTGTCTTCAACCATTTTCCTTTAATGTTTTATGCCAGAGCTTTTTGTTTTGTTTTGTTTGGGGAGGGGGGAACACACCTAGCAATGCTGAAGGGACACTTCTGGCTCTGCACTCAAAAAGAAGTTCTTCATAGTGCCTCAAATAACATTAATTTTTTTAAAAAAATGAGTAAGTAGTAGGGTTCGATTCCTTCATCCCTCTCCGAGAGCCCGGCAAGCTACCGAGAGTATCCCACCCACACAGCAGAGCCTGGCAAGCTCCCCATGGCATATTTGATATGCCAAAAACAGTAACAAGTCTCACAATGGAGACGTTACTGGTGCCCGCTCAAGCAAATCAATGAACAACAGGATGACAGTGCTCCAGTGCTACAGATTTTTGTTGTTGTTGTTAGCCTTGGAGCCAGAGAGTGCTCAGCTGTCTGGAGCTCAAGTTTTGCATGCAGAAGTCCTGGGTTCCATTCTCAGAACTTCATAGTTTTCTGAGCACTGTCAGGAGTGATTCCTGAGTGCAAAGCTGGGGGTAGCTCCTGAGCATGCCAGGTTTGACCCTAAAGCAAAAACAACAACAAATTAAAAAGTTATGGTGGTTATTTTGGGTGATAGACCTAAAGGCATTGTTCCCTGTTGAACACAACCTCTGGCTTTACAAGTAAGAAAACAAACACCAAGATATGCTTTATCCTTTGGAATTGCGTGCGTGAGAAACCATTATTTGTAGCATTTAAACCACAGAATCTCAATAAAGAATTTTTTTAAAAAAGAAAAATATAGGGCTGGAGCGATAGCACAGCAGGTAGGGCATTTGCCTTGCACACGGCCAACCCGGGTTCGATCCCCAGCATCCCATATGGTCCCCTGAGCACTGCAAGGAGTAATTCCTGAGTGCAAAGCCAGGAGTAACTTCTGTGTATCGTCAGGTATGACCCAAAAAGCCAAAAAAGAAAGAAAATATCCGTACTTACAACAACAAATTAAACAAATTTCTTCACAGAGACTAGCTAATATAAGAAAACAAAATTGCCTTATATTATTTTCTCAAAATTGTAATAACGTTTGTTATGGCATTCATGAAGACTTCTGTCTTCCCTGATAGCAATGTATGTTTCAGCCATGAATGGTTACCGAGACACGTCTGTCTCTTGTTCCAGGTCACATTCTGTCTCTCTCTGGGACTTTATAGACCCTATAACTAAAATGTGTAGCAGATTGGAAATAATGCTTTGCCCAAGGCTGCGCGGGGAGGGGGCAGTAAAACCAGAGAATGGTCCCTAACAGCAGGCCCAGATCCTCAGCCCCACCCTCACGAGGGGGCCCTCTCTAACTGCAGCGCCCTGACCACTGGATAAAAAATCAGTATCAGTCCATAGACATGGAATACTAGCTCCATACCTATCTTTGCTACAATAAAGGAGCCAAATCCTAAACTGTACACATATTGCAATTAATTTTTTTTTCTAAATAAGAACTCTTGAAGGGCCATAACATTAATGGATGGCATGAGAAATTATAAATTCTTTGAATGTCACAAATCTGAATTTTGCATTCATGCTTGAAACACAATGTGTTTTCACTATTTTATTTCTGTTTCATGTCGTATTAAAGTTTTTAACATGCTTTCCCAAAAAGGGGGGAACATATGTATTAAATAAGAAAATGCTGCCATGTAGAACACAGATGGTAGAACATTTTTGGCAGAAAGGAAATTTAACAAGGCATTTTACTTATTTGCTTGGAAAACTAATAGTATGAATGTTCAAGTTAAGCAGTAAGATTTAATTGCTGTCTTATAAGAATCATTTTTTTCCTAATGAAATCATCCTATTTTCATAACATTATAGTAGGGAGTCAAATGTAAATGTGAAAAGAAGAAAAAGAAAAAGAATAACAATATTTGACATTAATAAGGAGAAAGTGCTAGCAATATGCTATATGTATATATACATATATATAACTTCTTTTTTTTTATTTATTTACTTACTTTGGTGCTAGGGATGCAACCGAAGGCCTGACACATGCAAGGCAAGCACTCCAGCACTGGAGCTACATCCTGGCCCATCTGTTAGCATTTTATAGTAAGTAATTATGTCATTTGTCATATGTTGATCAAGATTAATAACAGGGGGTAATGATTTGTGCATGGGAATTTGATATTGTCACAGTGCCAAGGATTAAACCCAGGGCCTCACACATGCAGTGGTGATGGTGTACATGTGTTTCTAATGTGAAACACAGAGTCACTATGTTAATTATGGTGCAAAACCAGAAGGTACAAGTTTATCATAGGGGTCAGAGAGATAGGAAAGGGGTTAAAGGCACTTTCCTTGAATGCAGCATGCCACAGGTTTAAATCACCACTGCGTATGGTCCCTCAAGCACTGCCTGCAGCACAGAGCCCGCAATAGCCCCCAGGCACACCCAGGTGTGGTCTCAATTGGCCCCCCAACCAGAAAAAAAAAAATAGTTTACCAAATGTCAACTTTGGCTGGCTCACAAGGCCCACCCATATGCAAAGTTGGCGGCATCTCAGAGTAAATGGAGATGAATTCTAAACAGATGAAATATATAGATGAGTCCGTTGCATTCTCCAGGATATCAGGTTTCTCATTTGTGGTGAGTAAACACAGTCTTTTAAAACACACTGAAATATTCTATATTCTAAGGTTTAACATTTCAAAAAGGAATTTCTAATGAGCTGATTAGATATTGTGTTGGAAGAAACACCAAGTTAGCTCATATGATGCCATGTGTACTTTAAATAGTTCTGTGTTTGAACAACAAACTGAAAACAGAACATTTGACAGCTATGTTGCATGTCTGCATTCTGGAAGATCCCAACCTGGAAAAATCTTTCTACAACCCAAGACTATGCTTGATATAATCTCTGCTTCCCCTCCCCCCCCCAGATCTTTCCAGCAACTGAAACAAAATGCAAAATGACAGGTACATTGAGAAATATAAATATATACATCTTGTCTTAAAATGTTTTCAGTTCTAAACCATAAATCACTTGTTTAAAATATTTTTTAATGTATTAGTAAGGCAACATGGTTTACAAAGTTATTCACAGTAATGTTCAAGAAGACAATGTTCCAACACCTATCCCAACACACGTGTGGACTTGCCTCCACCAATGTCCCCAGGTTCCTTCCCATAAATCACTTTTTTTTTTACCCAGAATCAGAATATAGACAGAAAAGTAACTTTCTTTATACCCCAAGTTAATAAAAAAAAAGTTCCACTATTTTTTTCAACAGGAACTACAGATTAGTTACTTTATAGACATTATCTTAATCATTCCTCAAAACTGCCTCATAATATTAGCTTATTTGGGTTCATGTATTACAGAAATTGAAACTGAAGCATAAAAAGCTAAGTAAGGTCTTATCCTTTGAAGCTTATCTGGTTTTAGTAAGTCTCCAAACTACCACTATTAAAATCCCATAAAAAAAAAAATTCCTTTTTAACACGGTACTTCTACCTCCTTTATATGCTAAGGGATTTTTTTTAGAATTCTCCATATTAGTCAGGAGTTAATTTAATGAGTCAAATTTTCAGAAAAGTCACATTTGGGCTCTTGGTGGGGTGTGTGTGTGGGGGGGGGAGGTCATTAATCAGCACTGCTGAAACCAGATCAGTGTATGTTAATGAAGAGGCCTAGAGACAGAATGTAAATAACAACAATAATGCTGATGTTTGCATTTGTATAAAGCAATGATGAGGGGATTTCAAACCATTAACACGTGCTTATTTGAACCGCAGACTCAGACCATTTACAATCAGATCAACCTGCCTTTCCGGAAAGGTAGGCTTATCTGGATCTCTTTCCTAAACTCCCTTATTCTGAATAAAGACACATCTCACCAAGTCCTATGGCACTATAGCGTTGCATTCAGCTCTACTGAGCTGTAGAACTTGGTTAGATGTGTCCCAGCCAGGAAAAAGTGATTAGCATAGGATTTTTATCTTAGAGCCTTTATCTGAGTTTCAAAGCTTGAAGTTAGATTAGAACAAATAAACATATGTTTTACAGTTCAAAGTGAGGGGGCATTTATTCCTGCAGATTCCTTTTTTTTTCCTTTGATGAACCCATTCAATATCAGTCAAAGCCATCAAGGTTTTCTTTCATCAGGCAATAAAATTGAAGCAAAACCAACAGAACCCTAAATTCTGCTCAATTTTGCAATCAACCTCTAAGTGCACTAAAAGTGTCCCCTCCTCCACCAGGTGGGCATAAAATGTCAGAAACATTTTTGGAGCACTTTTAGAAAGCTTTCTGTTGGAGACCGGTGCGACAATACAGAGGGTAGGCGTTTGCCTTACAAGCAACCGACCCAGGTTAGATCCTTGGCATCACATATGGGCCCCCAAGCCTGCCATAAGTGATCCCTGAGTGCAGAGCCAGGAGTAAGTCCTGAGCACCTCTGGGTGTGGCCAAGAGCCCCCCCCACACACACACACACACAAAAAGCTTCCTATGGGAAAAGGGTAGCATTAAATCTCAATGACCTCAGTTTTCATTCAAAACACGAATGAAACATTCTTCAGTTCTAAATTGAGGCTGTGTTCTCCTGTCTTCTCACACATCACAGTCAGACTGCTGCACAGTCTGGGTCAAAAGAGTCAGAAGTGCTTACCTGGAGCTGCCTTCTTTTCAGACTGGCACCATCCAAATTGCCCGTACATCGATTACAAAAGGGAAATGACACCATGATACTTGCCCATCTCAGGGAGCTGTCCTTGTGGTAAGGATACACTGAGTATAAAGCATTCAGTAAACGTGAGAATCAGCAGCCGGTGAAGACTTTGACATGATAACCAGGCAAAATCAGTGAGGTCTCCACATCTATTATGACTTCTTCATTCCTAGCCATGAATTTGTTACTTAGTTTTTCACTTCTCGCTGGAGAAACAGCTAGACTAGAAGTCTCGCAACAAGGTCTGGGAGGTTGAGTGGACAGGTGAGCCTGGGTCTGAGAGCACCCCACAGCATGGCCCTCGGTCCTGGGTGGAAAGCCTCAGAGGGGCCTGCTGGTTACTGCCGGGGTACCAGTCTGCTCTCCAGGCGCTAGGTGACAAAGCAAAATGATCATCCAGGGAAGCAGGAAGATCAACAAAGCACTATGGGCAGGAAGCCTTTTATTTTCAAACTACTGTTCAGTTTATTCTGCATTTTGAATTTTTATATTAGTTTGCCTTGCCACCTACATGCCTCAAAGAGGTATTGTAAGGATTAAAATAATGTCTGAAGGTGTTTTGAATCAGGAAAGAAATGTTTGTTCTCTGAAGCTTGAACAACCTCGTGGGTAGGTTTTTGTTACTCTCCAAATTACTAAACCTTAGGTAAATACATAATTTCTGAATCACTGATATTTGTTCTAAATCATACATTTTTTTCACATTCAAGTGTTGCTGTTGCTTGCATACTTTGCTTACCAACCGCCAACTGATTCTTCATGAGTTCAGAGATGGGGGCGTCTAATACCCCTGGAATGTCATAGCAAGAATTTGGGGAAAGTCTCGGGTCTAAGAGACTTTTTAACTACCTGTCCATCCCTATGGTGGTTTTAAAGTATACATGAAAATAACCTTGAGAACTCTGAATCTTTGATCACCTTTTAAAATATGGTTTCAGATACAAACACTTTACTGTAAAGACTTTGAAAATTCTTGGATATTATTCTTGATAGTCTCAGCAGGCAATTAAAAAGCAGTTAAAATAAAGTTAGGAAAAAAATTAAGTTTGCTGATTCGTTTGGGGAGTTTAGCTGCTGCTGACACTGGCCGCCTCAACTTAGCAGATAATGTTATCCTAGAAAGCAGCATAACAACTCCAATACAACAGCAAATTTCTCTAGGACCGCAGCAAAAAAGAGATACAATGTATTCTTTAATTTTCTGTGATTACTTCTCTTGGGTACAATTTTTACAAACTAAAGTTGGCTATGACACTCCAACATATTTTGAAAGAGTTAATGTTGCCTCTGAAAAAGATAAAAGCTGTAGACAAGGGACTCTCTCAGGAAGAGAAACTACAATACTTCTGCAGAGTTTGCCTGGTGGAAAAATTAACACGTGAAACAACAGTAACAAAAAGGGGGGCCAGGGCAGAGCACATACCCACCCGGGAGAGCCCAGCAAGCTACCGAGAGTATGGAGCCCGCGCGGCAGAGCCTGGCAAGCTACCTGTGCGTATTGGATATGCCAAAAACAGTAACAATAAGTCTCTCAATGAGAGATGTTACTGGTGCCCGCTCGAACAAATCGATGAGCAACGGGATGACAGTGATTTTAACTGTATGTGTGTGAGTGGATTGGGGAGGTGTAGGCAAAACCAAAAATCCCGAGAGTAACAAGGATTCTATTTTAAAAGGGAATTGAAATATAATGGATTCTAAGACCTTAGAGTAACTTTAGAACATTTCCTAATTTCTTGTCTTGTCTTGATTGGGGTTTGGGGCTTTGGGCCACACCTGGGGCTGACTCCTGGCTCTGTGCTAAGGGATCACTCCTGGAGGTGCTCGGGGGACCAGAAGGGATGTCAGGGATTGAACCCATGAACCTGTGCAAGGCAAGGGTCCAGCTTGCTGTGCTGTGCTATTGCTCCAGCCCCCCAATTGTTTACTACTTTTTTAAAGACTATTTAAATACTTACTTAGAAATGAGGCAGTAGCTTTGTTTTAATTTTTTAATTGAAACAGATTCATGTCTGTTCATGCAGATAAATCATATCTAACTAGAAACACCACCTGTATTATCAGATTCTGCAGTTATTCCTAGATTAGTTATTCTTGGCAGTTGTACTTGTAAAACCACGTGTCAACGCGTGTGTGTGCACAGAGCATTCAAATGCTTATGTGTACAAGCCAGATTTCTATTAAAAGATTGTAAATGTCACCTGATTTTCACAGTTCAATTGAAACATACAACAAATGTAGTCACTAATAAATAAAAATTGATGAGAACTACGAAAGCCTCTTAAATTAGAAATCAAGAAGACCTAAAATTAAAAACACAAGACTTGTTAAAAATCACACAGCTAAGGCAAGAACTTGTAGTGTAAACGTTACCAAGAACATTTAATGTTGTGAAAGTATTTTATTAGCAAAAACCTGAGTTACCTTTGCTGATAAATTCTGAAACTGGAGAGAAGGGAGAAAAAATATTTTTAGGGCTAGAGATATAATACAGAGGTAAGCATTTGCCTTGCCTTTACCTTGCCTTTTTCCTTTCTCTCTCTCTCTCTCTCTCTCTCTCTCTCTCTCTCTCTCTCTCTTCTCTTTCCTTCTCCCTCCCTCCCTCCCTCCCTCCCTCCCTCCCTCCCTTCCTTCCTTTCTTTCTTCCTTCCTTCTTTCCTTCCTTCCTTCCTTCCTTCCTTCCTTCCTTCCTTCCTTCCTTCCTT
This sequence comes from Sorex araneus, assembly GCF_027595985.1. NCBI lineage: Eukaryota > Metazoa > Chordata > Mammalia > Eulipotyphla > Soricidae > Sorex > Sorex araneus. The sequence continues at coordinate 221,354,185 of NC_073302.1, forward strand.
CCTTCCTTCTTCCTTTCTTTCTTCCTTCCTTTCTTTCTTTCTTTCTTTCTTTCTTTCTTTCTTTCTTTCTTTCTTTCTTTCTTTCTTTCTTTCTTTCTTTCTTTCTTTCTTTCTTTCTTTCTTTCTTTCTTTCTTTCTTTCTTTCTTTCTTTCTTTCTTTCTTTCTTTCTTTCTTTCTTTCTTTCTGAGGAGGGACGTAGCCAGATGTGCTCAAGATTTACTCTTGGCATCTGTAACACAAACCATGATGACCAAAAGGAGAGCGAGAGAGAGAAGAAGAAGGAGAAGGGAAAGAAGAAGAAGGCTGCCATAGGGGCAGACTGATGGGGGTGGTGGGTGGAAGGAGGGGACTGGGACATTGGCAGTGGGAAATGTACAATGGCATAAGGATGTGTGTTGGAACATTGCATGACTGAAAACCCAGTCATGGACAACTTATAAATTGTTTATCTCACAGTGATTTAATTAAAATATATATATATATATATATATATATATATATATATATACTCTTGGTTCTGCATTCAGGAATCATTCCTGGTGGGCTGGAGGACCAAATGGGATGCCAGAGTTGGCCAGTTGGCAGCATGCAAGGCAAATGACCTACCCACTGTACCAATGTTCCAGTCTCCAGTATTCTTATTTCTTTTTGGGTCACACCTGGGGATGCACAGGGGTTACTCCTGGCTCTTCACTCAGGAGTCTCTCCTGGCAGTGCTCAGGGTACCATATGGGGTGCTGGGAATCGAACCCGGGTTGGCCGCATGCAAGGCAAATGCCCTACCCATTGGGCTATCGCTCTAGCCCCCAGTGTTCTTATTTCTTGATCATTGCTCTACAGTGAGTACAAATAGGTTAGATTGGTTTTGTTTGGGGGCCACACTAGACTGTGTGAAGGGCTTACTCTATGCTCAGGGATCTTTCCTGGCAGTGCCCGGAGGGTAATATGTGGTGCTGGAAATCAAACCCAGGTTGACCACGTGAAAGGCCTTACCTGCTATACTATCTCTCTAGCCCCAGGTTAGAGTTTGAAGATTTAATTCAGGATGGATTCCAGTCCAGAAAGACAGTAAAGCATATAAAACAATCATTCGAATGCTGAAGTCTCAACAAGTGGGGTTCTGTTTTTGTTTTTTGTTTGGGAAGGGCTGAGGAACATGGTCCTATATATGCAGGGGATGTGCCTGCTGTACCACTGAGCTGAATCCTTGCTTCAGCTGGGAGTGCATGCCTGGCTTTGCTAACATGGTATCACTAGGGAAAAACATGGCTCTAGTCCCTGCTGTGTGCTGGGGGTTTCTCTCTCTCTCTCTCTCTCTCTCTCTCTCTCTCTCTCTCTCTCTCTCTCTCTCTCTCTCTCTCTCTCTCTCCCCCCATATGTATATTATACACACACACACACACACACACACATATATATAGTCACTGTCATCCCGTTGTTCATTGATTTGCTCGAGCAGGCACCAGTAACGTCTCCATCATGAGACTTGTTACTGTTTTTGGCATATCGAATACGCCATGGGTAGCTGCTGTGTGGGTGGGATACTCTCGGTAGCTTGCCGGGCTCTCAGAGAGGGACAGAGGAATCGAACCCAGGTCGGCCGCGTGCAAGGCAAACGCCATATATATAATATTCTCCTCAGTGTCACAAAAGTTTTTGGGAAATGCTTTTTCACACTTGAGGATGTTGAGAGGCAGGAGGCTGAGTGCTTTGCTAGTTTCCCAGTTGGCAGGCACAGGAGCCCCAGCCGAGGCCCTAACCTAGCCAGCAGCTTCTCTAAGTGGGAGAGCAACTACTGCCCTATGCTCACCCTAGCTCGGGGTAAAAGACCATGTTCAAACTCTCAGATCCTAATTCCTCCAGGCAGTTTCCTTTTGGGTGGGGGGGAGGAGTAAAGGCAATGACAAAGCTGACCTGCTGTGGGGCTGGGGGGGGGGGGGCGGGCGTGTCAGGCCACTGCTAACACACTGGCTTAAACGTTGATGATTCCTTTGCTTTTTTGTTTGTTTTGGTGAAACAAGATTTGATTGGAGCTCAGTTAGAAAGGTGTGAGAGGAGAGGAAGGAGAAGTATCCCAGGGAGAGCACAGCTTCTCAGAGTGGGCACAAGCAAGCAGAGAAACAGAGAAGAGCAAGAGAGATACACGTCCAACAGAGCCCGTGGGCTTGAAGAATGAGCCTTGATGATTCCTTGGGGAGACCCTCTCGGGGGTCTGCAGAGTGGAAACCCACTTGGCCATAGCTTCCAGGACAGGGGTGTGACTCAGAATTAGGCAGAACACTTGCCTTGCTGTGTGTGTGTATGCATATGTGTGCGTGCGCATGCACACTCACACGTACATGGGGAGGGGCAGGGGGTGTGACAGAAAGCCCTAAGGCCTGAGAGATAGCACTTCAGGCAGGGGAGTAAGGCACCTACTTGCATGCAGACAGCCCTGGCATATGACCCCAGCACTGCCAGGAAGGGTCCCTGAGCAATACTATTGTGTTCCCAACCCAGAAAAGAAAAAGCAAACACTTTTCTTTTAAAATAAAATCCAAAGGAAAAAAATTTTTTATTGAATCATCATGAGATACACAGTTACAAAGTTGTCCATGATTAGGTTTCAGTCCTACAATGATCTAACACCTGTCTTCACCAGTGTACATTTCCCACCACCAATGGCCCCAGGTTCTCTCCTCACCCCCATCTGCCTCTCTCTGTCTGTCCATCTCTCTCTCTCTCTCTCTCTCTCTCTCTCTCTCTCTCTCTCTCTCTCTCTCTCTCTCTCTCTCTCTCTCTCTCTCTCTCTCTCTCCCTCCCTCTCCCTCTCTCCCTCTCTCCCTCTCTCTCCCTCCCCATTCTGCCTTGTATCCGCAGACATGATTAAAGGCCCAAGCAGCCCGACCAGACTCAGACTGACTGAGTCTGTCAGTCACCCCTCACCTAACATAGGGAAACTCTCAGGTGGCAAGTTGAAATGGGATGGGAAAGACGTCCCTCTTTGCCATTTCCTGGGCCCCCAAACGACTCTCTCCCACTTTGCCCGGGCTTCCGGGGAGTCCAGAAACAGCACGTTCAGGCAAAGCAGAATCCTTGGCTGAGGAGCTCTTGGGAGAAGAGCCCGTAGGGAAGGGAGAGGAGGCTGAATGAAAGCATGGCAGGAGCCCAGGGCAGCCCCCAGGGCTCCCCAGGGCTCCCCAGGGCAGGGGGGAGTGTGGGTGCGGGAGTGCACCTTGGCCTCTCTCCTGAGCACCACCAGGAGTCACCCTGCCCGACTAGCCAAAATAGCCCTCAGCACCGCCGCTCCTGGCCCAAAGAAACCCAAACAGCAACAAAAAATTCCTTAAAAAAAAAAAAAAAGTCCGTTCCCGTCCTCCCTCCGGTACTCAGCTGGCCCACACGTCTGCAGAGCACGTGACTGCGGGTCCTGCGGTCCCGCTGACCTCAGACGCGCGGGTTTGAGATCAGCTCCGGGGCGCACAGCTTTCCTGCAGAGGAGGGCGTTGGGGTTGTGGCCAACCCCAGGAACTGCTGGCGGCCGTCCGGGGCTTGCTCTCAGCGTCCACCTGGTCTTGGCCATCCTTGCCTCTGGGTCTGCAGAGAAACCCCCTCTGGAAGCAGCATCCCGCCCCCATCCCCGCCCTCCAGGGCTGGCTTGAGCCCCGCACTCTCCTGTGCGGAAGCGCCCAGCCTTCGGCAGACACAGGGCCCTGGGAGTGGGGCTGGGCTGGTCCTGTTCTGATAACAGTCTCTGCCCTTCAGAACCTCAGGATTCTACCCCACACCCATCTCCAGCTGCACGTTTCTTCCCCGGCTAGTAACATTTGCAAAACAAATGATAAAAAGAAAGGGAAAAAATTCCAGAGGCCAGACTAAATTTAGTGCTCTAGCACCACTGGCGAGCATGCCCCAAAGGGAACTCGGCGTCTGGCCTGCTTCGGTCTCCTTCCCTCACTCTGCTGCTCTGCTCTCCCTTTCCTGCTTTCCCCTCTCTCTTCCTCCCTCGTTCCTGCCCCACCCTTCCCCTCTCTCACTGCGATAAACGATTCAAGAAGCAGAACTTTCTTCAGGGCCAGATACTCATCTACCTCCTGGAGCCAAGGTCCCCCCAGCCCCAGCCCGGGGCAGTCTGCACCCCCGCTGGAGCACGCCCTCTGGTCATTCCCACCCGCCGCTTGGCAGGTGGATTTGTGGTCAGAGAACCGGTTCCATCTCTCTGGAAGCTTCCAGCCACACATTTTAGGCCCTTCAAGAACAGGGCAGCTGCAGGTGGTAAATGAATTTCAGCATTTGCTGCCGTGTGGGGGTCCCCCTGCGTGATTGCTCTCCAGTCCTGCTGGAAGGTCAGAGAGCAGGAAATTTTGTAACCATGAGACATTTACTAACCACATTCAGCATCGTGCACTTGCTGGTATTTACACCCAACATGATTTTCCCCACTCCAAACTCGGGTAACTTGTTAGCATTGATTTTCCCATTGCACTGGGGTTTTCTCTCAGTCAGGTCGCCAACGTTTTCCAATTAAAGTAAAGGGGCAAAAAAAAAAAAAAAAAAAAAAAAACTGCCAAAAAATTTCTTTTCGTTTTCACGGACTAAAAAGTCCTTTTGAGAAACATCTAAAAGTGATGCTCTAGTGCCCCCTACTGGCATGTGACATTTGTGGTTCATTACATTTGCTACACATTTCACTTAACCTTTTTTAGACAAAATAAACTAGAGAGAAATCACAAAACAAGATTTCAGGCAGCTCTTAAAAATTGTTTAATTTTACAGCCACAAGGGCAGTATACTGGGTAGGTACTTATCTTGTATGCGGGCCACCGGGTTCAATTTCCCTGCATCCCACATGTCCCCTGAGCCCTCCCAGGAGTGATCCCAAGTGCAGTCAGGTGTAAGCCCTGAGCACCGCTGGGTGTGGCACCCCTCCCCCATTGTTAATTTTATTAATATATGGGAAATAACAAAACATTCTACTTTTTTTAGATTAATTTTCTTTTGGATTTGGGTCACACGCTGGCTGTTCGGGGCTATCCCCAACTCTGTGCTCAAGTCACTCCTTGTTGGGGCTTTGGGGACCACACACAGTACGGGGATGGAGCCATGGTTGGCCACTTGCAAGGAAAGTGCTTTGACCCCTGGACTATCTCTCTGCCATATATTCCACTATTTTTAATATTGGTTGTTATATATTCATATATAAGCATTAAACATCTGACTTCTCTACATGCTTAATATCCTTTCTTTCTTTCTTCCTCCTTCCTTCCTTCCTTCCTTCCTCCTTCCTCTTTCTTTCTTTCTTTCTTTCTTTCTTTCTTTCTTTCTTTCTTTCTTTCTTTCTTTCTTTCTCTCTTTCTTTCTTTCTTTCTGAGTCACACCTGGTGATGCACAGGTGTTACTCCTGGCTCTGTGCTTAGGAATCACTTCTGCGAGCTCAGAGGACCATATTGGATGACAAGGGTTGAACCCAGGTCAGCTGTGTACAAGGCAAACACCATACCTGCTATACTATTGCTCTGGCCCCTACATCTTTTATTTTAATATTTAGTATTGGTGGAAAAAACCTTTTAGCAACATCTGGGAAGTTTAATTTTTGAGTGCGGGGGTAGGGGTGGGGTGGTGTCACACCTGGAAGTGCTCAGAGGCTCCTCCTATCTTAGTGCTCAGGGGGTCAAACCTAGGTCTCCTGCATGCCAAGCATACTTCAGCCCTCTGACCATCTCCCCGGCCCAAGTGATCTTTTCACGTAAGAGAGTACATGAATGTGTAGCTGTGGAATACCCTGTACACGCAAGCTTTCAAGCACGTCCCTGGTCAAGGAAATATACTTTTGGGGAGAGGGAAGGTCCTGGGGGCCTCTAACCCTGAGATGCTTCAGCTACTCCTGGCTGTCTCTTCTCCCCATCTCTGCTCTGGTTGCTCCAAATGTTGCCTGGGGAAGCACATGTGAAACTCAGGATCGCACGAAGCTCAGCGGCATGCAAGGCAAGTGCCTGGACTCCTGGAAACACACTTATTAAAAGAACACTTATCAAAAGGGCAAATGGAACGTCAGGAACCAGTCCGTTTCTCATGAACATTGTCTTCATGAGGTTCAGCTGCAGTCCGACCTTTCTACACTCACGGTCAAAGTCAACCAGCATTTGTGCCGCTTGGCTAATGTTTGGCGTTAGGAGAACAATGTCATCAGTGAAGTGGAGGTGGTGTAATTGCCAACCGGCTATCTTCACTCCCATTCCTTCCCATTCCAGTCATTGCATGACGTCCTCGAGGGTGGCACTGAAGAGTTTCGGTGAAATGGTATCATCCTGCCAAACCCCTCTCTTTATGTCGATGATAACTTCTTTGTAGAATGGTGAGATCCTGGTGGTGAATCCGTAATACAGCTCGCAGAGGATCCTGATGTATCGAGTTTGAACGCCCTGTTTGGCTAGGGCTTCAATGACCGCTTGGGTCTCAACAGAATCAAAGGCCTTCTTTAAATCGATGAATGTTAGACAGAGTGGCATCTTTTAAATTTTTTTTTGCTTTTTGGGTCACACCCGGTGATGCTCAGGAGTTACTCCTGGTTCTGCACTCAGGAATTACTCCTGGCAATGCTCAGGGGACCATATGGGATGCTGGGAATCGAACCCGGGTTGGCCGCATGCAAGGCAAATGCTCTACCCACTCTGCTATCGCTCCAGTCCCAGAAGTGGTTAAGAGGATGAAGAACCTCCAGCTCCAGGCACATCTTTTTGACTCCACCATTCTTCCTGCACTAACATATGCCTCAGAGACCTGGGCCCTACAAAAACAGGATGAGAACGCTATTCGGGTATCCTAAAGAGGAATTGAAAGAGCCATGCTTGGAGTATCACGTTTCACTTAAGTGAGAGAAGGAATCCGGAGTTCTGACCTCTGTCAAGGATCAAGAATCAGGGATGCTGCCTTGTTTGCCAAGGTGTTGAAAATCAGATGGGCTGGATACGTAATGCGAGTTAGAGATGACCGCTGAACTAGAGCTGTTACTGACTGGATTCCACAGGACGTCAAAAGACCGCATGGCCGCCCACCAACAAGATGGTCAGACTTCTTCCTCAAGACCCTGAATGAACAGTCTGAGGCTCTTCGTGTTCCTGGAGCGAATAGATGCCACTGGGCTACACTAGCATGCGACAGGGATGAATGGAGACATTACTGGCACCTGCTCGAGCAAATCGAAGATCAACAGGATGACAAGTGATACAAGTGACAAGTGATTTTTAGACTTTCACACTATTGTTTTTTATTTGTTCACATTTGTTTAGGGTCCATACCTGATGATGCTCAAGGCTTACTCCTGGCTCCACTTACAAGTCACTTCTGTGACACTAGGGTACCATATGGGATGCTGGGGATTGAATCCCTGCTAACCATGTGCCAGGCATGTGTCCTACCTGCTGTATTATTGCTCCAGCCCTCACACTCTCTTGAAGGCCCTTTATAATTAGTCTAGGAAAAGAATCTTTGTTTCACTTAAGAAAAGGAAACAGACTTTGGAAACAAGTTTTTTTACTTATTAATTTCTGATATCTGGGATGAATACAGTTCTCACACATTTAAGAACCCATATACCCTGAACCACATCCCTGGCCCTGGGAGTGGGTCAATTTTGTTTATTTGTTTGGGGCCACATCCTGCAGTGCTCAGGGACTACTCTCAGCTTTGTGTTGGAAGTTGCTTCTCACAATACTTGTCCAGGGTCCCACCCAGACCTCTTGCATGCAAAACAGCCCATTGAACTGTCTCCCCAGGCCCCTGGGTCAGTATTTATTTATTTGTTTGTTTGGGGATGTGTAGTTTAGGGCTCACTCCTGACCCTGTACCCAGAGATCACTCTTAATGGTACTCAGGGGACCATACAGGGTATCAGAGATAGAGCCTGCTCGGCTGTTTGCAAGGCAAGCAACCTACCCACTGTACTATATCTCTGGACCCTGGGTTAGTCTTTAAAGGAAACTTATTCTGCATCAAAGAGATAGTACAGGGGTTACTCGGGTTGAAAGCTGCGTGCCGAAAGTAGACTATAGACCAAACATGATGGCCACTCAATACCTCTATTGCAAACTACAACAACCAACAGGAGAGAGAACAAAAGGGAATGCCCTGCCACAGAGGCAGGGTGGAGTGGTGGGGGTTGGGGTGGGGGTGGTGGGTGGGATACTGGGAACATTGGTGAAAAAGAATGGGCACTGGTGGAGGGATGTAAACTAAATGCAAACATGAAAGTTCATAAGTTTGTAACTGTACCTCACGGTGATTCACTAATAAAAAATTTTTTTAAAAAGCATTACAATGAAATTGCTAGAGTATTAATGAAATAAACCCAATTTCACTATTGACACAGTTGTAGAGATTGCTTTACTGGATTTATAATTCAGAAGTTGTATTTGCTAAACAGCCTAGCAAAATAGCCATTTTCAGTATTAAGGATTCCTATATTACTGTGTTAAGATTTGCCTGTGCTTTGGAAACTTCATAGACACACTTTCTTTTGGAATGTATTTGATTGTTAAGAAAGTTTCAAATTTATATCTCAATGTAGAAATACAGTGGTTTCATTTTTATTTTCTGTTAGTGCTGCCAAAATAAAATATTCATATTTGCATAAAAATAGAGATAGTACAGAGGTTAAAGCAATTGTCTTGCATGAGGCTAACCCAAATTTGATTTCTAGTATTTCATTTGGTCTCCTGAGCACCACCAGGGGATCACCAGGAGTGATCCCTGAGCACAGAGCCAGGAGTAAGCTCTTAGCACTTCCAGGTTTGACCCTCAAACCAAGAAAACTTATTTCTTAGACTCTCCTGGCCAATGATAATAATTATGGAAACAGACTGGTGAATGAAAACCCTACTCCCTCTAGAGATGATAGACAAGCAACCCATGCCACAGGGAGTCAGGGGTGAAAGGGCCAGAGCATGAACAGGAGCCAAGGCAAAGCGGGGGGGGGGGGGCTAATTGTTGGGGGGGGGCAGTCTGAAACCATAGTGAGTATGGAGTTTGCCTAGCATGCAGCTGACCCGTGTTCGACCCCAGCATCCCATGTGGTCCCCTGGGGCACTGCCAGGAGTAACCCTCGACTATTGCCCGGTGTGACCCAAAAGCAACAACAACAACAAGAAGTTGAAAGTTGGGCTGGAGAGACTGTACACTTGCTTTTCACTCCACTGTCCCAGGCTCAATCCCTGGCACTGTGTATGGTATTCTCCTAAGCACCACCTGGAGTGACTCCTGAGCACAGAGCCAGGAATAAGTCCTGATCACTGCCAGATACATAACACACACACACATACACACACACACAATGTTGAAAGTAGAGTATTATTAACTAAATGTGGATAATGATTTTTGTTCCTGATAAAGAAAGCCCAACTTTATTTAAAAATAATTTTTAGTTCCTTTTATTTATTTGGGGTGGAATTATGGCCATACTTCGTGGTGCACAAGGCTCATTTCTGACTCTGTGCTCAGGGGTCACTCCTGGTAGTGCTCCGGGGATCATAAGTGGTGCCAGGAATTTGAACCAGAGTCAACTGTGTGCAAAGCAAGCACTTTACCCACTGTGCTACCTCTCTGGCCCACTGAGACCTCCTTCAGACAGCAAAAATAATTTTGCAATGTGGGTTTGCACACGGAACTTATTTTCCTGCGTTGTAAATGGGTCTAAAGAGTGGCCAACCCGGGCAAGGGGACCTCATGCATCTGAGAGCACTCTGCACTCCCTGAGGAGAGAGTCTAAGCCTGCCACCAACTGGAGCCTGATCTGTAGTCGTGGTGGGGATGGGTGGGTGGGGGGCAGGGGCATGGGGTGTTCCCGGGGCCCTTCCAGGGGGTTGCATGGGGCGACAGACATGTGCTTGGTGATTCCGGGGTTTCCATTTCAGTTGGTGATGGGTAGCCAGACGAAACTAGGAAGAGATTCAAGTTAAAAATGGACCGAGTGAACCACTCCTCTTAGCACCCTCCTGCCAGATCTGAGCCATGAGGCCTGAGAGGGGAACATGCTCTAAGTTCTTTCCCTTCACAAGTAGTAAAGCTTCCCAAGAGACTTAAATGGCCCGAAATATTCTTCTGTCAGTTCCACTAGGATTTTCTAAACTATTTTCCATTTTTTAGACTCCATCTTCTCCTTTGCTTTCCCTTCTCATCTTTGTTGACATTGGTGGAGAAGCGTTTGAGTTGCATTTATCAGAGACCTTTTATTTCTGTCATTTATCTCCACTTCTCGTTTTAAGAAGTCTGGTAAGCGAGAAGCGAACATTTCACCAAGGCATATACTTATGGAATGTCTCAGTGTGTTCTGCCAAAATCTTAAATCTAGGTATTGTAGCTTCTATTTTAATAACTGCCATTGTTCATCAGACTGTGGGGGATGGGCAGGCGCTGCTTTAGCTGACAGCTCTGCTAAAGTCACACCTACCCATTGTGGTTTCACAGGAGGGAGCCGACTTGAGAACCAGGGCTCACCCCGGGTCTGTTTCTGGGCAGGTCAGGAACACGTGAGAAATCCAATTCAACTTCACGTCTCAGCTCAAGCTCAAGGTGAAGGGAAGGGATAGGAAGAGAAAACTGATAATCGAGTTCTATTGACATGTAAATGATAATCGAGTTCTATTAACATGTAAATACGAGAAGGAGCTCGTATTCATGTGTCTCCGTAGTCTGACTAAAATGTCCATCTCTCTCAGAGGACGGACAGACTGACACCTACAAAGTGTCCTGATGAGTCGCAAAGCCGAGCTTCTGTCTTTAGAAGCATGACCCCTAGACGTTTCCAGCACTCTTGAGAGGCGGAAAAGGCCTGAAATAGAATGCTGTTGCCCTGGCTTTCTTTTTAAAAATTATTTATTGTTGTTGCTTAAACCACTTTTTGGCATGTGTTGGTGTTGAGGGCTCTCCCCAGCTCCCTGGAATAACTCTAGAAACCACTGATAGCAGGTAAAGAATGTAAGAGAAAACAGCAAGGGATTAATAGAAAGAGGCATACATAACTCACATTCTGTCCTAAAAAAAAAAAAAAAATCTGTCTGCTAGACATAACGCTTCCTACACCCAGATGAAACTGAGTCGCTCCCAGCCACCACCTGCTCAGGGCAGCTGTGCTGGCCCCGGGGGCAGAGCTGTCCAGGACAGGAGAGGAGGAGCCATATCTTACGGGCCGGTCACCCACAGGCAGGCCGAGAGGGGCCCTGAAAGCACAGTTCTGGCCACCTAAGCAGGGCGGTGACAGGCCAGAGGGCCAGTTCAAGGGCATGTGCTTGCCTAGCCTGGGGCGGGAATGCAACTCAGCTTGACTCCCCTGAGCACTGCTAGGCACTACCCAAGCCCAGAGCCAGGTTGGGCTCCTGAGCACCACTGGGTGTGGCCCCAAAACAAACAGACAAAAGAATTGCAGTGACTGCTAAGCCAGTCAGACGGGTTCTTTCCAGGTTTAAGTACCTATGGGTGAGACTGGGCAGAGAGGACCGGAGAGGACGCTCAAAGATTTTGCCTGTGGCTTCAGGGATGGAACCAGCCAGGGTTGAGCCCTGAGCACAAAGCTGTGAGTAGCCCCAGGGCACCACCAGGCCCAGGCTTGAAGTCAAAATAAAACAAAGCAAAACGGCTGGGGGTCAGAGGAGGTGGCAGGAGGGAAACCGGGACATGGGTGGTGGGAAATGTGAACTGGTGAAGGGATGGGTGTTAGGACTTTGTATGACTGAAACCCAAGCAGGAACGATTTTGTAACTGTATCTCACCATGGGGCTGGAGCGACAGCACAGAGGGTAAGGCATTTGCCTTTCATGCAGCTGACCCAGGTTCGATTTCTCTGTCCCTCTCAGAGAGCCCGGCAAGCTACCGAGAGTATCTTGCCCGCACAGCAGAGCCTGGCAAGCTACCCGTGGCATATCTGATATGCCAAAAACAGTAACAAATCTCACAATGGAGACGTTACTGGTGCCCGCTTGAGCAAATCAATGAGCAACGGGATGACAGTGCTACAGTGCTACAGTGATCTCACCATGATTAAAAAAGGCCTAAAAATCCAAAGTTGAGATGAAGTTGACTGGTTGTTGGTGTGATGCCGGTTCTGAGATCAGTTTCCAGCGACCGTGTGAGATTGAAAGAAGATTCCCGAGTGTTTGTTGGTGAGTGGTCAGGAAACATTTGCTCTTAGACCACTGACAAGTGCTCGGCCTCTACTACCTCTGCAACCTTCAGGAGGTCTAGTGCACGCCGCAAATGACTCCGTAGACAGTCAGCACATTGTTTATAATTCTCCCCAGACCAGGGCAGGCAAGAGTCAACAATCTTCCTCGCCAGAAAACCATAAACAATCCTTGTGGGCAAAGAACATGTCAACAACCGCCAAGGTCTCTGAGCCACTGGCAGAACTTCCCAGGGGCTCGGCTCCTGACAAAATGTCAGACACTCCCCTCAAAGCCTATCTCGAGATGTTGGGGTATCCTAACCCCGTCTGGCCACTAAGAGAAAAACAGCATCATTAGTCACTGAGCAGCGGGACATGCTCGTGTTGTTGTGACGGGAACCAGGACAGCCGTGGACAGCCACACCCAGATGCACTCTCAGCTTGCTTTCACACCGGACGCTATCCTGTCTTGGAATCTCACGCCCAATCTTCAGTGAGTCGGGACGGCTCTGCTCTCACTGCAGAGATGGGTGGCTATCTGCAACTAGGTGTCTTGGTGAAAGATAAAAAATGAAGCCTCTAAACTCGGCTATTCAATGATTATGGAAAAACAGCTCTCCTGCTGACTAACAGCAGACCCTTCACTGCAGCCTTTCATTCATGAAGACTTTTGCCCACCAGTCAAAGACAAAAAAAAAAAGTAAAGAACATTCCAGGAGTTTTACCCTAAATAACCTACCTTCCAGGTTGCCCTGTGTGTGCTTGAAATCCCCTGCTGGCCTGCTCCTCGGGAGTGCCCTGGGCTCTGGCCTGGCCTGGCTCCATTTTTACTCCTGGGGCAGCCTAATAACGTCTCATGGGTGGACAGGAGGGAGAGGAGGACATGCCAGCTGCACACTGGGCACAGGACCCCTCCCACAAGGACCAGTCAAGGCAATGTGAGCTCTTGGCAAACCTTCTTTCTGTTCGAACAGCCTGAGTGAGTGAGTTGAGTCTTTGCTTCTGAAGCAACTAGCACCTTGAAACCATTCCAGGAATAGTGTGGAAGATGGATTGGCAGAAAGGCAGATTCTTGGCAACTCTGCATTTGATTGTCTTTTAATGAACACTTTCCCAATTATCAAGTCCATTTGACATGTGTTAAATATAGGCACTATGGATTTTTGTCTTCCTCTGGCACCTTCTCTTGACTTTGCATCCGCCACTCCTGGGGCTCTGGTCCTTACCCTCGATGGCTAGCAGGTCCAGTGTAAATGTTAACTTTAGAAAGCATGGGGTGCTGCAAGACAGTATTTGTGAGTTTCAGATAACTGCACAGTTCACTGGCAAAACACCAACACTACAATGAAGAGGCAACGCAATGCCACATCCCTGGCATCTTCCAGTTCAACTATTATGTTTTACCCTCTATGGAATAAAACTCCAGTTCTTTGCCAAAGAAGAGTAAGGGACAAGAGGCCAGAGAGTTCCTCAAGCAACTAGGGAGCTGGCTGATTCGAATTCTGTTCACCAGCACCCCATACGATCCATCCAGCCTTGCCAGGAGTGATCCCGAGTGCAGAGCCAGGAGTAAGCCCCAAGAACCACCGGACAAAACAAAACAAAAAGAGAGGAACAGGTACCTAACTGCTTCTTAAACATATTTTCAGTCAATATTCCTTTTTTAACCCCATTCCTTGACTCCCCACAGTCCCAGTAGATTATGGGGTAATTATTGCTGGTTTCGGTAGTGGTGATTTCTGTTTTGTTTTTATGCCACTGCCAGGAATTGAACCCTCAGCCTCACACAGGAAACACCAAATACTGTGCTGCTGAACCACATCCCTGGCAGAACTCTACAGTATGAGGTCAGTCTCATTTTCTGGGCCTGTCAATCTACTTTCACCACCTTTGCCTCTCAGACTCTGGAATGTTCTCATCCTTTTCTCCCCTTCTCTCCAACCTTGTATGTGTACACTTTTGAAAACAAAATAAAACCCTTCGTTGACATGTTTTGTTTTGTTTTGTTTTATTTGGGGCACACACCCGGTGGTGCTCAGGCTCATCCCATCTCTGTACTCAGGAATCACTCCTGGCGGGGCTCCGGGGACCATATGAAGTGTCAGGTATCAAACTCATCGAGTCTGCTACCTGCAAGGCAAGCATGTGGGCTCTGGTCCTTACCCTACCTTCCCACTGTGTTTTTGTTCTGACCCCTTCAATGACATTTTAATGAAGATTCAGGAAGGAAAGTAGATGACTTGATGACTCTGTCATCTTTAGACAGATACACAAATGAAACTGTGACATATTTTAAAACTTTTATTTATTTTTGGTTTGGGGGGCACACCCAACTGCTCTCAGGGTTTATTCCTGGAGCTCTCAAAACTCTTATGATGGAAATGTTAGTGAAGGGAACTGTGCCTCACCCCCTTGTTACTCACTGTGGTTGCAATGACAGGTCATTCTGCCTTAGCCCTGTGGTTTCCCATTTGCTCCTCCCGGATTATTTGGAACCAAATTCCAGGGATTTTATCGTCTCATTTGTAAATCAATAATGGATTTAAAGTGCTGGTGTAACTATCTTTAGAGAATGAATTTCTGATTAGGGTAATTCAAATGCTAATAATCCCCCTAGAGAGTATGGGTTCCTAACTAGGGTGCTTGAAATGTGAATAGCATCAAAGGTGTAGATTAAAATTAATGTAGACTCACATACATCCCCTGCTAATTCTAAACTATACTAAAAGAAAGACCATCTAACACGGTGAGACTTAAATGTCTAGGAGAATAAATGGGCTTTGTTTTCTGTCTGGCCACATCATGCTCCAAATTGATGGTTGCATTTTGAATTTGAGAGAATAGGAGAAGAAAGAGAATGGGAAAAGGAAGTAATTTGCAAAGAGAGATGATGAATTTAAGATAAATTGAACACACAAGAAACAGAGGTGACCAGTGGTAATGCAAGACAGGCAGGGCATTCAAATTTGACAGCCACTCTGAAGTTAAACTGGAAAGTGGGAGCACAGTGATTAGTCCAATTGGGAGAGTGGTCAGAGTCTGAAAAGAATCCAGTTGTGGGTGGGGAGAGGAAAAAGAGGGTGCCTGTTTGAGGGGAACTGAGCTGTGACACTCCAGTCTTTGGTTAGAGAGTGGTGGATGATGCTATACTGCTGCTCTCACCTGCCACATGCTTCTTTGACTAAGAAGGGAAAGTCTGTGGACTCCCTCTCAGAATAGTGATTCTGAAATGCACAAAATAAGACACACAAATGTTAAGGGAAAAGTCAGATCAAAGTGGATTAAAGACCTCAATATCAGACATAAATCCATAAAGTACATGGAGGAAAATGTAGGCAGAACCGTCCATGACACTGAAGCTAAACGCATCTTTAAGGATGAAACAGCACTGACCACGCAAGTGGAAGCAAATATAAACAAATGGGACTACATCAAACTAAGAAGCTCCTGCACTTCAAGAGAAACAGTGACAGAGAGAACCCACAGAATAGGAAAGAGTACTTACCCAATATCTATCTGACAACAGATTAATATCCAGGATATACAAGACACTAGTAAAATTGTACAAGAAAAAACCTACAACCCCATAAAAAATGAGAAGAAATGAATAGAAGCTTCCTCAAAAAAGAAATATAAATGGCCAAACGGCACATGAAAAAATGCTCCACATCACTAATCATTAGGGAGATGCAGATCAAAACAACAATGAGATATCATCTCACACCACAGAGACTGGCACACATTCAAAAGAACAAAAGCAACCAGTGCTGGCGTGGATGTGGCGGAAAAGGAACGCTCTTTCACTGTTGGTGGGAATGTCGAATAGTCCAGCCTTTTTGGAAAACAATACAGGCATTCCTTCAAAAACTAGAAATTGAGCTTCCATATGACCCTGCAATACCACTTCTGGGAATATATCCCAAGGATGCAAGAAATCACAGTAGAAATGACATTTGTACCTTTATGTTCATTGCAACACTGTTCACAATAGCCAGAATCTGGAAACAACCCGAGTGCCCAAGAACAGATTACCAGTTAAAGAAACTTTGGTACATCTACACAATGGGATACTATGCAGCTGTTAGGAAAGATGAAATCATGAAATTTTCTTATAAATGGATAGACATGGAAAGTATCATGCTAAGTGAAATGAGTCAGAAAAAAAGGGACAGACATAGAAGGGCTACATTCATTTGTGGAGTATAGAATTACATCACATGAGGCTGACACCCAAGGACAGTAGATACAAGGGCCAGGAAGATTGCTCCATAGTTGGAAGCCTGCCTCATGGGGGTGGGAGGGGGAGAAGGCAGCTGGAATTGAGAAGGGATCACTAAGAAAATGATGCTTGGAGGAATCAGTCGGGAAGGAAGATGTGTGCTGAAAGTAGATAAAGGACCAAACCTGATGGTCTCTCAGTATCTGTATTGCAAACCATAATGCCCAAAAGGAGAGAGTATGGGGAAAATTTTCTGCCAGGGAGGCAGGGGGAGGGTGGGAAAGGGGGGGTATACTGGGGATATTGGTGGTGGGGAATGTGCACTGGTGGAAGAATGGGTGTTTGATCATTGTGTGATTGTAACCCAAACATGAAAGCTTGTAACTGTATCTCACAGTGATTCAATAAAAGAAAAGATCCCAAATTATAAAGGAAATTAAATAGATATGTTGAAATAGATACCAAGCTTTCAAATGTGATAAGCTTCATTATTCTCTTGATATTACACAAGATTGATTGATAAATCGATTGGATAGCTGCTGTAGTTTGGGGCCCTGAAGATAGTATGAAAGACTAGAGTTCATGTGGTACATGATAGTGTCCCAGGTTCTACTCCCATTAGCAGCCCCCAGGAATTCCCCGAAGCATGAAACCAGGGGAAGTTCAACTGTGAGCTCCCAAAATAATAATTATTGTAATTTGTGAAGTAGTAACAAGGATGAATTCTATTTTGAAACATCTGCAATAACTCTGCTGTGAAGTGAAAATAGCTGAGACTGACAAAGCAGACAAGGCCATGGCTACTGCTAACAGGACTTTTTTCCCCCCCCCTTTTTAGGTCATACCCGGCGATGCACAGGGGTTACTCCTGGCTCTGCACTCAGGAATCTCTCCTGGCAGTGCTCAGGGGACCATATGGGATGTTGGGAATTGAACCTGGGTCGGCCGCGTGCAAGGCAAATGCCCTACCCGTTGTGCTATTGCTCCAGCCCCTTATCGTTTCTTTTTTCACCCTTGCTGTTGGGCCAGCTGCGAGCAGGCAAGCCCTCTACCCACTGCCCTGTCTCCCAGCCCTGAGTGCAGCTGCGCTTGAATTTAAGCCTGTGGGTTCATCTGCACGGGGCTCGTGGGTTGCACTGTGAAGACCCTCCTGGGATCAGTGTCCCAGATGCCCTTCGGAGCACCGCCCAGCTGTTCCCACCCCCCTCACCAGAGCCTTTTTAGCTAAGAATCTTTTGCTCACTCTCTCTGAATCTCCGTCTTATCTCATGGTTCTTCTTTACTGCTTCCTTTACCTTATGTACTATAGCTTTTCCTTGAATGTCCTCCCCTCATTCCCATCTCTCTCTCTCTCTCTCTCTCTCTCTCTCTCTCTCTCTCTCTCTCTCTCTCTCTCTCTCTCTCTTATTTACTTAGCATCTATCTATTTATTTTTGGTTTTGGGGCCACACCCAATGGTGCTCAAGGCATCCCCTTGACTCTGACTTAAGAATCACTCCTGGCAGGCTCAGGGGACCGTATGGGGGTGCCAGGAATGGAAACCGGGTCTTCTGCAGGCAAAGCAAAAATTCTACTCTCTGTACTATCTCTCTGGCCCCACACATGCTTTTTATTATACTTGAAGTTACAAACCAGATATAGATCAACAGACGCACATTTCACCTTTCAATCAATGGCAGGTGCTCTCAGAAAGGTGCCCCGAGGCCTGGGATGACTCAATGGCCATAGCACTGGCCCTGGAAGCTGCAGGCTCAACCCTTGTCCCTGAGGCTCTGCCGGGGCATGTGACCCCCACCTACTTCACCACAGCCCAGAGTGCGACCCCTGCTGAGCAGCACAAGGAGAAATGAGCATGCCAGTGTGTGCACACCACAGCCAGGAGTGTGCGGCTTGCGGTTGTGACAACGGTGAGAAGGGAAAGATGGCAGAGATGGGGCGGGGGGGTCTAGAGCAATGGTTTCTTGTCTCAAATCGAAGGACCGAAGCTGGACCATGAGTATAAAATGGCTGAAAGCGTGACCTACTAGAGACCCTGTTTCCTCACTCAGCTATGTTGGCTACCGGTGCTTTCAATATGTGTTACTCTCTCCCTGTGTCACTGCTAACTTTGCGTATCTTTGGTTATCAATGAGATCAAGCAACTTTCTTTTTAAATTATAAGATGTGGGCTGCAGAGATAACACAGGGCTAAGGTGCTTCCTTGCACATACAGACCATGGTTTATCCAGAGCATTTCTCTCGTTATAAACAAGATTGGGCAGATGGCCCTCCATTTTTGCACCCCAGAATTAAGCAGATCCACAGCAGCAGTTCCGGACTGCTGGCCTGAGACAGGTGTCCTGCAGGAAGGGAAGCAGTTCAGCTCGTACGTAGTCTGGTTATATGCTGAATTTCACTTTGCTTGGTTGGGGGGCCACACCTTATAGTGGCCATGGCTCAGTGCTCAGGGGTCACTTCCAACAGTGCTCAGAGATCAGGAGGTTCTAGAACAAACCCAGGCTCCCCATGTTAGAAGAAGTATGTGCTCCAGCCCACTGAGTTATCTCTCTGCCCTCCATGCTCAACTTAATTTTATTTTGTGAGGGGGTCATACCCAGCGACACACAGGGGTTACTCCTGGCTCTACTTACCCCTGACAGTGCTCAGGGGACCATATGGGATGCTGGGAATTGAACCCGGGTTAGCCGCGTGCAAGGCAAACACCCTACCCGCTGTGCTATTGCTCCAGCCCCCATCCATACTCAACTTTTATACATCAGCTCCTTTCAATGCTTGTAATTCATATCAGTGGAACTTTTACTTTTCTCTTTCTAATGCAGCATTCTCATTCCTCCTTAAACTCACTTCACTGGTTTTGTTAACTATTTGGGTTTAGCCATCCTCGAGTTCTAGAACACAGGACCTGATGGGATGTGTTGGAAGGGAAACAAAGGGACGAGTGAAAAAGGAGAAACCACTTAGTAGCAGAGCAGGGAGAGAGACTTCCTGGAGAAGAATGTTGACCATGACTGCCCAGGCCAGTGCAAATGCCTCTCCGGGGCATTTGCACTCAGTGTCTGCAGAGCCCAGCACTTGGCAGGGGCCAGGAACTGTTTGATTCAATCAGGGAATGAAGGAGAGGTGTGAAAGAACATCTCTGTGCTGCAGAAGAGGGTTCGTGAGTGTTTGAGGTGATCCTCCTCTCATGAGGAAAGATCTTTCATTCTGCTTCTCTGAGCCCCCCAGACATGAGGACATGGCCAGAGAGAGCTCAGCAGGATGAACACAGGCTTGCCATGCAGGAGGTACTGCAGGTCCTCTGAATCCTGCTGGGAGCAACCCCCAGCCACCATTGGCAGTGGTACAAAAACAAAAGAAAGAAAGAAAAATAAACATAGAGGCAGATGACAGATAGCTTTTCTGTGGGCGCATAAGGGCATCTGCTGCTTTCTCCTTTGCACCGATGTGGCCTTCTGTCCATCATTTTCAGGGATAGAAGTCAAACACTCCTATCTCCACTTGGCCCACACCATTGATTCCTGTGGTATTCCAAAATGCACATTAAAACAGTCCTGTTTATAAATATTAGAGGACAAAGAAAAGAATCATAAACAGAAAGCATTCTCTTTCACCCAGGGAAGGGAAAGCAGGTAGATCTGAAACTGTAAATAGAGCAAGTTGCCATTTCCAAACAAATATTGGGGTAGTGAAAAATAGCACTCGCTGTGTGTCCTTTATTAGCCTGGGGGTCCTGGGGAGGAGAAAGAAAGCTGACATAATTTTTGAAGCACATCATACGTGCCAACTGTAGAAATGTACATTGCCTCACTCAGTTCTGACACCTACAAATTTCAGGAGGTGGGAATGACACCCCGTATCCTCAAAGGAGGAGATAGGCTGAAATGAGTAAGTTGGACTTGCCTGATCAAGGTTCATGGGCGGCATGGATTTTATCCTGATACTGGAGCAGAAAAAAAGGAAAGAAAAAGACCCAGGAAGGCCACAGACACCCACAATGTAGGTGCTGGCTAGCGAAGACGCAGCTAGTGCGTTTCCCTTCGCTTCCTTGTCCTCTAAACTGTCCTGCAAACGGCAGTAAGTAGAAAGTTATTGCAGACTGGCTTTTGCTCTTCTTTTGAAAAATGAAACAGATATATTTGTTCCAGTTAAGGAATGATACAGGTAAACTAATTTCAGATATTCAAAATGATCTCTCTTAATGGTACCAAGCCTGACTCCAGGTCTGTTTTTTAACATTCTACATTACATTGTGAAGAACACCCATATTTCATTAGTCATCAGGCTACTGAAACCTTGGAAACATTATAATGCCCTTCCTTTCTCGTACAGCTAACAGAATTTTTTTTTAGAAGAGGCTTTAAATCATAAGCATATGCCAGCAGCTTTTCCCCTTTCCTAGTCTGAGCTATTTCCTCCTCTCTGTCACCACCACTAGGGTTTTAGGTCAGGGAGCTATTTAGAGACCCATTAAATTTCTGTTTTCAGTGATTGCACCTTCCACTCTGGCAGTCAGCTGTATTTGGGATGTCCCACTCCCATGTACTGAACTCACAGAGGTCTCAGGGAAGGTGCAGATGGGCCATGTGGGGTTTACGTGGAGCAGGCTTCTGAGGGTGTGTGTGTTGGGGGCGTGGGATATGGGGTTCACCTCCCTCATTCTTCTCTCTGTCACTCTCGCTGAGGACCCTCTGGAGACCACCGCAGGCTACAGTCCAGCAGGATGGGAGCCTCACTTACCAGTACAAAATACAGGACAAGAACGTGTCCTTTTGGGGCTGGAGTGATAGCACAGTGGGTAGGGCATTTGCCTTGCACACAGATGACCTGGATTCGATTCCCAGCATCCCATATGGTCCCCTGAGCATGGCCAGGAGTAATTCCTGAGTGCAGAGCCAGGAGTGACCCCTGAGCATCGCTGGGTGTGACCAAAAAAGCAAAAAAAAAAAAAAAAAGAACGTGTCCTTTTTTTGCCAAAGGCATCTCCCCTGCTGTCCTATAACCTCTCTTAGGGGCTGCTGAAACTGCCCTGGACAGTCTGTTCTCAAAGGTTCCTGATAATCAACCACATAGGAGTGGATGTAGACGTGGGGAGTCAGGAGGGGCTGGCTGCTCAGAGGAAGCCGGAAATGGTGCCTTTGTTCCCCGAGTCCTGCTCAGAGAACACCACTAGGGATCTGCTATCCCAGCCCTGCTGAGATTCAACACCGCATGTCAAGCCCTGTGGAAAGGACCCTCAGATCCTGCCAGCCCTTGGCCCATTTATCTTTGATAACTGCTTCTCAGAGCCAGAGTGAGTGTGGTGTGACTGCAGTCTGAAGGAACACCGCCTGGCCCGAATCCCCAGTGACAAGACAGAGGATGATGGGTACTTGCAGAGAAGGAACCACGCGACCTCCCTCAGATTGTCTCCCTTACTTTTCAACCTCAAGCTGTAAAAGGCCTTTTCCTTTCCACCCAGTGAGGAAGGGGATGGAGAGTGATGGGAAGCATGCAAAGGCGAGAGAGCGGACTGTCACCCAGGCCTGACGCGTGCCTGCGCCCAGAGACTGGCTGTCTTTGAGAAAGGCTCTGCCCCAGTTCACAGCTCTGACTTCTGTACTCCTAGGGGGCCTGGCCCCCATATGCTCATGACGACTTAGCCATCGGGGCCCGGCTCCCCACGGAGGTCCCTCGAGGCCCCAGAAAGTGACTGGAGGGACTGTTCCTTCTGCCAGGCAGGTGGGGCCTAGGCAAGGGGCAGGGCCTCTACCCTTGAAGGCCAGCCGGTGTGTGCAGTCCTGAGGATGGACCCTTGGCCTTACAGATCTAAGGCAAGAGTGTCCTTTAAAGCTCAGTGAGTCTGATTTGAAAAATAGAATGAAAAAGTGACTCGTTTGCAGTGACTATGGATGTTTCATGTTTAAATTTTTACAACTTGAAATATTGGTTAAAGGGAACAGTTAATTATTCGTTTTCCTCAAGGCATACTGTCGTGTTTGTTACTGTCCAGGAAGAGTGCAGTAACCAAGACAAGCTGGTCTGGTTCTCAATATGTTGCAGACCTCTACAAAAATTTGAAAATTGTAAGTGTAGAATAAGAGAAAGGGTTTAATAAAGAATCTTGTGTGTCCTTTTGCTCTTTCATTGGCTTATCTAGCAATGGTTGGGGAACTCGAGATGCCAAGGAATGAGCCCAGGTCTCTCTCTCTCTCCTCTCTCTCTTTCTTTCTCTCTCTCTCCTCTCTCTCCATCTTTCTTTATTCTTCAGTGTTTAATGAGCTGCATATGAGCTTCATAAGAGCTTCACATTTTTCCTTTGTTTATTTGGGGGCCACACCTGGCTGTGCTCAGAGCTTCCTCCTGGCTCTACTCTCAGGAAACACTCCTGGTGATACTTGAGGGATCATTTGGGATGCCTGAGATCTAACCCAGGTTGGCTGTGTGCAAGGCAAGCACTCTACTACCTCTCCAAACCTGAGATGCAGTTTTGAATGACCAAGGTGCCATCAAACATAACTTACTTGATATGTATTTGATTATGTTTCTTCACTAGGGTTGTAAATGTTCATATGAAGTTTTGTATCTTCAGTGACCAGGATTTTACAGTGTCATATTCAAAGTTGCTTTGCTCTTGTCTTGGCATTTGCAGTTCTTTTAATAAATGATAGTGCAAATACATGATTGTTAAAAATATGACCTACTTCTCTCAGGGGTAGGCCTTCGTACAGGGTGCCAGGGATTGAACCTTGGTCAGGCACGTGCAAGTAAATGGCCTACCCGCTGTCCTATCACTCCAGCCCTTCTCATTTGAACTTGTGAATGCTGAAAAAAGACTTGGCCATTTCAATGGATTCAGCACCAATGATTAAGATAGATCAAACCAAAACTAAAATGGACTCTTTCCCACTCAATCAAGTCTTATAGAAGAACATTAAATCAGATGTGGGTTCATGTTGCCAGGAAGCATATTATAGGAAAGAAGAGTGTGAAGACAGGCACATCCCTGAGTGTCAAATTTGCCCAAATTCCAGGCAGTGTATCAACAAGAAATGAGTCAAGGCTTCAGAGAGTCAAGAGAACTAGGGAAAGAGCTGGATTCTGGACAGAGCCAGCAGGACCCTACCTGGGGATAGAGCCCAGGACAGGAGGAAGGGAGAGTTGGAAAACAAGATGGCCATCAGAGCAGAGAAACCTAAGGCAAGGACCCCAGAGAGGGGAGAGTCAGTTGGGTGACACAGTGCGGGAGGGGCAGTGGGCACCAGGCCCTGTGGAACCCTGTGGGGTTCTCCCATCCTTTGTGATGCAGGCGACGCTATATAAGCCAGAGCCGCTTGCTCATGCCTCAGTTGCCTCAGGCAGCTTGCGACATGATGAGATTCTTCATATGGATTCTGATCCTTTTGTTCGGTTTTCAGATTGACAAAATGTTGAGCGTAGTCTCAGAGTATCTTTGTACTAACATCCCTACCTTTTACCTTGAAGTGCTCAGATTGGGTCTGTTTTGGTTTTTCTACCTGGCAAAAATATCCTATTGTACCTTCTGCAAAATGAAATCAGAAGAAAAGGTAGGAGCCGATACCAGCGCTTGAGCGAGTGAGGGCGGTGGTGGTGAGGCCTGGTTCTGCTCGCACCCCACAGAATGGGCTTGCTCGCTTCAGAGGAACTCCTTAGTCCGAGGAGAAGGCAGCACTTCACTCTCGTCGGAAGGCAGACTGCGGGGCAGGGATTCGGGCAAGACAGGGCTCCCCTGTATTCCACAGGCTATTGGGAGGGGTGGCAGGTTCCCAACTCAGAACCCCCAACTCCCACAATGACCAGAGCCGGCTTCCCTTTCTGGAGACTTCAAGTTCTCCGGAGAAAAGAAATCTCCCAGCGCGACCTCCTGGGTTGGGAGGCGGCATCAAGCCTTCCTCCGTGTCAGCTGTGAGGAGAGCAGAGCAGGGATCGGGGCCCTGGACCAGACAGAACTTGTGTCCTGAGACAGGGAGCATGGGAAACACAGGACCTGCCCTGCCAGGCGGCTCCTGGACAGGGGCCATCGTGGTTCATAGAAGGAAACCAAAAAAGCAGAACCGAAGCGAAGCATTTGGTCACATCTAATGATGACTACGAGGCACAAACCCACCTGTTTGTGGCAGGACTTCTTTGGTTTGGGATCACGGTGTCTCAGTTTGAGGGAGGGAAAAACTGGCCCCAATGCTGATTATTTTTTGTCTTCTCGGCACCAGAAAAGAAAGAGAAAAAGAAAAAGGAATTCGTCCCTCAGGGGTGAGTGACCGCTTTCCCACCTGCGCCCTCCCCGGGTGACTCCCCACCTCACCCTCACCCCATTCCCGCAGTCCCAGGGCCCTGGTCTCTGAGGGTGGCCGTTGCTTCCACAGGCCCTCCCCGAAAGCAGGACCCTCAGAGGAGCTGCTGAGGGGAAGGTGGGCACAAGCCCTTGTCAGACCCTGCTCTGACCAGCCCTGGGCACTGAGGCAGGGAGGGCCGAGGCGATGGGTGCTTCCCCCTTGGTCGCCGTGGGAGACGAGAGAATACAGACTCGTGATCTGAGTTGGTCAGAATACGGGCCGGCCGTTGGCGGGGATCAGATGCCCCTGGATCTCCCGCAGCTCTCCCAGGGAACAGGTGCGACCTTCGTGAACAGACGCCTCTCTCTTGGATTCCTAGGTGCCAGGTGCGACCTCACCGCCGCAAAACTGAAGAGGCAGCGGATGAGCCTGAATCTGGACAGGTGACTGTCTCTGCGTCTCTTTCCGACCCCGTCTGAGGAGGGGTGCGGCTGGCCTGGTCTGAGGGGGCAGGCACAGGGTCAGGGGTGGGAGGGCAGGCCTGGGGCGAGGCTGGGGGCAGATTGGGAAGTCAGGGCTGGAGACAGTGGGAAGGGGGACTGGCTTCCGGGGCCCGCCCTCCCTAGCCCTCCCACCCCCTAGTCCCTGTTTGCCCCTCCAGTTCCTGTTTGCTCCTCTCCACCTCTGTCCTTCCTGTTTCTGCAGAACCTGGACCCAGGACGAGGATAACCTTACATTCAATGACAACTGGTGCAATGCTTTAAGGAGCCAAAGCCAAGCCACGTTTCAGCAGAGCCCGGCAGCCCCAGACCACGCACTGTCTAGTGGGTCGTTTTTGGCCCTGACATTTGATTATTTTTCCTTCCTTCTGCCTGTTCCCTCTACAGCCTCCCCCCAAGATCCCGGTCCCGTTCCTCTGGCCCAGCCTCCCCCGCCAGCCCGCCGCTTCCTGTCCACTCTCACCCCCGTGTGGGGCCTCGTCTATGGTTCTCCACTTGGTGTGTCCGTCTCGCCAATGCCTGTGGTAATGACTTTCGGCCCCTCGGCTTTCCGCCTGCTCCGAGGCACTTTCCTCCACCCGCTCACCTCCGCCATCCGAAGAGCGTACACAAGGAGCAACTTCCTGGGGGCGGACCCTGCAGGGCCATCCGGACCACGGCCCCTCCCTCCCGCCGAGCCTCCCGCCCACTCCCCAGATCTCCGTGCTCTCGGCGGCATACTCCACTCCGGTCCTCCACCACCAATGAAGTCTAAGTGGTGCCCCCCCAAGCCCCGCAGGAGGCCAGGTGGGACCCAGTACAACACCACCCTAGACCAGCAACAGCACCCTGGGACGGAGGAAGTAAGGAGAGACCAAAACGGACCCACGCCCCTGGCCTCTGGCTCTGACACCCCTGGTGATGGCACGTCATTGACCACAATCCCCGGCACGAATGCGAACACCCCTCCGCCTCTCTCTACTCCCCGCTATACAGAGGTGAGGGATCTAAGCACAGAGGAACTCCCAGACCCATGGACCCGGTGCAACAGCTGTGACCCACTAATGGCATTGCCGGCAAACCGTTCCCACCGGAGAAACAGCTTATTAAACTTCTGGCGCAGGCTCAGGAGGCTCCGGTCCCCAGGCACAAGGGGACAGGCACCCCGTGCACGCCCTCACAAGAGAGCCCTGAGGTGCTGCCTGCCCTGCATCTATAGCAAGCTCACTCCCTAGAGGTACACAGAGTGAATCCCCCTGGGACTAAAACTCCCTCTCCATGGGGGCGCTCCCACCCCTGCCCCTCACCGGGACTTATGCCCAACCTAAACAAGGTCTACTGGGCACCTCTGCCCCCATACAGGCACAGGCAACAGGCTGACACCACCCTGGTCCCAACTCTTCCCCCCATTAAAGAATGTTAAACCCTCGAGGAGTGTTCTGTCTGCTGTGTGGGGGGTTGGGGTCGGAGCTCCTGGGGGTCGGGTATCAGGGAAAGGAAGGCGTTTGCTCAGCTCTTAGAAAGCCCTTCCCAGAGCCATGGGCATCAGGAAGAATCACGAGCTGCCTGTCCCAGCTGCTCTCCCGGGAGGAGCCGCTGGACATCTTCATGTTCTCAAAAAGCCGAACAGCCCAACCCCCCTCTTGGACACTTTCTCACCACTAGAGGTGCAGGGGGGCCCCGATACTCTCAACAGAAGAGTTGTGAAGGAACAGAGGCCGCCTCGATCTGTAGAAGCCAGTGATCGGAGGATGACACTGGGCGGGGGGAACCTAAACGGGGGGCATTTGGAGGGGGATCAGCTGTCCAGGCCATGGGATCTTGACCTGGGTGGAGAATGGACCCTGACCTATTGGGTGGGACCCTGAATTGAGTGGGGAGGGGGCCTTTGGATTAGGGTGAGGGAAACAACCCTGACTGGAGGTCTTAGTGGAATCTGAATTGTGTGGGGAGGGGACCCCAATTGGCCTGGAGTCGGGACCCTCACCCAGTAGGAGCAGGACCCAGCCTCAGCAGGGAAGCCGCCTTCTGGGCTGGGAAACATCCTTTCTCTGGACCCTGATGGGCTCACGGCTCATGGCAAAGGCTCCTTAGCAAGTGAGTTTCTTTCCCAGATCGGTCCTCAGGCTGCCCGTGGCGGGTGGGGGTGTGACCTCACTTCAGGACAGCAGCGCTTAGCTGAGGAGCTGAGCAGGAGGAGAGGGGAGCAGACAGTCACCTGGCCACAGGGTGAATTCTCACAGAGAGAAAGGCAAGATTCCAGGGTGTGCGGGACAGTGAGAAAACCAGGGAGGAGAAAATGTGGGCCTTGTGGCTGGACCAAGGTTTATGCCCCGTCCCCACCCTGTCGCACCCCTCATGCCCACAGTCCCTGATGCCCTGGGAGCTCTGCTCTGCATCCCGCTGTCCTTTGTGGTGGCACGAGCGCCAGACTACACCTGCGGGGCTGTGTCAGCTTGGCCTGCGCCTCCTTGGGCAAAGTTACCCTGGTCCCTTCCTTCCTTCCTTATACATCACATCCTGCCCATTCTGTCAGCGAAGAGTTGCCCCCTCGAGAATCATGGCAGTAGTGGTCTGCGGGGCAGATTTCCTCAGAGCACCCACAGCTCCTCGACCCAAGGCTGATTTATAGATGTCTGGGGCCCACCGTGGATGCATATGTTTTAGGATAAGATGGCACAAATGCCCGCTTTCACGACATGATGATATTTTCACCAGGCAGGAAAGGGCCTCTGAACAATACACCTGCAGGTGGGGACAGCGCTCTCCTACCCCAGAGACACCCTCTGGCAGATGCTCAGTCTCGGAGGAGCAGGAGGGACGGTGACTCACAGGGACTCCAAAATGGGGGAATTTTCTCATGATGCTTGAGCTATTTTTCAGGAAAAACTTTAGGAATACACTTTGATAAAGCTTTCGCTATACCTTTTGAATACATTTTGGTACCTTATACCTTCTGATTAATCATTACCTTCTGATTAATAAAAAAGCACTGCCAGGGGCTAAAGAGACTATGCAGTGTCAGGCGCTGTGCTGCTAGCTTGGCAGGCGTAGACAGTGACAATATGGTTTCTGAGTGATCCTTGAGTAGAGCAGGAGTAAGTCTTGAGCACCACTGGGTGAAGCCCAAAACATAATCAAAGCACAATCAAAATACAAGTTCAGTTCAACCCTCTTATCACTGCCACGATTTTTTTGTTTTGCTTTGTACTGTTACTGGGCCGTATCTGTTGATACTCAGGGGTTATTTCTGGCCCGTTCACTCTGTACCATCCATCTCTCAGACATAGTGTCTTCTCGCAGGTGCAGTTTGACTTCTCTCCAGAACATTTATTTGCACACAACATTGGTGTCAAAATAACATGAGCTTTTTTTTTTCTTTTTGGGTCACACCTGGAGATGCATGGGGTTGCTCCTGGCTCATCCACTGAAAAATTAATGATAGTCTAATTGGGGTTCCCTTGCAGATGACTTGGTTTTGCTCTAAATGCTTGTTAAACATTCTGTCCATGTCTTTAGTGTCTTACCAGCATGGTACTATTTGGGTTTATTGTTGGGAGCACTTTTAAGCCTCTTGGAACTGAATATTTGGTTCCTTACTAATTTAGGGAATTCTCAGCTATTTTTTCAAATAAAAGTGTCTAGCCCTTCCTCAGCTCTCCTGCCGACCTCCTATGATGTGGTTATTCTCTTGTATCTCACAAAGTTTTTATGCTGTTTTGTGTTTTTTCAGTTTTTTTTCCCCTGGTCTGTTTGGGTGTTTTTCACTGTTCTGTTTCAGCTTTCTGACTCTAACAGTTGCTTCTAGTTTGGGTATGGTATTGCATTTTCAAGTTCAGCTTAAATTTTAAAGTTCTGGGGGGCTCAAGCAATAGCACAGTGGGTAGGGCATTTGCCTTGCCTGGATGAGGCTGACTCGGGTTTGATTCCCAGCATCCCATATGGTCCCCAGAGCACTGCCAGGTTTGATTCCCAGCATCCCATATGGTCCCCAGAGCACTGCCAGGAGTAATTCCGGGTGTGACACACACACACACACACACACACAAACACAGAATTCTTTAGCTCTATTCTTTTTCTCTAGCATTCTTTTCTTTTGCTGAGAATAAAAGTCGGGTCTCACACAGACAAGGCACATTACCACTGAACCCCATCTCTAGCCTAGCTTTATTATTCTGCTTAAAACACTATCCTCAGTTCTTGAGTATTGATTATTGATTATTCTGTTCACTGATTGCTCTTATTTTTGATAAGCATTGCTTTAGTTTTTGGTTTTGGTTTTTGGGCCACATCTGATGGTGCTCAGGGGACCATTCTCTCTCATTTCCTGAACTACACAGGCCCTCAATAATTTATTTTATATTGCTGGTTATAAATAATTTATTAACAGAATGACTGAAAAATATTTCCTTAGAAGAAAGTTAGTGAAGATCATTGTACCTCACCATGGAACCATGAAGTCTTTGCATAAGAGATTACTAAAATGTTCCAGATTGAGCCTTCTGGGTTTGTATTTTGTTAGCTGAGATTGGTTGCCTACTACGTTACATCCCATCCAACAGTTTTTTTTTTTTTTTTTTTTTTGCTTTTTGGGTCACACCCGGCCATGCACAGGGGTCGCTCCTGGTTCATGCACTCAGGAATCACCCCTGGCGGTGCTCAGGGGACCATATGGGATGCTGGGATTCGAACCTGGGTCGGCCACGTGCAAGGCAAACGCCCTCCCCGCTGTGCTATCACTCCAGCCCCAACAGTTTTGTTTTTGGACCACACTCGGGGCTGCTCAGGATACATTCCAGGCTCTGTGTTTAGGGGCCACGGGTGGTGCTGGGAGTGTCCCCAGATTGGCCGTGAGCCAGGCAAGCACCGTACCCACTGCACTGTCTCTGCACCCAGATGCTGCTTGCCAGGGTCACACATCAGCGATGGTCCTCAAGCTACTGGTAGCGGTGCTTCCCATTGAGGGGTGTCCTTTAGTTGTGGTATGTGCATGCATGTGCAGTGGGGTGGTACTCATGCTGCAGTGCTCACAACTGTGCCTGCAAGAAGGCTACCCTACTTAGTGGCAGTGCTCACATATCTCGTAGCAGTGCACACTGGGGGTGCGCCCCGGGGGCTGGGGAGCTGACTAACACCTGTCCGTGGCACTGCACGAAGGTACTTGCAGTGACAGCACAGCTGCCAGCATCATGCCTGGCACTCAGGCAATTGGACACTGGTTCCTGCTGCCAGGCTCTGAGCTGCCCAGACGCTCCTCACCCCCATACACCTTCAGATGTACTTTCTGGAGTAACATGTTGTGAAACTCCGTTTCATCTTTACTTTGCCTCTGTTTGGCTACTTTTACGTAAGTCTGTTTGATGCTTTGCTTTTCCTCTTTTTGGCCTCACCCTGTAGTGCTCTCAGGTGCCTCCTGGCTCCACACTCAGGAATCACTTCTGGGGGGCTTGGGGGACCATGTAGGGTACCAGGGACTGGACCCGGGTCAGCCATGTGCAAGGCAGCGCCCTACCCGCTGTACTATCGCCCCAGCCCCTTCTCTTTTGTTCTAACCTACATGTTTTATATTGTTTATATGGCTCAGTGTTTAAGGCTTTAAGGGTCTCATTCTGTGCTACTGTCTGTGTTGGTGTGAATTCGTGTCGCTTCGTTTCCTGGTGTGTTTGCAATATGAAGTCTGAGATTGCAACAAGTTCCTCCACAAGGATTTTGCTTCCAGGGACCAGGGACTACTGGCCTGTGGTCTCTGAAAATTAAGTTATTATTATTATTATTTTTTAAAGAATCCTCAAACTTTTGAGCTGCATTAATTTGAATCACATTGCACCACTATGAATAAAATATAGTTCTAACAATGGCATGAAGATCTAAGATAAGGATTTATATATGCCCTTTATTTATTGGTTTTTGCAGCCCCCGCACATGGCTGTCTTCACTGCGGCCCCTCGGAGGGGGTGGGTTGAGTTTTCCTCCCTGCCCCAAGCAGAGCAGAGCCCCTAAAGCCAAAGACCTCCAGAACCCAGACACAGCCATGCACAACCCTCTCCACACGTTTGGACGAGCCTCACGCATGAAGGAACCAGCAGAGGAACCCAGGTGTGACGGACCCAGGGCTGAGATCTCCAAGCCTGCTCAGATCAGGACTGAGCCTCTTCTGCCCAGATCCCCCATTTTCCAGTAGCTAGGCAGTAACATCCAGAAAATGCCCCCAGTGCCATGTAATCCAAACAACGGCCAACATCCAGAGTGTAAAACCAAGCTCCTGGAAGTAGCCACGTGACATCTTATAACCCAGTTCTCCCTCTCAGAGAACCTGGCAAGCCACCAAGAGTTTTCCTGCTTGCATGGGAGAGTCTGGCAAGCTCCCTGTGGTGTACTCATATGCCAAAACCAGTAACAATAATGGGTCTCATTCCCCTGACACTGAAAGAGCCTCTACTGTGGCACTGTTGGGAAGGACAAGTAAAGAAAGGCTTCTAAAATCTCAGGGCTAGGACAAATGGAGACGTTACTGGGCCCGCTCGAGCAAATCGAGGATCAACGGGACGATTGTGATAGTGATATTTATTGGTACCTGGGTTCCATGGGACTTTGTTCATGCGTGAGGCTTGGCCCGAACATGTGGAAAGCGGCCTGGAGCGTGGTGGCAATTGGGTAGTGGAGGTTGCCTGCTGACACATCATCATAAAAGGAAATCACTGTATTACTGTCATCCCGTTGTTCATCGATTTGCTCGAGTGGGCACCAGTAACGTCTCCATTGTGAGACTTGCTGTTACTGATTTTGGCATATCGAATTGCCAGGCTCTGCCGTGTGGGCGGTATATGCTTGGTAGCTTGCCGGGCTCTCCGAGAGGGGTGGAAGAATCAAACCCGGGTCATCTGCGTGTAAGGCAAACACCCTACCTGCTGTGCTATCGCTCCAGCCCATATGTACGATATACATGTTCAGCTAATAACGAAAATTCCATGATACTATCAAAATAACTAAAATTGGCATTAACAACAATAAAAATCTCATCGGGGATGCAACTCTGTGATAGGCAGCATAACTTGCATTATTAAGGCCTTAGATTCATTCCCTAACAGTCAATTAAAAAGTGAACAAATAAACCTCCAAATTCACATTATATACTTGTTAAGTTTCAGAAACACGAGAACAAAACCAATAAAATTCATATGCTCTGTGTCAAATCAAAATGTTTTTGGATTATTTCAAATATGCTTTAACTAAGGGTTCTGCTGGAGGCAGGGCCCAACATTGGGAGCACTGCTGAGGAGTCGGGTAGGTCAGTTCAATGCTTAGGTCACGGACATGGTGCTGCCTGACCAGTGGTGGGAAGGTAGGGGGCACAGTGCCAGGGAGCAAACTCAGGTGCTGGCATGTACAAGGTATGCGCCCTGACTACAGAGCCATCTTCCCAGCTCTTGTTTTATGATCTGGCAAATGTTACTGAATACTAACCAAGGGCCATGTAATATTAGGGGAGAAAAGAGTGCAACCTGTTGTCTCCCGAAACTTATTTTCAAAAAGGAGGTTGCAAATCACCAACCACCCAGTGAACTGCCAAAAATGCAGACAGGCAGTGACCCAGAGATACCGGATATGACAGGGAAGTGCATTTAACAATGGCCAGGAAGCCATCATTGAGGAACTGCCATGGCAGAGGTGAGAAATGGGCCGTGGAAAGATCTGGAAGAAGACCGAGGAAACCTGAGTAAAACAGAGGCTAGAAGAGGCCTGGCTTCGTAACAAAAATAAGTTGATACAGTCGCATTTAAGATTGGAGCAATAGCACAGCAGATAGGGTGTCTGCCTTGCATACGGCCAACCCGGGTTCAATTTCCAGCATCCCATATGGTCCCCTGAGCACCGTCAGGAGTAATTCCTGAGTGCATGAGCCAGGAGTAACCCCTGTGCATCGCTGGGTGTGACCCCCCCCCAAAAAAAAGTATAATAAACTTGCCATTACCTTCTCTCCATCTTTTTTTGGATCATACCCAGCCATGCACAGGGGTTCCTCCTGGCGGTGCTTAGGGGACCATATGGGATGCAGGGAATTGAACCTGGGTCAGCCTCATGCAAGGTAAATGCCCTACCCTCTGTGCTATCACTCCAGCCCCCTTCCCTCCCTCCATAAAGGGAAATATATAATATATATATAAACGTAATATATATTTTATATTATATATATAGTATATATAACATCGTTGGACAAAACGAGTAAGGAGAGGCTGCTAAAATCTCAGGGTTGGGACGAATGGAGACGTTACCGGTGCCCGCTTGAGTAAATTGGTGAACAACGGGATGACAGTGATACAGTGATAGTGATTTATTGGTACACGGGGGAATTTAAAAGTCCATCTTTATTTAATCAAGTTACTTCTTGTCTTTTTTTTTTTTCTTTTTGGGTCACACCTAGTGATGCTCAGGGGTTACTCCTGGCTCTGCACTCAGGAATCACCCCTGGCAGTGCTCAGGGGACCACATGGGATGCTGGGAATCAAACCCGGGTTGGCTGCGTGCAAGGCAAACTCCCTACCCACTGTGCTATTGCTCCAGCCCTAATAAAGTTACTTCTCTGCAGCGACTCAGACTAAATCAAGGTAGTTAAATCAGTGTGGTTATAGATGCAAATATACATGATATATCATATTTAGATACCCGTATTACCTACATAAACATGTATATATGCCCCTCAACTGCTATAACACTGATATTAGCAGAGAGCTGGCCAGTAATTACTTTAAAACAAGTAGAGTCACTGAATGAAAGTACAAAGTTAGAGGAAGTAGCCTTTAGC
The DNA here is from genome assembly GCF_027595985.1 of Sorex araneus. Classification (NCBI taxonomy): domain Eukaryota; kingdom Metazoa; phylum Chordata; class Mammalia; order Eulipotyphla; family Soricidae; genus Sorex; species Sorex araneus. Next base: position 221,388,090 of record NC_073302.1, read on the forward strand.
ACAGATAATTCTGAGGTACTCCTTTGGTTTGGAGCTGGCCACACCCGTGACTTTGCGTGTGCAACTTTTCCCCTTGACTCACTGCACTGGGAGGGTGGCCCACATCCCAGCCGTCCTTCATCACAGCACTCAACCCTGGGGCCGCCTGTGTCCCTGGCCAAGAGCACAGACTTCTTTGACTTCGGTGCTTGCTTCTGGAGAATCCCACAATCTCCTTCAACTCAGTATCCCTGCACAATAGTTATGTCACTTCACTTAAAGAAACTGCTAGTGGCATCTACAAATGCTGGTAACTGTTTAGCCTTTAAGAATACTTTAGGCGGGGCCGGAGCGATAGCACAGCGGGTAGGGCGTTTGCCTTGCACGCGGCCGACCTGGGTTCGATCCCCGGCATCCCATATGGTCCCCCAAGCACCGCCAGGAGTAATTCCTGAGTGCAAAGCCAGGAGTAACCCCTGAGCATCGCTGGGTGTGACCCAAAAAGCAAAAAAAAAAAAAAAAAAAAAAGAATACTTTAGGGGGTCGGAGCAATAGCACAGCCGGTAGGGCGTTTGCCTTGCATGCGGCTGACCTGGGCTTGATCCCCGGCATCCCATATGGTCCCCCAAGCACCGACAGGAGTAATTCCTGAGTACAGAGCCAGGAGTAACCCCTGAGCATCGCTGGGTGTGACCCAAAAAGTGAAACAAACAAAAAAAAACCTTTAGTTACCGTCATGCTAAGTGAAATGAGTCAGAAAGAGAGGGGCAGACATAGAAGGACTGCAATCATTTGTGGAGTCTAGAATAACATAACACAAGACCGACACCCAAGGATAGTAGATAGAAGGGTCAGGAAGATTGCTCCATAGTTGGAAGCCTGCCTCACGAGCAGGCAGGGAGGGAACAGCTGGAATAGAGAAGGGATCACTAAGAAAATGATGGTTGGAGGAATCGGTCAGAATGGGAGATGTGTGCTGAAAGTAGATAAAGGACCAAACATGATAACCTCTCAGTATCTGGATTGCAAACCATAATGCCTAAAAGTAGAGAGAGTATGGGGAATATTGTCTGCCATGGAGGCATGGGGAGGGTGAGAAAGGGGGGCGTACTGGGGATATTGGTGGTGGGGAATGTGCACTGGTGGAGGGATGGGTGTTTGATCATTGTCAGATTGTAACTCAGACATGAAATCTTGTAACTATCTCACAGTGAATCAATAAAATTAAAAAAAAATTTAGTTACCATTATATACATTTAGACAATTTAACATTTAGACCATTCAAATCAGGTATAAAAATGAACACAATATAGAAAAATTTCCAGTAGAATTTATTTAGTGATATGCCTATTTCCATGAGCTTGAGATAAAAAATTTCCATAGTCATTAACTGAACTGAATGCCACTTTCTTTTAGAATATCCTGTTTTTCGTTAAAATAATTTCTAAACCATTCTATGTGTTCCACCTTCTGTTTAACACTCAAATATGGGTTTTTGGAAAGGCCACAGGTCACCAGCTCCATGAAGTGGCGAATGGGTCCTTGTTTTGGAAAATCCTCCAGGTATTTATCCAGAAATATATGTTCATGAAATTCTGAACCGTCATCATCAAAACCTTGGAAATAAGAAAAAAGATACACTGTAATTCTGAACGCAAATCTTACATCATAAAATCAACATTACTCAGGTAACAGCACTACAGTTAAGAAAAGAAGCTGAGTCAGACAAGGGTTTCCTCACCAATAAACCAACTCTGTGTCTGGGTAAATGATATCAACTGAGCAAGAACTCCCATATCATTAGAGACTTAAAATGCCATCTTCCTGGGCTGGGAGCACACTTGGTGGTTAAAGCACCTGCCCTACTACCTAGGCTACCAGTCTAACCGGTGCTGCCACAGCGCCGATCAGTCAGCCTGACAATTCTTCAGTCTGATCCCTCATGGCAAGTAACTTCTGGCCACACCAGACAGCAGAGTGTGTGGGTGTGGGTGCACGTGGCACAACTTAAAAAGGGGGCACAACCTGTGGCAAGCACCAGGACTAAAACATGCGTGAGAGGCTGGAGAGACGGCACAGCTAGTTAGGAGCTTGTCTTGCAAGCAGCTGAGCCAGGCTTGATCCCTGAGCCCTGCCAGGAGTGTCCCCTGAATGCAGACCAGGAATAAGCCATGAGAACCACCAGGTGTGGTCCCAAGGCAAAACAAAACAAACACCACTGAGAATTGGAGAGATGCTTCCTTTGGGAACTGGAGAGATGCTTCCTTTGGGAATCAGAATGATACTTCCTTTGGGAATCGGAGAGATGTTTCCCTTGGGAATCGGAGAGATGCTTCCCTTGGGAACTGGAGAGATGCTTCCTTTGGGAACCGGAGAGATGCTTCCTTTGGGAACTGGAGAGATGCTTCCTTTGGGAACTGGAGAGATACTTCCTTGGGAATTGAAGCGGTGCTTCCTTTGGGAACTGGAGAGATGCTTCCTTTGGGAACTGGAGCAATGCTTCCTTTGGGGATTGGAGATGCTTCCTTGGGAATTGGAGAGATGCTTCCCTTGGGAATCGGAGAGATGCTTCCTTTGGGAACTGGAGAGATGCTTCCTTTGGGAACTGGAGAGATACTTCCTTGGGAATTGAAGCGGTGCTTCCTTTGGGAACTGGAGAGATGCTTCCTTTGGGAACTGGAGCAATGCTTCCTTTGGGAATTGGAGATGCTTCCTTGGGAATTGGAGAGATGCTTCCCTTGGGAATCGGAGAGATGCTTCCTTTGGGAACTGGAGAGATGCTTCCTTTGGGAACTGGAGAGATACTTCCTTGGGAATTGAAGCGGTGCTTCCTTTGGGAACTGGAGAGATGCTTCCTTTGGGAATCAGAGCGACGCTTCCTTTGGGAACTGGAGAGATGCTTCCTTTGGGAACTGGAGAGATGCTTCCTTTGGGAACTGGAGAGATGCTTCCTTTGGAAACTGGAGAGATGCTTCCTTTGGAAACTGGAGATATGCTTCCTTTGGGAATCGGAGCGATGCTTCCTTCGCATATTGCTGACCCAGGTCTGACCCCCCGTAACACATGGTCCCCTGAACACCTCTGAGTGTGTCCAAAACCCAATAAAGAGAGAACAGTATGGAACAAAACACTACGTAAACCCATGAAACTTCCAACCATGTGAAAAATAGTAAGAATGAGGAGAAATTAGATCATTCATTCACTGGTAATAGGATATAAAATATCCATTTGGAAAAACAAAAATTTCTATTAAAAAATAAATATGCAATTACCAGAAGATCCAGCAACTGTAGTCCCAAGTATTCATCCACAAGAAATAGTAACATAAACATCTAAACATGAGTATTCACAGCACCTGAACTCGGGTAACAGCCCAGAAGTCTATCATGCAAACTGTTCAACAGTACATTCAGGTGAATGGTTACACAGTACAAAGAAAATATGGAACACTCAGCAATAAATTAAAACAAAATAAGACAAAAACAATTACTATTCCACAACTTGGATAAATTTCATCATGCAATGAAAAAGCTTAGCCATCAAAGATGACATACTGTACGATTCCATCTGTATATATATTTTTGGCTTTTTGGGTCACGCCTGGCGATCTCAGGGGTTAATCCTGGCTCTGCACTCAGTAATTACTCCTGGCAGTGCTCAAGGGACCATATGGGATGCCAGTGATTGAATCCAGGTTGGCCACATGCAAGGCAAACCACCCTACCCACTAAACTGTCACTCTGGCCCTTATATATTTTTCCTTAAATGGAATCTGATGGAAACAGCGAACAGACTGGGTGAGGCTGAGGAGCAGGCGCCAAGCATGCCTCCCTCCACACGGGGGGCGGGCGGGAGATACGGTCACCGCGGGCTGAAGGATGCACCAACGCCAGCTCTGGAGCAGTTATTGTACCAGAGGGATGCAGGAGGTTACTACTGAGGTTAAATTGGTAAAGGCCAAATGGGACATTCATCATTTCTCCTAACAAGTCGTGAATCCACATGCTGTTGTTTCTGTTGAGGCTACACCGGTGGTGCTCTGCAGGCAGGAATCACGCCCGGCAGTGCTCAGGGGACTGACTATGGGGTGCTGGGTGTGAAGCCAGGGCAGCCACACCCTACCCTCTGTACTACGGCTCCAGCCTGATCCCAAAAGGTTTTGAAATTTTCTAACACTTTGAATGATTCTGTTACTGACATGTTAGTACATTCTGAGCAGTTAAGAGATCTTTAGCACTATTTTTGTAAAACCTAAAACCTGTCAAAAATAACCCCATGTGGCATACTGTCACAAGCTGTCATATCATGGCCTTCATGTACACCTGCCCCTTCCAGGGAACCTGGCCATTCTTCGCAGAGACAGACGGAGCCTGTTTCTTCAACACTTGAATCTGGGAGTTGACTGAGGAACCTGCTTCGGCAGTGGAGTCTCTCCAAACACAAGATGAGGCTAAGCCCGGAAAGCACCTGCACATCGACACTTGCTGCCCCTGTGCTGCAGCCACGGAACAAGCCCGAGCTAGCCTGCAGGAGGATGGGCAACACAGCCCAGGTACCCCATCTCCCCCGACACACACAGCCCCCGAGAGAAGCCCTACACCCCCCCACCCAACCAGCCAGGAAACCCACAAGAACAAAGCCAGTCACTTTCACTGAGTTTTCGAATGGCTGGTCACACAGTGAAGACGAACACACAGTTGGTTCTAGAGCGCTGCTGAGACTTCCTCAGACTCAGAATGCCCTGTCCTGACTTGACTTTCCTACTCCTGGGGGCCACTCCGAATCATCCCACGCCAGGGAAAGCATTCCTGGGGCAGCGCGTCTCAGGTCTTTCCGTTGCGGCTTCTGAGAGTCCAGTGCACATCGACGGTGCCAACCATGGCTTCAATAATGCCTGACGAGCAGGATGGGTTTCCCAGTCTCAGAAATTCTTTTTGACTACACCTGGCGACTTTGGGGATCATTCCTGGTGGTACTCAGGGGATCGTATGAGGCGCTGGGGATCCAACCCAGGTCGGCTGCATGCAAGGCAAGAACCCACTGTACTATCTCTCCAGGCCCCATTCTCAGAAATTCAGTGTTAGAAGTATCAGGCCACAGAGACAGCACAGCGGGTAGGGTGCTTGCCTTGAACATGGTCGACCAAGGTTAGATTCCCTGACATCCCAGATGGTCCCTGGCACACACTGGAAATAAGGCCCTGAGCACCTCCAGGTGTGGCCCCCAACTCAGTCCCCACCAAATGTCGCAACATCAATGACCTGATGGGGGGCGGGGGTGCAGGGGGTAGCCAGGGCTACCCAAGGGCTAGGGCAAATGCTTGCACGGCAGTGGTCTGGATTTGCCCCCAGAGCACGGAGCCAGGAGTAGCCCCCGAGCACTGCCAGGATATGGCTCCCATAGCCCACACCCCACAATGATACCACTATTGCCCTTAAATAAGAATTAAAAAATTAATATTCGGTGTTAGTTTGGATATGAAGAACAGGATCTCCAGGTAATTAGGGGACAGGTAAGTATTTTTTTAGAAGAGAATGTGTAAATACTGCAATTAAAATACGCTTTTGCAGGACTGGAGAAACAGTAAAGGGTAAGGTGCTTCCCTTGCACTCAGCTGACCCGGGGTCAGTCCCCAGCACGTACGGACCCTGGATCTCTCCCAGAGAGGAGGACAGAGCCAGGAGTGAGTCCTGAGCAGTCAGGGGTGGTCCCCAGCCAAACAAATTAAAATTAAGCAAAATATATACCTATTGTTTGCTTCTTCTGGAAACTAAAAGAACTCAAATATATACAAATAGACATGTATAAAAATTCACTACACCTTCATTGATCAGAAAGAAAATGGTAAAATAGGGGGCTGGAGCACTAGCACAGCAGGTAGGGCGTTTGCCTTGCATGCGGCCAACCCAGGTTCGATTCCCAGCATCCCATATGTTCCCCCGAGCACTGCCAGGGGTAATTCCTGAGTGCAGAGCCACGAGTAACCCCTGTGCATTGTCAGGTGTGACCCCCCCCCAAAAAAAAACAAAACAAAAAACCCAAAACAATAAAATCATTTCCAGTGCATTTATACAATAGAAAACCACAGGATAGAAGTAAAAAGTTTTATTTTACAACATTATTGAGACAAAGTAAAATCTGACCTCTATGTATACACAGCATCCATAACATCATAAAAAATAAAGAGAGCTTACTTCCGTGTATCAACAAGGAAAAATAAATTCAAGATATGACATTAAGTCAGAAAAAAAGTACTGCAGGGCCAAAGAGAACGTGGGTGGCTGAGCATATAACGTAGCCGAGAGGACTGGGCCAGGCGACAGGACAGAGGGGAGGGCGCCTGCCTTGTATGCCACTGGCTCAGGTTCAATCCCCAGCACCCCATATGGTCCCCGAGCCCACTGGGAGAGTGAATCCTGAACGCAGAGCCAGGAGTGACCCGAGCACCACTGGGTGTGGCCCCTACCTTCTCTCCCCCCACTATAAAAAAAGAAAGAAAAATGAATTTCTAGCCCTGTATCCTGCCCCACATGGCGCAAGGCGAGTGGGCGCTGGGCCCACACCACTGGAGTGGCCTCTAGAGAAACTTCCATCAGAGGCTGGGAGACAGGACAGGGGCAAGGGGTGCGTGCTCTGCACGTCTAGGACCCCAGTGTGCACCCCAGCACTGCATGGCCTCCCGGGGCACTGTAGAGTGCAACAACGCTGGTGGCCCACATTGACCGGAAGTGACCCTGGCCCTCTCCAGCACCACATCCTGAGCCCGGTACTGAAGCACCAGCCTGGCTGACCAAGCGTCAAGGGGAGAGGCCCCGGGCCTCCTGAGCAACACTTGGGAGACACACAACAAGGAAAACAGACTGAAAGCAACGACCTATTAGTAAATACAGCCCTAAATACGGGGTTGCAGACAACCGGGGCAATGCAGTTACATGCCACAACGGGACTTTCACAAGGCAGACCAAGTCTCGCCCACTCTCTGCACAACTGTTAAACTTTTCCACTTAAAAAGTTTGGCCCTGCAGTACTTTTTTTCTGACTTAATGTCATATCTTGAATTTATTTTTCCTTGTTGATACACGGAAGTAAGCTCTCTTTATTTTTTATGATGTTATGGATGCTGTGTATACATAGAGGTCAGATTTTACTGCACAACTGCTCTCTGTCACTGCTGGTGACTGGACGCTGCCAGTCTCACGCCAACAACTGACAGGCGCTGCAGCCGCCAGGTACCCATTATCTTTATACGCCCCATGTTCTCCAGGCTGAAACCCTCATCTAAACCCTCTTTTTATGGTAATCTCAAACTTCAGACTCTTCTCACGAGCTCAGACTACAGCATGTTCTCCACAAATATCAAAGGGTGTCACAGCAGAAGTGGAAAAGTTTAAGCCAGCTGAAGAATCAAAACAAAAGGGTGACTGTTACCCAGGATGGGGCTATTTTTGTCCCATCGGGTCTCCATATTAAAAATTACTCTTAGCATTTTAAAAACAGCTTTCATTTGGGACACAAAGACAGCTCATGGGTATTCCTGAAGCTAGTATCAGCAGAGAGAGCCTAGCTTATCAATCTGAAAGATCCAGAGTAAGAAATAAAGTCACTAAAGCACTTAAGGCTCTCTCTGGTCCGAGTCTCTCCCAGTACTAAGAATTCCCTACGCGTGTGCTGTGGGGAGTGATCAAAGTGAGAAAGTGTGCAAAGCTCTGTTCCTACTCTCCATCCAGATAACAACTGCCACAGTCAGAAAGAGACGCTGCCCCTCTGACCATGATGCATCAGTAACATGTGCGCATGGATGCATGTCACACTTATCTCCACAGCCAGGCTGAAATAATGTATTCTTCCTTAACCTTTCTTAAAAAAAAAAAAAAAAAAAAAAAAAAAAGGAAAGAAAAATAATGATCAGGTCAAAAATTAAGATTAAGATTAAATTTTCTTTTTTTCCTTTGCTTTTTTGGGTCACACCTGGCAGTGCTCAGGGGTTACTCCTGGCTCTGCACTCAGGGATCACTCATGGCAGGGCACAGGGATCATATGGGATGCTGGGGATTGAACCCGGGTCGGTTGTGTGTAAGGCAAAAACACTACCTGCCGTGCTACCCCTCAGGCTCTGATTAAACTGCTGAGGGATTAGAACACTCAAGATTTTGAAAAAATTAAGTGTTAAAACTATCGATGACATTGTACCACTAATGACATGCTTTTCTACCACCTTACTGGGTAGCTCTGAGAAAATATAGTATCCTTGCTAATATTTTAAGGTTTAAAAATCTGGGGTTGGAGTCTTGTAATGCAGCCCATCAGGGTTCAGTCCTCAGTACCCCCTATGGTCCCTGTGCCCCACCCCGAGTGCACAGCCAGGACTAAGCCCCAGTCACTGCTGGGTGTGGCCCCAAAAGCAAACAAACAAAAAGCAGTACACAGCTCTCTCCAAACTAAAGAGAACACAGCAGGAAAGGCGCTTGCCTTGTATATAGCCTGGAGGGTTCAACCCTCGCCATCACATACGAATCCTTAAAGGAATCCTTAAAGCACTTACAGGAGTGATCCCTGAGCAAAAGTCAGGAGGGTAAGCCTTGAGTTCCACCAGGTGGGGCCTCAAGACAAGCTCAGATTATAGTACACACACACCCAATTTACAGAACTCAATACACACATTTAACTGATGACAAAGTGGGTTCGCCAAAGAATAAATAGTAAGTAGTGATGTGGCTATACTGCTCTTCCTTTGAATGGAGGAAGAGCTACCATTCTTGAAAAAAATCCCCAGGAAGTTAGGTAATATTTACTATCAGTTTAAAGCATCTAAGTACATAAGCCACGGAGTTCAATGGAATTTCAAAGCCTCCTAGCATTTTTTGCTTTAATTGGCTTTATGTAGAAATACCCTGCACCTCATTAATGCAATGGTTTTGCAAATACAAGATACCACAAGCATAACAACTATAATATTCTCCAAAATGGAATTTATCTTCTAATCCAATATTTAAATATGTTAGATTTCCAGATAATCTTAGCAACTATCCTCATTTGGAGTTTTCAACACTCATTAAAAGAAATTCATGATACATTTAGCATATAATTTTACTTCTTCATTTTCCTTCTCAAACACCTATAATTAAGTACAACTTTAATATTCTTTTATAAGTAACTGTTAGATTTCTTTCAGGACAGGAAGAACTATTTTTCCAGTTTTGACACTGATGCAAATGTTCAGATCCTGTAACAGAGCACATGCCAAGGATTATCCAATTACTGAATTTCACCAAACCTCTGCAGTTCTGACTTACCAGCTTCATTGTCAATCGGAAACGTCCACAGTTTCCCTTCCTTGGTCCACTCGATCATCTCTTCAAAACCATTCCGAAAGGGCTGCTGGCTTACTGTGGCCAACTGCTTAGCAAACTCCACATCCCAGAGTGTAGGGGCTTCGTCTGTGTAACAAAGATATGTCCATAAGCACAAGTCAAAGTAGGTAGCTTCCTTTTAGAAAGTGCTATGATTAGGGGCTGGAGCGGTGGGTAATACAGTAGGCAGAGTGAAGAGGATAGGCACCTGCCTGGCATGTGGCCCACCTGGGTTTGATCCCCAGTGTCCCATATGGTCCCACCTGGAGTAATTTCTGAGTGCAGAGCCAGGAGTAAGCCCTGAGCACAGGCAGGTGTGGCCCACAAAGGGGGACAAAAAGTTTTTTTAAAAAAATGTTTAAGTGCTATGATTAACTCTGATGTGGTCTTACATTTCCAGCTGATGCTCCTAATTCAGCAGTAGTTCCATCTTTGAGAGCCCCACTGAAACAGATATAATATATAAGACTACAGCTAGAATCACAGCAAGCCAGGCAAGCAGCCTCTGGAGCAATGCTCCCCTCAAACGGGCGGTACCCAACCCTGTCCGAAGTCCGGGGTGGGGGGGGAGTAGGAGTGGCTTCCGGCACAATAGGGAGCACTTTCGGTTTCCTTATTTACACTAGGTAAAGTTGGGGGGTGCTGAGTGATTTCTGTAGAAGAGAAGACATCTTTTATTTGGAAACCCAACAAGTCATATTCCTACTAGCCACTGCCGGTGAGATGGTAAAACGGCACAACACTGTGGAAAAGGGCTGTACAGTTTCTTAAACAGCTGATGATAGTTAATGCTGTGCCCTGGATAATAACCCCCAAAGGAAACAACACAAAGACCTGTACCTGAAAGCTCAAGCAGCTAACTTTGTAAAAGGGACAAATGGAACCATCGAAACATTCGCCGAAGGTGAGTGAACACAGGTGCATCCATACAGACCCCTGCTACTAGACAAAGTCCTGACAGAAGCAACAGTACTGGTAACTCTCAAACCTCTGGCGTCACTGTCTGACAGGGACAGAGGTGACTGCCGAGCCAAGCTCCACGGCGTCTGGCGGGGGCTGCACCGGCTCCCAGCTCACTCATTCTCCCAGGAGAAGCTTCGTTTTTCCTACTGTGCTCTTTCTGAATTGGGTTTTTTTTTCTTTGTTGCTATTATTTTGAGGGTCACACCTGCCAGTGCTCAGGGATCACTCCTGGCAGCCAGATCAGCCAGATCACTCAGGGGACCATATGGGGTGCCGGACGGAGATGGAAGCCGGGTTGGCTGTATGCAAAGAAAGTGCCCTGCCTGCCTGATTTATATGAGTTTTGGGGTGTAAGACTCACCTGGTCCCTACACAATGACTGCTGGACATTGAGTACGTTGGTCTAGGACATCTGATGCAGAGAAACAATGACTGAAGAGGGCTAATGAGCCATATCTCCAGAGCAACTATAACAATAAATTATTTATTTGTCCTGGTCATATTTAAAGGATGTCTTCAGCGGACACTGACCCATGTCCTTTCCATCATGACTGCTATTGTTACACTGCTGAGTAGCTATCAACACTTCCTGCACGCCTATGACCCTTTGCTTAAGATTTCTATTTCCTTATTTAGCCCTCAAAATGTTTGCATCACACCTACTTTATATGCTGAAAAAGAGAAATTCAGAGAGGGTCCTAGAGCAGAACTGAAACATGGATTGAGGTGTACCCAGCACCCAAACTCTTCCCACTGTGGCACAATCTCTCTCGATGGGCTGACGCCGGAGTCAGCAGGAGGAATTCGTGGCCAGACCCTCTGCAACATCGAAGAACCTGGCAGGCCTGGGGCGGAAAGGCTCAGTGGGCCAGTGGGATTACTGGACGCCAGCTCAGGGTCAGGCACGACTGGCGACGGGAGGGAAAGTCACCAAACGTCAAGTGGAAGCTTGTACAGTGCGTCTCCCTGGCAACAAGGCACGCCTCAGACTCGTGCAGTTACCACTCACTAGAACAGGACTGGCTTTGAGTCCACTTTCATAAATTTGTACAGAATTTTCTTTATTGGAATAATGTTCTACTTTTTTAATAAAATGGATATTTTTTCCTTTAATTTCAGTATTTCTGTTTTGCAAATAAGATTTGAGACTTAAAAATTACAAAGCTGAACACAGAAGGAAGCAAGATCCTTCAAAAATCCAAGTGCCTCACCTGGTGGATGGCAGCAAGTGCCCCAATTTCTCGGGTAGGAGAGAGAGCTCAGAGGGCGGGGGGCGTGCTTGGAGGGTGCGAGCCTCTGCACAGCTTGGCCCAAATAATACAGAGCTGGGAAGAACCCCCGAAACACTGCTGGCTGTGGCCACAAACAAACAAAAAACCCAAGATATTTCTAGGGGAGAACTGGGCTGTTTCTGTTTTCTTTTCAGGGGGCAGAAGGCCAATAACCCTAGGGTTAGAGTGCACCGTACTCCAGACAGACCAAAACCAAGAACAACAGGGAGCTACATAAGCATGAGCCAAGCTAGCGACAAGACGAGATCGCCAAATGCCCAGCCAGTGTGCTCTCAAGCACTCAGAAACTCCGGCAAGAAGGAAAGACGGCATACATTTCTAGAGCACCAAAGACTGGACTTCCTTTCTTCCTCTCCCTTCCCCCTTCCCTTCAGCTCTGTTTTGAGCCACCCTGGCCAAGCTCAGGTCTTATTCCTGGCTCTGCACTCATGAATTAGTCCTGGCGATGGTTGGGGGGCCATGAGGGATGCCAGGGAGGGGGCCCAGGTCGGCCCCAGCAAGGACCATCTCGGGCCCCGGAGATCTTTTCTTGACAAACCTGCTCCAGGTGCCTCTGCAGTATCTGTCTTCAGCTCGAAAATGTTAAGTCTCTTCCCCTTGGACATACTTCTCTGAATACTAAAAAGAAAACAATTTTAACAAACACTTATACACAGTCAACAAAATGTTTATGAGAAGTTTTTACATGAACTAGTTGGTCTACAATTTCAAATAAACCCACGGACCTACACTACTCGGACTGATCTCTCACGACTGCAAGAACACTGACTGAAATAGGGGAAAATGCACTTTGATTTTTGCCTCATAATACATAAAACTGTGAGAGCAGTTTAATCCCCCAAACACCTTATTGTAAAGGTTAGCATAATTTGTCACAATTTTAAATTAACACATTCAATATGAAGAATTTAGAAAATCCAGGGCAGGAGATAGTACAGTGGGTAGAGCATCTGCTTTCACACAGCCGACCAGGTTCAGTCCTGGCATCCCGTGTGGTCCCCACTCCTGCCAAGAATGATCCGAGGGCAGAGACGGCAGAAAGCCCTGAACACTGCAGGGTAAGCCCAGTATCAGAACAAACAAAATTTAGAAAATCCAATGTTGTAGAAAAATATCAAGAAAATATTAAGTTAAACATATTAAAGTCAACACTTGGGGCTGGAGCAATAACACAGCGGGTAGGGCGTTTGCCTTGCACTCAGCGGACCCAGGTTAGATTCCCAGCAACCCATGTGGTCCCCTAAGCACTGCCAGGGGTAATTCCTGAGTACAGAGCCAGGAGTAACCCCTGTACATTGCTGGGTGTAACCCAAAAAGCAAAAAAAAAAAAAAAAAAAAAAAAAGTGAACACTTGTTTGAGTTTAAGCACAGAAAACACTGTAATGTTTAATTAAAATTATAAAAGACAAATCAAAACCCTATGGTGGGTGAAGCAATCATCTTACATTTTTAAAATGATTAACCCTCTGCACACATAATTATTTTTAATTAACTATTGAAATTAATGTCAGAGAGCTAACAGGGAACTTCTTCCTGGTCTACTTTAATCAAATGTTTTGGGTATAAATTTGCACCCTTGAATAAATTTACTGGCACATTTAAAATCAGTTCATAAAAAGGGGGTGGTTAATTTAATTTGGGGGATATGGGTCACACTGTCAGTGCTCAGGGATCTGATTCTGGTGGCACATGGACAGTGTCAGGGATCAAACTGGGTGTTAAGGCAACTGTTAAACCCCAGTTTCTCCAGTCATTAAAAGGAGGGGCAATTCTTGAAATGTGTTTGAATCCTTTTGGATCAAATTATCTTTTTTCTGCTAAATTGAAAAAATACAAATACAGCCTTAAAATGAGGTCAAGTGATGTCAAATCACATGTTTCATTGTAGGAGACATTTGTCTGTATTTGGTATCTGTAACCAGAGTTACTGATACTCCAAGCTGTCTTCAGTGCCTTAATGCTTTCCCCATCAGCATTCATCCTGCTTCCTACAGGTGGGTGGGTCCAGGTGGGTGGGTCGACTATGGGATCAAAGGATCAAAGGAAGTCCTGCTGGGGGCCTGGAATGTGGCTTAGTGGCAGGGGACATATCTCCTGTGGTTAAGTCCTTGGGGTTCAACCCTGGTGCTGCAAACAAAAACACACAAAAGTACTCGACAGTAGGGTAACAATGCTTTGTCCTTTCTGTCTTGCCACAGGGAGCTTAGGTTTATTGGGTTACTCCCCTCACAGTGCTCCCATTCCTCTGTGTTTATTTGTAACCTCTTTCTTTGTGCTCAGCTTCCCCAACTGGTCAATTACCTTTACCTCCTAAGGAACTCTGTTAACCTGTAAAATTGCTTCTCTCTTCTCCTTAAGTCCTCTGCATAATTAACTCAGAGCAACGTCCTTTCTCTATGGACACAGGAAGACAGTTAATGCTGTGCTTTTGTAACTTGGGAGTTAACTGACTCTGAATGATATTCACTCCTGGGCATCCATTCTCTCTACTTAAGCCTCAGTGGCCCTTACTTCCTAGCACCCCAAGAGCAGGGTTCTGACGAGGGACTGAATGGACCCAGGACAAGCTGTGAGCTACCTTGGCATCAAAATGCGCCATCATACTTAACTATAAGTTAAGAGCATGGTCATGGAAAAATTCTGTCATGATCCAAAAAGTAGCATCTGGATTAGGACCCTACTAGGGTTAGGAGAGATTAATCTGGCCTGAGCACTGTAGTCTGAGATATATAGCAAGATGTCCCCAGGAGAGTCATCCTACAAGTTTAATGTATCTCTTACTGTGTCCATACAAAATAACTAATATTAGGAAGTAGAATTAAGATGTTAACTAAGATGTTAATTAAGTTTCTGGACTAAGGAGAGGAGAAACTCTCCTAGGTGGTATTTCCAACCTAGAGCATGATGGGCCATCAGGAAGGGCTTTGGATATGTTGACTGTGCTACCCCTAATGCTGGGGAGCAAGAGAGTGAGAGAGCGAGAGCGAGCAAGAGAGAGAGAGAGAGAGAGAGAGAGAGAGAGAGAGAGAGAGAGAGAGAGAGAGAGCGCACGAGACCAGGCAGTGAGATGGAGGGCGGAGAGATGAGCGGGAGAGACAGAAGGAGACAGTGTGAGACTAGAATGAGGGGCTCAGTGAGATTGGAACAGGTGCGTGGGGAGAATGGAATAAATGGCAACTGATCACCAACCAGCCTGGCCCTCGTTTCTTCCTTCGTCTGCCCATGGCATTGGCCGTCCTGGGTGGGGAAGTGGTTCGAGACCACCAAACACAGGCAACGAGAGCGAGCCACGAGGCCCCCCAGTTGCCTGGTGATTACATATTTGACAGAGGGGCAAGGTGGACATTTACTGCACATTCTCTATATGTACAGTTTATGCATGTTTCTTTTTATTCCTCAAATGTCTTTTTTTTTTTGGCCAGACCCAGCAGTTCCCAGGGATCACTCCTAGTTGTACTCAGGGGACCACCTGAGGTGCTGGGGATCAAATCTGGGCAGGCCACGAGCAAGGCAAGCACTTTACCAGCTGTACTATTGCTCCTGTCCCCTAAGAAAAATTGTTTTAGAAACTTCGTTAGAGGCCATTCCTGGCTGTACTCGGGGATCATTCCTGATGGAGCTCGGGGGACTGAATGGGGCTGGCCACATGTAACACAGTCGTCTTAGTCTGTCTGCCTTGCTAGCCCTGCGCAGTCCTTTAGAACAGCCTCCCCTCAGGAGCAACCCCCAGCCCCACAACCAGGGGCCATCAGCGCAGTCGGCACAGGCCTCCGGACGTGGCAGAGTCGTGGCAGCAGCTAGCAGTCCAGCACTGATGTGGAGGTGGCCACTGCCCCGTGTCTCTCCCGTCTCCATCCTCGGCCGCAGGACTGAGCCCAGGGTGTAGCCCTATTTCTGGAATCAGGGCAGACGGGGTTACCTCAGGGTCATCCAAGTCAGGAATCGGTGAGCAACTTGGCTCCCCACCGTACGTGGAGGATCTGAGTCATTTCTCGCACATCAACCCTTCCCTACTAGTTTCTCCTTGGAAACCTCTAACTTCAAAACACACTTTCCAAAATCAAGTATGCTACAGCATTCGAATAGCTACAGGGAATCAGTTCAAAGAGTCAAAGAAGACTGAAGTTAAAATATTCTTCTGTGTCTGTCTTGGGGCTACACCTGCTGGTGCTTAGGGGCTGCTCCCACACTGTCCAGGGGTCACTCCAGGGGCTAGGGACTGATCCTGGGCCTCTGGCATGCTAAGCACACACCCTTAGCAATTCAAACTGTCTTCTCAGCCTAGAGCTAAATATTCTTAAGGAATCTGATATAAAATCCCAGGTATGTGTTTACTAAAAACCCCAAAATAAAAATAGTTAAAATTAGTAATCCAGATAATTTTCCAAACCACTGATACCTCTTAACACTATTAACTGCTACCCATCTTTTCTAATCTCCCTGTACAAATTAGTCTACTGAACAGCAGAAGGAAATTACCCAAGTCCTTAGATTTTACTTAAAACAAAATCCATAGAAGGGCCAGAGCAATAATAAAGCAGGTAAGGTGCTTGCAAGCCTTGCATGCAGCTGACCCGAGTTCAATTCGCAGCATGCCATATGGGCCCCAAGTTCCTCCAGGAGTGATCCCTGAGCACCACCAGGTGTACCCGGAATAATAAAAATTAATCTAAACACATTGAAAATGCCTCAGTGATGCAGCGAGGACTTGCTTTTGTTAAAACACACTAGTACCTGTCCGCTTCTTCCACTATTATCTTATGGCTGGTAGAAAAGAGAAAACAGAAACTTCCTGCAAACACTAACAGTTTTCTACTGAAAAATAAAATGTGTGTGCTAGTGGAGCCCTGCCTGGATTTCATCCCTGGCTGGCAAAACACTAAACTCACACTGCCAAGGTCCCCTTGCCCTGGAGGTCTTCTGCTGGGCTGCTGAGTGTGGGCTGCAGTGGGGCAGAAAGTTCCCCCCTGAGCACAGCACAGGGAGAGCAGGGGCCATGCCACGTGAGGCTTGGCCCAGCTGCTCAGGCCTCAGTTCAATACTCAGAGGCCTCCAGGGGAACAATGAACAGTGGAGGGTGGGGGCGGGGCAGGGTGCCTGGTGCCAGGGTTATGGATGGCAGAAGGCAGGGGCGACAGGCCTCAGAGCTATCCCCTGGCTCTACACTGGCGCTTCCTTCCTTCCTCTGTCTCCTAACGAGGAAGAAAGATGTATATACAGAGATACGACGAATATATGAGTACATATTGTTAGGGCCACAGAATGAAAACTCCGCTCACAAAATGCCTATTGTTCAAAATTCCGCCAGTGCCAGTTACTGTAAATCAGGAAGGAGCTACTCCTCGTGGGCCAATGAGAGGGAGGGCTGGTCCAGAGGAATGTTGTAGGAAAATGTACCATAAATAGAGGGCGAAACCCAGAACATCTTTCCGTCCCTCAGAAATGGTACACGAGGAGTAAGAGGTAAGATAAAAAGGCACCTGTAACGTGCAGAGTCAGCAATAATGGGCACCGCAGTCGGCAGGTTGACCAACCAGGCTGCAAAGTCTGAATACCTCTTTCTCACGTTGATCGTCTTCTCATCCAGAATATGGTCAGGGCCTTCGTCAAACTGGATCTGATGCACCGGCCTTGTGCTGACTCTTGCCGTGGCATTCCGATCAACTTTCATATCTGATATTAGGTTACTAAAGCTAAAGGCAGAAAAAAGGTCAAGCAACAGACATTTTAGCCACAGGACAGTAAGGGCACTACCTTAAACTTAAGATTCCTGTCCTTTAAGTCTTTAAAGAAATCTATATATATTTTAAACTTCAGGCACTGTGGCTTTAATTACACACACAAATGTTCCGATACCACACCCCCACCAGTGCCCCTGGCCACTCCCACCCACCCCCAAAACATGGTAAGCATCAAATTAATTTTTCCCCATTTCTATGCACAACTTCAAAATAAAAAGGCCATGTTTAAATAAGACTGTCAAATATGAAGATTCATATTCCATAAACAACGTTTCTCTCTCTTTTTAAACAGGGGCCACTCCCGGCAGACCTAGTTAGGAGTGGCCGGGGTGCTCAAGGCCACCTGGCCTGGGCAGTGCGCTGTGCTCAAGGGCCATGCAGTACCAGGACCAAACTCAGGGCCCGCACAGGCTGGGCAGTTCTATCACTTCTCTACCTCCTCGTCGCTCCTTTGTATTTTAAAAATGCTCCTAAAAAATGTTCATTTAGGGGCCTGCCGGGGTAGGGCAGGTAGGGGGTTGACCATAAGATCCCCAGAGCACTGCCAGGAATAATTCCTGAGTTCAGAGCCAGGCTGGGTGTGGCCAAAACCAAACAAGTGCTCATTTAAAACATAAACATGCAGGGCCCCGAGTGATAGTACAGTGGGTTGCCTTGCAGCAGCAGACCTGGGTTTGATTCCCGGCATCCCATATGGTCCCCCAAGCAGAGCCAGGAGTAATTCCTAAGTGCAGAGCCAGGAGGCACCCCTGAGCATTGCTGGGTGTGACCCAAAAAGCAAAAAACAAACAAACAAAAAAACACATAAACATGCCACTTACAAATAAACATACAGAGAAATTTATTGACATGGAATCAAGATCTGTGTGCATACCAACTACTTTAAAAATTCTTCTTAAAATCTAGGCATCTTTAAGTTGCTGCCTTACATTACGTTAATATAAACTAAGTGATTTCTGGGGCAGGGACTCCATACTTTGTGGTCCTCAGAGGCTACTCCCACACTGGTTATCAGGGCTTGCTCCTGGCCACGCATGTGAGAACATGGAGTTACAGGATTCCAAATGGGCACACAGAGTGCACAACATGTACTTCAGCACTTGTAACTATCTCCCTGGCCCTGAACAAGTGATAGAAGAGACAGTCTAGTCATTTGTATGTATTATTCAAGTTTCGAGGATATATCTGGTACACATCCCATTCAAGTCTTTGGATCCTCTCCAATGCAAAGCATAACCGCTAACTTCATTTTGGCAGCATTCAAACCTGGCAGAAGGAGTGTGAAGATGAGGGGATGAGGGGAAAGATGTCAGAGCACCACAGTAAGAAAACAGGACGGGATGGTCCTAATGCTCACCTTGCTGTTCATAAAACTAGCTATTTATTTATTTATTTATGGGGGGGGGGAGGGACACACCCAGCAATGCTCACAGGCTACTCCTGGCTCTGCACTCAGGAACGACTCCTGGCAGTGCTCGGGGGGAACCATACGGGATGCTGGGGATCAAACCTGGGCCAGCTGTGTGCAAGGCAAATGCCCTACCTGCTGTCCTACTGCTCCAGCCCCTTTTAAGTTATTTAACATGGAAAAATCTCACAGAAACTGTATTACCCTTTTACATATGTATGATTGCTTTTCTGAATTTACTATTTCTTCTTCAGAGACAGGAAACAGTATAATTTTTCAAAACTAAAGTTTAACCATTCAGTTGCGAGTAGGGTGTTTGCCATATGGTCCCCAAGCACTGCCAGGAATAATTCCTGAGTGCAGAGCCGGAAATAATATCTCAGCTCTTATTTTTATAATTAGCTTTTTTGGTTTTTGGATCCCACCCTGTGGTGCTCAGGGCTCACACCTGGAGGGACGTGGCGAACTACATGGGTGCGGGAGGGAAGCCTGGTCAGCCATGTGCAAGGCAAGCGCCCACATGCTGTATTACCTCTCCAGCATTCACTGTGCATTAAAAAGACTAATGTCTTAGGGCCAAAGTGATAGCACAGGGTTTGCCTTGCATGGTGCCAACCCCAGTTCTACTTCCAGCACCACATATGGTCCTCTAGGGACTATCAGAAGTGACCTTGAGCACTGCTGGGTGAGGCCCAAACAGTGCCCCCTCAGAAACCAAACAAAAACCTGAAGTCTTACTAAAGATACAAGTTTTAAAAAGTCTGAGCTGTTCACTTTATGAGCCATCTCTTATATGCAAGTATGTAACCTACACACAGGGATCCAGTGTGTCTAACATTCCCCACAGTCCCCAGGGAAGAGCCTACTGTGAGATGCCGGCAGGCCCGGCAGACTGAGGCGCTCACCTAATTCTGGGCCTCTCCCCTTCTTTCTGGGCCCTGGACTCCTTCTCATGTTGCTGGAGCTGCCGGAGCAGCTCCGACTTGGTCGTCTGCTTGTCAAAGGGGAGAGAGTCCGCGACAGCTGACACCGCCGACACCAGCTCAGGACTCAGGGGCTCACCTCTGCAAAGCAAACCAGGGAGAAAGCTGAGGGGGCACTGAGGTAAGTTTAATGACAGTGAATCCGCTTCAGGGAAAACATGGGGCCAGTCAAAAACATTATTTAATTTCTCACGAAAGACAGGAATCCTAAAATTAGGTATCTGTCTGATCCAAACTTGAAAATGCTGAAGTTTAACAGCCATTTACCGAGGCACAGGATTAGCTTAAACAAACCATCTGGCAGGAGGGAAGACATTTACCTGCATGTGGCCGACCCAGGGCTGACCCTGATGTCACAGGTGACCCCGCCCTGCCCCAATCCCAAACTCCTACAGGAACGATCCTTGAGTACAGAGCCAGGAGGAAGCCCTGAGCACTGCAGGGCGTGGCCCCCAAACCAAGAAAAAACAAAATAAAATGGTGGTGGGATGAGGAATTTGTATTAGAATCTGCCCAAGAATAGTCCACTAGCTAGGTGATCATTCGGTTTAGAAGGAACACCCAAGAATGTTTCAGAAGACCAACTTCTTCAACACTAAACTGGTTCTCCAATAAATACCTAAGAGCTATCTGTACAAGGAAAGGAGAAGCCCCAGGGAAATAGACAGATACAAACACAAAGAACGTGGTGAGCCCCAACACTAACAGAACAAAGGAGAGAAAGGGAGACGTAACACATTGTTTTCAAGGTTATGAATTCTTTCCTTGCTCTTTCTGTTCTGTAAAGATTAGAAAAGTTTGAATTTCAGACACTATTTTTCAGTTGTAAAATTTGCATTTAAAATTTTATTTAGATCTTTTAAAATAGATTTTATTTCTCAGTGAATGAAACCGTATGTTCTTACAAAACCTGGCTTGCCCCTGAGCCTCCATAAAGGGATGTGGGTGTGCGCCTACTTCCTCTCCCCTTAAGCCAGTGGAGGTGCTGTGATCCATACGACCTAGAAGCCACATACCCTACCTTGGAGAGCTAAGTCACACGAGAGGGTGACACAGCTCTCACTCACATCTCCCAAGACATCTGACTATGCCACCAGCTATCAGAATGCTGGACCACATGAAATGGTGGGCCTTGGGGAATGATGCTGTACTGGGGATTAAACCCGGTAACTCCACATTCGAGGCAGCCACATCCCTGACCCCAGTGCGACGACTGCTGTGGGCCATTATGCTTTGGGAACACTCGTTATGCAGCAGTCAGTAAGTGGGAAGGACGCTGATGCCTGGGAGTTCTGTACTGCCTTAACAAACAGCACTTATACAGGAGAGGGGCCATCGCAACAGTGCATTGCCTTGCATGTGGGAAGTTTGATCCCCAACATCCCCTGAGCCCACGAGGAGTGATCCCTGAACGCAGAGCCAGGAATAGCTCCTAAGCACCATTGGGTGTGACGCCCCAAACAAAACAAAAACTGTAATTACCTTGAAGAGAGTGTTAGTGAGCACAGGGCCCCAGAGGGCTTCGTGTCACAACCCTCCAGCTATCATCGAGGGCCTTGGGAACATGGATATCACCAGAGGCTGGAGAAACCGACTTGTGTTTGGTTCAGAATTCCTTACAGTAATATGGAAAGCAGGAGAAACACTTATGATGGATCTGGCTAAGACGTCAGTGCTCAAAGTGCCTCCTGGCAAATGTGAGGGGATGTAAGAACTGTCGCATGGAGAGAAGACAGGACAGGCTGGAATCCAAAGGAAAACATTCACATCATTCTGAGCTACAGACAGCGAGTAAAACTGAAATGGACATGGCGTCTGTTTTGTTTCTGTTCGGTTTGGGGTTGTAACCAGCAGTGCCCAAGGCATACTCCTGGCTCAGCTCAGCACTCAGTCTTGGCAGTGCCAAGGGACCATACGGAGAGCTAAGGATCAAAGCCGAGTCATACCAGTGGTATTATCTCTCCAGCCTCTGGATGGCTTCTAAACAGAGACCAAGTCTGCAGCCGTGTAAGTCAAGTCTGAAGATCACACCACGGCATAGTGATGAGCAAAAGAGCACATGCATTGCTCTTCTACACACACGGACACACATACATACACACCACAAGAAAGACAGCTGCAGGAGAGACTGCAAAACCCTCTGTTAAGATCTCCGACAGTCAAGATGGCTTCTAGGAAACCAAAGGGCACAGTCCCAGGGCCTCTCCGAGGAAGCTCCAAGCGGGATCAAATCTTGGCTCCCAAACTGGGCACCCTGGGGTACCTCACACCTCTTTGAAAATGCTTTTTTGGCCATTGCTGGGATGACAAAGAATCAGCAAGAGGAGGAGAAGGAGAGTGGTGGTGTCCAATCTGATTCCAAGGCTCATTTGGAACAACGCAAACATCTCCCGGCTCACTTTCTCTCACAACACTCATCCTCAGAACCTGCCACCAAGGTGGGGAGGCGGAACCCAGGCCACAGAAGCCCCTGCGGGGGGCTCTACTAACAGTCCTGCTGCCGGCCTCAGCAGGTGGCCAGCATCCATCACAGACCTGAGTGGGCAACCCTTCAAGTCTTCCAATGGGGTCCTCAATGCTCTTGAGCGGGGAGACCAGCTTGGTCCTCATGTTTCATCCAAACCCAGCGAACCCAGATGCATAAAAACTGCTTCTGGGTAGGAGGTTGGAGTGATAGTACAGAGCACAGGATGCTCACCTCACAATGGCAATAAAGATGTCGGCTCATATACGATCCCTGAGCCCTGAAAGGAGTGATCCTGAGCCCAGAGCCAGAAGTCCTAAACACCACCAGATTGGCCCCCAAACCAAAAGAACCAAAATGTTGGCTGTTTAATCTGCTAACTCTGAGGGGTATAAATAAGGGCTTATTATAAAGAAACTAAGAGTGCGATGTCTAGAACAGTCACAGCAGTCTCACACTAACCAAAGACAGTGACCAACCCAATTCTGTGCGCAAGGGATTCCTTACAAAACGGGGTTTGAGGTATTAAAAGGTATCATTAAAAGGCATCTTTTTACTTAGGTTTTGTTGGGGGCAGAGAAATTATGCTCAGGGCTTAGTCCTGGGGGCACCGAGGGTCCTAGGCTGCGGTGCCAGGGATTCGCACCAGGGTTGGGGAATGCAGGGCAAGTGCCTTAACTCCTGTTTTTTTTTCTCTGGCCCCAAAAGAGACCTTTTGAAAATTCAAAACAAATGGACCCCATTCATCAATCTTTTTTTTTTCTTTTTGGGTCACACTCGGTGATGCACAGGGGTCACAGGGGTCACTCAGGAATTAACTCCTGGCGGTGCTCAGGGGACCATATGGGATGCTGGGAATCGAACCCCGGTCGGCCGCCTGCAAGGCAAACGCCCTACCCGCTGTGCTATCGCTCCAGCCCCTCAGTGGATTGGTCTTAATGAAAATTTAAAACATGTCCTTCAGAGACATGCTCTCTTCATATAAGATACAAACAAACAATTTGCCATCAATTTAGAGTCAATTAAATGGCATTAATATCACTGCAGAATATGTAAGAAAGAAATCGAGTCCTCTATTAGATCACTGATCTGTTCTTTGCTTGTAGACTACATACATACATACCCACCTGTAGACAATATACGTACGCACCCACCTGCAGACTATAAACATACGTACCCACCTGTAGACTATAGACATACATACCCACCTGTAGACAATATACGTACGCACCCACCTGCAGACTATAAACATACGTACCCACCTGTAGACTATAGACATACATACCCACCAAGTAACAGTGCTTTCCAAGCATTTATTAGCCTCTATCTTTACAAAATGATATTCTTCATTAACTCAGTATCTACAAAGCACTTAAGTAATGTCTTGCCCCCCCTATAGGACAAAGCGTCACTAAAGTTAAAGAGAGTCACTTTAAAAGTTCCCTTTAAAAGTTAAAGAATATTCCATTAGAATTCAATTTACCTCTGCTTTGGGGCATCTTCTGCAGCTTTCCGGGGTCTGCCAATTGCAGTTGGCAAAGTTCTAACAGGTCGTCTGCTTGGTGGCTTTGTCGTCCTCACATTTAGTGCGCTTAATTCAATTTTCATGCCCTTAATAATATCCAACAAGTCTTTTTTCTTTTTCTCCTTCACACCATCTTTGCCCTCTGTCTCCTTGGAAGTCTCCTGGGGTGGAACAGACTGCTCATCTTTCTTGCTACAAATCACTCTGGTAGTGCCAAAATATCTCTGGATATTATTTGTCCTGGAAAGATGCATTTAAGAAAAAAGAACAACAAAAATTACAAAATAATAAAGACTCAAAATGTTTTTAGAAATTGTCAAGTCTTTCCCTTCTATTTATTTATTCTTTTGCTTTCTGTGTCACCCTCTGCGATGCACCAGCGTTACTCCTGGCATTGCTCGGGCATATGGGATGCTGCGAATCGAACCCAGGTTGGCTGTGTGCAAGGCAAATACCCTACCTGCTGTACTATCGCTCCAGCCCCTTCCTTTTATTTTTTAGAAATCACTGTTAACCACTTAGACCAACATCTTAACATTTACTGTACATGTACTATGTGCCTAGTCTTATGCAATATAGTTCAGGTACATTTATTTTCTCATACTCTCATCCATCAGTTCAAGGTCTGTGATGTTCTCATCTTGCAATACAGAAAAAAGAATAGTGACTTATCCATGTTTTTTTTTTTTGTTGGGCGGGGGGGGGGGGGGAGATGGATGACACACCTGATGTTCAGGGGTTCCTCCTGGCTCTGTACTCAGGAATTATTCCTGGCATTCTCAGGGGTCCATATGGAGTGCTGGGGATTGAACCCAGGTTGGCCATGTGCAAGGCAAATGCCCTCGCTTCGGTCCTATTACTCCGCCCCCAAAGTCTCACAATTCAGGGCTTCCTGAGGCCTAAGACCGCAAATGGCTCCTACGTGTGCTGGGACATACACTGCCAGGTCCTTGTGGCTGGGTACTCCTCTCAGCTGTCACCATTTCTCTCATGGCTAGGTACAAATACCATTTTAGACCATTTTTATGTTGCAAATAACATTAAAAATAAATAAAAACCCTGTAAGACACCTCCATGGTCATTATATTTTAATTTATTCTTCTCAAGCCCAAATCTGACTGCCGTCTTTACTCTGAATATGATATTAAGAGTAGAAGTGTAAGAGAGGGCCTGGAGAGAGTACAGGGAGCTTGCTTTATACACAGCTGACCCAGGTTTAATCCCTCAACACTGTCAGGTGTGGTCACAAAATCAAAACCAGAAGCTATAATTAAATGGTTTGGAAAAATCAATATAAAAGGGCTAATCTATGATTATTTTTTAAATCGGCATATAACTCTCCTCCGGGTAACGTTCACATTAAGTTGTGCCATTTAACCAAGTTTCACCTAATGGCTTTGCTAAAACGAAGCAGAAGGAAGGTTAAGGCCAGCACTGCCATTCTGCTTTACCAGATACATCTGTGAAAAGGAACAACACAAATAATACTACTATTATATTATTTATAAAATAAATACTATTCCAGGCTTTTCTAATTCTATGTTCCCCACATATCTCATTCTATTTTTAGACTAAAATCCTTTCAATAGTTGATACTGTGAGATTTAAAAAAATCAATGTTATTTCCATTTCCGGGAGAAGGTATTGTCTTCACACATCCAGTGACACCTAACGGTGACTCTGCGGGCGCTCTGCAGACACTGCAGGGCATCAGTGAGCCTCCTGGTGGAGGCACCAGTGCCCAAACAAATAGAGGGAGGAATTCCCCAGGACTTGTTCAGACAGATAATTTGGTTTCACCAGATTTCTAACTCATTAGCTTTGAGAGGGATTAAAGAGTCTGCATTTCTAACAAGTTCCGCAGAGGACCACCTCTCAGTAGTTCCGTTCTACTGATTCCTCAGGATCCTACAGGGCAGTGTCTGTTATTCCCAGGCTACAAAAGAAACTGTTACTCAGTGAGTCAGGTAAGTGAATCTAACACAGAGAATCAAATGAGTCACCTGCAGAGACTATTTAAGCGCCGACTCTTGGTTGTAAGTTTGGAATGGGGCTGAAAGATCTGTACCGACTCCTCGTGATTCTAATATAATGCATCTCGAGATCCTGCAATCTGCATCCTCAAGACCCCAGGTTGAATACGATATCAGGTCTCCAAAATCAGCAAACACGGGCCTAGAGTGACAGTACAGCAGGTAAAATGTTTGCCTTGCACATGGCCAACTTGGGCTCAATCCCTGGCATCCCATATGGTCCCCTGAACTCCAACACAAGTGATCCCTGAGCACAAAGCCAGGAGTAAACCCTGAGCACTGTCAGGTGTGGCCCCAAAAAAACAAACAACGAACAAATGAAACCCCTAGCAAACAATAGTTGCAGGGTTGGAGCCTTTTTAATGACAGCAAAATGACTATTTCCAAATATGCTGAAGCAAATTATTTGATGTGCTTATAAAAATGTCACAGGCATAAAAACTTAGAAAAACTGTACAAGTAGCATTTTCATAATCACTACACAGGACGTCATTATAAAATTCAACATTATGGAATAACTCAAAGAAAATGCTGTATTTTAAGTGAAATTTAAATTAATTTTAAAATTACAACAATAAGGTGGCTATCAGTCGCTGAATCTCATAGAACTCCTACTTCAACATCTCCAAGACTGCCAAGGTGTTACAGGAAGTAACTCTAGGAAAAGAACAGGAAGTAACTCTATATACTACTACTACTACTACTAATAATAATTCAAGCTCTAATTTGTCACCTGGATGTTTTCATGAATAGCATCTTGTGAATACTTCAAAACTACACTAAAGGGCTTCTCTCTGGCTTTTCATTCTCATAGTTTTCTTTTTCTTTTTGGTAGTGGTGGGGAAGGGCACCCTGTGCGGTGCTCAGGAGCACTACAT
Organism: Sorex araneus; assembly: GCF_027595985.1. NCBI lineage: Eukaryota > Metazoa > Chordata > Mammalia > Eulipotyphla > Soricidae > Sorex > Sorex araneus. The sequence continues at coordinate 221,414,706 of NC_073302.1, forward strand.
GTGGTGCTGGCGATCAGAGTCCCATCAGCAGTGTGCAAAGCAAACGCCCTCCCTGCTGGACCATCCCTCCCATTTCCTGCGCGCCCTCTCATGGAAGAGACGGATCTCCCGTATCCTAAACACCAGCCCACCAGATACTTCCCGACGCTCTCCCCATCCCTGGCCTACAGTGGTATTTCATCTAACCCCGACTGCGCCGCCCTGACGCATCTCTTCACTCTCCCCGTGCCCTTCTCCTCCGTCCCGCCGGTTCCGCCCGTGTGCCGGTGCCGGGCACTTCTGGGGCTAACCTCGCCCGAGCTGGCCCGGCCATCTCTGCACGGAATATGCGGAAAGTTCCCGAAAACAGGGCCCAAAAGCCCAGTCACGGTGCAACTCTCCCTTTCGTGTGTGCCGCACTTGGCGGTGCTGGGGTCCGTCTGGGATGCCGCGGCTCGAACCCGGGCCGGCCGGCTGCAAGGCAGAGCGCTGCCCGCCGTGCCTCCTCCGGCCCCGCGTTTCCACTGCTGGCCAAGCTCTCTGCGTCCCCTCCCGCTGTGGCTGACCCCTTTCCGGAGGGACATCCTGGGGCTGGGGCCACGGCACGGCGGGGAGGGCGAATGCCCGGAACCTGCGACCCGGGTTCGACTCCCAGCACCCCACAGGGTCCCCCAGCACCGCCGGGAGTGACCCCTAAAGCAAGCTCTTTCCTAATCGCTGGCCCCTGCTGGCCAGCAGTCTTCAGAGACCACCGGGACCACCTCAGCTCCGCCCTGGTCTCGCCCGGCGCAGGAGCCTGGACTCCCCGGACAGCGGGGACACTTCCGGGGTGCGCGAGGGAACAGGAGCACCGGCACGTGGCCCGCACCAGCCCACCCCGGCCCCCGCCGGCTCCGGCCAGACCACCCACGTGGCTCCCGGCGCAGGGCGGGGGCCAAAGCGGGTCACGGCGCGTGGCCGACACGGACCCCCGGCCGCGGCGCGCTGACCCGGGACACCTGCGCGGACACGGGCGCGGGGGACACTGCGGGCCGGTACCTGGCCGCGAGCGGCGCGCTGGGCCCCCACGGCAGGCGGGGGCCGGGCCGGAGGCAGACGGCCGCGGACACCCTCGGGAGCATCGCCACAGGACGCCGGAACCAGCGCGTCCGCCGCTAAAGCGTCCCGCGTCCCCTTCCGGTACCGCCGGGCCTCGCGTCCCCTTCCGGCACCGCCGGGCCGCGCCGCCGGGCCTCGCAACTGTGTTCCGGGCCCACGGGGGCCGGGCAGAGTGCAGGATAGGTGCAGGTCCAGTGGGGTCTGGAGGGCGCGGTCAGGGGGCCACAGGGGCTGCACGCGCCAGGAAGGTCAGGCTCAGGACGGATTCCTTTGCAGGGTGGGGGGAAAAGAATCTACAGTGTCCCAAGGAACACACACGCCACCCCAAGATGTGTCTGTCGTTATTTGATGTAGCGATTTATTTTCGCGGTACTGGCGAGCAAATTCTATCACCGTGAATTCTACCACTTGAGCCAACACCCTGGTCCCTAATGGGTTAATATTTGGTTGTTTCGGGGTTTTGATTTTGAGTCACACCCAGGTACTCAGGATTGGCAAGGGGCAATACGGGATGCTAGGTATTGAACCCAGACTCCTCTCTTGCACGCAAGTGTCCTAACTTCTGTGCTATCTGAGCTCCGGGCCCCAATTTGTTTGTTTTCTTTAATCAAAAACAAAATTTTTAAAAAGTAAATTGAAGTGTCCATGTAACTCAGGAGGAATTTCCTATTGTAATTAGCCTGATCCTGGTCTAATTAAGGCGCTGCATGTTGGCAACTGGCAGCATGAGGGCAGTTGCGCTGTGACCTGCCTGGGAGTGTCCCACTCAGGGTCAGGAGCGGGGTTAACACTCAACCTTGCTCTGACTGGCCCCTACCGCAATCTCTAATTGAGACTTGTCTTTGAGTAGTCTGGTTCAATTAGCTTCCTGCCACATCTGATTCCATGCTGACAGAATTGCTCTTGACAGAATTGCACAATAGCGCTGCCAGTGTGACCCCCCAAACACCAGTTCCTTCCTTCCCCGGGATGTCCAGCTGAGTGCATGGCCACGTCAATAGAGATATTTCCCACCTCCCTTATGACAGGTGTATAATCAGTAGAATGTGACTCAAAGAGATGTGCCTTTAAAAACTGGTCAGGGGGCACCAGAATTATAGTACAGTGGGTAAGGCACTTGCCTAGCACACAGCCAACATGGGTTCAATCCCTGGCATTCCATAGAGCCTAGCCTACCATGCGTGATCCCTCACACAGAGCCAGGAGTAAGTCCTGAGAACTGCCAGTGTGGCCCCCAGACAAAAAATCTATAGGAATCCCTCACAAACCTTTTCTTCTTCTCTGAGTTAGAATTAAAGACAAGATGATGGTTGTATAACTGAGACTTTAACCTGAAAGCTTTGTAACTTTCCACATGGTGAATCAATAAAAGAATTTAAAAAAAAAAGACAAGATGATGGGACTGAAGCAAACTAGATAGCCATGAAGATTAAGACTTCCCCAGGGGGTTAGCTGTACTGCCTTCCCGAGATGTCCAGAACAGATCTTCCAAGATGCAATATCCTTGCATGTGGATTATTTTGAGCAAAGGTCATTGGAGCTCTTGCCTCTTAGAAGAATGAGCCTGACCCAGATTTTGGGTTGAGAAGTAATCTTTTCATCAGAGAAACCTATCTCTGTGTAAGGGCAGACATCTAGTTAGAGCATCAGCTTTGGTCACTCTGAGTCAGCGTGTTTCTTGAAGCCTCAGAATAAAACACTTGTTTGGGCTCATCTATTCTGGAACTTACAGTCACATCGATTTTCCAATGCATGTATTGAAAATGGTCCTTTATCTCCAACTAATCATTCTGATGTTTATCTGGCTACTTGACCTTTTATGTTTATCAAGAAGCCAGAGGGAAAGGTCCCATCTGCCTGGCCATAAAGAGATGAAAGATTTCAGGATGAGGATGGTAAAGCCATCCCATCTCTTATCATCACTTCCTCTAAGGGCAGAGTCATGTCCATCTCATTTAAACAAATGTTCAGTCATTTTGTTACAAGGAGCCTAGATTTTATCTTGAAGTACCTTTCATGTCAAAGCCCTGTTTCTTTCTTTTTTAAAAAGGAAAAATAGGCCCACACCCATGGTGCTGGGGTTGGGGAGGCGATGAAGCCATACCACAGGCTCCATGTTCAGAACCACAGAGCTGGTGAAGTCATGTAATACCAAGGATGTACCTCAAAGCCTCACACATGCTGCTATGTGCTTGACCACTGAGCAGTCTCTCTACTACGACTTGATCCACTTTCTATAGAGAATCAGTACAGAAAACTGTATCTGGCATACTTACGCACTTACGTCCTTGTCTGTCTGGCCCTGAGAGAATGTGTGCTCCATGAAACAAGGGCCTTTGCCTGGGGCTAGAGAGATACTACAGAGGTAAAGGCGCTTGCCTTGAATGTAGCCGGTCCCAGCTCAATCCCCCACCCTGCATGGTTCTCCGAGCACCTCCAGGAGTGATTCCTAATCACAAAGCCAGAAGTAAGCCCTGAGCACCACCAAGAGTGGCAAAATATTCAAAATGCAAAAACCAAAGAATGGATTTTGTCTATTCATTGTTCTGAGTACCTTGCCTAGTTTTGAGAACCCTTGAGAGCCACATAGAAAGTAGTAGATGACTAGAAATATTTGGCTAACAGAATTTCCCAACACAAAGGAAAAAATAAGTGCCAATACAAACGTGCCTAACTTTGTGCAGATAGAATGTGGTAGTGGTAGATGAAAAATCAACATATATAATTTATATATTTTATAATGTAGGAGTACTGCTATTTATTCAGCCACAAATTAAGTTCATTGAAGTAGGCATGAACTTCACATTACTTTAAAATTTTAAAAAATTTTTTAGTTTTTCATAAAGTTGTTTACAATCATTGTTTACATTCAATACTTCAACACCAATCCCACCACCATTGCACCTTCCAACCACCACTACTTTGAATATTTCCACCACCACCCCAAACTTCCCCTTAGGCATATGCTAAATAATTTATTTTGTGTTGCTTGCCATGAATAGTATGAGATGTCACATGGCCACAAAAGTGGCCGTATGCCCCTGGAATTCTAAAATTTTTAAATATTTGGGGTCCGGAAGCATCTCTCTGTTGTGCTGGACTCCTACGAGATTCATTTGTGAGTCTCTGAATCACGGCCATTCATGTGCTTAGATGGCACCCAGAGGCAGTTCTTGGGTGTGACTGCCAGGAAACTGGAAGGACGGGGAGATGGGGGGAGGTCACCCATCCCTGACTGTGGAATCTGGAGTTTTCAGTCACTGGTCCCTGGGCTTTTCAGTGGAATCACTCTCATGTGGGGGTGCTCAGGACCAGCCTGTGAAGGTCAGCCGTGAGTGTAGCGGTGATTGGGTTCAGGAGGTTTGCTCCTGTTGGGGTTCATTTGGGGCAGGCGGAGGGACACACCTGCCCCCTCTGAGGTGCCTCAGTGAGATCAGTCTGGCGTGAGAGGGGGAGACATCTCTGTGGTGTGCTGTTCTCCTCCGCGATTCACTCTGTCTGAGTCAGGGCCATAATGAGCTTAAATGACCTGCTTTTGATCTCTTTCGAGATTGATTTGTAGGTCTCTGAAGCAAGGCTGACAATTGTGCCTGTGGAGCTGAGCGGAGGTGGTTTGTGGGCATACTTACCTAACTTTTGCCCATTTAATTTCTTGGGAAACTTGGTCCCAAGTTGTTGGGGTCCAGCGAGAGGTGCAGCGGCAATTTTAGAACACCACCAGGCTGCTGATGCCCTCACTCTGCAGATACAGGTTGACCTGCAGGGTGGCACCATACCCCCTAATTTATATTCTTGTTCATTCTGAAATAACTGAGCATTTTCTGTTTTGTTTGGGGGCCACACGTGCTCAGAGCTTCCTGACTCTGTACTCAGGCATTACTCGTGGCAGCCTGGAGGACCACGTGTGGTGCCAGGATCCCTGAGTCAGCTGCACAAAAGCACCCCCCCTCGTGCTCAGCGAGGGGCCCTCACTTTTCTTCTGAAGAAGGAGCTGTTGTCATTTTTTTGTACTTACTATCAGATGCCAGCAAACTTTTAAATTCCTTGAATTTGCGGGGTTGTTTTTGTTTTGTTTTGTTTTGAAGGGCCACAGTCAGCACTGTTCAGGGGTGATAACTGGCTCTGCACTCAGGGATCACTCCTGGTGGGCCTTGGGGGACCCTCTGTAGTGGTGGGGATTGATCTCAGGCTGGCTGCGTGCAAGGCAAGTACCCTACACTCTGTAGTGTTGCTCTGCCCCCCCCCATGTTTATTCACTCTATCAATCTACTTTGATAATTCTTTATTCCTACCTCCCCAACCCCAACCCCTAACAATCTTGATGGGTTTTTTTGGTTGTTGCAGCCCCTCGATTTTGTTTTGGGGTCACACTGGGCAGTGCTCAGATCTTGCTCCTGGCTCTGTACTCAGGGATCAGGAGATCATACGTAGTCCTAGGGATCAAATCTTGGTCAGCTGAGGGCAAGGCAAGCACCTTACCCTCTGTACTAACCCCCTTTGGTGGTCTTTTAATAATTTTTTTTAATTTAGATAAAATTTGGCAATGAACTGTCATAGCCATTATTGAATTTTGTCATGATGATAACAGTTGAGGTAGGCAGAGCAAAGGATTTCATTTATTGGTTTGTTTGGGGGCCACAGCGAGCAGTGCTCAGAGCTTATTTCTGACCATGCTCAGAAATCACTCCTTCCTGGTAGTCTTAAGGGGATCATATGTGGTGTCAGGGATGGCACAGGGGTAGCTGTGTGCAAGGCAAAAAGCCTTAACCCCTGTACGAGCTCTCAGATCCACGAGCCAGGAAATGTATCTCCTGTTTACTGAAGAAAAAGAACCCCAGAGAGTTAAGTCGTCTCCTGCAGCCACATGAGCAGCGAGTGCCAGTCTTCAGGCTTCCCCACTCCAGCCCAACCTCCCTCTCCAGTTCTCACGCCCTCATAATGGCGGGTTTGTGTCCTGCTGGCACCCTTCCAGCCTGAGATGGCAGGGTGCAATTCAGCTGGCAACACTCGAGTGCTGATGTCAGCAAATACAAGTTTCTTCCATCAGTGTGGCAAGAAAGATTAAGACTGAGCAAAGGAAACTCGAGGAACCTATCAATTAGAGAGGTTTTAATTAGAATGCTTTCCAAATTAAGATTATAGGTGCTGATTTTACTATTTACAAGTAAGGAACTCTAAGGTACTGGTAGCTCCTTTGCCACCAGTGCAACGCTCCATAACAGTAAGATAGGAAGTTTGCAGAAATCATTCACATGCTTAGTAAATTGTTTATTTTTCATTTGTGGGAGATGCAAAGCAAATGCCTTGACCCATGTATTGTCTCTCTGGCCCCACACCAAGTAACTTTTAAATCAGATGGTTGTGTCACCTGTCCTCCCATCTGTTATTTTTTTAGGATGATAAAAGTGTGAAAAATGGATTAGTCTGGATTTCACTACCTCTCCTTGTCCTTGTTTTTCCTCTCTTTATTAAAATGAATTCATAATAGATGCTGAAATTGCTTAAAGTTGAGCTGGGAGAGTTGTCAAGGATATAGTGGAAAGGAGGTGATTTCTACTTTGGTAATAGTGTCCAGGAAAGGCAAATCCAGTTTTAGGAAAATAACTTTTGAGCCATTGTGTTGTATCATCCAGCTGAACCATGATTAGTTAGATTCTTTGATGAAATGCAGGGCTGTGGTAAGGAACAAAATATATGTTTCAAAGGTCACTTAAATCCCTTCATCTGTTAAACATAATTTTCATATTGTGAAATAGGATATAACCCTTTTGGGAAAAGTACTGATAAATGTGGCCATACCCTAATGTTAGAGCTGATCTAAAATGTTGCAGAAATGCACCGTGAAGGCTCAGAGGATCTTGAGGAAAATATTCTATGTTTACGGGTTTCAAAAATTTATGGGTGACATTATTTAGTGCTGCTGCTTCACAATACAAAATAAATAAGTATTGAAACCCATCCCAAGAGAAAGATCCTGTTATGTGTCAGCAAGTTAATTTCATGGTTTCCTGAGTTCCTTAATACACGGAGACGGGCCAACACAGGACCTAACACTAAGGGCAGACGAAGCTGTTTGAAAGTTATGTCTGGTAGAGAAGGCCCACAAAGTTCTTGTAATTGAAGAGCAATAAACTTTGACACATGTTTGTTTGTTTTGAGGCTACACCCAGTAGTACTCAGGCTCTGCTTATTCCTGGTTCTGTGCTCGGGGATGACTCCTGGTGGGGCTGGGGGACCATACGCAACGCTGGGGTTCAAACTTGGGTTGACTGTGTGCAAAGCAAGTGTCCCACCTACTGTGCTACCTCCAGTCCCTGACATGCTTGAAATTCTTTTCCAAGAAACCAAATGCATGAAAGATAAAGAATAACACAGTCCCTCAACATCCATTAACTTGAGGGTTGGGAGGAGCAGACAGAGATGACCCACGCAGACGGTCAGGGCCAGGCACCTCCTCTTTGTGTGTGATGGCGGGTGAATCCTGAGCTTCTCTGCGGAAAGGCGCTGACTCAGCAACCTACTGGGCAGGGCAGTCACCCAGACGGGCAAGTCCCCCAGGTGTCTGTGACTGTGACAGGGCCCAGAGAAAATGAGCTTCAGGTGTTTGCTGCCATTAAAGTAAAGCTGAAAGGGAGTCTGGTCACCACCGTCGATGGTTAAAACATGGGCAAAAAGAAATCTCTGTGGCCAGAGAGACAGTACAGCAGGGTAGGTGCTTGCTTGGCACGAGACCGACCTGGGTTCAATCCCTGGCGCTGCATACGGCCCTTAGAGTCCTGCCAGGAGTGATTCCTGAGCACAGGGCCAGGAATAAGCCCTGAGCACAGCCAGGCGAGAACCAAAAAAATAAAAAAGTAAAAGAAATTTTGTTGCCAAAATGTTTATTTTGACATAAACCCAGGCATACAGAAAAGTTACAAAAGCATAACATACATTTATCTCATATCCTTCCTCTTTTCTGTTTTGTTTTAGGGCCACATCCTGTGATCCTCAGAGTTTGCTCCTGACTTTGCACTCAGGAATTACTCCTGGGGGTGCTGGGGGCGGGTACCATATAGGGTGCTGTGGATTCAACCTGGCTAGGCTACATGCAAGGCGAGCACCTTTCTGTACTACCTCTCTGGCTCCAAAATCACACAAATCTTAAGCTCCTTTTTTGGCCATTCTCATTCTGTGCCCTATTAGTTTTTCACAAAACAATACCTTTCCCCCTAAATAATGTTGGTTGTATTACCTAAAAACGAGGGCATTTGAAATTAGGGAAACTAATATTGAGACATATTCAGTCCAATCTACAGGCCATTTCAAATTTCACCAAACAGTGGTGTCCTTTTAGTGGAAGAGAAACTCTGTGTCCAGGAACCAGAGATCACACATTGCTATGAATTTCTTGCCACTTTCTCCTACTTGAATCCACTTCAGTTCCCTTGTTGGTCTCTGTCCTTCCTTACCCTGACATTTTGGAAGCTTCAGCCTAGTTGTTTTACTGTATATCCTTCTTCTCTGTTTCCCAGTGTTAAACTGAAATTATTTTGGACAGAACTGATACTATGCTTCAAGTCATCAGAAGTTGTTGTTTGACCCGTTACTGATGACACTAGAATTGAACAGCCAGGGCCAGAGCAGTCATATAGCAGATAGGGTGTTTGCCTTGCACGTGTCTGACCCTGGTTCTATCTCCAATATCTCACATAGTTCCTGGAGCACCACCAGACTAATGCCTGAGTGCAGAGCCAGGACTAAACCCTGAGCATCACAGGGTGTGACTGCCACCCTCCCAAATATAAATAATTTATAAAAAAAAAAGAACACCCACAGTGCCAGGGAAAAACTGTACAGCAGAAAAGTTCAACCTAAGTTCAGCTCTGGCACCCTCTATAGTCCCCTTACCCTAGCCACGAGTGATCCTTAGTGCAGAGTCTGGAGCAAGCCCTGAGCACTGCAGGATGTTGCCCCCAAACAGAAACAAAACAGAAGAACTGAATGAAGACATATGTAAGGAGGAGTGGGAGGGCCTTAAGCACAAAACTTGTGTGTGTGGGGGTGGGTGGGTGTTCTCCCAGCCAATGGATTGTTGTTGCTTTTTTGAGAGGAGGGGCACCCCAGCAGAGCTCAGGAGCACAAGGGGATTCTCCCAGTGATTCTTTTTTTGCTTTTTTTGGGGGGGGCGGGGGAACACCTGGAAATCCTCAGGGGTTACTCCTGGCTCTGCACTCAGGAATTACTCCTGGTGGTGCTTGGAGGGACCATACAGGATGTCAGGGATTGAACCCAGCTTGGCTGAGTGCAAGGCAAACACTCTACCTGCTATGCTATCACTCAGGTCCCTCTCGCCCAGTGATTCTGGACCAACTAGGCCCCCTGGAGTTTCTTGTGGGGACCCAAGGCTCTAGGGCCACACTGGAGATGCTCCAGGGACCATGTGGCGCAGGGAATTTATCCAGAGTCATCAGTTTGCAAGATGTGTGTCTTAGCACCTGGACTAGCTCTCAGTTCCAGATTGTTGTCACTTTTAAGGATTCAAATATTTAAAAAATAAATTAAGGATTCAGATATAGTTCTGTGTGCAGATGCTGAGGAAAATAAAACATAACATTTTAAGAAACAAGGAGTCTGGGGGGTCAGAGAGAGGACAGCAGGTAAGGTACTTGCCTTGCATACCGCTGACTGGGCTCCATCCCTGGCACCCCCTGTGGTCCTCCTGAGCACAGCCAGAGGTGATTCATGAGTACAGAGCCAGGGGTAACCCCTGAGTATTACTGGACGTCGCCCCAAAACAAAAAAAGAAATAAGGAGTATATTCTTTTGATCAATTCACGGTAGATATATTATTCAAAGGCAGAAACTTGCATGAAAACAGCCATTGTCATTGCATTCAATTGTAGTATAGTGAAGTGGATACTTTGTGTTGGATGTTGAGAAAAGTTCCCAAATCTAATGATTGATACAGTAATCTCATCCCTGGGTGAGACCAGTCCAGATGCCTAGGAGGAATCATGTCCTGAGACATGAGGAGCATACGGTTCTCTGTAGCAGACAAGGAGCGGTCCTCTCTTGGGTATGACCAGAGGGTATAACAAGCGCTATTGGGAAGGGCAGGAATATAGTCAATAGTAGAGTGCATGCCTCTCTTTGGAGACCCTAGGTTTGATTCTGGGCAGCATATGCACACACATACACATATGCACATGCATTTCCACACGTATGCACATATACCTATATACATATTCAATAAATAAATGTACATACACACATACACATAAGAAATTCAATACATTCATGTATACACATAAGAAATTCAATAAATGCATATATGTACATACAAATACATGGGAAAAGCTGGTCTAGCTGACAAAATAAAAAACTGTCTATGTTGACAGGTATCTTGAGTTCATATAATAGTTATATTTGTCACTATATAATACCACACACCCCTAAACTCTATTTTCTATCCATTTAACTGATTCCAATGTCCTCTATGAGTACACACACCTGAAATTTGTTAGCTGGCAAGTTAGAAAAGGGTTCAATAAATAGTTCGCTAGGCTGATGACGTGTGTTATCCACAGTATTAACTGTATAGAGGTACTAAGATAGGATTAATTATTCAAACCACAAAAAATAGCATCAAAGATATTAAAATAATGGGTGAATGTTATAAGTAGTTAATGTTATAATCAGTTTCACTTCATGTACTACTTTTCCATAATATTAAATCTACTTTACATTAATATCTCGTGATTTTATTCCTATGCTAATTCTAAGTAATATACCTTAGAAAGACTTAGCACTGTAGCACTGTTGTCCCTTTGTTCATCGATTTGCTTGAGTGGGCACCAGTAATGTCTCCATTGTGAGACTTGTTACCATTTTTAGCATATCAAATACCCACGGGTAGCTTGCCAGGCTCTGCCGTGCAGGTGAGATACTCTTGGTAGCTTGCCGGGCTCCCTGAGATGGATGGAGGAGTAGAACCCGGGTCAGCCACATGCAAGGCAAACGCTCTACCCGCTGTGCTATCGCTCCAGTCCTAGGAAGACTTAAATGAATAAATACACATCGATTCAGGAAAAGTTAGAAATATTCTGCCATTCTGCCATTTGCTGCCAAACTGCCTCTGCGGGGCGACACAACAGGACAAATAGAGAAGCCACTTCGTCTGCCTCAAGTGAAACATGGAATACAAAAGTCAGGGCAGGGTGAGTTTCACAGGTACACTGGCTACTGGCCTATGCCTCCTGCAAAATGTATGTCTGCTGTTTTACTCCACTTCCCGTCATAATTGCTGTACCATATGCCACCACACTTGCAATCACATTGAATTAATGTTGATTTTCTGTTACCATTACTTACAGATGTAGCTTCATTTCCCATTGAATGTTGCTTTGTTGCCTGCTGTATATAAGGATCCTTTGATACAAACAAACATTTTTGTTGTTGTTGTTGTTTTTAATTTTTTATTAGCGAAACACTGTGATGTACAGTTACAAACTTATGAACTTTTGTGTTTGCATTTTTACTCATACAGTGATCACTTACCCATCCCTCCACAAGTGCCCATTCACCTCCACCAGTGATCCCAGTATCCCTCTCACCACCCCCACCCCATCCCCCACCATCCCACTCTGCCTCTGTGGCAGGACATTCCCCTTTGTTCTCTCTCCTTTTGGGTGTTGTAGTTTGCAATAGAGGCATTGAGTGGCCATCATGTTTGGTTTATAGTCTATTTTCAGCTCACATCTTCCAACCCAAATGGGTCCTCCTGACATCCTCTACTTGGTGTTCCCTTCTCTATCTGAGCTCCCTTTTCCCCTAGCATGTGAGGCCAGTTTCCAAGCTGTGGGGCAGACCTCCTAATCCTTATCTCTACAGCTCTTGGGCGTTAGTCTCCCACTATGTTATTTTATATTCCACAGATGAGTGCAATCTTTCTATGTCTGTCCCTCTCTTTCTGACATTTCACTTAACATGATACTTTTTTTTTCTTTTTAAAAAATTTATTTATTTTTAATTAGTGAATCACCGTGAGGGTACAGTTACAGATTTATACACTTTTGTGCTCATGCTTCCCTCATACAAAGTTCGGGAACCCATCCCTTCCCCAGTGCCCATTCTCCACCACCAGTAAACCCAGCATCCCTCCCACCCTCCCCAATCCCATTTTCCCCCACCCCACCCTGCCACTGTGGCAGGGCATTCCCTTCTGTTCTCTCTCTCTAATTAGCTTAACATGATACTTTTCATGTAGATCCATTTATATACAAATTTCATGACTTCATCTTTTCTAACAGCTGCATAGTATTCCATTGTGTAGATGCACCTAAGTTTCTTTAACCAGTCATCTGTTTTTGAGCACTCTGTTTTTTTCCAGATTTTGGCTATTGTGAGCTCCCCTTTGACCCAGCAATACAACTCCTGAGAATATATCCTGGAGAAGCAAAAAGATATAGTAGAAATGACATCTGCATTTTTATGTTCATTGCACCACTGTTTACAAACATATTTTTCATGGAAACCATTGTATTTACTTTGAGCTACAATTTTATATAATTTTATATTCTCTCTCTAGGATTGCTTTGGTAAACATTAATGAGTATCCAGAATTTATGAATTTTTATCCATTTCATAAAATCACACAACACTCTTGTCCTCTGAAATCAACTCTAAATTAAAACTTTCAATGCTCCCATGTACATAGCACATAAAAAATTCCACCAATTAAAAGGAAAGATTCCATATATTCCCCAGTAATTTGTGCTAACAACCATCCTAACTACCATCATTGAGGACTGGACAGCATATATCTTCTATTTCATTTAATTCACATTTGACATTATGATCCATTTTAGGGTGATTTTTGTCACAGCAGATGGGTAGTATCACGTAACAAAGAGTCCAGGAACAGTCAATATTTGTGAATCTAGCTAGCCAGGCCAGAACAGTCATTGGTACACTAAGATTTGTCCTTTGAGAAATAAGTCTAAAATAAGCCTATTTAACCAGTAGTCTCAGTCAATCACCCTCATTTACTTGTGACCTCATTAGCAAAGGTCTTAAATAATTGTGAATTTCTTTCCAAAGGCAAGGCACTGTAAAGGGTCTATCAAACAGGAAGTGGGAGAGGTTGGGTCTGCCCTGGGGCACAGCTTGTCACAAGGGTTCCTGTTTTGGGTGGGGAATGGATGTGTTCATGGTAGCCTGCCAGATCGAATTCTGACATCTTTGAAAAAAGATAAGGCTAGCTGATTGGGCAGGAACAGTGGGTAGGGTGTTTGCCTTGCATATAGCTGACACAAATCTGATCCCATATGATCCCCAGAGCTGACCAGAAGTGATCCCTGAGCACCACTGGGTGTGGCCCAACATGGCCTTGGTTCAGACCCTTCCAATTAGACTGGCCAGATGCTTGCCCCCCACCTATGCAAAAGGTCACATTCTCCCATATGGACAGTAAAATTGTTTTGTATTTTGTTTCTAAAGACCAAGATCATGGCTCCTGAAAGGCTCTTGTATAGAATAAGAGGCTGAGTTATGCCCAGACAGCCCTTTAGTGAGCTATTTGAGATGGTAGATGGGCTAGTGGGCAGAACTGCCCTCAGTCAGATGCTTAAGCAATGATAGTTGGAGGGATCTCTCAGGATGCTGAAAGTAGATAAAGGACCAAACACGATGGCCTCTCAGTACCTGTAGTGCCAACCATAATAGACATAAGAAGAGAGGGAAATTGCCTGCCATATAGGTAGGGGAAGGGGTAGGACGGGGTGGGGGAGGATATTGGAGACTTTGGTGGTAGAAAATGTGCATTGGTGGAGGGATGGGTGTTCAGTCATTGTATGGCTGAAACTCAAACATGAAAGTTTTGTAACTGTAGCTCACAGTGATTCAATAATAATAATCACTTGTATCACTTGTCATCCCATTGCTCATCGATTTGCTTGAATGGGCGCCAGTAACATCTCCATGCGTCCCTGTCACGTGCTAGTGCAGCCCAATGTTGTCTGCTCGCTCCAGGAACACGAAGAGCCTCAAACCGTTCATTCAGGGTCTTGATGAAGAAATCTGACCATCTCGTAGGTGGGTGGCCAGGCGTTCTTTTGTCGTCTTGTGGAATTCAGTTGGTAACAGCTCTAGTCAGCGGTTGGTCATCTCTAAATCACATTATGTGTCTGGCCCTTTTGATTTTCAACACCTTGGCAAACGAGACAGCATCCCTGATTCTCGATCGTCGATGGAGGTCGGAACTTCGGATTCCTTCTCTCACTTGTAATACAATAATAATAATAATAATAATAATAATAATAATAATAATAATAAATGCTGAAGCATCTGAGCATTCCCTGGTGCCTCCACCTACCTCATCCTCCACCCCCACACACGTTCTCTCTCCATCCCCCTGGTCATCTCTGTGCTGTTCACACTTCTCAGGGCTGTGTCAGACTTCCAGACACTCCCCTCAGTTGTCCTCCATTCCCCAGCCCTGCCTGTTAAACTCCTCTCATCTCCTCACCAGGAGGCTGCTAACATTATGAAGCTAACTTACATGAAATGCCAAATTACAATTTGAATGAAGCTAACTTACAATAAATGCCAAATTTATTGTACAATAAATTGTACAAGTCATTTTGAGCCAACCTGTTTTCCTTCCTCCCTTCCCTTCCTCCCTTCCCTTCCTCCCTTCCCTTCCTTCTTTCCCTCTCTTCCTTTCCTTCCTTCCTTCCTTCCTTCCTTCCTTCCTTCCTTCCTTCCTTCCTTCCTTCCTTCCTTCCTTCCTTCCTTCCTTTCCTTCTCTTCCTCTCTGTTCTTCTTTTCCATCCCTCCCTTCCTTTCCTTCCCTTCCTTCCTCCCTCTTTTAAATTCTAAGTCAAGACAGTGACTTCATCTGAAATTGTTTTAATTTCTTGGTCTTAACTGATGCCCTTGGGAAACTGCTGTTTCAGACCTCTGTCATTTGTAATGTCCAAGTGCCCTCTGCAGGCAAGAATATTCATGTGTTATACAAAGCACTTAGGAGTGTGTGTGTGTGTGTATGTGTGTGTGTGTGTGTGTGTGTGTGTGTGTTTCCAATAAGCATGCTTTGCCTTGTAACTGGACCTGAGCTGAGCTGCTGGGGTTGTGTCCATTCCCCTGACTTCTGCTTTGTCCCCCCCGTCCAAGCCCTCCTTGATTAGTGCCTTGACTGGTCAATAACTTCCCCTTCTGCCCACTTTCACTTTCCTACAATTTTTTCTCTTCCTAGACACAAAACTAGCACTAACCAGCACATAGACTCTCAGACGAAGACTCTAGTGACATCACTGTGGGGTAGAACAATGGTCACAAACTGACTCTTATTGATGTAAGATGTGATAATTCTCCTTGCCTTTGTGTTGTAACAAACAATATGAAGTAAATTTAATTGTGACTGCAAGGGGACAGGTTGCAGTGTGGGTGGGAGATTGGGGACATTGGTGGAGGGAAGGTCACACCGTGGTGGGATTGGGTGTGGGAATATTGGTGTTTCATTGACTGAAACAGCAGTATTATGAACAACTTGATAAAACATAAGGCTGTAATAAAATATATAAACACAAAAACACACAATCATCTCCTGTAGCTTAATTCAGATCATCTTTTCGATTTAAAGCCCTGCTTGCAGTCCCCAACGGGCTCTGCAGTGCCCTTGGAATCACTGCAACCCTGTACCTGTGGCCGACTGCTCCGGGCACTCCCTGGCTCTGCCTCGCCTCGCTCATTGCATGCAGCTCCTTGTCTTCTTCAGGCTCTTCGCACGGATTTGCTGGCGCATGTTTACTGTCAGCTGGGACTGTGCTGACTTCTGTTTGTTTGTGGAGGCTACATTTGATGGTGTGCATGGTCTCACTCCCAGTGGTTCCCAGAGGGTCACGTGGTGTAGGGACACACAGTGAGGCTTTCAGACAATGTGCTCCAGCCTCGAGAGGTAAGTCCCCGGCACTGCATGGAATAGGCTTTTGCTTGGATTTCTCTTCTCAAAGACTGGCCCCTGGCGGCTCTGACATGTCGCTGGAGATGGCTGTCTTCTCCGCTGTGTGATGCACGAGCCGTGGTCCCTTCTGTCCTCTCCAGTTGCCCTGTTCCATTGCCACTCTCTGAAATAATCTCCTTTCACGCCACCAACACACTCACTGCGCGCCAGCAGCAGGCACTGTCTCACGTCAAATGAACTTGGGTAAATCCAGACAAGTTTCCTCCACCTGGAACTTAGACATCTTGACATTCATTTTAGTCTGTGTGTGAGGGGGCTACGGGGGAGGGAGGGTGGGCCAAACCCTGCAGTGCTCAGGGCTTACTCCTGGTTCTGTGCTTAAGGATTGCTCCTGGTGGTGCTTGGGGGACCACATGCGTAAGTGGCGTCAGGGAATTGGAGTGAGCTGCGCATAAGGCAAACACCTTAACCTCTGTACTATTGCCCAGCCTATACTGTTCTTTACCCTGTCATCTGTTTTCTTTTAGGGGGAGGTGAAGGTAGAGGGGGGAGTGAGGCACATCTAGCTCTGTGCCCAGGGATCAGTCCTGATGGGGCTTGAGGGACCATGTGCCATGGATTGAACCCAGGTGGGGCGTGTGAAAGACAAGTATCTTACCCACTAGATAAGTGGGTAAGATACTTTCCTTCCCTTTCTCCCTTCTTGTCCTTCTTTCCCTCCCTCCCTTCCTCCCCTTCCTTCCTCCCTCTTTTAAATTCTAAGTCAAGACTGTAACTTCATCTGAAATTGTTTTACTTGTTTTAAAACAATTTCTATCTCTCCAGCTCCATTAGCTGGGACATTTTTGAGGACGTTACTGAACCCTGTTCTCAACCCGTTATGGTAACTCCATTCTCTTCCCAGTGTTTATGTTTGGATGGGAGCAAAAGATCTAGTTCAGTGCCAGGGAAAGAGTGGAAGTGAGAGAGGTTTGGGGAAGGATTTTCTCTGCTCTGATAGAAAGGAGAGTGCTCTGCTCCTGCCTTTGGGTGTCTCAGGCAAGGCCATGACAGGCTGGTCTGACATCACAAGCAAAAAGCCAAGAGAAACACAGAGACACTGATTCAGGTAACTGATGTTGTGCTGTGTGACAATCCCTTCCACTTCTTCTTTTTAGATTCAAAATTAATATCCAAAGAGCTGGGTTTTCTCTTGTTTGTAGTTAAATATCATAAAGCAGATAATTTAAGAAACCAGTCTAAAATTTTTAATTACAGTATAGTATTTCCTATTGCATCTTATACATTTAGACACTTCCCCTAATTCTTTGTTAATATAAATTATGACTGCTATTAAGAATATACTTTACAGGGGCTGGAGCAATAGCACAGTGGGTAGGGCATTTGCCTTGCATTTGGCCAACCCGAGTTCGATTCCCAGCATCCCATATGGTCTCTCGAGCACTGCCAGGAGTGATTCTTGAGTGCATGAGCCAGGAGTAATCCCTGTGCATCACTGGGTGTGACCCAGAAACCAAAAAGAAAAATATACTTTACGGATACAACCTAAGACTCATGAAACAGGCACCTAAGTTAATTTCTTACAATCTTTACTGTTGTTAGACCATTAAAATGGCTGGAATTGGGGCCGGGGCAATAGTACTGTGGATAGGGCATTTACATTGCAAGCAGCTGACCAAGGTTGGATCCCGGCATCCCAAAGGGTCCCCTGCCACGAGTAACTCCTGAGCATTCCTCCGTATGACCCCAAAAACAAACAAACAACAACAACAACAACAAAAGCTTGGAATTGGAACATTGTACTCCTGAAACTCTATTATTAATACCCTTGTAAACCGTGGTACTTACTCAGCGCTTACTCCTGGCTCTGCACTCAGAAATCATTTGTGGTGGTGCTCGGGGGATCATATTGGATGCTGGGGATCAAACCCAGGTCAGTTATATGCAAGGCTGTGACAATCGCTCAGGTCCCAAGATAAAAAAAAAAAAAGCCACCAAAGAAAAAAAAAGTTTGTCTCCCCTCCTTTAACATATTTTATAACAACCTTCTCAAACAACACCAATTACTCCCTTACTCCACATATTGGACTGGAGCGATAGCACAGTGGGTGGGGCATTTGCCTTGCATGTGGCTGACCTGGGTTTGATTCCTCCGTCCCTCTCGGAGAGCCTGGCAAGCTACAGAGAGTATCCCGCCCGCCCGCACGGCAGAGCCTGGCAAGCTACCCATATTTGTTATGCCAAAAACAGTAACAAGTCTCACAATGGAGACATTACTGGTGCCCGCTCGAGCAAATCAATGAACAACGGGATGACAGTGCTACTCCACATATATCTAGGCAGAAATCCAAATCCACACTTGTTTATTTAAAATACTTGATTCCAAAAGAGATTTATGGGAATTTCCAGTAAAACTTATGTCAGTAGCCAAGGATTTGAAACTGTATAATTAAAGCATTATTTTGTTTTTTCACTCATTAATTAGATGCACCCTTGAATAAGGAATGATTGATGTTTTTGAATTATTTGCAATTCTAATTAACACGTTGTTAAAATGCACCCAGATGGTGGCAGGACCAAAAGTCTTCAAGTGGTGTAACTGTTTTGGTATCATTAACCAAAGCATTGTGAAATTCTGTTGAAACAGCAAAGGACAAATGAGGTAGCCACCCAGTCTGTCCCCTTCCCTCTGACCTGCGTCACACCTGTCCCCTCATCCCAGATGTCCTTGACTTGTGCACGTCCAAGCGCAGCAAACAGCTCCTCACAACAGGACTTGTGTTTGGTCTACTTGCTGCTTTGATCCCATGCTCAGAATACTACTAGATGCGCCTGTCCATCTTGGGGGCAGTAACGCAGAGGACTCAAGCTGGCTTCTCAGGAGGCCACAGGGATACTGGGGAATTAGTCTTGGAACAAGGTTTACAGGATTTAATATAACCAGGTGGTTTTCAATCTGTTATCAAGGCTCTGTGAGGGGTCAAGCTCTTAGGGGAGGAGAGAGAGTTCAGGCGTCAGGCATTTGTGTTCCATGAAGCTGACCCCAGTTCGATCCCTATCCCATCCCTTTGCCCCCATCCAAGAATGTTAAGCATTTTGGGGGGTGGAGGGTAGAGAGTGACACTGGTGTGCTCAGGGCTCATACCTGGTTCTGTGTTCAGGAATCATTCCTGGCAATGCTTGGGGGAGCATGTATGATGCTGAGGATTGATGCTTGCAAAGTAAGTGCCCTCCCCATTGTACTATGTCTCTCTGGCCCAGATGCTAAGCTTTTAAACATCTGTATATTTGTTTCTCCCTAAAACAAAGATAAAACCAGTCATGAGTGAGGCTATTATGGGGCTAAGGTAATTCCATGACATTATTATGAAAGGGGCTGTTCTAGAAGGACCTCTGGCCTTTAATCGCTTTTGAGAAGCCATACCTGGGTGTTAGTGTAGTAACAAGGACAGTAGGAACAAGGGCCAGGAGGGTTGGTCCACAGTTGGAGGTTTGATTCAAGTGCTTGGGGGAAAGGTAGTTGGGGCAGGGAAGGCATCATTATGACAAAGATAGAACTGATCACTCTGGATAAGAACTACGTCTGACAGTAAGTAAAGGAACAAACATGATAGCCTCTCAGTATCTGTGTGGCCACAATGCCCAAAGGGGGTGGGGGAAGAAGGAGAGAAAGAGAGAGAGAAAGAGAGAGAAAAGTGCCTGTCATAGAAACAGGGTGACGGTGGGAGTGGGGTGGGAGGAAAACTGGGGTCACTGGTGGGGGGAAATGGACACTGGTGGAGGGACGAGTTTTGGAACATTGTACGGTTGAAAGCCGATCATGAGCAGCTTTGTAACTGTTCATCTCACGGTGACTCAATTAAAAAAAATAAATAAAATGAGAACTTTAGGGACCATAGGGCTAGTACAGGAGGCGAGTCACTTGCTTCACGTGTGGCTGTGTCTGCTGGGAGTGGGGTTAGAATCCGATACCCCTCAGGGTCCCCTGAGCACCACCAGAGGTCGCTCTTGGCACAGAGCCAGGAAGAGGCCCTTAAAACCACCGGTGTGGGCCCCCAACCCAACCCAAGCCTAAACAAGAGAATGTAAATTTAGGAATCTTGCAATTGAGCTCTCCTTTAGTCCAGGTATAACATGGGAAGTGTGTGTGGGGGTGGGGGGGGGGCTGTGGCTCAGCAGCCAAGTGCAGGGCTGACGTGAGTGCTGGCCTCGATCCCTGGTGCTGCAGGAACTTCCAAAGCAAAGAAAGAAAAGGAAAAGCTGTTTCTGTCCTCCTTGGTAAAGTTGCCGGTGACGGCCTCTCTAAGCCTTTTGTTCTTCACCCAGCGCCGCTGGTGCCACTCAAGATGCTGCAGCAAAGCAAGGCAAGAGAGGGAGCTAAAGCAGATGAGACATATTGCCAGAGAAGAAGAAGGCATATTTGTTGATTAGGAACTAGGGATGTAGCAAGATAGCAGAGCACTTACCTCGATGCTGAGGCCCAGAGTTCCAGAGTTCGATCCCTGGCATCCCCAAAACAAACAAAACGAACCATTGTAGATCTGGGGTTAAAGTTTCGCCTGTTAAGCTCCCTTATGGCTCTTTAGTTTACAGGATAAATGGAAACTGGAGAGTAAGAGCAGCAAGGCGGAGAAGTATGCATGGAGAGGGGAGAGCAACAGTCTGGAACTGTCCTTGGGAAGGTCAGAGAGGAAGTGGTTAAAGGATGGCTTGGCTTCAAAAGCCCTTTGGGATTAGGGGCTGACTCTGGAGTCAGGTAGATAAGGAGGGGGTGGATTGTTCTGGCCAACTCAGGGAGCAGGGTTCAAAGGAGGCCAGGGGGCAGTCACCTGACGGCTGGGGTTTAAAAAGCTGAAACCACCCTTTAGAAGTCAGGCAGAGATTTCTACATCATTTTAGTGCTCTTTCAAATCAGTTCACGAGGCCAGCAGGTATGACCTGTGTGATGTTTTCTTTGAGTCTTTTTTTTTTTTTTTAAGTCATAAACCCCCCTGGAGCAGACCCTATTCAAAGTCTCCTGTTCTGGGGGTAGGGGTGAAGGTGCATTTAACTGCAGCTTCTGCTTCCGGATATCTTTCTCATGGTCAAGTTACATGTACATTTGGGGATCAGTCACTTAAAGTCCTTTCTGACCTCTGCTGTTAAATTGTGTGGCAGAGGGCCTGGAGAGGTAATAGAGGGGTCGGGGGCTTTGCATGCAGCTGATCCCAGTTCGACCCCAGCACTCCATTGGGGTCCTGGGGTCCCTCCGGGAGTGATCTCTGAATGCAGTGCCAGGAGTGAGTCCTGGGCACCACTGGGTGTAGCCACAAAGCAAAACAACAATTAAAGATGTTACAAGGATTAAGTACTAAAGCGGGCGCCCTCTCCCCCTCTGCCGGCGCTGCTCCCGTGCTGGTTGAGTGAGCCTGGACCATCTCTCTTATTCCGTGTGAGCTGGGACCCTCTCTCTAGAGGCAGCTGCCAGGGATGAGGACATGGGTCACATGAACGTGAGGACGGTCCTGTGGCGCCCGCTAAGGAGGAGAGGCGCCCTCGGGATGCCATGAAACCCAATGGAGTCTCTTGGGAAGGGCGGCGTGTGCCAAGATTCTCCTGGGGGAGGGGAGCTGTGGCAAACCCAAAAACAGCCAGGCCTGCCAGGAGGACGAGGGGACAGCCCAGACAGAGGAGCAACAGCAGGGCCGGCTGCCCACACAGAGACCTACCCTACCCCTTCGCTCCAGAAGCTGGTTCCTCCAGACCGAGGAGGCATTTGCAAGGAGAAAACCGCCTCCTGGCCGCTAGGGACCATTTTCTCTGCTCTTTTGTTTGCCCCTGCTTCGTTCCATTAGGGCACATAAAGTAGCTGATGTGTGTGTACAAGCATATTGTGCTAACACACACACACACAAAACTAAATGGCTAATGGTATATTTTCACTGACATCAAATGGAACTGAGATAAGACTAGTTCAGTGCAAAAGCCCCCTTCTCCTTAGTGGCATGCTCATTCAGCTTAAACAGTCTGAGTCCAGTAAATTATTCTGCTTTTTAAAGTTTAACAATGACAAAAAATCAACAAACATATTCTTGCACACATACCTTGTTTGGAAATTCAAATGGTTTTTATCATTATAAAAACCAAAGACAATTTTATGTTATTTCTTTGTGCATGTATAGGGCTCTCGGTCTTTAAGAATGGATATATTATGCTGAAAGAATCTTAGGGCTGAGGAGATAGGGGTTGAAGGCACCTGCCTTGCGTGCAGCTGACCTGGGTCCAGCCCAGGTTGGACACCACACCTGGTTTCCCTGACAGTGCCTGCAGTGAGCTCTGAGCTCTCACCAAGAATACGTCAGCTGTGACCCAGAAACAAAAGAAACATGAATCTTGGTTTTCCTTTGGGTAAATTTGGGTAAATTGGGTAAATTTGGGTCTCATTTGGGTAAATTCCTTGTTAAAAGCTACTAATAAAGCACTCAGGGTTGGAGAGATTGTAAGAGGGCACTGCTTGCCTTGCACCTGGCCTACTCACTTCAATGCCCGTCTCCCATATGGCCCTCGGGCACTGCTAGGAGTGATTCCTAAATGCAGAACCAGGAGTAACCCCTGAGCATCATCGGCTGTGGGAGGGGGGATAGCTAATAATAAATACTGATACTGTGAACAGCCTTGTTCCACCTCCACACTTCATTAATTAGGAGCCAAGTGGTACCTACTGTGGTGGCCAGAAGTTCTGTTCACGGTCACTCAGTGTGAGTCCCTGCATGGGACACTTACCATATCGGTCCCTGGTCTGCACCCCAGGTTACTTAACTGATATGGGCAGGTAGATTCCATGTTTGGAATCCCGGGGTATATAATCTCTTTCTTTTAGTTCACAGGGGCTTCTTCAATTTTCTCTCTCCTACTTCCAAAATTAAGTGCTTAACTTTCACTGCACAAAAATTACATGGTTCAGAGGTATGTCCCCATGGTGAGGTACAACAATTTTCACAAATTTTCTACAGAATTTTTTTTAATCATCTCATTAGCCACTTAGTAGTAACAAGTAATATAAAATAAATTATTGTGGGCCTCCTATGGGGAGATTCTGCAGAATCTTGCATGGTAGAGCCTGGCAAGCTACCATGGCTTATTTGATATGCCAAAAACAGTAACAATAATGGGTCTCATTCCCCTGACCCTGAACGCGACAGGGACGAATGGAGACATTACTGGCACCCGCTCGAGCAAATAGATTTGCAACCAGACGACGGTGATACAGTGGTACTGCTTGTGGGGTGGTTGGGAAAAGGGAGACAGTAGTGAAAGGAAGGTGACAGTGATGGTAGTGATGGTAGGATTGGTGTTGTAATACTGAGTGCCTGTAACAAATAATCACAAACAGCTTTGTAAACCTTATTTGCTTAAATAAAGTGTGCGTGGGGCGGGGGGCAGGCGGAGAAAATCAAATAGGTGAAAGTACAGCCAAAGAGACCAGAAAGTGGCCAAATGAGACTGTTTTAAGAATATTTGTTTCGGGATGTGAAAAAATAAATAAGGGTGGGTAGGCAGATGAAGCTGGCAAGGCGCCAACTGTAACTCAGAAAGAGCATCTCCATTGGCAGCATCCGGCCCAGAAGTGGCACCCCCGTCTCTTAGGGTGCTGGAGAAAAGTCCTTGACTACCATTTTCTCGAAGGAGTCCCCCTGCAACTATGAATAAATAAATAAAATGTCCAGGACACGTTAGAAACAGTCTCTCCTTCCATAGGCACTAAAAGGTCAGAACAAGATCCTTGGTTTCCGGTGCGTGCACTCTTCCCGAACGTCATCTCAGAGGATGGATTTCCTGGGAGGAGGTGCACTGAGGATTGTGTTGAGGGCACCACATGGGTTATTTTCCCCTTTCGACCAGCCTGCACTTTGGTACTCACTATTTATATATTCTATGTATATTTTAATTTATATATAAAATACATATTTAGATATACTTTAAAGTATATGTACTTTATATGTTTTACACTTACATATATAAATATTTTTTGCTTTTTGGGTCACACCCGGCAATGCACAGGGGTTACTCCTGGTGGTGCTCAGGGGACCATATGGGATGCTGGGAATCAAACCATGGTCGGCCGAGTGCAAGGCAAATGCCTTACCCGCTGTGCTATCGCTCCAGCCCACACTTACATACTTCGTATTATATATTTAGCACTGTAGCACTGTCGTCCTGTTGTTCATCGATGTGCTCGAGTGGGCACCAGTAATGTCTTCATTATGAGACTTGTTATTACTGTTTCTGGCATATTGAATACGCCATGAGTAGCTTGCCAGGCTCTACCATGCAGGCGGGATACCCTCCGTAGCTTGCTGGGTTCTCTGAGAGGGACGGAGGAATCGAACCCTGGTTGGCCGCGTGCAAGGCAAAAGCCCTACCTGCTGGGCTACCGCTCTGCCCCTACATTATATATTTACCATATATTAACATATCATATATTTACACTATATATATTTTACACTTATATATTGCACTTGCTTTAATTTTTATGAAAGAGCTATCTGGGCCGAGTCAGTGCCGTCAGACATAGAGCCGAGGCGGCAGTGCGTGCAGTGGCTCATCCACTGTGCGGTGCTGTCATCCAACCAAGGGGTGACCTGGGACTCAGCGCAGGTGTTCGACCTGTCACAGACCCTCCTTGATAGGGGCCTGCTCTGCCAGCTGCTCAACAGCCTCCAGGAGCACTCCATCAACCTCAAGGAGATCAATCTGAAGCCGCAGGTGTTCCCAGGTGCTGCCCAGAGACGCAGGCAGGTGCGTGTGTGTCAGTGTGCAGATCCTGACAACATGCCAGTCGATCAAAAGCTTACATTCGGTAGACTGGGAACACCTGTAAAGTGATTAGAGCCCGCCCCAAAAGCCTCCGTCCCTCTCGGAGAGCCCTGCAAGCTACCGAGAGTATCCCGCCCGCACAGCAGAGCCTTGCAAGCTACCCCTGGTGTACTCAATGTGCCAAAACCAGTAACAACGACGGTTCTTATTCCCCTCTCCCTGAAAGAGCCTCCAATACGCCATCAGGCTACACTAGCATGCGACAGGGTCGAGCGTTACTGGAGCCCTATCAGCAAATCAATGAACAGCAGGATGACAGTGATACAGTGATTAAAGAGCCACGATTTACAAAGTTACTCCGAGTTGAGCTTTTATGCAATACTTAGTTATGTTTTACAAGATTTAGTTTTACCCCCTCACCCAACACCCACGTCTACACCAGGGCTCCAGATTCCCTGTCCCCACGCGGCCTGCTTAGGATTTCAGATGAAGGCCGGGCTCAGGTCGCAGCCAGGAGGAGTCTGGGGGCGACCACCCGGCCCTGGACCCCCGGTCCCCCTGCAGCGCCCAGCGCGCTCCCGCCTGGCGCCCGCGTCTGCGCCAGGCGCGGCCCCGCTCCCCGCCGACTTCCGCTCGCGGGCGGGGCGGGGCGGACGCGCACCGGGAGCGCTTGGAGCGGCCGCCGCGTCCCCGCGTCCCCGAGCTGGAGCGGGCGCCGGGCTGGCAGGACGGGCTGGCAGGACGGGCCGCGGGGTGAGCGCGGGCGGCGGGCGCGCAGGGCGGGCTGGCCAGGCGTCCGGGCGCCGCGACCTTCCGGGGCGGGGACGCGGGCGCCGCTGCCCACGTGCCCGGCCCCGCGGTGCCCCCCGCGCGCGCTGCCCGGTTCCGCGGACGGGCTCGGCGGCCTCTCGGCCCGCACAGTCCGCGCCGGGGCCCCTCGCGCTGTCCTGCGACCTCCGGGTCGCGCTCGGGCGCGGGGGAGCGCGAGGTGCGTTCGCCCGGGTGACTCGCAGGTGGCGGGGTCGGGGTCGAGGCGATCGGACCCGGCCACGGAAAGTTGCAAGTGGGCTCCTAACTGCGCCCGGGTCCGACGAGCATCTTGAGCCCCCGGAGGAGGTGCTCCTTGCGGGCTGCTGGTGGCAGGACTGCTCTGCATCCCAGAGTCGGGGCCGGGCGACCCCGCGCAGAGGGAACCCCCCTGGGAGAGAAATGAACTTCCCCGGGGGACCGGCGGGGATGACGCCGGCTGGCGCTGTCGTCTCGCTGCACGAGCGTCTGCCTGCCCTGCTTTGAAAGAGGGCAGAGGGGTCGCTCACAGGATCTGGCTCTTTGCACAGGAAGGCTCTCAGATCACGGCCAGCCTTTCTGCAAAACTCCGCTTTGCCCAGTCCTGACTTGAATCTGTTGCCACCGCTGTTTTCTATCCCAGTGATGCTACAAGTAACTCATAAGATTTGTGTTAGTTCGTCTCCTTTAGGGGCGGAGATCATGTTGGCAACTTGGTTGCCACCTGCACCATCTCTTTCCTTGCAAGAAGAGGAGATACCCTTCTAGGCACTGTGGCATAGAGAATGGGGGGAAAAAATAAAGGAAAAAGGGACTGCCATAGAGGCAAGCTGGGGGTGAGAGGGAAACTGGGGACATTGGCGAAGGGGAGTGGACACTAGTGAAGGGATTGGGTGTTGGAACATTGTATGACTGAAACCCAATAATGAATAACTAACTTTGCAATTCACAGTGATTAAATTTTAAACATTTTTTAAAAGGACCACAAGGAACCACGTCGAGAGACCACACTGGCCGTGCCTGTCTCTGAGGCTCCTACCTGCCCCTGATTTTCTTCTAAAATGAGTAGGTGGGTGTCTTGGTTTTGTTTTTCAGATAGATTGGAATTCTCTGTAGTGAAGTGTTGGTTGGTCGGCACAGTTTCAAAAGCCAGCCTGAGTCCAGCCCTCTCCCTCCTGCCGGCTTGCTGACCTTGGACAAGTCCTTGTCTCCTGGCCTCAGTTTCCAGCTGGACAAGAAGGAGATTGGATTAGAGCCCGGAGACCATTCTCTAGGGGGCACATGGCCCCCCTTTTCCTGCAGCCCGGAGCTGCAGAGCCAGTGTCTCAAAGCTGGGACTGCTGAGTTTCGTTTTCTTTGTCTCCTTTCCTTTTCTCCCTTTTCTTTTTTCTCTCCTTTCCTTTCTTTTCAACTCCCCTTCTTTTCTTTTCCTACTCAGGGATTATTCGTGGCTCTGTTTCAGGGATACTCCTGGTGGTCCTCTGGTGACCGTGAGGTACCAGGAACTGAACCACTAGTCTGTGTGAAGGCCTTACCCCTGCATTATCTCTCTGGACCCTGATTTCTTTCTCTAAGACTTGTGCTTCTGTTGTTGTTGGTTTTTTTTTTTTTTTTTGGCTTTTTTTGGGTCACACCCAGCGATGCTCAGGGATTACTCCTGGCTTTGCACTCAGGAATTACTCCTGGCGGTGCTTGGGGGACCATATGGGATGCCGGGGATCGAACCCGGGTCGGCCGCGTGCAAGGCAAACGCTCTACCGCTGTGCTATCGCTCCGGCCCCCAGTTGTTGTTGGTTTTAAAGATTTTTTTTGGGGGGGGGTAGAGAAATAAGGAATCTTGGTATCTGGTCACTGGTGAAATGCTTTGAGTGCTTATAAAACTTCTTGGTGCCCCAAATAATTTGGTGCTCCAGATTACTTTCAGCTGATGTCTAGGCTGCCAATTGACATTTTTTGTGTATTTAGTTGGGTTCCCCCCTATCCTGAGAGTGGGGGAGACAGGGATGACTTTAGTGTGACAAGGGATGTTCCTTGTTGTACCTTATGACACATAGAAATTTACTCCCCTAGCTTGAAAGCCATGAAGAGATAGTTGCCAAATTATTCTAATCTCCCATGTTAAAGTCACTTTTTCTTTTTCTGTCACTCTTTACATGTTCATGCCTTTTCCATTATTGCCTTTTGTGTAATGGTAGAGAAGTAGACTTTTTGCTTTCTCACAGTTACTCAGGCTCCTGCCCAAATGCACTCAATTAAGATTTCCAGGAATGATACCTGGTCATTTGAACATGTGGCAAGTGCCTTGAGTCTTGTCAAGCAAAGTTGGGGTGCGTAAACTCAGCTTCTTCTTCAAGAGTGGTTGGTCACTAGGCATCAGCTCATCTGGGTGCTGACTAAGTAGCAGCAGCATATGGTTAGTCCCACCTGAGCCAGCTATGGAGTCTGCACTAAAAAAAGTGTTTGGGCGCCACATCTGGAGTTACTCCTGGCTTTGTGCTCAGGGTTGGCTCTCAGCAGTGCTCAGAGGATCACGTGGCACCAGGAATCAAGTTGGGGTTGGCTACAAGCAAGTCAAGTGCCTTAATCCCTGTCTCTCTGGTCCAGGGATTTCATTTTAGCAAGGTTTAAAGGCAGGGCTTCCCTTGCTCAAGGCTTGGGGGACCTTGTGGTGTTGGGGATCAAATCTGGGGCTTCGGCATGCAAAGCATGTGCTCGAGTCCCTTGGGCAGTCTTGCCCTAATCCTGTGCTGTGCTCGCTCTGTATCCTAAGAGCACGTCCATAGTCACACATGTGGTTATTTATATTTGCCTTTGTAGTATTAACACTTTTTTTGGAGAATGCATCAAATGTTTACTGTACAAATATGATTTTTAAAAAATTAGATGCTGTGATTTGCGGTACTATTAATGATAGGGTTTCATGTATACAGTGTTCCAGAAGCAGCCCCACTTTTAGGGCTTCTGGGCGTCTTCTGGGGCATCAGAGCAGCACTGACGCTCACTGGGGCTTCTGGCCTGTGAGCATCCGGTAACCCTCTTGGGGCCTCCACCCTGGCTGTGTCTGCATTGAGAGCAGACTGCTCACTGGTAGTTCAGTACCGGTCTCTGAAAAAACGAGTTTGATGACACGGGGGATGTGTGCTGTGGGCACGCTCTTTGGAATCCATTTCAAAGGTTTCCAGAAAGGCTGACGTGCCCCCACTGATTTGGGGAGAAGGGTTTTGAGGTTGGGGAGGGGTGGGTGGGGCGAGGAACCCTGATACTGCTAAGCTGTGCAGATTCCACAAAGAGGCCCCGTTGTGGAGCCGATTTCTGGCTTCCCGGAAGGTCAGGGCCGCTACCCCGGCAGCTGGCCTCCAGGCAAGAAGGTGTGGAGACCAACTGAGCGCCTGCTTCCTCCCAGGGACCGGCGGTGCCTGTCGTAAGCTGCAGAGAGTCACTTTCGCCAGAGCCCGGCTGCCAAGCGTGAGAAGATGAAGAGCAATCCAGCCATCCAAGCGGCCATCGACCTTACTGCGGGCGCCGCAGGTAACTCCAGTGCACGTGCGGTGCTCTATAGAGTAATCCCGGAGCCATAAGTTTGCCTTCCCCTGGGAATAAATTCCCTTTAACAAAAGGGCCCGGGGTGTCTTGTCTGCACTTGGCATGGCAGAAGGTTGCATAGAAAGCCTCCCCCTTTCTTTTCTTTTTGCTTTTTGGGTACACCTGTTGATGCTCAGGAGTTACTCCAGGCTGATGGGTTTATTCCTGGCATCCCTCTGGTTCCCCGAGCACCACCAGCACTAGCAGCACAGGGCTAGCATTGCTGGTCTCTGGATTCCGGAATTCCACCAGTGCTGGGCGGGAGCTGGAACGTGCTGTTTGCTTTGCCTCCTGCACAGATTCAGTTTTGTTTCTGGTGAGAGAGGCACAGCTGTGCTCTGGGCTTGCTCTTGGCTCTGTCCTTCAGAGATCACTCCTGGAGGGCTCGGGGCCTAAGTGGGGAGTCGGCATGAAACTCAGATTGGGGCATGCGAGGCAGGAGCCTGCCTGCTGTATTATCTCTGGCCCTGCTGTGCTGGTTTTCAGTGTCATGTTGCAACAGCTGTGTGTTCGGTTTGGGGCCCCGCTAACCCAGCTTGGAGCATCTCTCCCGGTGGTGCTCAGGGGACCCTGCGACTTTGGGGATCAGACCTGGCCTTCTGCACGCAAAGCAGGTGCCCTGGCCTCTGAGCTGTCTCTTCAGCCCCTCACTGATTCTTAGACTGGGTTGCAACTCTCCAGAGCAAGGAGGCCAGAGGTTGGGTTGTTCACTGTCCTCTTGGTCAGTGGGACATCCTGGTCAGCAGATCAAGTGTGGTCACAGGGCCACCTCCTATTTTTCTGCCATTCTCTTGGGTCAGAGAAGAACAAAGTGTGTTCCCCTGAGCCAAAGGTCGAGGCAGGTTCCACAGACGGCTCGAGCCAGCACATTACAGGTGCTGATAAGAGCAGGGCCAGGGCGCTGGCTGCTGGCTTAGGCCACGGAGAGTGCCCTGCCCTGAGCAGGGTCTCCGAGGGCTCCCCGGTTCTGTCCCAGCATCTCCTGCCTAGAGGGCTGGATTCCACGCTGCTGGAGTCAGGCTGCAGCACTGACCGGGGAACCCATGAGCCAGTCGCCTGCCTCTGGCTGTGCCGGCGTCGCTCTGGGCTCAGATCTGCCATTGAGGGTCTCAGCTCAGCAGGCTGGGCTTTAAGCAAGCGCAGAAATATTGGACCCTGATACATTCTCCCCGGGGCAGGTACTTGGGAATCTGCTGGTATCAGGCCCACTGGCTGGTGCTGACATCAGCATGGTCATACCCACCGGGGGGTGGGGGGGGGCTCGAGGAGGGACTGCATGCGGTAGGCGAGAGGGTGGGACCTCTGTGTGGAGGAGGACACAGGCAGTGGGCTGGTTTCCAGGAAAGGGGTGAAAACTTACTAACCACCTACCTTGGAAATGCCTTTCCCGCCCATGATACGCCACCAGTATTTCAGCCTCCGATGGCTTACCTGTTCAGGGTCAGGGATAAACTATGACAGACTTCCAGTGAACTGCTGTTATTATAATTATCATCATCATTTGGCTTTAGGGTGATCCCCTGGCTCTGTGCTCAGGGATTACTCCTGGCAGTGCACTGGGTGCCAGGTTTTGAACCCAGGTTGGCTGCATGCAAGGCAGTGCCTTAACTATTGTATTATATCCCTGACCCCCAGCTAAATTAGTAGTGCTCTTAAGTAAATACCTTATTCAGCTTCTCTGCACCAGGCTTATCCAGATTATGGCCATTAAAAAACACCT
Organism: Sorex araneus; assembly: GCF_027595985.1. Lineage (NCBI taxonomy): Eukaryota > Metazoa > Chordata > Mammalia > Eulipotyphla > Soricidae > Sorex > Sorex araneus. The sequence continues at coordinate 221,445,611 of NC_073302.1, forward strand.
GACGTTCATCTCCTTTGATAAGATGAAGATCTTACTTTATTCCAGCCCAGCAGTAGCTGAGGTTAGAATACCGCTCTAATTCTAGTGCCCACTTACTAAGTTACAGCACAGTCAGAATGGGGTTAGCTATAGGACAGATCAGAAGTTGGTTCTCTCTCGAGGGCAAAACTGGTGTGTCTGGAATCCAGAGTGCACACGCCTGTGATTGCAGAGAGACCGGTTTTTAGGCCCTTTGGAAATGTCTGTCTGCCTGCCAGGGATTACTTTAAAGTCATCCTTCCTGAGGTGGTGCTCAGGAGGCTTTTGGGGCCACACAGGTGTTTCTTAGCCAACTGAGGCCAGTGTTTTAACACAAGGACCCGAAGCTGTGATGCTGCTAAGCCTTTTGGTATCGAGGGTTTCCATGTCACCCCAAAGGTGGGGGCCCAAGGCCACACCTAGCGTGGTGCTTGTAAGTCTCTGGTGCTGCACCCAGTCATGCTCAGGGCACTGTGTGGTGCCACGGTACGTGCATGCCAGGTGTGTGTCCCGACTGCTGTACTGCTTCCCACCTCAGGAACTGATGTGGGAGGTCATTCTTGGCTGTGCTCTCCTGACAGTGCTTAGGGAACCATGTGGTGTCTGGGGACCAAACCCAGGCCTCCTGCATGCAAAGCCCGTGCTCTGCCCATTGACTTTTCTCTCAAGCCCTCATTTTTACGAGACTTGAATAACCCCTCTCGGAGGTTCTGTTTCCTGATACAAGAAACAGGATGTGTCAGGCCCAGTGCAGGGGTGACAAACCAACAGCAGTCCCCAAAATGCTGGCCTGGGGCTGGGATGGGACAGGACATGCTTCAGTCTTTCCCTCACCTCAGACACCCTGTTGACTCACCTAGTGAGATTTAGATAGGGCAGCCTTTAATAGTCTGTAGTCTGAAAGGATATCCATGGAGGGCTTGGACCAAGTACAGTCAAGTTTCAGTCCGTGCCCTGTCTGTGCCCTGTCTGGGCGCACACCTCTGATTGGTAGGGTTCAGATGAGATGTTCTTCCACTGGGTCAAACATTGAAGTCCTGAGGGATTAATTAGCTCTGCCTGTTGCCTCCCCGTCGGTTATTCATTCTGGTGCTGGCTGATCCCAGGGCTTGGGGAAGGGAGGGGTGGGCAGCCCTTCCCGGCTCTCTCCTCTCCCCGCTTTGCTGTGGTTCTGAGCACGCACAGAGCACTGCGTCAAGTCACCGCTTGCATTCGGCCTTTCCCTTGCCCTCTGTGCCCAGTCCCCATGCTGCCCCATGCACTGGGCGCAGAGCAGAGTCGAGGCCCAGGTGCTCCAGGTAGAGTGGGCCCAGGGCGGAAGATCCTCGGTGCACATCCATCTTGCCTTTTGTGTTTGTGACTTATGTTGTTGGGCACAGTTTCTGTCTCCCCGGGTGTATATGTGTGTGTGTGTGAGAGAGAGAACATCAGTATCTGACTCTCCCACTGTGTATATTTGTGTGTGTGTGTGTGTGTGTGTGTGTGTGTGTGAGAGAGAGAGAGAGAGAGAGAGAGAGAGAGAAAGAGAGAGAGAGAGAGCGAACATCAATATTCAACTCTTACTGTGTGTGTGTCTGTGTGTTGTGTGTCCTTGGTGTGTGTGTGCATGTGTGTGTGTACCAGGTACACTAGAGACCCCTGGATCCCACGGAAAGGCTGGAGGTATAGGGGGAGAAGAGGTCCAGCCGAGGGGCTGGAGTGATAGCACAGCGGGTAGGGCATTTGCCTTGCATGCGGCCAACCCGGGTTTGATTCCCAGCATCCCATGTGGTCCCCTGAGCGCTGAAAGGAGTAATTCCTGACTGCAGAGCCAGGCAGGAGTAACCCCTGAGCATCTCGGGGTGTGACCCAAAAAAGAAAAAAGAGAAAGAGGTCCAGCCGAGCAGAAGCAGAGCAGACCTGGGTTGCCTTGCGGGCGGCTGAGGCTGAGCGCGTGGCCCCTCTGGTTGCAGGGGGCGCGGCCTGCGTCCTGACCGGGCAGCCCTTCGATACGATGAAGGTGAAGATGCAGACGTTCCCCGACCTGTACCGCGGCCTCACCGACTGCTGCCTGAAGACCTACTCCCAGACGGGCGTCCGCGGCTTCTACAAGGGGACCAGCCCGGCGCTCATCGCCAACATCGCCGAGAACTCCGTCCTCTTCATGTGCTACGGCTTCTGCCAGCAGGTGGTGCGCAAAGTCATCGGGCTGGACCCGCAGGCCAAGCTGAGGTGGGTGGGGCCGCCGTGCCGGTGGGCTCCCAAGGACAGGCTCAGAGGGCAGGAGCGCAGGCTTCACCTCCGTCCCCCACCGCAGCGTGTAGCACCACACCCCCAGCACTGCCAGGCGGGGGCCCCCCAAAACAAACACTTTTGTGCGGTCTGGATTCTCTGGGTGCTCTAGAGCTGGTATTTTGGTCAGACTTTCTATTCACTTTATTAAAATTTTTGTTTAATTTTGTCTTTTGGGTGCGAACAGCACCGTTCATGACCTATCTTGCCTCTGCTCTCAGACTCCTGGGGGGCGCAGGGGGGCCCTGGGCGGGGCTGGAGGTCGGACACAGGTCAGCTGCGTGCAACCCTACCTGCTACTCTGTCTCTCCGGCCCCATTTTCTGATACTTTTTACCAATTTTTTTTTTTTAAAGAAGAACAGCTCTTTCTTTTCTGGTTAAGAGGCCAGCCGGGGAATGTGCAGTGCAGTGCCCACCCCGGGGAGGGAGGCTCTCTCCAGCACCCTCAGCAGGGGCAGACCTGCAGGGGCCCCTGGGTGCGGGACTCACACCACAGCGGAGGGCTGGGGCCTCGCTTTGGGCCTGTTTCATCAGCCAGGTGTAGAATACTGAGAGAGGTTGCCTGGGCAAATAGGGCTGAAAAGAAACGTGAAATCTGGGGATCTGAGAAGCAGCAGGAGAAGCTAACGGGGTTTTCTTGTTTGTTTTGGCTGAGTGTCCGTGAACTTCTGACCCTGGTTTGAGCTTGGTCATTCCCGGGCCTCTGTCAGAGCTGAAGAGAGTTCAGGGGTCTGTGGGACATTTAGCCAACCCTTCTTTGAATGTTGATTTGATTTTGTATTTTGAGTTTTGGGGGCACGCCCAGCTGTGCTCAGGGATCACAGAGCCGGGCAGGGCTGGGGGTCATTAGGGGTACTGGGGCTGAAGTCCAGGTCTGCCACGCTCAAGGCTAGTGCCCTGCCCACTGTGCTATCTCTCCTGCCCCAATTATTGATATTTTTAAAAATAATTTGATTTTTGTTTTTGTTTTTGGGCCACACCTGGCATGTTCTGGCACTATTTCAGCTTTGCATTGGTGATATAGGGGCCGGGGGAGGGGTGGGTAGGGGTACTTGGAAGATGATTTGGTGCAAGGGATCGAACCTGAGACTTCATGGGCTAAGCATATACTCCAATCCTTTGACCATCTCCCCCACCCCAAGAGATTATTTGAAATTAACGTACATCTTCATGATATCTGAGGTCAGTGCTTTTTTTTTTTTTTGGGTCATTCACGGCTCACACCGAAAGTGAGTTTTATTTGCTCTTTCCTGGACTTCAGGGAGGAGGTGAGGGCACAGGGGGGCAGTGACCTTCTGGCCAGGCCCACAGCCGGGGCTGAGAGGTGAGCACTAAGCGGGAGGGGGGCAAAGCCCCTTCAGTCTGGCCCCGAGGCCGGCTAAGGGGGTCCCCAGAGGGGAGACAGCACGTGTCTGTGGGGGCAGCTGCGGGCAGAGATGATGCGACCAGGGGGACGGCGTCTGAGCCTCAGCCACGTCGGGGGTTGGGGGGCCATGGACAGAGCCTCGGGGTCCAGGCTGGGCGCAGGCCAGGTCTCCCCAAGAGTGAGGAGCAGGCTCAGGGGCGGCGCGAGGTGGGTGCCGCTGGGGGGCAGGGCTGGCATCCGAGGTGGCGACGCAGCTGTGTGGCTCCACCTGGACCCCACACCACTTCGTCCAACCTCTCTATCCGCCTCTCCTCCTGAGTCCACCTGGTGGCCGCCGTGTCCTCCTGCGCCTCCTGCGGGTCCTGCTCAGGAGGCGCCTGGGACTTGCTGAGGAACAGGCTCAGCTTGGACGTCACGGCCCCCCGGAGCTTCAGGTTGTCCCTCGGTCTGGAGACACGGTCTGCTCGGCTCCCGCTCGGCAGCTCCTTCTCAAAGAGGTGGCGCTTGTTGGCCACGTTGGCGGCACTCGTGGGAGTGACAGGGGTCTCGGTGCGAGAGGCGCCAGGGGATCTCATGGAGTTTGATCGCTGGACGGCCAAGTGGTACTTCTTCATCTTCTCCTGCACCTTCTCGTCACTGCCTGTGCTGCCACAGATCTTCACGCTGGCACTGCGGAACAATCTTGTTTCTGCGTTCTCTTTCCGGGGGCTCTCCCAGACGATGAAGTGGGTGGAGCCGGAGGAGCATCTGAGCGGGGTGTCGGGGGTGCCCTGGGTGGGGGAGGGCATGTCCGCCTTGTCCTCTCTGCTAGGGATTTCACCTGGAAGGAAACGGGCGGGAAGTGGGTGGCCGGGGCCTGCTGGCTGGCTGCGTCCTGCTCTCCGGGCGTGGCTGAGCAGGGGGGTCTCTTGTCGGGAAGGGTCCTGGCCCTCTGCCCTCCGGGGGGTGATGGGTTTCCCCCAGGGGCTGGCTGCTCCCGGGCCTGGAGTCGCTCAAAGCCTGTCCTCCTGGGAGCCAGACCGGGCTCCTGGGACACCTTCTCAGAGCCCTGCGGCTTCTCGAACATCTGTGCCTTCTCAGACACCAGCCTCCTGTCCGTGCCTGCTGGCCTCCCTGCGGCCAGAGGCTGCTCGAAGGGGCCAGATTTCTCTAGAACTGAGGACTTCTCCCCAGGGACTAGTGGTTTCTCGAAGACACTGGATCTTTCTAGGATGGAGGACTTCTCCCTTGAGGCCGAAGGCTTCTCAAAGGCACTGGATCTTTCTAGAACCGAGGACTTCTCCCTTGAGGCCAAAGGCTTCTCAAAGGTCAGGGTAGAGTTGTACAAGGACTCAGCATCGCGGCTGACCCCATTTGGACCAGGGAAATCCCTGGGTACCCCTGGGTGCAGCCCTGGAGACTCCCAAGCTCTGTCATTGTGGCCCTGGCCCCAGGCAGCAGCATGCTCAGGCCTCGCGTGAGCCAGTAGGTTCGGAATCACCCGGAGGAGCTCCCGGCCCCCTGAGTCCTACCCGGGTGCCCTTCCACAAAGGACCATGCTTCATCATTACGTTCTCATGCATGGAGGTAGGTTTTTGAGATCATCTTGGTTTATATAAGACAATGCATGTTTCAGGGGTAGGATTGTGGTTCCCAAAAGTAGGTTCCCTCACCAGGTCCTTAACCAAGTCCCTCCATCCCTTCCCCACAGTCTATCAGACCCTCACCCTGGGGAGACCGCATTCTGTAGTGAGAACCTGAGTGTCTTGTGGCCAGAGAAAGAGGACAGGGGTTAAGGCATTAGTCTCATACACGGCCAGCCCTGGTTCGATCCTGGCATCCTATATGGCCTCCCGAGCCTTGCCAGGACTGATCCCTGAGCACTGTCACAGGATGGCCGGGCCTGGCCCCTAGGAAAAGAAACAGGGTCAAAGACAGTTTATGAAAATGCTGGAGGAAAGAGAACCAGGCCGGAGGCGCCACTGGGGGGCACTGCGGGAAGTTTCTGAGATGATTTGTGTGCTCTGGGTTTGGATACTGCCCCTCGGGGTTCCCCGATGACTTTGCACGAACAGACAGACAGAGGGATGTGGTCTCCCTCAGCAGCACTGTTTGGGACGCTGTGCTGGGTGTTGAAGCAGCGACAGAGGAGCCTTGCAGAACCCGACCTCCCTGCACCAGTCCAGTCCCCAGTGTCCACCCAGCAGGCGTGGCTGGGCCAGGCCACCTGGCTCAGCGTGGGTTGGTGACAGGGTCCCCTGCACAATGATGGGCCTCATCCTTGCACTGCCACTGCGTGCTGCTGGGGCCTCACCCCTGCCCGCGGATGCCACAGTTGTGGCCTCAGTGCCACCATTGCTCTGTAGCCTGGCGAGGTCAGTTCTCAGCCCTGACGACCATTAGCAGGTGGACAGGCCAGAGGGAGGCCCCGCCGGGGTCTGCAGGCTGGCTCAGCGGCAGAACGAGCAGAAACCCTTTCAGCTTTGGTCTTGACCAGCGAACTAAGTGAGGGGGCAGTGAGTGGACAGTGGCCATGCGCTGTGGACCCCCCTCTGGCTGCCGGGTGCTGGACGCAAGGACAGCTGCTTGTGTCCCCGGACTGCAGGGACGCGCTGGCATGTGGTTCTCTGAAATGAAACAGGTCTTTCATCAGCAGCATCTCCCTCCGGGGTGGGGGGTTTGGAGGGGCCAGTTTGGGGCTCTAAGCTACTGGGAAGGACCCCCTCTCCTGGGGACAGGAGCATGTTTTTGTTTTTGTTTTTTTTTTTTAGTTGAAAAATGTTTTTTCTTTCTGGGTCACACCCAGCGATGCTCAGGGGTTACTCCTGGCTCTGCACTCAGAAGTTACTCCTGGTGGTGTGTGGGGGACCATGTGGGATGCCGGGGACTGAACCCGGGTCAGTCTTGTGCAAGGCAAATGCCCACCCACTGTGCTGTCACTCTGGCCCCAGGACCCCAGGAGCGGTTTCATACTTCGGTTTGACACCAGTTCAGGGAAGTCCTGGGGGATGTGCTGAGGACTTCGGGGAGCCCATGAGAGGTCCTGGCAGTTATCATTAGGAGTCGGTTGCCCAGCTGTGAGCACGGTCCTCCCTGCCCCGCTGCAGACAGCCTGGCACCCCGTGGCACAGAGCTGCCTGGGAAGTGCTGGCCCAGGTTGTGCTCCAGATCTCTCTGGAGCTTCAAGTCAAGCACAGGAGTGTGGCGGGGCCGTGCACAGGCCCGCGCGGAGCTGTCTACTTGCCGGTGTGGGCTGTAGCCTGCTCGTGGCTGTGTGACTGGGCACATTATCACCTCCAGGTTCTGCTCTCCCTCATGGAAGTCGGGGTGCTGCTGCCCATTTTATTCACTGTCACTGTCACTGTCATCCTGTTGCTCATCGATTTTCTCAAGCGGGCACCAGTAACGTCTCTCATTGTGAGACTTATTGTTACTGTTTTTGGCATATCCAATACGCTGCGGGTAGCTTGCCAGGCTCTGCCGTGCGGGCGCGATACTCTTGGTAGCTTGCTGGGCTCTCCGAGAGGGGTGGAGGAATCGAACACGGATCAGCCACGTGAACGACGAACGCCCTACCACTGTGCTATCGCTCCAGCCCCCCATTTTATTATTATTATTTATTTGTTTTTAAAGATAGGAATACTGCTATTTATTCAGTCATTGATTAAGCTGTTTGAATTGGGCATGAACTCCACATTACCTTTTTGTTGTTGTTGAATCACCATGAGATGCAGTTATAAAGCTTTCATGTTTGAGATTCAGCCGTACAATGATCGGACACCCATTCCTCCACCAGTGCACACTTTCCACCACCAGTGTCCCCAGTATATCCCCCTCCCCATCTCAGTCCTCACCCTGCCTCCATGTCAGGTAATTTCCCCAATACTCTCTCTCTACTTTGGGGAATTATGTTTTGCTTGAATTTTCCCACCACCATTCAAGCCTGCCTACCAGGGGCAGATGCTAGATCATTTATTGTCCATTGGTCATTTTGAATATCTTGGGTGCCATGGCTGTGCACTTCTGGAATCCTAGTTGTAAGTGGTTGGGTTCCAGAGACATTTCTGTAGGGCACTAATCCATTTTGGGATTCAGTTGGGTGTCTCTGGACCAGGGTGGTTGGTGCGCTAAGATGGTGCCCGGAGGCACATTGTGAGTGTGACAGCTAGGCTGATGAGTAGGCGGGGAGCCGGGGAGGGACAGCCCAGTGCCTCTGCCACCATGCAGCATGGGGATTTAATCCTAGAATCCAATCCAGTGAAATTGGCTTGGTATGGGGCCCAGAGAGATCTCTGGCTCTGTGGTGTCTTCTGGGATTCACTGCTGTGTTTCTGGCTTTTAATCTCTTTAGAGATTTATTTAGGGGTCTCTGAAGCAAGGCCAGTAGTAGAGTTTACAGATGGCACTGGATTTGGTTCATGGGGGTGACTGTGTATTGGGAAGTGGGGGGAGGTAGCCCACCCCAACTCCATGAAAGCCTGGAGATTTCAGTCACAGAACCCCATACCCAAATTTTCAGCAGATTGTAACTTGGTGAGGTTCATCCTAAGATGTGGGAGTCCAGCTCGGGGTATGGCAGTGATTTTGGATTGTGGAAGCAAGCGGCTGCTGGGGGCTCTGCTTAGGTGGGCACACGCCAGCCCACCCCCTCTGATTTACCCTGGTTTGCTCAGCCATGCACGGGTCCGAGATTAACTGTGGCTTTTTTTCTCTTCCGAGATTTATCTATGGGTCTCTGAAATAAGGCCAACAACTGAGCTTTTATAGCTGAGCCAGAGGTGGTTTGTGAGTGTGGCTCCCACATACCTAACTTTTGGCCATTAATTTCTTGGTAAACTTGGTTCCAAGTTGTTGGGGTCTGGCCAAAGGCACAGTGACAATTTTGGGGTGTCAGGAAACCTGAAGCACCATCAGGCTGCTGATGCACTCACCCCACAGGTACAGGTTGGCCTGCTGGCAGCACCATATCCCCTACTGCTGTTCATTTTAAAGCTCTGTGGAATTCTTTAAGATCTTCTGCAGTGCCTGAGATGGAACCCAGGGCCTCACACAGCTCTGCTGTTGAGATACATGATTCTTTTTCCTTTGCTTTTCAATTTTTTTTCTTTTTGTTGGGGGATAAGGGGCTTGGGGCCACACCAGAGGTGCTCAGGGGCTATGTGGCTGGCTATGTTCAGGGGTTACTCCTGGCGATGCTTCAGAGGTCATTTGTGGTACTGGGGATGCAAGCAGGCTCAGCCGTGTGCAGGGCAGAGCCTTTACCCACTGTCCCATCGCTCCCACCTACTACACGAGTCTAAGGGAATAGCACACGGCGTCGGGAGGGCGTTTTCCCACTCCGTTCTGGCTTCCCTGTATCAGTAGTGCTGGAGGGCCGTGAGCGCTGATGGGCACTTGTCTGAGCTCGTCCTGCTGGGGGACGGTGGGCCCTGGCAGTCATTTGTCCTGTGCTCTACCTTGCAGTGATCTGCAGAACGCAGCTGCTGGCTCCTTCGCCTCAGCGTTTGCTTCTCTGGTGCTCTGCCCCACCGAGCTGGTGAAGTGCCGGCTGCAGACCATGTTTGAGATGGAGTCGTCCGGGAAGGTGACCGCGGGCCAGAAGTAAGTCCCGCTCCATACGTGCCCTCTGTCCCCTGGGGTCTGGGTGGAAAGAGTATTTTATTTGCTTTGGGGCCATCCTTGGCGGGACTCAGGGCATAATCCTGACTTTGATCTCTGTGCCCTGGATCTGTGCTTTGCGCTCTGGAGGGCTCCGATGGGGTGCCAGGGATTGAACTCGGGTCGGCTGTGTTCAAGATGAGTGCCCTAACGGCTGTACTGTCAGTTCCCTGGCTGGAGTATTTTGAAGCTTCCGACAATATTAAAATCAAAATTTGTCCACTCTGGAATATTTGTTTCCAGAACACTTGCCCCTCCCCATCGGGGATATTGCCGGAAGGCTGGCCCTCCCACATTGTCCCCCAGAGTGTCACAGCCAGCCAGCTCACGTTCCAATGTTTTGGGGAAGGCAAGAGGCAGGGGTGCCCTTTTTACCTGTGAGCCTGGGATCTGGGCTTCTGAGGGCCCATGGAATTCTGACCTGTGTGATGCATGTTTAAATGAATTATTTGGGGGGTGGGGAGCATCCCTGGCTAGACTTCCTCCTGACGCTTCCTCCTGACGCTGTGTTCAGTGCTTACTCCTAGTGGTGCTCCAGGGACCGTATACGGTGCTAGGGATCTGGCTGTGTGCAAAGCAAGCCATTTGTCTGTTGGACTGTTTTTCCAGCCACTAAATGCATTTTAAAGAAATAACAGTGCTATTGAACACTAAGGTGACAAACCATGTTCAAATTCTATCAGTGCCAGAGATCCTGCCACAGAATGCTTTTCTTCTGGTTTCTCTGTCTATAAAGTCAACTGCTCTCTCCTCTATCTCTCTCTCCCTCCTCTCTCCCTCCTCTCTCCCTCCTCTCTCCCTCCTCTCTGTTCCTCCCGTCCTCCTCTCTATCTCTCTCTCTCCTGCCCCCATTTTTGGGTCACACCCCAGTAGTGCACAGGGCTTACTCCTGGCTCTGCACTAGGGATCATCCTGGTGGGCTTCGGGGACCATAGGGGGTGCTGGGGACTGAACCTGGTTCCCCAAGAGCAGGAGAAATACCCGCCCTGCTGGACTCTTTCCGACTTCAGATGTGCTGGTCTGTGCTGGGTTCCATCGGGTCTGCCCTGGTGTGAGCGTCCTGTCGCCATGCGCCCTGTCCTGACGGCCTCTCTGTGTCTCTCCCCAGCACCGTCTGGTCTGTGGTGAAGGGCATCCTGGGGAAGGACGGCCCCCTAGGCTTCTACCACGGGCTCTCCAGCACGCTTCTCCGAGAGGTCCCAGGCTACTTCTTCTTCTTCGGTGGCTATGAGCTGAGCCGTTCTTTCTTTGCAGGCGGAAGACCGAAGGATGAGCTGGGTAAGCAGCAGCCTTGCCAGCACTTGGCTGCACGGCGTCTGCCCCCATGGCTGGCTCCACCACTGCAGGCCCTGCCGGGACCCCCTCACTGGGCTGGGTCTCTGGAGGCTGAGGGGACGTGGTGCGGTGGTTGGACTCGGTAGTGCCCAAGGCTGGTATTGAATCAGTCTATCCCAGACGTCCCCCCGGAGGACGTGTTCCGGTGTCTCTAGATCCGTCTCGGAAAGCAGCAGTGTGGCCATCACTGCCCCATGGGAAACCATCGATAAATCAGAATCCCCTGTAAGCCACCCTGCGATAAGCTTAGAACTTGGTTCTAAGGCTTAATCATGTTTGAGAGCAAAGCAAAGTGTGGCTCTTTCTAGCATGTCCTGCTAGCTGCTTGATATATCTGTGGTATTTAAAAAAATAACTCCCTTCAGTTGATGGGAGTGTACTAGATTGAAATATATTAGGTTTATTTGGGGGTTTGGGGGGGGTTAGTCAAGTTCTCAGGCCTATTCTATCTAGTTAGATGGCTTTGGTCATTTCATGGGAAAGGGAAGAAGTCAGGACCACTGGGCACTCGGCCGTTACTGTGGGTCGCAGTTTGGAGATGGGGCCTGCTGTCTCGCGGCTTCTCCTCTTCCACAAGGCGGGACCCTGCCTGCCACTGGGGCTGGGGCTGCTGTGTGTCTGCCTTGAGCCGCCACCACACCAGCCCAGCTCTCTGGGGAAGGGCAGACAGATCAGAGCGGCCTGTGTCTGCCGGGCTCCGGCAGTGTTCCCCAGGACTGTGCCCTGGCCGTGTGCCTCGCTTACAGTGCTCCTAGGCCCTTGCAGGTCACACCCACTGTCGTTCCTTCCCCTGCCAGGGCCTGTTCCCTTGATGCTGAGTGGCGGGTTCGGTGGGATCTGCCTCTGGCTTGCCGTGTACCCTGTGGATTGTATCAAGTCCAGAATCCAAGTTCTCTCCATGTCCGGGAAGCAGGCGGGCTTCGTCGGGACCTTCATAAGTGTGATGAGGAATGAAGGTGAGTAGGGGTCCTTGTGGATGGGGGGTTCTCCCCCACCGCTGGCTTTGGCGGCACCCCGGGCCCTCCTCCCGGCCTTATGGACTTTCTCAGGCACCACGTCAGCCCCGGCTGTGGGCTTGTTTCTCTTTAGTTCACTCTGTCATCCTCAAGAATGTTCTTATCAAGGGCAGAGGGAGAACACAGCAGGGGGCGTGTTGGCTTGTATGCAGCTGACCCGGGTTCCATCCCTGGCCTCTCACAGGGTCCCCTGAGCACAGCAAGGAGAGATTCCTGCGTGCAGAGCCAGGAGTAAGCCCGGCCTGAGCACCACCAGGGGTGGCCCAAAACCAAAGGAAAAGGAAATTCTTGTTAAAAGTTCTCATTCTTGAGTCAGAAAGAGAGGGACAGACATGGAAGAGCTGCACTCATTTGTGGAGTATAGAATAACATCACATGAGGCTGACACCCAAGGACAGTAGATACAAGGGCCAGGGGGATTGCCCCATAGTTGGAAGACTGCTTCATGAGCGGAGAGGAGAAGGCAGATGGAAAAGAGAAGGGATCACTAAGAAAATGATGGCTGGAGGAACCATTTGGGATGGGAGATGTGTGCCGAAAGTAGATAATGGAACAAACATGATGACCTCTCAGTGTCTGTGTTGCAAGCCATAGTGCCCAAAAGTAGAGAGAGAGTATGGGGAATATTGTCTGCCATGGAGGCAGGGGGAGGGTGGGAAAAGGGGGTATCCCGGGGATATTGGTGGTGGGGAATGTGCACTGGTGGAGGGATAGGTGTTTGATCATTATGTGATTGTAACCCAAAGATGAAAGCTTGTAACTATCTCACAGTGATTCAGTAAAAATAAAAAATAAATAAATTTAAAAAATTTTTTTAAAAAGAATATTTGCCTCCAGATTTTAAAAAAAAGTTCTCATTCTTAACCTCGGGATGAGAAATGTTCTTCTAAAGAGTCTAGAAGGAATGTCCCTTCTCCCGTAGTTGATGTGGTTGCACTGACGGGCCCACACACTCGGCTGTGGTGTGTGTACTCTGCAGGGGTCACATACCTGGTCACGGTGCACAAGAGATTGTGCACTTTGAGGCCCAAACGTCACTGCCACCAGGTCATACCTGGCACGTGGGCTAGTGCTGGGGATCAGACTCAGGGCAGCGTGTTGGCGGGGCAGACACTGCACCACCGGGCTCGCCCCAGGCCCCGGGAGGACTAGTTACTTTGTGGACAAGGTGTGGAAAGTAACAGCGTGTCTCAGAGAGCACTGTCAGCAGATGGCTGTTGGAGAGGGCCCACAGGTTTGAAAGAACGTACAACCTCCTGAAGACTGCAGGGGTTTGAAATGCCCTTGCCCTTCTGAGGGTGGTTTGCTATCAAGAATCATGCAGGAATGCATAATTCTGAAGGAATGTTTATCTAAAGCCAGTGTTGGCCAACTGTTGAGTAACTCACGTGTCCTCACGCCCAGTCTGCCTCTTAGTGCTTAAGGTAGCCTTTTGCAACTAGTGGCAGGTGGAAACTTACTTGTATCTCAAATAGAGCATACGCACTTTATCCAGTCCTGACTCTAGCCCCCCTTTAAGTTTGTGTAATTTTAAACATAGTTGATATGGATGTACTTTAATTATATATCAAGTCCTGATCCTGTCATTAGCTAGTTTGTTCTTTCTGACCCTGGGTAGTACTTGCAGGGAAAGTTCTCAAGCAGCCTCAGTGGTAGGTCCTTGGAAACTGCGTCACAGTAAGAGACATGGAGAAGTCACCTTTCCCGCAGGCTCATTGTAAACTAGAATTCAGTTTCTCCGGCACATTCCCGGTCACGGGAAGAACCACTTCACTGTGCAGTGAAGACTGGCTCAAGTCCTCCTTCATTTTCCAGCCTGCTTGTTCTCATTCAGCCTCAGAAGCGCTTGGCTGCTGTGACAGCAGCCTCGGGGGCCCGAGACGGGAGCCAGGCCTGGACTGGATGCCCTCCTGCCTCACTAGCACGGGGACAGCGGGCACACCAGGGGCGTGTGTAACCCTCGGGGTGTGGCGGGACTCACTGCATAGTCGGGGTTGGGGTGGGGCGCGTGTGTGGCCTCCAGACGGCTGCCCTGCCTGTGAGGCTCTCTCTGTTCTGTTCCACGGAAGGAGACGTGCTGCGGTGGGAACAGGCCCCTGCTTCTGTGTGGATGCACGCAGGAGGCAGGCGAGCGGCAGTGCCCTGCCCTTGCTGTTTCTGCCCCATCCACTTACCAGCCGGCAGCAGCGTGCTGTCACCGGAACATAGTTAGCATGTGCTTATTTCCGTTAGGGTGATGCCCCTCGCCAGGAGGCCTAGAAGAGCTTTGTATGTCTCAGTTGGTTTTTTTTTTTTTTTTTGGCTCATGCACTCAGGAATTACTCCTGGCAGTGCTCGGGGGACCATACAGGATGCCAGGGATTGAACCCAGGTCAGCTGTGTGCAAGGCAAATGCCCTACCTGCTGTGCTATCGCTCCAGACCCTCATTGGTTTTTCATGGCACACCTCCCGGCTGCGTGAAGCGTGCAAGTATCAGCGTGCGAGGCCCCAGGCTGGGTTCCAGGGAGGGCAGCTCCATCTCTGAGCACTGTTTTGTCTTCTAGGAATAACCGCCTTATATTCTGGACTGAAGCCCACCATGATCCGCGCATTCCCTGCCAACGGCGCCCTGTTTTTGGCCTATGAATACAGCCGGAAGCTGATGATGAACCAGTTTGAAGCATCCTGAAGCGTTCCAGGCGGTCCGTGATCCAAGCACAGACATTTGATCTCAGGGTTTCATGAAGTGCAAGACCAATGTGGAGTGACTTTGATTTTAGAGGGAATTATTTTTTTTTGTCTTTCTTCCCCTTAATCGTAGACTTTATAAAAGGACTGCTAATACAAATATATAAAATTTGTGCCCACAATTGTGCTGCAGTAGAAAAGTTGGCTGCTTGTGGCCTTGCTGGGATATACAGGCTAACCACTGGCCCTCGGAACCTAATCTGAGTTATAGCTGTGTCAGGTGTTGGCCTAAACTTGTGCCTGTACATGCAGTTTGAATGGCTCTGGGTTGTGGGGGAAGCCCCGTTGGTTCCACACTTAATCCCACACCTCATGAGGTAACATCCCAGAGATTACCATGTCTCATGAAGACGGTTGCAAAGGATTGCCTAACCCATTCCGGGTCTCGTGTTTCTTTTTAAAATCTGAACATGCGTGTGATACTAAATGGTGTTTTTTTTAGAGTTTCCTTGTGGTACTTTAAGTCTGAAACATCTGCCTGGATTTAAAGAGGAGGAGTCAGCTGTGTACTGATGTGTGTCCCGTGTTCTCCATCTCAGTCTTGGAGCAGGGGTCCTGGAACTCTCCACGACGCTCTGCTGTTCAAACAGCACCCTGCTTTTTCTGGCGGGATTGGATTCCACCAGATCAGAGCATCACACTTTTTGGACAAGAGTGTGGCCTTCACTGCCAGCTCCCCCTTCCCTCTCCCCAGCACTTCCCCAGTTCTGGGGTTCAGGTTGACGGAGTGGGAGGAGGGAGGTGGCAGGGGAGGGGGCTGAAGACCCTCACAGCTGATAGCCCTTACCTTGTTTCTGGGGCTCGGGACCCCGTGGGGCTCCTCTGGGCTGGGCTCATTGCCGCCACCAACTTGTGACCCTTCTGGGGCGTGGCATGCCAAAGCCAGGAGGAGCCCCTGCTTCCTGTCTGGGGGACCGAGGGGCAGTGCTCAGGGCCAAGGTCTGTCCCCTGAGAACTAAACACACACTCGTGTCCGTCCCCCACCGAGCGAGGTCGGCGCTGACCCACTCTGAAATGTACCTCGTGGGGAGGGGGCTCTCCGCAGCTCTCTGCGTCTTCCGTTTGGTCCTGGTACCGAGGAAATTTTAATGATGACTCTTTGTAGCGTGTGAATTTATAAAGCAATGAAATCAAAGTGATTTTATGAAGCGTTTAATAAAATAATTTTTATCAAACCTCTGCCTGACAGTAGCAACAAAGAAATCTCTGGTCCGTGTGCTTCTCACGTGTGGGGGTGGTGGCTGCTCTTCTGGCCCACAGGGTGGAATGTGAGCGGGTTCTCTTGTCCCCCTCTTCTGCGAGTACCCTCGGTCCAGGCCACTCCCGGATGGGCAATGGCTGCCCCCGGAGTGGTGCTCCCAGACCGAGCGCCGTGCTCTCCCCCCAGCTCTGCCCTGCACAGCGGCCCTGTGGCAACCAGCCCATTGTAGGAGCAACACAGACAGGGTGGGTGGGGCAGAGGCTGGCACTGAGGGCTGCAGAGCTGTGGCTCCTGCCCGCTTGCCCTTCCTGGGAAGAAACGTCATTCCTCTGCCCTTTCTCTCCAGCACTTCCAGCCTGGAGCTCTGAGTGGGGCTTAGTGGCGGCCAGCAGGGAGTCGAGGTGAAACGGTGAACAGAAGGGAGGGTGCCGGGGAGGAACCGAGACCTGGCCCAGGGGAGTTCTCTCTTCCTTCTGTTGGCTTGAGTCATGGTTCAGAGTTTGGGTACAGTGGATATAGCTTTTCTGACATTCCTCCAGGCACAGTCCAGCAACTGGAAATGCTATGTTTAAAGAAACCCCACTGTGCTTGCAACACTAAGTCAATATCTCTAGCGCGAGAAGATGAGTTATTTGAAGTCCTTGCTAAGAACCAGTTGTGAGATACGTTGAAGAATTCAGGAGGGTCTGCTGTGGGGAGTTTTGCTTTTTCTGGTCAGTGAGACTCCTGGATATACAAAATCATTTTATTGTAGGTAAGTTGACACAAATGCACATTCTCTACATAACTACACTTATGAAAATTGAGCCACAATAATTCTTTCTCTACTAGGTTCTGGATGTGATGTGACTGACTGGGCAAAATACCATTGTTTAAAATAAAAAAAATTTTTTTTTTGTTTTTAAATATTGACTATTTTTATTCCAGGTCACTGTCACTGTCATCCCATTGCTCATCAATTTGCTCAAGTGGGCACCAGTAACATCTCCATTTTGAGACTTGTTACTGTTTTTGGCATATTGAATATGCCATGGGTAGCTTGCAAGGCTCTGCTGTGCAGGTGAGATACTCTAGATAGCTTGCTGGGCTCTCTAAGAGGGACAGAGGAATCCAACTCAGGTTGGCTGCATGCAAGGCAAATGCCCTATGGCTGTGCTATCACTCCATCCCTGATTCCAGGTAGTATATTCTATTTAGGAAAACCGGGATTGTGAAATTATGATACAAATTGCTAGAGTAGTCTTAGAAAAGTGATTCATGTTGAGTTCTAGGCCCTAAAAAATAAAAGTTCTTTTTTGTTAATTTTTAAAAATTTTAAAATGGCAGAGAGTGTCTTGCCCGCATGCCTGGCTGTCTTCCCCGGGGCCCCTCGGAGGGGATGGGCTCCAGTTTCCCTCCCCACCCCGAGCAGAGCTCCCGGCGGCTGAAGACCACTGGAACTTAGCTACAGCCATGCTCGAGGCCCCTCTCCACACATTCGGACAGGCCTCACACATGAAGGTACAGGCAGAGGAACCCAGGTGTGTGTAATTCCATCAACGGTCAGCACCCAGAGACTTTTGAGAGAAACTGGGAAGCTTCTGAGAGTTTCCTGCCCACATGGGACAGCCTTGCAAGCTTTCCATGGTGTATTCATATGCTAAATCCAGTAACAAACTGGATCTCATTCCCCTGACCCTGAAAGAGTCTCCAGTGCGACATCGTTGGGAGGGCCGGGCCAAGAGAGACTTCTACGATCTCAGGGAAAGGACGAATGGAGAGGTTACTGAGTCCACTCGAGAAATGGACGATTAATGGGGATTTCATGATTCGTGATTTTAAAAATTTTAGTGTAGGAGTTACCAACTATTCAGCTATTGATTAGGCTGATTGAATCCAGCATGGATAATAAAAGTTCTTTTTTTGTGAGCAAACCCAGAGGGAGGCAGTAGCTCGTGAATGCCTGAGGTTTCAGTGCACTCTGGGGAATCAGAGGGGACCTCTGACTGCAGTCTCGGTGCTGGGGTGAGAGCTCCGAAGGCTGCAGTGCCCCCTGGCATGCAGGGGGCCCGAATTCATCCCTGGCACTGGCTGTGGCACTGCTGGCCCCCAGCCCTGAAACACTGACCTGACCCCCAAGCTGGACCAAGTCTCGCTTGGAGTGGCAACCCAGCCCCCTGGGAGGACCCCGCCCCCCAGCCCCAAGACAGGATGCCCAAGAATGGGCCTTTCTCTGTGGGCCAGTGCTGAGGGGCGGGGCTCTTCACAGGGGCCTCACTGGAGGCTCACCTGAATCCCCGCAGTCTGGTTACTGCTGCTGGGCCTTCAGGGATAAACCGTCCAGCCTCTTCTGCCACAGCACGTGGCCCGTGACCCGCAGGAACCGGACTAGAGCTCTGATGTGGGAGGAACTCAGAAGCAGGCTCTGCCAGGACCTTCCAAGGCAGGCTAAGTTGGGGAAGTAGATAGAGGCGCTTGTCAGGGAAACAAAACCACTTCAGTGGCGCTGCTGTCCTGGCAGCTGATGCCTCTTGTGGGGTCTTTTGGAGGGCAAATAAAGGTCACCTGCACCCAGGCAGCCCCCCATGGCTGCAAGCATCCTCAGCCTTCGTGACCTCAGCTTGGAACTCCATTCCCCCCTGTGCCACCTTGGTGCCCACCAGCTCTTCTCTAATCGAAGTTTTGCCCCAGGTGCCCTTAAAAATATGTGCTGAGGCCACTGCGCCATTCTGAGCTGCCAGGCTGGGTGGGTCACGCAGAGCTGTTGGATCGGAGAGGCCTAGCCCAGACTCTGCCTCCACTGAGAGAGTGAGCTCTCTGTCCTGCACTGGGGCTCAAGAGTTGAGAGTCTGGACAGAAAGAGGAAAAATCATTTAAACGAGGACAATTTCTGTTAGGCTCAGAGAGACCTGCTTTCAAGGGCAAGTGCGGCCTTTAGATACACTGGCAGTAAAGTGACTTAACACAACAGCAGGTCTGCTCCCTGCCAGGACCACCAGCACTTAAAGTCAAAAGGGACTTGACTTCGCAGTGTTGGTTGTGAGCAGGTGAGTTTTAAGACAGTGTCTTGCAGGAGCAGAGTGATAGTACAGTGGGTAGGGTATTTACCTGGCATGTGGCCACCTGGGGTCAACACCCAACATAGTCCCCAGAGCACTGCCAGGAGCAATTCCTGAGGGCAGAGCCAGGAGTAACCCTGGGGCAGCACCAGGTCTGGCCCCCAAACAAACAAACAAACAAACAAAAAAACCAAAGCAAAGCAAAACAAAACAAAAGCAAAATAGTACCTTGGGTGGGCTGGAGAGACAGTACAAGGGGTAGGTGCCTGTGTTGCTCATGGGTGACCGTGGCTCAATCCCCAGCACCCCATGTGGTTCCCTGAGCACCACCAGGAGTAATTCCTGAGTTCAGAGCCAGAAGTAATCCCCTAGCATTGCCAGGTGTGACCCAAAAGGAACAAAAAATAGTATCTTGGTCGTATAGCCATAACGTGCTTGCTTTGCAAAACCCTTCTTAAGATCGTAGATTTGAGGGGCCTGAGAGACAGCACAGAGCTAAGGTGCTTGCCGTGCATGCTGCTGACCCTGGTGTGATACATGGTGCCTTGAGCACCCACAGGAGCCATCCCTGAGCACAGAGTTAGCCCTGAGCACAGAGGAATGTGGCCCAATGCTCTCTTCCCCTGAAATGAAACAGTCACCCTACAACTCTCGGAAAATATTTCTGTGGTCTTCACAATGTTATACAACGGAAGAAATCAATGAGGATGTTTATCCTTCATGTTTACCGGAGAAGAAAAGAGAAAAGGAATCTGAAATCGCAGATGTGAAAATGCAGGGATACTTGGTTTTCCAAAAATACACAAGTAGTGTAGTGGGGGAAAGACCAATGGTCAGATATCTCAATTCTTTTCATATGAAAGTTTTATTTCAAAGTTCATTAATATCCCTGTGTTTTGTGATCCAAATCTCAGACAAAAACTTTTCATGTACGTTCCTTAAAAAAAAAAAAAAAAAAACCACTGACATCTCCCTGGTATATATTTAACAGATTTCTCAAGAACATATGTACAGATGTGAGTATGTCATGAAGGGTGCCAGTTCAGGAGGGAGGAGTAAGAAGCTGGGGCGGGGTGGGGGGAAGAACATGATTCTACCCTACAGGGGAACTACACTAACTCAGCTATGCCTTAATGGACTGATTGTCAAAGTAGACCTCAACAGCAAACTCTGGTCGGTAAACTTTCCATGTCTTTGGTTTATGGGGATTGTCCAAATCATTTCTTGAAAGATAAAGCCTAGAACAGAACAAAGGGAAATCATTAGCTTTTATCTTGGAATGAAGAGGAAGGGGGGGGGCAGGCAGGCAGCTTTGGTGGGGTTCTAAAGCATCACTTATGGCCCTAGTTATCAAAGACCCTGGCAGCGTCTCAGCCCGAAGAGCCAACTAACTCTCTCAGTTCCCGAGTGAGACACAAAGACTCTTCATCTCCAGTAACAAACATCAGTGGCAACATGGTGCTGGCTCTTGTGAGACTTTCTGCGAAGAATTGGTGATATCTGGGTTGACAAGCATTTTTGTATGTCACAGAACATAGAGATGCTAGATACAGAATAGGAAATGGAGGGCTGGGGACACAGTAAAGGGGCCAAGTCACATTGTCAACCTGTTTGGAACCCCAGCACTGCACACGTTACCCTGCCCAACACCAGGGCTCACTTCTGAGCACAGAGCCAGGATAGTGTACTGTCGTTCCAGCCCCAATACTCCTTCAAAATAGCAAACCCTGGGACTCAGGAATGAGTTTCCAGATATAACCTAGCAGGTCTTTTGGAATCATGAGCATCAAATATTTCAAAATGTATCCTAATTTAGTGATCAGGAAATCCTTTTCAAATGTTAGTTTATATATGATTTTTTAGCTGTTAAAAAACGACTTGTTAATTAGTGTGTCTGATAATTGCTTCCCTATAGAGATGAGAGTGTCAACTGCATTTGCTTAATTTTGGTGCTAGGGATCAATCCTGAGCCTCATACATGCAAAACAAGCCCCCCACCACTGAGCTACTAGGGTTTTTAATTAGCTGTACTTCCTATATGCTGTCTTACTTTGGCATAGCATTTGGTCATCAATAAATTAACACATAATAAAGACTTGTCATACTCAAAGTGTGTAACAGATTCTTATTAAACATCAATGAGATAAATTTATTGCAACACTCAAAATCTGATAATTAAATACATTTTAGCTTTGATGTGTTTCTATGCCATGAACCTTAAGGATAATACAACAGTGGGTCTTACTTAAGAATGGCCATATTTTTCTGAGAACCGAGGGGGTGAGAGGTGCTTGGAGGGGACCTTGAGACCGTGGTGGAGGCCAGCTGACACACAGGTTGGTGCTGGACCTTTGTGTTCATGAAACTCTTATGTTAATAGTATTGTAAATCATGCTGCTTCAATAAAACAAAAAACAAATCTGGAAATTTTATGTTTGAAGAAATAACAGCCATATTTAAAATAACCAGATTAAGATGAGTAAAGGAGTGAAAGTATATTTTTTGTTTGTTTCTATAAATTGATTTTATGGCAATAAGAAAAATACCTGTATTCTATATTAGATAAATGTTGAAGATTAAGTTGTTCCTACTGGATTACATCATAGACATACCTGTTATTTTGTATAAAAGATGTATGGAACCAAAAGAAAAATGCGCAGTTATCATAGTATGTAGGAATATTCTAAAAAAAAAACACATGTTTTTAAAGAAAAAGATTATTTTCCATAGTAAAACTGACACCAAAACCATTACAAAATCATTACAAAGAACTTTAAATTCCTTTCCTTATTCAGACAATTATATAATTAAATGTATGGCACGTACAGGTCTATAACACTCCAGTTTAGACAGAAAGAAAATGCTGTTCCTTCCTCTTGCAATTTCTATCAGAATTTTCAAGGAGATTTTTTTGGTATTCATGACAGACTTAGACACTGGTCTTTTAGCCTGTTTTAGGTAGTGCTGAACAGAATCTACTAAGCATTGGCACCTTCTTATAACCAAGTGTATCATCCATTCAACAACGTATTCATTCTACACTGGAAAGATAGCTATCACTATTGATGATGGAAATACCTAAAAGCCTTAAGTGCATTCATCTCATGATCCTTGACAATGCATAGGGCAAATTTTAACAGTGTCCACTGGGCAAGTGCCCCTTATACTAGTGGTTCTGCTCACTGACTGAGAAAGAACTCCACTGGCTCTAGAGGACATACCATCAATATGGGTTGGATCAAGGTCACTTGCTTCAACACCTTTTGATTTTTAATAGACTCTCCCCCAACAGGAAGCAAGCAAAGGATTAAGGAGAAAATAAATTTTGACTTGGTCAGCACAATTACTTGTTAGCAGTTCTGGTTAATGATTTAATAGGAAAGTTGAAAGAATTGAGGCTTAGAATTTTGATTGTTTTTGAGCCACACTTAGCAAGGCTTAAGGGTTACTACTGACTCTGCATGCAGGACTCACCCCTAGCACTACTCAGGAGAGCATCCAGGGTGCCAGGAATCAAACCTAGTTTGAGTGTGTGCAAGGCAAACACCCCACCCGATGTACTATCTCTCCAGCCCCAAGAAATTTTTAGTGTACAGAATAATACTAAGACATTTTAATGACTGGTCAACATACATTACAAATACATGATATTAAGAATAATGACAATTACTTCAATATTTATGAAGTAATGTCAGATTAAAGCTATAATGTATTACATATCAATTCAAAAGAAAGTAAGTCTGTTTAATTATAGAAAGGACTGATTTTAAAGATATGAAACAAAGATGTGACCATTATTGTTCCATAAACAGATCTTTTTTTTTTAATCTTAAAAAAAGTTTATGTGGGGCTGGAGCAATAGCACAGCGGGTAGAGCATTAGCCTTGTACTCGGCCGTCCCGGGTTCAATTCCCAGCATCCCACATGGTCCCCTGAGCACCGCCAGGAGTAATTCTTGAGTGCATGAGCCAGGAAGTAACTCCTGTGCACCACCAGGTGTAACCCAAAAAAGCAAAAAAAAAAAAAAAGTTTATGCAACTTTTATTGTGCAATTTTTTTCTCATTTAAAAATCAACACACAAAAAGTGCACAAGGGGCTGGAGTGATAGCACAGCGGGTAGGGCGTTTGCCTTGCGCGTGGCTGACCCAGGTTCGAATCCCAGCATCCCATATGGTCCCCTGAGCACCGCCAGGAGTAATTCCTGAGTGCAGAGCCAGGAGTAACCCCTGTGCATAGCCAGGTGTGACCCAAATAGCAAAAAAAAAAAAAAAAAAGTGCACAAGAAAAAATAACCCAAATGAGGGCTGGTGAGATAACTCAAACGGGCAGAGCACATGTGAGCACATGTTTGGTATGCACGAGGCACTGACTTTTATCCCTGGCACTGCATGGGTCCCCAGCCACCACACTAGGTGTAAATAGAACAACAACAACAACAAAAAAAAAAAACAAACATAAATGAAAACCCCCAAACTAAGCAAAAAAACCCCAAAGAAAACAAATCTGAAAAATGAGCAAAATTTCAAAAACTTCAATGTTCTCTAATTAAAAAATGATCTGACTTGTTTTTCTCTCCATCTCAGCTTGGGGATGACATCTTCTATCATGTATATTGTGGAGAACCTTAGGAAAGGACACAGCAAACTGGAGTTACTCAAAGATTAGACAGGCACACTGCCATTCTTGGTTACTCACGGAAGAAGAGCGGAATTTCACTTTCACATCATCGTACAGAGGTGGACAGCTCTGTAGCTTAATTATCACTCTGTCTGTCTCAGCATCATGATATATCTGTGTGTGGACACAAAGAGTTCAGACAGCTGGTCATGTGCCAAGTGTAACAGTGAAGTTCGTGTTTCCTTATCGTGGTTTTTGATATGCCCAAAGATTTCTTGTTTTCATAGCGCTACCTATACTACACATGTAAATAAATGTTGATAGTTATTTGATGAATTTCTCTGTGCAAGTTTTCTTGGAACAGGGACTGGGCCACACCCAGCAGTACTCAGGGGACCAAGTGGTGCTTAGGGTCAACCAGGGCTGGACATGTGCAAGACAAGCACCTTGAACCCTGTCTTCTTTCTGCGGCCCCGGTTATAATTTTTTTTTTTTTTTTGCTTTTCGGGTCACACCCAGTAATGCACAGGGCTTACTCCTGGCTCCTTTACTCAGGAATTACTCCTGGCGGTGCTGGGGGACCATATGGGATGCTGGGAATCGAACCCGGGTCAGCCACGTGCAAGGCAAACGCCCTACCCGCTGTGCTATCACTCCAGCCTTCCCCCCCCCCGCCCCGTTATACTTTTAAAGGGCTAATAATGTGTTTGAGAGGAGGACACTTGAAAATCAAAATATTGAATATTCTCTTAGAGCTTAAAAAAATTACTGTTGAATATGTATCACCTGGTTTTCATGTGATGGGAACACATCAAGAAGTTTAATTTTTAAGTTTGCGTTCACATTCAAACAGCACTGGATGATTGACCAACCATGTTGGCCTGGTTCATGGCCCTGTCTATGCTAATAGGGTGATCAAAGATAGACCAAGTATCTGGAGTGAATAACTTTGCAGCTAGACTAAGTATTTCTTTGTTCTTGATTCATCCTTGAACAATGGGGCATCCATGATGAGAAGGGTCTGTGTGAGGCCCTGTGGTAAATGCAGCAAAGGGAGGGTGTGATTCGGTTGATGTTTCAGAGTCATACACACAGGAACAGAGAGAGAATGACAAGTGTCCAGCAGTCTGAGGAAGAGTGAGTGGGCAGTTGCGTGCTGTGGAGGGGCTAGGGGAGTAAGAAAGCTTTACCTTTGCCGAGGAAGCAGTCACTTCAGTGGGCAGGGAAGGGTTTGTTATAATGAAGTGAAGGGTTTGTACAACTGAACTAAGAACCCAGATAAGGGCAGCATCAGGGAGGGAGGAGATGCCAGCAGAACCAAAAAGAATCCCTGAGTGTGCCATGTTCCAGTCTACTTGGAATGAGGTCTGTATGGTTTTTAAATTTTTTCTGGCTTTTTTGGGTCACACTCAGCGATGCTCAGGGGTTACTCCTGGCCATGCTTGGGGAACCATATGGGATGCCAGGGATGGAACCCAGGTCGGCGTACGCAAGGCCAACACCAACCCACTGTACTATAGCTCTGGCTCCCTGAAGGCCAAGTTACTGCTGGAAGTAACCCGAGGCATTACAGGGCAGTGTCTCGCGAGTTCAAGAAAGAAGAATGAAGCTGTTGAACAGAGTGCAGCAGGACCCTACATATTGCATTGAAAAAGAGGAGAGAAAAGGTCCGACCATCATAGAAATGGGTAGCATGAGCAGAGTAAGTCGGGAAGGAGGTAGTAGTGATGGGAACAGAAAAAATGACAAGAGATAATGAACAGACATGTAAAAAGTATAACGACCATGAACTGGATTTAGAGCGGGTGGGGCCACGGCAAAGAACAAATCAGAGTCATAAAATCGTAGGACTGGAATGAGAGGTGCCTGCAGGGGCCTCTGAAGCAGCAGAGGAAAAGCCATGTGAGAAACTGGGATCGACACGTGTGGCACAATGTTGAAGCAGAGACTGGCAGGGGTGTGATTCCTGCCTCTAACACACAGCAGATACTCAGGAATATGTTTGTAGAGGATGAATGGGAAACAACCACAGTATAAGGCAGGGGGATGAGTGAGTGAAACCAGGATTTGTGCGTGTAGGGTGCTAGGTACAGAAATTCCAGAATTCTGCCTGGGTGAGTACCTACAGTGGGGAAAGGAATAAATATTGTTGGAGAGGAGGTAGCAAAAGTAAAGACAAGATCCCGAGGGCTTTTTGTTTGTTTGTTGTTTGAATTCTCCTTCCCTTCCTCCTTGGACTACAGTCACAGCACACTTGATTGTGTTTCTCACAGCCTGGGCTGGGTCCCATCGGGACTTGCACTACTAAGATGCTGGGCTCACACAGCTGGTCAGAGGGTGGCGCTGCACCTGCTGAAGTGTGCTGCTACCGGGTTGCATCTTTAGTGGTGGCTGCGTGAGGATCTCAGGCAGCAGTTTCTAGGCAGGAATAGCAGGGCTGCGTGGTTCACGCTTGGCGCATGTGGGCAGCTCTGCAGATTCACCTTGAGGCTTTCTGCTCTCAAGACAGGCACTTCTGCCGCTGAACTCTCCTGGATTCCCCGAGACAGGATTTATGTTTCTTATACCTATGAAGGCACAGCGGGTAGGGCGTTTGCCTTGCACGCAGCCGACCCGGGTTCAATTCCTCCATCTCTCTCAGAGAGCCCAGCAAGCTACTGAGAGTATCCTGCCCACAGGGCAGAGCCTGGTAAGCTACCCGTGGCATATTCGATATGCCAAAAACAGTAACGATACTTCTCATTCCCCTGACCCTGAAGGTAACGATAGTTCTCATTCCCCTGACCCTGAAGGAGCCTCCAATCGTTGGGAAAGATGAGAAGGGGAGGCTGCTAAAATCTTAGGGCTGGGAGGAATGCAGACGTTACTGGTGCCCGCTTGAGTAAACTGACAAACAACAGGATGACAGTGATACAGTGACACCTATGAAGGCACAGCGGGTAGGACGTTTGCCTTGCACGCAACCAACCCAGGTTTGATTCCTCTGTCCCTGTCAGAGAGCTCGGCAAGCTACAGAGATTATCCCGCCCGCACAGCAGAGCCTGGCAAGCTACCCGTGGTATATTTGATATGCCCAAAACAGTAATAACAAGTCTCACAATGGAGATGTTACTGGTGCCTGCTCGAGCAAATTGATGAGCAACGAGATGACAGTGCTACAGTGCCACATGAAGAAAGTTTTCCTGTGGCTTCAGAAAAGGTTTGTAGTTTTGGGCATTTCTTTAACATTTAAGAAAACAATGCACAGTGCAATAGCAAAAGCAAACAAAACAATGACAACAAACACCCCAGAAAGTCCCATTAAAGATAGACAGAAGAGGCATTTTTCCCCCAAAGCAGACATATCAACAGGTGTGAGAAATGATGCTCAACATCACTCATCACTGAGAAAAATGCCAACCAAGCCCACCAAGAATGACTGCTTCGCTCCTGTCAGAATGGCAACTATAAAAAGGCAAGAGGCTCAGCTGCTAGCAGGGAGCCTTTGAGCACTGCTGGCGGGAATGAAAATTGGTGCACAAGAACAGAGTACTAAGGTCACTAAAAAAGTTAAAAATAGGACCATGGATAGAGTGTCCTGAGTTCTCTCTGGTACCTCATGCCCAAAACATTGCTAGATACAGAAATAGCCAAATTGTCCCTGGATAGATGAATGAATAAAATAATATTGTATAGACAAAAAATAGGTAATTACCCAGTCACAAAAATGAATGAGGGCCAGAGCAATGGCACAGCGGGTAGGGCACTTGCATGTCATTTGCTTGTGGCCTACCTGGGTTCGATCCCCTGCATCCCATGTGGTCCCCCTGAGCACTGCCAGGAGTGATTTCTGAGTACAAAGACAGGAGTAAACCCTGAGCCTCGCCAGGTGTGACCCAAACACCAATAAATAAATAAAAAAATAAATAAGAAGAAAGAAGAAGAAGAAAAAGAAGAAGAAGAAGAAAGAAGTCATTTGTGACAACACAGATGGACCTTGAAGGCATCTGGAATAAGCCAGAAGAAAAAGGAAAATGCAGTACATCTCACTTAATATATAGAATTTTTGTTGGTGGTTGGGTTTTTTGGGGGAGAGGGTCACACCTGGCAATACTCAGTTGTTACTCCTGGCTCTGCACTCAGGAAGTACTCCTGGCACTGTGCGGGGAACCATATGGGATGTTGGGGATTGAACCTGGGTCAGCCGCATACAGGGCAAACGCCCACCCCACTGTACTATTGCTCTGGCCCCTGTTGTTGTTAAATCAAGCACAGATACAGAAAACAGGTGGTATTTGTCAGCAACGTGTGTGTGTGTGTGTGTGTGTGTGTGTGTGTGTGTGTAGGGGAGAATGAAATGGGTGGAAAAGGTAAAAAAGATACAAACCATAAACTTGAATTTTAAAATAACTAAATCATGGGAGTTAATGTAAGCTGACTATATTTAATAATATTGCATTACATATTTGAAAGTTGCAAAAAATTTCTCAGCACAAGGCAAAAACTTAGAAACTGTATGCTAATATCTGTATGTATGTATCTGTATGCTAACAGATGCTAACGAGTCTCTTGTGATCATTTTGAACTGTGTTAGTGTATACAATAACATGCTCCAAAATGATCGAGTCTCTATGCTCGCACCCAAAACTGCTGTAAGTCAGGTTCATCGTAGCTCACTTAGAAAACCAGCATGACACATGACAGCCTGCCCCCACTGCTTGGGGCCTTCCCCAGCGCGCTGTTCCTCATGCACAGTCCCCCTGCTCCTCGGAGCTGGAGTTTCGCAGGACACTGCTGGGTCTCTCCAGGGGGTGACACCATGGGGGGGGGGGTGACACCATTCAGCGGTGATGAAACACTGGGGCTAATAGCAGTCTCAGTCCAACAGGGGCCCTTCCCATGTGATATCTTAAAGAAAGGAATTTCTAGGGGGAGGGGCCCTGAATGGTTTTCTTTTTTTCTGAAAAGGGAGCTGAAAACTTTTCTGAAAAGTTTGGAACTCTGGGAGATTCCTGGATTCCAGTCCTGATTTTGAGAAATATGCACTTTACAGTTTCCTAGGCTTTACAGTTTCAGGCTCATTGAAGTTTAGAAAGCTGTGTTAGATGACAAAGAAGAAATATTGAGAAAAAAGACCAACTATGAGTTTAAAACTCTGGTGGATTTGTGGGAGTTGTGCAAGAGTGAAAAGGCAAAACAAACATTCCAACCTCGAACTGTATTCTGGAAAATGCCCTGGAAGCAACTCTTCCTAACAAGGAGGTTACTTTAGGCTCTGCCTTATAGCGGAAACGGGTGAGCAATGGTGTGGGGAGGTCCACATGCTGATTTGACACTGAGATTAAAAAAAAAAACACCTGGATTTTCAGCTCCAGGTGAAAATCTTACCTTACAGTTTTTGGAAGAAGAACAGGAAAAGACAACCTTTTTCTCCATTATTATCTGTAGTTTTAGATCACTTCCATTGCCTTTTCCAACACCTAAATAAAATAAGAAAGTTAGACTGGTTAGGAAAAAGACCGAAATGTCTCACCCATTAGAAAAGAAAAAAAAATCATTCCAACTGTTTGTCAACTCAGACTCAGTAGGGGTTTTGTGAGGCCTTTGTCGTGAAAAGAAAGGCTTTCAACATACCTTTGTCTCTGAAAGCAGAATTCCTAAGTGTGGAGATTTTTTTTTTTTAATGTCATAAAGTTCATATTCTAAGACTTGAAATCTCATTACTTCACCTTTTTAGAAAAAAAATCAGAGAAGTGACAAGCAAATTTTCTTGCTAAGGAGTTGCTCTGATAGTTTAATAATAGTCTAAATTCACCTTGTCCTAATTTAATCCTGGCTCCCAGTACCAGCACGGGATAAAATGCTGGATAACTCCTTCCAAGCTTCTCTGTGGTATTTATTACATATTTAAAGACAAAGGTTTCCACATGCAAAAGAATGGGCTTAGACCTCGACCTGACACCATGCACAAAAGTCAGATCAAAATGGATTAAAGACCTCAATATCAGACCACAAACCATAAGGTACATTGAAAACAAGGTCAGCAAAACCCTCCATGATATTGAAGATAAAGGTATCTTCAAAGATGACACGCAACTGGCCAACCAAGTGGAAACAGAGATAAACAAATGGGACTACATTAAACTAAAAAGCTTCTGCATCGCAAAAGATACAGTGACCAGAATACAAAGACAATCTACAGAATGGGAAAGGATATTTACACAATAGCCATCAGATAAGGGGTTGATATCAAGGGTATATAAAGCACTGGTTGAACTCTACAAGAAGAAAACATCCAACCCCATCAGAAAATGGGGCAAAGAAATGAACAGAAACTTTCCCAAGGAAGAGATACGAATGGCCAAATGGCACATGAAAAAGTGTTCTACATCACTAATCATCAGGGATATGCAGATCAAAACAACCATGAGATACCACCTCACACCACAGAGACTAGCACACATCCAAAAGAACAAAAGCAACCACTGTTGAAGAGGATGTGGGGAGAAAGTGACCCTTCTACACTGCTGGTGGGAATGCCGACTGGTTCAGCCCTTTTGAAAAACAATATGGACGATTCTCAAAAAATTAGAAATTGAGTTCCCATTTGACCCAGCAATACCACTGCTGGGAATATATCCTGAAGATGCAAAAAAGTATAGTCGAAATTACATCTGCACTTATATGTTCATCGCAGCACTGTTTACAATAGCCAGAATCTGGAAAAAATCCGAGTGCCCTAGAACAGATGACTGGTTGAAGAAACTTTGGTACATCTATACAACGGAATACTATGCAGATGTTAGAAAAATGAGGTCATGACGTTTGCATATAAGTGGATCAGCATGGAAAGTATCATGCTAAGTGAAATGAGTCAGAAAGAGAGAGACAGACATAGAAAGATTGCACTCATCTGTGGAATATAGAATAACAGAGTAGGAGACTAATACCCGAGAATGGTAGAAATAAGTACCAGGAGGTTGACTCCATGGCTTGGAGGCTGGCCTCACATTCTAGGGAGAGGGCAACTCAGATAGAGAAGGGAACATCAAGTAATATGTGGTTGGAAGCCATGCGGGGGAAGGGTGATGCGAGCTGAATGTAGACTAGAGACTGAACACAATGGCCACTCAACATCTTTATTGCAAACCACAACACCTAATTGGAGAAAGAGAACAAAAGGGAATACCCTGCCACAGTGACAGGGTGGGGTGGGGGGGAGATAGGGTTGGGGAGGGTGGGAGGGATGCTGGGCTTATTTGTGGTGGAGAATGGGCACAGGTGAAGGGATGGGTTCTCGAACTTTGTATGAGGGAAACATGAGCACAAAAATGTATAAATCTGTAACTGTACCCTCACGGTGATTCACTTATTAAAAATAAATTTTAAAAAATAATTAAAAAAATAAAGACAAAGGTTTCTTGTCTTCTTTTTTTTTCAGTTCAAATAATCCTTTAGCATCTCCTTAAAGGACTCATCTCCCAAACCTCTGGTTAAGATTTACTACTCTTTCAACCCTGCACATTTCACTTATTTATGCACCGAACTAGACATACAGAGTTTATCTATCACACATATCCCAACAGGGTCCCATATTAATCATTTCTGATTGTTTATCTATTTCAAATTTTGTTGGCTTTGCTTTCACTGGCCCTACAGTAACCCTCTGTCATTAGGAATCAGGGTTTCTTTGCCTCCCTTTCCTCTGACCCATTCCAGTTGCATAACTACTATTAATATTACCAGAAATCAGAAAAAACAGAACTAAATAAAATATTTCATTTTACTATATTTTGAGGGGGATGTTCCCTGCCAATGCTTAGGGGACACACCTGGCAGTGTCGGGGTCCATAGGAAGTGCTCGGATTTTTTTTTTTGCTTTTTGGGTCACACCTGGCAATGCACAGGGGTCACTCCTGGCTCATACACTCAGGAATTACTCCTGGAGGTGCTCAGGGAACCATATGGGATGCTGGGTATCGAACCTGGATCGACCGTGTGCAAGGCAAATGTCCTACCCGCTGTGCTATCACTCCAGCCCCAGAAGTGCTGGGATTTGAACCTGGGTCGTAGTCACAACCCATGCTAAGAAAATGCCTTAACCTTCCTATTCTCTCTGGGTGTTAATATATTATCTTAATCAAACTAGTACTTATTCCACCACAAGGTTAAGTTATGTTTTTTCAGTTTAACATAATTTGAATAGGTATGCTTGTGTTTGCCAGTATATGGTAAGATACTTGACAAAATATTACCCAGGTGACAGTGACCACATATTTTTCATTTTCTTTATAGTTTTTTAAGTTTGGGACTGCTCATTTACAATGAGCATGTGTTGTTATTTTTTAATATTTATTTTCATTAGATTTTAAAAATTGAATCACAGTGAGATACACTGTTACAAAGTTGTTCATGATTGGGTTTCAGTTTCAGTTTCAGTGTTCCAACACCCATCTCTTCACCAGTGTACCTTTCCCACCACCAATGTTCCCAGTTTCCCTCCCACCAACCTCTATGGGAGACACTTTTCTTCTTCTTTTCTTCTACTTTTATTCTTCTCTCCCCCGCCACCCCCCAATTTTGGGCTTTATGGTTTGTAATACAGACACTAAAAGGTTAGCAGGTATATCTCTTTACCTACTTTCAATACTCAGTTCCTGTCAGAAATGATCATTTCCAATTATTAGTGTCATACTGGTCATTTCTCTATCCTAACTGCCCTTCATCTCCTGCCAGACAGTCTTGTGACAAGCTTCTAATTGTAGGATAGCATTGGGTTTGTCCTTTCAGCCCTGCCGCAGGGAACTTAGTTTACCTTAAAGCAATGTCCTTTCTGTATGGACACAGGAAGACAGTTAATATTATGCTCTTGTAACTTAGAGTTGATTGACTCCAATAATATTTTCTCCTGGGCATCTGCTTTCTCAGCTCAGTTGCCCTTAGTTCCTAACACTCCAAAAGCAGGGTCCCGACGAGGGGAGGAATGAACCCAGGGCAAGCTGTGAGCTACCCTGGCATCAAAATGGGCCAGGCCGAAGCACCACAATACTCAACTATAAGTTGAGAGCATGGTCATCGAAAAGTGTTGTCATTATCCAAAAGTAACAACAAGATTAGGACCCTGCTGGGGTTAGGAAGACTAACCTGGCCTGAGGACTGTGGTCTGGAATATATAGTGAATGTCCTCAGGAAGAACCAAACTTTAAGTCTGATGTATCTCTTATTGTGCTCATACAGAATGACATTGCTAGAAATATTAGAAGTAAATTTACTGTAACTATTTAAGTGGATTAATAGCTGAGGAAAGAAGAAAGTGGCACACCCTGGATGGGATCCCACTGTTAAGCGGATCTCCTAGTAATCTGGAGTGATCTCCTTAGATGAGATTTTGTTAATCTCCTGGAGGAGTGGTCTTACCCCTCTGTGTTGATTTGTTAATGTTAAACCCACCTTTGTGTCACCACCCTATGTGATTTCTATATAAACTAAGACTGTAAGAGTGGAGGGGGTCAGAGTCAGAAGTGAGAGCGAGTGGGGCTCCAGAGAGATCAGAGAGATCGGTAGGTAGAGAGATCAGAAGAGATCAGAAGAGAGATGACAGAGACAGAGAATTCAGAAGAGATCAGAGAGACACGACAGAGACAGATAGAGGTCAGAAGAGACAAGAGGAGAGACTACAGAGACAGAGATAGAGAGACAGACAGAAGATAACACAGTGGCACACACAGAAGCAGAGCACAAAGGAGTCCCATCCCGAACCGGTCCATATACAGCGGCTCAAGAACACCAAACGTGGGTTGGGGGAGAGAGACAGAGACATAGAGAGAGAGAGAGAGAAAGAGAGAGATATGCCCCGAGAGCCCACGAACACACGTCATCACACATCACCCTTCTGCTCGCGCACGTTTATATTTTTTACATCCAACCACTGACCTGTCCTCCTGACCCCTATTTGAAATAATAAAATTTGCTTATAAATGGATGGACATAGAGAATATCATGCTGAGTGAAATGAATCAGAAGGAGAGGGACAGATAATAGTATAAGACTAATATCCAAGATAAGGGAAAACAGACACACAAGGTTAAAGTAATACCCACACAGTAAAAATTTTAAAATAGGTTCAATCCCTGGCATCCATATGGTTCCCCAAGCACCACCAAGAGGACTTACCTGTCCTACAGCTCTATTTTCAGGAAAAAATTACTCACCCCAGGAAACCTATCTTTTATAAGCAAACAGAAAGCCACCCGACTGCACTTAGAGTACCACTGCACCCCAAAATGTTTCGGCACCCCACTCTGGGAAGCACTGCAATGCTGTAATTGCTACTGTTTCCAAGGAGGGCGCAGAGCAGAGCACTCTCAGATCCAGTGCAAGATGGTTTTAGAGTTGGGTTCCAATTCTTCATGGCGACTTCTTGGACCTATCTATTCCCCACCAACCCTCCGAAAAAAATAACATTAATTCAAAAAGATATCTGCATACCTGTGTTATCATAGCACTTCGAGTAGCCAAGATATGGAAACCAACAGATGAATGGATCTAGAAGTCGTGGTGTATATACACTATGGAACACTATGCAACTCTCAGAAAGGACAAAGCATGCAATTTGCAGCAGCATGGATGAAAAACTGGGGATATTATCCTGAAGAAGTCAGTCAGAAGGACCTGGTTAGGCACAGAATCATCTCTCTCCTATACGGGACTTAAAAACACACACTCATCAGATACGTACACGTTTCAGAGTGTGGTTTCTCCACAGCTTAGAAGTCAGCCTCGCATGCTGGGGGAAAAGGCAGCTCAGATAGAGAAGGGACCACCAAGTAAAGAGTGCTAGAACGGCCCGCTTGGGATGGGAAATACGGGCTGAAAGTAGACTATAGACTGAACATGATGGCCACTCAATACCTCTACTGCAAACTACAACATCCTAAAGGAGAGGGAGAGCAAAAGGGGTGGGGTGGGGGGAGGGATGCTGGGACCATTGGTGGTGGAGAATGGGCACTGGTGGAGGGATGGGCACTCGACCACTGTATAACTGAAATGCAAGCACGAAAGTTTGTAAGTCTGTAACTGTACTTCATGGTGATTTGCTAACAAAAAATTAAAAATAAAAAAAATACACATTGCAAGGTGGAAACAAAGGGCTGAAGGTAACATCATGGGAGAGTTGATCCACGCAGTTGCACAGGTGCCACGTGCCTTTGGAAAGAAGGGGCCCTTGGGGAAGGGGGGTGGGTGCACTGGTGATGGAAGGATCGGCACGAGAAACTATCATTTATAATATTGTAAATCACAGGATCTTAACGAGCAACAACAAAAACAAAGTT
Source organism: Sorex araneus (assembly GCF_027595985.1). NCBI lineage: Eukaryota > Metazoa > Chordata > Mammalia > Eulipotyphla > Soricidae > Sorex > Sorex araneus. The sequence continues at coordinate 221,480,152 of NC_073302.1, forward strand.
AATAGCCAGAGAAAGAAAAACAAAAATTCTCCATGGAGTAACTTCCCCCCATCAGTAACAGCCTCGCCTCTCACAGGGCAGCAAAGGCCGCTGGCGGGGTCAACGCAGGCATCGCAGAGCCAGGGATGGAGCCCCCACACCCCCGTGCCACACGCTCCCGGCACGCTGCCAGGGGGCCTCTGCACTGGGGAACCCCGGCCACCAGCCCCAGCACCGCCGCCCGGTGAGCCCGACCCTCCCCAGCGCGCCCGGCACCACATCCCCCGCGCGCTTGGCGGGGCGCACAGGGCAGTTCCGGAGAGCGGAGAGCGGGCGCTCCGGCCCTGCCCCACAAGGCGTGCTTGGAAACCCGGACCCACACTCCCCGCAGGGCCGGTGCTCCTGGGTCCAAGTTTGTTTCTGGGACCCGAGACCTAGGGGATGTTTGTGGCTGTCCATTCCGGGCCAGCAGCAAGAGCAGGCGGACTGTGCGTGCGGGGGGAGGGGGGCCGGCGAGTAACTAGGAAACGGATTTCCTATTTTTACTAACAAGATTAGCCTATTTCTGACCATATATGCTTCCCACGGGGCACAATGATGCCTCCCTGGGGCAGGGCGCTGGAATGCTGTAGGGGTGTAAGAATCGCCCGAGATGCAGCTGGTTCCTTCTATGTTCACTTAGAGAAGGCAGATTCTCAGCAGGGCGCGGGGTCATTTTTTTTCTGAAAATGGGCAGTAGAACCAAGTAGCTTCTGTGAAAGAAAAACCAATCATTTTTCAAAATGAAAAATGGAATGAAATGTGTGGGAAACAATGTTTAGATTGTGAAGCTTGAGTGATAATCTAGCAGGTAAGGTGCTTGCCTTGCATGTGCCCCCCCCCTTCACTCCCTGGCATCCCATATGGTCTCCCACGCCCACCGGGATTGATTCCTGAGTGCAGAGCCAGGGGTAACCCTTGAGCATTGCTGGGTGTGGTCCAGCAGCTATTTTAAAAAATTCAGGTGCTATTTTGTGCCACTCCTGCTAGGCTGTCTGGACAGATGCCAGGCCCTGGCACAGGGCCCCCTGGGGAAGGTGGGTTACGCCCATCCACACTCACCTCTGCCCACCCCTCAGATGGTCCTGCTGCCCACTTCCCCAAGGGTGAGCTGTACATGGACAGACGCAGGATCGAGGCCCATCTCTCTCTCCTCTCCTTTCCCCTTTCTTTTTGGTTTTTAGGCCACACCTTGTGGTGCTCGGGTGCGGTGTGGGAGTGGACTGTGTGGGGTGTCAGGGATCCAGCCCGAGGTGGCCGTGTTCCAGGCAAGCGCCTTCACCATACACCTCTCCGGCCTTTCTTTTCCCGTATGTCCTAGAGCTGGACAATGTGCCTTTGGTGTCCCTGAGCTGTCTTCCCTGAGCAATGCTCCCCTAGAGCAGGCAAGCAGGCCACCACTGGATATAGCTTTCTTTTTTTTTTAACTTATGATTTTTTAATTATTTATTTTATTGAATCACCATGTGGAAAGTTACAGTTCTCAGGCTTATGTCTCAGTTATACAATGCTCAAACACCCGTCCCTTCACCAGTGCCCATATTCCACCACCAAAAACCCCAGTATACCGCCCACCCCCCACCCTCCCGCCCCCACCTGCGTAACTGATAAACTTCACCTCATTTTTTCTTTACCTTGATTACATTCCATATTTCAACACAAAACTCACTATTGTTGTTGGAGTTCCCCCCCCCCAAAAAAAAACAGCCCTACTGACAAGGAAGCATTTGATAATTAGTTTTCCATTGCTGAGAATGAAGAGATATGAAGTCATTTAGGTTTAGGATTTCTGTATTTTAATATTTTAGTAATTAAGTCCACGGAGATTTATGTTAAAAATTGCATCATTTCCCTTCCTGGAGCAGTATAGGACAATGGCTTAGTTCACAGTCTAGAGACATGACTGCAAGCAGTTTCTGGGACCAAAAGTAGTCTAGCTGGCCTCCAGATCGTGGTCAATTAGCAGCAAAGCGGCCGCACCAAAGTGTGGCCGCCTGGGTCGAGTCTCGGTGGAGCACGCGCCAGTATCAGCCCCGGCCCGAGACTTGGCTATAGCTTTCTTTACCTTTTCATCACACAGAGGATTGGAGACCCCACAGACCTCTGCTCTCTCACATCTCTTTCTGGGTTTTTTTGTTTGTTTGTTTTACTTTTTGGGGTTTGGGGTCGCATCAAGTAGTGCTCAGGTTTTATTCCTGGCTCTGAGCTTCCCGGCGGTGCTCGGGGGGGGGGGGCAGATGTGATGCTGGTGATTGACCTAGGGTCAACCGCATGCCAGTGTCTCACCCCTGTACCGTCTCTCAGGCCCTTTTGTATTCTCATCAGTCCTGAGCACTGTCCCTCCCGGAAGCTCTCCTCGAGTCCAGGGCAGTCGGGCCAGGTTCAGCTCCCACACTGTGGCCCCTTCCTTCGTCCACTTACTCATTCCCTTTCTCTGCTCACAGTCCGAGGGCTCTTTTTTTAAATGAAAAGTTGTATTTATTCTTTTTTTTAAATTTTATTGAATCACCATGAGATAGTTACAAGCTTTCATGTTTGGATTTTTTTTTCTTTTTGGGTCACACCCGGTGATGCTCAGGGGTTACTTCTGGCTCTGCACTCAGGAATTACTCCTGGTGGTGCTCAGGGGACCATATGGAATGCTGGGAATCGAACCCAGGTTTGCTGTGTGAAAGGCAAATGCCCTACCCACTGTGCTATCACTCCAGCCTCTCTGAGGACTCTTTAGGGACACAAAAACACCAGTGTGGGGCCAGGCCCAATACTGATCTGCTAGTTTCTACAAGTAGAATCAGGGGCAACAAAATGAAGGTGCTCTCCTGGTATTTACTGTAGCTCATTCAAGGCCATGAAGGCCGGGGAGGGTTGGGGGGGTGAAGAAAGAGTCTTGGGAAGATGAGGGGTCAAGGGTCTCTGAATGTGCAGGTGAGAGAAGACCCAGGGATGGCCCTGACGAGGCTGAACTAAGCGTGCGTCTCAGAGGGGTGGGCTTCGAGGGGCAGCGCCTCTCCCCCGGCTCCACCACTGGCTCTACCTGGAAACATTAATCTGGGTGGCAGGAGAGACAGCACAGTGGGCAGGGAGCTTGCTTGGCACGTGGCCTCCCAGCTTCAGTCCCCGCATCCCCAGGAGTGAGCCCTGAGCACAGAGCCAGGAGTCATCCTCAGCACAGCCTGGTATGGCCCCCCCAAAAAAAACAAACAAGAGAGTCCACCCAGAGCTGAGACCAGAGCAGAAGCAGGACAGGAGATGAGGGAAGGAGAGGAAAGGCCCCACGTGTGTGTGTGGGGGGGTACGGCCGAGGGCTGCTGGCGTGGCCCCAGCCCGGCTGCCTCGGGGGCCCATGGGAAAGAGTCAGGATCGTCTGTATGTGTCAGCCCCCCACCCGGGCCCTGAGAGGAATGGTCCTCAGGTCCTCAGCTGCCCAATTCTCCATGAGCACTTACCATGGATCGAGTAGATAATGAATTGCTTTATCATGAGGGTGACTATTGGAGGGAGAGTCAAGTTGTAGTCATTTATCATGGACTCAAAATAGACGACGTATCTACTCTGCAAAACGACAGAAGCCACAACTTATGTGGAGGCGGAGTCGGCCTGACAAACACAGCACCTATTAAGCAACGTGACGAAGGAGCGAATAGTGGAACTATCAGGAGACGTGTGTGTACATGTACAGCATTTCTATGTACGTCACTTCACGTCTACCTTAGGGAAAATCAACACTGAAGTCTCCACTCTTAACCTGAACCAAGTATTGGCGGGAAATGCCAGACACCAGCTCACTAGTTCGGTTGCATTGTGGTGGTCCATTGATAGTGGGGGCTCGCGCTGGTCAGCGCACCCTGAGACAGTGCTCCCCCAGCCCCCGTCCTGAGCCACAGCACTGCCCTCTCCACAAGGGTGTCAGTGTATTTCACAGCATTTCTCTGAATAGACCTGACAGCCATTTGTCATCTCTGAGTGTTATATCTTAATAATATCTAGTGTCTGGTCTAGTCCATGGTTAAGTTTTTATAATCTATTTAGTTTTGTTTGGGGGCCACACCTGTCTGTGTTCAGGGCTTACTCCCGACTCTATACTCAGGGATCACTCTGAGTGCCAGAAGGGCTCCAGGCAGGCATCGATCCTGAGTCAGCTGCATGCAAGGCACATGCCTGACCCCCTGTATTATCGCTCTTTCCCCAAATTTTCAGTCTTTTATGTATAAAAATTTAATTTATTTCAATCAGGACACCAACAAAGTCCACACATTAGGCTGCCATGTCTCTCTACAGTCTCTTTTAGTTTCAAGATTTCTTTTCTCTCATTTTTCTTTCTTTCAATTTATTACAGAAGCAAGGGAATTTTTCCTATAGAGTTTACAATATTTATTTATTTTGGGACCACACCTGGCAGTGCTCAGGGGTTACTCCTGGCTCTGTGCTCAGGGATCACTCTTGGTTGGGTTCCGGTAAGCCAACCATAAGGGATGCTGGGGAAGGAACCATGCCGGCTACAGCAAGGCAAACGCCCCACACCTTGCTGTGCTGCCACTCTGGCCCCTAAAATTGACAACATTCTAGACTTCCTTGCGCCATACAAAACCTCAGTGTTCACTACCTTGCTCATCAGTGCTCCATGAGGAGGGACCAATTATAGTTTTGGAAGTGGAGATCCAGGGACATGAGCTTTTCGGATCAAGAACTGTTTAGACTGTGAAGCCCAATTGTCCTGGTCTCGGCACAGTGTATCTGCCATGTTGCCTCCAGGCTGACAAGAGAACTGGCTGGGAACTTTCGGTGGATGGGCTGTGACCATGAACCTGAGTTTCCCCGAGGGGAGCTGTGTGTGGCCATGCCAGGAGACACAGTGGCTGCAGGGTCTAGACACGCAGACCCAGCCTTATTCACTGACACGTTCTCAACACACTCCAGCCCCAAAACAAACAACGCAAAAACTTAATTTTAGGGCACAGGGTAAAAGTAACACATGCATTGACAATGCCCAGCCCTATCTTGCCATTTCCATGTCAAAAATCCCTAATTACTTCCCTCTATCAGTGGCAACAAAAATAAATGTTTTAACCTGTCATTCGTCATTACATGCAATTTGGAGTTTTCTGCCATGGATGGAAAGCCATGACGGACATTTACGGTTCACCCTGGAGCACACCGGGGCTCTGAGCTGTTTCCTGGTCTTAGGAAACAAGTCTTTGAGGAGGAAATTAACGTCTGTTGACGCCAACAGTATAAAATGGAAAGTGGGGTGAGCTGGGACAACCCGGTGAGCAATGCACAGGCGGTGTCTAAGCTGTGGCTCTGTTCCTAGGGCCCGAGCACTGGCTGCTGATCACCAACAGGAAATCTCCAGTGAAACCCACCTGAGCCCCGTAGGAACTGTCTTCACCCAGCCCCCCAGAACTTCCTTTAATAAGGGGAAACTTACCTGAGAAGGCGTTTCTACTCCCTGAAATTTAGCGCTGGTGGTTTTATCAGTTCGCCGTTCTCCGAAATAAAAAAGACTTTCCTGAAGAAAAGGGCACAGAAAGTCCAGTCAGGATCCATCTACACCGCCTTCCATCTCTCTAGAAGGCATTCTGAAAGCTTTTTTTTTTTTTTTTTTTTTTTTGCTTTTTGGGTCACACCCAGCGATGCTCAGGGGTTATTCCTGGCTTTGAACTCAGGAATTACTCCTGGCAGTGCTTGAGGGACCATATGGGATGCCGGGGATCGAACCCGGGTCGGCCGCGTGCAAGGCAAACGCCCTCCCCGCTGTGCTATCACTCTGGCCCTCTGAAAGCTTTTTTTCCCCCCGTTTTTCCCCGTTTGGTTTTGGGGCACACATCACACCCAGCAGTCTCACGGTTTGCTTCTGGCGGTGATTAGGGGACCCTGGGAGGTGCCAGGGACCAAACCTAAATTGAGCATGTGCAAAGCAGGCACCCTCCCCACTGTCCTGTCGCTCCAGTTCCTTCTTAAGGTTTCTCAGGGCACCTCATTTCTTTATGCCGATGGTCTGGAGGTAGAGGCTACTTGAAATAACATCAACAAAGCCACTTCAAAACCTGCTCTCACTCAGATTCCAGAGACACAACACGTACACAACTTTAGAACTGGTAGGCCCTGGAGACCTCCTGGTCCTCCCCCCATCTCTCCATTTTTTAAAAGGATCAGATTAAGTCTGAAAGAAAACCAGGTGGCCTGGCCGGAGCTGCTGGAAGCAGGCTGAGAGAACATGGATCAAGGAGCTGGTCTTGGGTGCTCAGTCTCAGGCTCTGCATCCAAAAGCCTTCCAAACTTGCTGCTCTTTTTGGGTGGGTGGGGGCAAGGGATTACCTGGCGGTGCTCAGGGCTTACTCCTTGCTCTGTGCTCAGCGATTACTTCTGACAGGCATGGGGGACCATAAGGAATGCTGTGGATCAAACTTGGGTTGGCCAAAGCAAGCAACCTACCCCCCATAGTAATTTCACATTGGACCCTCAAATTTGTGGCTTTTAAAGCACAATCCACATCAATAAACCTAGGCCACACACACACACACACACACAAACACACCCCTCTACATACACAACACTGAGAAGTTCTACAAAACAACCAAATCGGAAAGATAGTACAGTGGGGAGGGTACCTGCCTTGCATGCAGCTGACCTGGGTTCGATTCCCAGCAACCCATATGGTCCCCAGAACCCCTAGGAGTAATCCTGGAGCTCAGAGCCAGAAATAATCCCTGAGCACTGCCAGATGTACCCTCCCCCCCCCAAAAAAAAGAGACTTGCAAAATAAAACTTGCCTTTAGATTTTTTTTCTATTACAATCTATTTCATTTTATTTCAAAACAAGCTAGTCACAAATTCACAAGTTATTTTTTTACAACTTAAAGACTGGGAGCCAAACTACTGGAAACCACCAATAGTTCTAAAACACACACACACACACACACACACACACGCACACTTTTAAATGTGTGTCTCAAATTAGAAAAACAAGTAGCAGGTGTTGTCAGGCCCGGTGCTCTCGCCCCTGGACCGTTGGGAATGCCTTCTAGTGGCCAGAGGAGCCGTCCCTGCTGACTCAGCGGGCTACACAGCCTGACCACTCAAAGACTGCCTCGTTCAGGAGGCCGTTCTGAGCTGAAAGCGGTGTCTCTGGTCCACTTTGCACGTCCAAAGACATGACTATTTGAAGAACTTATTCGGTCACGATAGCCTCCTTGTGAGGAAGGAGCAAGTCCTGTGACTGGAGGACGAGCCAGCAGGGCACGGACTAGGCCGGGGAGTGGGGCCTGGGTTTTGCACCTGGCACAGCTGCACCTCACTCACCCACCTACCTTCATTCTGCCCCTGCTGGTCTGGCTGATCTTTATTTAACACGCTGGTAAGTCCATATATAGCATATACTAGCTCATTAATTCTGACATAAAATACTGTGTTAGAATATTATTTCTCTCAATTATTGAGATTTTTGTCACTCTCTCTTAAGTTGTGGGGCTGGAGCGATAGCACAGCGGTAGGGCGTTTGCCTTTCATGTGGCCGACCCATGTTCAATTCCTCCGTCCCTCTCAGAGAGCCCGGCAAGCTATCGAGAGTATCTCACCCGCACGGCAGAGCCTGGCAAGCTCCCCGTGGTGTATTCAATATACCAAAAACAGTAATGATAAATCTCACAATGAGAGACATTACTGGTGCCCGCTTGAACAAATCGATGAGCAATGGGATGACAGTGACTGACAGTGACTTAAATTGTGCTGAAGTATGTTTCTCACTACCCTCACCCGAAAACTGACCTCGGAGAGATAACTTGGCCAGTCACTAGCTATTGTGAGTTAAACAAGGAGACATCAAACCCAGGGCACCTAATACCCACCTCCCCAAACAACTTTATTTATACCACGACTCAAGGAATCACTTGAGTGTGCTACCAGTGAGACTTCTAAACTAGCAAATCAGTGTAAGACAGTTTGTAGTACCATTTTTCATACCTCTGCAGTTAAGAACATTTTGCTGGCAAGAAGGTAGGCACAAATCATAGTTCCAGTTCTTCCTAGAAAAGAAGTTTGTTCGTGAACTGTCCAGGGCAGTATTTGGTACCAAAAAAACTCTCAGAAATATTCAGAGTTAATTTGGACTGTTTTCCTTCACTCTCGCAGTGTTTGGTGAAAACACTTTAACTCAGAAATAGCCAAAGTCCTTTCACTGCTGTGAGCTTCGATCCAGAATTCTGTGGCCTAACATGAAGGCACCCAGGAATGTTTGCCTGGATCCCGAGGATGGGGGGTCAAGGGGAGGCAACCAGCGCTGTTCTAGGACTCTATAGCTACTTTACAATGAGAAATAATTACACTAATTACACCCTGCTTCTCTAGCATAAAAAAAGTACCTATGACAAGAAAATATGGTGAGAAACCCAAATTCCACCTACATTAATAATGCCCATTATGCATTCCATTTTTTGTTTTTGTTTTTGTTTTGGGGCTACACATAGATATGCTCAGGGATGACTCCTGGCTTTACACTCAGGATTTAGTCCTGGTGGTGCTTGGGGGACCACTTAGGATACCAGGGATCAAACCTGGGTTGGCCCCAGGCAAGGCAAGTGCCTTACCTGCTGTAATATTGCTCCGGCCCTATGCATTCCATTTTAAAGAGTGTTACAAAACATATATGTAAGAGAATAGCATAATTGACTCCTCTAAACCTGTTCCTCAGATTCTATTATTATTTTTATTTTTCTGTGTTTAATTTTTACTTCTTTCCCATTCTACCTGGCCTCCATTTCTCCTTTTTCTCTCTTTGGTACATTAAAAAAACAAAACAAAACAAATAAAACACCCTTGGTCTTATACCATTTCTTTTCCAAAGCATTTCATGCTTTATTTCCTAGCTCCCCAGGACAATACTGTTGTATTTCAACTTATATTTTTATACTGCCACAGAGAGCATGGGTTAAAAAATGTTCCTTATTTTATTTCCATCATGACCTACAGCTTTTGTCTTAGCTATTATATGCTGACCTTACTTTATGTAACTTCAAATTTGTCTTTTTATTTGTAGTGTTACTTTGTATTCTATTCTTCTTTTTGAAAAATAAACTAGTAAACTTATTTTTCAATTCATAGTTTGAAAGCACTATCCAAGTCACATACACCAAGAGGTCTTTGTACCACCTACCGGGGATAAATAAAATATTTATCTAGGATAATAAAAGGATACTTTTTTTTAAAGCTAGAATATGTAAAGGGCTGGAGAGATAGCACAGCGGTAGGGCATTTGCCTTACACGCGGCTGACCAGGGTTCCATTCCTCTACCCCTGTCAGAGAGCCCGGCAAGCTACCAAGTACCTCACCCACACAGCAGAGCCTGGCAAACTACCCATGGCATATTCGATATGCCAAAAACAGTAACAAGTCTCACAATGGAGACATTACTGATGAGCAATGGGATGACAATGATACAGTGATAGGGGATATGTAAAAGCTTCTGGCTAATGGAGATGTTTGATCATCAATGACCTTATACGTTCCTTGTATAGACCATTAACATTTCAACTTTGAAATACTTTATGGTCTCCATAACGAGTATTTCCTCAGCTGAAAGAAAATTTTACAGATCTTGATGCTGTGGCTGTGGTAGAACACTGCAAAGGGGGTGCTTTCTTACCCGGGCAGGCCAGGCAGAGCAGAGAATCATTAAAAAAATAAAGATTCACTTTCAAGATATTATTTTTTACTTAAAACGTAAATGTTGTATTCACTAAATGTCCTAATCACTAATTTGACTGTTTTTTAAAAGTTATAACAAAAAACTCCCAGTTGAAATTCTTTTGAGAAAGGCCGGGCCCATGGTGTAAACATTGCATCACCTATTACCTCCAGTCTCAGAATCATTAGAACAATCTAGACGCAGACTCTTCCTAGGCTTTACTGTTGCCAGTTTTGTCCCAATGTCTTACATTGCTCTTCCTAGCTTTTAATTAAACTACATTTTGGATTGGGCATTCAATTTTACTGTTTTCATTGAATCATCTTGAAATATTCAACACAGGTTTCATAACATTGTAAGCTTCTGTTCACCCAGGCATTTAACTCTTATCCACTGCTGGTGTGAATGTTGTCTGGTCCGACCCCTTTGGAAAACAGAATGGGGATCTCCAGAGAAGTTAAAATAGAGTTACCAGACAACTCAGCAGTTCCAGTTGTTGGTATCTATCCCCAAGATACAACATTGTGTGCCCATTTTTCAAAAGGGCATATGCTCACCACTATTTTTTGCAGCACTCAGCACTATAGGATATGAAATCAACCTAGGAGCCCAGTAATAGATGAGTGGAAAATGAAGGTGTGGTATACATACACAGTGGAATACTATGCAGCTGCTACGAATGATAAAATCATGCATTTTGCTGCAACGTGGATGGAACTGGAGGGTATAATGTGGAGTCAAGAGTAGGACAAATACTGAATGGTCTCACTTATCTGGGCACATAGAAGGAAAACTGGAAATGGGAGCACATGGTCTCAAAGGGAGGATGCCTAGACATCCCTTAACCCTTGATCATAGAAATGAGCACAGGGAAGGAAATAAAACAAGGTAGGGAAGGGGGAAGAAGAGAGCTATGGGATATGGGAGTCAGGTATCGGGGAAAGACTCAGGGGCCTTGAGCACATTGGTAGCGTAGAGATGAGCTGTATGTATATACCTAAACGACAGAGCCAATGTACTCAAGGTGAAGTCCAAATCCAACAATCAAATGTAAAAATGGGACTGCCAAGAAGGCAGACTGTGGGGTAGGGGACAACCTGGGGACACTGGTACAGGGAAGTCAGCTCTGGTGTGGGATTAGTGTTGGAACATCACACGCTCAAAACCCAGCTAAGAATCACGATATACCTCCCCCTCCACCTCCCCACCCCGCATGTGTAACTGGTAAATTTCACTTTACTTTCACTTTACTTTGATTACATTCAATATTTAAACAAAAAAATTCACTATTATTGATTTGGAGGTGGAATATGTGCACTGGTGAAGGGATGGGTGTTTGAGCATTGTATAACTGAGACTTAAACCTTCTGAAAGCTTTGTAACTTTCCACGTGGTGAATCAATAAAAGAATTTAAAAAAATCCAGCTAAGAGTAATGAGGAGATCATGGTGTCCTAATATCTAATGAAAATTAAAATGAAAAGAATACTAAAAATGTTATTGTTGATTAATACTTGAAAAAAATTAAACATAAGAAACCAGTAAATTCTGCTCTTATGAAGACATGTTATAATGCTATAAAATTGTGTGGTGTGGTACTAAGACCTCAGAAACAGTACTAAACCATTATGAAGACTTTGCATGGGACTAAGAACAAATCGATGAGAATTGCTTACAAAGCATCACTGCCACCAAGTGTAGCATAACTGGGAGGCTCCAAAGCAAACAAATAAGACAAATAAGAAAGATTATTTGACCACCATGATAGAACTCGTGACATGTAGGAGTCAACCAATAATTAGAAGAAAAGGCTAATATGAATAAAAACTTGAGAAAAGGGGCTGCTCTGATGCATGCCAGCTAAATACTGGTCCTCCAAACAATCAATCCTAAAGGAAAAGCTATGAAAGTTCTGAGTGTAGAATAATAATAAAAATTGCTTCCAGAAAAAAGATTTTTAAAAGCAAATTTGAAATTAGTGTTTTAATTTGAAATTTGGGGGTGGGAATTAAAGCTGAAATTAAAGCTAAAGTTCAATATGAAATTACAGCTATAGGGAATTAGTTTTAATTAGAAGTTTTAATTAAAAGCTTGGATTATTCTGTGTTGAATCTTATGAAATCGCTGTTTCTGTAAGTAAAAGATGGTCCAAAATTGCAAGCACCATGATGAGGGAGTGAGATCCCTGCTAGACAGGACAGTGATATCCAGGGAACACAACCTCAGAGTGTGTGTGTGACCCTGGCAGGCATGAGTACAGGCAGCACTTCCAGAAGGTCTGCATCCTGCACACGTGTGTGAGCACCACCACCTGAGGTGCAAATCCCAGCAAGCACCACCACCAAATGTGCAGGTGCCACAGAGGATAGTGTGTGTGTGTGTGTGTGTGTGTGTGCCTCCAGTCACCTAACAAAAGCAAGAATGAAGGGAGAGGAGAAAACAACAGGTGGTTCTACATGGTTTATTCTGCGTGTTTTTCATTTACCACCATAGTACTACAAATGGCAAATCTATACATTTTCAACATGTGGAACTAAAATTAGAACTTGCTTATTAAGTAATGGTTTGAAACTAGTTTTAAAGTATGACTAGAACTTCTGTTCTGTTACATAAGGCAGCTTTTAAAAAAGGTTGTTTTCTTGGCATTCAATATAAAATAAATTGCTTTATATTCAACCAAAAATGGTAGTCTTTGCCAAAAATTATGAAATACAGTTAGGTGATACTGGAAGCCTAAAGGAATAAAAAAATTTAATTCAAGTTGAAGAACAATACTAAAGAACTTATCTGACAGTTGCTAAAGTTAAATATCACTTGTATTTTGGTTAATTTTTGTGTTAGTTTGTTTAGGGGCCACACTAAGTGGTGCTCAGGACTTACTCCTGGCTTTGTGCTCAGAGATCACTCTTGGTGGTGCTCAGGGGACCACACGGGATGCCAGGGATCGAACCCCAGTTGATTGCATACAAGGTAAATACCCTACCCTCTATCTCTCCAGCCCTAGAATTTTGACAAATATTTTGTTTGAAAAATATAAAAAGAAAAAATTACTTGTCAAAAATCCTGCTTAACCTCCTCTGGTTCTTTCTTGTCCAAATTTCTCTGTTCTTTCCTTGTTTCCCTATTTCTTTCCCTTCCTCCAGTCCTGAAGAGAATATTTACAAAACTAACAGTGGCTAATATTAATAAATGGCATTGGATATTTAGTTCTTATATCTTAATGTATTTTTAATATTTTTTGAAAGAGAGAAATGAGAGAAATGTTTACCTTTGCCACCCTTACAGTGAACTACCACAATGTTTTCATCATCTTCAGCCAGCCACTTCTTTACTTCAATGCAGAATTCCAACATTTCCCTTAGTTCAAGTATAAGAGTTTTAGTTGAATTAACAAATTTAAAATCAAGTCTGGGGTCCAGAGTAATAGTATAGTAGACAAAGCATCTGTCATGCATGCAGTCAATTCCCCGGCTTCCCATATTATCATCCCCCGAGCCCTGCCTGAGAACAGAGGCAGGAGTAACCTCTGAGCATCCCTGCTCCCAAAATTAAGTCTATTATATTTAACCTGCTTCTGAGACCCATTTGCTATTAAACTTACCTCAGAGAGGGGACATTATGGTCATCAATCATGATTCGACGGACTCTATAATTGAAGTTCTTAGGGTGATAAGCTCTTTCACCTAAAGTAAATGATATGCAGGTCATATTTCTATCCCTACAACTAGAGCAGATGGACAAACCACAAGTAAGTTACACTTTTGTATTAGAAATTTCTTTGCACCTTCGTATAAAAGTAATTCTCTGGGGCAGGGGGGAATGTAGGAGGTTCAAAAAACCTTCCAAAAAATGACAGGGAGTTAAGAAAAAGATAATGGTGATTTCTCAATCCCGAGTAATCTGATTCTTAACTTATTTTGGTATGTTGAACAGATGGACTCTTAATTTTCTAGTAGATTACTTATTAAAGAGTCATCAGTGATTAAAACACCACAGAACAGAACTAATTGTGGCCAACCCAAATGCTTGCCTTCTGAACATGTGTACACAAAGCACAGGAGAAAGATTAAGGGCAGGTTTATTTGTTTTTTACAGTTGTGTTGTGTTGTTTTTGCCTAGTTCCCCTCCTACCACACTCCCAGTGGGTGAGAGAATGCATTTGTTGAATTGTCTGTCTTCAAAGCACAAGTTGACAGAAGAGAAACCAGAAGGATTTCCCTAAGCTTCACATCGCAACAGCAGACTTCCTAAGACAGTTCCATCTCCTCTCCAGTCCCCCATCCTTTCTGCTCCGGAGCAATCTTTCTCTACCCAACAGGGCCAGTGCAAGACGGAGGTCTTGAAAAAAAAAAAACAAAAAAACACTAACCTCTCACCACCAAGTGAGTCAATTCTAATTAGGTGAGAAGCAAACCCGAACCATCTCCTTACAGGTAGTGATGTATCTCTAGAAAGGCAGAACATGAAGTCAGGTACGTACTGCATAGGTTGTAGACCTGGTAGTGGTATCTGTGCTTAGTTTCCAGGAACCGCACGACTTCCTACAAAAGAGGCACAGACATCTTACAGCCACTCCCCTGACACCAACTCTAGCAATTTCCTAGGACTGACTAAAATTTTACACATTTGTCCCTTATTTAGCACCTTGCAGAGCAGATACAGGGAATTTAAGTGTTTTAAGTCATCAGTCTGCAAACACAAAGTAGTGCCTGGTGACCTAAACTGTCTACATAGTTCTATATTGGCATTTTGGGTCACACCCAGCGATATTCAGGGTTTACTGCTGACTGCACTTAGAAATTACTCCTAGTGGTGCTCAGGGAACCATATGGGATGTCAGGGATCAAACCCAGGTCAGCCGCGTGCAAGGCAAATGCCCTATCTGCTGTACTATTGCTCTGGCCTTCTACTCTACATATAAATATGCTAACTAGCTAGTGTAACTCTTTTTTCCAAGAAATTAATCACAATACTATATGGGTTCTTATCTGGAACTAATTCTAAAGAGATATGCCTTTTCTGTAATAACTTGGATATTACGATTGACCAAAGCACTATTTAAATAAGTAAATCATACTATATACAATAGAGTTGTGTTGGGGATGCATGATAGGAAAAAATAAACTATTAAGGGTTGGTAATGTAGCTTAGTGATTTTGCATATATGAGGTAATGGGTTCAATAAGCAGCATACTCTAGAACAAAAAATGTGCCTTTAAAAGTTATTTTATTATTTTATTATATACTATATACAATATATATTATTATCACTGTCACTGTATCACTGTCATCCCACTGCTCATCGATTTGCTCGAGTGGGCACCAGTAATATATTATTATAAATTTTATTATTTATTTTTTAAAGTTGTCGACGATGATCTATTACACTCACTATTCCAACACCTATTCCACTACCATTACACTTCCCCACCACAATTATTTCCAATTTTCCCAACCACCACCCAAGCCTGCCCAAGAGCAGGCTCTAAATAATTTATTTTGCATTGCTTATTATGAATTATTTACTAAAAAATGATCAAAAAATATTTCCTTAGATCCCGTCTGCCCCTGCACCATCCTCCAGTCCCGCTCCGGTTTGCTCCCTCTCCCAGGTCAGTGAATCGGACCCAGGCCACCTTTTCCCCAACGCCTGTGCCCCAAGCCTCCCTTGGGACCCTGAGCCGCCCAACCTCCCAGAGATCCTTCGGCCCCTGCGCTATCTTCCAGTATAAAAGAACACACCCTCTGAAGCTTCACTAGAGACCTCACCTAAGCCGCTGAGAAGCACCTGAGAGGAAGGTGAGACTCTAGAAGGGGGAAAAGGGGACCACCATCAACTGAGCTCATCCAGAACCATTTTTTGCAACTAGAGGGGAAGACTGATAGTGAAATGGAAGGTTCCACTACCATACTACATGGTGAAGTATGAAAAAACATGAAGAAACAGCAAAAATCCCCACCACAAGGAGATGATGAAAAGGGTCCAGACGCCTCAACAAGCATTGCCCACAAATACAATCTCTTCGATAAAAAATTCAGAGATGAAATGTTGAAGATGTTCAATGAACTCAAATAAATGGTTCAACAAACATTCAGTAAGTTAAAGGAGGACTTGAAAGAAACAATGGCACGGACAGCCGAAAAAGTACAGGAGAAATGGGAGCAGAAATTAAAAAGCTACAAAAAGAAGTGTCACTAATGAGGACTCTATAGATGAAATTGAAAACTCAGTGGGTGCCCTCACTAGTAGAATGGCTACAGCCAAAGGCAGAATTAGTGAGCTTGAAGATGAGCTGCAGGAAGCTTACAGGCAACAATAAGCAGTGGGAAAAGACCTCAAAATAGCTCTTAGGCAAATCAGAGTCCTATGGGATGATTCCAACAGGAACAACATTAGAATCATAGGAATATCAGAAGGACAGGGAGACAAACGCAATGAAAAAGCCACAGTTAAAAATATCATTGCTGAAAACTTCCCAGAGCTGGAGAATGCAGGCATCCAGACCCAAGGAGCCCAAAGAGTGCCAGCTAAAAGAGACCCTAATAAAAAAGACTCCAAGACATATCATAGTCAGAATGATGGATGCCACAGATTGAGGTGCAATACTATGGGCACCAAGTTCAAAGAAGGAAATCACATACAAAGGAGCACCCCTTGGATTTACAGCAGACCTATCAGAAGAAACTGTCCAAGCCCGAAGACAATGGTGGGATATAGTGAAAAAACTCAACGGAATGAATGCCTCACCAAGAATACTTTATCCGGCTAAACTCTTACTCAAATATGAAGGAACGATACACTATTTCATGGATAAACAACAGCTCAGGAACTTCATAGACTCAAAACCAAACTTAAAAGAAGGACTAATGGGGCTACTGTAAGACAAGAAAAACCCCTACAAGCACAACAAACCCCTACAGAAAGATGGCACAAAACCCCATAACAATAATTTCTTTCAATATCAATGGTCTAAATGCACCAATTAAGAGACACAGAGTGGATGTGTCTCAATAGCAAAATGGATTCAGAAACTAAACCCAACATTCTGCTGCCTACAAGAAACATATCTGAACAGTCAGAGCAAACACAGACTCAAAGTCAAAGGATGCAAAACAATCCTGCAAGCAAATAATTCCTTCAAAAAAGCCAGTGTGGCCATACTCGTATCTGACAACATAGATTTCAGGTTGAGAAAGATTAAAAGGGAAATCAAAGGCCATTTTTTCCTAATCAAGGAATATCTACAGCAGGAAGAAATCACACTCCTAAATGTGTACGCACCAAATGAGGGATCAGCTAAATACTTAAAACAACTGCTAACAGATTTTAACAAGGACATTGGTAGCAACACAATAGTAGTTGGAGACTTCAACACTGCCCTATAACCTCTAGATATATCAAAGAGATTAAAACTCAGCAAGAAAACACTGGCTTTGAAAGAAGAGATAGAAGAGAGAGGGCTAATAGATCTATACAGGGCTTTGCATCCCAAAAAGAAAGAATACACATTTTTTTTCCAGTGCGCATGGAGCATTTTCCAAAATAGACCACGTGCTGGGTCACAAAACATACCTCAGAAGAATCAGAAAGATAGAAATTGTATCAACTATCTTTTCAGACCATGATGCACTGAAGATAGAAGTTAATCACACACAGACGTAGAGAACCAAATCAAACACCTGGAAATTAAACAACTCAATGTTGAACAATGAGTGGGTCAGGAAGGAAATCAAGGAAGAAACCAAAAGATACCTGGAAACAAATGAGAATGATGACATGAGTTACTAGAATCCATGGGATGCAGCTAAAGCTATCTTAAGGGGAATATTTATAGCTCTGCAAGCATTCCTCAGAAAGGAAGAAAGGGCCTACATAGATAGCTTGACTTCACAGCTCAAGATATTAGTAAAGGACAAACAAAAGGAGCCCAAACCAGGCAGAAGGAAAGAAATAACAAAATTTAGAGCCTTTGTAACAAATGGTGCTGGCAAAACTGGACAGCTACATGCAAAAAATGGACTCAGACCTCTACCTAACACCATGTACAAAAGTCAGATCGAAATGGATTAAAGACCTCAACATCAGACTAGAATCCATAAGGTACATTGAAGACAAGGTCGGCAAAACCCTCCACGACATTGGAGGTAAAGGTAACTTCAAAGATGACAAGCCACTGACCCAGCAAGTGGAAACAGAGATAAACAAATGGGACTACCTTAAACAGGGAAGCTTCTGCACTTCAAAAGATACAGTGACCAGAATACAAAGACAGTCTACAGAATGGGAAAGGATATTCACCCAATACCCATCTGATAAGAGGTAGATATCAAGGATTTACAAGGCACTGGTTGAACTCTGCAAGAAGAAAACATCCAACCCCATCAGAAAATGGGGCAATGAAATGAACAAAAACCTTCTCAAGGAAGAAATCCGAATGGCTAAAAGACACACGAAAAATGCTCCTCATCATTAAGGGAGATGCAAATCTAAACAACAATGAGATACCATATCACACCACAGAGACTGGTTCACATCCAAAAGAACAAAAGTAACCGGTGTTGGAGTGGATGTGGGAAGAAAGGGACTCTCCTTCACTGCTGGTGTTAATGCCAACTGGTTCAGCCCCTTTGAAAAACAGTATGGACACTTCTCAAAAAATTAGAAATTGAGCTCTCATTTGACCCAGCAATACCACTTCTGGGAATATACCCTGAAGATGCAAAAAATATAATCGAAATGACATCTACTGTTATATGTTGTTATATGTTCATTGCAGCACTGTTTACAATAGCCAGAATCTGGAAAAAAAACCGAGTGCCCGAGAACAGATAACTAGTTAAAGAAACTTTGGTACATCTACACAATGGAATACTATGCAGCTGTTAGAAAAGATGAAGTAATGAAGTTTGCATATAAGTGGATCAATATGGAGAGTATCATGTTAAGTGAAATGAGTCAGAAACAGAGGGACAGACATAGAAAGATTGTACTCATTTATGGAATATAAAGTAACAGAATGGGAGACTAACACCCAAGAATAGTAGAGATAAGTACCAGGAGGTTTGTTCCACAGCTTAGAAGCTTGTCTTACATGCTGAGGGAAAAGGCAGCTCAGATAGAGAAGGTAAATGATAGAAGTAAATGGTGCTAGGAGGGCCCGCTCGGGATTGGCGATGTGGCCTGAAAGTAGACTATAGACCGAACATGATGGCCACTTAATACCTCTACTGCAAACCACAACACCTAAAAGGAGAGAGAGAGCAAAAGGGAATGCCCTGCCACAGAGGCAGGGTGGGGTGAAGGGACAGGATGGGAGGGTGGCTGGGACCATTGGTGGTGGAAAATGGGCACTGATGGAGGGATGGGCACTCAACCATTGTATGACTGAAACACAATCACGAAAGTTTGTAAGTCTGTAACTGTCCCTCACAGTGATTCACTAATAAAAAATTTTAAAAAAATTTCCTTAGAAGAAAGTGTGTGAAGCTGGGGGAAAGTCATCCCAGATAGAGAAGGGAACACCAAGTAATATGTGACTGGAGATCCTGCGTGGGAAGGGAGATGCGTGCTGAAAGTAGACTAGAGACTGAACATGATGACCACTCAATTCCCCTATTGCAAACCACAACACCCAAAAGGAGAGAGAGATATCAAATTGGAATGCCCCGCCACAGAAGCGGGGTAGGGAGGGGGGGATGGGACTGGGGGGGTGGGAGGGATACTTGGTTCATTGGTGGTGGAGAATGGACACAGGTGGAGAGATGGGCTCTCAAACATTGCATGAGGGAAAAACAAGTACGAAAATGTGTGAATCTGTAACTGTACCCTCACTGTGACTCACTAATAAAAAAATAAAAATAAATAAATAAAAAAGAAACCATTCATATTGAAAAAAAAGAAGAAAGTGTGTGAACATTGTTGTATCTCTCACCCTGGAGCCTTTAGGCCCTTGTATTAGAGATTATTAACATGTTGTTAAAGGCTGAGCCTCGGGTACTAGTATTTTCTTAATTGAAATTGGCTGCTTTTTACTTTACATTCCGTCAACACGGAAGCTACTCCTGTGTATCAGTGTTGCAGAGTTTTAGATGTCGCTCCAGGAATTCTAAAATTTTGAACGGGGTGACATAGGTGGAGTTAAATTTTTAGCTGATGGTGACTTTGGAGTCCGGAAGCATCTCTGCAGCTTGTTGATCTCTCTCAAGATTTATTTATGAGACTCTGCATGGTCAGTTAATGACTCTATATGACGCCAGACAAAATTCATGCGTGTGACTGCCAAGCCCCCAGAAGAACAGGGGAGCGAAGGGAGGTCGCCCATCCCAACTCCATGAGAGCCTGGATATTTTGGCCACAAAACCGGCATACATGAGGTTTTCAGCAGATTCATTCCTGGATGAGGCTAATCCCAAATCTGTGAAGTCCAGTCATGGGCCTCGCAGCAACAGGATCATGGAGGGATTTGGTTGCTGGGGCTCTGATTAGGTGGGCGGTGGGCTCACCAACTCCCTCCGGGATGTCCCACATGTGAGACGCAGCCTTGAACAGTTTGGAGGCATCTCTGCAGCTTGTTGATTTCTTCCAAGATTTATTTATGTGTCTCTGGATCATGGCCAGTTACTGAGCTTCTACGGCGCCAGAGGCTGTTCGTGGGTGTGACTGCAAAGCTCCAGGAAAAACAGGGGGTTGGGAGGAGGTCACCCATCCTGCCTCCATGAGAGTCTGGAGATTTTCATAAGACTTGCATACCTGAATTTCTCGACAGATTCATTCATGGATGAGGCTTGTCTGGGGCCTGTTGAGCTCTGCTGTGGGCATGGCAGTGATTGGATGATGGAGGCTTTCAGCTGCTGGGGCTGTTTGGGTGGGTGGAGGGCTCACCCGACTCCCTCTGGGGTGTCCTGGATATGAGACTCAGCCTGGCACGGGGTCCAGAGGCACCTCTCAAAATTCTACCAAATTTTATTTTATTTATTTATTTTCTACCAAATTTTCAATGTAGCAGTAGAGAGACATTTATGTATTCTAATGAAACTGAGAGTTGGTACTTTAAGAAAACAAAACAAAGCTAACAAACCTTAAAGTCAAAAAACTAAAATAAATAAATTATATATAAGAAATTACTATAGATATTAGAGAAAGGTTCATAAGCCACCACTATGATATTTATTAATAAATTGAAAATCTAAATTCTGAAAAATTACATGATCTTCCAAGACAGTCATAAAATATATAAAATCTAAATAGATTTATAACTAGTCATAAAATTGAAACAGTAATCAATGACTTCCTCTAAAAACTTCTAGATCAGATGACTAAACTAATGAATTCTATCAGATTTGAATGTAAGACTGGAAACTATGAAGTATACAGAATAAAATATGTAGTGAGTTTTGGGACATCAGCCTTAGGACTGTCTTTGTGAAATTGTCTCCAATGGCAAGAGAAAATGAAAACAAATCTAAATCAATGGGGTTAAACCAAACTAAAAGGCAAAAGAAACCCTTGCCCAAAATAATTGAAAAAGGAGTACTTAAGGTTGTTGAGTTTTCTCACACCTCAACTCAACACGCGATACAAGAAACTAAACCATACGTAAGAGTTAAGAAATGGTGGGCTGTGGTGAAGGTAGCCCGCGTGAGGCCAGGCACAGGCAGGGTGCGGAGGCGGTGTTTGGTGGACTGGGAGCAGCTTCCCGGGACTGGACATGGGCATGGGCAGAGGAAGGGCTTCGGGTGGGCTCCCTGGCATCCCGGGATCTCTCCCTTTAAGGCGCACTCGTCTTCTTGTTGTCTTCCCTTCATTGCTGTGCTCTCTGTCTTCTTCCTCTGTGCTCTGCTTCTGTGTGTGCTGTTGTGCTCTTTTCCATCTGTCTCTCTAGTCTCTGACTGTCTCTGTCATCTCTCCTCTGGTCTGTGTTTCTGGCCTCAGTCTCTCCTCTCCAGTCTCCCCGTAGTAGTCTGTCCTTTTCTAACTTCCGTTTTCTACTTCTAACCTTGGCGTTGTGCTCTTCTCTTAAGTCATCAGTTTTCTGTCAGTGCAGTTGTGCTCTGCCTCACTCTGTCTCCTGCTCTCTAGTCTGCTGCCGTTGTCTGCTTCAGTCTCTGGTCTCTTCTTCTTCTGGCCTCTTCAACCCTGTGACTGTGGCGACCTTAATGACCTCGTAATCTTGTAATCTCCTGACTTTTCCCAACCTTCTAACCATGGCGACCTTGCTGACCTTCTAACCATCTGATCTCGTAATCATCTGACCTTGTAACTATCTCACCTCCCCAGCCCCTTACAGCATAGTTTATACAGAAATCATGTAGGGTGGGGGTACAAAGGTGGGGTTGAGGGGCTGAGGTGATAGCAAAGTGGGTAGGGCCGACCCGGGGTTTGAATCCCAGCATCCCACCACGTCCCCCCCCTGTGTACCGCCAGGAGTAATTCCTGAGTGCAGAGCCAGGAGTAACCCCTGTGCATTGCCGGGTGTGACCCAAAAAGGAAAAAAAAAAACAAAGATGAGGTTGAACATTAACAAATCAGCAAAGAGAGGTAAAAAAGGCCACTCCTCCGGGAGATTAACTCAAGGACAAAATCTCATCTAAAGAGATTATTCCAGATTACTTAGGAGATTCGCTCAAGGGCAGGGTTCCATCCAGGGTGTGTTGCTTTCTTTTTTCCTCAGCTAGTAATCCACTTAAATAGTCATAGTAAATTTACTTCTAATATTTCTAGCAATGTCATTCTGTATGAGAGCAGTAAGAGATATATCAAGCTTAAAATTTGGTTCTTCCTGAGGATATCTCACTATATATTCCAGACCACAGTCCTCAGGCCAGGTTAGTCTTCCTAACCCCAGCAGGGTCCTTATTCAGTTACCTCTTTTAGGTCATGACAGAGTTTGTCCATGACCATGCTCTTAACTTATAGTTAGGTACTATGACGCCTGGCTTGGCCCATTTCGATACCAGAGTAGCTCACAGCTTGCTCTGGGTCCATTAGTCCCTGCTTGGGACCCTGTTCTTGGAGTTCTAGGAAACTAAGGGCAACTGAGGCTCAAGTCGAGTAAATACAGATACCCAGGAGTAAATATTATTTTGGAGTCAATTAACTCCCATGTTAATGATTCCTCCACTCCTCTCGGAGAGCCCGGCAAGCTACCGAGAGTAACCCCCACCCCCGCAGCAGAGCCTGGCAAGTTACCAGTGGAATATTCGATATGACAAAAACAATAACAACAAGTCTCACTATGGAGACATTACTGATGCCCGCTCGAGCAAATCAATGAGCAACGGGACGACAGTGCTATGATAGTGCTCCAGTGCTAACTCCCATGTTACATAGCATAGCATCAACTGTCTTCCTGTGTCTTTACAAAAAGGACATTGCTAAATAAACCATATAAATGATATAAAGGAAAGAGAAAAACAATATAGGATTATTAGTTGTGCCTCAGTTGCTCTGTTGTAGTTGTGGCTCGATAGACTTTAAGCTCCTTGCGGGAGCAACAAAAACAACCAAGGTTATCCAACAAGGGACACTTCTCAAAATTCCAAAAACAGAACTCCTATATGACTCAGCGATTCTATACATTCACATCTCAAGAATACAAAATCACTAACTAAGGGGAAAAAAGCATATGGAAACAACCCAAGCATCCAATGACAAGCGGGTGGTAAAAGAAGTTGTGGTATATACACAGCTGTAAGAAAAGATGAAATCTTGCCTTTAGCTACAACTTTTATTGTAGAGGTGGTGACTCCTACATACATACAGATAAGTAAAGCAGAATTGAAATTTCACAAAATTGTAGAAAAATAAGTTGATAAAGAAGGATATTTTTGAAAACTGTGTGTTCCTCTCTTTTTAAAATTTTTGCTTTTGGGTCACATCCAGAGATGAACTGGCTTACTCCTGCCTCTGCACTCAGGAATTACTCTTGGCAGTGCTGGGGGACCATATGGGATGCTGGGAATCGAACCTGGGTTGGCCACATGCAAGGCAAAAGGCCTACTTGCTGTTCTATTGCTCTAGTCCCTGAACTGTGTATTTCTTGATAGGTATATCACTGTCATTGTCATTTAAAAAATTAATAGTATTGATAATTCTATGCCAATACAGTTTTTAAAGTTTTACTTAATTAAAGAATTATGATTTACAAGGTTACTGATAGTTGAGTTTTAGGCATATAATCTTTGAACACCAATCCCAGCACAGGGCCAACTTCCCTCCCCCGGGTTCATGTAGTCCATTCCCCTTGCCTTCATCTTGACTGGCGCATTACAAAGTTTGTTGGTTGCAGCTTAGTTCTCATGTTTCCCATGTTGTCGACTCTACAGCTCTCCCACAGCACCAATATAACCGAGGGCCCAGCCCCTTTTCCCCATTACTTCCCTTTCTCATCTTTTTCCTCCTCCTCTTGGTTTTTTTCCTTATCTGTCCTTCTCCTCCCTTAGCCATGCAAATGCATTTAAAATTAACATGAAATAGATAAATCCCACAAGAACACAATTTAGGAAGAGTGAGGGAGGGGAGAATGAAGAAAAATTTAAAGGAAAATCTTAATAGGCCTTTAAAGGTATAAAAGTATCTATCCTAAAAAGGTAATATTGACTTTTTAAAAAAATTATTCTTTTATTGAATCACCATGTGGAAAGTTACAAAGCTTTCAGGTTTAAGTCTCAGTTATACAATGCTTGAACACCCATCCCTTCACCAGTGCACATATTCCACCACCAAGAATCACAGTATACCTCCCCCACCACCCCCCACCTCCTCAGCCCCCCACCCCGCCTGTGTAACTGATAAATTTCACTTTACTTTCACTTTACTTTGATTACATTCAATATTTCAACAACAAAAAAAAAATCTCACTATTATTATTTGGAGTTTCTCCCTGCTAAAGTCAGACCCACTGAAAGGGAAGCATTTGATAATTTGTTTTCCATTGCT
Organism: Sorex araneus; assembly: GCF_027595985.1. Lineage (NCBI taxonomy): Eukaryota > Metazoa > Chordata > Mammalia > Eulipotyphla > Soricidae > Sorex > Sorex araneus. The sequence continues at coordinate 221,504,790 of NC_073302.1, forward strand.
GAGAATGAAGAGATATGAGGTCAAGCGGCCGCACTAGCAGCCGCATGGTTTTGGATTTCTGTATTTTAGTATTTTAGTAAATAAGTCCAGAGAAATATCTGCCAGAAATTGCATCATTGCAAGCTTGTACCTCTCAGCTACTTTATATTCCACATATGAGTGCAATCTTTCTATGTCTGTCTCTTTCAAAAAAGGTAATATTGGCTTTATGTTAGATAAATACAGATAGTATTTAAATATCTGTATTAATAAGTAATAGGGTACAATAAAAATCTCTGCAGATGTAACAAAATCACCTAAATATACATAGCACATTCAGTGAATAAAACATTAATTCATTGTTGGAAAAGTATAAAATCATTTACCAGGCTAGGACTAAACTAGATCATTCTATTTTTATTTATATACTGAAATTATTTATTAAATTTTGAACATATTTGAGCTAGCAGTATATGTACTTTATTAACAAAATTAAAAAATAGTATCAGTGAATCTGATGTTTTATTAAAAAAATTATATTGTGGGGGCGGAAGAGATAGTACAGTGGATATGGCGCTTGCCTTGCACATGGCTGACCTGGGTTTGATCCCTGGAGCTTGCCAAGAGAAATTTCTGAGTACTGAGCCAGCATCGCCAAGGTATGGCCCCCAAACAAAAACAAAACAAAATTTTTATTGATTGCAATTCTGTGGCTTACAATATTGTTAATAATGGTTTCTCATGCAAATAATTCTAACACCATGCCCATCACCAGTGTATCTACCTCACTTTGCCAAGGATCCCAATAGCCCTCCCTTTTAACTCAACTGTGTAGATCAGTTCTTCCTTTACGTTGCTTTTGGTCCTTTGGTGCTACTTTGCTGTGTAGCAAACAAAGTCCCACATATGAGAGAGGTCATTTGGTATCCCTCCCTTCCTACCTCCTTCCCACTCTCCATCCTTCCTTTCTCTAGTCAAGAGCATCATGTCATAAGCATCATGAGTAATTTAAGACGTTAATCCAAGAACACACATTTGATTGATTAATTGCAAAGACACAAATTGATTCCAGGTCTCACACATACAAATCAGGTGTGCTCTACTACTGCGATATCTCCAGTCACAGTCTCAAAAGAATTCCCATCATCTCCTATGATAGACTAAAATAAAGAGAGATATAATCTAGGGTTAGAGAGATAGTTCAATGGGTTAAGTGCATACCCTGTGCATACATCTCAAGCATGTCACAGTTCTTTGAATACCATAGGGAGTGACAGGGCTGGGAGTAGTACCCAATCACCCACCAGGTATGTTTCAAAAACCAAAGTAAGATAAAGCGATGAAAGGTCAGGGATAGCTCAAAAGGCTGAGTGCACACTTTGCATGCAGGAGGCCCAGGTTCAATTTCTAGAATTACATGCATGGTACCTGGAGTATTGCCAAGCAGTGACCCTTAACACAGAAGCGTAACCCCTCAGCACTCTCAGGCATGCCCCCACTCCCATAACACTCCCCCACCACCAGAGACACAATCTTCTCTATACTCCTTTCAATCAAACTGGTCTGTAATGCGTTTTATATTATGCCATATGATAAAATTGCACAACACTAATTTGAGCCTGGGCTTCTAGATGCTTCTAGATGCTTCCAGTCCTTTTTGGTCTTTGCTGGTGGGACCCTTGCCACTGCTGTCTGAGCAGCCTGGGCAGCCTGACATGGCCTGCTGGAGAATGGAGCAGTCCAGTCACTCAGGACTGGACGCAGGAGTCATCCCACCTGAAATCAGCTAAGCTTTTACCCAATCAGCAGGAACACTCAGGTAAACCCAACTCAAACTTCATTATAAAGACATTATTATGAGTTAAATGGCTGCTTTTATGAGTTACTAAGTGTACAGAAAAATGATAACGATCTATTACAGCTTTTACCTAAAAGTAAAAAGTTTTAGAATATTGCTATTTCTCATCCATTACTAAAATTATTTATCCATAAGTGTACTGAGAAATAGAACATTTTTTGTCCAGGTACAGTCATTGTGTTTATCTCTCTGAAATTTGTATTAGAGTCTCCATATTAGCTTACATTACTTCAGAAAAAGGGCAGTGTTTAAAAAAAAAAAAGAAATAGAACATTTGTCATGCAACCCTTACCTTCATAGGGTTCCTGTAGAAAGACTGCTTTCCAGAAGACGGGAATGACATAGCAATAACACGGTCTGGAAGTGAAACAGGCACGATTACTAATGTCATTACAGATGTGGAATGATCTCTGACAGCTTAACTTACATACAGACTCCTTTCTCATAGAAAATAACTTTTGGTATTTAAAATGACAAAACCAGACCTAGATAACTCTCAAACTAATCAAGATAATATTGAATTAGGTCACTTATGACCATTAAACTTGCATGATTTGAACCCTCAGTTGGCTCTCATTTGTGTTGACCTCAGTCTGGATGGGAAGTTGCCTCTGGGTGGGAAGTTTTTAAATGCAAAGAAAAATTAAAGAAATGGGCTCCAACTAGCACACATCCAAAAGAACAAAAGCAACCGCTGTTGGAGAGGATGTGGGGAGAAAGGGACCCTTCTTCACTGCTGGTGGGAATGCCGACTGGTTCAGCCCTTCTGGAAAACAATTTGGACGACTCTCAAAAAATTAGATATTGAATTCCCATTTGACCCAGCAATACCACTGCTGGGAATATATCCCAGAGATGCAAAAAAGTACAATCGAAACAACATCTGCACATGTATGTTCATCGCAGCACTGTTTACAATAGCCAGAATCTGGAAAAAACCCGAATGCCCCAGAACGGATGACTGGTTGAGGAAACTTTGGTACATCTATACAATGGAATACTATGCAGCTGTTAGAAAAAAGGAGGTCAAGAATTTTGTAGTTAAGTGGATGGGCATGAAAAGTTTCATGCTGAGTGAAATGAGTCAGAAAGAGAGAGACAGACATAGAAAGATTGCACTCATCTATGGTATATAGAATAACAGAGTGGGAGACTAACACCCAAGAACTGTAGAAATAAGTACCAGGAGGTTGACTCCATGGCTTCGAGGCTGGCCTCACGTTCCGGGGAAAGGTCAACTCAGAGAAGCGATCACCAACTACACTGTAGTCGAAGGCCATGTTGGGGAAGGGAGTTGCGGGCTGAATGAGGGCTAGAGACTGAGCACAGCGGCCACTCAACACCTTTATTGCAAACCACAACAGCTAATTAGAGAGAGAGAACAGAAGGGAATGCCTTGCCACAGTGGCAGGGTGGGGTGGGGGGGATATGGGATTGGGGAGGGTGGGAGGGACACTGGGTTTATGGGTGGTGGAGAATGGGCACTGGTGAAGGGATGGGTTCCCGAACTTTGTATGAGGGAAGTATAAGCACAAAAGTGTATAAATCTGTAACTGTACCCTCACGGTGATTCTCTAATTAAAAATAAATAAACTAAAAAAAAATAAATAAAAAATAAAATTAAAAAAAAAAAAAAGAAATGGGCTCCAGCGAGAGTGGGAATTGTCAGGCTGCTGTCAAGATGCCTTCTAGTGCTCTTCACCCAGAAATCCAAGACTTTCAATCAATAGTCATGTTCGTTGATCTTCTAGAAAAGAACAGATCTCTCTGGATCCTTGGAACTCAGGATAACTACTAGCCAGCACTCAAAGAATATTAAGCCAAGGCCATAGAGTCCACTGAAATTTCATTCAGCGTCCTATACTGTATCCAAGTAGCTGATGACAATGGAGTTTCCACTATGAAGATCAAACTATAAATGTCACTCTACCACAGTGGCATATGCTTTTGTTTTGGGGAGGGGGAGTTTGGGCCACTCCCCATAATTACTCTTGGATCTGTGCTCAGAGTTCACTTCAGGTGGGCTTCAAAAATCATATAGGGTGTCAAGGATCCAACTTGGGTGAGCCACATGCAAGGCAAATGCCATACCCACTGTACTATGACTTGGATCCTGTGCAAATGTATTTTTTGGGTTTTTTTTTTGCTTTTTTTTTGGGGGGGTCACACCCAGCGATGCTCAGGGGTTACTACTGGCTCTGCACTGAGGAATCACCCCTGACAGTGCTCGGGGGACCATATGGGATGCTGGGAATCGAACCCGGGTTGGCCGCATGCAAGGCAAACACCCTACCCGCTGTACTATCACTCCAGCCCCCTCCCGTGCATATGTTTTTATGTACAAAAAAAAAGCTTTGAAAAAGTATGATTTAGACAAAGCAATAATAAAATAAACTTATTACACATAAGAAAAATGTGACATTAGTTTAAATTAACGAGTAGTTAAACTTCACAAACCAGTAACATAAGTGAGGTCTAGATCAAATCCATCCTTAGTGTATCTCCGTTTGTTTCCAGAAACCTGAGAATTTAAAACATTAAATATAAATCAACATAAAACTAAAAAAGCCACCCCTTATAATTAGCTAGAATTCTTGCCACTACTTCTTGAAACGCAAATATTTTTCTGAGTCTTAAACATGTTTCGACCACTTACCATCCTTCTGGTCAATGTTTCAAGCTGTCTCTTTTGGTAAGCTAGATGGAAAAGTCTTACCAAAATGATAAATCGTAGAGGATATAAAAAAAATCTGAAACAGTAAGTTAAAAACAAAGATCAATTTTTTCTTAAGAAAAAAGGCTTTGTTATCATGGACTAAGTCTAGAACAGTGATTATTAACAAAAGGCACTTTCACACCCCACTCCTTGGCTAATCCCACACCTGCCGTCCACCCACATAAAGGGTATTTGACAAAGACTTGAAGAAGATGCTGAGGTTGCTGGTTGAAGAACCATACTATACTGGCTCTTTTCTTTTCTTTTCTTTTCTTTTCTTTTCTTTTCTTTTCTTTTCTTTTCTTTTCTTTTCTTTTCTTTTCTTTTCTTTTCTTTTCTTTTCTTTTCTTTTCTTTTCTTTTCTTTTCTTTTCTTTTCTTTTTCTTTTCTTTTCTCTTCTTTTCATTTCCTTTCTTGTCTTTTCTTTTCTCTTCTTTTCTCTTCTTTCCTATTTTTGAGCCACACCTAAAAGTGCTCAGGATTTATTCCTGGTTCTGCACTCAGGAATTACTCCTGGAGGGCTCAGGAAACTACATTGTTTGAACCCTGTTTGGCTGCATGCTGTTCCCTCGTTATTTTATTTTCAAACAACTCCTAAAGCCAAGTTTTGTTAGACGCTGAACTGAAGTTCTGGTAAGTTTGGATGCAGAAAAATGCAATCTATTTGATGAGTGGATAGTCCCAGGGAGCCACTTAACATCAATACCCTGGTATGGAGTCTTCTTGTTCTCATGATGAAAGAGTCAGAAAAAAGATCTGACACATTTTAAGCTTCCTGATCTCTAACAATGAAGACTTTGCCCCAACTTTTTTCATTCTAACGCTGTCACACAAATTTGACAGCTGTGTTTCCACACTAGCAGGCTCTTCTATTCTACTGGCTTTCTTCACAAGAATCAATGGATACATGCAAATTGTGCCCGTGTTCAAATCAATGTTCTCTTCATTAAAGACGGGAATCAGGAACTTGATACTGAAGTATTTTTAGTTGAAGTCAAATGGGAAGTGAGTGAATGTGTGTTTGTGTGTGTGTGTGTGTGTGTGTGTGTGTGTGTGTGTGTGTGTGTGTGTGTTAGCAGCGGTTCTCCCTACAGTGTTAAAGGGACCATGTGGTGTCAGGGATTGAAACACAGTGTGTTAAGCCCTTAGTGTTATTTCTCCAGAATTCAAATGAGAATTTTCAACTGTAAAAAGTTGAGCAATTGTAAAACGATGAGTACAAGTGGTTAATCTACTCTTTGGTTTCTATTCAAGGATTCTAATTTCTTTATTCAATCAAAGGGATTTCTGTTTATACCTTTCATGAGTTTCTAAACACCACCATACTTTTGTTTCTAATTATGCAGCTCTTTGTCTAATCATTTCATTTTTAACATGTTAATCTGTCAAGGAATCAATACACAGTTTAAGCATAATGCAAACTGAAAGTCAGAGACTAAAAAGAAAAAAAATAAACTTTGTATCTGCTTCTTACCTGGGGATATCCTCAATATCATCAAAGTCAAAAAGCATGGAAATAATATCAATCGGCAGAATCATCACAACAATGGTAGCATTTAAGGAGTTTAACCAATTGGAAAAATAATGCTGTCTCCTGTAATATAAAACATAAAATACAAAATTTATGCCCCTCTACAAAGAAAGCATTGGAATATTTTATTTCACTGGGGGTCGGGGAAGATTTGTGCCATACCCAGCGGTGCTCAGGGGCTCTTCCTGGTAGTGCTCGGGGGACCATATGTGGTGCTGAGGGTTTGAGCCAGGGGCACAGCTGTGTGCAAATTGACTCCTGTACTTTCTCTCCAGCCCCGGGAATATTTTAACAACACAAATTATTTGACTCATCCTTATTAAGAATTCTACTTTAACAAATTTGCTAGGTTACACTAAGGGGAAATATTCATATTTATTATTTTACACATATATATGACAAAAGCAACAATATGGCAACTAAATACAGTAAGAAATCTAACCAAATGACTGAACATGAGGCAAGAAGCTTCAGAACAGGTAGGAAAGAAAGGCAGGGTGAGGGACCGGAGCCATAGTACAGCACGTAGGGCATTTGCCTTGCACGCGGCTGACCCGAGTTCGATCCCTGGCATCCCATATTGTCCCCTGAGCACTGTCAGGAGTAATTCCTGAGTGCAGAGCCGGGAGTAACCCTGAGCATTGCTGGGTGTGACCCAAAAAAAAAAAAGAAAAGAAATAAAAAAGAAAGGTAGGGCATTGGAAGTTCAAGTGGGTAACTGAAGCTGAACACATCGTATCATTAAGATATTTGGGCCTGTGGGGAATAGTCGAGAGAAACCTATGAAAGAGACAGAGGTCCACTACACTGGCCTGAAAACTCATCCTCTAGCTTTGCGAAACACTGAAATACCACTGGACGGTTGGCCTCCACCCTCGGCCAAGCTGAATTTGCATTTGCTACTGCTTCTTCCCTAATACTCTCACCCTTCATTCAGGGCATCACGATTCAGGGGAAACTTCTTCCAATCCTTTCAAGTTCCAAATAACCCAGATACGGGCAACCTTTTCGAAGCATAACCGAAAGTCAGCAGGAGATGAGAGCAGCTGCCTTCCCAAACACTCAAGAGGAAGCGAGTTCAGTCTCTTCCTCCCGCCGCTGCTCTGCTCAGGCCGTGGCTCATTTCATCCATCTCTTCAGAAAGTCAGCGGCACAGAGCACCAGCTGCTGCTTGCCTGGCCAGCCTTCCTTTCAGGGGGAGTCCCCTCATGTCCCCTGTGACTTTATCAAAATATTTTAACTGAGGGAGGAACTCGTTCATGATTTATTACCTAGCATTTACTAATTTGCTTTCAGGTTGTTGCTATTTTGTTTTTTCTTCTCTTTTCTTTTCTTTTGTGGCACTGGGATCAAACCCAGGTATCATGCTGGCAAGGCAAAGTGCTCTGTCGCTGCGCCACATGCCAGCATCAATACTATCAGTTTCTATTTAGAGTAAACTCTATAAACAAAAACACTGATAGCTACACTCCAAATGTTTCTCAGCAATGCGCATATAGACAGGGCTACCCAACCCCCCAACTGGCAAACTCATGAAGGTTTACTGAAGGCTCCATCAAGAGAACATTGGTGGAGATTAGCATATCATTGCAACAATAATATTAAAGTCAAATCGATAAAAAGTTTGAATTTGGAATATTGTTTTTCTTATTGACCAGGCTATTAAAGAGAACGCTTTTTGATAAGGAGATGCACATCTGGTAGGTGTAGCCAATTACTATGGGATGCTATAGCAGCACAAACTAGTTTTATGATTTTAAAAAGATTAATCAAACTTACCCTTCTACATATACTCTAAAAAGAACATCAAATAAGAAAAAAAAAGCAATAGCTAAAGAAATGGAATGATATCCCAAGAGAGTATAGAATGAGGCTTCAGGTGTAAGTTCTTCTGCAACGAGCAGGGACACATCCACAAAGACCAGGAAAATTCCAAATATTCTACAAAAAATAAACAGAATAAAGATGAAGTAGTGTCTACCTCTATAGTTAAAACTACAGTTAGGCCTATGCACTGACACCAAAATGTCTTTGTTTAGGATTAAGTTGTCCAGTGGTATAGAGAATTGCAATACCTTGGAATCTAAAAACGAAAAAAGAAATAAATCTACTCAGTCCTCACCCATAAGAATTTTGTCAGGGAAATAAAATTCCTGACTAATCTCTTAATACTATCATGCCTTTTTAATTTATTTTTTATTTTATTTATTTATTTGCTTTTGGGGTCACACCCAGTGACACACAGGGGTCACTCCTGGCTCTGCACTCAGGAATTATCCCTGGCAGTGCTCAGGGGACCATATGGGATGCTGGGAATCGAACCCGGGTCAGTCGAGTGCAAGGCAAATGCCCTACCCGCTGTGTTATCGCTCCAGCTCCTATGATGCCTTTTTTAGAAAAGACACATCAGACAAATCCTCAAGATCGACTATGTAAAGTAAGTTAAAATCACAAGTCTCTGCTCGCAAACTCCTCTCAAGAGTTGAAAATTTCATGAGAGCTTCTACCATTATCTCCTAATAGCTAACACCTCATTAACCTGGGTAATTTTTAAGAACTTAGTAATAAAAAGTGAAAGCAAGACTAACATAAACCATTAAGAGATCACTTTGTAAGATTTTTAAAAATCAGTGTTATTTTCAACAAGTATATGGTCACATATTAATGGATGCTTCAGGCACTGTGCCGAGAACATGGGAAGACTATGAATTCCAGAAACATCTTCATGGTTGAACTCCAAAGTAACCTACATTTTTCTTTTATATATCATAAATGCATTCTCCATAAATCAATTATAATATTTGTATAATCTAAGAAGACTAGTTCATTCAACTTCAGTTCCTTTTTGAAAGTGCATTACATATTAGTAGGCCTGTGAGACAGTACAACTGGTAGGGTGCTGGCCTGACACGTGGCCAACTGGGGTTCAGTCCCCAATATCCCTAGTCCCACACACCTATCAGGAATGATTCCTGAATGTAGAGCCAGGAGTAATCCTTAGGCATCACCAGCTGTGACCCCCCCAGATAAAAAATGAAGTAAACATCCATATTTAATTACCTCTTTTCTAGGCTCTCACATACCTGAATGTGAAAGATGATGCAATGTAGTACACAGCTCTCTTAATTATGGTGCTGCTCCAAAAAAAGTAAAAATAAAACTGTAGAGTTTTCACATTTATCACATACTTATTAAAACCTATAATATAACTTAATCAATCAACAAATATGGTAACAGGAAAGTATTTCCAAGTCACATCAAAAGATACTTTTCACTGTAAATATTTTCCTTCTGACTTTATGATTTTTTTCTACTTTCCATTGTGGAATATATGTGAATAAAACATTAAGCTTTGGATGTTTATTAACACTGTACTTGCCTGTAAAACTCCCAACCCTAATTTTCTGTGGTAATGTTCAACTTGGATTCTCCACTGAAGCACCACAGCAGGAAGTGGTACAAAAGATCTGGACTCGAAGACTCATACATAAATCTTGAGAGAGATCAACAAGCTGCAGAGATGCCTCTGGACCCCCCACCAGACTGCGACTCATCTGGGGCACCCGGGGTGGGGGGTGGTGACCCAACACCCACCTAGAATCCTAGCAGCCGAAAATCCCCACACTCCAATTGCAGCCACGCTCAGGGCCCGACTCCACAGGCTCGGGGCGAGCCTCATCTGGAAATGAATCTGTTGGAAATGTCAGGTATGCGGGTTTTGTGACTGAAATCTCCAGGCTCTCGCAGAACTGGGGATGGGTGACCCCCCATCTTGTTTTTCTTCAGAAACCTGGCAGTAATGCCCATGAACTGCCTCTGGCGCCATTTAAGCTCATTAATGGCCATGATTCAGAGATTAACACATAAATCTCAAATCACTTGTATCACCTCACTTGTCATCCCATTGATTTTCAATTTGCTCAAGCAGGTGCCAGTAACTCGAATAAGACCAACAACCTGAAGGGACGCTTATGGATCCCAGAGTCACCACCCAGCTAAAACTTTAACTCCAGATGTGTCACCCCATTCAAAATTTTAGTATTTCTGGAACACATGAATGTGCAACATCTCAAACCCCACACCATAGATATATAAGAATTAGCACACCGCATTGGAGGGAATGTAAAGAAGAAGGCAACCGATCTCAGTTAAGAAAATACTAACACACAAGGCTTAACCCTAACAACATGCTAGTAAACTCTTATACAAGGGCTTAGTGGCTCCTGAGTGAGACCCAACAATCATTAGATACTTTCTTCTAAGGAAACATTTTTTGATCATTTTTAACAAATTATTTATAACAAGCAATATAAATTAAATTATTTAGGCCCTGCTATTGGGGCAGGCTTGAGGGTGGTTGGGAAAATTGGAAATAATGGTGGTGGGGGGCTGGAGTGATAGCACAGCGGGGAGGGCGTTTGCCTTGCATGTGGCTGACCCGGGTTTGATTCCCAGCATCCCATATGGTCCCCTGAGCACTGCCAGGGGTAATTCCTGAGTACAGAGCCAAGAGTAATCCCTGAGCATTGCCGAGTGTGACCCCCGAAAAAGGGGGGAAGCAAATAATGGTGGTGGGATTGATGTTGTAATATTGAATGAATAAATCATCGTGAACAACTTTATACAAATATGTTTTTAAAACAATAATTACAAATGAAAATAGATCTGTTATCCTGGTCTCTCTGTGATGAAAAGTGGCATCCTGAGCAAGTTATCAGATCTGGCCAGACCTGCTTCCATAACAAAAAAATAATGGGCTTCAGATTGGGAGGGAATAATGCCTTTCTTGTCCTGTTATAACTTATCTACTGAAATAAGTTTCCCTCTGTATATTGTAGTTGAACATGAAAGAACTGGGACACACAAGAGAATCTCGGAACTGAGCAGCTTGCCGCAGAGGTGCTTCCGGACTTTGCACTGGCCTCTTTCATGGGGCTACTCCAGACGGAGCAGGTGCTGTCCCTCTGCCTGCCCCCTAGGAGCCCCGGGGACTGCCATCTTCCAGAGCCCAGTGAGAAGCCCAGGTGTGTGGAAGCAGTAACGGCAAATGCCAGGCCTCACGGGATAGGGGATGGGCCAGCCCCATGGGGCCCATGGGACCTTGAGATGACGCCCACAAACTGCTCTGGCTGCTACTTAAGCTCCTTAACTCCGTGATCCAGAGATACCCAAAAGAATCTCGGAACCAAGCAGCTTGCTGCAAAGATCTCTCCAGGCCCTGATTATCTAAAATTTTAGAATTCCAGGAGCACATGGCTGCTCTCATGGCCACACATCTTATGCTACTCATAACAAGCAATACAAAATAAATTGTCTAGCATTGCCTTTTCGGCAGGTGTGAGTGGTGGTGGGAAAATTCCAAATAATAATGGTGGGACTGGTGTCGAAATATTGATTGCAATCAAAGTAGAGAGAGAGTATTATGGAAATTGTCTGCCACACAGGCAGGGCTGGGATGGGGGGTGGGTGAATACTGGGAATTTTGGTGGCGGAAAGTGTGCACCGGTGAAGGGATGGATGTTTGATCATTGCATGACCGAAACTCGAACATGAAAGCTTTGTAACTGTATCCCATGGTGATTCAATAAAAAAAGAAAAAAAGAAAGAGTCCTAAGGCATTTGAAAGTGCACTTTGGAGGTTTTAGTAAGGTACATGTTATAGGTGAAATACCATAGAGATCCATGGATATTCCCATTAACAGGAGGAGAGGAAGGAAGCCCATTTTGTTAGAGACACCATAGATGCCTATTTGACCCTACAGCTGGAGAAAATTGCCAGTGGGGAGCAATTTGTCACCCTGTTGAAGCCTCCATTTCAGAACACACCTTCCACCCAAAGTAGGCTCTATCCTCAAACAGTGCTCATAGCCAGTGCTCAGGACTGGAGAACAGAGAAGACAGGACATTGGAGTGAGGTTTAATAGAGATTGGTTTAGTAGAGCCAGAACTGAGGCTGCTGACACCGTGGCATTTGTTCCTTATTTCCTTATGGATGCTAGACCAAGCTGAGTTGTACGAGCTCCTGTCTCCTTCTAGCATCTCCCTCTCTGCCTATACACACCAGATCACCCAGGACTGGAGAGCTGAGGCTTAAGTGGCTGTGACTGATTGATCAAAAGAGGCAAAATTTTCTTAGGTTGTCATTCTTTTAATAGAGTTATTCCATTCACACAGAGACAACTATATCTCTGAAGAGCAAAGAAATGTACTAAATCTGCACTTACCAAACAAACTGAACATTCAAAAATCATGTGTGACATAATCATGGAGGCGCAAGGGCATGACTTGAAGCTGTGTTAGCAGCTGTTCATATCTCTCTCAATGACTACCCAAGTAAATATATAAATCTGTATATTTTATTTTATTTTATTTTGCTTTTTAGGTCACACCCGGTGATGCTCAGGGGTTACTCCTGGCTTTGCACTCAGGAATTACTCCTGGCAGTGCTTGGGGGACCATATGGGATGCTTGGAATCGAAACTGGGTTGGCTGCATGCAAGGCAAATGCCCTACCCACTGTGCTGTTGCTCCAGGCTCTGAGATTATTTTTTCAAACCATGAGCAAATAAAATCAGTGTGGGGCTCTGTCTCCTATTTCAAGTAGCATCAGTGAGCTCAGCCGTAGAGTAATTTCATTTGGAAGGGTAGATCAGCAGAGGTCTCCAGGCAAAGAATTCTTTTTTTTTTTTTTTTTTTTTTTTTTTTTTTTCTTTTTGGGTCACACCTGGCAATGCACAGGGGTTGCTCCTGGCTCTGCACTCAGGAATTACCCCTGGCTGTGCTCAGGGGACCATATGGGATGCTGGGATGTGAACCCAGGTCGGCCGCGTGCAAGGCAAACGCCCTACCCGCTGTGCTATCTCTCCAGCCCCGAGGCAAAGAATTCTTATGAGAAGTCAAAGCAGGCAAATAGACACTGACCACCACACAAAAGGCCAAAATCAAAGTGAAAGCATAGAAAATAAGGGAAGACCAGAGAAATAAAGACAAACTGCAAAACATCCAAAAAGCTCACAGAAAAATGGTAATAATTTTCATTATGTCAATGTTTCTCTATATGGTATTAGATTAAATGTATGCTTCAAAATGGTCAGGATGTAAAATGGACTGGATGTAAAGTCATTACTTGGGTATAAGACCTAAGTTTTGTTGCTTCTAAGAGATATATTTGAGCTTTCCTGATAAATACAAGCTCAAAGTAAAAGACTAGAAAACAATCATAGTGGCAAATAGTAGCCTCATGAAAGCAGGATGGTTATACTTGTATCCAATAAAATAGAGCTAAAACTAAAAATGACAGTATGAAATAAACATGGACAGAATATACTAAGAGCTCAGTGCACCGAGAGAACTTAACTCTTATGAACACATATACCAAATTAAAGACAATTGCTAAGACACAAGCACCTCAGGAAGCATGGACACGGTGCGAAGAGTAGTACGATACTTCAACATCCCACTCCACCATTAGGCACAGCAATTCCAAAAGACATATGCACATAACAACCAGACAGAAAAATAAGTAAGGAGAAGAACGCAAGTTAATATGTGTGTATAGGACTCTAAACCCATAAAACATACAAACATGAAACATTCTTTAAGATAAACTCACAAAACTCAACAGTGGAAAAAATAAAATGCCATCCTAAAATGAGCTGAGAAAAAAGAAAAAAAAAGTTCCTTGAAGAAGACATATGGACAACTGATTAACAGGTATATAAAAAGTTTTCAACATCACTTATCAGGAGAATGCAAATCAGGACAACAAGTAAGTACCACCTAAAGAGTGGCTTATATTAAAAAATTCCAAAAACAGGCAGTGTTGGTGGGGTTGCAGAAAAAAACTTCATTCACATTGGTAGGAATGTTGTCTAGTTCAATTTCTATGGAAAACTGTATGTAGACTTCTCAAAAAGTTAAAAATAAAACTCCCTTGTAACCCAGCAATTCCATTCCTTGGTATCTATCCCAAGAACACAAAACCAGGGGCTGGAGCAATAGCACAATGGGTAGGGCGTTTGCCTTGCACGCGGCCAACCTGGGTTCAATTCCCAGAATTCCATATGGTCCCCTGAGCACCGCCAGGGGTGATTCCTGAGCGCAGAGCCAGGGGTAACCTCTGTGCATTGCCGGGTGTGACCCAAAAAGAAAAAAACCCACAAAACCATTAATTACAGGCCGAAGAAATAGAACAGGGGTGAAGGCACTTGTCTTGCAAGTGACTGAACCTAATTTGAACCCCAGCACTGCATATGGTACCCTTAGGCACCACCACCAAAAACAACCCCAAAAAACAGAGAAATTCTGAAAGACATATATTCACTTCAGTACTATCTATAATAGCCTGCATAAAAAAATAATTCAAGTGTCTTTAATGACAGACATGTCAGTAAAGAGGTTATAGTATATATGCATAACGGAATATTGCTCAGCTATAAGAAAAGATGAAATCTGGCTTTTTTGCTACAACTTGAATGGAATTAGATGGGGTCATGTTAAGTGGGGCTGGAGTGATAGCACAGTGGGTAGGGCGTTTGCCTTGCACTCAGCCAAGCAGTGTTTGATTCCTCCATCTCTCTCAGAGAGCCCGGCAAGCTACCAGGAGTATCCCGCCCAGACGGCAGAGCCTGGCATGATACCTGTGGTGTATTCGATATGCCAAAAAATAGTAACAAGTCTCACAATGGAGCCGTTACTGGTGCCCACTTGAGCAAATCCATGAACAGCGGGAGGACAGTTCTAAAGTGCTACAGTGCATGTGAAGCGAAATAAGGAACAAATGCCAGATGATCTCAGTCAATATATGGCATATAAAGAAACGAAGAAAGAAAATGGGGGTTGGAATGAAAACGCAGCAGGGAGGTCCCTTGTCTTGCACATGGCTGACCGGGTTCAATCCCTCACACCCCATATGGTCCCCTGAACCTTTCCAGGAGAGATTCCTTGAGTGCAGAGCCAGGAGTAAGCACTGCGTACAGCCTGATGTGCCACCCCCTCCATAGACAACAGCAAGGAAATGATGCTTTCAAGTGATTACAAGCCCTTGGACTTTGAATACACCACTAAAGTTACCAAGGTGCTGGCAGGAGAGGAGGAAAAGATGGACTGGAATTAATACTGACAGTGGTTGAGGTCTTGGCACTTTGTTTGTGGAGAAGGGGCAGGATCATGTTCTCTCAAAGCATAAATATAAATTCCACTGTAACCATGTTACTTCAACTTCAATTAAACATTTTTTAAAAAGGCGACCAGAGATGTAATTCAGTGCTAGATACCTCTCCTTGCATGTGTGAGGCCCTGTGTTAGGTCCCTGGCATTGCAAAAAGTAAAAAGTAAAAACAGATTCTGAAACTAAAAAAAAAACAAAAACAAAAACCCTGAGCTTTTAGTTTAAAACTTCGCATTAATAAAAATTCCAAGCTCAGGTTATTTCACTGATGAATTACACTAAATTATTCTTCTTTTTAATTTTGGTTGTTTTTGTTTGGTTCTGGTCTTGGGGCCACCCCCTGTGATGCTCAGGGGTCACATCAGTAATCACTATCACTATCACTCCTTGCAGCTCCTTGCAGTGCTCAAGGGACCATGTGGGATGCCGAGGATGGAACTCGCTGTTCTCGTGCAAGGTCAGCGCCTTATTCGCTGCTCTTTTTCTCCAGTCCCTACACCAAGATCTTTGTATCACTTCTATCACTTTTCTTCCCGTTGATCTTCGATTTGCTCGAGTGGGTCACTCTGTGGATATGGTCGATCGTGCTGAATCCTTTTTGGAACCCAGCTTGCTCGCATGGTTGTCCTTCATCTAGTGTTCTGCCTATTCTATTCAGGATGAAACGAGTGAACAACTTGTAGACGACAGACAACAGGCAGATTAAATGATAGTTGCCGATGTCGTGGATGTCTCCCTTCTTGTACAACAGAACGGTCCTGCTGTATTCGCAATGCTTGCCTGTCCTTCGCCAACTACAAGACCAAGACTGCCCTCTGACGTCCTGATGGATCTATCACATCTTCCAGAAAGGCAATGGAGAGGATTGTTCACGACTTCGACTCGGATCTCTTTGACAGCCACGTCCACCTGCCCACATACCAAATTCCGCAGGATGGATCTGTCTTTCCCAATGTCCTCCCTTCCAAAATCCGACACGCCATTTTGTCGGTAAAGACATGCACAGCACCGGGTCCAGACAAGGTCAGACCCAAACACCTGAAGAATCTGCAGCCAGTACTCATCAATACACTGGCTTGGCTTTTCACATGCTACCTATCTGAATGCAAGATTCCATCCCAGTGGAAAACCAAGTTCTTTAAGGATAAAATAATAATTACAAACAAACTATTTCAGAAAATAGAAGAGGAACTTATTTGCAGACTCATTTTAAGAGTCTGGCTTGATACCCAAACCAGCAAAAATATATTACATAACAAGAATTCTCAGGGTATGGGGAGACATAGGTTTAAGGGCATGATACCTGGGCTTGATCCCTGCTACAATATGAACCCCCCAAGTATCACTGGGTATAATTCTGGATCACCAAAGTGGCCCTGGCAGACTGCGGCATCAGAGGGCCTGAGCCAGGTCAGTATCACAATGGCCACCAGAGAATCCTGAGCACTGCTTGGGAGCCCCTTAAAATAATTTTTAAAGTATATAGGGGGCTAGAAAAATGGTATAGCAGGTAGGGCATTTGCCTTCATCAGCTGACCGGGTTCAATTCCTGGTATTCCATATAGTCCCCTGGAAGCAACCTCTGAGCACATAGCCGGGAGTAGCCCTGAGCACAGCCATGTGTGGCCCTCTCAGTCAGCATGATACTCTCCAGACCCAGATCCACCCACATAGCAGCACATTATATAATTTAATTTTCTCTTAGAACTGAGTATTTCATTGTTGTACCATAGTTTCTTTATCTGGTCATCTGTTCTTGGACACTGGGTTGTTTCCAGAGTAGAGTTTTGGGTAGATGCCAAGAAATAGAATTGTGGGGACATACGAAAGCTCGATTCTTTTTTCTTTATTTTTTTTCTTTTTGGGTCACACTTGGTGATGCACAGGGGTCACTCCTGGCTCTGCACTCAGAAATTACCCCTGGAGGTGCTCAGGGGACCATAAGGGAATTGAACCCAGGCTGGCTGCGTGCAACTTAAATGCCTTACCCATTGTGCTATCGCTCCAACCCCTCAATTCTTAGCTTTCTGAGGAGGGTCCATATTATTTTCCAAAGAAGTTGGACCAGGGGCCGGAGCGATAGCACAGTGGGCAGGGCGTTTGCCTTGCACGCGGCCGACCCGGGTTCGATCCCCGGCATCCCATATGGTCCCCCGAGCACCGCCAGGAGTAATTCCTGAGTGCAAAGCCAGGAGTAACCCCTGAGCATCGCTGGGTGTGACCCAAAAAGCAAAAAAAAAAAAGAAGTTGGAAGTTGGACCAGTGATATTCTGACCAGCAGTGCATGACCATCCCTTTTTCCCCCCACATCCACCCCGTTAGTTGTTTTTATTCTTTTTGATGTGTCCTTGGGTAGATGAAGTGTCCTCATCCAAGAGAAGCAATATTGTAGGTAGGGCGGGTTTGTTAGGAAGTGTAGTATATTCTGGTTTAGGCTGGTTAAGTTTGTTATGTTCATTTAGGCTATATTGGTGGGCATTTTGAAATTTACAAGTGAAGTAGAGCTGGAGATAAAAATTAATGTAAATGGTATCTTGCTGGATGAATATTCAAATTCTTTTTGTTTGCTTTTTGCATCACACCGGGTGATGCTCCAGGATTACTCCTGGCTCTGCAATCAGCATATGACCATATGGGATGCTGGGGATTGAACCTGGCACAGCTGTGTGCAAGGCAAGTGCCCTCCCTACTGGACTATCACTCCAACCTCAATGTACAGATTCTTTTTTAAATTTAATTTTATTTTTATAGAGTAGTTCACAATTTTTGACTATATTTAATATTTGAACACCAATCCCACCACCATTATACCTTCTTACCACCATATTTCATGTTTCCATCCCGAACCCCAACCCCTGTCCCCAAAGCAGAACCAAAATAATTACTTTGTATTGTTTGTTATGAATAATCCACTAAAAATGATCAAAATAAGGTTTCTTGGAGGAAAGTGTGTGAAGATTGTTGTATTTCACCCAGGATCCATTGAGACCTTCTATAAGAGATTACTAATATGTTCTTGAACCTTGTGTGCATATATATACATATATATGTACTGTAAAAATATATTTCTCCCTGAGATTGGTTGCCTTCTATCTAAACCCCATCAGATGTGGTACACTACTCTTGGAATATTAGTGGTGTAAAGTATAAGATGTCCAAGAATAGATTCACTCATGGGTGAGGCTTGACCCGGGCATGTGGAGAGTGGCTGTGAGCATGGTGGTGGCTGGAGATTTTCTGAGTTCTGGAGGTCTTCGGTTGCTGGGGCTGGCTCCCTTGGGGTGGGGCAGGGCCTCACCTGCTCTCCTCCAGGTTGCCCTGAATGAAATAGCCTGGCACAGGGTCTGGAGATATGGCTATGGCATTTCATTCTGTGCTCTCTTCCGAAAAATGAGTATACAGATTCTTACATAAGATATTTGCCTGAGTGAAATTACAAGCAGCTATTGTATATGCTTATTAAAAAAACAGTAAGTCATCCATAGCATATAATCTCCGAGCCCAGAGCCAGGAGGAAGCCCTTAGTACCACTAGATGTGCCCCCAAACAAAAGCAAAAAGAACCACTGGGAAGATAGCTCAGGTAATGGAACTCAAGACCTAGTTGCATCCTTGGTACTGCATGACTGTTGGGAGTGGTCCCTATGAGAAAAGCAAAACCAAGAACCACTGAAGTAGAATACAAATACCAAAGAGGTAACAGGTAAATGGATACTTTTAAGAGATGGACAAGAGCAGAGAAATCCGAGGACTGGTGTGATATGTATGAAAAGAAAAGAATAAAAGCTCTGAGAGAAGAGAAATTGAAACTCATCATCACCTTGTCTAGTTAGATAAAAAGTAATTATTTTGGATTAGTGGGGTTTGAAACACTTTCTGAATGTGATTCAGAGTTTGAGAATACTGGAGTGATAGTGGCCGACCCGGGTTTGATTCTCCGCCCCTCTCCGAGAGCCCAGCAAGCTACCGAGAGTATCCCACCCGCACGGCTGAGCCTGGCAAGCTACCCGTGCAATATTTGATACGCCAAAAACAGTAACAAGTCTCATAATGGAGACATTACTATGCCCGCTTGGCAAATCAATGAGCAATGAGAGTGACAGTGACAGTGAATATATAATTTTAAAACTTTTCATGCACTAAGAAGGGACTTTTTTTTACCTGACAAGGAATATTTATATAAGATAATGGCTACTATTAAGAGTAATGATAAATGACTGGATTTTTCCTACATTCAGTATTAGAAATCCAGCACTTCAGTTCATATTACTATAAATATTGTGAACATCCTAGACAATAAGATGTGCAAGGAAATAAAAGTAATATAGCTTGGAAAGAAAAAAGTAGTACTGTCAATAGAGATGCCTGTCTGGAATATCCCTAGGAATTT
The DNA here is from genome assembly GCF_027595985.1 of Sorex araneus. Taxonomy (NCBI): domain Eukaryota; kingdom Metazoa; phylum Chordata; class Mammalia; order Eulipotyphla; family Soricidae; genus Sorex; species Sorex araneus. Next base: position 221,524,432 of record NC_073302.1, read on the forward strand.
ACAAAATATAAACAGATAAGTAATGAGTTTGATAAAGATATTTGTAGCAGGTCAACATACAATTTTTTTTATGTTTCTAAATACTGACAATTAAAAAGCAAAAATGTGGGGGGATTGGAGTAGGGTACAACAGGTAGGGCACTTGCCTTATACGAGGCTGACACAGGTTCAATCCCTGTCACCCCATGTGGTCCCCCGAACCCCACCAGGAGTGATCCCTGATTGAAGATCCATAAGTAGGCCATGAGCACTGCTGGGTGTGGCCCATAAAGAAAAAAAAACAACAACCAAAAAAAACCCTTTAAAAAAATGAAAAGGTTTCACATCCCACAAATGAGTGCAATCATTCTGTCTGTCCCTCTTCTGACTCAATTCACTCAGTATGATACTTTCTATGTCCATCCATTTATAAGCGAATTTCATGACTTCATATGAGATTTGGGCTGGAGCGATAGCACAAAGTGTAGGGTGTTTGCCTTGCATACAGTCGGCCTCGGTTCAATTCCTCCATCCCTCTCAGAGAGCCCGGTAAGCTACCGAGAGTATCCCGCCTCCATGGCAAAGCCTGGCAAGCTACCTGTGGCATATTTGATATGCCAAAAACAGTAACAAGAAGTCTCACAATAGAGATGTTACTGGTGCCCACTTGAGTAAAATTTATGAACAACGGGATGATAGTGCTACAGTGCTACAGTGCATATGGGTTTAATACCCAAGGACAGTAGAAATGAGGGCCAGGAGAACTGATCCATACTTGGAAGCTCACCACAGTGGGGGTGGGGGTGGGAGTTAGGACAGAAAAGGACCACTATGACAATGATAGTTAGAAATGGTCACTCTGGACAGGAACTGAGTGCTGAAAGGAGGTAAAGTGATATACATGATACCCTCTCAGTACCTTTATTGTCAAACCATAAAGCTCAAAAGGAGAAAATGAGAGGGTGAGAGAGAGAGAGAGAAAGTGTGTGTGTGAGAGAGAGGGAAAGAGAAAAAGAGGGCGAGAGAGAGAGATAGAGAAAGTGCCTGCCATAGAGACAGATTGTGTGTGTGTGTGTGTGTGTGTGTGTGTGTGTGTGTGTGGCAGAAGGGAAACTGAGGACAATGTTGGCATAAAATGCACATTGGTGAAGGGTGGGTGCTGGAACATTATATGACTGAAATCCAGTCATAAACAACTTCATAACTTCACAGGGGTTCAATTTAAAAATAATTATAGAACTAAATTTAAAAATAAATAAATGAAATAAATGTATGTAGTTTCCAGGCAAAAGAAGAGAGTTAAAGTAGTTTGGAGAGATAGTACAGGGTTTTAGGTGCATATCTTGCATGTAGCCAGCCCAGTGCCACATGGCACACCCGGGAGCACTCCTCATACACGGAGCTGGTCCCTGGGAGCACCCCTCGTACACGGAGCAGGTAACAGGCCTTGAGCTCTGTCACACATGGCTCAAATGCCTTCCCCATCACAAAAGAGTTTCAGCCCCCAAACTCTACAGGGCCAGAGAGAGAGTACAGCGTGCTTGACTGAACTTGATCTCCCCAGTTTGGCCATAGCACTGCATAGACTCCTGCATATGGTCCCGATCCGTCCAAAGCAAATCTATAGATAAAAGGTCACTAGTCCTTTGGAAAATATAATTTCAAGTCCCAATGAAATATCTGTTTACCTGTTATTTTAAGAAGAAAAAAATGCACTGCTAGTGCCAATTATAGGCAATGACGTAGTATAAGCCAAAAACCCTCATCTTTTTTATATATATAAAATGTAGGAGTACTGCTATTTATTCAGCCATTGATTAAGGTGATTGAATTGAAAATGAACTCCACATTACTTTTTTTCAGAATGTTAATTTTATTTTATTATTTTATTATTATTAGTTTACCCTTTTTGTTGACTCACTGTGAGATACAGTTACAAAGCTTTCATGTTTGAGCTTTGGTCATACAATCATCAAACATCCATCCCTTCACCAGTACACATTTACCATCACCAAAATACCCAGTATTCTGCTCCCCTCCCCCTTCTCGCCCTTCCCCTACCTGTGTGGCAGACAATTTCCCCTCCATACTCTCTCTCTACTTTGGTTACATTTGGTATTTTGACATCAGTCTCACCACTACTCAAACCTGCCGAAAAAGCAACGCTGGACGATTTGTTTTGTATTGCTTGTTATGGTTAGAATATAATGTCCAGGAAATTCTGTGTCATTCTCTTCCGGGAGCTTTAGTTTATAGTCTCTGGGTCTTGGCCGTTGATGAGATTACATGGTGCCAGGGGCAGTTTGTGGGGTGTGACTGCCAAGCTTCTGAAAAACTGGGTGTCTGTGGGGAGGATGCCAAGTCCAGATTCAAGCAGTCTTGGGTATCTCAGTCACGGGTTCCCACCTACCTCTGTGCTACTGGTCCTAACTACGTCTTTTGATCTCTTTTGAGATTTATGGGTCTCTGAAAAGACCAATAAATGAGTCTGTATAGCTGAGTCGGAGGTGGTTTGTGGGTGTGGCTCCCACATACCTAATTTTTGGCTGTTTAATTTCTTGGTAAACTTGGCCCCAAGTTTTTGGGGTCTGGCCAGAGGCACAGCAGCAATTTTGGGGTACCTGGAAGTCTGAAGGCACCATCAGGCTGCTGATGCACTCACCCCATATGTACAGGTTGTCCTGTTGGTGGCACCATACCCCCAAACCCTCATCCATTTGAAATTGTTCACCTTTTGGAAAATACGACTTATTCGGTTAAATATACAGGTAATACACATTATCAAGTTAGCAATTCCATTTCTTGGCACTAATAAAAAAGAAAAGAAACTTTTATGGAGACAGAGAGAGAGAGAGAAAGAAAGAGAGAGTCTGTCATCGAGGTAGGCTTCGGGGGGCAGCAGGAGAGAAACTGGGGACATGGGTCAGTGGTGGGAATGTGCACTGGTGAAGGGACAAGTGTTGGAACATTGTATGACTGAAACTCAATTATGAGCAACTTTGTGACTGAATATCTCATGGTGATTCAATTAAAAAATTTTTAAACAAGAAATAACTGCAAAAAAATAATAAAAACTAAATCTTTGTCCTCCAAAAAAGAGAGAAACTTTTTTGTTGTTGTTTTTGTTTTTGGTTCACACCCGGCAATGCACAGGGGTTAGTCCTGGCTCTGCACTCAGGAATTACCCCTGGCGGTGCTCAGGGGACCATATGGGCACATGGGATGCTGGAAACCGGGTCAACTGCATGCAAGGCAAACGCCCTACCCGCTGTGCTATTGCTCCAGCTGCAAACAGAGAAACTTTTATGCACATGTTCAACATTACATTATTCAAAACATGTCTAAGCTGAAAATGATACAAATGCCCATTAATAGGTGAATGGACAAGGAAATATAATACATTCATATAATGGAAAACTAAACAATAATATGGAACAAGCTACTGATACATGTATTAATGTGAATTAATTTCAAGCGCATTATGTTTTCTAAAAGAAGCCAATTTCTGTTGACTAAATACTCATCTATGCCATTAAATAATACTAGAAATTGTGCAACAAAAGACAGAAAATAAATCAGTGATTCGTAAGAGCTGGGGGTAGAGGAGTTGTTGAAAACAAAGGTGCATGAGAAATTCTGGTAGATCTGTCTGATGTCACTGTTAGGGTAGTGGTTACATAGTACAAGTATTTATCAAAACTCACAGAAATGCTGGGCACACATAAATTTCATTATGTATGAGTATAGATATATAAACTTTAAAAAAACTTCATAAATTATGCCTCAATGTGAAGTGTTCTGTAATCAAAATATCAGTAAAATGATAGATATTTAAAGTAGATTCTGGAAAAGATGTAGAGATCATAATTTATAATATAATAATTAAAATATTTTTTTCAGAAATTAGCTAATTCTGTCAGTCACACTTACAGAAGGCCTAGAATGGGTTGATCTTAGGTACTAGCAACTCAACAATTAAGAAATAAGCATAACTCTTCCTTTGTGATGTTTGAATATTGTTATGAAGACCATAAATAATAATAACAGCAATTTAAATGGTTAAAAGTTCAATAGAAATAATTAACACAGGGCATAAAAATTATTTCAGAACATGGAGGAAAATTTGGTGAATGTATTTACATTTGGGATAGAGATTTCTTAAATAAGACACTGAAGATATCAATCATAAAGAAAAATACAGATATACTTAATTGCATGACTATTATAAACTTTTACAAATTAAAAGACTGTATACCTTGAAAAATGGACTTTCACAATACATATTTAAAGGACTGATGTAGTCAACTTTTCAATCTAATAATAAGAGATAAACACCTCAATTTTAAATGAACAAATTTAGTTGCAAACAACAAAATGCAAACACTATGAGAAAAGTGCAAACCAAAATGTCAAAGTAATATAAATCAGAGAAACATATTTAGAATATTGAAAGGATCATAATGGCTAGTGTGGGGGAGGAAGAAATTTACACTTTGTGTCTTTTTGGGAGGACCACACCCAGCAGTGCTCAGGAGGTCACTTCTGCCTTGCACTCAGGAATCACTCCTGGTGGGCTCTGGGAACCATGAGAGACACCAGAGGTCAAACCCAGGTGGGCCGCATGCGAGGTGGGGTACTATCTCTCTGGCCCCTCCACTATGCATATTGATGTGCATGATATCAATATCAATAGCTCCATAAGCATTCTTTTTTATAGAATTTTCACTTTCAGAATGTATCATAAGGAAAGAATAATACACAGATCTAACCTCAAAGATACTAAATTATCCATTATTTGTACTTTGGGTAACAACAAAGTTATAACCAACCTGGACTTCCAGTAATATCTGAATATTTAAACAAATTTTGCACAACCATGATGCCATGAAGTATTATTATAGTCATTAAAATTAATGTTATAACCTAAAAACTAAGTAAAGTTTTCTGTTGGCAGAACGTCAAGAAAGAAATAATACTCCAAATATATAGTGCACTTGTGCATTTTAACAAAAAATATATTCATGTAACTAAAAAGGTTATTCTAAAAGGAATGCAAGTTGATACCAGATCTAAATACCAAAAAAATGTACAATGCTCAAAGAACCTACAATAAGAATCCTGTTTACGTACCCTTTGCCACGACTTGAGTGGAACTAGAAGGTATCATGTGAAGCAGAGTGAGTAAGGAATGAATCCTGTGTGACCTTGCTCAGATGTGGTATATCAAGAAACTAAGAAAAGGAATGAACAAGAGTCCAAGGAATGAAAACATACCCTTGGACTCTGCTATTAGAACGGGGGTTACCAATGGGTGGAGGACAGAGGTGACAGATATGACAAAGGACAGTGGTGGTAAAGGTACAAAAATATAAGCACTAACACTATTGTACACCTGTTACCTCAATATCGATAATGAAATTTTAAAAAACCGAAAGGAACTGTCCACCAAGAAGAATGATTATTTGTGGATGGATTTACTGTTCCTGGATGATTATACCGGCTCCTTGTCCTGAAACACCCGTGTTTCTCACAGAACTAACTCACATTTGTTATTGAAACAACTGCCCTTCCTCACTCTATTTCATCTGAAGGGAATTAGAAGAAATAAAGACTGCCTGACTCGATGGACTCAGATTTTGCTCCAACCCCAGGCGGTCCACCAGAGGGCAGGCATAGCTAATATGAAGCTACATAATTTACTTGGCAGACAAAAATCTTCATTAATGATTTATGATGACAAAGAAAATGGACATTTGTGTGTAGTGAAGTAATTATTTATACTCCTATAATAATTATTATTTAAGTAATTATTTGTATTTCCTCTTCGGCACTATTCAATATCCAACATTAATGCAAGCTGGTGGGTGGTTAAATAGCTGAATTGGACCAGGGAGATGGTCCAAAAGACCAGCAGTGTGCATGCTTTGCATGCTGGAGGCCCACTTCAACCCCCCGCACTGCACAGCCCCTCAGCCCCAGTGGGAACACCCCTGAGCATTCACACACATGCCCCCAGATAAAACAAAACACGAGAGATGATTAAAATTGAAAAATAAAACACCTCAAAAAACATTTATGCAGTTCAGACATCTGATTTTAAGAATATATTGTTTTCTTGTTCAAGTACATAATAAAAATGCTTTCAGATCATAATAGAACCTGTAACAGAAGGTACTCTCAGTGAAATGAGTGAGAAATTAACTAGAGTTAATAAAATTTCAGTGAACATGAAGAGGACCTGAATCAGAGAAACATGTTGGATTTTGGTGTATGTGTCATTTGCTCATAGACAATATAAAACTGGAAATCAGAAAAAAATCAGAAAAAAAGAAGTATCAGTGAAGAGTAAATAGTGTCTTGCAGTTCTTCTTTAAGAGGTTACAATGAAAATTACTCCCTGCCAGTGACACTTTCACATTTTCAAACTAGAACATTTATTTCTAAATGTGCTGAAACATTTTTGCAAACATGATACTTATCTGAAAATTCAATCAGAGTAATTGACATGTACCTTCTTCCCTTCTAAATATTATACCTTTTCAATTTTTCTTTTTCCTTTGTTGACTTAGTACAAGCCTTCTCTTAAAGAAAAGAGATCCAACCTTCCTTTTTAGTATCAGACTTACTCAGATGAATGGACATAGTAAATGTCTTCATCCTGTTCTTCAGCCTTTAACAGTTGTTCCATCATACTTCAAATAATAAAAACCATAAAAATATATCATTATGATGCTCTACATGAAAAATTCATTTAAGCAAACAAAATTCTTTGAAAATCAAGGACTTAGTAAATGTGACTTATGCATTGGAAGATTAAACACATTAAATAAAACTTTATAATCCTTGTCCAAAATATTGACTCTTCATGGAGATTTCCAATAATAAATATGCATATCTCCCTCCATCCCGAGACCTCTGTTTCTCGCTCTCTCTATTTTCTGGATCTCTGAAACAAGGACTCCACAACTGATTAGATTTTATAAATCTCAATACCCCTTCCTCTTTCTTTGAACAAACATATACGTATGTATATTCACCTTTCTGTTTGGGATGCGGCATAGTTTTCATTTTCTTTCAACTTCTTTGAGTAACAACTAAAGAATTAAAAATAAAGACTGTAATACTCAATTTATTTTGTACACTTATTTTTAATGCAAATGATGATTTACCTTTAAAATCAAATTTAAATTTGCATTGTACATTAAACCATTGTACAATGATTCTACAACTTCTACTCTGCTTGACTTTAAAATAACATTTTAAGAAGTTATTTGAACCTAAGAGTTTCAGTTAACTGCAGATGACAAATTGGTGAGAAAAAGAGAGACATATCTCTTATGACCTTTCTACCAAGTAGGTCTGAAAAAGGTAAAAGTTATATATGCTACAGTAGGTTTTTTTTTTTTTTGCCTTTTGGGTCACACCTCGTGATGCTCAGGGTTTACTCCTGGCTCTGCACTCAGGAGTATTTGTGACAGTGTTCGGGGGACCACATGGGATGCTGGGGATTGAACCCAGGTTGGTCATGTGCAAGGCAATGTGACAGTACCCGCTGTACTATCACTCTGGCCCAAGGTTTTTGAAAGGTCAAAGATACTTTAATTAAATTCTTCTAAAAATGAACCCTCCCAAACTCCAATATACCTCCTCAACTTTCTTCTTATAATCTGTCATTATGATGTATATCTATTTTGCATTATATCTTTATTATATCTCCTACTTTATTGGCCGACCTGTGTTCGATTCCTCCGCCCCTCTCAGAGAGCCCGGCAAGCTACCGAGAGTATCTCGCCCGCACAGCAGAGCCTGGCAAGCTACCCGTGGCGTATTGGATATGCCAAAAACAGTAACAACAAGTCTCACAATGAGAGATGTTATTGGTGCCCGCTCGAACAAATCAATGAGCAACGGGATGACAGTGACAGTGACTTTATTGGCAGACATTCCTGCTCTGTTTACTTGGTGACAGCTAAAAAACTATACAAAGTCATCACATGAAGTTCTAGATAAATACTTTGGTACAAATTAGTTAAAATTACTCTCATTAACTAGTTGGCCCTTTAAAAATTCACATATGAGGACTGGAGATAGAGAGGGGCAGGAGACTGCATTGCACAGGAGTGACCCTCAGTGCAGAACCAGGAGCAAGCCCTAAGCACTTCGGGTCTGGCCCTAAGTCTTAAGCTAAAATTAGTCATTTTCTATGTGCTTTGTGCTCCAAATAGGTTTCTCTTTTCCCTGAATCCAATGTAGTAAGCCCCCCACAGTCAATATTATAGTATCCTAGAACTTGACATCTAGTAACTAAGGGAGGGGACGAGGGGTAAGAAAATTACGATGACACGTGCCTCTTTTTCTACCTCAATTCTGAAGACAAAAGCAACACAATTCAAAGGCAGCACAGTGGGAGGACGGAGGGAGAGAGGTGTGGGAGGGAGAGATCTGGGGGCTCCTGGGCAGGGATATGGGCTCACTGGTGTGGTGTTAGAATCATATGCACAAGAAATTATTTACAATACTGTAAACTACATAATCTCAATTAAAAATCGCTAAACTTGACTTTGTAGAGATAACTCCCGTTTTTTCCCACCTGCATCCCCGCTCTTCAGGTCTCTTCTTCACTATTTTAATTTCACCTCTCTTGGTTGTTTTCCGAGGTCTTTATGGAGAGCCACGTGACCACAGGCACGGGTCTCAGGATCTCTCCGGGATGTTGGGCTTGCATGTGGAATACTAGTCTTACATATTACTGAACTCTGGTGGGTGGGCAGCAGATCCAGGTACTAATATCCAACACTCTCTGTGCAACTGTTCCCTCAGGCTTCATCAGAATCTGATTCTCACTCTCCAGTCCCATCTAACTGTACTGCATAGTGGACAATCTGAGTTTCTTGTTAAGTTTCAAGTAAGGGCAATACACATAGGAGAAACATTTATTTTATTAATATTTATTTTATGTATTTGTATCCCCAAATATAGATTTCTCTTTTGATACTACCACGAGACAACTTAGAAATAGCATCAAAACTCTAATACTATGGATTCTCCTGAGAGTAAACATCACAAATCCCTTCCTTCATACTGTATGCTTGTGTTTGCAAAATACAAATATGCATCATCATCATCATCATCATCATCATCATCATCACCATCATCATCATTATCATGATCCTGTTGAGCATCGAATTTCTCAAGCGGTCTCAGTAACGTCCCCATTCATCCTAGCCCTGAGATTTTAGAAGCCTCTCTTTACTCGTCCTTCCCAGTGATGCCACATTAGAGGCTCTTTCAGGGTCAGGGGAATGAGACCCAGCATTGTTACTGGTTCTGGCATATGAATTCACCAGGGGGAGTTTGTGAGGCTCCCCCATGTGGGCAGGAAACTCTCGATAGCTTGCCAGGTTCTCCCAGAGGGAGAAGTAGGCTATAAGATGTCACTTCCAGGAGCTTGGTTTTAAGTCTCTGGATGTTGGCCATTGGTGGGATTACATGGTGCCGGGGGCAGTCCCTTGGTGTGACCGCCTAGCTACTGGGAAATGGGAAATCTGGGTGGAAGAAGCCCAATCCCAATCCGTCAGGTCTTTGGGCTAAAAGCTCTGGGACCCCTGGGGAGAGGGGTGAGCCAAGTCCCATTCCTGCTAATGACCTCATATCTGCTCCCACACCCCACAGCTTCTGCCGTAGAAACAGCCCAGCTTCATTCTTTGATGACGAATCTCGGAAAAGACATCAGACTAGAGAAACTCCCAGGTACACCAGTCTTCAAGCTGAAAACTTTGGGGTCTTTGTTCAGAGTGGGGTGGGGATCGTCCCTCAACCCCCACCCCAGTGCTGCTGGAAACCCCAGAAGACACACCCATATCTCTCAGCCGCTGGCATACAAATGGCCAAATTTCACATTTCATGACTAGCCAAGCCAATGAAAGTCACATCTTCCAGGTAAAAGGTGGAGGCAGGGTGCGGACCAAGACCCGTTCCAGTTCTAGAGACCCTGTATCTCCCGGAGCGCACAGCTGTGTGCACCTCCAAATTTCACAATACTAATGTCCCAGTAGGAGTACGAAAAATCAGACGGAAAAGTAGTACACAAACCTACAAAGCTCCACAAACAAAAACAATGGCACAGAAGGCTTAACTAGCAATAAACAGCTCAGTAAATAAATCCTCCAACGATGACTTTAATGACATCATTGTGAGATGTAAAAGAATTCACAAAGTTTCTTTTACTGAAATTATTTTTGATGATTTTGCCTACTATTCTGTTGTAATAGGTAATATAAAATAATTTTGGGCCCATGAAGGGGGCAGGCTTGAGGGTAGGTGGGAACTGAGGGCAATGGAGGGAAGGTCACACTGATGGTGAGATTGGTGCTGGAACATTGAATGTCTGAAGTAATTGTATTATAAACAACTTTGAAAATCATTTTAAATAGTTAAAAAATAGAAATTCTGTTTATAATATTTTCTTGTGTATCTTTAAACATGGACTGAACTAGAGTGATAGCACAGTGGGTAGGGTGTTTGTCTTGCATGTGGCCGACCCGGGTTCGATTTCTCCGTCTCTCTTGGAGAGCCCAGCAAGCTACCGAGAGTATCCCACCTGCACGGCAGAGCCTGGCAAGCTCCCCGTGGCGTATTCCATATGCCAAAAACAGTAACAGCAAGTCTCACAATGGAGACATTATTGGTGCCCGCTCGAGCAAATCAATGAACAACGGGACAACAGTGCTATAGTGCTATCTTTAGACATGTATCTCACCTGTCAGAAAAAAACTCCTCATTGGATTTGAGCGACAATTTACTCTTATCAGTTCTAGAGGATGAAAATATAGATGATCAAAAGCTGTGACTTCAAAGATTTCTTTTTCATTCAAATAAGATATATATCTTTATACAACTTTAAAAATGGCTGTATCCAATGTGATGGTGGGTTTGGGGCTGGGTTAGCAGCTTCAAGTGGTGACAGGCATCTGGAGGTCCCCAAAAGGTCTACGTATCTGGATCTATTTATCCATCTACTTTTCATTTTCTTCTTTCCCCTTTGTATTGATCTGGCTCGTTTCTTATTAATAATTGGGAGAGTGAATTCCTCATTTAAATACCATGATGAGAGAGAACATAAAAAATAGAAGTTCATGAATAATTAGAAAATCTACTTCTATCTTTTAGTTGTCCATTATTTTCCATATAATCTTTGCATAAACACCAAAATATTGTGACCAATGTTTTGTGACCTCTTTAGTACAATTCAGTCTCCAACAATGATAACACTCCAAGGAAAATCTTCTGCTTATTTTCATGGTTCAAACACTCTGGTTTTAAGAATTATCATGAAATATATAAAAATGCTCTCTGTCATGAAAATATATTAAAATGTCTTCAGATCAATGCATTAAGAAATACTCTATAGGGACTGATCTTGGAAGAGACACCAACCCTGATCCTCAGGCTGAAAACTCTGGGGCTTCTTAGAGTGGGGACGCACAGCCTCCCCCCATACTGCTGGAAGCTCCAGTAGACACATCCCACCCCTGCAGCCCCTGGCATATAAATGGTGCAGCTTCATAGCTGCACGACAAATCTTGAAAGAGACACTGTGCCAAAGAATCACCCCATTTCTAGAGCAACATTTTCAAATTCTACAATACCAACAGCCTAGTAGGATCACAGCAAATTGGATGGGAAGTAGCACAGAAATAAATAAAAATAATAACAAAGAAGGCTCAATTAGCAACAAACAGGAATAGCTTAGTAAATCCCAACAATGACCTTAGTGACACCATCGTGAGATATAACAATTTTCACAAATTTTCTTTTACTGAACTATTCTTTGATAGCTCAATTTTCCATTTTGTTGTAACAAGCATTATAAGATAAATTATTTTGTGCATAATAAGGGGGAAGGTTGGGGGCAGGTAGGAAACTGGGGACAAGAGTGGAGGGAAGGTCAAATTAGTGATGGGATTGGTGTTGGACACTGAATGCTCACAACAACTGTATTATGAAGCAGCTTTGTAAAAGTACAGTGTTTAAATAAAGTTAGAAAAAAAACTTTAATAGTCTACAGGAACAAAAGGAGAACAGGCAGGACAAAATTAGAAATGTGGCCCTAAGAAAGAAAGAGAGTTGCCAGTATGGAATGTTACATGATGTTACATACATGTTACATGGGTCTGAGTGATGCCAAGTAATATGGATCATGCTGTGCCCTGCTGGATCTTGAGAGCAGAAGAAAATCATCTCAGCATCCTCTCTCTTGCCATTTGATGGCCCACATTCTTGGACCATAACAGAGAAATGCTCACTCACACACCTTTGCTATGTAGGTATAAAAGGGGAAAGACTCCTGCCTCACTCTGGGATCCTAGTCATACATCTGACAAGGCGTCAACCAATGAAAAATATAAAAATATTACACAAGTTCACAAAAAAACCCCTAAGAGCCCAATTTAAAAAATGTATAAATGAATTGAATAGACACTTCTCCAAATATAGAGATGCTCTATAGACACATGAGAAAAATTATCAGCCCATATCATTAGGGAAATACAACTCAAAACCACAATGATCTATCCCCTCACACTGGTGAAAATGTCATGTGTCAGAAAGACTGGAAGCAACCAGTGTTGGAGACCAATATAGAGAAAACGGAATTCTGATACACTGTGGAAGAAAATGTAAATTGATCCAGTCTCTATGGAAAATGGTATAGATATTCCTTTAAAAATGTTAAATGGAGGGGCCAGGGCAGTAGGACAGTGGGTGAGGCATTTGCCTGGCAAGCAGCTGACCTGGGTTCAATCCCCAGGACACCATATGGTTCCCCAAGCCAGCCAGGATTGATGTCAGGATTGACGCTTGAGCACCAGTAATTGCGACCACTAAACCAAATATAAACAAAAAATGAAATTGGAAAATCCATTACAACAATATGGATACAAAGGCTATCTGTGCCCCTGTGATCAAAACAGCACCACCTCACATGCCACATGTGACCCCACAGCACTGCAATTTGAACTTCCATTGACATAGCAAAGCATAGGACATCCAGGAAGCCACAAACGAATATGTCTGAGCATCACAACAGAAGTGTACAACTCCTGGTCATTACAACCACCACAGAAAAAAGAGAAGGGGGAAACAAATACAGAAGAAATGTAAACATAATTTAAATTAAAAAAATAAGTTCTATAGGGAAAAAAAAGTTCTATAGGACAAAGTGAACTATCACTAAAACAGATACTCTGCTGAATGAGAAAAATTTCTCCTACCATGTATCAGGCAAAAAAGCTCCTATCCAAGATACCTCAATAACTCACAAACTAATCACTAAAATGCAGACAACCCATCCCAAAATGGGAAGAACTGACGAGGAGGCACTTCAACAAAGAAAACAGAGATGGCCAAGAGGCACATCAAACTATGTTCAACACCACTGGTTAGTAAGGAAATGTAAATCAAAACAGGTTCACACCTGTGAGCATGGTCTATATTTAAAAGCCGCCAGAAGCAACATATGCTGTCAGGCACATGGAGAAAAATGGACATTTGTACACTGGTGGCAGAATGGAAGCTGGTTCAAAGTCTAAAGAAAATCATATGAAGACCTCTCAAAATTAGAGATAGAGCTAAAAATAGAGCTCCCGTGAGCTCGATCAAATTCATTCCTAGCTATAAAGATCATCGAGACCCTGACCCCCTCCTCAGGTGCTCCAGCATTACTGAGCCACGCACCCTCCGCCTTGCTCCCCCCCTCCAGGCCCATGCTAGCGGGGTCTCACAGACAAACGTCCTGCTAGAGTTTCTGAAGAGTGTTTACTTCTAGGTACTAAGAGTAACAAAGAGACTAAGAAAAAACAATTTCCATCGTGCAATCTGTTCTTTTCAGCACATAGGTCCAAAGGAGAAAATTAACTGAGGAACCTTATAATCTCTCATGGAAATTTGTTATTGTCATTGATACTCCCAATTAATTCTTCATCACTCATATCTGACTAGTCAACTTACCTATTTTCGTCAATGTGATTAGTAGACTCTGAAGAATCAGCCATAACTCTGCGCAAGAATTTTGAAAAGTTAAAAAAAAAAGTCAAATGTCTTAAGAAAGCAATTGGATTCTGACAGAATATCAGGGCACAAAAAGGAAAATCATGAGGAAAAATAATAAAAACTAAAGAAAAAAATTCAAGATGCATCACTGGGATCCTTAAGATAGACTGTCTATATGTGTGTGTGGGGGGAGTGAGGGTGGGGACGGAGAGTGAAGGAGAGAAAATAGATCACTAATGATTCAACCTCCTTTCATCTTTCCCCTTTTGCCAAGCATTCACATACTCTGGAGTTGATCTCAGAAACATGAGAGGGATATGTGGAAGCGAGGAGGTTGATGTTAATGAAAGAATATAAAGTGGAGGGAAAAGAAAATATCAGAGCAGTAAATATTAGCATTTAGTAGGGAAGAAATAGGGAGGCCAAGGATGGTCTAAATGATGCATAAACTAGATTTTTCTTAATTAAATGTATACTATGGGTCCAAATAAACATTACTTTTTCTTTTAATTCATTTCAAAAAATATACATGATTATATTATCCAAAATTCAGATTTTCTACCACCAAACCACTGAGTTGGGTAATTTATTTTTATTCATTTATTTATTTATTTTGCTTTTTGGGTCACACCTGGCGATGCACAGGGGTTACTCCTGGCTCTGCACTCAGGAATTACTCCTGGCGGTGCTCAGGGGACCATATGGGATGCTGGGAATCGAACCCGGGTCAGGCGCGTGCAAGGCAAACGCCCTACCTGCTGTGCTATCTCTCCAGCCCCCTGAGTTGGGTAATTTAATCTCTCTACAACTTAATTTCCTGATCTATAAAATAAGGTATGAAAATACACCTTGCATCATGTCAAAACAAGAATAAAATAATAGCATAGATTTACTATTTTCACAAATATTACTGGCTTTTAGACAACCTGCCCTCTTCACAAATTCTGTGCCAAAAATATCAGTATGTGACAACAACATAAACTGATATATATTTTACATTTTAAATACACTTAATATTTTCATTCGAGGGCCCAGAGAAATTAGTGCTTGCACAAAGGTGCTTGGCTTGCATGACCCCATTGATCCCAGTACCCCATACAGTTCCCTGAGCACAGAGCAAGGAGTAAGCCCTGAGCACACCAGGTGTAGTCTCAAAACAAAACAACAACAAAATTTTCACCAAAATTACACATTCCCCAAATTTCCTATAAAATCTTGAGTTTTTATTCAAGATGACAAGTATTATTCTTCCAGAAGCACAAAAAAGAGAATAAAAGTATTGATTCCCAAAACTAACACCACAGACCCTGGAGACAAAGGAGTGAGAGCTGTCCACCAACGGGGACAACTTGCTGTGCAGGTGTGATGTTGAAGTGGAGAGTGAATTACCCAATACCAGTCTCTTGCTGACTGCAGCTCCAGTGGCACTGCCATTGGGACCCCTGGTGCCACAACAGAAGTGTGTGGTCTCTGTAAAGCCATAACCAAATGTGTGTACATGTGTGGACACTGCAACTAAGTGTGAAATCTCTGAGAAGTACCACTGCCAAAATGTGCATGAGCAGCAATCCTGCCCCCCAGTATATTCAGGCCTCATGCATCACAAGTACAGCAACAGTAACAGGAGGGGAGTGAAGGGGGAAGACAAAATCACATCCTGTCATAGAAATCTACAAATCAAAAAATGAATGATGAAATATTTGAAAAAATAATAGACACATTTTCCAGGACAAAAAAAAATATTAGAAGAAGTAATTTGTCTGACATTTAAGTGATATTGACAGAGTATCAGCCATTGTCCCGACACGTCACTAATAAAAGCTCAGTTAGTCCTCATCACAGCCCTCCGTTTAGTTCCCGCTATTGTTAGTTTAATAATTCACAGATCTTAAACATTCACGTTTCTTACATCCACTGATGTATAAGCTGCTAATCTTACTAAGACAAAAATCCACTGGTGACCATCACTGTGGAATTAACAATGTCTGTGTGTTGGCTGAGATGGGGCCCCTGAGCACATGCGGTAGGTACTCAGCACTGTAAATGGCGGCCAGAGAAAGAAAGGCGTCAGACGTTACCCATTAGAAAGAAACCCTGAGGCAGGATCAGTAGAACTGGGAGCTGGGGGTGCCAAAGGGGCAGAGGGAGCTGGGACAACGGTGCAAGGATTGAACACACTGGTGGAGGGACTGTACAGTGGCACTGCCAGCGTCAAAACTACTGTCAACTAATACTTCAATATAATGTTTTAGTAGAATTAAATTCAGTGAATTGGGGTCAGAGCAATAGTCCAGCAGCAGGTAGGGTGCTTGCCTTGCACATGCTGACCAAGGCTTGAACCCTGGCACCCATGTGTACCCCCCCTCTCTGCCAGCACCCCTAGGAATGTTCCCTACATGCAGAGTCAGGAGTCAGCCCTGAACACAGTCAGGGCTGAATAATTTTTTTTTTAATTCAGTAAATTTGTTTCATCACTTACTTATTTTTACGTGTGGGTAGGGGTAACAGAAGATTGTTCTTTACTGCCGACATGGTATTGTCTTGTAGTTGAATTTAAATCAACAATTAATCTGAGAAAAAGAAAAGTATATATGAATTTTATGTTTAATATGTTTAAAATACAAATTATTCCTCCAATGACAAAGTCACACAGAACTTAAAAAGCATAGATTACTATTTTCTAAAGACCACAAATTTATAAATCTACAATACTATGACATTTTCTAAATCCTATGAAACATTTGGGCTGGAGCAATAGCACAGCAGGTAGGATATTTGCCTTGCACGTGGCCAACCTGGGTTCGATTCCTCCGTCCCTCTCAGAGAGCCCAGCAAGCTACCAAGAGTATCCCGCCCTCACCGCAGAGCCTGGCAAGCTACCCATGGCACATTCGATATGCCAAAAACAGTAACAACAAGTCTTACAATGGATATGTTACTGGTGCCTGCTCGAGCAAATCTATGAACAACGGGACAACAGTGTTACAGTGCTATGAAACATTCATCTTGAGCTTGCCCTTCATAGTATTCCAGCTCATAAAATAGAGGAAAACTGTTTTTAAAATATTTGATTATATGGATGTGGCCCAGAAACCTAAACAGAAAAAAAAAGTTCTATTGCATTTAAGTACATGACATTTCAAAGATAGAGACTTATCACACAATATCCTTTCAAGAAAATCTTATAGCATTATGGTGACTTGGAATATTCTCATCCTGAAATATTCTTTTGCTTGGTTGGTTTTCTAAAAAGTTTATTTTGGTGTCACACCAGGCAATGCTCAGGGGTTACTTGAGGCTGTGCACTTGGAATCACTCCCGGCATGCTCAGGGAACCACATTGGAGTCGAGGGATGGAACCCAGTTCAGTCACACGCAAGGCAAACACGATACCCCCTACTATCACTGCGGTTCTCATTCTGAAATATTCTATAGAATAAATCAAAGGTGTGGGTAAACAAGAAATATGGCCCTCAACATTTTATAGAGCAAAGAAAGTGGAAATTAATAGAGAATGCACTGTCTGTAGCACTGTTGTCCCGTTGTTCATTGATTTGCTCAAGCGGGCACCAGTAACGTCTCCATTGTGAGACCTGTTTGTGTTTTTGGCATATCGAATACGCCATGGGGAGCTTGCCAGGCTCTGCTGTGTGGGCAGGATACTCTGGGTAGCTTTCCAGGCTCTCCATCCGAGAGGGATGGAGGGATCAAACCCAGGTTGGCCGCATGCAAAGAAAGTGCCCTATCCACTGTGCTATCGCTCCAGCCTCAAAAGAGAATAAAAAACAAAATTACCAAGTTAAAAAGTAGTAATGCAATTTTTACCCTGAGATGTCAGAAATGTGGCACAAGTCTCTAGATCCTGGGCAGTGGGGAGAAAAAAAGAAAAAGAAATTCAAACAGCCCAATCTGAGCATAAATGGTGACTAGGGGTCCGAGGTCCAGGGCCCAGTCACTAGTAAATTCCCTCTTTCGGAGGAACACCCGTTGCTGCAGGGAAGTCAGAATCACAGACTCATAGCCCATGGCCCTCTGAGCCAGGAAAGTGGCATGGACAAGGGTGGAGCAGCACGAAGGTGGCTTTCCCAAGCCATCACTGGCTGCAGGCCACCACCCGTCCTCCAGTCTGCCCGCCGTGCCGCAGGGCTGGGCATGCCCATTCCTCAAGAGACCAGCCCTGCCCTACACTCTGGCAGCAGCGTTCCTCCCTGTGGCCTTCCACGTCCAGCCTTTTCCTTTCTCTCATCACTTTTCAGCTTCAGTTTGCCCAAGTCAAATCCATGAAGTCAATTTTGGGTTCAGTTCCTGACTACGCTCTACCTGCTTCCACCCTTTCTGAACCCCACCCCCACTCCCTGTCACTTCCCCAGCCCCCCTTATCCTTTCCTGAAGGGAGGCTGCTGGGCACAGAGTTTGGTTGGTGATCCCCACAGTGAGCACAGGATAAACATTCCAATCTACTGGCCCCAAAACCTGCCCCCACCCCTCCTCCTCCCTGCCCTGCCACACCCCACCTCCCTGCTAATCCTCTAAAAAACACCCCACTCTTATAATACTATGTGAGGGTCAGAGGGCATCAGCCAACAAAGAGGCGAAGGCGAGGCGGCCCACCTTGTCCAGAGACCTACACTCCGAAGCCCTCACCTGGAGCTGGGAACAGGACAGCCTAGTGATCAGAACTCCACATCCATGGCAACGCCACGCCAGAGATTCCAGGTGGTCCCTGGAGCCTAGAAGACGGACCCCAGAGTGCCGGCTCTTCAAACAGACCATGTTCTTACACTTGGGGTTTGAAAGTACAATGTAAAACTTCCAGAGTCATCCACAAGGCGAAGACTGTCCTGTCCAGCTCTTTTTCTGTTGTCTCTAGTGGAGGGGATGCTTCTGGTGGGGGATGCTCCCAGCTCAATGCTCAGGGGCTGTGTTAATCTTGTGCCAACAATTAAACCCCAGTTGCTGCATGCACAGCGTACTTTCCCACCCTTTGCACATCGCCCTGGCCCTTGAGAATATGAAACAATCCTTACATGTTCTTATTCTGATGATGATGACAGCTTCTGGCTTCCCCCACAAACTGGACTAAGTAGGCTGAAGAGAACCACTGGAGAAGGCTCCGTGGTTTCTGGCTAATGTTATATTTAGCTAAAACATCAGGGAAGATATTTTATTTCTTCAAGTTATCATTTCATCAAATAGTGAGGAAGCAACCAAATGTTAGTTGGAAGTTAAAAATACATGTTTATTTCTGATGAGGGAACAAATAGCAAATATCACACATTTTAATTCTCAAACTGCACGAGGTGACGCAGGCATATGCTACGGAAGGAAGCAAAGTGTGAGGACGCCGCAAGACAGGGAATAAACTATTAAGAACATACTGATGAAGAGAATCCACTAATCTAAGTAAGGATTTTCTATATAAACTACCTAAAACTGGGCTGGTACAATTCGTGAGCCTAGGGCCGGGAGTGAACCCCAAGCACAGGCAGGTGTGGCCAAAAACAAAACAAAACAAAAAACACCAAAACAGGAACAAAGCAAGATTTATCTGACGAGGGCTGGAGTGATAGCACAGTGGGTAGGGTGTTTGCCTTGGATGCAGTCAACCTGGGTTCGATTTCCAGCATCCCATATGGTCCCCTGAGCACTGCCAGGAGTAATTCCTGAATGCAGAGGCAGGAGTAACCCCTGTGCATTGACGGGTGTGATGGAAAAAAAAAATCTGATGGTCAGTTGTCAGATTAATCTTTTATTTTTTTTTAATTTTTAAAATTTTGTCTTTGGGCTACATACAACAGTTCCCAGGGCTTACTCCTGATTCTGCACTCAGGAATTACTTCTTGCGATGCTCAGAGGACCATATGGGATGCTGGGGATTGAACCCAGGTTGGCCATGTGCAGGGCAAGTGCCCTACCCACTGTACTATCCCTCTAGCCCCATATTAATCTTTGTGACTATAATCTGAGTAAATGGTCACAGTTAAAAATATACAAAAAAATTTATAGTGGTATTTAGTATTTCTGTATTTTGCAAGTTGACTTCAGAGTCAAATTGAAGACCGCACAGACACACCATTTCTATTTTGAAATTTTAATCTGAGATTAAAAACTCCTTTACCAATGCCTCATCCATCTGACCCAGGAGGAGAGCAGTAGGTAGATCTTAGCCACTGTCTCCTCCTCCCCTCCTCCCCCCCTTCTTCCTCCCCCTCCTCCTTCTCCTAGCTCTGTGCTTAGGTATCACCCTTGGTGGTGCTCAGGGCTCCATATGGGATGCCAGGAACCGAACACAGGTCTGTTACATGCAAAACCAGCACCCTACCCACTGTACAGTCTCTCCATCCCCCTCTCATCTATCTCATGTAAGTGGCAAAAATTAAAAGTAACTCTTCTTAAGGTCATGGGATTTTTCTAGTTCCTTGTACTAGTTTTCTGTCAAAAACTGGGCTTTTAAAATAATATAGCAATGGGATCTTTCCCTTTCCCAGAGTTTATTGTTTTTAAATTTGTTGAATGACTTTTCTGACAGAGTTGGTAAGCTCTCTGTTCCTGTGCAGTGTAAGCTACTGGAGTCAGCTTGCTTAGCAGAGCAAGTACCTAATAATTAGACAGAGATTCTTCCATTTAGATTCCTGGAGCCAGTTAACTCTCTCAGCCATCATGAAAAGGCTTTGCATGTGTGTTAGAGACTCCCTTCAACACTCAGCCAGGCATTTGACACCTCTATCAAAGCCTTCATTCTTCTCCTCGGGCTTAGTTTCAAGATTAGCCACAGGTAAGAGATTTAGGCTTTCTCATTTTTTCCTTAAGTGTGCAAAGTCCTGCATATGTGTGTAGCTCTCCATGTGCAAGTCACCTTCTAGGTCCCCAAGAACATGCTGCAGCTTTTAATCTTCTCTCCAGCATGTAAATTAGCACAGAGCTTCCCAGTCCTTTGCTGACTATGGCCACTTCAACCTTGTTTCCTTCCAGTGCCACTGCTCCCTCTCCAATCCCACCTTTGGACCCTTGCCTCCATTATGTCACCTGAGCTCCCCTCTCCCAGTCACTTATATACCATTTTCACCTGTGGCCTCCTTGAAATATTCTGGGGACCCCCAGGGAACAACGTGACAACTTCTTCTTTTTTTTTTTGCTTTTTGGGTCACACCCGGCGATGCACAGGGGTTACTCCTGGCTTTACACTCAGGAATCACCCTTGGCGGTGCTCAGGAGACCATATGGGATGCTGGGAATCGAACCCGGGTCGGCCGCGTGCAAGGCAAACGCCCTACCCGCTGTGCTATCACTCCAGCCCCTTCTTCTTGAGAAACACTGCATCACCCTATTACTGGTCCCGATTGTTACCTACACCTCAGGCAATCGTGATGTTTAACATTTGCCTCTAATTGATTGTCTTTAACAAATGTTCTCAGTGCATTCTCAGTCACAAGCCATGCCAAATAGTTTTATTACTGGGGTCTCTTAGGAGTTATTAACAGCATAGAACAGGAGCAGGGAGGGCATTTGCCTTGCACGCAGCCAACACAAGTTTGATCCCGGCATCTTATATGGTCCCTGGAGCTGAGAATGGCCAAGCACAGAGCCAAGAGTGTATTCTGAGCATTACCGGGTCTGACACTTCCCTCAACCCCCCAAAAAACCCAACCCAAAACCCAAATATTGATTATTAACATCCTTGCTAGAGTAGGAACCATAATTGTTATTGAATCATAACATTTGAATATCTACCTTTTTAATGCTATTAATATTTAATCAAGGGTTAGACAGAAAAAATATTCAAAGCTGCATGACAGAAGTGCCAGAAGTGCAATGGTCAGCTTGCTGAAAGCTTGCAGGATGATTTAAGTGATAAAGTGAACTAGCCGCTTTTTTCCAGAAACACAGTTTCGGGGACTGGAGCAATAGCACAGCAGGTAGGGCGTTTTCCTTGCACTCAGCTGGCCGGGGTTCAATTCCCAGCATCCCATATGGTCCCCCGAGCAATGCCAGGAGTAATTCCTGAGTGCATGAGCCAGGAGTAACCCCTGAGCATCGCCAGGTGTGACCCAAAAAGAAAAAAAACCCAAGAACACAGTTTTTACCTTCAAGAATAAGTAGTTATTCAATCCTGAAATATTACAGATTTTCTTAAATATGAACCAAAAGGTTTATTACTGCAGGGATACTTAACGCTGATAGTTTAACAGTTTGGTGCTCCTGCCTCAGTCCTGTTATATTTGCAGATCATTTACTCATTGTTGCCTTTGTGCTGCCAGTGCAAAGTCACCGTATTGAAAGGAGGCACATGCCTCAGTAATGTTGTTAACCTTTCATGCCCTGAAGAGCCTGACAGGGGCTATAACAGTACTTTTATTAAGTGGTGTTACTAAGCTTAATAAAGTACTAAATTATTTTTAGTGCAGCACTATCTTCTACTTGTTAATATAGTTATTCATTATCGATGGGTTTAGTGTATAGTTTTTGGTATTGTCCCAGTTAGAACACAGCACATAAAATAACTGGAACTCTTCAGAAGGTAATGAAAAGGTTTTTGTGATGAGTCAGATGCTTTCTCATTTAATCCTACAGCTCTTGGGTAGACAAACTTTTCATAGAAAAGCAAAAGTTTTTAATGAAATTAAATTTTTATTTTTGGGTCTTGCACCACATTCTGCTCTACTCAGAGCTTCCTGGCTCTGTTCTCAAGGGGCCTCACGTGGTGCTGGGGATCCTTTGGGGTAGACAGTGTGGAAGGCAAGGAAGGGCCTTAACCCTGTACTGTACTGTCTCTTTGACTGCAAGAAACATATTCGTTTTCTTTTCTTGCTTTTTGGGTCACACCCGTTGATGCTCAGGGGTTACTCCTGATTCATGCACTCAGGAATTACTCCTGGTGGTGCTCGGGGAACTATATGGGATCCTGGGAATCGAACCCGGGATGCAAGGCAAAAATGCCTTACCCGCTGTGATATCGCTCCAGCCCCCAAGAAACATATTCTTAAGCAAAGCATATTGATAAATATTATACAGAGAGGATTCAGTTCTAAAGTTTCCACACCATCTCTTGTGTGAACCCAGTATAATCTTTTGGTCAAACCTCTCAGAACCCTAAATTCTAACTATACTCATTCTTCCTTCCAAATGTTTATATTTTTATACCTAAATGCCTTTGCCTTGTTCTCTCTGCCAGTAACATCACTCCTTTTCTCTAGTATTTAATCCACGGAATTTTAGCCAAAATTCTGCACGTTTCCCTAACTTTGTTTTCTTGCATCTCTACAGTTAAAGATATTCTTCATTTTTTAATTCCAGTATTTTCAGTATTAGTCTGCTTACATTTGTGTATGTAGCTGATGAAGTATGCAGACGTGAGAAGCATGGTCTCTGAACTATAATTCAATAAAAGAAACAGACAAGCATACATGTCTATAATAAAAACAGTATGAGAGGGTTGAAATAACTATGATATACATTGATCTTTGAGATTTTATATATTCAGTATCTTTTAGCAGTTTTCACTGATACACCACCATATATATGTATATATATACAAATATTAACAAATAACTATACCTTAGTTATCACTAGTAGTTAATAGTTCAGATGAATAACTGTGACCTGAAAAACACACAAAATAATTGCTTGAAAGCAATATTGTCATTTTGGTTTATTTTAATAAATCAGTTCAATACTTTAAATACTTATAATAGGATCATTATAATCATCAATGTTGAATAATTTGTCTTTGGCCTTGGTATATGCCCTTAGTGATATTGCAATAAAATGATTATATAGAGGTCGAATCACTTTCCGTTTTGCCTAAAAACTTATTCTGGCACTGAGTACTAAAACCATAAGCTGGGGTAGGGGGGTAAATGCAGAGGTTCACACCTACATTTAAAAATATGTTTTAATAAACATTTCACTGTATAGCTTTTCAAATTCTTTTCATAGCACCATCTTACAAGAAAACATAAATTATTATAAGCCTTCTTGATCCTTAAAACAAAATATTTCCATTTCATTCTCTCACACAGGACTTAACAATCACTTACCTGTTCACTGTCAAAGTTTCCAAATAAATTATGGACCATTGGTTAAATTTTAATTTCAGAGAATGAATCCTTTTTCTCTGTTTCCAGATGTTGCATAGGAAACAAGCTAATAATTGAGTGCCTTAAACTTGTCTAAACTCAGTTTTGTTTAGGGAGGTTACACTTAAAGGTGCTGCAGGTTTACTCCTGGCTCTGTGCTCAGGGGCGAGTCCTGGGGGTGCCCTGGGCCCCTTGTGCTGGGCCGGGAATCCCAACGGGGTGGGTACCGGCCTACCCGCTGCGCCAGCTCTCTGTCCATATCCTGCATTTCCATCCAGAACCTGTCGGGCTCCCCGGAGGAAGGGGCCGGCACAGAAGCAGGAGGGGCCGGGTTCAGGGGGTGCGGGAGGGACGGAGGGACAGTCTTCCCGCGCCGGGAGCCACCTGCAGCCGGAGCCAGCCCGGGACGTCACCACGCGGGCGCTCTCCGTCCTCAACCGTTCTCCTCCCCAAACGGACGCTGCCTCCCTGATGCTGACTGCGGGGGTCTCCCAAGGAAGCCCCTTGGAGCCCTACAGACGGAGTAGGGGCCCTTGAGGACCACCGGCTCGTCCCCGGCCCAAAATCACAGGCGTGGCCGTGAAGCAGGGACGGCTTCTCCTGAAGGGTCGCATCACGGCTGAGCCGCTGCAGCCTGGGACTCGGGGCTTCGGAGAAGAGACCTGTGGGATCTCCTGGCGGGGGGCTGGTGAGGGCGGCGGCTGGTGCTCGGACAGTTGGCAGCAGCGCCACTGGACGCAGGATGCCGGGCTCTGCGCCTTGCACCGGTGCCCCTTGTGAAGAAGCATACGCCCTGGGATACCCACAAGTGGGGTGTGTGGGTGTGTGTGGGGAACCCTTCAGTGCTTCCAAGACTTCTGGCCCATGACAGGGCACAGCTAGTATGTGGGGTAGTAGCCAGCAGTGGGACAAGAAGTTTCTAAAGTGAGTCCTTCAAAGAGCACAGCCATCCCTATACGCCAGACAGCGTTTGTGCTGGCTCCAAGTCCTTATTTTTTTTTTCATTTTGTTACCAGTTCACTTTTTATTAAATTTTATTTATTTATTTATTGATGAATCACCATGGGGTACAGTTACAGACTTACAGACTTTCGTGCTTGCATTTCAGTCATCCAATTCCTTTTGAAAACTTAGCGATGTCAAGGAAACGCACTCTTCTTACCCACCAGGTAGATTTGTTGTGACACATACTTCAATTTTGTCTCCAAGGAATGTGAGAAAGATGATCGGTGGGGTGGAGTTCCAAGGCTAGACAGAAAGAAGCCCCATAAACACTCATTGGTGAGTGTCAGAGAAATTCAAGATGAGGCCCCGGGCATTCAAAATTGTAACTGCAAGGGAATGGTGTTCTGTTTTGTTTTTAAAGCTAAAATATCTAATTAAAAGTGAAAATGTAGGGGGAAAGTGAAAATCTCATGCATAGGAGTTCACAGTAATTTGTACATTTCATTACTACTTATGAAGCCCTTTTTGGGTTTTCTTTATGGGAACTCACCTAGCAGTGCTCAGGGCTTACTCCAGACTCTGTGCTCATGCCTGCGTGTGCTTAGGGTACCATAAGTGATACTGAGGATCAAACCTGGGTTGCCAGCATGCCAGACAGGTGCCCTACATGCTATACTGTCTTTTCTGTGCTGGGGAGAGAAACTTCTCTACATATTTTTCTTTATAGACAGGATAGTTTTTGTCTTTTTGCCCTTTTTTTCTGGCTTTTTGGATCTCACCTGGCAATGCTCAGGGATTACTCCTGCCTCTACATTCAGAAATTACTCCTGGAGGTGCTCAGGGAACCATATGGGATGCTGGGGATCAAACCCAGATTGGCAACATGCAAGACAGACACCTTTTACCGACAGCCCCAGGACTGTTTTTGAAAAACATTTGTTTCTTCTTGGGAGCAGCATGAGCTGGGATTTATTTTTCAAATTTCAATGTTTTTTCACATTTTCTGTGTTCCAGTTCCTAACTCCAAGGTCCTATTACTTATGTGAATCTTCTGAAACTTGGCCGTGTCTACCTTTACAATCAGAACTTTTCTTAGCATCAGAAATAAAATGAGATAAGATACATTTAAACTTTTACTATTTTAACACTCTAACTTAACAACTTTAAATTTTCTCAAGTTAAGTTGTTTCCAGCACCATGATTAATGAATAGGAGACAGAACAATTTAAAGTACTAATAATTTGGGGGCTGGAGCAATAGCACAGTGGGTAGGGCGTTTGCCTTGCACGCAGCAGACCCTGGTTCGATTCCCAGCATCGCATATGGTCCCCCGAGCACCGCCAGGAATAATTCCTGAGTGCAGAGCCAGGGATAACCCCTGAGCCTCACTGGGTGTGACTCAAAAAGCAAAAACAAGTACTAATAATTTACAGATAATGACTCTTGGACTAAAAATTAATTTGTGCTGGTGGTTAGCAGAAAAAAGTGAAAAGCTAGGATCTTCCTGAGAAGTAAAGATGATATTGACTAGGGATCACAGACTTCTTCAGCTAGAAGTCAGGAAAGGGAGCTTGAGCACTCTGGAGCACTGCAGGAAAGCACATGAAGGTAGCCACGATCACGGCCATCACCATCTTTTTCAGTTTGGATTTAGATTTTTCTCCATCTAGGGAGAAAATAAGCCAGTGGTGATGCCAGTGCAAGCTTAATGCCCAAATTGCTTTCAATGGTTTATTCCTATTTCATGGGGTTGACAAAAGGTGTATATATTTTTTCTAGGACATATTTCTATATCTGAAGTCACCCGGGCATTATGTTCCATGATCTGCTCACATGCTTGTAGAAGTGTGCGGTGGGTTATGGAAGGGCACCAAACATCCGTACTCTTTGTGATGGATCCTTCCTTTTTCAAAGATGTGAGGGGCCAGAATAGAAGTGCCAATGCACACAGAAGGGTTGCATCCCACAGTCCTGATGCCCTCCATCTTCTGCTTCACCATTCTGGGAATCAGAAGGTGTTACTCAGTATCATGCGTTCCAGCAGATGGTGGCCTATTGGTATAGGATCTTCAAGTTGTCTTATGTCATGATCACGTTGTGAACACCATAGAATTCCATATCTCATACAGTCTGGAGGAAAAATGTCCCTGTACAGCAAAATTACTCGTTAATACTGAGCTCATGCCTGTCTGTCTGAGATAGAGTATCTATTCTCAAGGGCAGTGTCTATCTGCAGCTCAAATCCAGTGGGATATAGTTTGTTGTTTTCCAGCCAGTTCTGTCCTGAAGAAGGAAGCATCGTAGCAGGGCGTAGCTTCTAAGACTGGTGCCACCATGGTGGCACCATTCACAGTGCTCTGGCCTGGAATGTGCCCAGTGAGGGAAGGGAATGTAGTTCTTTTTTTTCAGGTTTAAGTCTCAGTCATATAATGATTGAACCCCCATCCCTTCACCAGTGCACATGTTCCACCACCAAGAACCCCAAAATACCCCCCTCCCACCCAGCCCCCCCTAAGTAGCTAATGATCTTCACTTTATTCTCTCTATACTTCGAATATATTCAATATTTCAATCAAGAACTCACTATTATTGTTTGGAATTTCCCCCCAACAATCAGGCCTGCTGAAAAGGCATCATTTAATAATTTCTTTTCATTGCTGAGAATGAAGACTCTATGAACTCACATGGCTGCTGTTGCGGCCGCATGGTTTTGGATTTCTGATATTTTAGCTCAGTTCACAGTCTAGATACATTTCTGTAAGAAGCCGCTCTGGGTGCCAAAATGGGTTAGAAGACCTCTGGGATCATAGTCTTTAGGAACAGAGGGTTCGTTTCACGTTTGGCAGCTCCAGATCTTATCTGGGCCAAGGGCGTGCCGGTAATGCCCACTTCCCATGATTGCCTATGAGCCACAAAACTGCAAAATTTATACCTCTGGGTTGGAAGTCTTAGAGAGTGGCTCTCGCCACGTGGGTGTTGCTGCCACCGCCATTTTCTTCACAGAAAAACAGGGTGGGGAGGAAAAATCCATCCCCGGGCAGCACAGAGTTGTAGCACAGCTCACAGTCTAGATGCATTTCTGTAAGAAGCTGCTCTGGGTGCCAAAATGGGTTAGAAGACCTCTGCGATCATAGTCTTTAGGAGCAGAGGGTCTGTGGGACTGTGGTTCTTGAAGCCTCATCCCTGAGGAAGCAGCTAAACAGATAGAATTTATCACTGCTAATGACCAGTGCCTATATTTTGATTGCTTGAGGTGGTGGCTTTGGTGCTGACTTTACTTGGGTCAATCAGTAGCTGCAGGACCTTGAGTCAGAGCTTGCAGCAAGTCTAGTTTCTAATACAATTTTAAAAGAAGGGAGGGGAGAAGTCAAATACTCCTGAAATCTAGAGGCAATTCCTGATAAAAACATGTTAGTGTTTGTGTAAAGTTGACTGGCATGCAACCCAGTCATCCTCCTCTTAATCAGATTTTATTGGTTCTAAAATTGTTGAAATGTCTTCCACTACTCACTATTAATAAGAAGAATTCTCTAAAGAAGAGCATTCTGTCCCTGGAAACAAAATTGTATATCCAGAGATGCTGGGTTTACTGGTGGTAGGGAATGGGCACTGGTGAAGGGATGGGTTCTTGAACTTTGTATGGGGAAAACACGAGCACAAAAATGTATAAAACTGTAACTGTACCCTCACGTTGATTCACAAATTAAAAATAAATAATTTAAAAAAAAAGAAAAAAATAACAAAACACTCAGCACCCCCTGAAAAAAAAACAAAAAAATGGGGAGAAGAAATAAACAGAAACTTCTTAAAAAATAAATTCAAAAGACATATGAAAAAATGCTCTATATCACCATCAGGAGATGCAAATCAAAACAACAATGACATATCATCCTACACCACAAAATTGTATATCCGGCTCCTACTCTGTGAGCTTAGAAATTTCAGTAAACACTAAGTCCTGTTAGGTACTTTCAGGCTTAGCTAGACCATTTCCAATGTTCTTATTTGGTGTATGTGTTCATGTTGGTTTTATAAGCAGTAACAATAGACACGATGGCTATGGAGTCTTTGGGGCATAAATAAATGGGCTCATAGGCGCACTGCAGTTCTTTCATTTCAGGTATGTGTAAAACAGACAACATCTTATCCCCTCCTATAAAGTACTGACATACAAGACAAAATCCCGAGACAGAAAATGTTTCCAGGCCATGAGCTGCTCGGGCTCACCAAAATAATTCTATAAATACATAAACACATATAGCAGGTTCTCTAGGGATAAAGAGAAACAACTTCCTACTTATCTGAGAGAGAAGAGATGGGGAGACTTAGGCTAAGTGAAAGAAGTCAGAGAGGGAGAGGAAACCATGCTATGCTATTTGACATAATTTCTATGTGAAATTATCTCTAGTATTCAGAACAAAAGCTGAACCCTAGAAACAGTAGACTGGTACTTGCCAATGTAGAGGTGAGGAAAAGGGAAATAATTGGTCAAAGAGCACAAATTTCTAGTTATTAATGATTTCTAAGGATCTATTGTATAGGATGATGACTATAATTATAGTTCTATATTATACACTTAAAAGTTGCAAAGAGAATGAAAAAATATGAACATTTCTCAGAACACGAACTAATATGTAAAGGTAGATACATAACTATGTTCATTAGAGTACTAGTTACAATAGTGAATATATGGAAACAACCTACATGCTCAATGAAGGATGCAGACTAGACTCAGGTCAAAGGAAAGCTGAGTCTCGCCTTTTGCTATGTCATGGGTGGAACTAAGAGGGAGTGATGCTAAGTGATGTAAGTCAGAAGAAGATATACCAATACTGGAAGAGACAACGTGCAGAGAACACAAACCCCTAGATTCTGGTCACAGAGCTATGTAAGGGGGTGGAGAGAAGGCAGGTTGAAAGGGCCCAAGGTACTGTGGTGGAGGCATATTGGCAGCTGCTGGTGGGTCTGTATGGTAACATGGCATTCATAAAATATGTTATCTTTCACACAGTGACTCAATAAAATAAAAATAATTAGTGTTTTTTTTAAATGCTGACATCTTGCAAGCCTTTCACCCCTCCCCCATTTTTATTTGAACTCCGATCCGTGGTTTACAAAGTTGTTCATGATACACTTGGTTCGGCATTCAGTGTTTCAACGCCAATCCCACCATCACTGCGACCTTCTCTCCACCATTGTCCAGAGTCTTCTCTGCCAACCCTCAAGGCTACTTTCCCTTTTCAACATGTGTCCTTATAAGCTGGTACAGTGTTTCCGCAAATACACTCTCAAAAGTGGGGTTGCTAGATCAAATAAATGAGCATCTAAGCAATGATGCATAATAATAGAATAAACATCCAAGAACCCACAGTCTCACAAAAATGAAATATTTTAATCTCCGGAAGTTCCTGAGTCTTCCTCTGATTCACTCCCCTGCCTCTCCAGAGTGGCCACTCATTAGGTTCAAAATTCCCTTATTTTCCCTTATAGTCCAGAGAGAAAAAAGTAACTAGCTAGCTAAATCAATATATCATTTTGTTATACTTACTTTTGAACTATTCAAAAATAAATATGATGATTAAATTATTTTCATCTTGAAGCATATCTTGAGCAATAAGAACCATACAGTAAATGTTAAATCACTGAAAATGTTTAAACAGATTATACATTCTTTAAGTAAACTACTTAACATTTGGTGTTAACAAATATCAGTGACTTTTTGGTTTAAAAGTGGTGGCATTTGGGGGTATGGTGCCACCCGCAGGTTAACCTGTACCTGCGGGACGAGTGCATCAGCAGTCTGATGGTAACTTCAAGCTTCCTGATACCCCAAAATTGCCGCTGTGCCATTGGCAAGACCCAAACAACTTGGAACCAAGTTCACCAAGAAAATAAGGTATGGTATGTGGGAGTCACACCCACAAACCACCTCTGGCTCAGCTATACAAGCTCATTTATTGGCCTTATTTCAGAGACCCATAGATAAATATCGAAAGAGATCAAATGCCACAGTTATTCTCAGACCTGCACATGGCTGACAGACTGGGATAAATCAGAGGGAGCAGGTTGACCTGTGCCTGCCCAGGCAGAGTCCCCAGCAGCCGCTTGCTTCCACAATCCAAAATTGCCACCATACCCCTGGCCTGACTCCACCGTCTCAGGATGGACCTCACCAAGATATAATCTGCTGAAAATTCTGATACGCGGTTTCTGTGACTGAAATCTCCAGGATTTCTCAGAGCTTGGGTGGGCTACCTTCCCCCACTTCCCAATGCACATGGAATCACTGGCAGTCACCCCCATGAACCAACTCCAGAGCCACCCTGTAAGCTCTACTGCCGGCCTTTCTTCAGAGACCCCTAAATAAATCTCAGAAGAGATCAAAAGCTGCAGAAAAGCTCAGACCTGCGCATGGCTGGACAGACCAGGGTAAACTGGAGGGGGGCAGGTTGACCCATGCCCACCCAAGCAGAGTCCCCTGCAGCCACTTGCTTCCACAATCCAAAATTGCCGCCACACCCCCAACCTGACCCCACTGTCTCAGGATGGATCTCACCAAGATATAATCTGCTACAGATTTTGTAATGTGGATCTTAGCACAGCAACAGCTCTGGTCCAGAGACACAGCAGCAAGTCTTGGAAGACATCACAGCACCGGAGATCTCTCCAGGCCCTATACTGTGCCAATTTCACTGGGGCATCCCAGATGGAGCAGGTGCAGTCTCCCTGCCTACTCCAGATGGAATCTGGTGACCAGGAGCTTCCACAAGTAAGGCCCAGGTGTGCCGGTTCCAGGACTAAATCTCCAGGCCTCATCATGGCAGAGGACCTGGGCTGTCCCTCCCTGGGTACCCGCCTGCCCAACATAAGGGTTGTCATGCCCACAGTTTGCCTCTGTGCGCCATCTTAG
The DNA here is from genome assembly GCF_027595985.1 of Sorex araneus. Taxonomy (NCBI): domain Eukaryota; kingdom Metazoa; phylum Chordata; class Mammalia; order Eulipotyphla; family Soricidae; genus Sorex; species Sorex araneus. The sequence continues at coordinate 221,556,391 of NC_073302.1, forward strand.
TGCACCAACAGCCCTGGCCCAGAGACTGCCAATTGAATCCCAAGATAGATTAGTGCCATACAGAGATGTCTCTGGAACCCAACCATTTACAATCTAGAAATTTACATGTACGATCATGGCCATGCGAGCTCTCAAGATATTCAAAATGAGCAATGGAAAATAAAATATCTAGCATCTGCCCCTGGCAAGTAGGCTTGAATGATGGTGGGAAATTTTGAGCAAAACATAATGCCCAAAATTAGAGAGAGACTATTGGGGAAATTGTCTTCCATAGAGGCAGGGTGAGCACTGGGATGTGGGTGGTGGAAAATGTGCACTGGTGGAGGGATGGGTGTTCCATTATTGTATGGCTGAATCTCAAACATGAAAGCTTTGTAACTTTATCTCACAAGGGTACAATTGAAAAAAAAAGTAATGTGGAGTTCATGCACAACTCAATCAGCTTAATCAATGACTGAACAAATCGCAGTACTACTACATTATTTTTTTTTTTTTTTTTTTTTTTGCTTTTTGGGTCACACCCAGCGATGCTCAGGGGTTACTCCTGACTTTGCACTCAGGAATTACTCCTGGCGGTGCTTGGGGGACCACATGGGATGCCGAGGATCGAACCCGGATCGGCCGTGTGCAAGGCAAACACCCTACCCGCTGTGCTATCGCTCCGGCCCCATACATTATTTTTTTTTAAAAAGTGGTGACATACAAACCATAAGTGTTCTTCTATGTTCGTGTTATTTTCTGATAAATCACTTTTCATATATTTTTACATAGGTTATTTTGGTGTTTTACTTTTTAATTATTTTATTTTTATAAAGTTGTTTTTGATGATTTATTGCATTCCCTATTCCAACACCAATTCCATCACCATTATTCCTCCCCACTGCCATTATTTCTAATTTTCCACCACGCAAACCTGCCCCAATAGCAGGTCCTAAATAATTTATTTTATATTGATTGTTATCAATAACTCACTAAAAATGGTCAAAAAGGTATCCTCAGAAGAAACTGTGTAAAGATTATTGTATCTCACCCTGGAGATATTAAGCCCTTGCATAAGAGATTACTAGGGCTGGAGCGATAGCACAGTGGTAGGGCGTTCACCTTTCACGCGGGCGACCCGTGTTCGATTCCTCCTCCCCTCTCGGAGAGCCCGGCAAGCTACCAAGAGTATCAAGCCCGCATGGCAGAGCCTGGCAAGCTACCTGTGTGTATTGGATATGCCAAAAACAGTAACAATAAGTCTTTCAATGAGAGACGTTACTAGTGCCCGCTTGAACAAATCTATGAGCAACGGGACGACAGTGACAATGATAAGAGATTACTAACATGTTTGTTGTTAAAGGTTAATACTTGTGTGCTAATATTTTCTTGAGATCAGTTGCCTTCTACTTTACATCCCATTCAATGTGATGTGCTACAGTGGTGTAGAGTACATCAGTGGGGTAGAGGGTGAGATGTCACGGCAACAGACTTCAGAAATTCTAAAATTTTAAATAGGGTGACACAACTGGAGTTAAATTTTTAGCTGGATGGTGACTAAGGTCCAGAAACATCTCTGCAGCTTGTTGATCTCTTCCGAAATTTATTTGTGAGTCTCTGGATCATGGTTGGTTAATAAGCTCGTATGGCACCAGCGGCAGTTCGTGGGCATGACTGCCAGGCTCCCAGAAGAACAGGGGATGTGGGGTGGTCACCCACACCTGAATCCATGAGAGCCTGGAGATTTTGGTCATGAAACCCACAAAGCTGAGTTTTCCAACAGATTCATTCCTGGACAAGGCTTGTCCTGAGCCTGTGAGATCTGGCCGTGAGCATGGCTGCGATGGAGTGGGGAGGTTTTCGGCTGCCGGGGCTCTGCTTGGGCGGCTTGTGGGCTCAACCACCCCCTCCAGGGTCCTGGATATGAGAGTCAGCCTGGCACAGGGTCTGGGGCATTTCTGCAGCATGTTGATATCTTTCGAGATTTATTTATGAGTCCTACACAGGTTATTTTGGCCAAGATAAATAAAGCACCACTGGACTCTGTAAGTACAATGTAGAAACAATGTGAGGCTGAATGTAGAGATAATTTTCTCTGATTTTTGGTAACTGTTACCTAGCAGTGCTAGGGAGCAGAGAGACCACTCCCTAGGGATCTCAGCCAGAGAGTCCAAGAATACGGCGCCAAGAAGTCACCCTGGCCACTCCCGGTGGTGATGGATTCCTCTGTTGCCATATCTGGCAGTGCTCAATGCTCTGGGGACCGTGTCGCGCAGTGGATGGCGTCCTCTGCCTTTCCCTCCCTGGGCCCTCAAACTGAGGTATCTTAATTATTGTATTACCAGTTTACTTCACTAGAGGGAGCTATGAGGCATAACAATTACTAATGCCTTCAATAAAAAAAAAATAGGTGATTTTAGAAAATAGTTATGTATAGAAGAGAAACTGTCGCTCATAAGGTGTCCTCTTAAAGCATATGCTTCTCCCATGTAAAGCATGGTCAGGTCCAGGGAGAAATGTTTCCTGAGGATTGACAATGAGCTAGTTCATGATTAGTCCTTGAAACTTGGTGGATTTTTATTTATTTACCAATTAATTTGTACACGTTTTCATTCATTGGCTAAAGGTTTATCAAGAGTGTAAGTGCCCAACACTGCTAGGCATTAGAATATAGAAGTAGATTTAACGGTGGCGGCTGGTGCTGCGCCGGATCCGGGAGAGGGGCGGGCGCCATTGTGCTTCGCTGTCGACTGCCGGGTCTCAGTTACGGGCCTAGAACTCGGAGGGAGAAGGCGACGGGGAGCTAGCGACGAGCGGGACGCACCCTGTTCGGGGCCATCTGTGGAGCAGGGGAACCTTAAACATGGAGTCCAAACCATCTCGGATTCCAAGAAGAATTTCTGTTCAACCCTCCAGCTCTTTAAGTGCTAGGATGATGTCTGGAAACAGAGGTAGTAGTTTAAATGATACCGTATATCACCCACGAGACTCCGCATTTAGACTGGATTCTGAATATCAGACCACATCAGCATCAGCATCTACATCACCATTTCAATCTACATGGTATGGTGAATCTGAGATAACTCAGGGAGCACGCTCAAGATCACAAAACCAGCAACGGGATCATGACTCAAAAAGACCTAAACTTTCTTGTACCAACTGTACATCTACCTCAGCTGGGAGAAGTGTTGGACATGGTTTAAATGCAATGTCAGATTCTTCTTGGAGGCATAGTCAAGTTCCCAGATCATCATCAATGGTACTTGGATCCTTTGGAACAGACTTTTTTTTTTTTTTTTTTTTTTTGCTTTTTAGGTCACACCTGGCGATACACAGGGGTCACTCCTGGCTCTGCACTCAGGAACCACCCCTGGCGCTGCTCAGGGGACCATATGGGATGCTGGGAATCGAACCCGGGTCGGCCGAGTGCAAGGCAAATGCCCTACCCGCTGCGCTATCGCTCCAGCCCCTGGAACAGACTTAATGAGAGAGAGGAGAGATTTAGAAAGGAGAACAGATTCTTCCCTTAGTAATCTTATGGATTATAATCATCGAAGTGGTGATTTCACAACTTCATCCTATGTTCAAGACAGAGTTCCTTCTGCGTATTTACAGGGAGCAAGACCAAAAGAGAATTCAATGAGCACTTTACAGTTGAACACACCATCCACTAACCACCAGTTGCCTTCTGAACATCAAACCATGCCATGTTCTAGGGACCCACGTAGAAATTCTTTAAGATCAAATTTTTCTCCAAGAGATTTGGAATCTCCTCAAGTACACAATATACAGCCTGGGTTTTCTTATATTTCAAATAGAGATGAAACTTCATCCATAACCAGTTCGGATAGAGTTGGTTCATCTCAAAGACCGTTTCAAGTATCTTCTGACAATGAAGGTAGACGAACAACCAGAAGATTGCTGTCACGTATAGCATCTAGTATGTCTTCTACTTTTTTTTCACGAAGATCTAGTCAGGATTCCTTGAATGCAAGATCATTGAGTTCTGAGAATTCTTACATTTCTCCAAGAATTTTGACAGCTTCACAGTCTCGTAATGCAGCATCAACTTCTGACCTTCCTGATAATAGATCATCTGAAGCTTCTCAGGGATTTCGATTTCTTAGGCGAAGATGGGGTTTATCATCTCTTAGCCAAAATCATAGCTCTGAGCCAGAGTCAGAAAATTATAACCAAGAATCAGAAGGTAGAAGTACAGGACCATGGTTATCATCTTCACTTAGAAATAGATGTACACCTTTGTTCTCTAGAAGGAGGCGAGAGGGTCGAGATGAGTCTTCAAGAATATCTACCTCTGATATACCATCTAGATCTCATCATATTTTTAGAAGAGAATCAAATGAAGTGTTCCATCTTGGAGTACAGAATGATTCCCTTGGCGCTGCTGCCACCAGACCACAAGCGTCTGCAGCTTCCAGCAGTGCAGCCATCGGTAGTTCTGCATCAGATTCAGCTTACAGTGGAAGGAATACAGGAATAACCAGAATTCTTCCTGGTTCTTTATTTCGATTTGCTGTCCCCCCAGCACTTGGAAATAATTTGACCGACAATGTCATGATCACTGTAGATATCATTCCTTCAGGTTGGAGTTCTTCTGATGGAAAAAATGATAAAACTAAAAGTGCACCTTCCAGAGACCCAGAGAGACTTCAGAAAATAAAAGAGAGCCTTCTTTTAGAGGACTCTGAAGAAGAAGAAGGTGACTTGTGTAGAATTTGTCAAATGGCAGCCTCATCATCATCTAACTTGCTGATAGAGCCATGCAAGTGCACAGGAAGTTTGCAGTATGTCCACCAAGAGTGTATGAAAAAGTGGCTACAGACCAAAATAAACTCTGGTTCTTCATTAGAAGCTGTAACCACCTGTGAACTCTGTAAAGAGAAGTTGCAGCTTAACCTGGAGGATTTTGATATTCATGAACTGCATAGAGCTCATGCAAATGAACAAGCTGAGTATGAGTTTATCAGCTCTGGTCTCTACCTAGTTGTGTTACTGCACTTGTGCGAGCAAAGCTTTTCTGATATGATGGGAAATACAAATGAACCAAGCACACGTGTTCGATTTATTAACCTTGCAAGAACTCTTCAGGCACATATGGAAGATCTCGAAACGGTAATAAGCCAGATTCTACTCAGCTTCAGAGGATGACTCCAAAGAAGATGGAGATCATAACAGAACATTTGATATTGCCTAACCTCATAAAAGACAAATGGATGATCTGTGAACAAGTGTTTATTAAAACTGGCAATTAAGTATGAGTTAATTTTGTGGGGAATGCCATTTGAGTACATTGACCATAATGAATATACATCTAGATGTATATTCATTCGCATGTGTTGCTGAATTAAAATTCTTCTACTGGGCCTTTTAACATGGCCAGTCAATCTAATGTTTATAAACTGGTGATCTATCTCTAAAGTATTTTTCTTTTAGGTGAGTAGGAAAGGTATTGCTTTTGTTTTAAATAACTAAGCAATGCCAACACCCTTTTTTGTGTTCTGATTACTGTAGTCATATTTATGAAAAAGTTCGTGTTTTAGTCTCTTGCTAGTGAAAAAAGTGGGGCAAAATATGCTTTTGAAATAAAATGCCAAATGGCACCCAATTTCTTTTCTTTTTTAAATGCCTTAAGTTGCAGTCTCATTTTCATAATCATTTCTCTCCAGTGTTTAAAAGGGTGGGGGTTTGTGATGAGCATTATATTAGGTTTCCAAATTTAATTTGAATTCTAAATTCACTTAGCAATAAAATCTACTTTTTAGATAAAGTATATAAAATATAAATGATGGATAATTTTTTATTGATTTGCAAAATGCAGGTTATATTTGATAGGCCATAGTATGTATATATTCCTCTTAGGAATATTACAGCTGTAAATTTTATCAGAATTGTCAGTCAAGTGCTATTTGGTTAAAAATATTACTGCAATCTCAAGTTAAAGGAATATTTTTGAATCCCACATTCAAAGTTTAAAAAAGAAACACTGGCTTTCAATGTGTTTTTTAGTGTTGTCTCTTCTTTATAGATAAATATGATATAAATAATCCATTTGGATCTTGGTCTTTTCTAAGTTCCTTGGAACTATTCCTTGGGTAATTGTGAGCTTTCATTTGATGACTCTGTACTTTTCATTATCTTTGGAGAACAGATGAGTGTTAACATGTTCAACATGAATAGATCTATATTGTGGTTACAAGTTGTGTATTCTTCCATAACTGTATTTTCTGTCAACTCATAAGTACACTTTTAAAGCACCTTCAGGTGGTTTCTGATTAAATAAAGTCTTCATGTCATGGCAACAAATGACTTTCTCAGAACTGAATCAAAACCGTGTAATTTCTCAAATGTGAGTCAACAGTTTGCCCACACTTAAGTCAATTTGTTGGTTTTATGTAAAACATTGGCTTTAAATAAAGTGCATACTGATTGAAAAAAAAAAAAGAATATAGAAGTAATGACTATTCCATCCCAGTCCTTAAGCTGCTGGCACTCTTGGTCAAGTGTGAGGGTGGGGACTATATACACTATCATCATCATCATCATCATCATCATCATCATCATTCCATTGATTGTCGAATTTCTCAAGTGGTCTCAGTAATGTCTCCATTTGTTCTAGCCCTGAGATTTTAGAAGCCTCTCTTTACTCGTCCTTCCCAACGGTGCTGCATTAGAGGCTCTTTCAGGGTCAGGGGAATGAGACCCAGCATTGTTATGGTTTTAGCATATGAATACACCATGGGGAGTTTGCACGGCTCTCCCATGGGGGCAGGAAACTCTTGGTAGCTTGCCAGATTCTCCCAGAGGGAGAACTAGGCTATAAGAGAGCTAGGCTTCTGGGAGCTTGGTTTTAAGTCTCTGTTGGCCGTTGGTGGGATTACATGGCACTGGGGGCAGTCCCTGGGTGTGACCACCTAGCTACTGAAAAATGGGGAATCTGGGCATAAGAGGCCCAGTCCCAATCCAAGCAGGCTTGGAGGTCCCGCACACCTGGGTTCTTCTGCCAGGTCCTTCATGCGTGAGGCTCGTCCGAACATGTGGGGAGGGGCCTTGAGCATGGCTGTGGCTAGGCTCTGGAGGTCGTCAGCCACGGGAGCTCTACTCGGGGTGGTGAGGGAAACTGGAGCCCATCCCTCTGAGAGGCCCCGGGAAAGACAGCCAGGCGTGGGGGCAAGAGACTTTCTGTATATAATTGATATGCACTATCAATTATAATAATTTTGAAACAGACCTATTGGGTAAGTTAGTACAAGATTTCACGGTCACATAAGGAAAGAAACAGCTAGATTTCTGAGTAAGAAGAAGTGCCAGGTGAGAGTTTTGGTGAATAAATAGTTCCAGTATTGTCAGGGATTTAGAAGTTAGCAATATTCCAGGTAAGACCCCTGAAGGGTTGAGCCTTGTGAGTATGTGTGAGGCTCTGGGGAGGAAATAACTCACGAGTTATGGAAGCTGAATAGGTCATGCCGCAGACCACCCAGTGGAGACCACCGACCACGGGGAATCAGGGTCGAAGGAATCAGGAGAAGTCAGGAATCGGCGGGGAAATGACAGACAGCCACACTATAAGCTGGTGAACTGCTGCAACTTTATTCTGCAAAGCTGTGCTTATATATTGTTTCTCCAAGGAAATAGCAATAAGCAGGGGGTTACAACATCAGGTTACACCATTAGACCACTGCTTTGATGATTACAATATACCATTAGAACACTACTTTGATGATTATAATTCAGCAGAAAAATTATTAACGAAGTACAATACAGTATGAGCTAATTCCGCATATCGCTTCTGTGACCTCTTGTAGTTTTCCTGTAAGGCTAGGGTAAGGCTAAGGTTCTTTGAAATGTCTGTTCCGTGCCAATGATCACATCCGTGTCAGTTTAAGCATTAAGTGTTTAAAGCCCTTTCTCCCGTCAGAAATTTGTTATGATATATTGCAAAAGGTTTAAATAATAAACATCAGGGTTTTCTTCATCTAGCTAATCTAGCCATAAATGGGAGCTCTGAAAACAACCGTCGTTTCCCTTCATAGTTTACCCATCTATTCCCAATATTGTCGTTAGCTCCTGTAAAAAGGGGGGTGGATCTAGGTAATCTTTTACTGCAGGGGGGGAGCAACGTGGCGGCAAAGTCCGCCATCGCTCTCCCACAAAATATTGTGTCCCTGCGGGGAATCTTAGCCAACTCTTCTTTCTGGAAATGTTTTTGTCTCACTATGCTGTGATTTCTGCAACACCTTTGTTTTTACTTTCATTTCGTCTGTTGCTTTGATTTCCAAGAACAGCTCTTTTTATCCTCAACCTTGTTTAGAAAAAAACCCAATGAGGCGTCTCCAGCATTCTACTATGCTTCTGAGACAGGTGCTTGAACAAAAGGAAAAGGGGGGCTTCAGATATTAATTCATCTAATTCTGGCCGGCCTGTGGTGTTGGCAACATCCTGATCAGGAAACGCTCGTACTGTTCCAATACGAATGCACAGATAAGAAATGCACAGAAGAAAGGCACAGATAGTTAAGCTAAGGCAAAACCAAGGTTGTCTTGTGCTCCAGCAGTTTCTGGTGTCATCAGGTCACATGATGACCAAAGATTGTAGGGGAACTGCCTGAGGCCCCGCTCCGGGGAGCTCCCACCTCAACCTCTCATCTGCAGACCTCCAGCGCAGCAGCATTTTGCTACAGCTACACAGGTGTCACAGCTGTGGGCGTAGCAAGGTCAGGCACAGTGAATAACTCATTGTGGAGATTAGAATGGAGGACTAAATATCCTAGCTATTTTAAGACAAATACTATGAAGATTGGGGTAAAATTTTACTATGGGGCTGGAAGGTAGTGCAGTGCAATGGTTAGGGTGCATGCCTAGGATTCACCTAATCTGGTTCAAATCCCATCACCACACAGTCATCAATCACCCCTGAATGTGGCCCTGATGGCTCCTGAGCACAGTGGGTGCAGCCCTGAGGGATCCTGAGCACCTCTGGGCATAGCCTGGCAGGACATCAGCACCCCTGGGTTGGCCTGAGTATCCCAGATTCCCTGGGGTCGGAACAGCACTGCATCCTCCGGACCTTGATTCGAACCTCTGACCCAGTTCACCCTGAAACGCTGCTGGAGCCTCGGGAACTCACGAGCAAGCACCATGTTGGAACACCTCCTGCCCCAATATTTTAAACATGACTGAGAAATTGAAAATAATTTTAATAAATCACATCTACTCGTATCATAAATCGTGAATTGCCTCACCACCCTTTTCTTCTCCTTGAGATTGAAACCCACTCCTGTTTACTCAGGATTATGAACTTCTCCTTGCCAAATGAGTCAGTGTCAGTTTCGATTTGTGCTGACATGTAGCACATTTCCTATAAAAGTAAGAAACGAGTATGTCATATTTCTTTCTCTCATCTTCTCCCCCACTCTCTCCGCCCTCTGTGTCTCTCTTCTCTGTGCATCCTCCACACACAAACAAGCACAGGGACAAGTTCAGAGAGAAAAGTATAGTGTCCCTTGTAAGTATAACCCAAATATTTGGAAACCGGGCCAGAGGGATAGTACAGAAGGTAACTTACCTGGGCTTATGCATTCCCCAAACATTACCAGGTATGATCCCTGAGCACATGACCAGGATTAAGCCTGAGCATTGCCAGGTGTGACCCAAACCCAACTCCTCCTCTCACCAAAAAGGTCTTTTTGAATGACTATTCAAATGGAAGGAAAATCTTACATTCATTATAAAACCCAAGAAACTATGATTGTTTTCCGTAAGTGTCCTTAAATCCTAGGACTGAAGATAAACCATCCTAAAATTGTGACATATACTCATCAATTTTGAACAATTTTCTTTCTAAGCTTTAAAAAGTTTTATTGTCATATGCAAAATATTAGAAATCTAATTTTGAATTTTATTTTTTATTTATTTGCTTTTTGGGTCACACCCAGAAATGCTCAAGGGTTACTCCTGGGTTTGCACTCAGGAATTACTCCTGGCAGTGCTCAGGGGACCATATGGGATGCTGGGAATCAAACCCGGGTTGGCCGGGTGCAAGGCAAATGCCCTACCCGCTGTGCTATTGCTCCAGCCCCTAATTTAGAATTTTAAAGGTTCTACTTTCAGTCTTTGATTTCTACTGTAAACAGTTCAATTTTCATTTAGTACTCACACATGGAAATGTTTCCACTCTTAACAAGAGGTTATAGGAATTCATATTAAGTGTGTGTGAAACTCTGTGACCTGGCATGATCCTGTCAGTCAACCCAAGTTGCTGAAGGCAACTTGACATGGTGGAGCGAGAGGAAAAAGTCACAAAGACCCGGTTCCAACAGGCAACGTGAATCAAGCACCAGAAACAAACGAACAAACTAGTAACTTCAAAGCTTCTGACTTGTTTTTGTTTGTTTTGCTTTTGGGGTCACACCTGGCGATGCACAGAGGTTACTCCTGGCTCTGCACTCAGGAATTACCCCTGGGGACCATATGGGATGCTGGGAATCGAACCCGGGTCGGGGCCGCGTGCAAGGCAAATGCCCTACCCACTGTGCTATCACTCCAGCCCCAGCTTCTGACTTGTTTTGAAGGCTCTTAGGGTTTTATTTTATTTTATTTTATTTTATTTTATTTTATTTTATTTTTTGCATAGTGATAAAGCTGAAAAACTAGAAGTGTGTTTCATTCCCGGCAGATTCTCTCACCCTCTCTATCCAATCACCATGTCACTGTCTATCTCTCTGTCCTTATCTTCACTCAAAGCCACTATCTTCTCATTTCCTTGCCACTTTTAGCTGGATCAGCCCCATGGTATAGAGAGAGTGGACAGAGAAGCATCTGTAGCAACTGTAAGGAAATATTGGATTACTAAAAACAAAAATCAACAAGTGGAAACTCCATCTAACTTTATCTTGAACAAATTTATAGAAGGCTCAAGAAAAAATTATTTAAGATGCAACATGAGGTAGTAAAAGGAGCATGAGACTTATATCTAAAGGTCTTGTTTCATAGGAGTCCTCAGAAGGATGTTAATTCCAGAGTTGGGTTCGAAATTCCTTTGTCAAAAAATAAGTAAATTCTCAAAACAACATGACCTCAAAGACGTGATGTGAGAGACTTAGGGGGAATCTGTTAGGAGTTTCCAATCACCAAAGTCAGACCAAGGTGAGCCACAAGACAATTATTAGATTGTAATATGTAAAATAAATAATGTATCCAAAAGTCCATGCACATTAGTATAACTCAGTTTAAAAATCACTACTATATAAATATCACAATAATTGTTTAGGATCCACCAATGGATACTAAAATACATGGGCAAAAGTTTGAGAAAAAAAAAACAGAATATTTATATAGTCCTAGTGTATCTCAACTCTAATACACTTAACAATTGCACAGTGAATATGATAGATACTATCTAAACCAAGGGATCTAGAACTAGGTTCTTTAACTCGGGGCATGGGGCCATAACTGAATGTGAGGGAATGCGAAAAATTTGACAACAGTAAAAGTTTCTGAACACTAAGCAGGTTAAAATCAATCAAGTAATGATCGAAGTGCTCCTGGCAGCCCTTGTCTGTGTTCTACTTTTTGGGTTAAAGAGGGCTGCAAGTGAAGAAAGTTTAAGAAGTCCTGGTCTAACGAGCAGCGCCCCCAAAATGCCTCCAAACTGTGTGCTCGGAGCTACTGGCCCAGGCGCTGCCAGCGGGGTATGGTCTTTTCTCTCTCAACTCTTTCTTTTTGAACGCAGCGAGGCAACAGCCAGTTTTTAGACTATGCAGGAAGCCCGGGAAAGCCGATGGGGCGGGACTTCCGGATCCGCCCTGTGCCAATATTTAAGCACAGAGCCATGTGGGGACGCTCCTTTCTACCGCCACGTGAGATCGACGCGAGGCAACTGAACCACTTTGGACACGAGCGGCGCCCCCAAAATGCCTCCAAACTGTGTGCTCGGAGCTACTGGCCCAGGCGCCGCCAGCGAGTGATGCAATTACCAAAAGAATTTTCCCTGGACTTCATATAGAAATCCAAAACCGCGCGGCAGCAATAGCCGCCGCGCGACCTAATATCTCTTGATTGTCAGCAACGTGTAAATGTTCCTTTTTAGCAGGGCTTACCGTGGGGGGAAACTCCAAACAATAGTACTGAGTTTTTTGTTGAAGGGTAAAAGATTGTAGCGATAAAATTTTAGGCAGAATTTTCCCTGGACTTTATATAGAAACCCCAAACCGCACAGCTGCTGCCGCGGCCATGCAACCTAATGTCATCTAATCATCAGCAATATGAAATGGTTCCTTTGTAACGGGTTGGACTTTGGGGGGACCATAATAGGGTTAAAGTTTGTAGTGACGTGTAATTTCTGGCTGTACTTTCCCTGGACTTTATACAGAAATTCAAAGCCGTGAGGCCGCTGCCATGGCCGCTCGACCTAATGTCATTTAATCATCACCAATATAAAATGGTTCCTTTTTAACGGGTCAGACTTTGGTGGGAAATCCTAACAAGAATAGTAAGTCTTTTGCTGAAATATTGAAGGCAATCAAAGTGGTAGCCATCTCTATAGACTGAACTAAGCCATATCCCCACGCCCGCTGAGAAGAAATATCCTTCTTTCTCGGGAAGAAACGCGGTGTGGCGTTAACCATAGTATGATGTCCATTAAGCTGACACAGACCTGGTGGCATGGGAATGGGATACAAGGGAATAAATCATTATGTACTTGGAACAGCGGGATGCTGGTGGAATCTCGAGCCAGGGCCGATACCAGCGTATTACTTTTGGTTCCAGAAACTGCTTGCAGACATTCTACCAGACTATCAACTAAGCCAGAGCCCCACGCCGGCTGATGACGGCAAATAACCATCTTTTTCGTTTTTTTTTTTCCCTTTGTCAGGCAGCGTGGTGATTACTAAACAGGCGTGAACTCGGTGGCTCGGGATGAGGGGGGAAAAAATAGAAAAGTTATGTAACAAACAGCGGGACTTAATATCTCTACATTCTCAGCAATGGAGAGCTATCAAATGCTTCCTTGACAGTAGGACTGTCTTTTTCTTTTTTGGGGGGAAACCCTAGCAGCAATAGTGAGTTATGTGTTGAAACATGGAATGTAACCAAGATAAAGCGTAAACAAAGTGAAACTTATCACTTACAAGGGCGAGGATGGGGGGGCGCGGGAGGAGATGGGAGGTATAATGGGGTGGTTGGTGATGGAATATGGGCACTGGTGAAGGGAAGGGTGTTTGAGTATTGTATAACTGACATAATCCTGAGAACTATGTAACCCTCCACATGGTGATTCAATAAAATTAGAAAAAAAAAGTCCTGGTCTAGACTACCATTACAATAATAGAACACAACGATATCAGTGTTATGTAATTCCATATTTGATGCACTGAGTACATGCCACCTCTATGGTATTCTTGTCAAAATTACACCACTTCTATTTAATCACAGGAAAACATCAGACAAGTTCTCATCAAGGGACAGTCCACAAAATACCTTTCAAAAGTATCAAGAACCAGGGAAACTCACTCCAAGGTTGAGCATATACTTGATACGCAGGAGCCCCCAGATTTGTCTGAGTACCACCAGGAATGACCCGAGCACAGAACTGAGAATACTCCTCTAGTATTTCTGGATTTGGCTCAAACATAAAGCAGAGGTTCTGCCAGGGAGAGAGTGCAGTGGGCAGGGTGCTTGCATGCAGCCAGCCCTGGTTTGATTCCCAGCACTGCGTCTAGTCCTCTGAGTATCACCAGGAGTGATCTCTGAGCACAGAGCCAAAGCAAGACCTGAACACAGTTGGGTGTGGTTCCAAAACCAACATAATAAAACAAAACAAAAAAACAAAAGTATCAAGGTCATGAGAACCAAGACGCAGGAACTCTCCCAGATTTAAAATAATGAAGACAAAATAACTAAATGTGATTTCTACTATAGCCAAAAAAAAAATACTGAAGGGAAAATATGGTCTGTGTTTAATATTATTGTACCAGTGTAAAATTTCTGGTTTCAATTACTGAATGAAATGATTGTCTAACTGTTAACTATAGGGAATGCCGAGTGTTGTATTTTAACTCTATGCTTAAATTTATGGACTGGAACGATAGCACAGCAGGTAGGGCATTAGACTTGCACACAGCTGACCCAGGTTTGATTCCTCCATCCCTCTTGGAGAGCCCGGCAAGCTACCAAGAGTATCCTGCCTGAAAGGCAAAGCCTGGCAAGCCCCCCATGGCGTATTCAATATGCCAAAAACAGTAAAAACAAGTCTCTCGATGGAGACATTACTGGTGTCCACTTGAGCAAATCGATGAACAATGGGATGACAGTGTTACAGTGACAGTGCTACAGAGGATAAATTTACACAAGTTTTAAAAATTCTCAATAAATCTGAAAAAATTAAAATAGTTTTAAAATTATTTTTTTTTCTTTTTTGGTTTTTGGGTCACACCCGGCAATGCTCAGGGGTTATTCCTGGCTCATGCACTCAGGAATCACTCCTGGTGGTGCTCAGGGGACCATGTGGGATGCTGGGATTTGAACCCGGGTCGGCCGCGTGCAAGGCAAACGCCCTACCCGCTGTGCTATTGCTCCAGCCCTAAAATTAATTTTTTAAATAATTCACTTTTAAGAGCTTGATTCTACTCTCACTGCTATTAGTTCTGTGGCCTTTCTGGCTCTCATTTTTCTTCCTAAACAAGGAGCTGAGAGGGATGGAAGCTAAGTCTATCCTGGATAACTACAGCCTTCTTTCCCATATGTTCGCCTGCCTTTACTTCTGCAAGCCAAACCATTGATTAGCAGCTGTTGACAGGAGGACTCTTGAAAGCAGTCATACAAATAGATTTGGAAGTAATTCATTTTTGGAGTTCAAGTTTCTGATTTGAGGCAGTATGAGATATGACTGGAAAATCGTTCCCAGGCTATTAGGATTCAAAAGCTGTTTTAATAAAAACCAAGCCAAAAGGCCACTTACTCACCACCAAAGCATTGCTAACGAAAGAGAATGTTAGTCTAGAGGAAATAAAAATAGAACTATGGGCCTGACCCCACACAAGTTAAGCCGCTCGTCTGGTTCCATCCCAGCACCATATACTGTGTCCTGAGCACCGGCAGGGGTGGGCCCTCAGCCTTGTCACTGGAGCTCTTCAGTCCCCTCATTTGTTTCAAAGTTTTCTTCATCCATCATTGTACTTTTATTTTTTAATTTACTTGGTTGCTGACCCTGGTATGATGCTAGCACTGTATATTGTGCCCTGAGCACCACTAGGAGTGATCTCTGAGCACAGTGACTGTATCCCCTACCGCCCCCTCTTTAGTTTCAAAGTTTCCTTCACACAATCATTGTATTTTTGTTTTTAAAATTTATTTATTTGGGGATATTTTGAAGGCTGTACTTGAAAGTGTTCAGGGCTTACTCCTGGCTGAGTGATCAGTCCTGGAGGTGGTCGGGGACCATGGGTAGTGCCAGGAATCAAGTGCCTTACCCACCGTGCTATCACTCTGGCCCCAATCACTGTATTTTTAGAATTAAAAATACATCTGCCACAATAGGGAAAAAATGCTTGAACTTGTAATGGATAAGCATATGGTTAAAACTCACCACCTCGCAAATCCTAGCTTCCAGGGAGGATGTCTCAGGAATGCTTGGGCTATTAACAAACAGATCAGTTTGGCAGCGTTCATTTCCCCTGACGCCCTCCCGCACACCCACATATGCATTTCTCTTGACCACTGCGGACATTCCATCCCGCGGCTTCCAACAGCATCCGCCTCCCGTTCCTGTCCTCCCCAGGGCCTTCATCCCTATGGATACACGGCATCTCATCCAAACATGAATTTGAGCTCAAGGATGCAAATCTTCAAACTAGGAGCATTTCACCATACTTTGCAAAGTCAGCAGAGGTTTCTTAGTTGCTTAGCATCAGAAAACTCTGTCTTCTTTACCACAGTCCCTTCTTCTGTCATTTTATAATTTCATACACCAAGCTTCTCCTTCTGTGCACCAAACATGTTTTTAATACTCCCCCCTCTATAGGATAATTTTATAAGTGCTTTAGGAAGTAGAAATTTGTTTTAATTTGCAGGAACATTTTTAGAGTCAAATCTCTGTAGAGTGTGAATCATGTAGAATAGAAGCCATTCTAAGGCTTTCCTTAGAAATGAGTTACTTTCAGAAAAACTAGGACCTTCTTTTTTTCCTGATGAGCCTGACCGTCTGGAGTGGCCCAGGGAAGGCACTGCTTCCAGCTCTGCCCAGCACTGAGCCAGCAGTAAGGAAAGTGCTGGCCATACTGGTGTGAGGTCAGTATTTGACGTGATTCCAAATGATACTGTCTCCTCAAAATAGCGCCTTTGCTTCCAATTCTGATTCTACCCTGGAGTGACTTTAATGCTTGCCTGGATTAAACCCATGTCTGATGATGTTTTATACCTGCAAGCACCAACACAAAAATATACTTTCTCTCTTCTCACTGGAAGGTTTATTTACCCTTGCTTGCATTTAAAAGTATTTCGTCATAATTTTGCGCTTCTGGATTGCACCTGAAACGTGTGACTGAGGAAATGTGTAGCATTGTTTGACTTTGTTTCTATCAATTCTTCTGTGGGCATTGTTGGGGCAGGGCACACAGTACTCGGGTCCCTAGGCACACTGGCTGGTGGGGATGATACCTGGCCTGCTGGCTACACCCTGAGATTAGTTCTGGGGTGAGACAAAGAAGTTCATAGATTGAACCCAGGGCCTCACACCTGTGAGACTTGCATTCTACCAGTTGGGTCACATCCCAGCCCCTTGGATTCTTAGGCTGTTCTAGTTTTCCTCTTTCTCCTTCACTATTAGGGTGTCAGAATACTTACTGTCATCACTGTGTCACTTTGTGTACCTTACAGACATTTTAAATCTACTGTAGACACAAGAATGATACAGGGGGTCAAAATGTCATGTGAAATTAGGATCTATAGGTCCAGAGTGAAGTCGTAAGTCACATTATTAATATACATGACCTTCAAGGGCCAGAGAAATAGTGCAGGGGTTAAGTCGCTTGCCTTGCATCCCACTGACTTGGTTCAATCACTGGCACCATACAGGGCCCCCAAGTACTGCCAGGGTCATTCCTGACTACAGATCCTGGAATACCACTGAGCCACACCTCAGATATGACCCAAATCCACAAATTAAATTAATAAATTAACACAAATGAGCTTTGAGTCTGGTCCAGAGGAAATAAAGGAAAGAAAATTATTCACTGGGCTTGATTCTTGGAAAGCCTTTTCTGAACTGCCAAGTTACAGAGATATGATGATACTCTTTGAGACTTATTTTATATACAAGAAAAAATATAGATGTTCAGTGAGTCATTTAAAGTTTGATAATGGACAAATTGTGTCACCACTGCCTAAATCAAGATACACAGACAGCTCCTACCTTTCTACTACCACTGAAAATTCCTCTGTGCCCTTTTGAGTGGTGATCCCTTTGCCACAGCCATGCCACACCTGCAGACACAACAGCAATTCTGGATGCAATAGCAACTCTAGATGCGTTAGCCCACTCTTGAACTTCATATCAATAGAATCATGCAATGTTTTGGGGTTTTTCTTTTGGTTTAATGTAATTTTCTTTGCAACTTCAATTTGTGTGTATTAATATCTCCCTCCTTTTTATTATTGAATTAATTGTATAACTATGGTACAATTCTTTTATCATGTTGATGGAATTTGAGTAGTTTGCAACTCTAGAGCTATTGTGAAGCCTAATGGATAAGTCTAAGTATTTGTGAGATTTTGATTTCTCGTAGGTAATCCCTAAAAGGGAATTTTGGAGAGTAGGAAGGGGGCCCCAGATAGTGATGATAGAGCTGGGGATCAGTCCTGGAACTGCTTGGCCAACCTGACAGGACTGTTCTATCTTGGGTCTATGGTCTGGTTCTGCTCGGCGTCTGTAGCACTGGGGTCTCCAAGGATAAGCCAGGTGGTACTCAGGGACCATGAAGAGGTGGGGATGAAATTTCGGTCTCTGCACATGCACTCCTGATCACTGAGCTTCTTCCTGGCCCCTGAGAGGAATTTTGAAAATAGATTCAGTCTGTTTTTATCATAATAATTTCTTGTTATTGATTGACTTTCAACTTTTCAAACTGACATTAGAAAAAGCAAGTGAGGATCAGGGAGGTAGCACAGGATTTCAGGCACTTGCCTTGCATGCCTCGGACTCTTGTTCAGTCTCAGCACCACGTCTGGGCCCCTAAGAACCACCAGGAGTGACCACTAAGCACAGAACCAGGAGTTGTATCACTGGATATGACTCAAACCACCTCCCATGCCCATGCTTAAACTTTAAAAAAGAAAGGGAAAAGCAAATGAAATGCAAGCAGTTACAGAAAGTGACAGAGAGCATGGTAAGTGAAAAACACGACATGCAAAGGACCTGAGGAAAACATACTTGGTATATTTGAGAGTCTGAGTGAAGTCCATATGTTCGTAGCATAAGGTTTTATGGGCAGAGTGGTAAGAGATGAAGCTGATAACAGTGACAGGGTCAGTGCTAGAGGCCTGAAAAGCAGCTGGATTTTATCTTAAGAATACCCAGCCAGTGATTTTTAGGAAGCCAAGTAACATGCTCCGTTGTTCTCTATGGAGGAAACACCAAGGAAGAAGTAGACCAAGGCTGCAGAAAGCATCTCAGAGCTGGAACGACTTTCTAATGCCAATGGAGAGACAAGGCAATACTGAGACAAAATTTGGAAGTAGAATTTGAGCTCATAGCATCTGCCAGATTAACTTTTATGTAAAACATAAAATCACAGTTTGGGTCAGAGAAGTAATGAGTTTAAGGCTCTTGCCTTGCACACAGCAAACCCCAGCTTGATGTCAGGCACGGCCTCATGTCTCCTGAGCACAAGTAGAGGTGCTCCCTGAGCACAGAGCCAAGAGTAAGCCCTGCACACCATCCTGTGGGGCCCTTACTTGAGGGAATTTCATCGTCCCCTCCAATAAAAATCAGAGTTTTTGAGCTAGAGCAATAGCACAGCGGGTAGGGCATTTGCCTTGCACGCGGCCAACCTGGGGTCGATTCCCAGCATCCCATATGGTCCCCTGAGCACCGCCAGGGCTGATCCCTGAGTGCAGAGCCAGGAGTAACCCCTGTGCATCGCCAGATGTGACCCAAAAAGCAAAAAAAAATAAACATGACTTTTGAAATCTTTAATTGATTTCAATTTTTTCAATTTCAAATTGATTCTTTTTAGCATGGGATAATTTTCTGTTGTTAAAAGCTATTAAGGGAATAGTTAAATGAAAGGACACTAACAGCCACAGTAAATTTAAAAAGCAAAAAATTAAGATAAAAATTATTCTTTTTAATTCAAAAATTAAGAGTCAGGCCTAAACAGAAAAGTGGGATATCAATTCCTGATTACGGTCAGTCTCACTAGCTTTACTATTCAGATGGGCCTAGGAAACTTAGTTTTCTTGGCTTCTTACCTGCTTCTTTGATGTTATAAGGAAACACTCAATCTATAGAGTAAATTGAATTTACTCAATTCACTACAGAGTAATGCAAAAAATATTCCATTTCAAAATACATTTAGTGCATAAATAGATGAATTTGAAATCACTCAAAACTTATATTTATTTCAGAAAAATAAATCAGATAGAAAAATACTTATGATACTAAGTGAAATTCATAAACCTTAAATTCATAAAAACAGCAGAAATAGGAGCTGGGGCATGTCAGAAAAGGCGAGATGTCAAGCAAAGAATATAAACTCCCATATATGAGATGATGATAATGTACAAAAGAGTTATTAATGATATACTTGAAAGAGAATAGGTCTTAAATTATCTTACCATAAAAAATAGCAATTATGGAAGGCCAGAGATACAGAAAAGAGGAGAAGGCACTTGCCTTGCAAACAAATGACCATAGTTTGATCTTCTACATAACATTTAGCCTCCCAAGCACCACCAGGAGTGATCCCTGAGAGCCAGGATTAGCCCGAGCACCACCAGGTGTGGTACCTCAAAAACAATCCTGCAAAAAAGGGTAATTATGGAATCTTATACCGTTATTAGCTATGTATAGTAGTAATTATTTTTGCGATACGTGTATCAAATCAAAACATTGCATATCTTACACTGTGTGGATTTTATCTTTTTAAAGCTAGAAAATTTATTTCACTGGACACACCATTTTTAGATATAACCAGAGACAATGCCAAGGATAGTATAAAGAGACTTAGCTACCCCCATAATCTCCTTTTATACTCCCATAAAAAGGTCCTCAAAATCCTATAACCTAAGGGATAAAATGTATATGTTGCAAATGAGACTCCAAGCTCTGCTAAGCCCATGTTTTGTAGGGCTGCTGGATCAAATAACTACAACATGAATGGTCCACACCAACAGGAGTTTGTTTTTGCTCAGTTTAGGAGGACAGAAGTCTGAAACCAGAATTTGGGAAAAGCTGGTTCTCCCAGCTTTTCCAAGGGAAAATCTGTTCCATGCCTCTGTCCGAGGCAGTGGGGCTTGGCAATCCCGTTCCCCCTAAACGCAAGGGCATTCGTAACTAGATTTAGAGTGAGCCTTAAGTCTAGAATTACCTCATCTTGAGATCCTTGTGATAATCACATCTGAAAAAATTCCTATTTTCAATAAGATGACATTTATAGGTACAGAGGGTTAAGATTTATTTGGTCATCATTTTTCTACGTTGCTGCTGCTTCACCTATAGTAATTCAGAGAAGCTTTTGAGTCTGGTCTCAAAGTTGTCCGTTTACCAGAGCAACAAAAAGAGCTGCCTGCTACTGAGTATTTACTAATGACAGGAGGTGTGTATACATATCTGCACATGAAAATGGCTTATATACCTTTTAATGAGTCATAGTGATTAAAGTCAAACATAATTTTTAAAAGAACAAAAACAACATAAAAAGTACCATTCCCCAAAGAAATGTTAACTTTTCTAATATTTACATCTAAAATTATGAATGAAACACTTTCACTTCTATTTCTTGATTTTTCCATTCCAGTAAGTACTCAGTGATTTCCTTTTAAGGACTTTGAGAACTTAGCCTGGTCTCCATTTATTTCCCTCATCTTCCCAGTAGGATATATGGTAATTTTATTTACTACTGAGTCAAAAGAGTACTATAATTACTTGTTTGTGGAAATTTTGTCCTTCCTGAGGTTAATAAGGCCTTGCTTTAGTTTTCTGTGTTAATATATTTGCTATTCGAAAATTTTCACCACCATTATAACAGCCTTCAATTTTCACGTGGCCAAATCCATTAAGAAATGTTAATTCCATTTTCTTTGGGGGAGGGAAACTACTCCTGGAGCTGTCCATTGTCCTACTGTAACTAAGGTCTTGAGCATTATAGTCCTAGCACTTCCATTTTCTATCTTTTGAGAATTCCTTATGAGTCAGTTTATTTCTTTTGGAGGGGCAGAAGGGGGGATAGGAGCATAGACACTGATGCTCAGGGATTATCCTGATGGTTCT
The DNA here is from genome assembly GCF_027595985.1 of Sorex araneus. Taxonomy (NCBI): domain Eukaryota; kingdom Metazoa; phylum Chordata; class Mammalia; order Eulipotyphla; family Soricidae; genus Sorex; species Sorex araneus. The sequence continues at coordinate 221,577,874 of NC_073302.1, forward strand.
CAGGAACCCTTCTGATGGAGCTCAGAGATAACATGCGAGTGCCAGGGATCAAACCTGGGTTGGCATGAGCAAAGCAAGCACTTAAAAAAAAACTTGCTCTAACTTTTGGGGGGAGGATTGCATTATACTTTAGTATAGGAAAAATGGTAAAAAGAACGTTAACATTTTTTATTTTGATGAACAAAGTTACTTCATCTTCCCCATTACTTAAGTGGTGTTCAAGACCCTCCACTGCTACTACTGTTTTTGTTTGTTTTTTAACTTTGTAGTGCTGCAACAGTGTTTTATACTTGCAGCACATGCCCACCACCAGAGTTCCCTGATTACTTAGAGATAGAAAGAAAAATATTGTGACCTTCTCTATTTAAAAATGTCTTATTCATAGAATGGTTCATAAAAAAATTGACCTCAATATTTTTTAAAAAGCTGTTTCATTGTCTTATGGACTTCAGAGTTGTAGTTAATTTGATTCTGGATCTCAATCAGTTCCAACACACAGTTTTCAATCTCCTTCCCTATTTTAAATCTTATTCCTCCCCCACAGCTCTCCCTGGTTTTGGTGCTGCCAAATTCTGAGCTTTTCCCATATCTGAGTAAATTAGTGTATCCTCTCAGGCATCTCTTTCCTTGGGAACTTAGGTTCCATTCTTTACGTTTCAGCTGGATAACTAAATTACCATTTTCCTATCTAGGGTGACCTGGTAAATTCACACCAGAAGGATGTGAACACTGTCCATAAGTAATGAAGTGTCATATTTGTGTGGACCGGCAAGTACCAACAAAATAGCTAATTCTGCCTCCGTATTTTCAAAAAACAACTTGCTAATAGGACCAGAAGAAAGTTCAAAGTGTTGAAGCACATGATTTGCATGTAGGAGTCTCAGATTTTCTCCCCAGGTTATGTTGGATATGCCCTTCCCACTCCTTCCCCCCCAAACGTGTCAAAACTCTGCTTACATTCATTGTTAATTGCTGAGTCTGTTCCCATCTTCCTTGTCATTAGGGTGTTTTTTATTCCTTGTTTGTATTCTTTTTTATCATTTTGGTGTGATCTCACCATCAGCAGCAGAAAAAGCTATGTTTAGCAAAGTGTAATAGACTCTGTTCTGTTACCTTGCTTGATCTTAATACCAGCCTTATGTGAAAAGTATTATTCACTCCATTTAATATAAGTGAATTTCAAATTTGCTTACAATTCTTACTCATGGTTAGATAGTTAATTAGTATGGAACCAAGTTCGGATTAGTTGGTATGGTTCCAAAGTCCATGCTTTTGCCTTCCAGAGAGGAAAGGTCTCTCAAAACCCAGGAATAGTTTCTTCACCATGTCTGAAATTTTGTTTTCTCCAACCTTCCACTTGGTGTGTGTATTTTAAAATAGGTTAATGGTCCACGTGTATAAGAAGCACTTAGTGATTATTTTACATCTAGATTTCAGGATTTCACCAGAGCTGTATGCAACCTCAACCTCCAGACTAGAGTTGGGAGTGACAGTTTAAGCTAGTTCCCCAATTAGGGTGATTTCCAGACCTTTTGAGAAGCAGTCTTGCTCTAGTGAATGCATCTTTCCAAAATCAGACAACACCCACCTTTCCTTACCAGCCAGAATCCTTCCTGTTACGTGAGTTATATAGGTCTTGGTTGAGTCCTAGCTGCTCTCTGGAACATTAGGGAAGATATATGAGATCATTTAAGGCCAATGCTGAAGAGTTAACACTCTGGAGCCCAGGTTTGCCCCGATCACGTTGTTGCCTCAGCACTGCCAGGAGTGACCCCCAAGCACTGTTGGGTGTGGCCCCACTTTCAAAACAAAGAAAAGGGAGTATTCAGAGTCACTATTTCCAGTATAGATATCTAACAATGCTACAATGAAAAAATAAATAGGATACAACAAGCAGCATATTTTAAAAAGTCAGATCTGAAATGAAAAATTCTGCAACTAGTAAGAGAACTAGAAAGGACTAGAAAACAAATTCAGGGAACAAGCTCATCGCGCCCAAGCTGGTGGCCTGGACCACAAAGCCTGAGGTCTGGGCTGGCAGGTCCAGACTGTCTCCACTGCCAGTCTAAGGGGATGGGTGTGATGCGCCCGCTACACTCGTTAGTCCCAGAATCCTTCCGAGGGAGCACTGACTGCCGGGAGGGGACTTGCCGAGTCCTTTGGGGCAGACGCTACCGGGCAGGGGAAGAGTTCAGGAGAACCCTGGTTCTCACCCCAACCTGCACGGTCCCCTGAGCGACGCCCCCTGCATTCTCCCTTCTCCAACAGGGATGCCCTGGCCCCCTCAGGAACCTGCCATGGGGTGTGACCCGAAGAACCCAGGCCCAAACCAAACCAAAGGGTTTGGATTCTCCCAAGGAAATCGCCTGAGGTTCTACCTGGATGCCACAGGAGGCGAGACCAGAGGTTTGGTTTGAATCTGACAGATCAGACTTTTATTTCTCAGCATTGATAACAGATCACTTCTTTTCTAGCGGGTTGGCGCGACCGGGGAGGTGGTCCTGGCTCAGAGGTGTGCGGCTCACCGTGGGACGCGTGCACCTGCGGGTTCCACCGAGCCCTCCTGCCAGTCCCGCACCTGGCTCCGCAGCCGCGCTATGAGGGCCGTGAGGTCCACGTTCTTCTTCTCGTAGTCTTGCAGCTGGTTCTGGCACTCGGCCAGCTTGGCCTCGGCGAACTTGAGGATGTCAGGCGGCTGCTGCAGCTCGGCCAGTTGGGTCTGGAACTGCTTGCGCGCCGCTTCGATCTCCTTGTTCATCTCGTCTTTGAGGTACTTGTTCTCCTTGTCGCAGCGTTCCAGCTGCGCGCTCATCTCGTCCGCCTCCAGCCTGGCCCGGGACACCTGGCACTTGTAGTTGTCGATCATGCCCTGGTAGTTCTTGATGGACGCCTTCAGCTGCATCACCTCCACGTGCACTTCATTGAGCCTGTTCTCCTTGGGCACGATGCTGGCCTTGAGCCGCTGGTTCTCCTGGATAAAGACGTTGTACTCTGACGTCTGCCGGTGGAGCCGCTCCACCAGGCTGTCCCGCTCCTCGCGCATTTTCTCCTCCAGGGCCTTCTGCTGGTTGACCAGGTCCGCCACGCGGTCGTTGAGCACCACGATCTCCAGCTCCAGGTCGCCCTTGTCCTTCACCACCTGGTTGTAGCGGGTCCGCCACGACTCCAGGGTGGTCAGCGCCTCCGCAACGTAGAGGTCTTTGTCCGCCAGCTGCACGTGCAGCTGCTCCGCGTACTCCTCGCTCTTCTCCGCGCGCTCCTTCTGGGCCAGGATGACCTTCTTCAGGATCTCCTTGTCGCGGTCGCCCTTCTTCTTCTCTTCCTTCAGCTGCTCCATCATGGCCTCCACTTCGGCGCGGTGCTGGTGGCCGCTGCGCTCCAGGTTCTTGATCTGCATGTTCAGGCGGCTGTTCTCTGCCTCGCGGTTGCGCAGCTGCGCCTGCAGCTGCCCGCGCATGGACTCGGTGGACTTGGAGAGCTCTGAGGCCGACTTGGCCTGTGCCTTCTCGCTCTGGATCTCCTGGAGCAGCTCTTCCACCTCCTTGTCCTTGTTCTCCAGCGCCAGCATCAGCTGCGCTTTCTCCGCGTCCACCTCCTCGAGCCGCTTCAGCAGCGCCCCGTGGTCCACCAGCCGCTCGGGGCTGTCCTTGCAGTGCTGCTCCCGCAGCAGCTCGCGAAGGGTGCGGTTGGTCTCCTCGAAGGCGCACAGCTTCTGCAGGAGCAGCTCCTTCTGCCGCTTGAGCGCGCTGACGTCGGTGCTGGTCATTTGCTTCTCCGTCTTGAGCTTGCCGATGGTGTCCTTCAGGGCCATCACCTGCTGCGCCGCGGCCGCGCCGTCCATCTCCGCCTCCACCAGCTTGTTGACCAGGCTCTCCTTCTCCTGTTGGAGGTGCTTCTTCTGCAGCAGGGTGATGTCCTTCTCCTCCTTCATGCACTCGATGTTGTGCCGCAGCACGGTGTTCTCGTGCTCCGTCTCGGCCAGCTCCTGCGCCACCTCCTCCAGCTCCTCCTTGCGCTCCTCCAGGAACCGCTTGGCCAGCTGGCACTCGTCCTTCTGCATCTTAATCTCGGTCTTGAGACAGCCGACCGCGTCCAGGAGGCTGTCGCTCTTCTGCTCGTAACGGTTCATGTCGCAGTGACCCCAGTCGTCATCGTCGGTGGAGAGGTCACTCAACCGCACCCCCGAGAGCAGCTTGTCCGAGGACGACGGCGTGAGCCCCCGGCAGAGCGGCGGGCCCCCGGCCTTCCCCGCGCCGCGCCGCACGCTCACGGCCTCCCCTCTCATCCCGCGCCTGGGAGACTTCTCTCCGCGTCTGAGCCTGCTCTTCTTCCCCTTCTGCTTCGGGCACAGCCTGCTGTCATGCGGGGGGGATTTTGACGTCACAGTCACGCTGAAGACGCCGTAGGGCGTCCGCAGGACCTTCCTCTGCAGGAGGCCGCTGGCCGCGTTCTTCCCGCGCGCAGGGACGCGCCCGGCCGGAGCCTTGCGCTGGGCAGCCATCCTCTCCCCCGCGGCGTCCCGGGCCCTCTGCGGGGGCCGGGCCCCCGCGGCCCCCCGGGCCCTCGCGGCCCCAGCTCACAAAGTTCCTGCATGTCCGGGCCTCCCGCGTCCGCGCACGGCCGGCCCAACGGCGCCCACCCGGCCGCCCTGCCCGGTCGCGGTCCCCGCGGGAACGTTGGCGGTTATCGACCCCCCACTCCCGCCCTGCTTTTCGGAACAATGGGAGGCCGCTCAGTCCGCGTCCGTCCCAGGGTCCAGTCCATTTCCTCTAGGTCGGTCTGGTTTCTCTCCTTGCTGTCGGAGTCTTCCCCTTCGCCCTCCGGCTGGCCCCTCGGCCAGTTCTTCACGGATGCTGCTTCCTGCCGGTGCCACATTCAATCACCCCGTACTGCCGCGGCTACCTCTCCCCAGCCGGGGTTAAAAACCATCTTCAAACTCTTTCCACCTTTGTCAAAGCCCTTCTAATTTCCCCATAAAGGAACAAACAGCTGTTAGTTTTTATTCCTTTTTTAAAAAAATAAATATAATATCCTCGCCAGCTCTAGGAAATCAAACTCCCTCCCTCCTGTAATGGATTTTATACTTCAAAAAAAAAAAAGTTTCTAAGTGGGAACAAACGCCTCCTTGTTCACTTGAATTGTGTCTTAAGGGATGGATCATGAAAAGACAAAGTAATAGAACTTCGGATGTTTTATCCTGGCACCGTTAATACAAAAAAAAATTCATGTAATTCTGCTTTGCATGTGTTAAGAATCACTCACCAATGCCTGATAGTGGGAGCACCCAGAAATGAATGTGGGAGGGACCCAGACATCTTTTTATCTTCTTTGAAATCTTTCTTCAGTCATAAAACAGATATAACAAAGAAACAAAACCCAAAACAGGCCATTCTCTATGATGTTCTGCCCAGGAGAGTGGACCAGGCTGTTCAATGCTCAACTCTGGAGGTAATTGTTGCTTAGGGGCCAGGTGCTGCCAGAAACCAATCTCAGGGTCTCTCACATGAGCGTTACCATTTGGACTGTCCCCCTGACCAAAGATTTCCAATACAGGAGAATTAAGTTGAAATTACTCAGGAATGTTTTTTGTTTTGTTTTGTTTTGTTTTGTTGGTGGTACAAGGGCAGAATTATTCTTTCGATTCATATAATTTTCACACATCATTTATTGTCATTTTGTGAATTCTTCTAATCAACTGGTTTTTAGATAAGAAAACATTTTGAAATGGATTTTTGACATAAAAAATTAAAGTTTAATAAGTGAGGATATTATATTAATCAGGAACATAGCCAGAGCAAAGGGACAGCTCCATGAGCTGTCTCCATGCCTGGAATACCTGAGGCCCTGAGTTCGGGTCCTAGCACTACATGGCCCAGTTTTTCTGGGAACGGCTCCCAGGAGCTCCCCAACACTGCTTGGGGGATTCCTCTTGAGAACACAGCACAAAAGCAGAAAACAAACAAACAAAACCCTGCCTTTTAATAATGTGACTCAAAATGGGCAAAGTCCAACCTACATAAAACACTGCTGGGCCTTACTTACACTGTTTCATTCCAACAGAACAAGAAGTTCCAACTGGAAAATATTTACGCTGAAGATTGTGTTCAGAGGATAGGAACATCTGGACAGCAATGGAGGAGAGTAGAACCAGATGTGATTTCATGGAAGGAGAATTATTACTCTTCTACTGGGGAGAGCTGCTCAAGCCATCTGTTTTCTTTACTTTTCTAATTGTTCATGAGGAAAATAAGGATGCTGAATAAATGTCTACATATATGTATATAATTGACTTCAAACATACTTTATAGCTCTAAACCCAAAAAGCTTACACATTTGTATTATAAGATACCATAATAATAATAATGATCACAATATCAATAAAGAACATACCATTGTCTTTATTACCAGAAATAAGTCATTAAAGTTTTACTTATTATTTGGAGGTATGGGGCCACACTCAATTGTGCTCAAGGCTAACTCCTGGCTCTAAGCTCAGGCATAACCCTTGGTGTTACACAGGGAACTATATGTGTGCCAGGAATTGAATCAAGGTCAGATGTGTGTAAGGAAAGCACCTTCCCACTGTATTACCTCTCTGTACAATTGTTCATTGAATTTTTAATGCAGATTAGTGCTTAATTTATTTACTGTCTCCTGCCATCATCAGCTTCCCTTAAGATTAAGGGAGATAAAAGAACCAGGAATGTAGTTTAGTGGTAAGAGCAGGTACTTGCTTCGAATGTGGGAAGCCCTGGGGTCAATCCCCTGTACCACCGAAAAGAAAAAAAAAAAGAAAAAGAAAATGAAGTAGAATAGCTACAATAGTTTACAGATGTGAATTTTGAGCCCTGGATTTTGATCCTATTCTGTCAGTCACTTACTGTACCCTGGGGTGAACAAGTCATTTAACTCGGTTCTCTCTCCCTCTATGCAGTGTAAAGTGAGACTAAGAGCTTACTGAGTGTATGAACATTAAGTGGGTTATTATATGTAGGTGCTTACAGCAGTGTCAGCAGATAGCCAGCACACAACAAATGTTTCCTTTCAAAATGTGTATTATGATGCAGCAGCAGACCTTTCTTCTGGCTGATCAGCTTCTGACCATGAAATGATTCCTCTGCCTTTCAGTGTCCAGTGGGACGGGAGACCCAAGGAGAGGAATAGTGTTGGGATCAGGAGATTCTTCCTTAGCCGACGTGGACCCTGCACAAGTTCTCACCCACTGAGCCTGCGACAACTACACATGCTAAGGATCAGGCTACCTTCATAGAACTCGCTATAAGGTACTCCTGGTCACTTGGGGGAAATCCATACCATAGAAGTCTTTCATAAGTTACTCTAATAAACTCTTCTTTGGGGAGTGGGGCTGGGGTTCGAGGCTATGCTAGGCACAGCCCTGGGGCAACTCCCGGTACTGTGATTGGGAGCTGCTCTTGGCAGAGCTCAGGGGACCAGACCAGTGCCAAGGTTTGATACAAGATCGGCCTTCTGCAAAACAAGTACCTTAACCCGTGTACCCTGCCCTCTGCAGAGCCCCTCTTTGTTTGAATTTTATTTTTATAAGGTAGTTCACAATATTTGATTACATTTAATATTAGAACACCAATCCCATCTTCCCCCCACCATATTTCAGATGGTTCCATCCTGAATCCCAACCCCTGCCCCAAGGCAGAACCAAAATAATTTATTTTGTATTGTTATGAATAAACTGCTGAAAATGATCCAAAAAAGTTTCCTTAGAGGAAAGTGTATGAAGATTGTTGTATTTCACAAGGGGCCATTAGCCTTCTATAAGAGATTAATAACATGTTAAAAGTTGAGCCTTGTCTGCTTTTATATATATATGTGTGTATATATGTACACATACATACATATATATGTAAAAAATATTTTTTCCTCTGTTGGAAATTGGTTGCCTCCTTCTTTAAACTGCATCAAATGAGGTGTGCTACTCTTGGAGTATGAGTGGTGTGAGGTATGGGATGTCCAGGGTGAGGTTTGGCCGAGTAAGGGGAGAGTGGCTATGAGCTTGGCTGTGGTTGAGTTCTGGAGATTTTGGGCCGCCAGGGGCTGGCTCCTTAGGGTGGGGCAAGGGAACTCACCTGCCCCTCTCCGAGTTGCCCCAAATGAGACAGCTGGCATGGGGTCCAGCGGCATGGCTGTGGCTGTCACTTTACGCTCTCTTCTTGGGGGATTTATAATGAGTCTCTGGATCATGTGTGGTATGAAGTTGATGTGGCTGTTGATGAGATTATGTGGCCCTAGCCAGTGGTGGATCATTGAACCCCTCTTTTTAAAAAAAGCTTTTCTTTTTATTTATTTATTTTATTTTATAAAGTAGTTCACAATATTTGAAGGACGTGTCATCTAAAAAAGGTTTTCAAATGTTGTAGCAACCGCCAGAGAAAAATTAGATAAACAATGCTTATTAGTTTTTAAAACTGATTTAAATCCTTTTTGAAAATTAAATTCTAGGGGCTGGAGCGATAGCACAGTGGGTAGGGCGTTTGCCTTGCACGTGGCCGACCCGGGTTCGATCCCCGGCATCCCATATGGTCCCCCAAGCACTGCCAGGAGTAATTCTTGAGTGCAAAGCCAGGAGTAACCCCTGAGCATCGCTGGGTGTGACCCAAAAAGCAAAAAAAAAAAAAAAAAAGAAAATTAAATTCTAATTTTATTTATTTTAGGGGGAGGGGCTCCCAAACCATGCCAAAAGGGTGGGGGGCAATAGACCAAATAAATTTGGAAAACTGCTTGCCTCCAGGAGTCTCTTGGTTATGTAAATTAGGGAGTGTTATAAATTATGGAAAATGGATTTTTTGGGGGAGGGGTATTTGGGTCACACCTGGAGATGCACAAGCATTACTCCTGGCTCATGCACTCAGGAATTACTCCTGGCCGTGCTCAAGGGACCATGTGGGATGCTGGGAATCAAACCCGGGTTGGCCACGTGCAAGGCAAACGCCCTACCCACTGTGCTATTGTTCCAGCCCCTGAAAAATGGATTTTATAGGTACTATAAAAGAATTTGAACAAATACTTTGTATAAAACTCATCTGTAGACTTCTGAGTCAGTCCTCAGGCTATCAGGTTGAGTTCTGTTTCATACGTGGTGTGCCTAGTTGAATGAGTTCCACATCAATTGATATCTGGTCTTCTTATTTGCCGTTATATGCTTTTTAAATCTCTCTGACTGAAATCCTAGATATGTATTTAGTATTTGCCTTTCTCTTTCCCCATCATCCAACAGTGATGCTAACAGCAACTTCCCTCTTCAGGGATCTGACCAACTGCTCCCGAGCTCATTCATGCTGTGTCTCTGGTCTCACTGAACCTCCATTCAACAGGGGCTTAGAGCTCTGAGCATAACATCTGCTCTGAGCATAATCAAACGTCAGAAGACAGGGTTTCCCAGAACCAGTCCTCATTTCACTAAAAGAACTTTAAGTTAACAAGTTGTTTCACCAGTTTATGTTCTTTCCCCCCCTTTAACTAAAGGAGTTAGCCATATTTCCTCATTTCAAGTAAAATCACAGCAAATCTTCTAATCCTGTCCCTACTGAATTTGCTCTAAGTTGTAAACTCTGCTCAAAATGCCTCAGCCAGTTCAAAAAGAGCCGCAGATTGTCTCCTCAGCCATATGCTAGGGATGATAAGACTGTGTGCCCTTCTAGAGTTTTCCATCTATACTGATCACCTATGGCTCTGATAGACATAACAGAATTATAATTGTACCATATCAAACACCAAAAGATGGGGCACACGGAGCTGATTTTAGAAGGCTGAAGCTTGTAAGTTGGTTGCCGGAGCAGTCCACTAATATATTTTTTTTTTTTGCTTGCTTTCAAAACTTGGGTCATTCCTCTGCTTTGTATACAAAGCAGAGGATACTTAGCCTGGAGGATTAAATGCCCCTAAGTCCCCAGAGAGGTTGAGAAACAGGAAACCGGGTTTCTGACCACTAGGTCGAACATCTTGCAGAGCACAAAAGGATCCTCCCCTCCTTCCCACAGGGTAACAGTCACCCGATGCCAGCAGCTCAGAGAGCTTCAGGAACATAAGAATATCAAGCTAGCTAAAGGGGCTGGAGGCATAGTACAGTGGGTAGGGTGTTTGCCTCACACACAGCCAACCAACGTTCTATCCCTAGCAGTCCAACCATCCCCTGAGCTCCAGAGCCAGGAATAAGCCCAGAACATCACTAAGTGTGCCCCCCTCACACCTCCACCCCCACACAAAAGAATATCATGTGAGGTGAGGAGGTGGAGGAATAACTGTTTTTTGTTCTTTCTTTTTGCTTGTTTGTCTTATATTAATAAATTAGAGTGAGTGCCAATTCTGTGCTAGGGGACTAGAAAATGACTCAGTAGGTTATAGCATTTACCGGGCAAGCACAAGGTTCTAAGTTCAACCCCCTGTGCTACATGAGTTGAGGTGATCAGGATAGTGCCACTAAGTTTGTGATTGCTGGTTCAAAAGCCTGAAAGATGTTTTTGTTTTTACTTTTTTTTTTTTTTTTTTGCTTTTTGGGTCACACCTGGCGATGCACAGGGGTTACTCCTGGCTCTGCACTCAGGAATTACCCCTGGCCGTGCTCAGGGGACCATATGGGATGCTGGGATTTGAACCCGGGTCGGCTGCGTGCAAGGCAAACGCCCTACCCGCTGTGCTATCTCTCCAGCCCCCAGTTTTTGTTTTTACTTTGGGGCCACACCCAGCTGTGCTCAGGGATCACTCTTAGCAGTGCTGGGGAAACATATGAGGTGACAGGGATCAAACCTAGCTCAGCTGCATTCAAGGCATATTGTGCTATCTCTCTGGTCACTTAGAACATGCCTTAAAGTTCTTACTTGACCTGACCAAGGCTTTAAGTTTAAACCCACATGTTGTCTGGGCTCAGGACAAGTGTGAGACTGTGACCTTAGCCATCACTCCAGTCCTGGGTTTGCAGAAAAGAAAAACATTTTTTTAATTAAAAAAAATTAAAGAAAACTCTGCCAGCCAGCTAATACCTTGAATCTTTAGGTAGCAGTGACATCTTTTTTTGAGAATAACAAATGTGTTTTTCTCAAATGTGTGCAAGATAATTGCTACAAAGCAATTGCAGCTGTAAGGTGAATAAGCACATAGTGCATGGGAATATAGAGCCTGCTCTGTGTCTCTGCCTGGGTAGGTGTTCAACAGATGGACACAGCATGGAGGTGTGTGTGCATTAGGGTGAGTATATGCAATATTGAGGAGATGAGAGAGTGTGCCTTCCTTAAGGAACTGCTCACAGTAGGCAGGAGCAGCATCAGGGTGCAGGGCAATGCGATGTAAAATCATCATGCAATGAGCAAGTGCAAAGACCCTGAAATTAGAGTGAGTTTTTACTTGAACCAATTCTAACCTAGTGAAGGTAAAATCCATATTGCAATGACTTAAAGAGAGGACAGGGATTTAAAAAGATCGAGAAAAGAGCTGATGAACAAAGTCAAAAATTCCTCTAAGAGTCCTGATAGTATAGGAGAGGCAGGAGCCAGACAGACAGAAAAGACGGGGGAAGAACATTGAGAAGTTTTGCATGTTAGAGGCCAGGAGTGAGTCTGGAAAGGTTCAGAGCCTCCGGACACTGTTCTTTTTCGGGATGTTGGCCACAACAGTTGTAAAATAAGATGTTCTTAGCCTATCTACTATATAAACTCCATCTCTCAGAAAGCTCAACCAAACACCAAATGGCTCCACCCCAAAATGGGATCTGATGGGCCTGGAGAGATAGTGCAACACTAGGGCACTTGCTTTACACATGGCAGCCAAGATTAGATCCCCAGAAACATATATGGTCTCCCAAGTCCTGCCAGGAGGGATCTCTGAACACTGCCCAGTATGGCTCAAAAAGCAAACAAAAAAAGCAGGGGTAGGAGGCAAAGACACAGCTCCATAGTCTGAATGCATGCTTTGCATACAGGACGCTTGAGCTGCTGAAAATGACCCTAGAGCACTGAGCTAGGAGTAGCCCCCAAACAAACAACAACACTATCACTGTCACTGTCATCCCATTGCTCATCCAATTGCCCGAACAGGCACCAGTAACATCTCCATTGTGAGACTTGTTACTGTTTTTGGCATATCAAATATGCCACCGGTAGCTTGCCAGGCTCTGCTGTGAGGGCGGGATACTCTCTCGGTAGCTTGCTGGGCTCTCGGAGAGGGGCAGAGGAATGGAACCTGGGTCGGCCGCGTGCAAGACAAATGCCCTACCGGCTGCACTATCACTCCAGCCCAACAACAACTAAATAAATAAAATTAAAAAGGGAGGGGGAGAATAAAGTTGAACAGACTTGTCTCCAAAGAAGAAATCCTGATAACCAAGGTATGTAAAAACTGTTTATCATCACTGATTATCACAGAAATGAAAGCCAAAATGACAATGATTTATCACCTGACAACACTGAGTTGGTGGGGCAAGGAAGATTGTTGATCAGGTAGGGCACTTGCCTTGCACATGGCCCACCCAGGTTTGTTCCCTGGTATCCTCTATGGTCCCATGAGCACTGCCAGAAATTATTCCTAAATGCAGAGCCAGAAGTTATTCCTGAGCATCACCAGCTGTAACCCCCAAACAAATAAAATCCAGAAATAACAGTACCATCAGAGATATAGGGATGAAGAGATATGGAGGGAAAAAAATCCTTTTTCATGATTTAGGTGATGTAAATATTCAACCACTGAAAAATAGCACAGTGATAAAATAGTAAAAAAAAGTAAAATAATAAAAATAGTAAAGTAGTAAAAAATCATATATACGTGTATTTACATACATATATATAAATACACGCACATATAGAACCGGAGCAATAGTACTACAGTTTGCTTTATTATCAAATAGGGCATTTTTCTTCCACACAGCCAACCACAGATTGATCCCCATAATCCCATATGGTCCCCAGAGCACCATTAGGAGTAACCATGAGTGGAGAGTCAGGAGTAACCTCTAAGTATAGCTGGGTGTAGTCCCAAAACAAAACAATATAACTACCATAGAATCCAGCAATTCTACTCTGAGGTATCTATTCAAAGAACCACCCTTTAAAAAAGTTTCATGCATCATATTATCATTGTACCACAATTACAATGGTCAGGATCTGGAAATAATCCAAGTGCTTAGTCACATATGAGTTGATAAAGTAGTGTGGAGATATTGGCACTTTGTCAATATGTCTGGGTGTGATGTCATAATATTGGACCCTCAAAATATATAAATATTGACTCCTGAGTAAACCAAAGTTACCACAACTTAAAACTGAATTGAAAAAAATAACTCTTAACTCAAACAAGTAAAATGGTGACCCACTCGCCCTGGGAACTCTGAGCATAGGTCGATCTTGCTTAGATGGACCCTTCTGCACATCAGCACGCTGAAGGTTATCAGTATTCAAGCAAGAAGAGATTCATACTTTGTGGCTGACAACGCTGAAGGATGCACTGTCAAGGCACCAGGGACAAGGTCTCACAGCCAGGAGGAAGAAGCATGATACCAGCGGCTGAACACCTCCCTCCATGAATACAGAGTCATTAACTGTGTGATCCCTGTTCTCATCAAACACACTGTAGCACTGTCGCACTCTCATCCCGTTGCTCATCGATTTGCTCGAGCGGGCACCCAGTAACATCTCCATTGTGAGACTTGTCATTACTGTTTTTGGCATATCAAATATACCACAGAGAGCTTGCCAGGCTCTGCCATGTGGGTGGGCTACTCTTGGTAGCTTGCTGGGCTCTCCAAGAGGGATGGAGGAATCGAACCCGGGTCAGCTGCATGCAAGGCAAACGCCCTATTGCTGTGCTATTGCTCCAGTTCATCAGACACACTATTGGGAACAAAAGCACATGATAAACTATAAAACAATGAGATGAATGAGAAACTGATTTATAAGCAAAATACTGTGGGAATACAGGCTTGTAAATTCTCCCAGGCAACTGTATATTCATAGTTGGCAGGGAAGAAGAACAGGAATGACAATGGCAAAATGTTAATACATTTCCATGATGATGCAGTGTATAGCCTTCTCCATCACTTTCTTTATAAAAATTTTTTATGCAACATTTATCATTTAGAAACAGCAATTTCTTAAGTTTATATGGAACTGGCTATTTGAAGCTTTATTTCCAGACTTTAAAAAGGGGAGTGTATAAATAAATAAAAAAATAAGGAGTGTAAGACTTTCACACTTAAAGTGGAGTACTTCAAGATACCTCCAAGTTTGAATTTTCTGTAAGTATTGAGAGAAATGGGGCTGGAGCGGTAGCACAGCAGGTAGGGCATTTGCATTGCACGCAGCTGACCCGGGTTCAATTTGATATGCCAAAAACAGTATCAACAAGTCTCACAATAGAGACATTACTGGTGCCCACTTGAGCAAATCGATGAGCAATGGGATGACAGTGATGCATTGATTGAGAGAAATAAGAACATACATGTGTGTGTGCTTGCGTGCATGTGTGTAGAGCTTAATTTTTTGCATAAGAAAAAACTGGGAAGAGAAATCAGATACCACATAAATAGGGATTTGGCTTCTTGATTAGAATAAAAGACAATGTCAGTATCCTCAGAATATCTTTGTGCATTTTTAATTTGTGATCCATATAAATGGTTTACATGTTTTAAAACAAAATCGAAATTAAAAATAGTTTGGAACAAAGTAATCAAGCTTTAACAAATTGGTAAGATAACTACACAGACAAGAACTTTGAATGATTTTTACTACAATACTCTTCTTTATATCTTGCTCCTGTATCACTGTATCACTATCATCCTATTGTTCATCGATTTACTCGAGCGGGTACCAGTAACGTCTCTATTACACTCAGCCCTGAGATTTTAGCAGCCTCTCCGGTTTTTTTTTTTTTTTTTTTTTGCTTTTTGGGTCACACCCAGCGATGCACAGGGATTACTCCTGGTTCTACACTCAGGAATTACTCCTGGCGGCGCTCAGGGGACCATATGAGATGCTGGGATTCGAACCTGGGTCGGCCACGTGCAAGGCAAACGCCCTACCCGCTGTGCTATCGCTCCAGACCCTTAGCAGCCTCTCCTTACTTGTCTTTCCCAATGTTGGAGACTCTTTCAGGGTCAGGAATGAGACCTATCATTACTGTTTTGGGCATATTGAATACACCTGGGGTATCTTGCCAGGCTCTGCCATGTAGGCAGGATACTCTCAGTAGCTTGCCGGACTCTCCGACAGGTATATATATAACAGTTACTGTATTTGGGATATAAATATGCCACGGGGAGCTTGCCAGACTCTCCCAAGCAGGCAATAGACTCTCGGTAGCTTGTCAGGATCTCCAAAAGGGAGAACTAGGCTATTAGATGTCACGCAGCCACATCACGGCCTTGCACTTCTAGGAGTTTGGTTTTATAGTCTCTGGATGTTGGCCATTGATGAGATTACATGGTGCCAGGGCCATGTTTCTCAGTGTGACTGCCGAGCTACTGGAAAATGGGGGATCTGGGTGGAAGAGGCCCAGTCCCGATCCGAGCAGCCTTGGAGATCTCGGCCCCATTCCTGCACATCTTGCTCCTATATATTCTAAAAACAAAAAATGACTTTAGTCATCTTAGTTTCATTATGAACTTTTGAGTTGTAGTTGTAGGATTTTTTGGATTTGTTTGAATACATTATAGGATATAGAAAATAAAAATTTTATAGTACTAGAACAAAGATCCTTAGTGTAAGAAAAATAGAATACAAATATCAACTTATAAAGTTTTTTAATGTTTGGCACTAGAGAGATAGTAGAGGGTGATGGCACTTGCCTTGCATGCAGCTAACCTCAATTTGGTCTCCAGAAGCCCATAAGGTCCCCTGAGCACTGTCAGAAGTGATTCTTGATCACAGAGCTAGAAGTAGGTCCTGAGCACCTGCAAGTATGTTCCCCTCCCCAACAAAAAAGTTAAAGTAGAGAAATAATAAATTAGTATCTCTAACATGGGATTTTATTCAGAATATATAAAGAACTCCTACAATTTAACAGCAATAAAAAATGTTTTCCGGATGTTTTGCAGGAGAGAGGAGTGGTTTTGGGGCCACACCTGATGGTGCTCAGGGCTTACTCATGTATCTGCACTTAGGGATCAATTCAGATGGTTTTTGGGGGACCATGTAGAAATCAAACCAGGACTGGTCTGCATGCAAGGCGAACACTATACTATCTCTCCAATCACAACCTCATTTTTCAAATGGACAAATAAGCACTAAGTATGCAAGCCAGGATATGGAAACAACTGAAATGTCTAATAATAGGATTGGATAAAGAAACAGTGGTGTCTATATACAAAATAGGATACAGTGCAGTTATGAGAAAAGATGAAATCTTGAAATCTGCTGCCATTTGGATAGAATTGGAGCACATTGCATTAAGTGAAATAAGATAGAGGGAAAAGAACAAATTAGATGTTCTCATTCATCTGCAGCACATAGAGAAACAAAGTAAGGGCTTAAATAATGTTGACTGAAGACAAACTCTTGGTCTTAAATCTTAGATTACCAAGCAGGAAGAGGTTTGGTTTAGGTTTAGGTTTAGGTTCAGTTGTTGAAGTTTGGATCTCCTGTTTTTAGTGTCGACTCTGTGGTTCGTTTAGCTCTGCTGCACCTTTATACCACTGGTGTATTCAGACCCCCTTGGCCCTGCTCCCCACTGGCTCCCATTTAATGTCTTCTTCCCCTCCTCAAGTTCTTTTCTTCTTGGCCCTTTTCCTTCCTATACTCGGGGAGGACACTTTTAAAAATAAAGTTTGAGGGGCTGGAGCAATAGCACAGCAGGTAGGGCGTTTGCCTTGCACGCAGCCGATCCGGGTTCAAATCCCAGCATCCCATATGGTCCCCTGAGCACAGCCAGGGGTAATTCCTGAGTGCAGAGCCAGGAGTAACCCCTGTGCATCGCCAGGTGTGACCCAAAAAGCAAAATAAAATAAAATAAAATAAAGTTTGATAATGAAAGGATAGCAATAACCACTTTTCCTATCTTTTTGTGGAGACCTGTAGTTCAGTCCCTGCAGATGAGGGGAAGCTAAAGAAAAAATGGTTCTGGGGCTGGAGGGGTAGCACAGCGGGGAGGGGGTTTGCCTTGCCTACAGCCAACCTGGCTTCAATCCCCAGGTTGGGGGATTGAATATTTATTACGGTCCCCCAAGCACTGCCAGGAGAAATTCTTGAGTTCAGAGCCAGCAGCTCTGAACATTGCTAGGTTTGGTCCACAAACAAACAATCAAAAAAACAGTATTAACATACCTAAAAAGAATATAGGAATTCTCTACTTCTTAAAAGTTCATTTTTTTACCACTTGGCTTTCATGAGATACCTTCATTTAATGCCCATTTTCACAAGTGTTTTCATAATTTCATGACGAGAAAAACACAAAATGTTTTCAGCCTTGATTTTGCAGCAGCCCTTTGAGATTCAGTCAGAATGGCTCTACCCAGGTCCTTCCGGGCGTTGTGTTATATGTTTACCTCATCACTCCTGATTTTACTAGCAAACCTATAAACTGAGTGTTAGTTTATGTGTTCTTTGGTATGATTTGGCAGTTATTTTGTGGGTATGGAATATCTGGCAAAATTTCCATATAAATATATCACTGTTATCCCATTGCTCATCGATTTGTTCGAGCGGACACCAGTAACGTCTCTCATTGTGAGACTTATTGTTACTGTTTTTGGCATATCCAGTATGCCACAGGTAGCTTGCCAGGCTCTGCCATGCGGGTGTGATACTCTTGGTAGCTTGCCATGCTCTCCGAGAGGGGCGGAGGAATCGAACAGGGTCAGCCGTGTGAAAGGCGAACGCCCTTCTGCTGTGCCGTAACTGTTTATTCACTTTAGTGACGTTTTTGGGGTATATGTTTTGGGGTCACCCCCAGCAGTGCCAGGGATTCCTCCTGGCTCTGTGCTTCAGAATCACTCCTGGTGAAGCTCTAGGGATCGACCACATGGAGTACCAAGGATCAAGTTCAAGTCAGCACAAGGCAAGCAAACTCCTCACCCACTGTACTATCTCTCTGCCCCTTTGATGGCATTTTCACTTACAAAAAATATCATAGGAACATCCTTATTTTGGAAAATAAGGAAACCTATGACTTAAAAAAATGAAAATTATTATTTTCAGGTCTCCCAAAACTCAATTGCTTCAGATAAAGATTATATGTGGATGATGAAGCCATCAGGGAAAACTGCAATGGGAGAACAGATACTCAGAGAGTGCTAACACGTGCCCACACTCCCTCATCATTGCAAGGAAACATGAACTGTTAAGGGTCTGAGAACACCTACTTGCTAACTCAACTGAGAGCTGAGGCAACACCAATCTTTTATACTAGACAGTAAGCATGCCCCCCTTCCTCTGCTGCAGAAAAAGACACTACCTCTTCCAGTCAAGGCTGTTTTCTGTCCAAACTTCTGGGAGAGAAGGGAAGGACCATGTTCATGAATTGTGCAGAGAAGTGACAAAATTCCAGGAGAACTGTCTCCCTACACTGACAGTGGGGTGAGCTTTGCCACACTTCAATCAGTTGTTCAAACCTGCCCTTGATAATAATAATAATAGGTGCCTCCTGATGTGATGAACAGAGTACACTATGAGTCGTCAAATGGAAACAAATCTATTCTTTAGAAAGAACTTCCAGGAACTAAAATGAATAGAGGAACAAAATATCATCAGAAGCATCAGAAATATCTACTTTTTGCAGATATTTGTTCTATGGGGCTAGAGACACAGTTCAATGGGCTAAATACATGCTTTGCATGCAGGGACCTCAAGTTCAAGCCATCACAGAGCATAGCCGCAAATGCCACCAGGAACAACCCCCTAGGTCAGAGCTGTGAGTATCACCCCCAAAACCAATGAGAAAGGGAAGAGAGGGAGGGAGGGAAAGAGGAGAAAAGGGAGAGAGAGAGAGAGAGAGAGAACTATCCCACTCAGTTTAAAAAGTCAATATCATTTTTAGGAAAGCATAAGGAGGGTCAATCTAGTATAAGAGAAGATATAACCAAATGTGATGCATAAATCATGATTGACTTCTGAATCAGAAAAGGCATTTTGGGGACAATTGGGGGAACATAGACTGTATATTATATTATTTTGGGAAATTGTTTTTTCAAGTCTGATAATAACAGGTTTTATAAAAGAAACATTCATATTCTTAGAAAATATATCTTTAAAGGGCAATGTATTTTCATATTGTTCAGGTACATAGAGATTAGATTGAACTATAAGATATTGCTTCTGTTCAACCATGTTGTTAGAATTTCACATAGTTCAACCTAATAACATGAGGATAAAACAGTAATAGTTGTTCAAATCTTCAGTGGATATATGATGTTATTTTTTTTTTGCAACTAAATATTTATTTTGCCATAGTAAGTTCAAGTAATTGCTATTAGTATGTTCACATTTAAAGGAAGGATAAGAGCTTCTGTATCTTGGGGGATAGATTGGGGGAGATTCTGTAAGAAATCACATTTATGGTGAGCCATATATCAGACATATGACGTTATTATACTATTTGCCCAACTTCTCTGATTAGTTGAAAAATCTCCTAAATCTATTTTTGGACAAAAAATGAGAGAGATAACAGCTTGGAAAAAAACTTCATTTGGAAGTGAATTCTGCCTTTGCTACTTAGGTATGAAGTGACAGCAGTATTGCCACGGGAAGGTGCTTGGGGGAGCAAGGGGAACCGGAGGGAGGGGTTTGCCCACATGCTTTGGGAATAAATACCCACAAAGAACAGTGCACTTTAACACTAGCTTCTTAAATACCAGATTTTGACTCCGTGACCCACCCAACAGATGCTGCGTGACCTGGCAGAGGTATTTGATTTCTCCAAGGACTCAGTATTGAATAGATCTAGAGATAGAAGAGGAAAGGAGGTTAAACGACTTCCACATTTCTGGTTAGTGACCATTCAGGAAGAGGCAGCATAAGCCTCCCTGCAGAGGAGGGGCCGAATCAGCCACAGCACTCAAGAGAATTTCTCTTTAGAAGTGGTTTGAGCACTTAAGAGTCATCTAATTTTAACAAAATGAGATTTCTTGTCGTACCTCTAAGAGGCTGGTGAAGAAGAATGAAATAATCACACCTTTCAAGGCTATGATGAGCTGTTTTAGAGGGAAAAAATATCATATTATTTTTAAAAAATATCATTTTACTGTTTTAGAGGGAAAAAATATCATAAGGCCATTTTAATTCTACATTTCCTGAGTGTAGAAGCTCAGGAACAACAGAAACTGACATAAAGTTTTGCGTCTTCTGAACTATATTTTGAATGGAATAATTATACTTTTATGAGCTCAGTTTTTTTCAGATTCACGCATTTGAACTTACAAAATAAGTTTACAGCAAACAATGTTTGATAATTAGGTGCGGCTTGATGTGTTTTGGCAGCTAGCTATTGAGGAAGAAACTAACCATTGTAATAACCCCAGGATGGGGCACCCACACGGGCAGTGGAGGCGAAGCTGGAGAAGAGGTGGGCAGAGACCATTCTTGCTAGTGCAGTGCTGGGAGCAACAGACATGACATGACAGGGCAGCTGGGGGCATGAGCCATCCAGGATTCCCAAGGGAGACAGAAAACACACAGCAAACAAAGAAGGTGGGAGAAGAGGTCCGGGGACAGCAGGAGCACATTCCACCACGAACAGCAACAGGATGCTCACCAGGCGTTTCCAGGCACTTGTACCCTGACCATAACCCTGAAGGTAGGATTAACATGTTTATTTTTTGCTCTGTCGAAGGTCACAAACACACAGTATTGGAGGATACACAAAAGAAACAATGGTTCGGGCTTGTTCACTGTCCCAGCTGCAGGCCCACTGCGCAAGGCCCATCTTCCCCCCCCTTCAGCTCTCAGCTGTGTAGCTGCCATCGTGGCTATTACTCAGGGCTCTGCAAAGACAGAGTCGCTTCATTCCATATCACCGGGCGCACAATACTTGCATTACTAATTTTAGTTCTATTGTTGACTTCTGCAACTTTAATTTCCGGAAACGTTTGTTTTTAGTTCTATCAAACACAGCAGCACTCAGTCCTCCAAGTTAAAAAGGGGGCTCTGAGTTTGTGGAGTCCCCATCTCTGTCTCTGTCTCCAAATGCTATAAATTTGTACTTTTTAGATGCCATGGCGGAGACCACTTACATTCCATTCTGTAGCCATCACTGCGCCTACAGTTTGGCTGTAGTAAGAGGCTAACAGAAACCAATAAACAGAACAAATGTTACACCGGAAAACTTTTTCATAGCAGAGTCAAGAAGTGTGCTTTCTCCTATGTCATCCGTGTCAGTCCCATGCTGCTTGGTTGCTCAGAATAATGTCACTTGTTCATTCCCTATGTCTATTTCTAAGTTGAAAGAGAAAAATCTATGCTATCTAGCCTGTAAGATCTATTGCTTAGTTTTTGAAGTTCACTGACATCCAATATAACCTGGTTCATATCTGTATTGACTCCATTGTTATCCTTCGAAAGCTCTCGAGTTGCCTTTCTTCCTTTCATCCATTCTCTTACGATGCTTCTTCACTTCCTCAATTCCTGTTTATATAATGCCCTTCCTGGAGTCCTATTCTTGCTTAACTATATCTGGTAGCAAAGCTGCTTTCTGGGTTACACATTCTACTTCCTGAATTCCACATAATCTCGTGAGCCTTTGTGGTGTTACTAATAGAGCACATTTCCAAATAACTTCTCAACAACAACTGTATACAGATACAAGCTTTATGAGTCTGTGTAAGTCTAATGGCGTACATGCCCTCATAAACAACTTGACTGGGTATAGGTTTGTCAGATTGGCAATTACCTTTCTCCCTCTCCCTCAATTTTAAAGTAACTTTATCCCACTATTTCTACTGTAGCTAATCAAACAACCAGTGCCAGTATGATTTTTTTTGTTTCTTGCAGGAATTGGTGTTCCCTTGTCCCCTGAAAGTTCTTGAGATCTTCCCTGTACAACTTGTTTTAAACTCTGAATGAAGTGTGGCCTTTTTCCACTCCCCTGAATCAAAACTCAGGAGGTCCTTTTACATTGAAAGAATATATCTTTAGGTTTCTAACATTTTTAGTGTCTTGCTTCTTTGGTATCTGCTCAGTTTTTCTCTTCTTGCTAGAATTCCTGCTAGTCTTTCATTGGACCTGCTCTGATTTTCTACATGTGTATTTATACATCTTAGCTCCAACTCTTGAGATTTCCTCTAATCTTGTTAAATTTATCATCTCCAGGGGGAGGCTGTACCTGGCTGTGCTCAAGGGCTTACCACTGGCTCTACACTCAGTGATCATTCCTGGCAGACTTGGGAGATCATATGGGGTGATGGGAATTTCCATTTTTTTCCTTTCTAAAATCATGTGCTTTTAAAATAAATATGCAATTTTATTTCTGAGTGCTAATATTTTGTAGGGTTTTTTAAAATATTCTTCTTGGGACCAGAGAAATATTGGAGCAAGTCAGGCATTTGCTTTGCATGTGTCTGACCTGGGTTCAATCCCCAGCACCCCATATGATCCCCCAAGTCTGCCAGGAATGATCACTGAGTGTAGAGCCAGGAGTAAGCCCTTGAGCACAGCCAGGTACAGCCTCCCCCAGACAAACAAAAAGCAAACTCCCCCAAACCTTGCCTTGATTCACAAAGCATTTGGGGCCGTTCCCCTCCCTGTCCCCACCCCCCCGACCCTTGGTTCTTCTTTATCATACCATGGCTTTTCTCAAGTGCTGATTTGGGATTCTCATTTGTGAGGATATTTTATAGATTAAATGGGGAAAGGCTGACAAGGAACTCCAAGCACACAACTAGAACTTACTGATTAGAAAACTTCGATTTTGGGCAAGTAACGATTGAACTGAGAGGTGGATCATATGAGTAAGAATGCATATGGTTTTGTGCTGGTATGCCAGTGATCACTTCCAGTTGTCCAAGTTTTCTCTTGAAAGACCTTTTGGTGTCTTTAGGAAAAGTACAGGCAGAAGCGGTATGGATGATGGTCATTTCAGATACTGTCTTTTCTCATTCTGGTACCTTCTCTCAGAGCCCAAACCTTTGCAAGTCTCTAGCAAATACAGACTCTTCCTAATCCCTGCAATTCCCTGAGTCAATACCGGGGTTTCCCTTCTACTCAGTAATCTTCTATGCAAGGTGTCTTCCAGAACTTTCTGAAATCACTTATCTGCTTATTCTGTTTTTGAAAGTGTACCTGTTATATTTCTTTACTGTAATTTACTTGAATCCTAAGAGAGAGAAGAAATAAGCATGTGTCCTCCAGTCCTCATCTTTGGACCAGTAGCACAGGTATTATTGTTCCCATTATACATTTGGCAACAGAGACTCATCTGATAAGGACGTGCCCAATATCACACAGCTAGAATGGGAACGGCCAAGATCAAGCTTATATTCTTTTGACTATGACAAACTACTTTTTGTCCAAATCATAACTTGTTTGTTATGACTTGAAGAAACAAGGCCTTACATGATAAATTTTAACTACACTATCATTTGGAGACAAACATGAACCAGAAACTCCCCATACCAAAAAGTAAGCAGTATCATTTTATGGGATACATATCTATGGAAAAATGAGAAACCATCCAAGTCATGTGACAGTAGTTTTATGTTCTCTGGGTCAGGTTGGATGGTGGTAGAGCATAGCATGTTGAATACATTTCACTCTATCAAATCCACTTCAGAAATACTGTGAAGCAACTGTCCTGAAGAGGTGGAATAGGTCCTGGGGCAGTGGAGTTAACAGAGGGGTCTTGCTGGGAAGGTGAGTCACCTCACCTGCTTGGAAATCAGTTTCATCTATACTCAAATATATTAAGTGTCAACTGAATGCAGGCACCATAATAGTCTCAAGACAGCTTCACCTTCACTGAAAGGAGACTCCTAGTAATTGAAATCTCACAATATCTTATAGTGGGAACATATCTACTTTACCTAATTTAAGGTGCAAACTGTTACACAGAATTATTCTAGTTGAATCACCAGTCTTTTGACAACTTTTGAATAGCTGATCCTTAATTCTACACTCTTTAGAAGGCTATTTCATGGTGATCACTGGGGCTAGGATCGGGGGCACAGTGCCATGCCTGGACACGTAGACAGTTAGTTTTGAGTATGGATGAGAGTGTCTTCCAAGAGGATGAGGTTCCTTGTCTTCCAACAAGTCCCTTCTATTTATCCACTGCTCCAGAATCTATACCTCCTCTTTGGGACAGCTCCTCATATTTACTCTTATCCAATAGAGGCAGAGGTTCAATTAGCCTCACTTTGAAAGGTAGAGGTTGAATCTGCACATGTATGTTCATCGCAGCACTGTTTACAATAGCCAGAATCTGGAAAAAACCCGAATGCCCCAGAACGGATGACTGGTTGAGGAAACTTTGGTACATCTATACAATGGAATACTATGCAGCTGTTAGAAAAAAGGAGGTCAAGAATTTTGTAGTCAAGTGGATGGGCATGAAAAGTTTCATGCTGAGTGAAATGAGTCAGAAAGAGAGAGACAGACATAGAAAGATTGCACTCATCTATGGTATATAGAATAACAGAGTGGGAGACTAACACTCAAGAACTGTAGAAATAAGTACCAGGAGGTTGACTCCATGGCTTCGAGGCTGGCCTCACGTTCCGGGGAAAGGTCAACTCAGAGAAGCGATCACCAACTACATTGTAGTCGAAGGCCATGTGGGGGAAGGGAGTTGCGGGCTGAATGAGGGCTAGAGACTGAGCACAGCGGCCACTCAACACCTTTATTGCAAACCACAACAGCTAATTAGAGAGAGAAAACAGAAGGGAATGCCTTGCCACAGTGGCAGGGTGGGGTGGGGGGGAGATGGGATTGGGGAGGGTGGGAGGGATGCTGGGTTTACGGGTGGTGGAGAATGGGCACTGGTGAAGGGATGGGTTCCAAACTTTGTATGAGGGAAGTATAAGCACAAAAGTGTATAAATCTGTAACTGTACCCTCACGGTGATTCTCTAATTAAAAATAAATAAATTAAAAAAAAAAAAAAGAAAGGTAGAGGTTGACTCTTGGATGGAGACACAAAAACATTGTTTAATGGTGAACATAGTATATGACGGTATTAGTTTACTTTGCTATGAATGTATTTGCTTGATATACTGGAAAATATAAGTTAAACAAAGTCCTTTGGTTCCTAGTGGTTTTCCCAGTGTCCACCTCCCTTGTGCTGCTCTGGTCTCAGTCTGACACTCAGGAAAACTCGCTATGAAATATGGAACACATGAGCAAGGACTCTGTCCTCAAAGGTTGGCATGCAAGCCTGTGAACTTGGAAAGAGAATAAAGCTTTTCCGTATGATAAACAAAACAAAAACTTGAAAACTCTGGTTTCCTCTTTTTTGCATCAGCACATACCAGAGTCAGACACCACTGAATAATCTTAACTATCTGAAAGGCAGATACTTATTATTAAAGCATTAATGATACGCATATTAAAGCATTTCTAAAAATATATTTTAATCATCCATGAAATTTCCACAGATGAAATGAAAAAAGAAAAACTCTTTACATTTAGGATTCCCCACCCCACCCCACCCCTTGTAGTTCCACCCTCTTTAATGGTCCCTGAAAGCAAGCCAGTTGGCTGAGAGCCAGGTAAGCTCAGAAAGGAAAGGGAAAGCAGAGGGTGACCGGCAGGGCGGGGTGGCCGCTGGGAGAGGTCATGGTGAACGCGAAGGAAAGAGCCGCTACTCAAGGGGAAGCAGATAATGCCTTGGGTTCAAGGGCTGAAAGGAAATGGCCGGATTGTAGCACACTCACGTGGCACCTGATGGGCAGCTTTCCCACCAGAGAGCCCGACCTTGGATTCCTTCAAAAGAAAAATGTAGACACCTTGATTTACTGTCTTTAATGATAGGGTTTCGTGTGTGCAATGTTTTCACATCACACCCTCCACCAGAGAGTGCCCCCTCATGCCCAACCCTACCCTGGCCCCCACCATACTAAGCTCAGTTTTGACTTTGGGCATTTGTTATTTCCTTACTATGCTTCTTTCTATCCCACACATGAGATCATTCTCTCATTCTGAATTACTCCACTCTATACCCTCCAGATCTATCCATGTAGCAGCAAATGGCATGACTTCATCTTTTCTCATAAGCCAAGCAGTATTCTGTTGTGTAGATAGCCCATCATTTCTCTACTCAGCCATCTGTTCTCGGACACTTAGGCTATGTCAAGATTGTGGCTATTGTGAATGGTATTATAATGAACATAGGGGCACAAATATCTTTTCTGAATAGAGTTTTTGGGCACTGGGAGAAACCAGGACGTGGAATTGCTGGATCATACAGAAACTCAATTCTTATTGAGTTTTTTGAGAAGTGTCCATGTAGTTCGTCCACTGCTGGTGGGAAAGTCGTCTGCTTCAGTCTTTTTCTGGATACAATCTGTACACTTCCTTAGGTCCTTTTGTTTAGCCCTGGCTCCCAAACAAAGCAAACTGTGATACCAGTGCTAATATAAGGCTGTGGTGCTTCCTTCCTTTGGGAAAAGCTAGTAAAAGCATCTATATTCTTTTTAGCAAAGGGGGCCTGCTTTCTCCTGAAATTTCTGTTGGTAGAAAAGACTTGCGAAGGTGGTGATGGTAGAATCCAGAGTCTGTATTTTAAAATATAAGAGTAGATTTAAAAATACAACACGAAATAGTATGGATTTAATAACATATTCTTATTTAGCTCACTCTTTAGCAAGAAGGATATTGTCTTACCCAACTCTGCAAGTCCAACTCTGTGAGACTCATTTTTTTATTTGTAAAATGTGGCAGAATTAGGAAAGAAAAGTGACCCTAAATGTTTGGTGACTTTTCTTCCTCTCGCTCCCTCATTACTACTTCCTTCCAATTAAAAGAGTTTAAGTTCCAAAGTCCTAATCTAGTGTTTCTGCTTTCCATATTCCTGAATTTAGTTCACTTACGGAGAAACATGGTAACACTGTCATTAGACACACACACACACACACACACACACACACACACACACACACACACACACACACCCTGCAGGGGGCAAAGGAGGGGGACAAGAGCACAGTCAGCTCCCTGACTCTGTATAACTGCCAGCACCCCCACCCCTCTACCAGTTGGTGTTTCCTCAGGAGCCAATAATCTCACTCCCCAGCCTGCTTATTCTTTGTGCTGAACAATGGGGAGTGTATGGACAGGGCCTCACTTGACCTATTCACTGAACAATTGGCTTCTTAGGTTACTTCTCCAAAGCAACATGAACTCCTCTAATTATGCGCCAAGCCAATCAGGCATGTCACTGCATTGAGAAGGATGAGGATGTTGCTCAACTCTGACCTAAATATTCTAGAGTATCTTCTAGTAGCATCGTTTCTAGGGTGCTAGGACATAACAGTTGCAATCAATCAGCCACAATGAAACCTGCTCGGTACCGCCCCTCAGCAGTCACATTCTTAGGCATCTGCAGATGAATCACAATCCGAGTTTGTCAGCAAGTTCACTTGGTTCCAGCTCTTAGCACAGAGGAGACTCAGATTCGTGCTTCATGCTCAAAGCTGCCAACATGTTCAAAGCATTTCATACTCACAAGTCACATCTTGTCATTTGGCAGAGCCACGGGAGCCCAAGCCCTGTTTCACTTTTCAGATTTTATTGTTCTTATTAGTAAATAAACCAACAGAAATAGGGCAACAAAGAGACATATTCAGAATATCTTCCCAAATTAAATTGAACGCACACACACACATACATCCTCTTCCTGTGTTATCTTACCACCCCGCCCCTCCCCACCACACACGTCCATATTCTGTCTGCCTGGACAGTTACACAGAGGAGCCCACAAAGTCATATGAGCAGAATCTCCGCTGGGGGACGTCTAGACCGACCCGGGCTTAGATGACCAGTTTCTCCACACTAAGGGTACTTGTGGTTTCATCTTCTTCATTGGACCCAAAGTACCCGGGGAGGTCCAGCATCCTCTGCTCAGACTCGCTCAGTCCGAACGATGTATTGTCATAGAAAGCGAACTCGGGCTGGGTGGGGAAGCTCTGACGCCTGTCACTTCGGCACTGAGAGGGGCTGCGGGGGCCGATCCCCTGGTAGCTCTCTTTGAGGGTGGAGGGGGAAGGCTGCTTCCTTGAGGCACTCCTGTGGCTGAGGGACGGCCCCCTGCGAGCTCTGTGAGTCTCTGTGCTCTCGCCCGCCTCCAGGCCCACCTGGCGATCCCCCAGATCCTGTTTCCTGCTGGGCTGCCCCAAGGTGTGGGATTTCGGGAGTGGGCCGAGCAGCCCACTGGTGCCACCCACCCCTTGGAGAGCATCTGGTTTCTCAGGAAACGGGATGGTGCCTCGGCTCTGTGGCCTGGCCCTGTCCTCGGCCGGGTCCCAGGTCCATGTTCTGGCACTGTAGGCCGGGGCCTGCTGGGGACTCAGCGTGGACATGCTCCGCTCCCGGTACGGCCGGGCCTGCTTGCTCTCGTGGAAACTGGCCGTCCTCCGGAAGTGGGCGCTCCGGGAGTGGCTGCGCTCGGGCAGGGCCCCCCTGCCGCTCAGCTGCCGGAGCTGGGACTTCCGGATCAGGGTCTGGCTGGGGCTCACGGCACAGCTGACCGGGGAGCCGGCCCCGTCCAGGCGGGAGGCCGGCCTCTCCCCGCCACCCACCGCGGGCGGGTCCAGGAACGGGGACTTGATGCGGAACTTGTTGGCCACAGCTTCTGGGCCTTCGGGCTCCAGGGGGGGCGCGCTGGCTGCATCGATGGCCGTGTCGGTCAGGGGGCTCTGGGACACGTGGTACACCTTGGTGGTTTCCGTCAGGCCCTTCTTCTTCATCTCCTTCAGCTGCTGCTGGGCCAGGCGGTAGCTGAACAGCGGGGGAATGATCTTCTGGGCGTTGGACTGGAAGCTCTCGCTGCCCGACGTGTCGTCCTCCGGCGGTGCTGGCCCATTCCGCCGGTAGGTCAGCGGGATGCCCATGTCCTCGGGGCCCCCCGCAGGCCCTTCACCCCCGTCCGAGAAGCTCCCCCGAGGCTCGCTCAGCCCGCAGATGTTCTCCTCATCCGAGTTCTTCCGGAAGCCGGGCGAGTGCAGGGAGCTGTGGCGGGCGGGGGTGCCGCACTTGGGGGCCCGGCCGAACCGCCGCCACAGCGTGATGAGCACGGTGGCCACGATGATGAACAGGCACAGGGAGATGCCGGTGACCGTCACGATGTTGTTGGACCTCCCTGGGACCTCGGGCTGGAGAGGCGTCGGGCTGGAGGGCCGGAAGGCTGGGCACAGAGAGGGAGACAGGGAATGAAGATGGAGATTCTGGCTCTGCTTGCTCTGAGGAAAGAGCACAGCACTCGGAGGACGGGGGCAGCTCAGGCCTGGGACAGGAGGGGCTCGCGCGGTCCCTGTCTGGTGACTCGGGGGCACACCCACTGAAACAGGTCTCAAATGTGTCTTCACAGTAAGAGCATGAGGAAAATTTCAGGGGAGAAAAAAAAATCAAGTTTGTTTTTGGTTTATTCTCAAGACATTGTACCTCTGAGCTATCTGGGTATCTGTTATCAAATAAACCTTTGAGACACACAGTGGGAAATTCTTGATAAGGATCAGTCTTGACGGGAGCGATAGTTTAGATGGGGCTGTCCTAAATCTGCACATCTCAGGAAGAATTCAAGGGTGAAAGGGACATCTGAGAATTCTGAATTGCTCTCTAGTGTCCAGAACACCGCCACAACCGTCTCTCTCCGAGGCTCAACTGCCCAGGCCCCTCCTTGGCCCTCTTCTACGCCCCTGCCCTCAAGGCTGCCTGCACCTACCAGGCTTCAGCCTCCTCCTGGGGCTGTGCCGCCACTGAAAAGCCCAGTCTGAGGTCGCCTGCTGCCACTCCAAATCTTACTTCTTTCTCCCCTGAGTCCCCACACTCAGGCTTTTCTGGTCCTGGCCAGCAGTGTCATCTCCTGGTCCCCTTCCCCCTTCACTCTGCCCTTGGGCTCCTGGCGCTAAGAGTTGGCCCCCCAAAAAACACCCCCTGCACTTCCTGGCTTTACCCAAGGGCCAGGCGGACGCCATGACACTGCCTTGACCAGCAAACAGGGCCAACGACAGGATTTTATTTAGCTTCTTCAGTTCTGACAGCCACTTGCTGTCTGTTCTTTGGCCACCATATGAAAACTCTTTTCTTCTCATGTCTCCACCACCCACCCAGACTGGCCCCAACTCTTCGCCCCCACCCCGTGGCAGCCACCGGTCACCAGGGCGCAGGTTCCAGCTTCCCTCACCAACACATACCCGAGTAGCCCCCATGTCTATCACCGAGCTGGCTCTCTTGTCTATGCCTGCTCCTGCGACACGCTGCAGTCACGTGCTGTCATCCCGCCGGCTGCATCCTCCCCTCACCCGTGTCCCTCGGCCCCGCAATGACCCTCTGCCACACTGCAGCTCCTCCCAGCCTTGCAGGTCCCCTCCCTACCGCCACAACCATCTTCCCTCCCGTCACCTGAACTCTCCTGACCCTTAACGCTGAGCTTTAACCCTGGCACCAACCTAGATGTGTGACATCTAAGCTGCTGGCACCCGGCCCCGAAAATCAGCAAAGAAAATCACACGCCCATGCAGACCAGCAGGGGGACTCCCCATGCTGCTCCCACAGACCCTCCTGGGGGTCCCTCAGCGATTCTCTCCCCCAGTGCTGCTTCCAAGTGCCACCCTTTCCTCGCAGTGCCAGTTTCCTGTGCCACGTCACAGCAGCCATGCTCCATCTGCCTCTTCCTCTATGCTGTAAGCATGAAAGAGTCCTCCTAGGAGAGACTGCCTCGGCCCAGTGCTCTGTGGGCCATCCTTCACCAAGAGTCTGCTACCTACATCAGATTCCTCAGCTTCTCCTCTACGCAGCTCCTTTATCTCATCTGGGAAATCTGCTTGCGCTCATTTGCTTGAAAGAGCCCTTTCTGGTGCTGGAGAGACAGTACAGTGGGTAGGGTAGTTGTGTTTGGTCTCACCTGGTTCAATCCCCAGCCCTGAGCACAGAGTCAAAGTAAGTCCTCAGCACTACGGCATGTGGCCCCCAAACAAAATAGTCCTTTCTGGAACCTTCTGGAACCTTCTCCCCACTGCCACTCTCCCCACAAGCCTGATCTGCCTCCTGTGTGGATCATCATGACAGGCACGGGGGCAGATAAGACCCAACCTTGCAAAGCGGCCCAGAATCAAAGCCTGGCAAGAGGAGAATCTGGGAAAAGTTGGCAAGAATAGGGTGTCAGCACGGGGTGTTCAGCCTTGAGCCTCACTCAACCTCCTACTCACATGCGCCAAAGACAGAATTTGTCACATATGCTTCGCAGGTCATCCTGACTGCAATGTCTAGCCTTGACTGGGACTGGACCAGGGCACAGCAGAGAAGAAAAGCTGGTAGGCCAATAATGCTAAACTTCATGTGATTGGACCTTCTTGTAAGCCGAGACCTCTATAAAATACATGTGTATTTGGCAATCAAGTGAACAGCCATCGGCTGCTCCCGGAGGGTATTTCTCCACGTGCCCATCATTCTTCGCCCCACGTCTGCCCAGACCCGGTGCCCAACGTGTCTGGGCACGTTGGGGAAAAACTATTTCCCAACACTCCTGGTACTCCCACCTGTGTTACAGAAGGTTCATCCACACAGACTGACTCACTGCATCCACAGTGTGACCCGTGGCTTTGGTCCCTGGACCCCCATGTAATGGTTCCTGGTGGGTCACTGAGGATCTAAGAACCCAACTAAAAGGGGCTTCATCCTTTCCTTCCAAGCCTTTGAACTCACTCAGACCCGACTCTGGGAGAACATAAACTCAGGGATGAGCAGACCCAGACCCCTCCCTAACCCCACAGTCATGCTGTTGCCAGCCAAGGTACACGCACACATCCACACCCCAACCCCATGCAAGCTCCTCCTCCTCCTCCTCTCCCAGGACCTCCTACAAATACAACCTGAAGGAACAGGCTCTGGGTCTGGTTCCATCCAGAATCCCCCTCCCTCTCTCGCCATGTCAGGAGCCTTTAGATCCATCTCTCCTCTGCAGCTACATGGCTGGAACATCACTGTTCACTGGGATGGGTGGAAACCTCTTACCAGGCCTAGCTATACCCATTTCAACCCCTTCTGATCTATGTACTCCCATGTTACAGGAGGGGGTGTGGAGAGAGAGGGGAGAGGGAAGAGGGGAGAGAGAGAGAGAGGAGAGAGAGAAGAGATAGAGAGAGGCAGGCAGGCCTGCCATAGAGACAGGCTAGGGGAGGGTGGGGTGGCAGGAGGAAAACTGGGGACACTGGTGTTGGGAAATGTACACTGGAGGATTGATGGGTGCTGAAACACCTTATGACTGAAACCTGGCCCTGAACAGTTTTGCAACTCTGTATCTCAACGGCCAACATCCAGAGACTATAAGACCAAGCTCCCGGAAGAGAGCGGCCCAGAGTCTCTTGCCCCCGCTCCTGGCTGTCTTCACCAGGGCCCCTCGGAGGGGATGGGTTGTGTTTCCCCGCCTCCCGCCCCAAGCAGAGCCTCAACAGTTGAAGACCTCCAGAACCCAGCGACAGCCATGCTCAAGGCCCCTCTCATCTTGACACGTTCAGACAAGCCTCTTAGAGATCCTGACAAACTACCGAGAGTCTATTGGCCGCTTGGTAGAGCCTGGCAAGCTATTCATGGCGTACTCGATATGCCAAAAACAGTAACGATAGGTCTCATTCTCCTGATCCTGAAAGAGCCTTCAATCGTTGGGAAAGACGAGTAAGGAGAGGCTGCTAAAATCTCAGGGCTGAGTGTAATAGAGACGTTACTGGTGCCCGCTTGAGTAAATCAATGAACAACAGTGATAGGATGACAGTGATAGTGACATATGAATATATACATATATATAAAACAAAATTAAAAATAAACTGAGGGTCAAAACTTTTGAGGCCCCTCTGGACCAAGCCTCGTTACACTAGCCTTGATTCTACAGCTCTGTCCCCTAGTGGCACAGCCCCTTCAGCCCCCAAGGATGCTGCCCGCTTTCATATTAGCTGCTCCCTGCACCAGGACTCCTGCCATTACTCACTGGGCAACACCAGCCCAAGTGTCAAACATCAGCATCAGCAGCTCTTCCTCCAGAACAGCGGCGTTTCCAGCATGAGCCATCACCCTACATGACTTAGGTGCCATCATCACACAGGCTCCACACGCCTCTGAACACTGCTACAGTCTCTGTGCTTGGTGGGGATCGAAACAGGGTCTGCTGCAAGTCAGGCAAGCAGGACTTAAACCTGTTCCTGATAACAGGGTTCCCAGATAACCCTGTATCTCTCCAGCCCACATGTTGCTGCTGTTTTAACTGGGCCACCATTTTTAAAAAGTGCTCATCTGTGCTCAGGGGTCATCCAAGGCCTTGAACATACCAGACAAGTGCTCGATCACTAAACCAACCCATGGTCAGGACCCTTAAAGACACATATTCATATGATTTAGATATTTTGTACCTACTTCGGCCTGATTCAAAAAATAGAGTTTTGATTAGACCATTTGCTGTATTTTCTATTATTTTCTCATAGATACAAAGAAGGAGAAGCCACCAAAAAAAAAATGTATGTTGGGGAAAATGATCCACCCTTCCATTTGAAAAAAAAACTAATAAAAGAGACCCTCTGCGACTAAAGACTCTGATTCCAGAGACCTTCTAACACATTTTGCCATCCAGCGCAGCTTCTTACAGCAATGCACTGGGACTGTGAGCTGGACTACAACTCCACACTGCCCGGGGATGGATCTTTCCTCTCCACCCCGTCTTTCTGCTCAGAAAATGGTGGCAGCAGCAACATTCACGTGGCGGGAGCCATCTTCTAAGACTCCTAACCCAGAGGTATATGGTTTTTACACTTTGGGGCTCCTAGGGAATCATGGAAGTGGGTGTAACCAGCACGCCCTGGGCCCAGATAAATCCGGAGCTGCTGAAAGCGAAACGGACCCTCTGCGACTAAAGACTTTGATTCCAGAGACCTTCTAACACATTTTGGCATCCAGCACAGCTTCTTACAGCAATGCACTGGGACTGTGAGATGGGCTCTGCAATTTCTGGCAGAATTTTCCCTGGACTTTATACAGAAATCCAAAACTTAACATCGCCTAATTGTCAGCAATGTGAACGATTCCTTTTTAGCAGGTCTGACTTTGGGTGGAAACTCCAAATAATAACAGTGAGTTTTTTGTTGAAATATTGAAAGTAATCAAAGTAGCAGCCAATTCTCTAGACTGTGAACTAAGCAATAGCCCCACGCCAGCCGAGAAGAGAAAATATCCCTCTTTCCCGGTTGTTTCCCATTTCCAGGGAGAAACACAGCGTGGCGTCCACCATACTATGAGGCTCGGGAAGGGGGATGAGGAAAAAAAAAAAGGAAAAGGAAAAAGAAAAAAAAAGAGTTATGTACTTGGAGCAGTAGGGCTACATATCCCTTCATTCTCAGCAATGGAAAACTAATTATCAAATGCTTCCTTGTTAGTAGGGCTGTCTTTCTTGGGGGGAAACTACAACAACAATAGTGAGTTTTGTGTTGAAATATGGAATGTAATCAAGGTAAAGAGAAAATGAAGTGAAATTCATCAGTTATGCAGTTGGGGGAAGGGGGGCAGGGGCGGGAGGTATACTGGGGTTTTGGGTGGTGGGATATGGGCACTGGTGAAAGGATGGGTGTTTGAATATTGCATAACTGAGACATAAGCCTGAGAACTTTGTAACTTTCCACATGCTGATTCAATTAAAAAAAGTGAAAAAAAAAACCTAATAAAGGGTTTCCAAAAACAATAATAAAACTAAGAAAATGTTTTCTGTGCCTCAATCTTTCATTCTAAAATGAATGAGTCTATCTGTTCTAAAACAGGTAGATTTCCTGGCATTTCCCCATCTTCCACAGTGCTCAATCCCTGTCTGTTCACCTGCATGCTCTCCTGAGCTGCAGGGCTGACCCTCTGTCCAGTAGGGTTGTATGTCGGGGGAGTAGTGGGTGGCAGGGAGGGTGTTGGGGGGGAGGTGGGGAGCTCCCTATGGGTTTCCCATTCAGCAACCCCTCTGAGGCAGTTTTGTGGTGACACCCTGGGGGAGCAAGAACCTACCAGCGCAATCCTCCAGGGAGCACGGTGATGTCTCGGAGGCCACTCCAGGGCAGCCAGCCCTGGACGGGGAGGAGGTCAGGCACACGCGGTGGCGCTCCCGTGCTCCGTCTCCACATGTGGCACTGCACGGGCTCCAGGGCTGCCACAGCCCCCACGTCTCTGCAAGGACAGCAGTCAGGCCATTAGTGCCACCTGAGGACCTGCTGCACCCACAGCTCTGTCACACAGTGCAGGCCCAGGGAAGGCAGTAACTAGAAGAGCCGGAAAGACAGTAGCGGGTGAAGGACCTCACCTGGCATGCAGTCCAGTCTAACTTGATGCCCAGTGCCTTAGGGTCCTGTAAGCATGACCAGGGGTCACTTTAGGTATAGAGCCAGTAATGGCCCCCGAGCACTGCTAGGTGTGACCCCAAGTCCCCACCTCACCCAAACAAAAATACAAAAACCCTTGAGACATCCCCAGGTGGTAGGTTGGGAGTTTCTGTGTGTGGGCACCCTGGGTTTCCCCACTCTAGCTTCACCCCCACCCCAGCACCACGTGGAGTGGCCTCCCCAGCAATGATAACAAAAAAATTCCTCAAGAAAGCTGGAGGAAGGAATGCTGCCCAACCCTTAAAACAAAGAAAAGCTGCAAAATCTGCAAAACACGAACCATTCCGAACAGTCCGAGGTCTGGGGTCAGGGCCAGCACAGGCCCCAAATACCCAGAAACACAGGTTCCCACAGGGATGTGCAGGATGCAGGCACCACTCGCCTGGCTCCATGCCAGGGCCCAGGGGCCGAGAATCCTCAGCAGGCAACAAGCTGCCCAGAGGCCTAGTGAGGGCCGCATGAAAATACAAAAGCCCGAGGAGCCACGCGGGAGTGGAGTTTCTCCTTTCTCACTCTCCTACCTGGACTCACTGGATGCTCAGAGGACAGCGGGCAGACACAGGCCAAGGCGGAGGAGGGAAGGAAATGCACGTGGGAAAGCATGAAGCTCGCCCACTTCGGCTCCTTACCCACTAGGGACGCAGGGTCCAGGTCACAGGGCTCAAGGGAGCAGGCTCTGGTGGGGGTCACTGCTGCCTGGAGGGGGGATGGGGAAACCATCAATCCCTGGGGTGAAGCAGTAAGTTCTGCACTGGACCAGGGTGTCAAGAAATCCTATCCCTGGGGCTGGAGTGATAGCACAGCGGGTAGGGCATTTGCCTTGCACTCAGCTAACCCGGGTTTGAATCCCAGCATCTCATATGGTCCCCTGAGCACCGCCAGGGGTAATTCCTGAGTGCATGAGCCAGGAATGAGCCCTGTGCATCGCCAGGTGTGACCCAAAAAGCAAAAAAAAAAAAAAAAAGGAAATCTTATCCCTGAGATTCAGGGGATGTGACCCTTGACTAAGACTGAAGTTGAACCGGAAGAAAAGAATGTTCTCCCAGCCTGTCCCATGCCGCCCTCACTGCACCGTGCTGGCAAGAATCAAGTTTCAGAAGACAAGAGCACGATGAGCACGGACAAGACTAAGAGAGAGGTGAGCGTTGGCTGTGGTGGCAAACCCTCTCCATATGCGTGCTCCAGCCTAGAACCCAGGCTGCGGCGACAGTGGGAGCTAAAGCTTTTGGCAAACTGGCCCCTGCCCGAAGCACAAAGCAACACTGGGAAACTCGAGTCTGCCATTCACTGAGGGTGCCATAGCAACAGCAAAATGCCAAACACAGCTCCTTTCCCTACCACACTGACCCAGCCTCCACGCTGATATTCTAGCCAAAACAGGGTCAACCCACTTCCAGGCATAAGTGCTACTGATTGGAATCGCTAGCTCTAAGTTCATCACTCAACCAAACTTTATCTCACAGAAAAGTGAGATAAAAAATGCTATCAAGAGAGAAAGCAACCAAGAGAACCAGATTCAAATGTGATGCCCATGTAATAATAATTATATAGTAATAAAAATAGAATAATAGTAATAAACTATTAGTGAGGGAACTGAAAGCTCCTATGATTGGTAGGTTAAAGACAGTAGTGGAGAAGATGAACAAATGCCTGAAGAGATGGAAAATCTCATCAGAGTTGTAAAATAAAAGAAGGCAAATAGGTGCTAGAAGTGAACAGATATAAACAATATCTCTTGAGGCTCAACAGGAAACTTCAAACAATTAAGGAAAGGAAATAGTGACTCTGAAGAGAAGACCAAAAGAATTGACCCAAACTGGGGTGGAAGAGATAGTACAGTGGGTAGGGCATTTGCTTTGCACAAGACCAACCTGGATTCAATCCCTGCCACCACCTATGGTATCCTGAAGCTACCAGGAGTAATTCCTGAGCCAGGAGTAAGCCTTGAACACAGCTGAGTGTGGTGAAAAATAAAGCTTTTTTTTTAAGAAAAAATAAAAGACAAGAATTCATCCAAACTAAAACTCAAAGAGTATAAAATAAAGAGGAAATAAGACAGAACATTCAAGATTGGTATGGCAGCACTGTGAATATAAAACAATCAATTCAACAAATTTTGGACTATGAAAGCTCAGCTGAAAAATAAATAGAATAGACAAGAGCTGTGGGACAACATCATATAGTTTCACATATGTAATTTGAATCACAAAAGAGAAAAGGGAAAAAATATAGTCCAAGAACTATTCAAAACCAGTTAAAGACCTCAAACCACATCTGAGATGCTCAGAAAACACAAAGAAAGGGAACACAAATAAAACAATTACATTATATTTGAACTGGTAAAAATAAAATGAGGATGAAAACTGTGAAGTCTGTGGGGAGAGAGAAGGTGAGGTGAAACCCATCACACACAGAAGCGAAGGTGAGGATGATGGGAAGTTCCATGCAAGGTAGGTCCAAGAACGATGACTCTGAAGAGATGTTCTTCACACCTTTTTTGACTGCGGCCCCCTTCCAATCTCACTCCTTCCGACAGACTCCCTGTCCTACCCTTGGCCTCCAAGTATTATGCCACGGACACCCATTTAAGTGATTTTTCACCAGTGGCCCCTTGGAATATCGTGGGAGCCGTGTGACCCCCAGGTGGGAAGTGCTGATGTAAAGCACCAGAAGAAAAGTGGCCAACCCAGAACCCCATTTCCAGAGAGAATATCTATCATAAATAGACGGTTTCAAATAAATGACACAGAGAGAATGAATCCAGATGACTGTAAAAGATGTTCAAAGAAAATCCTGTGGGGTGGCAGTAAAGCTCAAGGGTAGCAAGCATGATCTGCATATGTGTGATCCTGGGTTTGGTCCCTAACATATGCTCCCCCTAATCCTTCTGGAAGAAGTCATATACTATCAGACAAAACTTTTATCTACATAGAGAAATGAATAGTGCTAACATGGACTAATAAAGGTACAGATAAAATTCATTTTTATTTTTAAAACCTCTAAAATATCATTGATGCCCTAAGATAAGATAGAAGAGATGTATTATGTGTTTCTAGCATATATAAAGTCAAACATATACTACTCACAAAGAATGAATTGGGGCCATACTATTAGAAGGTCTATACCACACACAAAATAATATTATTTGAAAATAAATCAAGAGTAATTAAAGATATTCAAGACAACTGCTAAAATCACTTTAGGATATGAATAAGAAACTAGAATTGTAATTAAAGTAAATCATAAAGATATTTAATTATTCTAGAGAGGGCAGAAAAGAGAAAAAGGAACAAAGAACAGATGGAAGAAATATAAACTACCAAGACGGTAGGTCTTAATCCAACCATATAATGATCACAGTAAATATAAATACACCAGGGGCCGGAGCGATAGCACAGCGGGTAGGGCGTTTGCCTTGCACTCGGCCGACCCGGGTTCGATCCCCGGCATCCCATATGGTCCCCCAAGCACCGCCAGGAGTAATTCCTGAGTGCAAAGCCAGGAGTAACCCCTGAGCATCGCTGGGTGTGACCCAAAAAGCAAAAAAAAAATAAATAAATAAATATAAATACACCAGTAAAGACTATTATATTAGATTTCAAAAAGCTTGGCTCAGCTATCTGCTGTTTAAAGAAATGTCCTTTAACTATAAAAATGTAATAGATTAAAAAATAACATTGGGATCATTAAGCAAAAGAAAACTGGAATGACTGTTAATATCATACAAAGAAAACTGCAGAATTTGTAATATAATCATAGGTAAATAAGAACATCATGCCAACCATTCAATTTCTTGGTTATCTATCCCCAAGACCCATACATTATTAGAGGGTCAGTTAAGCAAGGAGACTTCACAGCATGAAATGACAATGAATCTAAACCAAAGCTTCAAAACAGATGTATGTCACCAAAACAGACATCACTGATGAACAAGTTTCTCTTCTGACTACATGTATATTATTAACACCAGATAAAGTACTAAATAGACCCCTATGGGGTGGAGGGTCAAATGTTAGGTCCTGATTTTGATTCCTGGGACTGCAAAAACTTTTTTTAAACATTTGTTTTAAAAAACCTGAGAACACTCTTTGACAACACTGCTCTCTGCAACCCCCAGCTCACAAGCAACGTCCAGGCCAGTGATCTCGAGCGCCCCAGAAAGGGAGGCAACAACTAGTGAGCACCACAACAGAAAGGAAACAGTGTGAGCGCAGCATGATCGGAAAGTATGACCCTCCTGGGCATGTGTGTGAGCGCTGCAGCAACCCGCAGTAGGCACCACACCAGCTGAGGGTGCAAGCCCGGCAAGCAACAAACTAAAGGAATGCAAATCTTTCCACGGGTTATAACATCACAGCCTGGTGTGTGATGCCCCTGGTGAGCACCACTACTCCAGGAGCATATCCAGTGTGTGCCAAGCAACCCCTAGTCATCTCAAAAACAGTGGAGGAAAGGGGGCACTAGCTTAAACTCTTTCTCTATCAGCACTCATTGAGCCCTCAAACCTATGGGGTCAGACTAACCGTAGGCAAGAAAACAGCCTCCACATGAGAGTCTGCCTTCAACTTATGTGGGCAAAGACTCCCAGTGCAGTCAACGGTAGAGCAAGCATTAGGAAAACAAAAGGGGAACATGCAGTGCAGGTACATTCTCAAGGAAGCCAAATGGTGCAATCTTGGGAGTGAGTCATGGAATATGAGTTCTCCACAGCAATTAAAACTCTCTGGGATTTTCACAAGGGTGGGATCCTTTACAAACTAGCATCCTGGATCGACATCAACTGAGGTGTGGTAATTATGTTCCATCCAGAGATCCAACCAAACACAATATTGGTTCTGTGTGCCCAGACCTCACCGCTGGAGTTTCCAATGGCAGAACAATGAACTGGCTTTGTCTTCAACCTCTGCTGTTCTGATTCTAAGCCCCCAATGCTTGCAAAGCTTTGGGAATCTTATAGTAAAGTTTCTGAGCTGAAGTATTGTGAAACATTTACTGGGAATACCACTTTGAAGAAATCAAATTTGAAAATGAACATACGACTTATACTTCCTTCTCTTGTGCTCACATTAAAACCACAAAGATACAATTATGAAAGGTATGAATCCTTTTGTTATTCTTTCTAAACTCTCCTTTTACTTTATGTAATACAATTAATGTAACTACATAGTCATCTGTCATATTAAAAACAGTAATTCCATTAGTAGGGATCTCCCAAAATCAGCTTTAATAAAAACATGATTCTCAATGTCAGAAGTCTCACTTGGAAATGCATTGTTTTCCTTTAAGAGCAAAATTATGGAATATCAGATAATGGGAAATAGGAAATAAACATTTAGGCTAAGAATGATGTCTTTTTTATTTCTAAACCAAATTAATCAAACAGGAAACACAGGAAATAACTCAAATTAAGAAATGGACAATTTTAGTTTAGGCCAAAATGCTTCTAAATGCCTGTCATCTTATCTGTTCCCTGAAGATTCCTGCTAATAGTTTTGAGGAAAATACTTGGTAAAACAGGACTTACAGGAGATTGCTATAGCTCAAGTGCCAGAAATGAAGGGCAAGATAACTAATATTCCAACTTTATGCATAAAAGGCAGTTTTGCTTTGTTTTGTTCAGACATCCACACATGTGCTTTCAGTACCAAACCTATTTAGCCAGAATAAAATGCCGGTCCGGGTGATCCAGAGGGTGTTAATTCTGAAGGAGCAGAATTGATCGGAATATGAAGAGCAAGATCAAAAGGATTCCAGCCTCTGTCGTATTCACATCAACAGACCTTTTTGTTCAGGACACAAAAGCATCTAAACAAGACAGGATTCTGAGCACATTCCCTGGGCAGGGGTGAGTAGCAAGAGGCAGCTGCTGGAGCAAAGGCATTGGGTGGGCAGCTCGGATTTTCAGTGCCCAGAACAAGGCTCTTATTTTGGGCACAGCATGCTTTTGCCCGGACTTCAACGTGGGTTGCTCGTCTTTCAAGAATGGGAGGTAACATGAGCTGGTGAGACGAGGAGGAAAGTCATTTTTTTCTCTCTAAAATATTTATGTTGTTTAAGACATGTAAAGGCAACTGACTGCATGGGAGGCAGAAAGGCAGAGCGGTGAAAGCAACTTCGCAAGCCAGTCTAACCACAGCGGGATGAAGTCACTCAAGCACCCCGCACGTTGGGCAAGTGACTTACCCTTTCTGTGACCCTCTCTTTCTTCACAAAACTGCCAACATCGTAAATCTGACAGAAAGGGCTATTCACAAAGCCCTAAAACAGCGAAGCAGTACTTGGTGCAAAATAATCACTATGAAAACGTTAGTTTATTGTCTTAGACGGTCACATAAAGGACGTCAGATATTCCTAAGGAATCAGGAAGGAAGAGAGGGTGTTCCACTCGGCTTTACTGGCTCACCCACTTTCAGAGAATTGTTAAGTCTTCCTGAATAAATACAGCATCTGTGGGATCTGCTCCAATATGACGAACTGAATTCTCTTTTCTAGTCTTAGTAAAGCAACTCGCAAAGTAGACAAGCCACTTGAAAAAGATTGCAGCAAAGAATTAGAGATAACCCTATTGCAAGCAACAAAGAAAATAATGAGAGGGTGCACTTGCCTTGCATGCAGCCAACCCAGGTACAGTCCCTGGCACCTCCTATGGTTCCCTGAGCAAGCACCACCAGGCGTGATCCCTGCAGAGTGAGGGGTAAGCCTTGAACACCATCGGGTGTGACTCCCAAACAACAACATCAAAATGACAGGGTGAGAGCCTGGAATGGCCCCTTCCTTGTGAGTCTGTGGTTATATGTTTAAGCCCCCAGAGTGCCACGAGCACCAAGTGTAATCCTGGCAGCTCTACCCCCGTGATTCCCAGCCCTGCCAGCCATTCTCCATGCACCACAGCAACTGGGTGATGCACCGCAGGAAAAGAGTGTGTCCCCCACAAATACACCTGAAAGAACAAAAACAAAAACAAAAAAACTGCTTAAAAACAGCACAAAATGGGGCTGGAGTGATAGCACAGTGGGTAGGGTGTTTGCCTTGCACACAGTTGACCCAGGTCCGATTCCCAGCATCCCATATGGTCCCCCAAGCACTGCCAGGAGTAATTCCTGAATGGAGAGCCAAGAGTAACCCCTGTGTGTAGCCGGGTGTGACCCAAAAAGCAAAAAAAAAAGCACAAACCATGGTGAGCTCCATGGCCAAGTGGGCAAGTACCACCCCTTGGTGCATGACCGACCTCAAGAGTATGGCCATCACCACTTAATCTTTGACAAAGGAGCAAGATATGCAAAGTGGAACAAGGAAAGCCTCTTCAACAAGTAGTGCTGGGAAAACTGGATAGCTACCTGCAAAAAAAGAACTCTGACCTCTGTGTAATGCCAGACACAAAAGTCAGATCAAAGTGGATTAAAGACCTCAATATCAGACATGACTCTATAAGGTTCATAGAAGAAAATGTAGGCAGAACTTTCCATGACATTGAAGCTAAAAGCATCTTTAGGGACAAAACAGCACTGACCATGCAAGTGGAAGCAAACATAAACAAATGGGACTACATCAAACTAAGAAGCTTCTGCAGTTCAAAAGAAACAGTGACCAAAATACAGAAAGAGCCCACAGAATGGGAAAGAATATTTACCCAATACCCATCTGATAAGGGATTAATATCCAGGATATACAAGACACTTGTAGAATTGTATAAGAAAAAAACCTCCAACCCCATCAAAAAATGGGGAGAAAAATTGAACAGAAGTTTCCTCAAAAAAGAAATACAAATGGCCAAAAGGCACATGAAAAAATGCTCTACATCCCTAGTCATCAGGGAGATGCAAATCAAAACAACAATGAGATATCATCTCACACCACAGAGACTGACACACATTCAAAAGAACAAAAGCAACCAGTGCTGGCATGGATGTCGGGAATAAGGGACGCTCTTTCACTGTTGGTGGGAATGCCGACTGGTCCAGCCTTTCTGGAAAACAATATGGACAGTCCTTCAAAAACTAGAAATTGAGCTTCCATAGGACCCCGCAATAGCAGTTCTGGGAATATAACCCGAGGATGCAAAAGAGCACAATAGAAATGACAGCTGTACTTATATATTCATTGCAGCACTGTTCACAATAGCCAAAATATGGAAACAACCCAAATGTCCTAAAACAGATGACTGGTTAAAGAAACTTTGGTACCTCTACACAATGGAATACTATGCAGCTGTTAGGAGAGATGAAGTCATGAAATTTGCTTATAAAGGGATAAATATGGAGAGTATCATGCTAAGTGAAATGAGTCAGAAAGAGAGGGACAGACATAGAAGAACTGCACTCATTTGTGGAGTGTAGGGTAGCATCACATGAGGCCGACACCCAAGGACAGTAGATACAAGGGCCAGAGAGATTGCCCCATAGCTGGAAGACTGCTTCATGAGTGGAGGGGAGAAGGCAGATGGAATAGAGAAGGGATCACTAAGAAAATGATGGCTGGAGGAACCATTTGGGATGGGAGATGTGTGCCAAAAGTAGGTAATGGACCAAACATGACCTCCCAGTGTCTGTGTTTCAAACCATAATGCCCAAAAGTAGAGAGAGGGAAAGTATGGGGAATATTTCCTGCTATAGAGGCAGGGGGAGGGTGGTAAAGGGAGGTTATGCCTGGGATATTGGTGGTGAGGAATGTGCACTGATGGAGGGATGGGTGTTTGATCATTGTGAGATTGTAACCTAAACATGAAAGCTTGTAACTATCTCTTGGTGATTCAATAAAATTTAAAAAAAATTTACATTAAAGGTGTACCAGCACCCCAACCACGTGCATGCAATCCCCAGTCACCCCAACACCATCATTAGCAATGTATTAGCAATGAGGAAGGGGGCGGGGGGAGGGATGAAACAACAGGGGTCAGTGCTCCTGCCTCGTTATACCAGGCTTCTCCTGCAGGAGGGAGGCTGCACATTTCATCTTGTCTTGCCCACCGGAGCCCAGAGCAGTTCCAAGGACAACTCTGCAGTCTGGATCTTCGAGCGCCACTAAGGCGGGTCACCTCTCCCCCTCACAGCAGCTACAGGTGTGTGAGCAGTGGGGCCAAGTGGGCACTTTTTGGTGAAAGTCCCAGCATGAAAAACGGGCTCACTCCCAGCAAACAAATGCACAAGCACAACAGCTCGAGTGTGCCCCCTGCCCAGCAAGCATCACAGCCTTCAGCGTGGCAACAGGGAGAGAGCAAGGGGGGTTGCACCAGCTGTCTGCACCAGCCCTGGCCTGCTGGCC
Organism: Sorex araneus; assembly: GCF_027595985.1. Classification (NCBI taxonomy): domain Eukaryota; kingdom Metazoa; phylum Chordata; class Mammalia; order Eulipotyphla; family Soricidae; genus Sorex; species Sorex araneus. The sequence goes on from NC_073302.1 coordinate 221,622,625, forward strand.
AGAACCACATGGCCACACACACCTCCACCCAGAAACCCCGGCAGGACAGGATCACGTTAGTATCACTGACCTGGCTGGTCAGGTAGAAGCAGAAGGGGCTCCCAGGTCCTCTGAACTTTAGTTCTGGGGAGCCTCCCCGTAAGTGTCACCAAATGAGTTTTCCCCACCTAAGGGGGGATGCTGAGAAAACAGCCTCCCGACCGTGTAACAACATGAAAGGAAGCAGGGTATGGTGGCCGCTCCCCAGGAGGGGACACACTGTCTGAGGCCGAGGACAGCCGAGTGGAGATTTGGGGGTGGGTGGATGCTGGCCAGTGAGGGTGGGAGGAGGTGTCAGTGGCTGTGCGCGATCTCACGCCAGATGCCCAGTGCAGTCCTGCCCTCACGCCAGCCGAGAAGGCTGATAGACTGGAAGCTCAACAATCCCCATGGCTCACCTGAGCCTGGAACAATCTCTCTGGGGGCAGAGAGGGGGAAGCAGATGGGGGATGGGGATGGGTGGAGGGGAACCGATTCTGTTCTCTCTCTCTGGTTTTGGGGTACACCCGATGGTGCTCAGGGCTTAATCCTGGTTCTGTGCCCAGGGAACAGTCCTGAGGGTGCTCAGGGGACCATATGTGGTGCTGGGGGGGTGGGGCAGGAGCCAAGTGCACGCATAGCAAGAGCCTTAACCCCTGTACTGTCACTCCAGCTCACAGCGACCTGTTCTCGGAGTCCAGGGAATGAGGGAAGGTTGCACCAAAAGGATGTTGTGGAACTTGGATGATGTGGACAGATTCGAACGGGTAGGAGAAAAATCCACAGAACCCGAGGACTCGTGATTGTGAGGAGGAGGGGTGTTGAGTGTGAACGACAGGGGGGCGGAGGCTAAGGGAGAAGATGAGGAAAAGCCAAGCTTGTCACTTTGGAGGCGCTAAGGAGACGAGCGAGAGCCTCAGCCACTCGGCAGCACTGGGATATGGGAGGCACGGGTGGGGCCTGGGGGTGTGCGCCAAGGCTTTGAGGAACGAGGGGAGATGGCAGAGCGTTATGAAGCCACAGCTGGGGGGTGGAGTGAACAAGGAGTGTGCGGTGGCTCCGAACCAAGCCAGTGAAGGCACTGCCAGGGCGAGTTCCTGGATCTGGGGACTCGGAAGTCATTCGCTGGTGGCTCTAAGTGAGCGCATGTCGGGGTGTCGGGAAGTGACTGTGACGAGAGGAAATCGACCCCCAGATGTGGCTGGCTTAGTAAGAGCCGGGCAATGAAAGGAAGGAGAGGAAAAGGGTGTGAGCTGAGGAAGAGCCTGGGGTAGCTCTTACTTTGTTTTGTTTTTTTAAAGAAAAGAATGAAGGGCATTCACAGTCCAGAACAGAGAGTGCAAACAATGGGGAACAGAAGGCCCCCAAGCAAGCAGGGGGACCAGGTGGTGGGGACAATGACCTTGGACTGAAGGAAAGACACTTCACCCTGACAGCAAAGAAGCCGGGGAACCCTGCCTGCAGCTGTAGGAATTTGGTGGCAGTGAATGAGCTTGGTGACTGCCAGTGGCTGTGAGGTGGGAGGCAAGGGGGCAGGTGTCAGCAGCATGCAGGGGCCAGAGCACAGCACGGGGAGGTCCGAGAGAGGCACTTTCAAGGAGTGAGATGGCCATGGAGGATGGCAGTGGAATGGCCCCCGGTCCACCTGGCCATGACCTTCTGCAGTGCAGTGCAGCGGGCAGCTGGGTATGCCCAGGGGCCCAGCAGGCACACAGGAAGAACGACTATCTCAGGGTATAGTGGGGGTGGGGGGGTGGTGGGAGGAGGGCTCAAGCAGGGGCCACGGAATCTAGGCTGGACGGAGAGGCCAATGCAGGGAAATGACCTGGGGAGGAGAGCCAATGAAAGGGCCTGAAGGAGAGGACGGGGGTGACACTGCAGCCAGGAGCACTCGGGTTATAAAGGTCAGCAGCCTGGCTGCCACGAGGCCCCGCACTCACGGGGAAGCAATGAACGGATGAAAATGGGCTATAAAGTCGGCCACGGATCTGTACCCGGGAAATGGGAAAAGCCCGCAGAGAGAAGAGGGTTAATGGTGATGGAGGCCCCAGGAGTTTGGGATTTAGGCAGCGCATAAGCCAAAGAGTTTGGAGAGTGAAGTTTCTGAGAATCTCACTAGAGCAGCTTCATTCCTACAATGAAGGAGATACGGAGGAGGCCCCCTTGGCCAGAGAAAGGCAGAAGTTACTAAGTACAACTTGGGGTTCAGCCACATCTGACCCGGCCTTAACTGGGACGTCACAATAGCTAGTGTGTGTGGCTGCTTCCTAGCTCTCTGCATGGCACGGTGCTAACACCTGTTTGCGATGATTCCACTCAACTCTCCCAATTCTGAGGCAAATCCCCTGGTGCTTGCACTGCTGGGGGGACCGAGACCTAGCGGGTGAGTAAGCAGAAAGGCAGGTTGGCTCCCCAGGGCTCTTGCATTCTCAGGGCTGGCGAGTCAGGAGTGGGGGTGAAGGCGCTCACCTCACAGGAGCCAAGCCAGTTGGGTCCCCGGCACCACATGGATCCCTGAGCACCACTGGACATGACCCAAACCCACCCCCATATCTTTCTCAGTTGAGACAATACTACTATTCGGCACACTGAATGAACTGGAGAAATGATGGCACTGGACCAGAGATGTGGCTCAAGAGACAGAACACAGGGTGCCTCACTTGGGGCTCCGAGTTACACTTCCCAGCACCACCTGTGTGGCTTCTAGAATAATGGGGGGGAGGGTCCGAGCAATAGTACAGTGGGTAGGGTATTAGCCTTGCACATGGCTGACCCCAGTTCCATCCCTGGCATCCCACGTAGCACCCTGACTACCGCCAGGAGCAGTTTCTGAGTGCAGAACCAGGAGTAACCCTGAGAACCAACAGGTATGACCCCATCCCTCCACCGCACCAAAAGATAACGGAAAAAAAATGGGTCTGAGCAATAGTATAGTGGGTAGGGCATTCATCTTGCATACAGCCAACCCAGGTTCAAACCCTGGCGTCCCATATGGTCCTCTGAGTAGCACCAGGGGTAATTCCTGAGCACAGAGCCAGGAGTGACCTGAGCAGTGCTGGATGTGACCCAACCTCCCTCAAATTCTCCTCCCCGCAAAGGCCCAGTGCCAAGAAAATCATGTTCCCCTAATTTTGAAAGAAGAATCTTGCTTGCACAAAGGAACCCAAGGACCTGGACCCACCTATATTTCTCTGAATGAGCATGCATTCCTTCTCCTTAGTGGAAAAATGGCTTCTGCCTGAGACGCCAAACTCAAAGCAGTATTTATTCCTCCCCATGTCGAACAGAGTGCAGTTGAAAGCTGTTCTCCTCTCCCCCAGGGCCAGGCTGTTTGTGGCCAGCCGAGGGGTCTTTTCCCCAGGGCGTCCAGGGGCCTCCATGGAGACGGCGACCGCTCCCTGGACAAAGGTGCAGGGCGGGGGCATCACCGTCACCTCCACCTCGGACTCACACATGAGTTCAGGCACCATCACTAGTTTGTATCCAAACTTCCGTGCCAGGTCAATGGGCCCCACAGCGGTGATGACTGAGTCTCGGCCAAGCAGCTTCAGAACCACCGTGATGTAGGCCTCAGGGCCCACAGGCGCACAGCCAAACTCCAGCCACTGCGTCTGACACAGCTGCGTGCGCTGGCGGCTTCGGATCTCCAGGGGCTGCCCCCGGCCCACTCTGGCCTCGGGGAGGCTATTGGTGAAGACCACGTCCACCAGGATCTCAGGCATGCCGCTGGGGAAGGTGCACAGTGGCTGACTGGTGGCCAGGCCCACCTGGAAGGTGCCTTCGGCAGCCTGTGATGTCCGGTTCAAGTCCACGTGGAAGACAGGCCACTCCACCCTGAGGGCAGCCCCGCTCTCCCACCAGGGCTCGGCTGTGCCGTTGTCCACACCGTCTGGGGACATCACGAACCAGTAGTCACCAGCTTCCTGGAAGAGGAAGCACTCAAACTCCAGCCTGCCCTGAGAGTCGTTGGTCACCAGGTATTTGGTGGCCACTGTCTGGTTGGTGTTGGCCTCCAGTAACAGGACAGACACATTCCGTAAGGTTCCGTTGGCACCGTCCAGAGACTGGAAGTCCACAGACACGCTGCTGTTGCTCAGTGCTACATGGTCCGGCTTCACCAAGAGGAGGTAGTCAGCTTCCCCCAGCACTGCAATGCAATGGCAGAGCCGGTTACACAAAGGCAAGGCCCAAACCACAGCACACACAGCGCATCCACAGAAACGGCCTCTCAGGCACAGGATGTGCCTGAGATTTGAAAGAAGAATCTAGATTGCTTCTGTCTCTGGCTTCCCAGAGACAAGGGATTCGTGTCTGGGCCATATCTGTGCTAAGCGGGCTCTGTTCTTCCCTCTTCATCTAACATGATGATTTTAAATAACACTTGCACTGATTTCAAATATGCGACAAATACAACACTCGACAAAAGAATGTAGCAGCAAGAGGAATGGACAATCCTCAAGATACAAACCCAGCTCCTAGTGTCAGTCAGATACTGGAGTTTAGGTATTGAGGGAAGATAAATATACCCTGATAAATCTGGTCTGAGTGATACCATACAAGCTACTCTAGAGCCAAGCATCTTAAATTGTGGGTGTGGGCCCTCGAGGGTCATGGTATTGAGCACTGTGGGAAGGCTGGCAATGGTGAAAGGCGTCCGAGTACACGACTGCCAAACAGGAATTCAAATTCAAATACATAATGAATCCAAGGCGTTTCTGCCAGCACTTGCCCGCATTGTATTCCCCAGGCACAAAGGCGTGGACAGGTGGAAAAGGTTTAAGAACACTTGCTCTAGTCTGGAGAGCTTATAATGGAAGACCCTATAATATGCTGCTTCTCCAATAGCCAGTCTAGCACTTTTGTTTTGGGGCCACAGGCAGCGGTGCTCACTCAGGGATCACTCCTGGAAGTGCTCTGGGGACCATATGGGATGCTGGAGACTGAATCCGGGTTGGCTCAAGGCAGAACCCCTACCCACTGCACTATCGCTCCACTCCAGTTGCTAAGTCTAGCACTTCTCACCAGTAAGGAACTAGTGCCCTTGGTCTACAGGAGGAAGACATTTTCAGATTGGTCAAGTATGCTGCATTTTATTCTCATGGGTCATCTGAGGTGTGAGCAAACCTTTGTGACATCACAGTGACTGTTTTGGGGACTCAGAAACAGTCCCCCAAGGCCACAGGAACTGACCCAGAGAGGACGGACACACGGACATTCCGTTAGGATCAATCATCTCTTTTTCAAAAAGACCCCGAGGGCAGCTGAGGGCTGGAAAGAACAGACACACAGGAACCCTTGTTCCTATCTTGAACCTTATCCAAACATATTTAGAAGGAGATGGAGCTGGGCAAAGCAACCGTCAACAGGCCCACGGCTTGTGGAAGAGAGTTCTAGATTTAGGGACTGCAGGGCCCTTTGAGTTTTAAAAACAACACGTGTGGTAAGCATGGCTTTACTGTCCTCATAGTACATAGTTCACAGTACATATCTCACAGTCTATGCAAAATTTGGGCTGGTGGTTTTTAAATATACCCTAATGTATAATCAATTGATGATTATTAGAACCAGCATCGGAAGATAATGGTGCATAAAAGTATTCTGTGGGGCTGGAGTGATAGTACAGCAGGGAGAGCATTTGCCTCGCACATGACCAACCTGGATTCAATCCCCAGCATCCAATATGACCTCTGAGCACCACCAGGAGTTATTCATGAGCACAGAGCCAGGAGTAACCCCTGAGCATCGCTGGGTGCAACCCAAAAAGCAAAAAACAAAATAAAAAAAAAAACACCAGTAATTTGCTTTTAACTGATTTAGTACTTCTGCCATTCCCCATTGACCCATTGAAATAAAAAAAAAATGCAGAACTGAGGGACCAGGATGGAGATTCTTGGGCACCTCTAGGAATGATTCCTGAATGCAGAGCCAGGAGTAGCCCCTGAGCATTGCCAGGTATGGTCCAAAAACTGAAGGAACAAACAGAAAAATATACCATCCCCTACAAATTGTAGTACTTCTGGTTACAAATAGTTTTTTTCCATTAGTAGCTGTGCACTAAACCTCTACACCGTATCCTAGTTTATGTTCATTCAACTTTTATCCATATATTCCAGTAAGGTATTTTGTTTTCAACAATACACAATTTTGTAGGCTTTGTTTAAATGGAATATTTTGATGTCCATATTAACCATTATGAAACTAAGGACACATACAATTGTTTTGAATGATTATATACAAAATTTTATAATTTCTGGGGCTGGAGCGATAGCACAGCGGTTAGGGTATTTGCCTTGCACGTGGCCGACCCGGGTTCGAATCCCAGCATCCCATATGGTACCCTGAGCACGGCCAGGGGTAATTCCTGCGTGCAGATCCAGGAGTAACCCCTGTGCATCGCCAGGTGTGACCCAAAAAGCAAAAAAAGAAAAAAAATTATAATTTCTTGAAAAAATATGTTAACTGTTTTTAATTAGGAATAAATGAATTAAGAAGAAATTAATCACAGTTGGATTCTCCCACAAATTATGTTTAAATGTTTAATAATGATTTACCAGGAAATAAAAGAGAACTCAACATGATGTGCTTGCCCGTAAGTTGTGAAAATGAAAGCCAATTGTTTTTTTTTTTTTTTTTTTTTTTTTTTTTTTTTTTCAGAAGGACTATGCTTTATTTTTTTTTTTAAGTCACAGTCAAATACTGATTAAACCACCATCCCTTCACCAGTGCACCCGTTCCACCACCAAGAACCCCAATACACCCCCCTCCCACCCCTCCCCCCATCTAAGTAGCTGATGATATTCCCATTATTCTCTCTATATATTGAGTACATTTCATATTTCCATACAGAACTCACTATTGTTGATTGGAAATTTTCCCCAACAATCAGGCCTGCTGAATAGGCATCATCTAATAATTTCTCTTCCTTGGCAAAGGTGAAGACTTTGAGTCCGCGCGGCCGCGATAGCGGCCGCGCGGTTTGGGTTTCTAATATTTTAGCTCAGTTCGCAGTCAAAATGGATGGCTGCAAGAGTCTGCTCTGGTGCCAAAATGGGTTAGGAGACCTCAGGATCACAGTCAGTAGGCGGGAGGCTCTGCTTCTCGTGCCGCGGCTCTTGGTTCATCTCTGGGCGGAAGGCGCGCCGGGAACACCTCCCCTCCCAGGATCACCTACAGACTACGTCACTAAAGAAAGTCCTACCTCCTGGTGGAGGGGTCTTAGAGGGTGGCTCTCACCGCGTGGCTGCTGCCGCTGCCGCCATTTTCGCTCAGAAAAATGGGGTGGAGAGGGAAAAAAATCCCTTCCCGGGCTGCACGAGGTTGTAGTTCAGTTCGCAGTCAAAATGCATGGCTGCAAGAGTCTGCTCTGGTGCCAAAATGGGTTAGGAGACCTCAGGATCACAGTCAGTAGGCGGGAGGCTCTGCTTCTCGTGCCGCGGCTCTTGGTTCATCTCTGGGCGGAAGGCGCGCCGGGAACACCTCCCCTCCCAGGATCACCTACAGACTACGTCACTAAAGAAAGTCCTACCTCCTGGTGGAGGGGTCTTAGAGGGGAAAGCCAATTGTTTTTAAAATATTTTTAAGGACTTAGAATATCTGTAAAGTGACATCTGAATCAATAATGCAGAACTTGAAGATGGGGCTGGCTGCAGTGACAGTACAGCAGGTAAAGCGTTTGCCTTGCCCAGGTTCAATCCCCAGCACCTCATAAGGTTCTGACAATTACTGCCAGGAATAACCCCTGGGCACCAACAGGCATGTCCCCGCCCTCAAGGAAAAAAAAAAAGAAACTGAAGAGAATCCAGTTGTACAAACCACGATTTAAAATGTACTGCGCTAGCATGTGGCTCGGTGGCAGAGTGGCCTCCTGGCCTGTGTGAGGTCCTAGGTTCGATCCCCAGTCCTGAAAACAAAATGCACTGCACTGTGGGGTCTTCTCTGCCTCAGACATGATGGCAAAGCCCAGAGCTTTATGAAGCCTCACGCATGCTTCCTCGACACCGACCCAGCACTCAGAACTTTCCCCAGACTCACCACAGTCACAGAGAACCACCAACAATAGATTTGAAAAGTCTTTCAACATTTGTTTCATTCTGATCAGCAAAATCCCAGGTCTTTGGTCTCCTCATGTCCTTTCTCACATCCAATTTGTGAAAAGATTTCCCCCAAAGCACCTGAAATAAAAAACCTAAAAAAAAAAGAAAGAAAGAAAAGATGATTCTGTTCAGTGACATTAATAAAACAGTAAACATGAAATGTCAAAGCAGTCTAAGAATTTACACTTTCCTGGTGGCACTGAAAACAGGACACTGATGTTCCGTGGGAAGAGGTCTTGGTGACAGGCTCCCTTAGAGCTCATCTGTTAAGACCACCGGGGTGCCCGCACCAAGATTCATACCAAGACTGCCTCTGCAGAACATCAAGTGGCACATCGTTTGAAATGCGCCTAATTTCATCAAAGCGAATAGCCAATCTGCATAATATATTTTCACATATCTGCTTGACATTTTATACTGATTTACTTGGTTTTTTTTTGGCCCAACTTTCATTCCACATTATTCAAACCTGCCTTGTTCCCACAAATAGGCTTATTAACACTATCTTTCTTGCATAATTAAAATTTCTTGCACAGCTGACACATTTTTCTCCCTTCTCTTGCACAATCTGCGTTATCTAGGTAGCTTCATTTTTTTTTTTTTTTTTTTTTGATGGGGAAGAGGCAGACCTGGCAGTGCTCAGAGATCTATGGTCAGGGGTCAGGCTTAGCAGGGCTTAGGGGCCATATGTGATGCTGAGATAGAATCGCTGTCGCAGCCACTGCAGGGCCAGTGCCTTAACCTCTCTGCTCTTTCACTAGCCCAAGCCTCATCTTTAACATTCAAGAGCTTAGAAAACTTATCAAACCTTAAAAAAAAAAAAAAGCTAGGCAGAGTATTACAATGAAAGAGGAACTCCAGACAGCTCCGATTCCCCTCGCTGGGGCCTGTGAAGAGAGATAATTAACAATTTGTTCTTGTGTCCAGCCTCCTATGCTTGTTGCTGCGGGTACGGTGGAGAGGGAGAGATGATTTCATGCAGCAATCTTCACAGACCACCTGGGAGGGTGGAAAATTGAGGCTGGCCCGAGGCTTGGCAGGGTGCATGGGCGAAGCACAGACTTTGATAGGAACACACTGTTAGGCAGAGAACAAGATGCAGAGTATTTAAAGTAATCAGAGGGGGGCTGGAGCGATAGCACAGCAGGTAGGGCGTTTGCCTCGCACGCGGCCGACCCAGGGGTCCAATTCCCAGCATCCCATATGGTCCTCTGAGCACTGCCAGGAGTAGTTCCTGAGTGCAGAGCCGGGTATGACCCAAAAAGAAAAAAAAAAAAAAAGTAATCAGCGGGATCACCTGGGGCCCAGGATGGACCCCCCCCACACACACACACACGGCTTCATGCATGCAAGGCAATTGCTTGGCCACTGAGCTGCACCAAGATACACATTTTCTTAATATTCTAATCCCCCTTTTTGTCCAGTTAAAATACTTTAATGACTATGTTCAATATGACATATATTTTTAGATGAGACAGAAATTAACATCATCAAAAGGACTGATTGAAGCAATGGAAAAAATGTTCAGGGGAAAGGAAACTGGTGTTTTCTTTCAATAGGAGTTGGTGGAAGAAATACCACACTTCCTCCAGGGGCATCCAAGATTTGAAGTGCAGTTATGCAGACGACCATGGCTGCCTCCCAGTACCCACAACAAAAAAAGAAAGAAAATTCCATTTGGCTGGGACTCAGCACAGATTGGGCTGTCCTGGAACCGGAGCTGGGAACCTGGCCAGAGACAGCAGGTGACCCTCATCTTATCTCTGAGGAAGTGAAGGCCTGGAGGCAATGAAATCACTTCTCTGGGCCACTGACTCCAGCCCAGGTGGGTACAGGCCCAGCTCCCCAAGCCGAGAGGATTTGCCCCAAATTGCTGGCTTCCCGATTACCTTAAAAAAGCAAGCAAGCAAACAAACAAACAATGGGCTGGAGCGACAGTACAGTGGGAAGGCAGTTGCCTGGCACACAGCTGACCTGGGTTCAAGCCCCGACACCCCACATGGTCCCCTGAGCACTGGCAGATGACCCCCCAAGAAAGAAAGCCAAAACCAAAAAAAAAAAAAAAAAAAACCATCAAAACCAAAAAAAATCCACCTAGAACAGAAAAAACACTAATCACAATTTTATGATTATCATATAATTTCCTTTTTACGAAAAGGATTCATGAAACACAGAATATGGTGTTAATCTATGCTTAGAGTTAAATGGAAACAGAATTATAAAATAAACCAGGCTTCTTGAAAAATCATAATAGGATTTTAAGACATAGCCTCAAGCTTTTGAACATGCTGGGTTTTTACTGGCTCAACCACTTATTTGAGGAAGTTAACACAACACCCAGGGTGGACTGATGGACTAGAGTTCTGGGTTATAAATACTAGCTTTATTTTAAGACAATAGCTTGTTTCTTAAAAAAAAAAAAAAAAAAAAATTCCTCAAGCCACCTCGTAAACTTGCTTGATTTTCTTCCCAACATGTTGTTCCCAAAACTATGACAGTCTACTCAGGAAAGTCTACTAAAGGCTTGAAACTTACTGAGGAAATAAAAGCAGGTATATTTTATATGCATTTAGAACCACTGCCAAATAGCATTTACATGCATACACATTCACAGACAAATTCTGTATGTGGCAGCTAGCAGCAGGGTGTGAACACTGCTCCGCGTTCAGCCCCGTCACACCGACCTGCAACCCCAAAGTGCCAGAGGGAGACGGATCATGAAGTCCAGGGGGAAATGGTCATCAGAGAATGAAAGGGAGGAAGCCCGGCGGCGAGACGCCTCCCTGGCGGTCCACCTGCTCCCGCGTGTGTGCAATGAGGAGACCCCGGTTCCGAAGCAGCGCCGGCTGGACCCGGTTTGCAAACGGCTATTTCTGTCCCCAACCGCGCAGACGCGTCCGGCCCCGCAGCTCAGCCCGGCGACCCAGGACCCCAGGACCCCGCGCCCCCCGCGTCCCCCGCGCCCCGCTTCCCCCGGTCGCAGCGCCCCCAGCCCAGGTCAGCCCTGGGAGTCGGGCCCGCCCTCGCCGGGACCCCGTCCCCCAACGAGGGCCTCCGGGAAATGCCCGTTCTCCGGCTCGGAATGAATCTTCTTCTTTGGGGGAAGAAGCAAACGGGTTCTCCAGGCTCAGCAGTTCAGACCCTCTCGGGTCCGACCGCTGGACTCCAGCCCCGTGTCCGCCCACACCCGCGGCCGGCACAAGGCGGCTCGGGGTAGCCGGACGCCAGCAGGAGCGCGTGCCCCGCGGCGAGGGGGGCGCCCGGGGGTCTCTTACCTCTCGGGCCGGCGGCCGGGCGGGCGAGGCGCGCACAGCATCCCGCGGCCCGGACTGCCCGCGGCCCCGCCCCGGCCCGGTCCGGCCCGCCCCGACGGCGCCCGCAGGGCGGGGCCCGCCGCCCCCCGCCCGGCCGCGCGTCCGCCCCCGAAGCCCGGCCCCAGTGGGCTGGAGGGGCCGGCGGGGCGCGGGCTGGCGGGGGGCGGGCAGCGGGGGCAGGAGGGGCCGGCGGGGTGCGGGGACGTCCCGGCCAGTTCCGCCCGCGCCCAGCACCCGCCCGTCTCCCCGGGACACCGCGGACGCGCGGGAGAAAGCAGTTCGTGCACAAGTGCGAGTTAGCTTTCCTCCCCGGGAGCCTGACTATTTAAAGGAATCAAAAACGTTTAAAAAAGTGAAGTCGAAGCCGCTAGTGCCGACTTTAAGACGGAGAGAGCAGAGTGGCCCCAGCCCCGGCGGCCGCGCTGTCCCCGCGCAGGTGTCGCCGCGCGGACAGGACGGGGGTCGTCGACGAGATCCGAAGAGAAACAAGTGACCGGGAAAAGGTCCAACTTTCGGAAAATGTTGAATGAGTGGGCCCAAAGGGTAGGGCGTTTGCCTTGCACGCGGCGGACCTGGGTTGGATCCCTAGAACCCCACATGCGCCCGCCGCCTCCAGGCCGGCAGGGGTAACCCTTGAGCCCCTCTAGGAGTAAGCCTTGAGCACAGCAAGGTGCGTCCCACCTGCCCCACCTTCCAGGAAAAGGTTGCGTAGTTGCGTTTGTCAAAACTCATTTAGACTAAGATTGACCTGTTTATCTCATCGTAGATTCCATCTCAAATTTCAAAACGAAAAAAATAAAACATTGCAGATCCTTGTCTTTTATTCATTCATTTATTGGGTTTTTGGGGGCCACACCCGTCGGTGATCAGGTCTTAATTCCTGGCAGTGCTCAGGGGACCATGAGTGGTGGTGGGGAGAGATACCCGCTGTACTGCTAAACCAGCCCCTCTTACTGTCTTAAAATGTAGACGTTATTCACTTATTAGATACCAAATTTGCTAAATATAACCCCACTTTGTCAGGTATCTCATGGTAGCAATACTTTTTTTTTCAAAAAGGCTTTAAATTCAGGATCCAAGTTCATTACCAATGAATTATCTAGTCTGATGTCATCAATTTGAATTGATATTCCCTTTATTATTTCAGTTTTGTTTGGGTGTCATACTGGGTGACGCTCTGGGTGTACTGTGCTCTGTGCTCAGGATCACTCCAGTGCGCGAGTGCAAGCCAAGTACTGGGATAGTCTTAGTTTTAAAAATAAAAAAATCAATGGAAAGAAAGGGATTTGAAGTGAAGTCCAAGATCAAGCCCAGTTCTGCCTCTGTAATTTTGGGTAAATAATCCCTAATTTTCCCCAGTGCGAAAACTTACATTTTCCTGTGGTAGTTGAATGATTCCTAGAGTAAACATCTTTCTGTGTTAAATCTTGGCACAATCTCCCCAGAAATTCACACTTGTTTGGAGAGTGGACCTGAAACCAGGCACAAATGGCTGGACTGGTCGTTGTTTTTATTTGTTTGGTTTGGGGTCACACCTGGCCATACACAGGCTTACTCATGGCTTTGCACTCAGGAGTCATTCTCGAAGGACTCAGGGACCACGTGGGGCTCTGGGAAAGACGTGTTGGCCACATGCAAAGCAGGCACCCTACTAGCTGTACCTGCCTAACGCTTGGTTCTTTCTGCCCCAGTTACAATTCTTGCCAAACCCTATCACTGTCTTTACTGGACAGTTGTAAGAATAGTTTATTCTTTTCTAAAAGAAAACAACATAGGCGTGGCGTGGAGGAAGCTTTCTGAAGAAGCAAGGTATGGTGCTGTAGTGAACCAAAGTGAGTCAGTTGTCAAGATATCTTGACTTCTTGCTCTGAATCAGAGACCCAACCAGTGATCTTGTGTATATTTTATAAAACTGCTCTGCAATACTGAGAGGATCCTTTACTTGGAGTGAGTTCTTATTTCCCTTGGTAATTTGCTGCGAAAGGAAAGCTCTGACTCCTGATTATCAGGATACAAAGAACACAAATGACCTACTTTTCATGCTGTAATGTAACAAGTGTGTCGACCTGACATTTCTGGGAAGCTTCCCACATTGGGGATATAGTCCCTGTCACGGAATCTGAATCAGAAGAGCAGATCCCAGGCAGGCCGAACTCTGGCAAGTCTGAATCGAAAGTCTCTTTGAAAAAGGATAAAGGACACAGATTGAGGTCTGCGAGGAAACTTAGATATTGGGGGGGGGGGGGGGGAAATCACACCATCAGTTAATATTGAGTTAAGAATTTTCTGTGTGCAGGGGCTGGAGAGATAGCACAGCGGGTAGGGCGTTTGCCTTGCACGCGGCCGACCCGGGTTCAAATCCCAGCATCCCATATGGTCCCCTGAGCACCGCCAGGGGTAATTCCTGAGTGCAGAGCCAGGAGTAACCCCTGTGCATCGCCAGGTGTGACCCAAAAAGCAAAAAAAAAAAAAAAAAAAAAAAAAGAATTTTCTGTGTGCAATCAGACAGGCCAGAGGGAATTCAAGTTTGTACAATATCCTTGAACTTAAAAGAAACCCACATTTTCTATTCTGACATAAGAACATGAGTTACAGAATAGGATAAAAATCAGTCATGTGCAGAGACTAACAATAATCCTTAGGAAATTTGTACTAGAAATTTAGTACTAGGAAATTGAGTACTAGAAACAGAATTTTCTAAAGCAAATGAAACTGCAAAGTGTGATTTTTAATTATCGGAAATGAGACTGAGGAAGGAAGAAGTAATGAAAAGAAGTCTGTGCGAACCAGGAAACGTGCCCCCACACTGGGAGGGGCATTCCACACACCCCACCTACTAACTTCTGAGGTCTTCTGTGCGTCTCCCTCTAGACGGGCCTCCACACAGCCCCTTTCCTGAACTAGTGGCCCCTTCCAAGGTCTCCCACGACAGGACTCGTAGCCCCTTCATCATACACTCATTCTATCTTCACGTGAGGCTGCTCGTATGTCTATTTTCCCCCAACTAGGTCATCTTCATTAAGGCGAGGATTATATCTTAATTTTTTTGTTTTAAAATTTTAATTTTTCTAGCCGCTCAGTGGCCCACAAAATTTCTCACACAAGATTGATTTGTATGAAAAACCAAGTTTTTTTTAATTGAATTAAATGGCAGATAAAACAGGACCAAATGGACCCATATTATACATATACATCAGAGAGTTCATTTATTCTGTAAATATTTCTTGAATGCTCATGGTGTGCCAGGTCCTAATCTAGGGTCTGAGGGTAACATCACATGAAAATGGCAGCTTTATCAAAGAGCTTACAATCCATCAGATCTATCATAAGGAATGGGATTAGCAATGACTATATAAACATAATCATACACATTGGAAAAAATAAATTTAAATAGTTTATTGGTATAGAAAAGCCTGCTTTTGACATTCAGGTTTTTGTATTATACCTATTACAGTCATACAAAATTCATGACATGGGTCATCCTTTAGGGATTCTAATCCTAACTAAACAGCGAGCTTTATTGGCAACTGAGAGATATTTATCATTTTAAGTATGCTCATCTGCAGTCCCTAAGGCCTACACACTCTGTAAACAGGGACTCTGCTAACCAGAAGTGTGAAATTGCTGGGCAAAGGGGAACCGTCTTTGAAGTACACTAGTATTCGGAGCTGGTCAGTTTGATGAACAGGAACAATAGACTGTGCAGACACGTGAACACAGCTGGCAAATCAACACTGGAACTCATATCAGCAATTAGACACAAGCCAAACACAGTTCATAAGCTATCTCCATTCTTTCAAGATAACTACAGTACTAAAAGTTTGCAGTTGTAAGTATTATAACCAACTCCAGATCATAAAATCTAAAAGAGAAAATGAATGAATTGGCTTATACTAAGGTTTATCATTTCCACACATTTTTAAACAGTATTTTAAAAGAACAAATTATGTAAAAAGCATGTTTTAATTTCGTGATAATTTTACCCTATAACACATTAACTACATTTATCCCAGAAAACAATTTTCACTTGTACAATGTAAATCAATTTTGACAGTCTGTGACTAGAAATATCCCATTATCCCAAAGTTACAGATTTATGCTAGGAACAAAGTTGGGGAAAATAAAAATAATACCAGTGAAAAGCACCAAGAGAGGATGTTTTTGCACATAGGGCCTGACTGGTTCCATATATTTAAATATATAACCTTTACTCAAAGAGACCCAAAAAAATAATTTGACAAAAAAAAGGGATGAAAATATGCATGTGTAGAGGTCTGAAAAAAGCCAAAATGCCCACTAAAAATAAAGTTGGTATTGTCTATTTTTTCCAATGTGACATCTGCAGAACATAGTCATGTCATTTCCCCCCTATTCATGCTAGAGGGGAACCATTATCCTGACTGACTTTCACCTGCTCCTGTGTCCCTGTGGACTGTTTACTGAAGTTCACTGTGAGACAAAAAAAGGAGCTTCTGCTGCCCTGGAAAGAGGATCAGAGGAAGCCCAATGGGAACAAACAGGGAGATCTGAACACGAGACTCTAGCGCTCAGAGAGAAGCCATTCCGGTCCTTTCATGACCTCCAGAATCCTATTTCTAAAAGACAACGAATAAATCTGATATACAGAGAAGAGCCGGGAGGGAGCTGTGGTGTGGTGGTCTGTGGGTGAGTGATGCCAGGAAGGGATGTCTGTGTGTGTATGTGTCATGCCGGGAAGAGTGTGTGTGTGTATGCCTGTGTGTGTGTGTGCATGCCTGCCCACCTGGATCAGATGCAACCCTGCTAGCTTCCCGGTGAGTGCCCCCCATGCACTACGCAGCCAGCAGAGGCAATCTGCCTCCCAAAATCAGAGGACCACTACTCAGGTCTCCCAGAGTAAGTGTGTGGCATTTTCCCTTCATAATACACAGCCAGCACAGTTGCAGTCTGAGAATAAACCCAGCCTGTAACAGTGCAATAAAAAAGCAGCTCAATCTCCCACCACACCAGAGAGGGAAGAGATCCAACCAACACCCATCAGGTTGGGGCCAGAGTGACAGCACAGTGGGTAGGGTGCTGGCCTTGCAGGCAGTCAATCTGGGTTTGATCCCCAGCATCCTGTATGGTCCCCTGAGCACCGCCAGGAGTAATTCCTGAGTGTAGAGCCAGGAGTAACCACAAAGCATCACTGGCTGTGATCCAAAAAGACAAAAACAAAACAAACAAAAACAAAAAACAAACCAAAAAACCAACCCCCAAAACCACACAATTCACTTACCAGCTCTAAGACCTCTTGGATAAGGAACTGAAGAGAGGAAAGGTTGAGGGTGTTTAACAAACTGCAAGAACAATGGTGTCGACAGCCAGTAAAACACAAAATAACAGCAAAAATGAGAAAACTACAAGCAGAAATGACAGACTTCAAGACTTTGGTAGTTGAAAAAGACACTGGAAGGCCCCAGCAGCAGAGTTAACAGCAGCTGACAAAATCAGTGAGCTCCAAGATGAGATGCAGAAAACCGCAAGACAACAGCTGAAGATGGGAAAAAAGCTGCAAAACAAATGAACAGCAGAGGAGAGAACTTTGGGATGAATGCAAGATGAACAGCATAAGAAACACCAGGATCCCAGAGGGTGAGGTGACTCTGTTGAAGAAGTAAAAGTCAAATCATGGTGCAGAAGTTCCCAGAGCTGAAGAGCACGTGCACCCAGATTCAAGAGGCCAGCAGGGAACCAGCTACGAGAGACTCTTCATTACACATCTTACCACTGAGAGTGCACTCTGTTTGCTAATCTATTGCCACACTACTATAAATGAATGCTAAAGAACGTGGAGGTTTTCTGTAATGATCTCAAGCCATTAAATCTAGGTATAGTAGTTCAAGCAATCTTAGTTGCAACTAGGTAAAAATGGAAAAAGAAAGTTTATAGTTTGTCTTTGTAATTTTTTAAAACTCAGTCACAAGAGACTCTGTGTGTATGTGCGTGTGTGAGTGCGCACGCACACGTGTGCAACACACGTTTGCCAGAGCAAACTTAGGAGCAAGTGAACAGAACCTGGAGAGAATTGTGACACAGGCACATTTACACAATGGCCTGAAAGACCTGATCAGTCAGAAGTGGAACTTGCCCTAAATAAACCTGAGGCTGAACACTGGGGGCCGAGGGGTGTGTTACACAACACAGAATCAGTGACAGGTCTGAAGAGAAAGACTAAAGCTTCAGCCACAGCATCCCCATGGCCCAGGAGGAGCTGCTGATAGCCGCTTCTCCCTACGCCGACAGAGATCAGGGCTGCTCTTGCTGCCTGCGGAGGGGCTGTCTGGCTCTGTGGCAGGGGGTTCCTGTCACTTCCCCAGGGGATGCCTGTGGTGTAGCCCTCGGCGCCTAGCTCCGGGGAGTGCCAGAGGGGTCCGCACAGGAGTCTAGGCATACCCTCTTGCTGGGGCCAACGGTCCTTTCAACACAGATTCTGGCTCTTGGATGCTTGGCCCCAAACCATCACTAACTTCTTCTAACCCATCCTCAGAAAAGGAATCTCCTTCTCTGTGAGGTACCCAAGTTTGAGGTAATGGCAACATACTGCACACAGTGTAACGGTAATAGATGAAATCTGGCTACCTATCCACCTTCAAGCAAGTGATCTAAATTCATACCAGCCAGGTTTTGTTACCTCAGCACAACTTTTCAGTAAGACAGTTTCTCCACACAGCTTCTTAATATGTGGGGCAAAGGGAAAAGTATTGTTGAAATACGACAGAAAGAATTACATTTAAAAAAAAAGTACAATTTTTTGGATACACCTAAAGAGGAAGAAAAGGACTTCCACTTTCTACTTTTCCATCCATGGCTTCGAGATAAAAAGAGCACCAAGAATCTTATTAAGTCAGTAGGAGATTCTCCTGACCCTCCACCCACACAACAATCCTTGGGAATTCCAACCTCCCAGTCTGCATTCCCACTTCTGGGCATGTCTGTACAGCTCTTTAGTTCATCCTCCAAATCTAAAGCATTTTTAAAAAACAAAATGGCATAACTGCATTCTTTAAAGACCAGCCACAGATCATCATGACAAAGACATGAGACTATATATACATATATATGTGATATATATGTATGAGACAAAAATTTTTCCTTTTTTTAAAGACACTTTCTTTCCGGTGCTTTATTTGGTCTGTTGTAGACGTGCCGATGACTAACTGCGCAGGCCTGCGGGAGGCACCTCCAAGGCACACAGCCTCCGTGTTCTCTTCCAGTGCTCTTACGCTACTACTCCAGGCACTGCCTGCTTTATTGAAAACCCTCTGAAGCGGAAACATTACATGCAAAAGACATTTTTATAATTCAATGAATTTCAGTCACACCAAAATCAGGATTGAACCTGTCAAACATGCATTGTTTTTCTCCCCACCCCCCTTCTCTACAAAATGGTCAGATTTCAGGGTCAACTTAAAATCCTTATTTCAAGCTGACCTCTTGAAGATCTTATTCAACTCTAGTGTGATTTAAAATTCACATAGGCATCAATTTTTCTGTAATTTCCTATGTTTATCCCTAGTTAGCTTTCGATTTAAGGGAGAAATGAAAAGTTTTATAGTGCAATGTTCCATTAAATTCTTAGTTCATCAGGGTTTACTCTTAGCTCAATGTCACGTAACTTCTACATGATACAAGTAGATGGGCAAGAAATATTTCAAATACAAAACCCTTAACTCTGTGTCATAAATAAATTTGGATAAAACCGCAAGCCTTCCACGGAATCATCTCGGCAAAGATGCCCCATCTTCTCTGCAAGAAGTAACCTGGGAATTGAGAAGGAAAGCCACAATCATATGTCCATCCAGAAACATAAATACAAATGAGACAGAAGAGCAAGGGCCATTATTTACCTTTCTTTAGCAAGGAGGACAGACATTCCTACAAGCTTAGCAAACTCTTCTGAGGTCAGTGATCCTTTCTCTGAAACCTAGCGAACAGATAGCAGAAGAAAATATAATTTAGGACACCTACATACAAATCTAGAGAGAACCCAGATAGTGAAGAGATATCTGAATATCTGTCAAACACTCGGAGCCTGAAAAATCACAGACTAGAGAACACAGTCATGAATATTCAGGATCTCCAGCTATGGCAGGAGGTACAAATATTATTTTTATTTTCTTTTATGCCGAGGACAAGGGCCAGAGAGACCCAGAGAGACACAGAACATTTCAAACATATGGGCCACAAGGAACCATAGTATTACTTAAAAATGTCTCCTACTACAACACAAAGAATTTTTACTACAGAACTAAATCTTCTTTACTAACATGTAATTTTACAAAGGCTGATGACCTCAGAAGAAATACACAACTGGACAAAACATTAATTTGGTTTGTTTGTTTTAGGCCACATCTGGCAGTGC
Source organism: Sorex araneus (assembly GCF_027595985.1). NCBI lineage: Eukaryota > Metazoa > Chordata > Mammalia > Eulipotyphla > Soricidae > Sorex > Sorex araneus. The sequence continues at coordinate 221,642,433 of NC_073302.1, forward strand.
ACAGGAATCACTCCTGACAGGGCTCGGGTGACCATAAGAGGTGCCAGTTCAGCTGTGTGTAAGGTAAATGCCTGACCCACTTAACCCACTGTACCCCAGTCCCAAAATATTAATTTGTTAGATGGAATTTACATGCCCCAAGCAGAAACTCTATGTGTGTTGTATGTGCATGCATTGTTTAACATATGTGGGAGAAGCTGGGCACTCGGACCCGAACTCTTCCCAGCATCCAGCAGGCCGTGCATCCTGCCCCAGCTGCTGCCCCTCCAGCGTGGCACAACCCCACAACCTTCCTCTCCCAGGTGTGTGGACCCCTATCGTTGCTCCCTCATCTACTCATCCAAAACACCTTCTAAACCCTTAACCATAAAACCGCACAAACGCTAAGACGTCCATGCGAAGAACTTATTTTCTCTGCACCCCACATTTGAGGCACTAGTTATCCCAGGTCTCACACATACCTATCAACAAGCCACGGCCACTCACAAAGATAGCCTGATCGTAGGGGCCATAACATACAACAACATTAGATAAAACTCCAAAACACAAAGCTCACCATGGTAAAACAACGCAGAACCTCAACAAGCTTAAAGATTGAAGTTGCTAGCCCAGCGGAATCAAATAGCAGCAATGACCTCTATAACCTCAGATAAAGAATTTTTTGTTTTTTTGCTTTTTGGGTCACACCTGGCAATGCACAGGGGTTACTCCTGGCTCTGCACTCAGGAATTACCCCTGGCCATGCTCAGGGGACCATATGGGATGCTGGGATTTGAACCCGGGTCAGCCGCGTGCAAGGCAAACGCCCTACCCACTGTGCTATCTCTCCAGCCCCTCAGATAAAGAATTTTAAGTAGAACTTTTAAGGATGTATAAGAAGCTCAAAGAAGCAACGGAACGCACTGCTGATAAAATACAAGAGGATATGAAAGCAAAGGTGAAGAAAATGCAAACAAAAATGCAAGCAGAAATGACAGACCTAAAAAACTCGGTAGGTGAAATGGAAAACTCAGTGGATGGCCTCAGCAACAGAGTAACAGCTGCTGAGATAGAATCAGTGAACACCAAGATGAGGAGCAGAGACTCTCCAGACAACAGCAGAAAATGAACAAGAACCTCAAAATAAATCAATGATGTCAAGAGAAAATCGGGATGAAGCCAAGAGGAATAACATAAGAATCATTGGAGTCCCAGAGGGACAGAAAGAAAACCCTGATGAAGAAGAAACTGTCAAAGACATCATTATTAAGACATTCAGAGCTAAAGACCACTTGTGATAAGATCCAGGAGGCCAGAAGGGTTCCAGCTAAAAGAAATCCAAATAAAAATACTCCAAGACACATCCTGATCAGAATGACGAAAACCATAGACAGAGATAAAATTCTGAAAACAGCAAAATCAAAGAAATTTCTTATAAGGGAGCATCCTTAAGATTAACAGCAGACCTATCCGATGAAACCCTAAGAGCCTGAAGACAGTGGTGGGATATAGTGAACAAACTCAACAAAATAAACATCTCACCTAGAATACTTTACCCAGATAGACTCTCATTCATAGCAGAAGGAACAACACACAGCCTCACAGACAAACAACAGCTCAGGAACTTCATAGCCTCAAAACCATGGCTACAAGGACAACTAAACAAGCTACTTTAAGACAAGTCCCTGAAATACATCAAACTTTGGCAAAAATATGGGACAAAACCCTATAACAATAATCTCTCTCAATGTCAATGGGCTAAATGCACCAATTAAGAGACAGAGTGGCAGGATGGACCGGAAAACTGAACCAAACATTCTGCTGACTGCAAGAAACACATCTGAACAGGCAGAGCAAACACAGACTCAAAATGAAAGGATGGAAAACAATCCTACAAGCAAACAGCTCCCTCAAAAAAGCAGAAGTGGTCATACTAGTATCAGACCACATAGCCTTCAGACTGAAGAAGGGTTCAAGAGACAATGAAAGTCATTTCTTAATGATCAAAGGATTGGCACACCAGGAAGAACTCACACTCCTAAATGTATATGCACCTAATGAGGAACCAGGAAAATACTTAAAATGATTCCTCATAAACTTGAAGAAACACACTGATAACAACACAATAGTTGGAGATTTCAACACTGCTTTATCACGTCTTGATAGATCAACAACACTCAAGTTCAGCAAGGATATACTATATCTGAAGGAAGAAATGGAAGACAGGTCTAGTAGACATATATAGGACATTTCACCCCCCAAAAGCTGAACACATTTTCTTCTCAAGTGTACATGGGACATTCTCCAAGATAGACCACATACTGGGCCACAAAAGATACTTCCATAAAGTTAAGAGGATAGAAATTGTATCAACGATCTTTTCAGATCATGATGAACTGAAAATCGAAGTAAATCATACCCAGAAACAGAAATTCAAACCAAACACCTGGAAATTAAACAATTCACTACAGAATAACGAGTGGCTTAGAAGGGAAGTCAAAGTGGAAATCAAAAGATTCTTGGAAACAAATGAGAATGAAGACACGAGCTACCAGAACTTAGGGGGACACTGCAAAAGCAGTGTTATGAGAAAAGTTCATAGCTCTATAAGCATTCCTCAGGAAGGAAGAGAGAGCCCACATAAATAATCTAAACTCACAGCTTAAGATCTTGGAGAATGACCAACAAAAGGAGGCCAAACCAAACAGAGGAAAGAAATAATAGAGCAGAAATTAATGACACGGAAACCCAAAACTCAATCTGAAAGATCAGTGAAACCAAGAGCTGGTTCTTTGAGAAAATAAACAAGATCGATAAACCACTAGCAAGACTCACAAGGAATGAGAAGCAGAGACCCCTAGTAAACAGAATCAGAAACGAAAAGGGAGACATCACAACAGAACCCACAGAAATTCAAAGGATAATCAGAGAGTACTTTGAAAAGCTTTATGCTATGCAACTAGACAACGTTGAAGACATGGATAAACTCCTGGACTCCTATCATCTCCCAAAGCTGACCCAAGAAGACTTGGAATACCTGAACAGACCTATAACTACCAAGGAAATTGAAATAGTAGTCAAAAGTCCCCTGAAAAGCAAAAGCCCTTGCCCAGATGGATTCACTAGTGAATTCTCCCAAACCTTCAGAGAAGACCTACTCCCAATCTTGTTCAAGCTTTCCCAAGAAACTGAAAAAACAGTAAGACTTCCAAACAGTTTCTATGAGGCAAATATCACCCTCATACCAAAAGCAGACAGACACCACCAAACAAGAGAATTACAGACCAATATCCTGATGAGTACAGGTGCAAAGTCCCTCTACAAAACACTAGCAAACAGAATCCAATAACTCATCAAAAAGGTCATACACCATGACCAAGTAGGATTCATCCCAGGTATGCAAGGATGGTTTAACATTCACAAATCAATCAACATAATATACCATATCAATAAAAGGAAAGATAAAAACCATATCATCATATCAATAGATGCAGAGAAGGTACTTGACAAGATCCAGCACCCATTTTTGATAAAAACTCTCAGCAAAATGGGAGTCAAAGGAACTTTCCTCAATAGAGTCAAAGTCATCTACCACAAGCCCACAGCAAGCATCATTCTCAATAGGGAACAGCTGAGAGCCTTCCCTCTAAGATATGGTACAAGACAAGGCTGCCACTCTCACCACTTCTATTCAATATAGTACTGGAAGTACTTGCCATAGCACTTAGGCAAGAAAAGGATATCAAAGGCATCCAGAGAGGAAAGGAAGAAGTCAAGCTATCACTATTCTATTCGCAGATTACATGATACTATACTTAGAGAAACCTAAAAGCTCTACAGAAAAGCTCCTAGAAATAATAGGTTTGTATAGCAGAGTGACAGATTACAAAATCAGTATCAAAAAGTCCATGGCCTTACTATACACAAATAATGAAAAAGAAGAAAGAGACATTAAAAAAAAATCCTGTTCACAATAGTGCCCCAGAAAATTAAGTACTTTGGAATCAGTTTAAAGAGGTAAAGGACCTGTACAAAGAAAACTACGAAACACTACTTCAAGAAATAAAAGGGGACACTAGGAAATGGAGGCACATCCCCTGCTCATGGATTGGGAGGATTAACATTATCAAAATGGCAACACTTCCCAAAGCATTGTACAGATTCAATGCAGTCCCTATAAGGATACCTATGATATTTTTCAAAGAAATAGACAAAACACTCCTGAAATTCATATGGAGTAATAAACCCCCACAAAAAGCCAAAGCTATCCTTGAGAAAAAGAAGAAGGGTGCCATCACCTTCCCCAATCTCAAACTGTACTACAAAGTGGTAGTTATTGAAACAGCATGATACTGGAACAAAGGCAGACCTGCAGACCAATGGAACAGAGTTGAATATTCTGACACAGCCTCTCAAGCATACAATCACTTAATCTTTGTCAAAGGAGCAAGAAAAGTGAAGTGGAGCAAGGAAAGCCTCTTCAACAAGTGGTGCTGGGAAAAGTGGACAGCTACATGCAAAAGAATGAACTCAGACCTCTGTCTAATGCCAGACACAAAAGTTAGATCAAAATGGGTTAAAGACCTCAATATCAGACCTGAATCCATAAGGTACATGGAGGAAAATGTAGGCAGAATCCTCCATGACCTTGAAGCTAAAGGCATCTTTAAGAATGAAACAGCACTGACCAAGCAAGTGGAAACAAATATAAACAAATGGGACTACATTAAACTAAGAAGCTTCTGCACCTCAAAAGAAACAGTGACTAAAATACAGAAAGAATCCAGGGAATGGGAAAAATATTTACCCAATCAATACCCATCAGATAGGGGCTACTATCCAGGATATACAGGACACTGGTAGAACTTTACAAGGTAAAAATCTCTAACCCCATCAAAAAATGGGGCGAAGAAATGAACAGAAACTTCCACAGAAAAGAAATTCAAATGGCCAAAAGGCACACGAAAAAATGCTCCACTTCGCTAATCATCAGGGAGATGCAAAATAAAACCACAATGAGGTATCATCTTATATCACAGAGACTGGCACACACTAATAAGAACAAGAAAACCAGTGCTGGCGCGAATGTGGGGAAAAAGGGACTCTCATTCATTGTTGGTGGGAATGCCAACTGGTACAGCCTTTTTAGAAAACAATATGGACATTCCTCCAAAAACTAGAAATTGAGCTTCCATATGACCCAGCAATACCACTCCCGGGAATATGTCCCAGAAGTGCAAAAAAAAAAAAAAAAAGTAGAAATGATATTTGCGCTTGTATGTTTGCAGCACCGTTTACAATAGCCAGAATCTGGAAAAAACCCAAGCGCCCGAGAACAGATGACTGGTTGAAGAAACTCTGGTACATCTACACAATGGAATACTATGCAGCTGTTAGAAGAGATGAAATCATGAAATTTGCATATAAGTGGATGGTGATGGAGAGTTTCATGTTAAGTGAAATTAGAAAGAGAGGGTCAGACATAAAATGACTACGCTCATTTGTGGAATATAAAGTAGCATAATATGAGACTAACACCTATGGACAGTAGAGATAATGGCCAGGAGAATCACCCAATGGTTTGGAAGCCGGTCCCAGGTGCTGGGGGAAAAGGCAGTTAGGTCGAAAAGGGAACCACTAAGTAAATGGTGATTGGAGGAATCGCCCAGGTTGGGAGATGTGTGCTGAAAGTAGACCAAGGACCAAACACGATGACCTCTTAGTATCTGTATTGCAAATCATAATGCCCAAAATTAGAGAGTAAGAAGGACTGTAACTGCCACAGAGGCAGGGAGTGGGACGGGGTGGGGGTGGCCGTGGGACATTGGGAACAATGGTGGGGGAAAATGGGCACTGGTGGAAGGATGGGTGCTCAAGCACTGTTCGAATGAAACACAATCATGCAAGTTTGTAACTGTATCTCAGTGATCCAATAAAACTTGTTTAAAATAAATTAATTAAATTAATAAATAAAATATGTGGGAGATATCTCTGATATTAGAGGTTTTATATAATTTAAAGTAATTAATTCAATTTATGTGAGTTATTCAAATTATACAGGCTTCATCACTGAAGGCAATAATACTTCAAGTATCCTAGTAAGTAACATCAGCAGTTTGGTCAATAAAATCCGTCTACAATAGTGGTTTTCAACCACTGCTTCAAACTACAGCTGCTTTGCATACTTTTGCTTGTTTACTTGGAGCCACACCCAGTGATGCTCAGAGGCTACTCCTGGTTCTCCACTCAGGAATTGCTCCTGATGGTGCTTGGGGGATCCTATGGAATACCAGGACCGAACCTGAGTCAGCCTCATACAAACCAAATGTCCTGTACACTGTACTATTGTTTTGGCCCTTCTTTACATAGATACTTTCGAAGCAAACTATTGGACAAAACAACTGGTAAGGTTTATAATGCTGCCTAAGAGTTTCTGAAAGAAGTTCAATGATGGGTAACCTTCTGATCAACAATATTGAAAATCTGTCCTTGACATTAGTAGTCACACACAAATATCAGGCACTTCCCTAATTCTATTTCCTCTGATAAATGTTACTGTGAGTGGTGTCACTACCTTGAAAAATGCTTCTAAAGTATATCCATCATTGAGAGAGAAAACAGAAGGGAATGCCTTGCCACAGTGGCAGGGTGGGGTGGGGGGGAGATGGGATTGGGGAGGGTGGGAGGGACACTGGGTTTACGGGTGGTGGAGAATGGGCACTGGTGAAGGGATGGGTTCCAAACTTTGTATGAGGGAAGTATAAGCACAAAAGTGTATAAATCTGTAACTGTACCCTCACGGTGATTCTCTAATTAAAAATAAATAAATTAAAAAAAAAATAAAGTATATCCATCATTTTTTGCTAAGAGCATATTGTCTGAACATTACTTCTTCGCCAAGTGAAATTCAAAAGGAAACCTGTTTCTCAAGTTGCTAAGCATTCGGGTCCTCACAGAAAACCCTCCCAGTGGGAGGAAAGCAGGTTCACATACCGTCTCTAGGGCTGAGGCCACCATTTCCTCTTCCTTGTGGGACTGGAGCTCAATCACCATGACGCCACTATCGAAAACCCGGAGCCTAAAACCAGACGGGAGACACAGCCCTGAACCCCCAGGGCCTCCAGCTGCGGCAGAGGGGCAGGTATTACTTTCACTTTCTTTTAGGTCCAAGGACAGGGGCAAGAGAGAGACAGAACAGTTCAAACAGAAGGACCACAAGGAACCACAGCATTACTTGAAAATTCATTTGCTCTCCAGGTGTCCACATGGACAGGCCAGCACTGGGCCTGTCGGGCAGAGCCTCTGCCCTGCCCAAACAAACTGACTGGGCAGGGTTGCCGTACTGTAAGTTTATTTTTGTACTTTGTACCGGGCTGTGCCTCGGCCTGCATAGGCCAGTCCCAAGGGCAAAGATCCAGCAAGCAGGACCCCACTGGTCACTGACCTGAGCCTGGCCAGTCCTGGACACCCACCTATATTCCCCTCCTTGCCCACTGAGAAGTTTGCACTAAGTGTCATTTGTTTCCAAGTTTGTGACTTGCAAAAAAAAAAAATTTTTTTTTGAAGACAGTTCATAAATGAACTCTAACCCAACATGCTAAGTAAAACATGCCTAGAGTTTGTTTTAAACTTTGCACTTTCAACCCGAGGTCAGGGAACTTGCCATTCATGGCTGAACATTCGCAGGTGCTGAGTCTCACAAAACGTTTACAGGGTGAGAGGCTGGTTATTCTGCCCTCGTGAGGGGAGCCCACCCTCCCGTCTCCTGCCCCAGCTGGAAGAGAGCCAGCCACTGGCTCTGGGGTAGGGAAGCCCGGCCCACCGAGGGTTGGGACCCGCGTAGTTCTGTTCCTGACGAAGGGCGGTGCTGTGCCCGACACGCAGCTGGGGCCTGGCAGGGCTCTCCCAGCGGCTCTTTCCCGACATGCTGACAGCTGGCAAACTCCCTGCAGAGGTTCTTTTACCTGAGAGGCAGTTTCAGCGCTTCCAGCATCTTGCATGCGTTCACCAAGTCTTCAGGTGAGAGCAGCTAATGGGAGAAAAGGGGTTCAGTGTACTCTGCAGATTAAGAGTGATGCAGTATCATAAGGGTCACTACAATGGATGACAACATTTACAGGTCATCAGTCATCAAGGATTTGAAGTGGCTTCATCAGTAAGGCAAAAAGGATTAACAGAAAAGCAAAAGCTTTATTCACCAAGCCAGCCCATCCCAAAGGGACATAATGCGTCATAGGTGTAATCTTTATATTTTCTAGTAGCCAGATTTTTTTTAAGAGTGAAGTTAACTTTAACATAAATTTTATATGACGTGATAAATAAAATATACATAATCAACACAAAAAAGAATATCCTGCCCCCACCCCCCACCTCTTGGCCACACCCAGAGGTGCTCAGAGCTTCCTTCTGCCTCTGTGCTGTGGGGTCCCTCCTGGGGTGCTCCTTGGACCATACGGGATGCCAGGGGCTGAGCCCCACTCAGGGGGGCCAGTGCCCGGCCTCCCGTACTAGCCCTGCGGTCCCATACAGAAGAATTCTTACTGATACAGATAACGTTTCTTTACTTGGTACAAAGTCTTCTTGTCTGGTGTGTCATTTTTGCTAGCAGGGCCTGAGTCTGGAGCAATGACACATCAGAGGCACGGGTGTACAGGGCTGGCTGGTGGCGACCCTCGGGGCGTGACCAAAAAAGAGCCTTCCCGGTGCGGAGTGATCCGCTGGGCTGTGACTAATACTGCAGAGCTCCAAGGAAGGCGGGTGGGGTGCTCCGCCCTGTCAAATCCCCCTCCCTGCAGAGCACATCTTCGTCCTCGCACTTACTCTGCAAGCCCCAGTTTCCTCAGCCCCAGGTCTCCTAGCCCTGGGGTGGATCCCCGAGAGGGTAAGGACGGTGGTCTGGCCGAGAGCTAGCGAGGGCTCCTGCTGGGATCCGAGCACACAGAGCAGCACTTCACCCCCGGCCTGCGGGGGACCTGTGAGCCACCTGCGCAGAGGAGACTGCTGACACCTGAGAACCGCATCTGACAGCTAAGGGCACAGACCCAGGCACCTGCAGGCTCAGGGGGCAGAGGCCCGTGACAGCGGGGTGCAGGGGGCCGGGGAGGGCCAGAGGAGCAGGGCAGCGCCTCTCTGGAGCCCGTGTGAGCAAGAGGAGGCCAGCCCGGTCACACGCGGCACCACCTCACCAGCGCCATGCACAGGAAGGTCCCATCAGCCCCCAGCGCCATCAGCTCCTAAGTGGAACCACTGCTTGTTGGTTGCTGTTTGTTGGTAGACGAGGGGCTGATGGGGCCCCTGGCATTGCTGGGGAGGCCTCTGACACAGACAAAAAGGGTTCACTAAGTCCACGGCCACATTTTAAAGTTTTGATTTTATTAAAATTTTTCCCTTTTTTTAAAAGAAAAGGATTAGTGGGGCTAGTAATAGCACGGGGGGCTGCAGTGATAGAACAGCCATTTGCCCTGCACATGGCTGATCCGGGTTCAATGCCTATCATCTCGTATCACCCCCAGCACACTGCCAGACGTTATTCCTGAGAGCAGAGCTAGGAGCAATTCTAAGCACCACCCAATGTGACTCAAAAAAGCAAAAAAGAAAAAAAAAAAGCATCAGTGCTAGAGAGGTCGCCACCAGAACAACGCCAGGTCAGAGTCCGAGCCGTCCTCTGCTCTCCACAGCCCTCCCAGACCCGACCCCTTTCCCCGAGGAGTCTCGGCTATAGACAGGAAAACTGAACTAGACCTTGTTTGTCTGGGGCCTGAGTGTACTCAGAGCTTATTCCTGGCTCTGCACTTAGGAATCACTCCAGGCGCTACTCAGGGGACCATATGGGGTGCTGGGGACCAAACCCAGGTTGAGAGCGTGCAGATAAGCACCCGACCCACTGTACTCTCTCTCTGGCCCCCAAAACTTCACTGTATTAAGCCATTACAGTTGTTTAAACTATTACTGAGCTACTAAGTCTTACCTCCATTCCTCGGGCACGGTTGACTAAGCAGTACACCTCTGTGAGTGACATTATGCCCCCTCGCTCCTGTTAAAATAGAAAACAAAACAAAGACTGTTACCATTAGCACCAGCTGACAATGAAAAGAAATCAGGGGCAGAGTGAAATAAGAACTCAGAAAATCCCTACATATCCTCTTGAAAAATGGGATTCTGATACATATGAGAGAACCTATAAAGTCCAGATTAGAACTGATTATTTCCGCCTTAACAATCACTTGAATGAAAACAGGGGTTTAATACAGTATTTCAAAACGTGTATCTCAATGTTCAGGTTTCCCACATTAAAAAAAATATATTACAGCATCAAATAAGGGCATCACCCTTTACATTCTGAAATGAAGCCACAATCTAGATGCTGACAGACAACTACTGCTAACATCACACACATGCGCGCGCGCACACACACACACACACACACACACACACACACACACAGCCGAGCAGAGCTCTGGAAGGAGGCACGTTACCATTCCAGCTCATAAAACACGAACCCTGGTAACACTGAACTTTAAGTGGGAGAAGGAAAAGAGTTAGAAGGGGAAACCAACGGAATTAAAAAAAAATTAAAACTTCATAGACAAATTCATTGTAACGTCTGTTGACTTGAAGAAGCCAACTGTAAGAGAACAAGGTGAGGGCAAGAGAGAAGGGTGACAACTCACAGGGCTGGAGCACATCCCCTGCATGCCAGAGCCCAGAGCTCAGTCCCTGACACCACAGACTCTGAGCATCAACCCTCCTACCCTCCTCCCCAACCCCAGCTGAGAGCACCTCCAACCCAATTCCTTTGAGTGTGACCTCCCCAAAAGGGAGAGAAAACGCGAACGTCATTTCATATTTTAAAACTGATTTTAAATGTTTTAGAGTGAAATGGGAATATAAATATATTTAAAGGTATCATTATCAAAGTTACTTACTAAAATATTAACATGTAAAGTGATTTCTGAAATTTGTTTTAAAATAATTTTTAGTGGGGCTGGTTTTCAGATGAAACTGACAGAAAAAAGGAAACTGGGGGCTGGAGCAACAGCACAGTGGGTAGGGCGTTTGTTTGCCTTGCACGCGGCCAACGCAGGTTTGATTCCCAGCATCCCATATGGTCCCCTGAACACCACCAGGAGTAATTCCTGAGTGCAGAGCCAGGAGTAACTCCAGGTGTGACCCAAAAAGCAAAAAAAAAAAAAAAAAGGAAACTGAATAACAGATAATTAGGTACCTTTGATATGCTTTGTCACGTGTCAATTATTCCTTCACAAAAGTGCTTCAATAATGTTTGATTAGCCAAATGTTAAGAAATACAATAAATCTATAGTATAAAACTATGTGGTAATTAACACTCATATCAAAACTAACTCTATGACAATGCATTTAAACACAGAGACCACAAACTCCAACAACAGGAGTTTATTTATTTTTATTTTTATTTTTTTTTATTGTTCAAAAAAACATAGCTATTTATTGAAAATTTTCATGAGACTGGTCATTTTAAATGTAATAGACCTTTGACTATTTGTTATATGATTTTTGTATACCTCCTTTTGAGTCAGTTTTGCGAATTTTTAATTTTGCAATGAACCACTTCTTAGCATGTTCAATCACATGTATTTTTTCTTATGAACTAAGTCTTGTAAACAAAAATAAAGTCAGAAATGAGAGAGGTTATAACATAGTAAGAAATACAAATAGTAATGAGCATTTTAAACAATTAAGAAGCAATTAATTAAATAATGCAGCAGAAATGGACTCGTTATTAAAACACAAAATTCTAAGACGGAATTTGGTGAATTAGAAAACCTAAACTGGCTCATTCTGAGTAAGGAAATCGAAACAATAGTTAAAAACCTTCCCCCACATAAAGTGTAGGGTCAACTGTCTTCATTAGAAAATTTTTTTTTCCTTTTTTTTTTTTTTATTTTTTAAATTTATTTATTTTTAATTAGAGAATCACCGTGAGGGTACAGTTACAGATTTATACACTTTTGTGCTTATACTTCCCTCATACAAAGTTTGGAACCCATCCCTTCACCAGTGCCCATTCTCCACCACCCGTAAACCCAGTGTCCCTCCCACCCTCCCCAATCCCATCTCCCCCCCACCCCACCCTGCCACTGTGGCAAGGCATTCCCTTCTGTTTTCTCTCTCTAATTAGCTGTTGTGGTTTGCAATAAAGGTGTTGAGTGGCCGCTGTGCTCAGTCTCTAGCCCGCAACTCCCTTCCCCCACATGGCCTTCGACTACAATGTAGTTGGTGATCGCTTCTCTGAGTTGACCTTTCCCCGGAACGTGAGGCCAGCCTCGAAGCCATGGAGTCAACCTCCTGGTACTTATTTCTACAGTTCTTGGGTGTTAGTCTCCCACTCTGTTATTCTATATACCATAGATGAGTGCAATCTTTCTATGTCTGTCTCTCTCTTTCTGACTCATTTCACTCAGCATGAAACTTTTCATGCCCATCCACTTGACTACAAAATTCTTGACCTCCTTTTTTCTAACAGCTGCATAGTATTCCATTGTATAGATGTACCAAAGTTTCCTCAACCAGTCATCCGTTCTGGGGCATTCGGGTTTTTTCCAGATTCTGGCTATTGTAAACAGTGCTGCGATGAACATACATGTGCAGATGTTGTTTCGATTGTACTTTTTTGCCTCTCTGGGATATATTCCCAGCAGTGGTATTGCTGGGTCAAATGGGAATTCAATATCTAATTTTTTGAGAGTCGTCCAAATTGTTTTCCAGAAGGGCTGAACCAGTCGGCATTCCCACCAGCAGTGAAGAAGGGTCCCTTTCTCCCCACACCCTCTCCAACAGCGGAACAACAGGAGTTTAAATAGGACCAGCTCAGGCTTCACTTCTCACCTCCAAAGGCGCCTGCAAGATGCCAACGAGCTGCCGGGCCAGCTGCATGTGGTACTGAGTGCCCGAGCCGTAGGTCTCCCTGGTCACTGGGTTCGCTATCCCCATGCTCAGCAAATAGGATTTAAACCTGATAGTCTGTAGTGAAAGGAGAAGAGACACGAGAAGGAACTCTGCAGACTCAGTCATTCCAAGCCAGTATTTCAAGTCCTTCATTCATAAATTCAATTCTACTCCATTATTTCTCTGTCTGCCCACTTCCTCCTCCCGCATCTCTGTGACCCGGCAGCGGCTCTCAAAGCACCCTGCGGGCAAAGCCTAATTCCTACTCTGCCTTCTCCTATCTAGATGATCTCATGCTCCACTTACCCCACTGCTTTGGTATGAGAAGAGATTTAGATAACTATTATCCCATGTCTAATGTCAACACATGACAGGAAACTCAGAAGGGAAGATGACTGTGACCAGGATGTTGATGAGTCTAGTTAGACACATATCAAACTTAGGAGTCTGAGCAAAACAGCCACTCCATATACATTTTAATCCGTTTCTACACTCTGAGAAACGGTGCTGAAGTATTCTTTAGTCCTGCTGGAAAGAACGGTGTTTACAGTAGACTTTCTGTTTTAACCATTTTTATGTATCTTTAAGTTCTAAAAGAAATGAAATCACCATATCAAGAAAGGACAATGATAAACTACCAAAACATCATCACGTTATCTGGGAATCACGCTATCTATCTGTAAATACTTTAAAAAAACAACCAATTGGGGCTGGGGATATGGCTGAGTGCTGCAAAATCAACTAATTAATTTAAAAATAAAAAGCAACCTATTTACCTCATCTTCTGTGATGTCACCTTGTTTGTCTTTAATCTTATTAGCAATTGATTTTGATAACTCCACCATTTCCTTAGCCTGTCAAGAAGACAATAAAATATAAAACAGAATGTCCCCAAAGTAGCTGCTAACAAAATACAGTTTGAAATCTATCACAATTGGTTTGAATTTCATAAGTATGATTTGTACCTTAACCATTAACTTGCTGAGGTCTTCAAAGGCCTGAAACAGAAAATGAGTTTTTGGTGAAGTTGATAGAATCGAAAATTTTAAAGCAACAAAGTACTTAGTTTCTTTCTTATGACATAGATTTAAAAAATTTTCTTATAAATGTCAACATAGCTACAGAAAATTCAAGTAATAACTTTATCTACTGTAAAAAGTTTTAGGAGCCCGGATTTTTTTCCCCCCAAACAAACTGTCCTTGTAAAACTGTTTTATTTTTTTCAGCAAATTATACCGATAAAGCAAAAGGTAAAGCAAGAAAGAGTTAAGATTATTTACAGTTACTAATTCACACAATAAAATTTACCATTGCAGCTATCTAAAAACCTTTTACCACGTCAAATATTCCTTCACAAAAGTGCTTCAATAATGCTTAGACTATCCAGATGCTAAGACAATACAATAAATTTGTTATAAAACTATATGATAATTAACATTTGTATCAAAACTAGCTATATGACAAAGGTTTGCCTGAAATCTTTTCCTGTCAAGACTTAAATGCATGCGAAGCTTTCCCAGTTCAACACGGTGAAGGCCACAGTTTTAGGATATGCTTCTTTAGAGACAAAACGTGGCTTCAATGTCAGGTGTGATTCTCACTGAATATGTTAAGCCTCAGCCTCTGACACTAGACCAGTACATTGGTATCTTTGGCAACAGTGGGTGCCACAGAGGAAAACTCTCAAACGCCACTAAACTGCGTCTAAATAAAACCCATCAGAAGTTTCATAAGCAACAGTGAAGATCTACTTGTAGAGTCTCAAACATAGACATTTATTAATAAGCCACTTCAAAGTTACTAGAAAGATACTTTTTCAAGTGCAGATGAACTGATGGCAAACTGATGTGCAAAGATGCTATTTTAAAAAGCATCAATAAAGTGTGTCATTAACTGAAAGACCTTTCAAAGCCAGTGAGCTGTGGGCAGCAGGCTCTGATTCCTGCCCATCTCAATCACGTGCAGGAAAGAGCCCTGTCTGCAAAAGGACTTTGTTAAAAGAATGGAGTTGTGTCAGGTTCTCCAGCCGACTCACAGAGGCTAGGGCTGGAAACAAAGGGGAATGTGCACACACCTAACAGGAATTTCCTCAGATAAACAAAAACCTTAAACCCTGAATTCTTATCAGCAATGGTCAGCAAATGCAGGAAGCCTTTTGTGGGAAACTCTGGGCCCAGCTCTGAAACGAAGTCAAACTTTCTGACATTCAGGACGTGAAGTGTATATCACACTCCAACCTGGTTTTCAAAAATAAAGCATGCTCTACAAACCTAGGTTCTCACTCTGAATATACAAATAGGTTATTTTCCCACTTTATAATGTTGATAAAGAACATTATGAGAAGCAATTTTATATGGTTAAATCACTTTATTTACTATGTTATTATTTTCACATTAAAAAATATGTAAGTTAATGTGATTCCATATGAGGCCTTGTTGCTTAGAGTCAATAACATTTTTTAAAATACCTTAAAAAATTAGTCTATAGGGCTAGGGAGCAAGCACAGCAGGTAGGGCAGGCTCAGTCCCTAGCACCCCACTTGTTCCCCTGGGCCTTCCTTGCCAGAAGTGATCCCCAAGAGCAAAGCCGGGGGGAAGCCCTGAGCATTGCTGGGTGTGGCCCCAATTTTTTAAAAAAGGTTGACCTATAAAATGTTTTAAGTAATTCTGAAACTCAAACACTCAGAAACGTCCTCAGTTTCATTTCTACTATTATGAAATATGGAAGAAACCACCTGTCTAGAACAGGGGCAGAAATGCCCTACAGTGAAAATCACAGGAATGCCTGACACACAATTCCACCCTGTCCTTTATCTGCCAGTTCATAGGGCCATCTATGTCGCTCGTGGGCACAGGTGAGATTTCCACCTCAATTTCGAGGAAAAGAGCATCTGTTTTAAAATGGTGGGATAAAGGTTGGAGCAATATTCCAATGGTAGGGTGCCTCTCTTGCACACGGAAGACAAGGGTTTAGTCCCTGAAACCACATATGATTCCAGCGCACCGCCTGAAGTCCTGAGTGCAGAGCCAGGTGTGGCCCAAGGCACACCCCACAAAAAAACACGATGGAGTGTCCTCTTTTTAATTTTTTACAAGGTAGTTCATGATTGGGTTTCAGTCATATACGGTTCCAACACCCACCCCTTCACCAGTGTACAATGTCCCTGGTTTCTCTCCAGCTTCCCTCCACCTCTCTTCCTCTGCCCCCCACCTCTTCACCCTTCCCCCCGTTAAGCTATTTCTGATGAATTCTCAGTCACACTTTATTAGCTTCAGTAATAAACTACATTAAACTACGTACACACACACTCCCCCCCCCCTTTCTTTGGGCCATACCTGGCAATGTGCTCAGGGGACCACAGAGGGTGCTGGGGATTGGACCTGGCCGGCCATGTGCAGGAAAGTGCCCTCCTTGCTGCACTATGCCCCTGAGCCTTGAATACGACGTCCCTGGCTGCCGGTGTCCCCGGACATGCAGCTCCAGTGTCCAGACCCTGTTCCAATATTCCCGCATCTCTGCACCTGAGTCCCGTGAGGCTGAGTGGGTAGCCCCTGCTCCTCTGGGCTTCAGCCTCCACCTCTGCTAATTAGCCCTCCCCTGGCCCCCACACAGAAGTATGCCTATGTTACATACTTCTCTGGTGGCCTTGGTGTTCGTTAGCCCGTGGCCTGTCCACAGCACTGACGCTGGACTTGCACGGGGCGGGAAGTGCGGGCTGTGTGCTGAATGACCCCATGACCTGCACGAGGGAGCGCGGTGCATGTGCAACAGCCCACAAATGCAGGAAATAAGTCGATCACACTCAGGAAAGGAAATGCTAACAATGCCACATCAGCCCCGTGCCACCTCCAAAAGTGTCACACAGAAAGAATGACAATACAAGTCTCAGAGAAGGGCTGGAGGTATAGCACAGAGGCTAAGGCACGTGGCCTGCAGGTGGTTGGCCTGGGTTTTACATATAGTCACCGGAGCACAATCAGGAGTAACTCTCTGAGCACAGAGTCAGGAGCAGTCCCTGAGTACTGTCGTGGCGCGGTAAATGACACTTAGTCCATAAGGTCAGGAACATGAATTTCCCAGGAAAATTTGCAAATGACTCAGTGGTACAAAGAGACCCTGGGTTCAACTCCTGGGACCACAAAAACCAGTGACAATATATATTTTTCAGTTAGCTACAGCAAATTATCGACCAAATCCCACAGCAAATTATAAGAACAAAGAGCAGAGTAACATTATAGACACACAAGAAGCATGTCGGCAATCAACTCAGGCCCACTGGTCATGATTTTAAAATGAGCTGAAGAATGTGACTAAAGTGGTTCAAGCCAGGAGAGAGCAACATATGCCTGGAACAAGGCGAAAGGATTCAGGAAAGAGAATGTGGAAAGAGAATATTTCTTTCCAAAATAAAGGCTCAATTAGGAACACAAAGTAAATACAGTCAGTAATATACTGAGAAAAACAGCAGCTGAGAAGAGAAAGATTTTCTGAAAACAAGAGAGATGTGGATTTGAAAATACATGACAAAAAATGACCACATGCAGTACACCTGCAACACACAGCTAATGGGAAATCTCGGAAGGAAACAAATCATCAGCCATGATTGGAAATGGTAATACAGAAAACTCACTTAATTTATAGAAGTTCTTAAAACTGGACACTGAAATCACATTGTGTATCTGTGAATAAATATCCAGGATAATAATACACAAGTATGTTCTAGTAGGAAAATCTTAAAGGTATCATCACTCTCTGACAGTAACACCTCGTCCCAAACAAACAAAAGTCAAAGTCACATAGTGAAGACACTCCAGGAAAGGAAAGGTGAACAAGGACTTCACTTCTTGTCTTTCCTAAAGGGGCAACAGCCAACAGGGCCCAGGGTGTGTCCCAGGCACGCCTAGCCTGGGTGTGCAAGTGGGGGCAGTGCTGGCGCCAAGCAAAGCAGTACTGTTGAGGCCGGCAGCAATGGGTGCCACAGAGCCGCGCCCAGCTAGAGAACTGTCCCTGGCGGTGCTGGTGGCCGGGCACAGGCGGCAGCACGGATGGGCCTCGGGGTTCAGGTCTGTCAGCCCACGTGCTACCACTTGGCCAGCTCCCCAGACTGCACCAAGGACCCGAGATCCAACTACCCTGATTTTCATGTGTAAGAAATCTGAATACACCGGAACTCAGGACATTACTCTCTGAACACATTCTGAAAAATCTGCTGGGAAATAAGCTTCAGAGTACCAAAGACTTCGAATAGCCAAAACCAAGAAATTGGGAGGCATTACTTAACTTGAAAATATACTATAAAACTATGGTGATCAAAACCAGCATGGCATTGGGATAAGGATAGATTCTACCAATGGGTCAGAATTGAGTAACCAAGGGCAAATCCCCATATTTGTCAGCTAATTTTCAATCAAGAAGCTAAGAACATGAAAAGACATAAAGATAGCTTCTCTTCAACAAATGGTGCTGAGAAAACTGGATAAGCTTATGTGAAATATTAAAGCTGTATACTATATAAAAGTCAATTCAAAGTGGCTCAAATACCTTATCTTAGACCAAAAAACTAAAAAGCACACTAAAGAAAACACAGGCAGAACTCTCCAAGATTGGGTCTCGAAGGTATCTGTATTGATACGATATCACTAACAACTTACTGCAGCGCTCAGTACAGTAGCTGGGATCTGGAATCAACCCAGGTGTCAACAACAGATGAATGGATTAGAGGATGTGGTATATAGATATATATATATATATACATAACGGAATACTAACAGCTACAAGGAATGACAGAATTGTGCAATTTGTTGCAACTTGCCTGGACTGGAGGAGACCATGTTAAGTGAAGGCAGCCTGAAAAAGAAGGACCGTCACAGGATGACCTCACTTATCTGTGGTGGGTGGAACAGCTGGATGGGGCATGAAAGGAGGGATATAATTCCATCACTCCTAATCCCCAGGATGTGGACAGCAGAAGAATAGAGGTAAAGAAATGAAGGCATGGTAGGAAAGAACCTAGGGACACTGGTGAAGGGAAGCTAACATAAAAGTAAAAAAAAAAAAAAAAATTTTTTTTAAATAATAACAACAGAAAAACCCACCACAAACACATGTTTCAGGTTAGGCTGATATAACAAACTGATGGGCTGGTTGGAGATATACCTACTGTCTGTGTCTGGCCCCTAACCAACAACAAAAATTGTACAACATCTGGTCAAGGTTAATGCCACAGAATACCATTTTTCATTGAACAATGTTAGCCAAAATAACATCCAAAATAATTATTTAATAGCCTGTCATCAATTCCAGCTAGTCTTTAAAATTTACACACATCGGGTTGAAGAGAGCAGAGCAGTTGGGGTGCTTTCCTCGCAGCTGACCCAGGCTCAATCTCCAGCACCCCTTAGAGACCCCTGAGCCCACCAGGAGTGATCCCTGAGCACAGAGTCAGGAGTCAGCCCTAAGAAAAGCCAGGTATGGCCCCAATCCCACCCTCAAACAAAAACTAAATAAAATTCACACACACAAATCCACAATGTTCCTAATGTAATGGAAAACAAATGTGTAGTTCTATTGCATTCCTTTTCAGAAAAAAAAAACTCTTAAATATGTTCTGACTAAATTATGCCTACCTAGTTACATAAAATAAGGGGCTCTATAGCTTCAGGCAAACTATATACAATCCAACATATAGACAGAAATGAATCTAAAAACACACGGAGAACATAAATATAGACAAGAATGAATCCCAGCTGTCCACAAAAGAATGAAGAGGAATGACCGAGAAACACAGCTAATCAGAACTGTTGTGTAAGAATTACCTCAGAAATGTTTTTGTCAGTTTCTTTTCTCTTTTCTTCCAGTTTCCTTTCAATACCCACAATTCCTACAGCCCTTATTCTTCCTGGCTGGAAGACAAAAGAAGAAAGTAAAACATACAAAATACGAAGAACATAGTCTTTCAAACTACCACACTATGTTTTCAGGGGTGGAAAAACCCCACAAATACCCATAGAAACATCACATACAATTAGATCTGGTTTCAAAACATGTCTGCCTTGGGCCAACATAATTATCTTTAAGTCCTCACAGAGAAAAACTGAAAACACAATGATTGGCATATTTTAAATATGAATTAAATTTTTCATTCAGTTGTGTTCTTTGAGAGACTACCCTGCATGTGAGTTATTTAATAAGGCCTCAAATGTCAAAATGTTGAGGCTAAAATTATGGTTCTTGACAACTGTTATACAGCCATTTTCACATATTTGAGTTTCTGTCAGTAACACTGGTGATTCATGTCGTCTGACCTAGAAACATTACCCAGTGGTACTGTCTGTTCTCTAAAACGCTACAATGACAAAGTGAATGAAACTGAACTTCTAGTACCCGTGGAGCTACTCTGGTTAGTGGTCATCTATTTTGTAATTCAAATAAATGTCATTTATTTTAGCTACTGTCCACAAAGGGTTGGAGCAATAGCACAGCAGGTAGGGCGTTTGCCTTGCACGTGGCCAACCTGGGTTCGATTCCTCCGTCCCTCTCGGGCTACCAAGAGTATCTCATCCGCACAGCAGAAGCTGGCAAGCTACCCGTGGTATGTTCAATATGCCAAAAACAGTAACAAGTCTCACAATGGAGACGTTACTGGTGCCCACTCGAGCAAATCGATGAGCAATGGGCAACAGTGCTACAGTGCTAATGTCCACAAAATACTAAATTAGGTCCTATAAACATTTTTATCCTAATATTGTTATTTTATGTTTTCACTAGTTCCATAATTAAGTATTTCTTGTAATAAAGATTCAGGTACAGAGCTGAAAATACTGGATAAAGGGACAGTTGACAGGGCTCGGGGATGGCTCAGGGGCTAAAGCACCTGTCCTGCAAGATTGAGGTGATGTGTTAAAAGCTGAGTGAGTTCCCAGGGGCTCTGCTGAGGGACACCCCAGGCGCCCCAACAATGCATAATGGGTGCACAGGCAAGAATGTCAAAGCCCAGACACTAAAGTGTGTCACCTGGAGGGCACCGCAGCCCAGATCCCACAGTGCCCTGCCGCCGAGCAAGCGCCACCCGCTGAAACCAAGGCTGCGTGAATGGAGGGGAGGCGGGAGGGGGGAAAGAAGCAGTTTTTGAAATACCTGGGAACCTCCTCTTGTTTGCAGTGACTGGGAAACTGGCATACTCTCCCACCTTCTCTGGGTCATCTCCTCTGATAAACGCCTGTAGAACTGTTAAGGCACATATGTGAACTTTAAATTAATTGGTCAGGCCACAGCATCCTCAGACAAATCACTATTTAGCTATTTATTTTATTATTATTATTATTATTATTTTGCTTTTTGGGTCACCCGGTGATGCTCAGGAATTACTCCTGCCGGTACTCAGAGGACCATATGGAATGCTGGGATTTGAACCCAGGTCTACTGCGTGCAAGGCAAATACCCTACCCTGGTGATTACTATCACTCCAGCCCCACTGTTTGGATCTTTAACTGAAAGACCAGTGCGGTTCATAACAACTGATGTCTAGGGTCCAGAGACATCAAAGGAAACCAACAGAAGTTCTTTTCTTAGATCAACTTCAAGCACAAAAGAATACAGAAGGAACTGACCTTCTATGTAGAGTGAACTATTTTCAACAGAGATTAAGTGACAATGACATATATAGACTTACTTTAAACAACATATGTATGTGTGTGTGTATATATATATATATATATATATATACACATATTGTTTTCAGTCTATGGGAAAATCGACACAGTGCCAAGAAAAATATATAGTCATTATCCATGAAGGAAGTAGAGAAGAACTGGTCTAGCTAAAATTTGAAGGCAGAAATCAAAGGACCAAAACATGGCTGCATTAAAAAATAAAAATCAACTATATTTTCAAACTAAAGAGAGAATATTTCAGTTAGTCGTTTATAGTTGTTTTAAGATCAATCTGTGAGGATCACTTATGGTGCTGTAAAAAAAACCCGTAATTTATAATGCTGATAGGAAGAGAAGTGCATACTTATTATTGTCTTAAAGATGCACATAAAGGGCTGGAGAGACAGCTCGATGGGCTGCTTGCTCTCAGGATGCCTAGGTTTGGTCCCGGAACCACAAATGGTCTCCTGAGCACTTCGAAGAGTAACTCCAAAATATCAGTGGGTGTGGCCCAAACCCTTCCCCCACCAATAAAAAAAAAAACATGCACAACAGCTTATCAATTCAAATGTATAACTACACGCTATTGCCTACTTAAGTGATTAGGCTTCCAAGAAATTAACCAAGTTAGACAGATTGAAAACAGATGAATTTTCAGATATGAAGTAGCTAGATAAATTACTGCACTAAGCTCTCTGTCCACAGGCGGAACTATGTGTCACTATCAACTTTCCCTGTAGCCTATTAGTAGTATTCGTAGGTGAAGTAGATTTACGGCCTCTGTTCTTTCCTTATAACCACCCCATCCTGCTTTCTGTTCTATGGAATTTCACATTCATAACCAGTCTTAAAGTCCATAAAGTTTCTAATGCAAAAACAAGAGTAAAGAGCCAGAGCCGTAGCCAAGTGGCTCGAGTACTAGCCTCGCATGTGTTCGTCCGGGCTCTGATCCCCAGCTGCCCGTGAGGTCTGCCAAGCACAGCAGGAGTAATTCCTGAGAGAGGAGACAGGACGCATCCCTGAGCACCATCAACTGTGGCCCTAAGACCAAAAGTGAAAACAAAATGAACCAAAAAAAGAGTGAAACCCAAAATGCTGTACAATACTGGTTTTATCTTTGTTTTTAGGCCACATCCAGGGGTGCTCAGGGATCATTCCTGGCAGGCTTAGGGGATCATACAGCATGCCAGGGATAGAACCCAGGTCTGCCCCATGCCAGGCAAAATACCCTATCCCTGTACTATCTCTATGGCCCCAATCATATTAATAAATGGCAACAAACATACACACACATTTTTTTTCAGTTCAATTTTATTCATGTAGAAATTTACCTCAATCTGGCCATGTTCTTTGAAAGAGAGTTTGATATAGGAGTTCCTGCTACTCTGGAATGGTCCGGGCTCTTTGCCAGGAGCAGCTGGATGGAGATGAACCACTATCTTGGCACTATGGAAAGTGGAAAGGATACAGTGAACCGCCTTTTAAAATAACTAACTCTATTTGCATACCAGGGTATTTCAAATCACATTTTAAATTCACGTAGAAATAAATACTCTAAAGGAGTCCTTTTAAAGGTTGGCTTAATTCAGGCTTTTCTGATTTCTTTTTTTGAGCCTCATCCAGTGGTGCTCAGGGGCTACTTCCACCTCAGTGCTCGATGGTCACTCTGGGGACTGAATCTGGCCTCCTGAACGTGGATCCTGTGCTCCAGGCCATTAAGCTATCTTCCTGCTCCTTAATTAGTGAACATTTGAAATATTAGGCTGGTCCATGATTTTAATTCATGAGTCGGGGCTTCCAGCTATAGAGTCAGTCACAATTTTGCAGGGGGTCAACAATTCTGCCAAAGCACACTTCCTCACCCATTTAAAAACAAACTGTGAAAGCTTATCAGTGTAAAACGGGCCAGCTGACACTTTACTAAATCTCCATCCAAAACTAATATCCTAGAGTGTCTTTTTGGAAAATGCCACTCAATTGACAGTATGATCTAGAAAGATAATAGCAAAAACAGTTCTCAAAATGTCAATGCTCTGTGAACACAAACTACTGTAATGTTATGTCTACTGTTCTGCACCATAAAAAATACCACTGTATTTTTTCAGTTATGTTTTCCCCCAAAACTGCCTAATAAACTATCTTCTGCAAATATTGGCAAAACCAAACACTCATACTCTACCTCATGTATAGCGTTTACATTATGAGCCACTGTAGATTCACCCACTATTCAATCTGACTTTGCTTAGACCTCTGTGTTGGCCTAATTATCACTGTCAAGCCGAGGCAAGTGTAGGGTCTCAGTGTAATGAATGCTTTGGGTCAGTGAACTAACACCAGCTGTGTAAGGAGCCTTCCTCTAATCCACTGCTGTTAATATTCTCCAGTAATGTGGGCAAATGAACTATAAAACAAAGCAACAAAACAACAACAATATGGGCAGGCTGAATGAACAAAAGGATTTACATAAAACACCCTGAATCCTCTTAACAGTTCTGTCAAAGGAAACCTAATAGAATTAAGCAAAAAATAATGGTACGTAATGAAGTTCAAAAATCCTAAAGGGGTCAGAGAGAGAACACAGGGGTAAGGCACTTGCTTTGCAAGCAGCAAACACCCTGGTTTGATCTTAGGCACCCCATACTGTCTCCCACACCTGCAATAAGTAATCCCTGGGCAGAGAACCAGATGCAGGCCCTGAGTCCCATCAGGTGTGGCCCAACCCTCCCCGCCACCCCCCCAAGAAATCTTAAAATAGGCATAAAAATCCATGCCTATTCATGTATTCATTTTTTTGGTTATTCAATTATCATATTTCATCGAGTTCAAAATCTATTCAATCAAAGAAGCATCTCAGTCTGGAAGATGTTTAAAAGTGGAGATGTTAAAAGAGCAAAGTTAGTTATTTCTCTGAGAAGAATCTGAGATTTCAAGTAATGAGTGGTAGAAGTAGACAGGCAAAAGTAAAAGTCTGTGGAAATACACACAGGAAGATGGCCCGCATTCATTTACTAAGAACCGGGGATGTTACCACACACCTAGTACTGTGTTGGATATCAACCTTAAAGTGTTTCATGCTTCACCTGTGAATTGCCCCTTTCCTCCTCCCAGAGAAGCTTCCCAAGCCCTTGCCAACATCCCTAATTTGGTTAAAGTGTATCTTCAACCTTTCCTTTGTGTTGGATATTATCCCTAAGTGCTTCAGGCTTCATCAGTGAATTGCCCCCTTTCTTCCTCCCTGAGAAGTTTAACATGCCCTTGCTAGCATCCCTAACTTAAAGTTTATCTTTAACTTTCCCCTTGTATTTTACCTCTCATTGTCACAGTTCCCCAAGTTGGTCTTGATTACTTGTAAGCCAAAACTTTCTGGTAATTCTGAACTTGTATTTGTACTGCTTTGTATTTGAAGTGTTGTATGTTTGTACCTGCTTTTCTATTTCCCCTATAGCCTTTTTATATTTTATTACAGAGCAATGTTCTTTGGTTAAACCAGAAAGACCATTAATGCAATGGTCCTAATATTTGGGAGTTGATTGACGCTGAAATATATCTACTCCTGGGCACAATTACTTGATCATAACTGCTTGACTCAGGCTTCAGTTTCTGTAGTTCCTAACACCCCAAAAGGGAGGTCTCGCTGTGGGACTGGGATGGACCCGGGGCGAGTGGCAAAACTACCCGGCATTGAAATGGGACATTCTAGAAAGCATAAATGCATGGTCTTGACGCAAACTGTTAAAACCTAAGAGACAGGACCCCCATGGGGAAGGACTAGCTGAAGGGGTCTGAAGACTTAGTCTGGGATTTACGGTAAAAGTCTTGCTTGCTCTCAGCCCAGACACTAAGTGTTGGAATCTTTGTCTCTTACTGTGTTTATCCATACAACTGCAAGGATTGATAACTTATACAATTAGAGGGAAATATAAAAGCAATGTAGTTGTCCCTGGGAGACAAAGTGTCTTTTTGAGTCCATCTCCCCAAGAGAATTTCCTCCACCAAATGTTTATCTATGTAAATGACCATCACACCTGTGCTGACCTCAACCCCCCTTCAGATGTCCTATAAGTATGCTAGCAACTCTGCATTAAACGGCCATTTTCACCATCAGGCTGGGGTCTCCAGCCTCCTGTATCCCCGTCTCTCAGTGTCTCTGTCGGGTGTGGAAGTCGATGTGGAGGTCTCGTTCTGTTCAGCAGGGAGAACCCTTCGTAGGGCGCAGCCGAAAGAACAGACGCAGAGCCCGGAGGAGGGAGAAAAGGCATTTATTCTATGGCAGTTACAGTATTTTATACCTCCCTGTTGGGAGGAGGTGGTACCAGGACCCCCAACAGAAATGCAGGGTGTGGCACGGGATTTAGCTAGTAATAAACAAATGCTGATAGGATAAAATCAGTAAGATTAGGAGTGGCAACCTTTGCTAGGTGTGGCATGGGGTTAGCTAGTGATTAAACAAATAGTGACAGGATAAGATCAGTAAGGTAAAATGGCTCCCTACAGTCGGGTAGCCCTGGGGAGGTGGAGAGGCGGGAGGTGGCTCAGGGCCACCGAAGCACACATGTGTCCAGCAGCAGCAGCAGACCCCGAGGATTACTTTGTGAGTTTATAGTACTGGATTCATGCTTCAGGGCAGGAAGATAACGTCTGAAGGAAATCCCTGACAGTGACATTTACACAGTCCTAAGCAGTGATTTTCATGATGCAATGAAGGCACAGTACTCAATCAACTGAGTTATAGTAACCTGACAGAAAAGTTTTTGATAGCAAAAGCTATAACATAGGCCTCACCTTTTCCCAATTCCAGCCGCCTGTTCCTCAATGAATACAATTTGGGAGAGAGGAATGGCCATACAGCACTCCTAGGAGAAAACAGATAGAAGATTCATGGAAAAAGACGAGGAGCCATCAGAGAGGGAGAGAGAGAGAGGGGGAGAGAGCTCTCTCTGAACCTCAGCTGGTCACATGTGAGGCAATCGCCCTCCCCACTGTTCTATCTCTCCAGCTCTTGTAAAAAAAAAAAAAAATCTCTCCTAAATGTCTATAGTTCTTTTAAAAGTAGTAAATAGTACCAACAGTTCTAAGGCACGCACTGTTTTTATTTTTTGGGGCCACACCCGGCGATGCTCTGAATTTATTCCTGACCCTGAACTCAGGATTCATTCAGTGCTTGGGCTACCACATGGGTGCTGGGGTCAAACTCAGGTCAGATGTGTGCAAGGCAAATGCCCTATCGCTCTGGTCCAGGCATGCATACAGGCAATACTGTACGAAGGCAGCAAAACACAATTCTTTTTTTTTTTTTTTAACATCTTACAATGTTAGTGGCCTTTCAAAGGACTGTAACATTGGGCCTGAGAAGTAGTACAGGGTTTGTTGCCAATCTCTGGTACAAGATCTTCAAGTACCATGGGAAGCGACTCCTAGGAACTGCCAGGTGTGGCCTCTAAGTCCCCAAAACCACAAGGATCATGTGGGATGAAAATCTCATGGGTGTGGAGAAAAGCAATGAGGAAAATAATCGCAAGCTCATTTGACCTGTCACATTGAACTTGACCTGCACTCGCCAATCCAGGCTGTCTGAAACAAAGACATGAGCATCACACACGTCACTTTCTCACTACGACTGCAGCAAGGGGCTTCTCCTCCGCGTGGGACCGAGGCAGCTCTCAACACCCAGGCCCCAGCACCCATTCCACAGCAGAGCCGCACCCCCCACTCTCGGCCAGTAACTAGAGAGGGCGGGCGCACTGTCTGGGGACACGGGAGGCTTTCTACAGGGGTCCTGCGGGTACGTAAGATTGAGTCTGGGAACATTCCACTATGGGACCTGGATGGGACGGTGGAGATAAAAATGAGCGTCACCAGATTTCTCTATTTGGTCACGACAAACAGTGCTGGGTGTGAATGAGGGACAACCCTCACTCACGGGTGTGGAGAAGAGCAACTCTCTCTCTCCACTCCATTAAGAGATCATATGGAACACTCTCTTCACTTTCTGTAAAGGAAAAGTTAGTAGATCTATTAATGGTTTTGCTAGAAATGGGAAATAAAGAAGGAAAGTTTCAGTAGTTTAAAAATTAGAGCTTCTTACATGATTTTTCTGATCTCTCCAGATTAGCCTGTGTGTACTAAGAAGAAGGGTTCCGGCATCAAATTTGATCTAGAAAGACAAGATCATCAAAAATTATCAATTAACACATCAGTATGGTCCACAAGTTTTTTCCCTCATGAATTACACCACAGTAAATTTATGATACAAAACAGTCATGTTACAATTAGAGTTATTACAAATCAAAGAGAAACAATGTTCCACTCTTCAGAGATCACACCTGGCAGAGCTAAGGGCTTACACCTTGCTTGCTCCGGGAATGGATGAGTGCCGGGGATAGAACACGGGTGGGCTGTGTGCCAGGCAAGCCCATACCTGCACGGGGCACCCTGACTCGGAGGGTTAAATGGGAGTGGATGGAAAACAGTGAGCGGATGGGATACAGTCTATTCATCAAGCAGATTAAGTTAAAAAAGCAAGAGTTAGGTCTTTGCATGCACAGTATGTTATAAATTTATATTTTTAAAAAGGAGAACACACACAGATGCCAACCTGTGAGACAACTGCACAATTCTGCCGAATGTGAGGTGTTTTTGCCCCTCACTTACTTAAAAGACAGAGGTTCTTACTGAAATTTAAGCGTAAGGATGTGAACTTAAACCTGAGCCAGAGCTGTCCCATTGCTGTCAATTAACAATGTGCAAATGTAAAATGTTGCTTGCTATGTTGCTACTCTAAGTGAAGAAATTGGGTAATGGTTCCCTCCAGGGATCACAAAGGATTGAGTTAAACCTGACAGACAAGTTTAGGCTGGTATGTTTCACCACTCTAAAGGAGAATTTAACTGCTTAAAGTGGATTTAACTTAAGGCATTTGCTAAATAAGCTCCTACCCTATATTTTAAATAACATTTTGTTATAAAGGCAACATACTGTTGAAAACACATAAAAATCTCTGAATAAATTTTTAAAGAAAAAGTCTTATAATAAGTCACCCATAATATGTTCAAGCACTTGTATATATATAAATGCATATGCTACATCTGTATAAAAAATTTAGACAAAGTGAAACCATGGCGTTTATAGCTATATAGCTTGCTTTTCCCCGTTGCTGTGTATTAGCAATCCTTCATGCTGACCAGGACATGCTTTGATTTAATTAGCCAATCCCTATGGCTTGATTCCAATTTTTCTTTCTAATATATATATATATGTATATATATATATATATAAAGCTACGATGAGTATTTTCATTTGTTCTATTTTTATGCAAGTCTTACTTCCCCAAGGGCAAATTCCTAAAAGTATAAGAGCCAGCTGAAAGAAAATAAACATTTTCTAAATGGCCTGGTATAGGCTGCCAACTTGCTGCACAGTCCAAGCCTTCTTGCATTATTTTTTTTAATTAGCTGAGTTACAGAAGCTTCTGTGAATTGAAACAAATGACCGGTCTGTCTACTCTGCTTATGAAAATAAAACACTATCTGGTCATAAAGGGGCCATGAGAACCAAGTCTGTATAGACAAGCTTGTAGGTGGGAGAGGAGAGCCCACAGGTCTGCCAGGCACTGCCTGTGACCCCAGCCAGATGGCATGGCTCTTCCCTGCGCACGGAGGGTCCCAGGTTCCCCATTTTCGGGGGCACAGCTCTACCAGACACTGGCCATGTACTGAAGCCCCGTGAACAAGCAGAAGGCTTGTCCTGATCCCTGCACAGCTTTCCCTCGCGCGCCTCCTGATATGCACACGGCGGCCCAGGGCCAGGTTAATCAGTGAAGTACCCACCTCAGGAGGACTAAATGAGACTGTGCCCGAAGTCCTGACACATAGAAGGTGCCAGGAACTATGAAGGTTTGGCTTGGGGGCCACCCCTGCCTATGCTCAGGGCTTGCTCCTGGTTCTGGGGTCCAGGATCACCCTTCCATGGAGCGGGGCATGGGGACTTAACAGGGGTCGCACAGACAAGGCAAACACCCCACCCACCACACTCTCTCCCTGCGGTCTTTGGCTCCTTTGAAAAACGGCCTTCATCCTTACAATGCGCCAGAAGATACCAACAAGCCTCCTTCTGAGGAATGAACGGCCACTTCCACACTCTGGGAGTGTCCAAAGAACGTTTAGCCAGCCACGTGCTGTTTGCCTGGGGAGCGTGTGTGGATGCTAACCAGGGCAAGACTCTGGTGGGAACACGGTTAGATCTACAGGCAGAGCCGCAGGCCCATCATACAAGGGTGGGTGACATGGTCCATCCAGCGCGGGGCCCAGTGCAATGAGCTGACTCCTACTCCAGTTTCTAGAGTCCCTTCACCAGCTTTTAGCAGGTAAAATTCCGAACCAGAATTGAAAGGCTCTCAAGCAAATTTTGCCTATGACCTATTTCTTAAGCCTCTGACTTCTAAATTTTATTATTACTTTTGGGGGGCCACACCCAGCAGTGCTCAGGGCTTACGGGCTGGGGGAGGGGGCCATCTTAGGGTGTCGGGGATGGACCCAGGTTGGCTGGTGTGCAAGGTAAATGCCCTTCCAGCTGTACCGTGGCTCTGGCCCAGCCTCTGACATTGTTTGTGATCTGTAAGCTAAAACAAAAAGAAGAGAAGAAAAACGTTTAAAGGAAAAACTAGGATGTGCTTCACCGTGACTTTACAGACATCGGCAGAATGGTTTCGGTACTCTGGCCGTGTCTGGGCAGACTAGAGTCGTGTGGTGAGCTGGCCCCAGGATTCCTGGTGTGCAGGGCCACGGTGTGAGGGCTTCCTGGAGGGAGGGGCTTTGGCGGCGTCTTTTGGATCCGATCCCGGACTGGGTTCATCAAACCCTTTCCGAGCGGGGGGGGGGGGGGGGGTGCTGTGCACACCCAGGTGAGACCCTGCCCTGCACTCCGCTGGGTAGCCCCCCGTGCTCCCTCTCCGTCCCAAAGGGAAGACCACGACTCAGCGACTCAGCGGTGAAGGCAACCACGGAGCACACACACGGCGCCTAGGGTGGGGTGAGGCTGGGGGTGCAGAGCTGGGTACCTCCTGCCTCCAACTCCTGCGCCGGAGCCCCGGGCGGGTGCAAGTGACAACCCGGAAATGCCACGGGCTGGGAAGATACATTGAAACAAACCCGCCGAGTTCCGCGAGCACACAGAGGGGCAGAGGGGGAAGTGGGCGCAAAGGGACGCTAGACTCGCACCCAGCCCGCACCCTCTGCCGGTTTGCAGCGGGGGGCCCGGGAGAGCAGCGCCGCGGCCCCTCCGTCGCGCGACCCTCCGCTGGGCGCCGCCCCCGCCCGCCCGTCCTGGTCCAGCGCGGGCGAGACCCGGCAGGGCCGCTCAGACCCCGGCCCGGACACGCCAGTCACGCCGGACACTCGGGCTCCAGAGGCCCCCGCCCGGCCCGCCGCCCCGCACCGGGCGCAGACGCGGCCAGCGGGGGCTCCGGGCAGCGAGCGCCGAGGGCGGCGGAGGGGACCGGGAGGCCGGGCGGACCGGGAGGCCGGGCGGACCGGGAGGCCCGCGCGTGCTTGGCTGCGGGCAGCCGCGTCCCCACCCCGGGCCCCCCCTCCTACCTTCTCCTCGCCGTCGTAGATGCGCACCCCGCGCTGCTGGAGCACCAGGGTCTCGTGGATCTCCAGGAGGCCGCTGGTCCACACGAACCGGTCCATGGCCGCCTCCGCCCGCGCCCGCGCGGCGAGAGCGGAACCGCGCACCTGCCTGCGGCGCCCCCTGGCGGCCGGCGGGACGCAGCGCGCTCGCGCCGGCACGACCCGCGGCCTCCCGGGGACGTGGAGACGTACTTGCAGCGTCTCCTGGTGGCCGGTTCTCCGAGGGCCACTCGCACCCTCCCACCCGGCGGCCGGCCCTCCGGTGGCCCGGTCAGGTGGTCGATCCCATCCTTCGTCCTGTCTGAACCAAGTCCAGAGGCTCCCGAGCCCGGGTGAGTCCCGGCGTCCTACCGTGCGCCCCTCTGGCCGATTCGTCACTGCCCAGTGCATCTGCCCTGTCCATCGAGGGCTGTGAATTACAGCGTCGGTGACGCCCAACCCCCCACCCCGATATCTATTCAGCTGTTATCAATGCCTAAGTATTATCTTGAGCCTCTTCTCCCACCCTCGCCCCTTGAAGGTTATTATGGACACAATACAAGGGGTTTTGCCTTGCATGGGGCCAACAATGGGACCGGACCTCCATCGGCAGCGATGCCTGAGCACAGATCCAGAAGCAAACCCTGAGCATCGCCGTGTGTACAAAGAAGGTGCTTGCTCTTGCATGACGCTTGATCCGGTCCCGTCCCTGGCACCATAAATATTGCCCTGAGCACTGCTATCTGAGCATCACTGGGTGTGGCCAAAATGAATGAATGAATAAAGAAATCTTGAAATCAGCAATAAACTTTGTTCTTCTTGACGTCCGTTTTGCCTCGCTAGATCCTTTGCCTGCCGTTTTAAAATCCAGTTATTAATTTCTATAGGGAAACCTAGGATTTTGCCTGAGATGGTACTGAACAGGTCAGCTGGGAAAAAATAAACATCCTAACAAGGTAGGGATGTCTGATCCATGAGTATATATCTTCTGTTAGGGGCTCTTTAATTTCACTTGGCAATAACCTGTATTTTCCCACAGTATTCTGCCTTTGGCAGAAACTCATAGATTTCTAACCCAGTGGTCTCTGTCATCGCCACCCCTGCTAGACCTCTTTTGCAGCCAAACACCGTGGACCATTCCCTTTTCTTGAACTTCCCTC
Source organism: Sorex araneus (assembly GCF_027595985.1). Classification (NCBI taxonomy): domain Eukaryota; kingdom Metazoa; phylum Chordata; class Mammalia; order Eulipotyphla; family Soricidae; genus Sorex; species Sorex araneus. The sequence goes on from NC_073302.1 coordinate 221,674,752, forward strand.
CTGCCTGGAGCAAGTGCATCAACTCTGCCCTACGAGTTGGTCCACCTGGCCTTGCAGGTGCGTTCAGGTCCTGTTTGACTCCAGAGGGGAGCAACTGACGACTCCAGGTGGCTGCAGTTTGTTTTCACATTGGATGCACTTAATGTTTTCACCTGTTCAGGAGAGAGGTCTTTTAGAGAAACTGCCTTCCTTCCAAAGTTTGAGGGTCTCTCTCTCTCTCTCTCTCTCTCTCTCTCTCTCTCTCTCTCTCTCTCTCTCTCTCTCTCTCTTTCTCTCTCTCTCTCTCTATATATATATATTTTTTTTAATGTGTCAAAAGGAATGGAGTGATAGCACAGCGGGTAGGGCGTTTGCCTTGCACACGGCCAACCCGGGTTCAATTCCTCTGTCCCAGTAAGCTACCGAGAGTATCCCGCCCGAGAGGCAGAGCCTGGCAAGCTACCCGTGGCGTGTTCGATATGCCAAAAACAGTAACAAGTCTCACAAAAGAGACATTACTGGTTCCTGCTCAAGCAAATTGATAAATAACGGGACAACAGTGCGAAGTACTAATGTCTCAAAAGAGAAGCCATTCTCAGCTCAGATAGAGAAGGGACCACCAAGTAAAGGGTGCTTGGAGGGCCTGCTACAGAGAGATGCATGCTGAAAGTAGACTATAGACTGAACATGATAGCCACTCAATACCTCTATTGCAAACCACAACACCCAAAAGGAGAGAGAGAACAAAAGGGAATGCCCTGCCACAGAGGCGGGGTGGGGTGGGGGGATGGAATTGGGGGTGGGAGGGATACTGGGATCATTGGTGATGGAGAATGGGCACTGGTGGAGGGATGGGTACTCGATCATTGTATAACTGAAACGTAAGCACGAAAGCTTGTAAGTCTGTAACTGTACCTCACGGTGATTCATTAAAAAATACACATTGGGTAGGGCATTTGCCTTGCATGCGGCCGACGGGGGTTCAATTCTCAGCATCCCATATGGTCCCCCAAGCAATGCCAGGAGTGATTCCTGAGTGCAGAGCCAGGAGTAACCCCTGAGCATCACCGGGTGTGACCAAAAAAAGCAAAAATAAATTAAAAAGTTAATATATACTTTAGCATCATATACAGAGTATTAGATTGGATAAGAAACGTGCAAATTCCCCTAATGACAAATTATTTATAACCTAGGAAAACAGTAATACAAAATTTCAGATAAGGAATATATACTTAGAAATTAACCAATAGTGTTCTCTTGTGTGTATATGAAGTCCACTTAGATGAAGTGATTTATCTGGTAGCTTGTAGTCAAACTCATCACTTTTTGTCTCCCTTTCTTTCACTGCCTTGTCTTTGCAAATGAGGAAATAAACCTTGCCTTTGGTTTTCCAGGAAAAAAAAAGAGAGGCCATTCTTCGAATGGGTGCGTCTGGCCATGTAGGAGGACTGACAGATGAGAAAATAAGGCCGATTCCTCCCGCGCTGCAAGTCCCAGACGGACGTTTCGATTTGAAAACTGGAAAAAACAAAACAAAACAAAAACCCAACCGGCTTAGAGCCGCTGCAGATCGACCAGGCCGCTCCGGCCCCGCCCCCGGCGCCCATTGGCCCATTCAAGTCTCGCCGTGGGCCAATGGGCGGCGGCGGCGCCCGCGGTCTGCCGGTCGGGGCGGGCGAACGGCGCTGCGGGCTGAAAGCCGCGATGAGCGCCCGCGCCGCGCCCCGCGACCTGCGGCTGCCGCCCACCCAGAGGACGCAGCCGGCCTTCCGAGGTGAGGCGCGGGCGGGGGGCGCGGGCTGGGGGCGCGGGGCTGCTCCGCGGCGTTCGTGTGCGGGCCGCTCGTGTGCGGGAGTTCGCTAGCCCCGCCGGCGCGCGTCCGTTGGGCGGGGGCCTTCTGCGGGCGGGGGCCGCGCGGGCGTGGGGGCGGGGGTCGGGGCCGGGGTCCGGGCCGCGGGGGCGGGGGCGGGGGGCGGGACCCGGGACCCGGGACCCGGGACCCGGGACCGGCACCGGCCTGGAGCTGAGTGCGCGTGCGCCGCGCGCCACCGCCGGTTACGGGGTGCGGGTCCGGGGCCGTGAGCTTGGCGGGCAGTCCCGAGTGGCCGGGGGTCTCCCGAATCCCGCTCTTTGTCTTGGCCCGGGGGAAACGGAGCAACCCGGTTCTGACCTATCAGAACTCGGGGCCTCTCGTCCGAGCACCGCGGTTCCTTGAGGCTTCGCGTTCTGTAGCCGTTTGCGGAAAACTTGCCCGGCTAGGTTGGCAGCTGGGCGGAGGGCGCGCGCGGCCCGCGGGGCGACCGGCTCAGCCCCGACGTGTGCACACACATGCACACGCGCACACTCGTGCACACACATGCACGCGCGCGCGCGCGCACACACGCAGGGGCACAGAAGAGGGTGGGGAGCAACTGATGTTCTCTCTTTTACTTATTTTTTCATTGAATCACCGTGAGATAGTGACAAAGCTTTCATGAGTTTCAGTCATGCAGTGATGGAGCACCCTCCCCCCACCAGTGCCCATCTTCTACCACCCATGTCCCCAGTACCCCCCCCACCCCATTCCCCCCCCTCGACTTTCCTTCTTTCTCTCTCACTCTGTTTGGGCATCGTGGTCTACCGTACAGACGCTGAGAGGCCATCCTGTTTGGTCCTTAGTCTGCTTCCAGCACCCGCCTCCCACCCCAGCCATCCCTCCAGACATCACTGACTTGGTGGTCCCTTCTCCATCCCAGCTACCTGTTCCTTCAGCACGTGAGGCAGGCTTCAAGCTGTGGAGTGCTCCTCCTGGCCCTTGTCTCTTCTGTTCCTGGGTGTTAGCCTCATATTATTTTATATTCCACAAATGAGTGCAGTCCTTCTACGTCTGCCTCTCTTTAACTAATTTCACTTAGCATGCTACTCTCTATGTCCACCCACTTAATAAGCAAATTTCATAATAACTTCATCTTTTCTAACAGCTGCATAGTATTCCATTGTGTAGACATACCATAATTTCTTCAACCAGTCATCTGTTCTCCGGCACTGGGGTTTTTTCCAGATTCTGGCTATTGTGAACAGTGCTGCAATGAACATAGAGGTGTAGGTGTCGTTTCTACTTTTTTTTTTTTGCATGTCCCATATATATTCGAAGAAGTGGTATTGCTGGGTCATATGGATGTTCAATTTCTAATTTTTTGAGGAATGTCCAAATTGTTTTCCAAAAAGGCTGGACTAATTGGCATTCCCACCAACAGTGAATGAGAGTCCCTTTTCCCCCACATCCACGCCAGCACTTGTTCTTGTTCTTTTTGATGTGTGCCAGTCTCTGTGGTGTGAGATGATATCTCATCGTTGTTTTGATTTGCATCTCCCTGATGATTAGTGATGTAGAGTATTTTTCATGTGCCTTTTGGCCATTTGTATTTCCTTTTTGAGGAAGTTTCTGTTAATTTCTTTTCCCCATTTTTTGATGGGGTGAGAGGTTTCTTTCTTGTAAAGTTCTTCCAGCATCTTGTATATCCTGGATATTAATCCCTTATATGGGTATTGGGTAAATAATTTTTCTCATTCCATGGGCTTCCTATTTTGGTCATTATTTCTTTTGGTGTGCAGAAGCTTTCTTAGTTTAATGTAGTCTGATTTGTTTTTAACTTTGCTTCCACTTGCTTGGTCACTGGTGTTTCATCCTCGAGGATGCCTTTAGCTTCAGTATCATGGAGAGTTCTGTCTACATTTTCCTCCATGCACCTTTCAGATTCAGGTCTGATATTGAGGTCTTTACTCCAATTTTGTCTGACTTTTGTGGTTGGCATTAGACCAGTCTGAGTTCATTTTTTGCATGTAACTGTCCAATTTTCCCAGCGTCACTTATTGAAGAGGCTTTCCATGCTCCACTTCACATTTCTTACTCTTTTATCAAAGATTAAATGATCATATAGTTGAGAGTATGTGTCAAAATATTCAATTCTATTCCACTGGACTGGAGCAATAGCACAGCGGGTAGGGCGTCTGCCTTGCACTCAGCGGACTTGGGTTCGATTCCTCCGTCCCTTTCGGAGACCCCTCAAGCTACTGAGAGTATCCCACCTGTATGGCAGAGCTTGGCAAGTTACCCGTGGCGTATTCGATGTGCAAAAAAACAGTAACAACAAGTCTCACAAGGGAGATGTTACTGGTGCCCACTCAAGCAAATTGATGAACAACAGGATGACATTGCCACAGTGCTATTCCATTGGTCTTCGTGTCTGTTTCTATTCCAATACCATGCTGTTTTAATTCTATGGCTTTTTAGTACACTTAGAAGTTGGGGAAGGTGATGCCACCCATCTTTTTTCCCCCAAGGATTGCTTTAGCTCTTTGTGGTGGTTTATTGTTCCATATGAATTTCAGGACTGTTATGTCTATTTCTTTGAAAAATGTCATGGGTATTCTTATAGGGGCCACACTGAATATGTATAATGCATTGGGGAGTGTTGTTATTTTGACAATGTTAAGTCTCCCGATCCACAAGCAGGGGATGTGTCTCCATTTCCTAGTGTCCTCTTTTACTTCTTGAAGCAGTGTTTTGTAATTTTCTAGTTAACTAAAGAGGTGTAGTCCTTCACCTCCTTAGTCAAGCTGATTCTAAGGAACTTGATTTTCTGAGACACTATTGTGAATGGGATTGTTTTTTAAATAACTGATGTTCTCTTGACTCTTCATTTGTGCACATGTGAGAATATAATTCTTGATTTGAGACGTTTTCTCATTTACAAGGTAATGCCATGTAGAACCTGTTTCAAATAGTGTATTAGATGCCATTACTTTAACTAATGTTGACTTGTGACCCCTTTGTTATTATTTAGAACAAAGAAGAGAAAAACTTAAGGAACATCTCTTAAGGAGAAAAACACTTTTTGCATCCGAACAAGAAAATCAGATATCATCCAGGTGAGCTGCTCTTTCCTTCATTTCAGATCTGTAAGGTTATATTAAACCTTTCCAATAAAAATGTATCACGCCTTGTGTACAATTTAAAATTATTGGGTGGAGGGATAATACAGCAGGGTAAGGCACCAGCATTGCCAGGAGTGATCCATCAGCACAGAGCACTGTGAGCCTGAGCACTGTCAGGGATGGCCGCCCCCAAACCAAAAAGCACAAATTCCTAGTAGCCACAATTTTTAAGTTTTTTTTTTTTTAAGATAAAATGAGGTTCAAAAACAATTAAAAAAAATTTAATCCATTATATTCTGTTTGTTAACATTATATATCACTGTCACTGTATCACTGTCATCCCGTTGCTCATCAATTTGCTCGAGCAGGCACCAGTAATGTCTCCATTGTGAGACTTGTTACTGTTTTTGGCATATCGAACATGCCACGGGGAGCTTGCCAGGCTCTGCCGTGCAGGCGGGATGCTCTCAGTAGCTTGCTGGGCTCTGTGAGAGGGACGGAGGAATCAAACCCAGGTCGGCTGCATGCAAGACAAATGCCCTACTCGCTGTGCTATTGCTGCAGTTAATATATGTAATTTTTTAATTGTTTTTACTTTTTTAGGTACTAAATTTTCAAAGTCTAGCACGAAGTTTATACTCTCAGCCCATCTCAATTTGGATTAATCACATCAAATGCTTCAATAGCCGCATGCAGCTAGGGACTTCCCGAATGGCTCAGCATTCGATCACTCCCTGTGTAAACTCATTGGCACCCTAAGAACAGTTTTATTTGGGAGATGAGGAGGGTCGTTCTGCAGCTCAGCGTTTCCTGTGCAGGCCTGCGGCGCCTGCTGCCCAGTCCTGCTTCTGGGTGCCGGTAGCGTGCAGGGCGCCACCTGTGGGGCAGTGCGGAGTGGGGGTAGGGTGGGGGTCGGGCAGCTAGCGCTGTCATCCTCGGTACTGATGAGGAAAATAGACTATCATCCGTGTTTCAAACTATCGTGAGAGCAGGGCCAAGCTTCGAGGGGCAGCTGAGTCTGGTGACGCCAGGACCCTGGCGTGCAACCTTGAGAGGTCCTCGCCTCCCTTTCTCGTGGGTGGGTGAGCTCCCAGCATGCTCGTGTCTTTGTGATAGTCTCGCTTTGCCTTTGTAGATGACACACTTGGGAATTCCCGCTCTGGACTCCTCCCGCCAGCCCCCTGCAGATGGCCTCATCCCCCATCAGATAGTCCGTAACAGGGAACTCTTCTCTTGGGCGGGGCCCAGTCTTTTCACCACCAGCTCAGCTGGGGCCCGGGCAGAAGCCTGGGTTCTCCCAATGCTGAATGTGCTGCTTCCTTTCTCTCTGGCTCACGGGGAGAATTCCTGCAACTATATCAGCTCCCTGACCCCAAGAAAACCATTTCAAGACACAAGAGTGTGTATGCCACTCTTTTTGCAGTGCTGCAATGTGATGAAAACCTCTTTGCTTTGTGCCATGAAGGACTTGGGGGCTGTCCTTCCCAAATGTGTGCAGGGGGGTTGTAAACTGAAATTGATTCGTCTCAGCACCCCATAAAAATACCTGTATTATTTTGTTTAAAATTTTAAGGTAGTATAAGATTATGACAAAAGCAAGCATTTTCCGTGGACAGAAAATCAAGTTCTCTTAGCTCTGAAATATACATTCTCTTCTCCCCGCATTCCCCCTCCTCCCACACACACCTACACCTTAACATCTCTGAACTTGGCATCTCTTAGAATCCCTGAATCCTCTTTCCCCACCACCATGGTATGCAAAATTGTTTTAATTACTTGTTAAGAGTCTCTTAGTCTATACTACCCATCTTATCTGTAAATTTAGGTTGAATTGTTGAGAAATAATTTTCTCCGATTATGTATTCTAAAATGCAGTGGTAACTAGAATCTAAAGTCCATAGGCAGTGAATTAAGATGCATCTATGACAGGGGGCTGGAGAGATAGCACAGCGGGTAGGGCATTTGCCTTGCACGCAGCCGACCCAGGTTCAATTCCCAGCATCCAATATGGTCCCCTGAGCACAGTCAGGGGTAATTCCTGAGTGCAGAGCCAGGAGTAACCCCTGTGCATCACCGGGTGTGACCCAAAAAGAAAAAAAAAAAAGATAAATTAGTATTTCTTTAAGGAGAGCTGTTTTAAACATGTTTCAGTACAGGTCTGTAATTTGATATAAAAACTAAGCCAAATGTTTTTTGGGAAGGCTTTTGGGGGTTAAGTAGAAACAGCGGTTTGAAGTGAGAGTAAAGTGTTTTAGAGCACCTGGCAGTGATAATACTTTTAAAGAAATAGCTTTGATTCCTCAACTGTTTCTTTAGATCTACCACCCTATTGTAAAGAAAAGGTCTGCTTCGGAGAAATAAATCTTAGTTATTGCTTCATTATCAAATTTAAAATTTTGAATTTGATTAATTGTTAATATACATTGATTTCCTTTTTCTGGAAAGGCAATCACTTTGGTAGAGGGTTTATTTTATTTTATTTTTATTTTTAATAGTCAAAGCCAGAGAGTGATAACATCTAAGAACCTGGTCCAGCGAGAGACGAAAGGTTTGAAACTTAAAGCAGAAATGGTAAGACTTGTGCATAGTCCACATAAACTATCCGTTTTCTTTTTCTGACTCTTTCTGAAATGAGTTCTGAAATAATTATTTGTTTTAAATAATTCTTCTAGGCTAATAAAGAAAATATTGGTAGACCTACGGGGAACAAAAATAATGTATCAGTGGGAAAAAATTGTATCCCTTTAAAGCCTTCTAAGGAATTGATTAGTCCACCTAGAGCAGTGGACGCACAAAATTTGGAGGATAATAATCAAACTTTGCCCTTGCCTCTTAAAGATGACCCCCAAGGTCAGCATATGACATTAAGCCAAGCATTTCACCTCAAAAATTACAGTAAAAAGAAACAGACGATTCTAGAAAAACCAAAGCAAGAGGCTGCTCTTCCCAAGAAACCTGTCCTTGGATCCTACCGAGGCCAGATTGTCCAGTCTAAGATCGATTCGTTTAGAAAACCTCTTCAGGAGAAAGGTGTGAGTTCTGGAACAACCAAGAAGCTTCCCACGACTGTCTCTAAAGTCCCCGCTGCAGTCACAAAGCCTCGGCCACTCAGTACCGACGCTGTCACAAAGTCTCGGCCAATCAGTACCGACGCTGTCACCTTGAAGAATGATGGTACCTCGAGCTGGAGGACCGCCACGGAGCCTGTGAAGGCTGCAGCTCAGCACAGACCACCCGTGCGACCTCCTGTTGGGAGTCACCGAGAGAATCAGGACCCTGGGAAACAAGGTGTCAGCAGGATCTCTGCCAGTGCTGCGGTTCAGAAGGGGCCTCGTGAAAAAGCCGTGCAGTTAAATGCAGTGGGCTCTGGTGTACAAGCCAGTGCTCCTCAGATAAAACAGAGCAAAGCGCCCTCAAGAAGCACCATGTCTGTAGCTGTAGTCAGGCCTGCTTCATCCTTTCGTAGCAAATTGATAGAAAAATCAAAACCTACTGACCAGCGCAGACACACTATTGCCAAAGCAACTCTTGATGGCAGATTGACTTTGCCCAAAGAAACTGCAGAAGAGAGGAAGTAAGTATATCTAATTTTATTGGTGAAAGTTTTGCTTAATTTTTATTTTTAAAGCTGATATGATGACTATGTAGATTTCAGGTATATGGCATTAGTTTTCAATATCTGTATATTGAACATCTCACCAAAAAGTCTAATTTTGCTTGGCTTTTAATGCAGTGCCATTTGCGAATTTAGCTTACAGTTTTCTCGAACGCACTCTATTTTCTTTGGCATTTGTGGATTCTTCTCTGTCATGCACAGACAAATGTAAGCAAGTTTACATTGTGGAACAGAGTAGCTGAAGATACTGTGTATGTGTATATTTTATTAGATTGTTTTACTTAAGCTGCATTAAAGTTCTGAATCAAACTGGGACATCCTTCTTAAGCCCTCTATTTAAAACAAATGCATTCTTGGGGCCTTTAACTCTATAATTAACTTGGCTATACTCTGTATTTTTCCTCAGGCTTGAAGAGTTAGTATGGGGCTTCTCTAAGGTCTGAAAATGTTTTTTGACGTTTCCTCTGCTTGATAGAGTCTCTCACGGGTGTCACCATAATGCTTTTCTCCTGCTTCTAACCGTAGAGCTCGTCTGAGTGAATGGAAAGCCAACAGGGGCAGGGTGCTGAAAAGGCCGCCTCAGCCCGTGGATAACCAGCCTGAGCAGACAGGACAGAACGAGAAGCCAGTCGCGTCCTTTTGGACCACCATGGCAGAAGAAGACGAGCAAAGATTATTTACTGACAAAGTGAATAGGACATTTTCTGAATGTCTGAATCTAATTGAAGAGGTAGAGTATGTTTTGTGTGATATTTTGTAGTTTAAATGAGCAGCATATGTATTCTACTAGCTATACATCCTCAGCATTTTTCGCCACACTGTGCGCATTGTGTTCTATTGAATTAGTGCTAGTTGTGAGATTGTGTCTTTAGCTTTTGTTGGATTCCATTTTAAATTAGTGAAATTTAAAGATTTTATTTTCATTTGTGTTAAAAAGGCAGAGTGCTGAAAAGGCCCCCTCAACAGTTAAAAAATGATCTGAATATTTTTTCTAGAAAAATTATATGTAGTTTGATAGTGGACAGAAAAATTCTGTACTATCAACAGAAAATCTCAGTTGAGGAATTTTCGTCTGTGGTCCTCTTGGAATGCCTTCTAACTAGCGCTATGGTTAAAAGCAGGAAAAAGCATCACGGCGACACTGGTGGAAGAATTCTGTTCTAAGCGAAGGGTGGATGTTCACTTTTCATCTCTGATGCACTTCACACAATTGTTCAGTGTATTTACAAATTATGTTTTTCATTTACATTTTATCAAAGATTTGCAACACAAACAAGGAGCAATTATTAATCACAGATTAATGTAGACTAAAATAATTTGGAAATAAAACCTCACAAACCAGCATTTTTCCACTAGGGCACACGATCCTAGGGTGGCCCTCCAGGACATTCCAAGAGGGCACAGATGAAAACTCCTCCTCCACTGAAGTTCTCTGTTGATAGTACAGAATTTTTCTGTCCACTATTTAACTGCATGTGATTTTTCTAGGAAAAATTCAGGTTATTTTTATTTTATTTTTTTGTTTATTTATTTTTGCTTTTTGGGTCACATCCAGCGATGCTCAGGGGTTACTCCTGACTTGTGTCAATGTTTTTACTTTTGAACAATGATGTTCAGCCTACTAAGTTAGTCATTGTTTCTTGAATAAAAGAATCCATTCATTGTGTATCTTCCTATTTTAGGGATGTCCGAAAGAAGAAGTATTGACCACTCTGAATGATCTGATTCAAAATATTCCAGAGGCCAAAAAACTTGTTAGATATTGGATCTGCCTGACACGTCTTGAACCAGTCACAAGCCCTATTGAAAATATCATCGCAATTTATGAGCAGGCCATTCTAGCAGGAGCTCAGGTAAGATGATGAAATAAGATGATGAAAGGGGCTGGAGTGATAGCACAGCGGGTAGGGCGTTTGCTTTGCACACAGCTGACCCGGGTTGGATTCCCAGCATACCATATGGTCCCCTGAGCACTGCCAGGAGTAATTCCTGAGTGCAGAGCCAGGAGTAACTCCTGTGCATTGCCAGGTGTGCCCTAAAAAGAAAAAAAAAAACAAGATGTCATGGGGATTTTGGTGGTGGAATATGGGCACTGGTGAAGGGATGGTGTTTGAATACAGTATAACTGAGACATAAACCTGAGAACTTTGTAACTTTCCACATGGTGATAAAATAAAAAAATAATAATAATTTTAAAAAATTAAAAAATTTGGGGCTGGAGAGATAGCACAGCGGGTAGGGCGTTTGCCTTGCACGCGGCCGACCCGGGTTCAAATCCCAGCATCCCATATGGTCCCCTGAGCACGGCCAGGGGTAATTCCTGAGTGCAGAGCCAGGAGTAACCCCTGTGCATCGCCGGGTGTGACCCAAAAAGCAAAAAAAAAAAAAAAAAAAAAAAAAAAAAAAATTAAAAAATTTAAAAAAGAAAAAAAAAAACAACAAGATGTCGAAAACTTACCAAACTTCATTATTACAGTGTAATCATTCTGAATGTATTGAGGACACACCACAATTTAAGTTTTAAAAGTTGTGAATGCATAAATATATACATATATATGTATACATACATATGTATATATGTATATATACATACATATGTATATATACAATATTTAAAAATTTTCATAAACTTCAGGGAAAAACCTTATAACTTTCAAAAACCTACAATTTCTGCATATATTTATTTAAATCACTGTCATCCTGTTATTCGTCAATTTACTCGAGCGGGCACCAGTAACGTCTCTATTACACTCAGCCCTGAGATTTTTAGCAGCCTCTCCTTACTTGTTTTTCCCAACAATTGGAGGCTATTACAGGGTCAGGGGACTGAGACCTATTGTTACTGTTTTTGGCATATCAAATATGCCAGGCTCTGCTGAGCTAGTATCGAGCGGGATACTCTCAGTAGCTTGCCTGGCTCTCTGAGAGGTATGTATATATCTGTTACTGTATTTGGGATATGAATACTCCACAGGGAGCTTGCCAGGCTCTCCCAAGTGGGCAGTAGACTCTTGGTAGCTTGTCAGGTCCTCTAAGAGAAAGAACTAGGCTCGTCACATGGCCGCATTGCGGCCACACGCTTCCGGGAGCTTGGTTTTATACTCTCTGGATGTTGGCTGCTGATGGGATTACGGGGGTGGGGGGGGTGGGGGGGGTGTTTGGTGGGGTGTGACTGTCTAGCTACTGGGGGAAAAATTTTTATTTAGAATTTTTCATATATATATAAAATTGTAGGGATTCGTGGGGGTCGAGGGGCCCCCACACCTGGCAATGCTCAGGGGTCGCTCCTGGCTCTGCACTCAGGAATTATTTCTGGTGGTGTTCAGAGGATCCTATGCAAAAACAGGGACTGAACCTGGCTGGCTGGCTGCAAGGCAAGCTGTGTTGTGCAGTCGTTCCGGCCCCTGTTTTTAAAGGCCACTTGAATTGCATAACAAAACTTTTCAGCCTTCTAAAGCTTGGTCAGGCAGTAGGGATATTGAGACATTAGAAAATGAATCTAAGCTGAAATAGGCATTGAATGAAACTTTACTGGGGGTCTGGCAGAGGGTCACAGCCTGTGCCCCTTATGCTCTCCACGCCTCCACCCCTGCCAGCAGAGGGCGGGGGTAACAGCGTGTGGGTGTGTGGCTAAAGCCAAGGCTTCCCATAGAAAGCAGTGGTGTGAAGAGGAAGGTAAGACAGAGCAGAAATTGCAAAGCAAGATTAGCCTCCCAAATTGAAAGCAGACTTGGTGAATGGTGAGGAGGAGGCTTCCGAACTAAGACTGTGCATCCGCGCTTCCCTTTTGTATAATGTCTTGAATAGCTGATGTATCAGTCCCTGGGGATTTGGGGTGTTTTTCTTTTTGTTCTTTTTTTTTTTTTTTTTTTGCTTTTTGTGTCACACTCAGCGATGCTCAGGGGTTACTCCTGGCTCTGCACTCAGGAATCACTCCTGGTGGTACTCAGAGAACCATAGGGGATGCTGGGAATCGAACCTGGGTCGGCTGCGTGCAAGCAAATGCCCTACCCGCTGTGCCATCACTCCAGCCCCACCAGTCCTGGTTTTAAGTAACATTAAGTACTTATTCTGTCTGGTATATATGAGTGGCCATTTGGTCAGCTTCTGAATCAGTGAATATGGTATACCAACTTTAAACTCTTCAGCAATATCTGAAACAAAAACATAATCATGTATTTGAATGTAGGAGTAAAGGAGTAAACTTTATTATCTAGGCTTTCAAATTAAACTGAATATAATCAGCTTATCAATAGATACTAATACTATTTGTTGCGCATTTCTTAATTTTGTTTGTATCAGCTAAACAAGTTTTGAACTGGTGAACTATCCATTAAGTTGATTTTAATTCTACAAATTGGGAAAACTGCCTTTTTTATGTTTGAGAATCAGTAAGTGTTCTGAGACTATGTCTAAGAACCATTTCCTATTATTAAAGTAAGAAATTTCGGGACTGGAGAGAAAGTACAGTAGGGGGGCACTTGCCCTGCAAACGTGGCTGACCTGGGTTTGGTCCCTAGCATTCCACGTGGTCACCTCAGTCCCCCAGGCATAGCCCAGAAACAAAAATTTGTCACTGGTTTTTATATTTCAACTTGGACAATCTAATTTTGTTCCATGTGAGATTATAAAACTTACGGTCTGTTTTCTTCATTTAAACAAATGAAGCCTATTGAAGAGATGCGACAGGTAATTGTAGGTATTCTAACCGCGAAGAGTCAAGAAAAGGTCAAATTGGGTGAGTTCGTTTTTTTTTGTTGTTGTTTTCTTAAAATGAATTGTGATTTTATTATCAAATTTCTTTGAATGGTTTTTCTTTAAAACTTTTAAAATTTGTAGGTTGGCTCATACTTCTGTTGACTTACTTCTAGAACTGTTAATTAGGAGGTCAAATCAAAACGTGGATTTGTTGTGAATATCTGTGAAATATACCTCACCTCTCTAGTTTTTGATTTCAAAAATAAGGATGTTGGACTCAGCAATCACCAGAGACATTTTTCACCTGTTAATTTCTGTCTTCAGTGCTTTAGAGGCTGGTCTGAAACTGGGGCCATGTATCTGAATGAAAATAAAATGTTTGATTTATGTGCTTATTTCATATAATTTTATACCTAGTGTCACATAAAAATTTCATAGGCCAAAAATGGTTGCAAACAAAAAATTAAAGAAGTGCTAGAGAAGTTCTTTAGGAAACAATCTTTATTAGGGTTAGTAAATATAGATGCTGTGGTGCTGAGGGAGGGAGAAAGCGGGTGGCTGGCGGGCGGTCATCACACTCAGGCCTCAGGTAGGTGTGCATTGCTCCAGCCCTTTGAGCAATCTTTTCAGCACCATTTTTATTTTAATAAGAGTCAAACCATGTAAACTTTTACGTGTATTTGATGTCAGGGGTGGAGCCCAGGTGTTAAACCGTGAAGCTGTGTCCTTGCTGCTAGTTTGAACTTTTTTTTTGCTTTTGGGGTCACACCTCGCGTTGCACAAGGGTTACTCCTGGCTCATGCACTCAGGAGTTACTCCTGGTGGTGCTTGGGGGACCATATGGGATGCTGGGAATCGAACCGTTGTCAGCCATATGCAAGGCAAACACCCGACCCGCTGTGCTATTGGTCCAGCCCCTAGTTTGAACTTTTTGAGGCTCTTGATATATGTTGCTAGAGAAGTGACAAGTATCTTACTTTTAGCTAAACTTTGTTAAGATCCAACCCTTCTTACCTAAATTAGCTCATCACCACCTCCCTCCACCTTCCTCAACCTCCCTGCCCCTGTGGGCCCACACAGGCTCATGGACTGGTGACTGGAGACATTTTCTAAACCCACTGACCCTTGAATGTTGTCCAAAGGATGCTTCCTTTCCAAGAAGCATTAAAGGACAGTTGGTAGGACACTTGCCTTAAGCATGGCTGGCCGAGGTTTGATCCCAGCACCTCTGTGGTCCCCTCAGTCACCCAAACATATCCCCAAAACAAAAATTGACCCCTGGTTTTTGTATTTTAACTTGGATAATCTAATCTTGTTTGTATCTAAGATTATAAAACATCGGGTCCTAGGCCTCATCGAGTACTCTTGTTTGTGGCCCAAGCGTTACTTGAGAATTCTCCCTAGGCATTTTTCTGTCCCGTAAGTAAAGTTCTTTTGTAGGGAGACTGGGACGGCTCCTAAACAGTGCCTAAGGACCAGGGCCTGCTCCAGCGTGCAGTCAAGTTCGGGCCCGGCAATGTCGGGGTGACTCGGCCACATGCATGGGTCCTTGTGGGCTGTGCGGGGATGGGCTCAGGCCTCTGCGTGCTGATGTACCCTCCAGCCCTGCAAGCTCTCCCCAGCACAGTCGCCCTTTGGAGAGAGTCCCATCACCGTTCGGTCAACCTCAGTTAGCATTTTTCTCATAATCGCTTTCAAGCACATCTCTTGGATGACATGTAGAATTCTTAAAGGGCAGGTGTGATTTCATTATATTTGCATCTGTAGTCCATGGCACATAGGTGGTAGCAAATTTTTCGTAAACAGTTGGCAGTATTTGCTTTGACAGAGTGAAGGGATGGCAGTTCGGTTCTCTTGGTGTGAAAATTCAGCCAACTGAATTACTTGAATGTCTTTTTATTTTGTTCTTTCAATGTGGTCAAATGTTTAATCTATAAATGCATCTCATTAGGAGAAAGTAACGAAGCTTCTGCCACTAAGGAGGAAATCCAAGAGGTCAGCGTGGAAGATACCAGGGTTGAAAATCTAGACTCAGAAAAACCAGAAATGGAAAATAAGCATCCCAGAGATGTGGTCTTTCAAGAGTGCAAACAATTGCAAGATGTAAAAACAAAAGAACCAGACAGTAATATTAAGACCCCCAGTACAGAAACTAGGGCAAGTTGCTTAATTAAATATAATGTGTCTACTACACCTTACTTGCAGAGGTAAGCTTTTAAAATATGCTGTAACTTGTTTTTATTCTTAGAGATAATATGGCATTTAAAACTGAGGTAGCTTCAGATTGTAACTGCCATTTATTGGCAAATCTTTCAAGTAAAGAGATGTCACTGATTTCATTTCACCTTTGTGTTTGGTTATTTGGGGTCACACTCCAATCCCAGGGGGTTGCTCCCAGTGGTTCTTGGGAGACCCTCGGTGCTGGCAGTTTTAGGTCTCCCACCTGCAAAGTGTATTTCTAGACCCTTGTGCCAACTCCACTACCCATCCTCTTTTCAATTCCTGAATTTGTTTTGCTTTTTCCTGAGTGCTACCATTTTGAAAATGATATACACTGTTTTATTTTAATATCTGTGCTTTATTATGGGTTGGAACAATAGCACAGCGGGTAGGGCGTTTGCCTTGCATGTGGCCGACCCGGGTTCTATTCCTCCATCTCTCTCGGAGAACCTGGCAAGCTACCGAGAGTATCCCACCCCCACAGCAGAGTCTGGCAAGCTACCTGTGGCTATTCAATAAGCCAAAAACAGTAACAAATCTCACAATGGAGATGTTACTGGTGTCCGTTCCAGCAAATCAATGAAGGACAGGACGACAGTGTTACAGTGATACAGTGCTTTATTGTAACAGTAGGTGTTGTAATAGAACAGTTAGTCACTTTCACAGATATTTAAATATCTATGTACAGGCTTTAACAGCAGATGGAGCAAAGGATAAGTTCAAGGAGTTTATTCTGTGGAGACAAGCAATAATGTCATTGTAAAAAATGTACTAGTTACAATGTGGTAAAATAAGTCAAAGTGAAATCTCCCTTGTAAACTGGAAATTTTCTGTGGATTTTTTTTTAGCATAAAAAAGAAGATACAGTTTGATGAAACAAATTCTGCATATAAGGAGCTGAAGTTTCTAACACCAGTTAGACGTTCTCGACGCCTTCAAGAGAAGACAGCTCAGTTGCCAGATATGTTAAAAGACCATTATCCTTGTGTGTCTTCCCTGGAGCAGTTGCAAGAGTTGGGCAAAGAAACAGATGCATTTGTGTGCCGCCCTAATGCAGCTCTGTGTGGGATGTTGGAGCCAGAAGTAGCAGAGAAGTAACGGGGTGAGCTGGAGGGGGTCCATTCTCGCTGGCTCTTATGTTTGTGGGCAGGAGGTAGCCAGCTATGTGGTGGCGGTCAGTCCGTGCATTAACATTCTCAGTGTAGCCGATGTCGCCTCTGTGTCAGAAAGCTAATGCTGCCTGGTTTTTCCCCAAGATCAGTAGTGTGCCACGATAAGCATCTTTCACCCTAGTGTTTGCTTGTTCACTTTACTTTGAATAATCCTAAATTACAGGAAAAGGCTAATTTGTTATCATAATGGATTATCAGAAATGAGGTGCTTCAGATAAAACATTTTTGCATGAAAAGAATTTTAAATCTAAACTTGTACATTCCTGACTTTAAACAGAGCACAGTTTGTTTTTCAAGTAAAAAATTGTAATTCTGGATCAGTCTGAAAGTCAGCAATTATGATGTATAGAGTGGATTCCATCACCTTTAAACAGAGCGTGCGTGTACTGTGTCCCTCCCTCCAGGTTCTTGGTCCACAGCCCGCTGTGCCTCTGGTCGCCCGGGCCTGGCTGTCACCCTTCACTGCCACTGTCCCTCAGCACAGGCAAACCTGAGGTCCTCTTGGCCTCTCTGTTCCTTTTTATTGTGATTGAGGTTGCCAGGGTCTGTAGCTAACCAACCCCACTTGTAGGAAAATATATAATTTGTGGTAAAAAAGAAAATACACCAAGTATGGTGTGTATCTAAGTTCTTGTATTTAAATCTGAATTTCTTTCTTTTAATAATGTCACTGTCATTCTCTCTAAACTCTGCTGATTCAAATAAGTCCCTGGGCATTGTTAAAGATTAGCTCTAAACTGTGTAACATGAACTTGATTAAAGATCACAAAGTCATGTTCATTTATTCTGTATAATAGCACTAATATTTATTCACTTCTCATGTTGCAGGTGTAGGGTTTTTATTCTTTTTAACAGTGTCTAATATGTATTCAATAAATTAAAATACTTGTGTAACTGTCTCCGTGACATTCATTTAAATATAAAAAACAATGAGTGCACAGGTAGGACATATGGAACTTGTCTCTGAGGTACATTATAGTGGGATGTGATTCGAGGTCTCAACACTTAAAGTGTGTGCTTAACAGTATATTACCTTTTGAGAAATTTATCAGTATGTGCTGTTTGCTTTCACTGTAGTGCAGTAGTGTGAAATTTCTCCGTGAGAAAGAGAACTTGAGATAAATTCTGTTTGGAAAAGTTCTGTAGAATGGTTTTTCCCTCATAAATATAGAGACAGTCTGTGTCTAGATCAGATACCTAAGAACAGCTGCCATGGATCTAACTAGTATTTATTCCAACCAAAATAGTTCCAAGACTGAGATGAGGCGTGAACTTTAAGTTCAATAGATCTCCATTTCAAATCATACTTCCTACCTTTCTGAAAGATCACTTCACTGTCACTGTCATCCTATTGCTCATCTATTTGCTTGAGCAGGCACCAGTAACGTCTCCATTGTGAGACTTGTTGTTACTGTTTTTGGCATATCGAATACGCCACGGGTAGCTTGCCAGGCTCTGCCATGTGGGTGGGATACTCTCAGTAGCTTGCTGGGCTCTCCGAGAGGGACAGAGGAATCGAACCCGGGTGCAGATGCCCTACTAGCTGTGCTATCAGTCCAGCCCAAATGGAAAAATTTCTCTGGTTGATTTTCTCTCTCTCTCTCTCTCTCCCCCCCTCCCTCTCTCACTCCCTCTCTCCCTCTCTTCCTTCCTCTCGCTCTTTCTTTCTCTCTCTCTCTCTCTCTCTCTCTCTCTCTCTCTATCTCCCTCTCCACCTCAGAACCAAGAATTGATAGACTTAAAATACTTAAATACAGGGCATTGGGTTCAAGAACAACTTTCTCTCTCTCTCTCTCTCTCTCTCTCTCTCTCTCTCAATCAGCACCAAGAATTGACAGACTTAAAATACTTAAATACAAGGCATTAGGTTCAAGAACAACTTTTTATTGGGTTATAAAATTCAGCAGGGGGGCTGGAGCGATAGCACAGCAGGGAGGGTGTTTGCTTTGCGCCCAGCTGACCCCAGTTCGATTCCCAGCATCCCACATGGTCCCCTGAGCACCGCCAGGAGTAATTCCTGAGTGCATGAGCCAGGAATAACCCCTGTGCATCGCTGGGTGTGACCCAAAAAGCAAAAAATAAATAAAATTTAGCTGGACTGGAGCGATAGCACAGTGGGTAGGGCATTTGCCTTTCGCGTGGCTGACCCCGGGTTCAATTCCTCTGTCCCTCTTGGAGAGCCCGGCAAGCTACCGAGAGTATCCTGCCTGTACGACAGAGCCTGGCAAGCTACCCATGGTGTATTCAGTATGCCAAAAACAGTAACAAGAAGTCACTTGTTGAAATGGAGATATTACTGGTGTCTGCTCAAGCAAATTGATGAGCAACGGGAAGACAGTGTTGCAGTGTTACAACGTTATAAAATTCAGCAATTGGGTTATGAAAATCAAAAAAGAATACCATAAAGTAACTACCCAAAGAAGCAGAGACCCTGACTGGAGCTTTCTGTGGGTCATTAGTTGTGATCCCAAGTACATTCTCGCTAAGTCCAAACACGAAGCCCCCTATTCCAGCTTCATTACTGGTATGGTAACTTTCCAAATTCTGTGGATTTAATTTTACGCTTTGCTAACTATAAACTGTGCCACACCTTACAACTGTACAGGCATCTTTTATTTCTACTTTACTGATTTGGGCGATGTTTTTGTTTGTTTGGTTTGGGTGCTACACCTGACAGTGCTCAGAGGTTACTCCTGGCTCTGCACTCGGATCACTCCTGGCAGTGCTCAGGGGACCATATGGGATTCTGGGCATCAAATGCATGTCTGCTGCATGCAAGGCAAATGCCCTACTCGAAGTGCTATTGCTCTGGCCCATAAAATTTTTTGTTGTTTTTGGGTCACACTCAACGGTGTGCAGGGATTACTCCTAGCTCTGCACTTAGGAATCTCTCCTGGCAGGGCTTGGGGGACCATATTGGATGCTGGGGACAGAACCTGGGCTGACCTTGCCTAATTGACTGTTAGAGGGAACTTTGGGGAAGTTAAATGTATTTCTCAAAAGAGTGGCTATGAGCTATATATTTTTGGAACGAATTCCAATCATATTTTTTGCAAACATAAGCTGCAGGTAGCATATGAGTATATCAGGAGAAAAGGTAAATTTCATTTTTGTTTTTTTCTTGAATCATACCAGCAGTGCTCAGGGGCTACTCAAGTCTCTGAGTAGATCACTCCTGGTGGTGGTTGGGGGAATGCCATTGACCAGGGATCGAACCACGGTTGGCAGTGTGCGAGACAAGCACTTTAACTCGTGTTAACTCCTCAGCTCAGCAGAACACTTTATCCTGGAATCTCAACGTTGCAAGGAACGGTAAAGCTCGGACTTCGGTAAGCAGTAAATAGTAGCAATAGGATTTTGCTCTGCTTCTGAGTATCAAGCACCATGAGGACATTCAAGAATCTGACCAGTCTCCATACTTAAGGGGAAAATGATATTTTATATATAAAAGTGGTATGAAGGTATAATTCTATATCCAAATTATTCAAGTTGGAGAAAAAGCTTGCAAATATCTTATTTACCACTCATGAACTTACCTAAAAACATTTCCAGTGAAGTACATAGTATATCTAAGATTTTAAAGATTGTGAACGACACCAAAATAAATCTTTGTCATAAGTTATAAAATATTAATTAAAATGAAAACTTCATTAATTTCAGCAGGAGAGATGTACAGGACAAAATTTTTTTTAGGGCTAATATTGTTTCTGTCATAAGTTGTGATTCCCATTTAAGGAAACTAATCCTAACTAGTGAAAACTATATTCTACAGACAGAGATGGAAGCACTGGTAAGTGGAACATTTTTTGAGGCTATGTTTCTGAATCAGACTTTGCTGGTTTAAGCAGAGTGGCAAGAGCTAAAACCGAGATGGAACTTTCTAGGGTGGCTACTGATTACCTGTCTTGCATTCTCAGAGGTAAAAGGTAAAGTCAGTTCTCTTGTCAACAATTTCAAAACTTAAGATGTAAAGATAAGATTCATCCAAGAATCCAGCAGAAAATGTCTCATGAAGATGTTTGTAATATTATTCGCATTAACCCCAAACTAAAAACTACCTATCACTGGGGCCGGAGCGATAGCACAGCGGGTAGGGCGTTTGCCTTGCACCCGGCCGACCCGGGTTGGATCCTCGGCATCCCATATGGTCCCCCAAGCACCGCCAGGAGTAATTCCTGAGTGCAAAGCCAGGAGTAACCCCTGAGCATCGCTGGGTGTGACCCAAAAAGCAAAAAAATAAAAAATTAAAAAAAAAAACTACCCATCACTGAGTGAATAAAAAAACATGTTTCCAAACCAACTGAGGTGTCCAACACATGAATGGATTATGAAGTTGTGTTGTGTGTACACAAAGCAGTACTATGCAATTGCAAGGAACGATGAAATTGTTCAATTTATTGCAAAAAAAAATATCTTTGGAATTGGAAGATATCATGTTAAGTGAAGTAGGACAGGATGATCTAACGTATCTGTGGTATAGAGAATCCTGGATGAGGAAATGTACTGTTGCAAAAGGGGTGCCTAAGTCACTGCTGACCCCAGTGTTGGGTACAGAGAAGGAAAGGAATCAAAGTGGGAAGAAGAATGGTAAGTACCGGGCGAGCAGGAATCAGGGCTTCATTTCTATCCATTATTTGAGTGGTAAAGCCGTATATCAGCAAAACTGAAACCACAGGATCTCAGCAGCAGCCTCTGACGCTTTGTAATGTAATGTCAGGTTGACAGGTGGGGAGAGAATGGGGCGGGGGGGGGGGGGGGGGGCGGCGGGAATTGGAACACTGGTGGGGAGAAGTTGACCCTGGTGGTGGAATTGGTGTTAAAATATGTGCCTAAAACTCAACTATCAATAACATTGTAAATTTCAGTTCTTTGATTTTAAAAAAAGCTGTTTCCACCTGGTAGAAATTAGGCAGTCAAGGGAGAAACTACTGATAAACACAGGAATATAGACGCGTCTCAAAACATGCGAGATGAAGGAGCCATCCTTAAAACTTGCATACTGTTTCCATGTATGTAAAATTCTAGAATAGGTAAAAATACATTTACAGGGGCCGGAGCTGGAGCGATAGTACAGCAGGTGGGGCATTTGCCTTGCACATGGCTGACCTGGGCTCAGTCCCCGCCATTCTATATGGTCCCCCGAGCACTGCCAGGAGTAATTTCTAAGTGCAGAGCCAAGAGTAACCCCTGTGCATCTCTGGCTGTGACCCCAAAAACAAAATAAAGCTGGGTTTGTTTTTTTGTAATACATTTACAGGACAGGTTTTCTGGGTCAGGCAGGGTTGTGGGGAAGGAGTTGACTATAAAAGTACATGAAAGAACTTTCTGGAGTCACAAGAATGTTCTATGCCTTACTGTGGTGACATGGCTAGCACATTTGCTCAAATTCAGAGTACAACTGAAAGTGGGTGAATTTTATTGTACGTAAATTCTACCCCTACACCTTTACAGGGCCTGGAGCAATAGTGCAGTAGCTGGGAGCACCTGCCTTGCAAACACGGCCCTGACTTCAAACCTCAGTGCCTTCTGGCAGCTCTGCTGTCTGCGACCCCTGGAGCCAAAAGCCAAGTCCAGCTGCACCACAGCCGGGCAATATGTTGTTCATCGATTTGCTCAAGCAGGCACCAGTAATGTCTCCATTGTGAGACTTGTTGTTACTGTTTTTGGCATATCGAATATGCCACGGGTAGCTTGCCAGGCCCTGCTGGGCAGGCAGGATACTCTCAGAGGGATGGAGGAATCGAACCCAGATTGGCCGGGTGCAAGGCAAACGCCCTACCCGCTGTGCTATCCCTGCGTAATTTAAGGAATTAAGACAGCCTTTTGCTCTAATCAACAAGCCTGGAATGTGAAACTGCTGTCTCATTAGAAACTCAGGAAATGAGCTTTGAGACTCAAAGGTCAGTCGTATCCGTGCAATACATAGACAGTATTTGTTCTTGCACGTGTCTCATCAGGAGAGAAATCTACCTCTAACCAGTCTCACCCGCTCACTTATTCTACCTTATGTACTGCAGAGCAAGAGGTGATGCCTGCCCTTGCCTGTCGTGTATTTATCATCTTTTCTCACTATTCCTCTCCCAGCTTCCCTGGAAGTTCAATGCATCCATCTAGATCAGTGATTTGAAACCAAGGTCAAGCCCCTCCTCCCTGCCTCATGCCCACCCTGATCTTCAGACAATTTTATCGTCTCCGACAATTCTGATGGTCACATCTGAGGGCAAGGAGTAGTGCTGACGCCTAGCACGGAGACGTGCTGAACAATTAGCTTAGTACAGACACCCCAGTTCCCCCCTCCCTGCCCTTTGCCAAATTGTCCTCCAGGCCAACTGCAACAGTGCTGGGTTTGAAATATCGGTGCTATGATTCCTGTTGTCCTTTCTCTTTTTCCCATCTAATACTTTCTCAGTCGCTCCCTTGACCTACAGGCCCATCACAATCACGATCACTGTCACGATATCCCGTTAATCACCGATTTCTCGGGCGGGCTCAGTAACATCTCATTGCGTCCTTTCCCTGATATCTTAGCAGTCCATCTCGACTCGGCCCTCCTAAAGATGTTGCACTGAGGGCTCTTCAGGGTCAGGGGAATGAGATCCAGCTTGTTACTGGATTTTGCATATGAATACACCATGGGAAGCTTGCAAGGCTGTCCCGTGTGGGCAGGAAACTCTCAGAAGCTTGCCAGTTTATCCCAAAGGGAGAAGTAGGCTAAAGATATACCTACAGGCCCATAAACTGCTTTTTTCTTCAGCAACTGGTTCCTGGGCAGAAAGTGGACTTTGTCATTGCCTAGAACTTCGCTCTGGAAGCTGTGAGCAACCTGAATTCCACCTACAGTCTTAGACCCCTTTTTACTTTAACCTAAAAGCGCACAAACTCCTGGGAGATAGGATTTGGATTTTTTTTTTTTTTTTTTTTTTGGTGGTGGAGGGGTGTTCTACAGGCCCCCAAGTACCATCACGCGCACGATCTTAGGAGAGTGGTCTCGTCATCTACAACCTCGACGGTGCAGTGTTTATCAGCAGTGTGGGTGTCCTTGGTGGGACTCTGCAGCCCTGAACCGCCAACCGTCGCGGTGCTCGAATATGCAAAATAATCATCACACCAAGTCAGCCCCTTCGCGGGCCCGCCCGCCCCTGACTCCGCCCGCCCGCCCGACTCGCCGTGTCCCCGGCCCCGAACCCGGGAGACGCCGCGCCCCGCCCCGCCCCGCCCCGCCCCGCCCCGCCCCACCCCGCGGAAGCGCCGGCTCCGGGGCCGCGGGTGAGCGGGTCACGGGGTCCGGGTGGGGTTGCGGGGCAGGGGGAAGAGGGGGCGCGCGGGGTCGGGGTCCGCGTCCCAGCCCCGGGGCGGCTGCGCGCGGCTGGGGAGCAGCGGGAGCGCGCGGGGGGCGACGGGGGGAGGGGCGGGGCCGTCGCGCCCCCCCACTCCAGGCCTCGGTTTCCCCGACGGGACGTCCCCCTGGACGGCGGTCGCCAGCACTGCTGTGCGTTTGGCCGGGGCAGACCCGCGTCCGCCTCCCGGGCTTGGAACCGGACCGGACCCCTGGGGCTGCCCGCCCGGGCCAGGCGCCCGCCCCCCCCGTGACGAGCTAGGGAGGGTTTGTTTTTGTTTTTGACTTGGTGATCATCGAGATACGTTAAAACGTTTCTCCCGCATTTTTCCATAAGCCACGAGAAACTCAATCTTTCTCAGGGACCGCGTGGGCTTCCCGGAGTGATCTGAGATCCACTGGGAAAAGGCGCCTCTGGAAGGTGTGGACTCCGCCTTCCCTGGGCCTGAATGGCCCCTTCGTGGGACCCCTTAGTGCTCTGCCAATGGGATGATGATGCGCTGGCAGGGCCTGGCAAGCTCGCCGTGGCATACTCAATATGCCAGAAACAGTAACAAGTCTCACAACGGAGACATTACTGGTGCCCGCTCGAGCAAATCGATGAACAACGGGACAATGGTGCTACTTATAACTAAAAACTGGTCTTTTTATTTTTGCTTTATTAAATGTTACGGTCTGCTACATGTGCCTTTTTTTGCTTTTTGTTTTGGAGCCACACCCAGCAGTGTCAGGGGTTACTCCTGCTCTGCACTCAGGAATTTCTCCTGGCAGTGCTCAGGGGACCTTATGGGATTCCTGGGATAAGTCCGGGTCAGCCACGTGCAAGGCAAATACCCTACCCACTATATTATCTATCTCTCTGACACCAAGGGATGTGAATTAAAAATATATATATGACACTACAAATATATATGTATATATATACAAATACATCTCTCTATATACATCTATATCATCACTGTCATCCCATTGCTCATCGATTTGCACAAGCGGGCACCAGTAACATCTCAATCGTGAGACTTCTTACTGTTTTTGGCATATCGAATACACACGGGTAGCTTGCCAGGCTCTGCCGTGCGGGCAGGATACTCTCGGTAGCTTGCCAGGCTCTCCAAGAGGGGCGGAGGAATTCAACCTGGGTCAGCCGCGTGCAAGGCAAACGCCGTACTGGCTGTGCTATCGCTCCAGCCCTTGTGTATATATTTGACACTACAAATAAGCTCTGTGAAAACCAGACCAATTAAGTTCTGTGTGTTTTCCTTTGTTTTCTTTCCTGTGTGTGACAGAAAAACATACAAGGTAATCGTGTGGTTTTAATAAGAGCTGCCATTGTGCCAGGCTGGGGACAGCAGGCGGTGCGGGCCCTTCTGTGGGTTTTCTCTGTTTTCCGCAGTCCTGCCCGCTCAGACCACCCTGTAGCCTTGAGCAGGACACTGAAGTCACAGGTGTCAGCCTCTCTTAGTCAGGCACCTCCAGCTGAAACTGGCCCAAAGGATTGCTCTCCCTTTCTCCTGCTTTTCTCATTCCTGCCACCTTCCCACAGCCAGAAACATCATACACACATGCACACATGCACACGTGTGTGCACACACATATACTGCCTTCTGAGCAGGACCGTTCACTCCAGTTTATCTCAACCTGGAATCCACCTCAGTCTAGTTCTCCCCCAGAAACCTATCACCCCCAGTCTTGCCAATTCTTTCTGCATATTTTCTTCCTTGCCATCTCCACCCATTTTCCACCCCATCATTTTCCTGCCTTTTCTATTTTTTGGAGTCTTTACCCTCGCTCTCCTCTTGCTTCTCATACCTGGTCCATTCTCGCTGTAGTTAGTGGTTTTCTTCATATGTGAGTACAATGATAAATTTCTATATATGTGATCCACATGTACTGATAATATATAATCTATATATCTCGATGATATAAATTATACATATTTATGTGTTATATACTTATATCAATAGTTAAATTTTCTCAGTTATAGACTATACATATTTAAATTAATATGTGTATATGTCTGTTAAATCCTCTCTTAAATTCCTTTAAGAGCCTATTACCCTGAGGTAAAATCCAGCAACTTAACTGCCCTTCACCATGGCTCCCAGGTCAGAGCCTGTGTCCTCTGCCAGCCTGTTACAGGCTCTGTTCATCTCTCAGGCCGCACATGACAGTCTCTTCTGCTCCTTCAGGTGCTTTCCCTCCATCTCAGTCTCTCTTCCCTGCGCTTCTCAGCCTTCAGCCTTCAATCTTGGGTCGGTCTTAACGTGGCACGTCTAGTTCCCTCGGCTGTTTGTCTCAGCAATACGTTAGCAAGACTCTTGTTAAAACCTGCCGCCCTTCATAATCGAGTGTAGACTTGCTGTTGAAGTGTGTGTCCTGTCCCCCGTGAGGCCTGGTGATGTGCAGAGCTGGTGTGGGTGCTGTGTGCCTGCCTGGTGCCCAGAGAACGGCAGGAGCATGCCCTGGTCCTGTTCTGATGGGGGCTCCTTGAATTAATTCCACCATCTGACGCTTAATTTCATTCATGTGTTTCTCTTTTGTGACTACAGTCTGGGAGGGCCGTGGGCACAGCCAGAGTGAAGCAAGGCTGCAGGGACGCCCCGGCATGGAGGGCTACACGGTCCTGAGAGTGATCGGCGAGGGCTCCTTCGGCAGAGCCCTCTTGGTTCGGCAGGAGAGCAGTACCCGGACTTTTGCCATGAAGGAAATAAGGCTTCCCAAGGTGACCGACAAGCACCAAGCTTGTGTGATAGTAGGCACAGTGATCGTTTATGAGGTAGAATTAGTTCTTGGAGTTTAGCAAGAACTCATTATTTAGCAAGAACTCATTAGTGCCAAAGATGGGTATGTTTTATATTCTTGCCACAGCATGCCAAAGACCTTGGTATGTTTTATATTCTTAGGATGCTGAATTTAACTAAAAGGGAAAAAAATCATCAAAGTTTAGTCGGTGCATATTTTATCTCAATGAAAATGATTTGTAATGATTTTCAATTTGATTCTGCCTAAAGCTGTAGAAAAGCTTTATCAAAAGAAATTTAGTGGTGATATTATTATTATTTTATTTGCTTTTTCGGTGACACCTAGCAATGCACTGGGGCTACTACTGGCTCATGCATTCAGGAATTACTCCTGGTGGTGCTTGGGGGACCATATGGGATGTTGGGAATTGAACCTGGGTTGGCCACGTGCAAGGCAAATGCCCTCCCCACTGTGCCATTGCTCCAGCCCTATCGGTGACATTATTTAAAAGGCCTAACAATGCATTGAAGAGAGAAGACCTAAAGCATGTGACATTGACGTTTGATACAAATAATACTATGGAATATATACCATGTGTAGGGTTGCCTTTTAAGTGCAGTAGTTTGCTGGTTCTTACTGAACACCTCTTTCCTAGTCCTCCTCAGAGACACAGAACTCTCGGAGGGAGGCCATCCTGCTGGCCAGAATGAAGCACCCTAACGTCGTCGCCTTTACAGAGTCATTTGAAGGTGAGTAGGGACTCGCCACTCAGTGTCCCCTGACTTTGATCCTGGCCCCGAGGCTTCCCTAAAGAGCCTTGCGTGTGTTTCAGCTGCAGGACATCTGTACATTGTGATGGAGTACTGTGACGGGGGAGACCTGATGCAGAGGATTAAGCTTCAGAAAGAAAAGTTGTTTCCTGAGGATGTGGTAAGAGACTCACTCAGTTTCCCTCAGAATCACTCTTCACATGAAACCTGTACAAGTCAGAGTGGAAGCTGTCCCCTTCCTTTGCTAGACAGTATGCGACCCCGATTCATGAGCTGTTCAATAAAGCCAGATAGAGCTCTATTTTATTAAATTTTATTTATTTTATGAAGTAGCACTGTAGCACTGTCATCCTGTTGTTCATCGATTTGCTCGAGCAGGCACCAGTAACGTCTCGGTTGTGAGGCTTGTTACTATTTTTGGCATATTGAATACACATGGGTAGCTTGCCAGGTTCTGCCGTGCAGGCAGGATACTCTTGATAGCTTGCCAGGCTTTCGGAGAGGAACAGAGAAATTGAACCCGGGTCAACTGCATGCAAGGCAAACGCCCTACCCGCTATGCATTTGCTCCAGTCCATTTTTATAAAGTAGTTCATGATATTTGATTACACTTAATATTTGAACGCCAATTCCACCACCATTACACCTTCTCACCACCATATTTAGGATGTTTCCATCCCAAATCCCAACCCCTGCCCAAGAGCAGAACCGAAATAATTTATTTTGTGTTGTTTGTTATGAATAAGCCACTGAAAATGATCCAGGAAAGTTTCCTTAGAGGAAAGGTGTGAAGATTGTTGTATTTCACCCAACGGCCATTAAGCCCTTCCATTAAGAGATTACTAGCATGTTGTTAAAGGTTGAGCCTTGTGTGCCTATATATATATATATACATATATATGATATATATGTGTATATATATCTATAAAAATATGTTTCCCTCTAAGATTGGTTACTTTACCTTTACCTTCTACTTTAAACTGCATCAAATGTGGTGGGATACCCTTGGAATATTAGTGGTATGAGTATAAGATGTTGCATGGTCACGAATGTGGCCGCATGGTCTAGGAATAGGTTCACTCATGGATGAGGCTTGGCCCAAGCATGTGGAGAGAGGCTGTTAGTGTGGCAGCACTTGAGTTCTAGAGGATTTTGGCTGCTGGGGCGGGGAGGGAACTCACCCGCTCCCTCCAGGGTGCCCCAAATGAAACGGCCTGGTGTGGGGTCCGGTGGCATGGCTATGGCATGTCGTCTGTCCTTTTTCTTAATTGGAGCCAGAGAGTTAGTACCACAGGCAAAGCACTTGCTTTGTGGACAACCAGGGTTTGATCCCAGGCACCAATTACGGTCCCCTGAGCCCTGCCAGACGTCACACTGAGCACTGCTGAGTGTGGCTCCCAAAATAACAATAATAATAAAAGACTTATTATTTAATAATAACAAACATAATTTTTATTATTTAATGATATGATAATTTGAAAAAAGTTTAAAATGTGAATAAAATAAAAGTATTAAGATCTAGGATTATCTGATACATGAGTTAGAAATTACTCATTTTTGGTTTTTTATTTATTTATTTTTATTGAATCACCGTGAAGTGCACAGTTACAAAGCTGATCATGCTTGGGTTTCAGTCACACAGTGTTCCAACACCCGTCTCTTCACCAGTGCACATCTCCTATCTCCAATGCCCCAGTTTCCCTCCCACCAGACCCCTTCCCCAGCCTGCCTCTCTTGCAGTCACTTTTCTTCTTCCTTTCTCTCTCTCTTGATCTCTCTCTCTCTTTTTGGGGATTATGGTTTGCAATATAGGTACTGAAAGTTTATCTTGTATGTTCCTTTACCTCCTTTCAGCATTCAGTTCTTGTTCAGAGTGATCATTTTCAACTGTCCTTGAAAATTATTCATTCTTTTTTTTTTTGCTTTTTGGGTCACACCCAGCCATGCACAGGGGATACTCCTGGCTCTGCAATCATGTATTACCCCTGGCAGTGCTCAGGGGACCATAAAGGATGCTGGGAATCAAACCTGAGTCAACTGCATGCAAGGCAAACGCCCTACCCATTGTGCTATTGCTCCAGTCCCTTCAAAATGGTTCATTCTTGTACTGGTGCTGTTGCTTAGTATCACCATGATGTGCCCACATGAGATTATTTTATTCTAAATTAGGGAAAGTTAAAAAAATATCAATATTGAAATGTCCATGTTTAGAGGAATTTAGAAATTATATTACTTATATTTATTTTATAATTAGAAACCTAGATTTTTTTGTTGTGTTGAAATTTTAGAAGGCAGATGGCTGATTTGTATTTATTAGTACATTGTAAGAAGAATAAAGCATAAATTTCTTTCAAAATTAACTTTTCTTTCAAAATTTTGTTTAAGTTTTAACTTTAATATGAGTA
The DNA here is from genome assembly GCF_027595985.1 of Sorex araneus. NCBI lineage: Eukaryota > Metazoa > Chordata > Mammalia > Eulipotyphla > Soricidae > Sorex > Sorex araneus. The sequence continues at coordinate 221,704,607 of NC_073302.1, forward strand.
CAAACAGGTATATATAATGTTTAATCTTTAGCAATAGTTACAGTGAAAATAGATAAAACAATTTATCTGCCTTCAAGCCCTACCTATTTTAAAACTAAATCATCTCCTAAATATAAAACAGATTTTATTCGGAAACTGTAACTCAAGTTAAATAGCTTAAGTTTTGTAAGGTTTTTAGCTACTATAGTACCTAATATAAAAGTATAAGTGTTATTTGTGCAATGCATCAATTTTTAATGTGTATGGAGAAAGAAGGCAATAGGTGTATGTAATAGTAAGACTTTGCTTGAAAACCAAAACAAACTTTTCCCTTGTTTATAGCCTAGAAAATAAATGCAAAATTTTGGTATGCAGATAATACAGCTTACTGTTTCAATTTTCCTGAAGTTAGTTCTAAGTAATCTTCTAAATGTATTAATAATTGATTGGCATAGCCACAAAAAATTTGGTTTGATATACCTTTAAAATTATTGATTGTTACCTCAGTGAAAACTGTAATGTTCAATTAAAGAATATTCAGTGGGAATTTCTCTGTGGAAACATTTACTGTATTACTATATTTAATTATGTAAGATAGATAGCTCCATTTCTCCATTTTCTTTTTTTTTTTTTAACTTTTTTATTGAATCACTGTGAGATAGACCCCTTACAGAGCTGTTCATGCGTCTATGGCAGGTGCTTTTCTTCTCTCTCTCTCTCTCTCTCTCCTTTTGGGCATTGTGGTTAGGTATTCCCATTTTCCAAATTTAATAAAATCTATTTGGAAAACTGTAATTCCAGAATCAGGAATTTATGTCCAGCTAACCTGACTTCAAGGAAATTGAAACAAGTGTCTTTTTCATGGTTTACTTAGTATTATTTAGTATTACTTAGAAACCTCCAAGGCTGCTCGGATTGGGACTGGGCCTGTTCCACCCAGATTCCCCATTTTCCAGTAGCTAGGCAGTCACACCTCGATGGTGTGGCCGCGTGACATCTTATAGCCTAGTTCTCCTTCTTGGCAAGCTACAGAGAGTTTCCTGCCCTCATGGGAGAGCCTGCCAGGCTCCCCGTGGCATATTCATATGCCAAATACAGTAACAGTGATGGGTCTCACTCCCCTGAAGACCCTGAAGAGCCTCTAATGCGGCACCATTGGGAAGGACAAGTAAAGAGAGGCTGCTAAAATCTCAGGGCTAGGACGAATGGCGACGTTACTGAGATTGCTCGAGCAAATCCATGATCAATGGAATGACAGTGATACTTAGTATCATGATTTCCACGTTAGTAGATTTTTTTTATAGATTATTTCACAGTTTAAAATGGTCTAATTTGAAGCCAGAGAAGTAGAAAAAGTAGTGTGCTGCTTGTCTTGCACGTGTCTGACCCCACTTCAATCCCTGACGCTGTACTCATCCTTGAGCACTGCCAGAAGCGCCCCCTGAGCACAGATCTGGGAGCAGCCCCTGAACACACCAGATGTTCCCAAAAAAACAACACATAGATTAAATAACTGGCCCCAAGTGTATTGCTGATGGCTGTCTGGTGTTTCTAAGAACAGAAGTTTGTTATTTTTCTTATAGAAAAAATACATTTGTTGGTTGTTCAAAAAAAAAGAAAAATTAAGCCCTGAGCACAGCCAGCTGTTGCCCCAAGCCCAGAATGACTTAAAAATATCAATAAGGAGTATTGGTATAGATGTTTTCCAGTGTGAGTTGTGCTGTCAACAATGTGGGCGGTCAAGCGTACCTTCAAAGGGATGGATCTCAGGAACAAATCAGCTCTTTTGGTTTGTTTATTTGATGGGCCACACCCAGATGTGCCCAGCGCTTATTTGTGGCTCTGAGCTCAGCGGTCACTCCCGGTGGGGTTTGAAGGACCATTATGGGGTGCTGGGATCAAACCTGGGTCAGCCACTGCGAGGCCAGCACCCCGGCCCTGTACTCTCTCCAGCCGGGAACCATCTGTTTCACCTCAGGCCCTCTAAGCACCTGGAAATTCTGGATACTGTTGGCATAGGATGTATAAGCAGAAAACGCTTACCTCAAAGGATTGTTGCTAATATAATGAGATGTTTTGATGTTAAGTCTGAATATTCTGAAAAATAAGATGAACAATTGATAAAGTGGGTGTATTATAGTTGTAGTATATTTATGTATTGATGGTGAATTACTTATATGTATTTAAGAAATACTTTAACTTGGTTGAATACAGGAAAAACATGAAAATAAATGCTGTTTTCATACAGAAGGTGATGAAGTTGGGGTTCAGGGCTTTAATGGATCAGCAGTGAATCTTTGCTGAGCTATATGGCTTTTCAGAGTTCCACATTGACATTATGTATAACCCAGGTCACCTGAGGCCTAAAGAAGATCCTTTAGAATGTTAGATTACTTTATGTTGTGAACAAGTTATGACACTCTTGCATGTTTGCATGCTTTTCCCCTGTAGATACTTAACTGGTTTACACAGATGTGCCTTGGAGTAAACCACATCCATAAGAAACGTGTATTACACAGAGATATCAAGTCCAAGGTAATACCTTTTTTATTTTTTTGCTTTTTGGGTCACACCCAGCGATGCTCAGGGGTTACTCCTGGCCCAGTGCTCAGGAATTACTCCTGGTGCTTGGGGGACCATATGGGATGCTGAGGACTGAACCTGGGTCGGTTGTGTGCAAGGCAAACACCCTTATCGCTATGGCCCAGTAATGCCTCTTTAGGCTTAAAAATACTTCTTTCAGTCTTTTCTCTTTGTTGTTATATTTCTCTTTGGGCTAATTCTGTTTCAGATATATTACATATTCTATATATTTATACATTTTAAATATTTATCAGCCCATTTTACTAGCCAAATGATGTACTTCCTAAAATCAAAAATGCTTTTAAATCTCTTTAGCAGTACTTGCTGCTTGGTTCTAAGCTCTTTTAGTGATGGTTTCCAGGGTCCATACATGCCCTCGGATGGATGGTGACCAGGCTCCGGGTCACCACCTAAGGTTCCTCTGCCCCGAGTGGATTCATCAGGTTCTGCCGATGTGGCTGACAGCTGGCTCTTTAGGTTTCTAAGCAGTTGCCTTGAACCCCCAAGCAGGACCATGAAGAGCTGTCAAGAGACATATCCCAGCTGTCAGAAGTTCAACCACTAGTCTCCATCGTTACCAGGCTTTGGAAGGCAGCTTCTCCAGGACCTCTGCCTTAGCTTTGAACGATAGAGATGTAATCAGAACTTTTCTCTTTTTTTTTTTCTTTTTGGGTCACACCGGGCGATGCACAGGGGTTACTCCTGGCTCTGCACTCAGGAACTACTCCTGGCGGTGCTCAGGGAACCATATGGGATGCTGGGAATCGAACCCGGGTCGGCCGCGTGCAAGGCAAATGCCCTACCCGCTGTGCTATCACTCCAGCCCCGCTTTTCTCTTTTTTGATGCAGAATGTCTTCCTCACTCAAAGTGGAAAAATAAAACTGGGAGATTTTGGATCTGCCCGTCTTCTCTCCAGGTATGTCTCTCTCAGTTATTCAAAGCATCAGGAGTCAGTAATGTCCTGTAATCATTTATTTTTAATTTAAAAAGCATTTATTTAGGCAAACTCTTGATAGTTTCCCTATAATTAAATAATAAAAAACAACAGTAACAATGGCATCACAACTTAGAAAAACTAGAAGAAAATATAATGTAATATTTATGAAGCCGCTGAAAGACAAATGACTTTTAAGGACTAGGAAAAATTAAGGGAACTAAAGACTATAAGAGTGGAAATTAGGTACATTGCAAGTATGATAAAGCATTAGTTTGCCATAACAAAAGCTATACAATTTGATCATATGGTGGATGTTTATGAATAACAGTAACAGTAACTTATTCATGAATAAACAGTATATGAAAAGCAGAGCTGATGACATGGAAACAGGTAGATCCATCTCAAATAAATGCAGGTGGAAAGAAACATCAGCTTTACTTACTAAGCTTGAAAGAAATACTGAAACCAGTACTTGACTGAACAGAGATAAATGTTCTCTCTTGTATAGTTTTGGTTGTATTGTAACTTAGTGTAAAGCTTTTGGGAAGCAACTTGACAGGCAGGCCTCAATTAAATACGTGAAGAACTGCCTGGTGGTAATTAAGCTTCTACGTCTGGTGATCTCCCAAAGTCTCAGTACAGGAGAAAAAGAACAAAACCCTCCAAGGATGCTTGTCACAATTTTATTTGTTAACAGTGGAAAATTGGAATGCATCCTAAAAATGGTAGGGCTGGGGACCTCTTCTGAATCATTGAGAAAGATTTTAAAGATTTGGGAAGTACGGAAACAGTGTTGTGAAATTTAGTGACAAATAGAAATAAAGATTTTATATATGAAATAAGTTCAGTTACATATTTCTGATTAAAGAAGAAAGTTTCTCATCAGTGATGCTACTGGGATTTTTGGGTATTTGTTTCATAATTTCAAGCATTAGTGATTAAAATATTACTGATTCTAAGGGTGACTAAGAAGAAGAAACTATAGGAAATGTAAATAGTAAAACTTCTTCTCCTTGTCTCCTCTTTGGCTCGTGAACATTCCCTGATAGCTGTCAGAGACAGCCTTGCCAATAAAATATCATTTGTATCCAAAGAGAGTTAAACAGAGCCTCCAGTTTAATCATTTCTTTTTATGGTTTTAGTCCTATGGCGTTTGCTTGTACATATGTGGGAACACCCTATTATGTACCCCCAGAAATTTGGGAGAACCTGCCTTATAACAATAAAAGGTAAGTGATAGTCCTATATCAGGGCGAAAGACTGGTTGGTGATTGTGCTCGGTTTTTACATATGAAAGCATTGTGGAATCTGAATTCCTAGTCTTCTAGATCAAAATTAGAGTTTTCCACTGTCACTGTCATCCCATTGCTCATTGCTTTGTTCGAGCGGGCACCAGTAACGTCTCTCATTGTGAGACTTATTGTTACTGTCTTTGGCATATCCAATACGCCACAGGTAGCTTGCCAGGCTCTGTCGTGCGGGCTAGATACTCTTGGTAGCTTGCCGGGCTCTCTGAGAGGGGCGGAAGAATCGAACACGGGTCGGCCACGTGAAAGGCGAATGCCCTACCGCTGTGCTAGTTTTCCAATTGTTTCAAATTGCGAGAGGTAAGTGGGGTACCTTGTCAAAAGATGCTGAGGGGCTGGAGAGATTGTCCAGGGTTAAGACTCTGGCTTTCCATGTCAGTGGTCTCATTTTAACTTCCTGCACTTCCTTCATAGTGCCAAATGCTGCTGGGGCTGAGCCCTAAGCAGAAAGCTGGAAGTAAGTACTTGCCCAGCACCACTAGATGTTGTCCTGAAACATCCAACAAAGTAATGGAAACACTAACGTCCAAAAAATCGGTAGTTTGCGGGCTGGAGCAATAGCCCAGCAGGTAGGGCGTTTGCCTTGCAGGCGGCCGACCCAGGTTCAATTCCCAGCATCCCATATGGTCCCCTGAGCACCGCCAGGAGTAATTCCTGAGTGCAGAGCCAGGAGTCACCCCTGTGCATCCCTGGTGTGACCCAAACAAACAAACAAACAAACAAAATCGGTAGCTCAAAGGGCAAAGTGTTGTGTGCAGGAGGCCCAGGTTTGATCCCTGGAGCTCACCCCAGTGAGCACAGAGCCCTAGTGACCCTCAGTACTGCAGACGTGTCCAGAAAATACATACATAAAGCTGAAAAGCAAGCAGAACTACCACCACCACAACAAAAATATAATTAAAAGATTCTGAGATATAGCAAGTCATTTCTCAGGACAGTATGAATTACATTACTAGCTCTTAAGCTTTGTTGCTCCTGCTTCTGCCATCCCAAAGCTCCGCTCACAGCCAGACTCGCTAAATCAGAATGTCTGGGGTAGGAAACAAGTGTCGGGATTTTCTGAACTCTCCAGGTTATTCCCATTCCCACTGATTCATGCCTTTGTGTAAACATTTATAGAATTAGATATGAAGTGCTTGACTGACGGGTTTCTTTGTATGATGCATGATGATTTTTTAAATAGTTATGTGAGAGCCCCAGAGACCATTCCCAGGGGTGTGTGTGTGTGTGTGTGTAGTGGGGGGGGGACAAAGAGTAGGGGGGATGGTCCAGGGTACAGTGCTTGGCCCAGTGGGCCTGAGGATGCTTCGGAACTCAGGTTCTGTGGTGCTGGGGGGGCTGTACCTTCCCAGAGGTCAACTCAGGGTCACCCCTTTAAACCGTATCGCCAACCCTCAGAGTCTTAGGGTTTAAAAGCATCAACTTAAAATCATTCTAAGTCTTGCTGAAGATATGTAAAAGGAGCTGGTTGCTGGTCAGTAGCAGGGGGCTCAGAGATAAGCGGTGCGCAGGAAATGGCAGTCCGACCACTCCAGGGGAAGGGGACGGTGTACCAAGCAGAGTGCTCCTTGTCGGTCTTCCTGGGGCTCTCCAATGAAGAAAGCAAAACACAAACTTGGAAACCGTTGATGAAAACTCTGAGTCAGAATTGAAGGAATTTCCTTCAATTTTAATTTTTTATTTACTTTATTTTGGGGGCTTTCCCCTGGGTGTGGACGTACTCCCGACTCTGTGCTTTGGGGAGCATATGCAGGGCCGAGAACTGAGCCTGGGTCGGCCCAAGCGAGGCAAGCCCTTTCCCCCAGGACCACCCCTCTGGCCCCAAGGAACAGCCTTCAGACAGAGCCCGGGGATGACAGTCGGTGGTGAGAATGATGGTAGAAACTGGAGAGGTGTGGATGTTCAGAGAACTGTTTTGCAGGTGAAGTAGTTGTCATGTTTTGGGGTGGAAAGAGTGCCAGAGACTCGTTCTGGCTTACTGGGAGCAGGTGCCTGGCACAGAGCACTGCGCGCCAGCTGTGAGCCTGGGGTGCAGACTTCTGCCACGTCTCTTTCTGCCAGTCAACCCAAGTCCCTAGTTCTCTCCCCCGCACCAAATACTACTGAAGTGAGCCAATCCCCCCAATCTCTAAGGGTAGGGATGGAGGAGAGGAGAGTTTTGTTTGTTTGGGGGCTACCCCTGCCTATGCTTAGAGTTTACTCCTGGCTCTGAGCTCAGGGATTACTCCTGGCCGGGCTCAGGGCAGGGGGTGAGGCGCAGGGGTGCGGGGAGGGGGGAGGGGGGAGGTGGACCTTATGTGCCAGAGATCAAACCCCCAGACAAGGTAAGTGCCCTACCCACTTTACTACTGCTATATTGCTCTGAGAAAATTCTGTTTGCACATCACTCTTTGGTAACATGTCAGTTAGCCCAAAATTATCACTTACTTTATTTCCGTAGCTAGGAATTGCTTATGCTAGCTTATTAATGATTGACCTTTCTCTTTTTTCCCTGTAAGAAACATGCATGTATTTCGTATCATCATTCACAGCCCACTTCATCATCACATTGCTTCTTTGTGCTTCCAGTGACATCTGGTCCTTGGGATGCATTCTGTACGAACTGTGTACCCTTAAGCACCCAGTAAGTATGGGCAACCAGTGGGAAAGGCGGCTTCCAATCAGAGCTGGTCAGATCTCAAGGGATGTCTCGAACGTGCCATCGACAGTTTGCTTTCCCAGGATAAATTCTTTTTACACGTTTCCATATTCCATAGTTTTATTGCTATGCTCTTTGCCTAAAGCTACTTCTATAGCATATACTAATAGAAAACCTTCCACTGTTTGATTTCTCTGATGCTATATTTAGCTTTCTTTCGTCTTCCCTGTTTCCCTTTACTTCTCTTTTGCTGTTTTTAGTTTTAATTTGCTAAAATATACGTATCCATTAATCAGTAACTTCCCACTGTTCTCTCCTCCCTGGCACCTTCTACTCTGGCTCTATGAATTTGCATTTTCTAAATATTTGTGTAAGTGAAACTGTGCTTTTTGGTGTGTGACATTTTATGTAGCAAATTTTCAGAGTATATATTTTCAGAGTATGTGTTGTAACATGTCAGAATTTCCATTTTATGACAGATGATATTCTTTGATATGTTCTTATGATGCTTTGTTTATTCATACATCTGTGGGTGGACATTTGAATTGTCCACCTTTGGCTCCTGGAGATACAAGTATCTGTTAGAATTCCTATTTTGATTGCTGGGAAGTGGTGATGTTAAGTCCTATGGTAATTGTATGCTTTGCTTTTTGAAGAACCACCAACTGTTTTCCATATGTACTACACCATTTTTAAACTTATTTTTTTGTAGTTAAATTTAACTTATGCAGACTTCTTCTATACCAGAATTTATAAGAAAATACTTTTCCCTGATAGTTGTCCTCTGAAGCTATTTTATTTATTTATTTATTTATTTACTTTTTTTGGGTCAGACCTGGCGATGCTCAGGGTTGTTCCTGGACTTGCCTGCTCAGTGTGTTACACTTCCTCTTTGCCATCGTCTCCTGACCCCTACATCTTGTCTGTTTAAAGGCAAAATAGTTCTGAGATGCTCAGGAAATGCAGAAACTTGGTGGGGTGGTTAAAGTCCAAGGTAGGCCCCTGGAGCTGACTGGACAGATGGAACACACAGACTCCTTCTGACCCTGGCTCCAGGTAGCCCCCCACCTCAGGGAGTGCCCTTCCACTGACTACACACAGAAGCCCGGGGCAGAGCAGGCCCAGTTTTCTTTCCTGTTTCCTGGCCTTTGGAAAACAATGTTGACTTTACCTTTCCATATCTTCACTTGGGCACTTTATTAAAAGGCACTAATTTTGCAGGCATATTGCCACTATCTGTTTTGTTTTTTGGGATCATACCTGGAGTGCTTACTCCTGGCTCAGGGTTCACTCCTGGTGGTGCTCAGCGGACCACCTGGTATGCCGGGGATTGAACCTGGGTCGGCTGCGTGCAAGGCAAATGCGCCCCATGCTGTGCTGGCGCTCTGACCCCGCACACATTCCTCTCACTCACCCCAGGGTGGACGGCCAATGCTCCAGTATACTCATTATACGAGAGTATACATTTTTGGTGTTGCTATGCTATGCCATTAAGAAAAAAAAGTGTGGAGCCAATCTTGGTGGTACTTACCGATCGTCACCACAGCCACCCCCGTGGCACTGGGGGCCCACGCAGTGCTGGGGATCAGACTCGGGTTTCGGAGAGGCGAGGTATGTGCTCTGCCATTTCAGCCACAGCTCAGTCCTGGGTGTCACGCTGTACCCCACTCTGTAGCTGGTCAGACTTTAATACCTATTTTGTGGGGGAAAGACCCTCGATGGTGATAAAAGCCTATTCAATTTTGGGCTCCCAGCCAGTGCTTACAAGCTGGGGACCACATGCGGCTAGTGCCACGTGAGGACTGAGGATGCGCTGTGTCGGCCCTGAGGGCTGGTAGCAGGGACCACTAGAGACACCCCAGGGCCCACCAGAGTCCAAGGCTACTCCTGTGATGCTCAGGGGTCCATATGATTGCTGGGGTTCAGACAGGGTCCCCCTTCTCTGTACTATCTTTCTGGTCCCAGGCAATAGAAATTTGAAAGTGGAAAAGTCCAAAATGTGCATTTATAGGGACCAGGCCAGGGAATGTTGGAATGGGTGAAGCAAAAGAACATTACAACGATATAAATGTTATAAACCTCTTTAATATAATTTGACTGTTTATATATGCCTTTGATTTTCAAAATGTACTAAAATCCATGTATACCTGCAACAAACACCAATGATGATTAAAAGTCCCTAAGCAGGCAACAGTGATTGAGAAGTTATTTTTACTATTTATGTTCATTTTCTTCTAAACTATAATTTTAGTGTAGTAGCTGAAGGACACCTTTATAAAGAAAAGTAACCAGGTTGCAGATACATTTTAAAAATTAAAAAACTCATGAATTTTGTTCAGTTTAGTTTCTCTCCCCCTCTCCCTTTCTTGGGGGCCACGCCCATTGTGGGCAGGGGTCACTCCTGGTGTGTTCAGGCGCCAGGTGGGGTGCTGGGGACCAGGCCTGGGCACGGCTCCATGCAAAGCAAGCACCCTGCCTGCTGTCCTATCTCTCTTGACTCTTCAATTGGTATTTTTAAATTTCCATGTTCTGTCCTTATATCTGATGTTTTAAAATCCATTTTAATTTGTTTTGGTGCCACATTTATGGCTCTCAGGGCTCACTCCCAGCTCTGGTCAGGGCTCATTCCTGGCAAGGCACAGAGCATCAGGTGTGGGGTCAGCAGTTGGGCCTGGGACTTGCACTTGCAAGGGAAACCCCCCACCTGCTGCACTCTCTCCTGAGCCCCTGAATGAAACCATTTTTCCACTTGAAATTTTACTTTTATTTCTGTGCAGGGCCCAGACCTGGCAGTTCTCAGGGGCTGCCCCCAGCTTGGTGTTCGGGGGTGCACCTGATGGTGGACCTCATGGGACCGAGGATTGGACCCAGACCTCCTGCATAAAACATGTCTCAGCCTGTTGAGCTCTTTCTCCAGCCCCCAGTATCTGCTTTTCATGATCAACTTCTCTTTGTAGTTCCAGGCGAATAGTTGGAAAAGTCTCATCCTCAAAATCTGCCAGGGGTCCATCCGTCCGTTGCCGTCTCACTATTCCTCCGAGTTGCAGCAGCTGCTCACACAGATGTTTAAGAAGAATCCCTCGCATCGCCCCTCCACCACCACGCTGCTCGCTCGGGGCACGCTGGCTCGGCTCATCCGCAAGTGTTTGCCACCCGAGGTACGCTGTGTGTCGGGGTAACCGCAGGAGGGTGTCTGGTACAGTCATTACCTCTTGAACACAATCAGTTGCATGTGATGCATGCTTGCAGAAAATTTAACCAATGCAGGTGTATTATAAGAAAGGATAGTTAAGAGTCTTATCTTATGTTTATGAAAATAAGTGTTGCAGCACATTTTTACATGTGTGTCAGTTCAGTCCATTTCCTCTGTGTAGACCATTTTACCTAAGCTCTTCTCCTTGCATGAGAGAGCCTTAAGGTCTTAAAGAATGAATTTATTGAAAGTTACTCCTTATGTCATTGTCATTGTCATCCCGTTGCTCATCAATTTGTTCAAGTGTGCACCAGTAACGTCTCTCATTGAGAGACTTATTGTTACTGTTTTTGGCATATCCAGTATGCATAGGTAGCTTGCCAGGCTCTGCCGCTCGGGCTCGATACTCTCGGTAGCTTGCCGGGCTCTCAGAGAGGGGCGGAGGAATCAAACTCAGGTCGGCCGCGTGAAAGGTGAAAGCCCAACTGCTGTGCTATCGCTCCAGCCCACTCCTTATGTAGGAAAGTTATTTCATATTCTACTTTAATCCACAAAATATTTATCAAAAAATAAACAAAAAGACCTTCCTTTCTATTCTCTTCTCTCTTATACAGTTCTGTCTGTCCCCAGATAAATCACAATTGGGGCTGCATATCACTTCAGGATTATATATATGTGTGTGTATATATACACATATATACACATATGTATATATATGTATATATATACATATATATAATTTGTATATATATATGTATATATATTGTATATAAATATGTCACTGGTCTAAGTTCTATGTATATTTTTAGGTCTATTATTTTTAATTGTCATTCTAATCTTTCAACTTTAAGTATAATTATAGGGAAGAATGTTGATAATTAAGTAACATTATGAGAGTGTCTAAAGTATGTTCATGAAATTTCTAATTAAACTTTCAGATTATCACAGAATATGGTGAGCAGATATTAGAAGAAACAAAAAGATCTAAGCATAGTACACCAAATAAAAAAGGTAAGAATTTGGGGTGTCTTTTTGTCGCGCGCCGCTTCGTCCAGCGAAGAAACACGCAACTCGGAGATCCTTTTGGCTGCGATTTATTTAGGAACTTTCTCATGCGTTAGAGAAGAAATCAGGAAAGGGGACGTGGAGTAAGGAGGAAAAGGGGACGCATGAGGGAGAACCCACTAGCTAGGTGACCTCCCCCCTTATATACCTCTCGCTGCCTGCTTATGCCCACGTGTCCGCATCTGATAGGTTAGTCACAGCTTATGGGCGTGGCAAGACATCCTGTTTCCTTATTAGGAGTTGTTTTCGAAGCACACAGGTGTTGATTACAAAGAGCGCTACAAAGCATGGTCCCATGGTGGCTCTCCACATCTTTTCTTTGCTGATTTTTAAACAATGCAGTATAACAAAAATGGGAAAATATGTATTTCAAGTCATTAGATATCAAAGTTATTAGTATCAAAACATTTTTTTAAGTTTAGATATAATTCTGTACTGTGCTAATTCAAGCTCTAGTTTGCCAGATATAGAAAGAAGATCCTAGTTTGACAACTTTGTGGATATAAAACCTGTGCTGTGTCTCTCATTGGTATCACATTTATTCTGGTCAGCCCTGGATTAGCTCATTTCCCGGGATGCCCAGGAATCTAACTGAAAACATAATCTTAAACTCACAGGGAGCTGTGACCTGTAAGGTTCTCAGAGAATCATCCCATACCCAAGCTTTCACAAACAGCCTTGGGGCTGGAAAGATGTGCTGGGGTTAAGGTGCTGGCTCTGCTTGTAGCCAGCCCCATTTGATCCCTGATGACCCCGTCATCCGTTTGGCACTGCTGGGCGCAGTGCTGGAAGCCTAGCATGACTGGGTCTCGAGGGACCCTCGAGTGCTGTTGGACCACCCCAGAAGACCCCAGCATCATGATGTCTGAATAGCAACATGACTTCAGCCCCTGCCTAGCACTGAATTAACTCTTAGCCCAGTTGACTGTGAATCACTGTATGGGGTCCCAGGGGCTCCAGAGCACCACTTGAGACCCTCAGAGCCCTGAAAAGCAAACAGAAAAAAAAAAACAAGACAAGACAGTGTTTCCCAAAGTTGAGAACTGTCCACTAATAGCTGCACAAAATTTCCCCGTGCCTGGGCCTGGGGGGAGAGGCCAGTGCCCATCCTTTGCACGTGGGAGGTCAGGGTTTGTCCTGGGTACCACACATTCCCCTGAGCATCACGGGGGGGGGGGGCGCAAAACAGAAACAGGCAAACAAACACAGGCAAAAAACTCCCGCTGCCATGAATATTGGATGGTGGAGGCACCCACGGTGGGCTTGTGCAGGAGGGGATGATTGCCCTTGAGGCAGCCCCTGACGTGGCCTCAACTCAGCTGCAAAACAGCACCAACGAGCCAGCCCCTGCCTCCACTCTACCTTTGGCCCTTTGGCCTCAGGCACTCCTGTCTCCCAGTGTTTTGTTCAGGGGTTACTCCTGACTCTGCACTCAGGAATGACTCCTGGCACTGCTTGGGGGGCCATGTGGGATGCCAGGGATCGAACCCGGGTTGGCCAGGCACAAAGCAGATGCCCTACCCGCTGTACTATCACTCTGCCCCATGTCCCAGTGTTCTGCAGATGGTTTCATGATGTGCCCTGTGTGATGTGTCTCCTCTCTTTACTTTTCCCGGGAAGCAGACCCTGACCAACTCAGGAGACTCTTGGGAGAGGGGGTGAGCCTGCCGGTAAGTGCTTTCAGTGGCATAAATCAAGTCTGTGACTTGGCTGGCCCTTTGGGGCATTTGGAGTCTGCTCTTGGGGTGTGCTGTGATTGGTGGCCGTCATCTTGAACTGTCACTTTAGGGCACTGTTTGTGCCATTGGCATTTTCATTTTCAAGTCTTGGTGACAAGTGGTGTTAATGGAGATGTGACAGAACTTTGTCCTGTTTTCAGTCACAAGGGTAATGTTTTTTGTTTTTTTTCTCTTTGGGTCACACCCAGCGATGATCAGAGGTTACTCATGGCTTTGCACTTAGAAATTTAGTCCTGACAGTGCTCGGGGGACCATTTGGGATGCTGGGAATCGAATCCAGGTTGGCTTCGTGCAAGGCAAACACCCTCCCCACTGTGCTATGGCTCCAGCCCCTGGCGAGGGTATTGTTTTAACTTGGCTTCCGGTCGATTGGTTTTTAGTAAGGTAAATGGATACGATCATGGGTGGACTCACAGTACAGCAGGTGGGATGTTTGCCTTGCACACAGCTTATCCTGGTTGCATCCCTGGCATCCCATATGGTCCCCTGAGCTCCGTCAGGAGTGATCCCTGAGCATGGAGCCAGGTAAGCTCTGAGCACAGCTGGGTGTGGCCCCCAAACAAAAACAAAATAGGTATCCTAAACTTCACCATTTCAGTGATTATAAGTGTAAAATTGTCTAAAGTCTCAGTTACACTCACAATCTTGTGTAACATCACTGCTCAGTTTCATCACTCCAAACAGAAATTCTGCCTAACTTCCTAAAATAGACTGTTGAATCCTTGAACAGTAACTGCCAGCCCCCACTCCCAGCTGCCCTCCAGCCCCAGGTGAGACCCCCAGAGCATCCATGTGCTTTCTCTCCGGATTGCCTGTTCCCCTGCAGCATCCCAGGGGAACTGTCCAATGGCCCTTTCGTTCTGTGACTTCTTTTGCTTACCATAATGTTTTCATTTTATGTCTGTGTTACAGTCTCTGTCAGACTCTTCTCCTTTTCATGGATAAGTTAATATTTGGGATTAGGAGGGTGAACCACCACCCCGCAGTGCTCAGGTTTACTCCTGACTCTATGCTCAAGGATCCCTCCAGGGAGGGATTCAGGGACCCTGTGCAGAGCAGGGGGCCAAACCTGGGTTGACCGCCTGCAAAGCAAGTGCCCTACCTGCTGAACCGTCTTTACTCCCTTACATATGGCTTGTAATCGGCACATTCTTATACACACGTGTATGTGGTTATTGTTATTTTTGATTTACTAATCTTTATTTAAAATACAACAGCTGGCTTTACTTGCTTTCTTCCCTTTTCTTATTGCAACCCTAACATCACTTACCCTATACTTACATTCTTTTTGTTTTTGTTTTTGGGTCATACCCGGCGATGCACAAGGGCTACTCCTGGCTCTGCACTCAGGAATTACCCCTGGCAGTGCTCAGGGGACCATATGGGATGCCGGGATTCGAACCTGGGACGGCCGAGTGCAAGGCAAATGCCCTACCTGCTATGCTATCACTCCAGTCCCTATGCTTTTCTTTTAAAGCAGAGAGAAGAACAAGGGAGAAAGTGTAGCCACACTGATTTAGAAAACATCAATAAAAATTTGGTTGAAAGAACATTGCAGAAAAGAAACAAGGAAGAGAAAGGTGAGTTGTTTAAATACTCATCATTGTGTAACTGGGAACTCGGGGAAATAGAAGGAATGCTTATTTTCACTTTAGTGGATCTTTTCCCTATGTGTTCTTGGTCAGGTCTTTTGTTTGGGTGGTTGTTTCGGGGTCATACCCCGAGTTCATCAGAGCTTTGGGCATGATTCAGTGCCAGAGGTTGAGCCAAACATGTGCTCTGGGTCCTTAAACTCTCTCCTGCCCTGCCACTGGGTCTTAAGTCTCCTAAGGGAGTGGACATGCAGATTTTGGCAATTTAATAGTTTATTTAGTATTACAGAAATGTTTAACTTATCCATAAAAATAGAGAGAATAGGGCCAGAGAGTTAGTACAGAGATGAGGGTGCTTGCCTAGCATTTTGGTTAACCATGGTTATATCCTGAGTATGAGCACTGCCAGGAGTAACAGCCCCTGAGCTTAGAGCCGGAGCAAGCCCTGAGCACTTCCAGGTGTGGCCCAAGTCCCCCCAAAGTAGGGGAAAATAGTATTTATTAATAAAAAAAACTTTAGAAAAAGTAGTATTTGTTATGTTCTCCATCATAAGAACAGGGGTGCACTATGCATATAAACCCTCTTGTTTCCATCTAGTGCGTTGTGTGTTAAGTATATGCATCATATTTGGTAACTCTCCTTTTTCAGTAATTTTTATTTTCATTTGGATGTTAGAAAATTTCCTTGACTACATGGACTTGAAAGAACATAGTTGTGAGATCTGCCTGATTAAGAAAGAGAACAGAAATACCTTATTAAAGTGTATGTGTGGCTGTAGATGAAGAAACAAAAGAATAGGCCTAACCATTCTCTACTACATTGTGAAATCAGGTAATAATCCAGCCCCTCCAAGGAAAGCCAGCTCACCAAGTCCCCTCAGGAGACAGTGGAGGAAAGACGCATTCGGCAGCACTCTGATGGCGTTGGAGAATGCGTCGGTGCTCACCTCCAGTGTGAAGATGGGTGGCGAGGAAGGTCAGTCGTCAGCTTGAGCCCTGCATTTTATAGCAGACTATTTTAGTTTCAAAATGGGCTACAGGCAATGATTTTTGGTTTGTTTGGTTTTGTTTTGGTTTGGTTTTTGGGTCATTCCTGGCAGTGCTCAGACTCTGCACGGAGGGATTGCTCCCGGCAGCACACAGTGCTGGCACACACATATCCTGCAAACAAAGATGTGAACATCTTTGTTTAGCTCTGGTATTTCTTCGGGGGGGGGGGGCGAGGTGGGAGGGGCCCGACACCTGACAGTGCTCAGGGCTTTTTCCTGGCTCTGTGCTCAGGGATGATTCCTGGCGGAGCTCAGGTGACCAGATGTGGTGCCGGGGCTTGGACGTGGGTTGGCCATGTGCAAGGCCAACACCCTACCTGCTGTACCATCTCTCTGTTCCCTGTGGCGCTCTGATTTTTTTCTTTTCACAACTAGGTGGCGCTGTGATAAAGTATGGTGAAAATATCGCCCGTAAGCAGTGGCTCAGAGAGACTCCTGAAACGGTGTTAAACATCCTTAAAAACGCTGATCTCAGCCTGGCGTTTCAGACATACACAATCTACAGACCAGGTGATTTGTTTCTGTTACCCCCAACTTTGGGAACCCTTTGATTTATTTTTTTTAAAAAAGCAATACAATGTGCATAACATCAAAGTTAACCATTTCAGCCTGAATTAAAAAGATTTTCTATTTTTTTCTTTCCCTCACCCTGAAAAAGAGAGTGGGGAGGGAACACTTGGCAGTGTGCAGGGGTTGTTCCTACCTCTGCACTCAGGGATCACTCCAGGCGGTGCTCAGGGAAGCATGGGATGCCGGTGGTCAAACCTGGGTTAGTCACATGCAGGACAAGAACCCTACTGGCGGTTTTATTTATTTAGCACAGTGGGTAGGGCATTCGCCTTGCCAACCCGGGTTCGATTCCTCCATCCCTCTCAGAGAGCCTGGCAAGGTACCAAAAGTGTCCCACCAGCACTGCAGAGCTTGGCAAGCTACACATGGCGTATTCAATATGCCAAAGACAGTCACAATAAGTCTCACAATGGAGACATTACTGGTGCCCGCTTGAGCAAAATTGATGAACAATGGGACGATAGTGCTATAGTGCTCTATTTCTGGCTTTGGTACAGGGAATCAAGCTCAGGTCAGCTTCGCTTAAGGCAGGCACCCGATCTGCTCAGCCTGCACTTTGAGCACATAATTCAGAGCCAGTGAGGACACTCATTTGTGGTGTAGCCTCACCTCTTGGCCATCTCCAGGATTTTTTCTCCTTATCCAAAATGGGACCTGTGTTCCTTGATTTTATAATTATAGAATGATTTTCATAGTATTGCATTTTTAGGTTTTCTTGAATCTTTTTTAGCCAACCTCAATGGTAATTAAATTTCCCTTAGAGGTATATTTCTTCCATTGGCTTATGATCACATGACTAGTTTCTTGGCAGGGGAAGCACTCCATTGTCCAGGACTCCACAGAGTTAACCTGGATGGAGATTCCCCTCTCTGTATACTTAAAGTTTTATATATATATATATATATACATATATATATATGCATATTATGATTATATATATATATGTATATATATTGCTTTTTGGGTCACACCCAGCGATGCTCAGGGGTTACTCCTGCCTCTGCACTCAGGTATTACTCCTGGCAGTTCTTGGGGGACCCCATGGGATGCTGGAGGTTGAACCCAGGTAAACTGCATGCAAGGCAAATGCCCTACCCGCTATACTATCGCTACAGCTCTGAAGTCTTTTATATTGATTAGTACTTAAAACAGATGAACAATTAGGATTGGATTTTATTATTCTACAGACATCATCGCTAAAATTGTATGAAATAACCTTTCTTTTTTTTTTTTTTTTTGGTTTTGAGGCCAAGTCAGGACTGTATTTATTGTAAAAGGTATAGTGGTGTTTTTCGGTATTTATTGAGTGCTTACATAGGCTAGCTTAAGATTTTTTTTTTAAAAAAAGAATGAAACCTATTTTATTCCCTACAGGAATTCATTGTCTAGGTGACCAGCCCTCAGGAGTCTGAGAGCTGTGTGCAGCCTGTTCTGCCAGCCTGTGCCGAGAAGCCTGGCATTAAGGTGGCTGTGGAGGAAGGCTGAGGAAGCTCACGGCTCTGAATTCTTGATTTCTAATCTATTGACAATTTTCTTTGACTCTTATTTCAGGAGTCACTATTTTTCTTTTTTGAGGAAGTCAATGTTTTCAAACAGTCATAGAGGCTAGACAGATGATAGAGTGGATAAGGCGCTTGCCTTGCACACAGCCGACCTGAATTTGATCCCCAGCACTGCCGGGAATAATCCCTGAGTGTTGCTGGAGGTGGTGGCCAATAAAATCTATGCCATTAACTCTGTTTTTAGAAAAAAGTCTATGTAAGATTTAGTCTACAGTTTTGTCAGGTAACAAACATTTGAATGTAATCATCTAAAAATATGTTTTAAGGGAATCTTGATTTTTTTCTCTGATTCCCTGGTTTTGCTACCCTCCATTGGGAAAACTTGGGGGTGAGAGTGAACTCAAAGGAAAAATTAAGTGAGCTGGGGCTGGAGAAGTAGTACAACGGATAGGGCATTTGCCTTCTGCATGGTCGACCCAGAGTTCCATCCCAGGCATCCTGTATGGTCCCCTGAGCCGGCCAGGAGTGATTCCTGAGTGCCAAGCCAGGAGTAACCCTTGAGCATCACTAGGTATAGCCTCAATGCGCCCCCTCCCCCCCAAAAAAAAAACTAAAGAAAAGTAGTTATAATCCAATTTTTTAAAGAGAACTGTTAATACTTCATTTTTCATTATATGGAAGAGTCTTAATGGTAATTTTCTGATTTTTTTTTTTGAGAAACCACTACATTTAATACACCTAGTTTTACTTTCTTGGTCTGTTTCACAGAAATCCTGCTGGGTTTCACACCAGGAAGGCACAAAGCAGAAATGTAGACTAGGGTATTGTCCTTAGTTGGCAGCAGGCACTTGGAGAATTTTCATTTACTATGTATGAGATAAGTAATTACTGTCAAGTTGGCATAACCTCTGTTCATCTCCCTGCAAAGGTCCAGAAGGGCTCTTGAAAGGGCCCCTGTGCGAAGAGACGGAAGCATCGGACTGTGTTGATGGAGCTGAAGATTCTGTTGCCGTGGATCCAGAGAGGCTTGAACCTAGACCGGACGATGAGGACACGTATGTTGTGATTCTGCCTAGGAAACTTATGCTGATGTGTGTAGGTTATTGAAATAATCAAACAGAGTTGCTGGCTATATTGCTCTCCACCATAAATGAGAGTTTATTAGTCCTTGATCTTTGGTCTAGGATGGGTAAACTGTTACAGTGTGTTAAAGAATTTTTGACCAGGCCATATGTTTTTGGATTTATTATTTTTGCAGTTTGGAATTATTATTTTTTAAAAAGCTACATCAGTTTATTGAAAAAGTTATGAAAAAGTAAAAGAAGTGTTAGCAAATAATTTTTCAGGGATAAGCCAGCAATTCTTTTTTTTACTGTAGTTGCTATATAGAGTTCATTTTGTTGTTGTCATTATTATTGTTTTGGGGCCACTCCTGATGATGCTCAGGGGTTGCTCCTGGCTCTGCACTCAGGAATCACTCAGGAATCACTCCTGCCATTGCTCAGGGGACCATATGGAACTCTGGGGATCAAACCTAGCTCGGCACATGCTAGGTGCTATGAAGGTGCAAGGTGCAAGAGCCCTACATCTGTACCATCTCTCCAGCTGATGGATTTATTTATCTTTATAAAAGCTATTTTGCGCGTATTGAAAACATTATAAAAAAAAGTGAAAAAAAGTTAGCAAAAATTGGGGGGAAGAGCTGGCAATTTTTTCTATAATTGCCTTAAAGAGGTTTAGGGGGCTGGAGTGATAGCACAGCGGGTAGGGCGTTTGCCTTGCACGCGGCCGACCCGGGTTCGAATCCCAGCATCCCATATGGTCCCCTGAGCACCGCCAGGGGTGATTCCTGAGTGCATGAGCCAGGAGTGACCCCTGTGCATCGCCGGGTGTGACCCAAAAAGCAAAAAAAAAAAAAAAAAGAGGTTTAGGCAAATATTGTTATGAGAGTATTCTGCTTTTAGCCCATTAATATATGCTGTGGCCTTGAGATGTACTAAGTGTGGAATCTTACTGTCGAAAATTGTTTCTTCACAGGGATTTTGAGGAAGACGACGACGATGACAGCTCTGACTGGGTGTCAGAACTTAAGCAGCGAGCTGGCTGGCAAGAGGCATCTGATGGATAACGCTGAGGACATGTTCCCTAGTTGTGCTGAATGCGTGTTTCAAAGGAAGAATGAATGATTGGGTATACTTCGCTAATACGATGGATGTTTCCCTTTGAAAACCAAATGAAAGGAGGGAATGCAATATTCAAAACTGTTCTTGATTAGTATCGTGATGGTAAAGAAGAGTCTAGAATTCCTGTGAGTTTAACTGAAAAGGAAAAGGTACAGAAAAATGAGTCTGCTTACCCCCAGCAAGAACAAAGAGTGGATGATTGTGGCAACTTTTAACCTCTTTGAGCTGAGTTTCCTCACCAAGAAAATGAGAGCAGTCATGCCTACCTCACAGAGCAACAGACCAAGAGCCTTATGACTTGTGTTTATTACTCTGTCTTTTTGTACATTTCCTAAATGTGTGCTGATCGAAATTCAATTATAAGTGCGATTTTTCAGTAAGACCCTCCTTGCGGTGATCAGTGATTTTTATCAGCTGCCCCTTGCTACTCGCCCTTCACATGCAGCCCGCACAGGAGAGTTGGGTCAGGGTTAGAGTGAGGAGAGGAGACTCAATCGGTCCAGTAGAATGTGGGGCGAGGCACCAGGATAGACGATAACAAAAGGAGAGGGTGTTACAGAACTGGTGAGGGCCGGGGAGGGTGCCTGACATTCTCAGTCACCGTCCACACATGTGGGATCCTGTCATTTCATACCCGACACTTGAGTGAGGTGAGACTATTTCACTGAAAGGGCTGGAGAAATAGTACACGGGCAGGGAGCTTGTCTTGCACATGGCCGACCCAAGTTCAATCCCCAGTGCCCCGTATGGTCCCCTGAGCCCCACCAGGGGTGATCCCTGAGGAAAGAGTCAGGAGGAAGCCCTAAGCACTGCTGCGTATGACCCCAAACCAAAAGATTTACACAACTGTGTTTTAGGACACAGTTTCCTGCCTCTTCACAGTATTTGTAACCACACCACAACTACCACCTTGGTTCCAAGGTTTCTCACCACAGACCCACTTCCTCTTGGTTCCCTCTTGACATCCCCCCTTCCCCCAACCTTAGTTCTGTGATCTGAATCTAGTGGTTAGCTTTAGTTTGATTTTGTCTGTAGAAACCATTTTTAGCAAGAGAAGATATGCTAGTTTTTGACATACAACCCGGCAATAATTGAAGGGCTCTTTTTATTTTTTGGTGGGGGAGGGGTGCTTGGGGGACTTGTGATACCAGGGGTCAAACCCAGAGCTCCGGCATGCAAAGGATGCACTCCAGCCTCTGGAGTCAGCTGCCCAGATCCTTTAAGAGTGTCACTTGTATTTCCATATGTGAGTCAAGTTAGTGCATGTGCACATACATAGACAGGCAGAGGCCAGAGGAATAGTACAAAGTCCTTACCAACCTGTGTTCCCTCACTGGCATCCCATTTGGTCCCCCTAGCCTGCTAGAAGTGATCCCTGCGTGCAAAGCCAGGAGTAAGCACCCATCACTGTGGTACGTGGCCCCTCCCGGCAAAAAGGATGGTAGGTCTATTTAGATTTCACTGGTCATGCTTTATTCTATTTGTAATTGCGGGAAATTACCTACATTTCAACTGCTCAGACATGTAATGAGATTTGGGCGGGGAGGGGGGTGCGCACACCTGTCGATGCTTGCTCCTGGCTCTATACTCTTGCGGATGCTCGGGACAATATGGATGCGGGGGTTGAGCCAGGGTGGGCCTTATGCAAGGCATGCAACAAAACGTTTTAGACAGTAACTGGCCAGGGGGTGCAGCGGGACGCGGGCCCCCAGGCAGGTTCGGGACCGGTCCCGCGGGAGGCCTCGCTCTGGGCCCGAGTCCCCGCCTGCGACGGTGTTCGCAGCTGGGCTCACTGGTGGTGGTGGGGGGGAGACCCCACTTCCCCGCAGCTCCCCGCCGCGAGCCGTGAGAATGAACGGGCGCCTGGACTCGGGTGCGCCCCTGGGAGCCGGCGCGCTGTGTACTGGGGGGGGGGGAGGGAGCCGCGGAGACCCGCCCCCGGGGCTGGGGCTACGGCGAGGCCGCGCCTCCGTCCCCCGCGCAGGGTGGACGGTGCGCACAGGTGCTCTCGCCGCCCCGCCCCGCCCCGCCCGGACCGCCCAGACCGCGGCCCCTCGCAGCAGGTACGCGGCAGCCCTCGGGCCCCGGGGAGGACACGGGCCCGCGCGGGAGGAACGGCGGGCGGGGCGCGGGCGTCCAGGGCCGCGTCGGTGCCCAGGGCCGTGCGCGCCGCCCCCCGACCCCCAGGTCCGCCCCGGCCGGCCCGCGCCCACACCCTCCCCCGGTGGGGCCTGGAGTCCGCGCCTCAGTGCTGCAGGCCCCAGGGCCCCGGCCGGCCTTTCCGCGCCCCCCATCGCCAGGTGCGGGAAGGGCGGCCCCCGTCTCGCTGCACGCGGGCTCCGCGCCCTCGGCGTTAGGGGCGGGGCCCTGGGCGTTAGGGGCGGGGCCCTGGGCGTTAGGGGCGGGGCCGGGTCCTCGGCGTTAGGGTTGGGGCCTGGCGCTGGGCGTTAGAAGTGGGCCGAGCGCTGAGCGTTAGGGGCGGGGCGGGCCCTGGGCGTTAGGGGCAGGGCCGGGCGTTGGGGGCGGGGCCGGTCGCTGGGCGTTAGGGGCGGGGCCGCGCGCTGGGTGTTAGGGGCGGGGCCGGGCGTTAGGGGCGGGGCCGCGCGCTGGGTGTTAGGGGCGGGGCCGGGCGTTAGGGGCGGGGCCGCGCGCTCTGCTGGGGAGCCGGGCCTGTGTCCGCGCCCGAGCGGGCAGTGCGGAACCCCGGGGCTCCGGGCGCGACTGCCTCAAACGTCCACACTGTAGGTGCACTCGCGACGCGGCTCCAGCCTTGTGAATTCTCTTGCTTGAAAATTCGCCGGGAATTAAAATAGCAAAAAACCGGGGCCGGCGCGGCCGTGCAGCCGGGCGGGCCTTCAGTTTGCACGCGCCGCGCCCGGGTTCGAGCCCCGGCATCCCACACGGTCGCCTGAGCACCGCCACGAGTAACCCCTGAGCATGACCCGGTGTGACTGAAACAAACAAAACACAAATATTAAAAACAAACCTGCAGAATTCAGAATACAGGAAAGCCCGCCCGGAGTTTGACTCCGGCTTCAGCTCGTGTGAGCGGATTTTTCCCCACGCAGGACGTGTGGGAAGGTTCTCCAAGGTGGCGAGGCCACCGAGTGGCCCTTAACTGCGATGTAGTCGGGACCGCAGCCTCTCAGGGTTGGGGTACCTGAAACCTCAGCCCCCCTTGGCGAGAAAACGAGAGACGAAACGCTCCGCACTGTTCCAAACTGCCCAGGAGGGGGCAGCACCTCCCCGCGGCTGGCGCGCGCCGCCTGCCTTAGGGTGTAGCTGTGCTCGGAGGGCAGGGGAGGGGAGGGGTGTTTCCATTCAGCATGCAAAACAGGCGTGTGAGCTCCGTCTAAAAACGAGGAGAGGAGTGCACATAAAATTTAATGCAAAATATTTTAGACCCCAGCGTTGAAAACTTGTATAAATGAGAATGGTCATTACGTTCTATTGATTCTAATGATTGGAATTTTTTACATAGGTTAAAATCACATAGCCATTCATTACAAATTGACTTGTATTGATTTTCTGGTAGTTCCATTTGCCATTCCTTTAGGTTCTGTTGGAGCAAATAATAGGAAGTAAATTTGTCATTTACCGCTAAAGGGGCAGGTTACTGGAGGAAATGGGCAGTGGGGGTAGAAAAGCTGAAACAACTGTATTGTGAACAACTTTGTAAATCACGATGTTTTATAAAATGTTTTTTAAAAAAATGATCCATATAAACATGTTTCTTAAAGCCTGAAATTACATTTAATTTAATTTAATTAATTTATTTTTTGCTTTTTGGGTCACACCTGACAATGCTCAGGGGTTACTCCTGGCTCTGCACTCAGGAATTACTCCTGGTGGTGCTCGGAGGGACCATATGGGATGCTGGGAATTGAACCCGGGTTGGCCACATGCAGGGCAAACGCCCTACCCACTGTGCTATTGCTCCAGCTTCCATATAAAATTTTTTTAAAAAATGAGTCTGGAGAGATGCCAGCGGTGTGAAGGCTCTTGTCTTCTGGGATGCAAACCAAGTGAGACCTGCCAGTTTGTACGTGGTCTCCAGAGAGGCCTGATGTTCCCTCCAGTCCCCAAACCAAACAGGAAGAGACAGACAGAAGCTAGGGAAGTGAGCTTTTGTGCGGCGAGGTGGCTTTCCCACAAGCACACTACAACCCACACACTGTAAGTGAACCACAGTTGGTCACGACTTCACTCAGGAACCACCAGGAAGCTTCGCTGCCGTGGCTGCAGCTTGGGACCAGGCCTCTTGTCCTGACCAGTGTTATGGTTTGTATCATGGTTTGTTTGGGGGCAACACAGGCTGTGCTGGGGACCCTGGCGGCACAGAACCTGTGCTCCAGTTACTCGAGGTACGTCCTCAGCCCCTTGTCTTTACAAATGTAAAAGGAAAACCTTCACAAAGTCAATCTGTGTATGTTTTGGAGACCAGTGTTTAAAACTGTATAAAGTATCCGTCACTCTAATTGCAGGAGCTTTCCCTCCGTGAAGAACATGGACAAATACGACGTGATTAAGGCCGTTGGGGAAGGTGCCTTTGGGAAAGCTTACCTGGCCAAGGAGAAGGCAGAGGGCGTGCTCTGCGTTATAAAAGAGATCAGTTTTGCCAAGGTAAAGGGAGAGAGTCCTGCTTCCTGTTCCTCTTCAGCGGCATCTCACCTGTTAATCCATTATGAAAACACGTTTGTTTGTTTCTCACCAGTCTGACCTGAAGTCTCAGTTGTCTCTCATTTACTCAAACCTCTGAATCCATTGTCCGAGCAGAGAGGGAGGGGAGGGAGGGGGTGAAAGCCCAGGTGGAGGCCCAGGTTAGGCACCCAGCTCCTCAGCTGTGCCCGCCGGTTCCTCCCAGCAGCCTGGTCTCAGGGGCCTAGGCAGTGCTGATGGCGCGACCCTTGTGTAGCCACCAAGTGTGTGGCACCGGGGTATTGTACGGAAACGAGTGCCCTAGTACATCCGGGTGCGTGGGATGCTCATCTCACTAGGGTTCGGTTTGCTTCATTGCTGGCTGTGGTCCCTGATCTCTCTCCCCAATCCTCAGGGTCACATGTCCTGTCCCCCACTGCCTGTCTCCTTTCCAGTGAACCATGCCACAGTTCCAGGCCCTCCCTGTCCTCCCTGTCTGAGGGCTGTTTCTCTAGCATCCATGTGGGGTGCCAGGCTGCCTCTCAGTGCCCATGGCCCTGTGGCCCTTTGCCCCTGTGGCTTCCCTGATTCCCAGGTCTGGTGTGTGACAACCTTTGCTTTCCTGCCCTCTGCCCCACACCGGGCTGGGCTCAGTGAGAGGCTGCCCCGAGTCTTATTATTTATTTTTTTTTTTTGAGTTGGGGTTGTTTTGGGGCCACACCCAGCAATGCTCAGGATTTACTCCTGGCTCTGTACTTAGGAATTATTTATTCCTGGCGGTGCTCACGAGGACATATTGGATGCTGGGAATTGAACCCAGTTAGGTGGTGTGCAAGGCAAGCGCCCTCCCCGCTGGACCCTGGCTCTGGCTCCAGCCTTGAGACTTCTGTCTTTCAAGAAGATGATTCTCTGTCCATCTGCAAGTTTCAGCATCTCCCTTTGATCAAGGCTGACCTTTGGGAGAGCTTCCCTCGCTCAGTAATGCTACATCCATGGAGGAGGGAAGCATTAAACTGGGAAGAAGAGGTGGTGCTCAAAAGTGGTCAAGGGTTATTTCAGAAACAGCACTTACACCCCAGTACAATGTCTGTCTGTCTGTCTGTCTATCTATCTATCTATCTATCTATCTATCTATCTATCTATCTATCTATCTATCTATCTATCTCTGTCATCTGTCCATCTAGCTATCTATCCATCCACCTATCTATCTATCTACCTATCTACCTATCTATCATCTATCTATCCATCTATCTATCTATCCATCTATCTATCTATCCGGGCCTCTCATTAAGCAGACTGGTGGGAGGCAAATGGGTTAGGGGGCATTGGTGAAAGGAAGTAGACACTGGTGAAGGGACCAGGAATCAGTGTTGTAAAATTGTATGTCTGAAACATAATCATGAGTGACTTTGCAATTTCATGGTGACTAAAAAAAAGTATTAAAAAAAAAAACAAATAAATTCCCATAGCCTAGGAGAAGCTAAAGGTCCTCCTGAGAATGTGAAGGGACCATCGAGAACCCAAAGGCTGTCTGTGTAACAACATCCAGATTGACTTTTATGTACGCAGAGAACTACAGGCTGGGACAGTTTGGAGAAATTGGATATGACCTTCTCCGAAAAGCCATTCTCTACTCCCCCACCCCCTGCCACACACACACACACACACACACACACACACACACACACACACACACACACACACACTCTGGAGAAGCCCAGTTCTCTCTTGAACATGTATGTCTCTCTTTCTCTCCTCTCACACTTCTCCAAGTAAATTTCTTTCAATAAAGTTATTTTCCTTCACAAACACGCAGACAAATTAAATTTCCATAGCTTTTTAAAAATGTGTAGTTGAGGGAACATGGAATATTTGTGTTTTGGGTTTACACAGTTAATCACCCCTCCACTCCCACCAAAGTGCCCAAGACTTTCCACCATAGTCCTGGCACCCCATCCCCCGCCACACCCATAGCTTTTATTTATTTTTATTTTATTGAATCACTGTGAGATAGTTACAAGGTTTCATGTTTGGGTTACAATCACACAATGATCAAACACCCATCCCTCCACCAGTGCACATTCCCCACCACCAATGTTCCCGGTATACCCCCCTTTCCCACCCTCCCCCGCCTCCATTGCAGACAATTTCCCTCATACTCTCTCTTTTGGGCATTTTGGTTTGCAATGCAGATACTGAGAGGTTATCATGTTTGATCCGTTATCTACTTTCGGCACACGTCTCCCTTCTGACTGATCCTTCCAACCTTCATTTTCTTAGTGATCCCTTCTCTCTTCCAGCTGCCTTCTCTCCTCCGCTCATGAAACAGGCTTCCAATTATGGAGCAATATTCTTGGCCCTTGTATCTACTGTCCTTGGGTGTCAGTCTCAGGTTGTTTTATACTCCACAAATGAGTGCAGTCCTATATCTGTCCCTCTCTTTCTGACTCATTTCACTTAGCATGATACTCTCCATGTCTTTCCACTTACAAACAACTTTCATGACTTCATCTTTCCTAACAGCTGCGTAGTATTCCATTGGGTAGATGCGCCACAATTTCTTTAACCAGTTGTCTGTTCTCGGGCACTCTGGTTGTTTCTAGATTCTGGCTATTGTGAAGAGTGATGCAATGAACATACAGGTGCAGATGTCATTTCTACTGTGCTTTTTTGCATCCTCGGGATATATTCCCAGAAGTGGTATTGTGGGGTCATATGGAAACTCAATTTCTGGTTTTTGAAGGACTGTCCATATTGTTTTCCAGAAAGGCTGGACCAGTCAGCATTCCCACCAACAGTGAAAGAGCATCCCTTTTTCTCCACATCATGCCAGCACTGGTTGCTTTTGTTCTTTTGAATGTGTACCAGTCTCTACCCATAGCTTTTATAGGCAGATCTACTATGGGGCTGATTGCTTTTGACATTGCTTTATCTGGTGTGTGTGTGTGTGTGTGTGTGTGTGTGTGTGTGTATGTGTGTGTGTTCTGCCCCCGTATTAAATTTGTATTTTCTGTGCAAGCAGAATATCATTTTATCTTGGTCAGTTCCATGTAACACTTAATAATCCCTTTGACTAGTAGTTATTCAACAACAAATTCTTCCTGGGTAATTGATATAATGGACATATACTTTCAAACCTTCTAATTGGTTTAGTGGATATATAATTTCAAACTCTATTGTTAACTGCTACACCTTAGGAATTAGACTTTTTTTTTTGCTTTTTGGGTCACACCCAGCGATACGCAGGGGTCACTCCTGGCTCTGCACTCAGGAATCACCCCTGGCGGTGCTCAGGGGACCATATGGGATGCTGGGAATCGAACCTGGATCGCCTGCATGCAAGGCAAACGCCCTACCCGCTGTGCTATCACTCCAGCCCCAGGAATCATAAAATAATTTTAATTCAAAGTATAGGGAAAACATTTGAAGGTTGACTCTTATAGAAATTTATCAAAACATGTCATAGCAACTTTTCTATTTTTAATATAAATAATGAGAAATTGCCTTTTTCTAATACAGCACAAATTTCTATTCCTCTTTCCACTCCTGAGCTGCCCGAGTGGCATGCTGTGCCAGGCCTCCTTGTTCCTGCTCTCCTGTTCTGTCTTTCCCTGGAGGAGCGTATCTGTAGAGGGACCACTGCATCTCAGTATCAGTATTGATTATTTCCCTCTTTCTTTTGATGCCAATGTGCCTTTTCATTACTTCTTATCTGGAGAAATGAACCTTTTTTCTCACCTCTCTAATGTCCCTCTGAGTGGGAAACTCTACATTGCAGAACTTAAACTGCTGATTTTCCGACAGGAGCAAGACAAAGAGTATTTCCTCTCATCATCTCACTGCATCAAGCATATTCCTTTATACAGGGGTCAGGATGTTCAGGGCCCCAGTGGGGCCTGTGGCGTAGTATAGTGGTCCGAAGCTGAGGTTCCACTTGGGCCCTGGAGGGTCACTCTGGTGGTGCTTAGGGGCTGCCAGGCTGCACATGGTGGTGTTTGAGGGGGGGCATGTGGTGTCAGGGACTGAACTAGGGTCATCTGCATCAGAGTCTGCACCTCAGCAGCCCCTGGATAAACTTGGTCAGTGTAGCTAGGTAGCCCAGTGGCAGAGTACTCTGGCTTTGATCCCCAGTACCACAATGATATTAACATGAAAATAAAAATGATCTGGGGTCCAAGTAAGGCCTATGTGGTAGAGCTCATGTCTAACATCTATTAGGCCCTGAATTCAATCCTTGGCCCCTCATGGTCCCATAGAATAAAACTAAAAATTAAAGTGTTCACTGTAGAAATGTTGAAAATGACCAAAGGAGAAAATAAGACCATTTAAAAGAAAATAAAATTGCTTATAACCCTCTCTGAATTCTATTAACATTTAAAAAAAATTTCCCTCCAGGCTATTATTTCATTGGGGCGTGTATAGTGCTGGGGTGCCTGTCATCTGGGGGCACACACAGTGCCCAGGGTCACCCCGGGCCACCAGCAGCAGGCGTGCCCTCTAGTCCTTGTGCGGTCATCCTGCTCCACTGTTTTCCTTTTTGCATGGTGCTGAGAATCAAGCCGGAGTCTCCATAAACGTGTGGCAAGTGCCCCACAGCTGGCTGAGCTATGTTCTAACCAAAAATATTTGTCTTCTTGATTGTGCCTGCCACGGACAAACCATTGATTAGACGTAGGACTCTGCTGATTCTAGAAAAGTCATTTCTTGCTTTTAAGAGATCAGTCTCAGGAGTGACACTGAAAACCAGTGAACTTCTGGAGGATTTCAGATGAGAGGGAGAAGACAGACTTTCTGAGGTCATCTTTACAGATTTTCTGTCTTTGAATGTGATCTAGATGCCCACCCAAGAAAAAGAAGCTTCAAAGAAAGAAGTGATCCTCCTGGCAAAGATGAAACATCCAAACATTGTGACCTTCTTCAGTTCCTTTCAAGGTTTGACTTTCAAGTATTTTTAAATCTTAATGTTGCCAAGGCATGTAGATTTCTGTAAAAGAAATGTTTCTGAGAACTGTCTGTTCATTAATTTTTGTAAGTGGACTCATTTTCCAACTTTCTTAAATTTTAATTTTGGACATCATACTTATTTCTCCTTTCATGAGGACTTGTTTTGTGGGGGTCATACCTGGAAGTTCCCAGGAGTCACTCCTGGCTCTGCAATCAAGGATCACCTCTGGCTGGCTTGTAGACCATATGGGATGCTGGGGTCGAATCTGGGTGGGCCGTGTACAAGACAAATGACAGACTCACTGTACCATTGCTCCAGAGCCCTTTAATGAGTTTTTATAGACAGCTTTTCTAGTTTAAAAAAATTTCCCCATCTGTTCTTAATTCTTTTTTTGAGAGGAGACAGGGGTTGGGTTATACCCAGCACTGCTCAGGGCTTACTCCTGGCTCTGCATTCAGGGATCACTCCTGGCAGTGCTTGGGGGCTAGGTAGAGTGCTGGGGGTCAAACTCAAGTTGTCCTCACCCACTGTACCATCTCTTTGGTCTCAACCTCTCTTTGATTCTTAGTGCCTTAAATAACGAACGACAGGCTTTGCTGTGGGGTCAACCCCCAAACTTCAGAGGTCTGCAGTGGTGCCTTCTCTGCTTCACCTTCATGTAGGCTGGGCTGTTGAGAGATCAGTCTCAGAACTGACACTAAAAACTAAAGTTTGGGGTCCAGGCTGAAGGAACAGCCCTAGGACGGTGCACACTATTCACCTGGGTGAGAGAAAAGAGCAAGACACATCATTATTTATTGCTAGGATGGGGAAAGTTCTCACGAGCCCCACAGTACTTAACCCTTGCGGCCAGAGTTGATTTGTGGCAGACTCTGATGATGGGGTGGTGTGTGGGGGGGGCAGGCCAGAGGGTCTGGGACAGGTGGTCTTCTCTTCTAGAGAGGTGGCAGGCAGCCTGGCCCATGGCCTCGAATGCTTGGGCAAATGTATCTTCTGCCTCCATCTGTGGGAAGAGAAACATGTACGTAGCATTCTAGTCAGAGATGGTTCATTCACTTCACAAATATTTTGCGTGCTGATGGTGTGCCAGGCACCGAGCTAGGTGTCAGGAATAGAGCAGTGAGAGATAGATCCCTGCCCCCCGCCCCTACCCCTTATTCTCTGGCTCTCCCATTCCTGAGGCAGAGATACTCTATAGACTCTCCCTCCTGCTTTAGGGTTTCTGTGTTATTCAGTATGATTTGGTAGTTTTGTGTTTCGTCTTGGGTTTGGGGACCACCCCTGGCTCTGTGCTCAGGCATCACTCCTGGAGAGGTTCAGGGAACCGTACTCAGTGCTGGGGATTGAACCTGGGTCCGCTGTGTGCAAGGGAAGTGCTTTGCCCGCTGTGCTATCTCTCTGCCCAGGTAGGTTATTTTGGGCATCTAGGGAAAAGCCAACTTCGAGAGCAGGAAGGTTTGGGCTTGGGGGCCACATCTGGCAGTGCTCAGGTGCCACTCTCAGTTTGTTGGCCCCGGGACTGTGTGGCACCGGGATTGACCTGGCCCTCTGCACGCAGAAACGCCACTAGCCCTTGAATTAACTACTCCACCCACACTGAACATTTTTTTCCCTGTAAATTCATGATAATTTCTCTTCAATTGGACAATTTGGCCTTAAGAAGAATCCTAATAGGATCATTAGTCTCACAAACCATATGTGCTGACAGTTTTCCACGGGCATTTCCCATGCCTACACCTGGTACCGCGGGCACTTGAATTCACAGGCATGAACGGTCAAGGAGCCCGCTAAGGAGGTGGTTAAGGAGCCGGTTAAGGAGCCGGCTAAGGAGATGGCTAAGTGTAATCAGCTTTCCTTAAACACCACTGGGGATAAAATCAGTAAGTAATACAGTGATGTGTGTGTGTGTGTGTGTGTGTGTGTGTGTGTGTGTGTGTGTGTGTGTGCGCGTGTAACTTGCAGGTGGTGTGGGACACTGTTTCTTACTAATCAGAGCCTGTGAACTCAGTCACTCTGTGCATGGCCCGTGCAGGCCTGGGTGCCGAGGACTCCCACGGCTCCTCCGAGCCTGCAGTGGGGCTGAGCAGCTCACCTGGGCAGGCGATGTGTGCGACTGCCTGCAAAGGGCGGCCACTGAATTGACTGTTCCGTTCCTGCTCATTGCTTCTCACACCACCTCTGTGAGATTCTCTTTCTTCCGCTCCCTTTTTCACCTGTGATGGTGGTTATCAGACTCTCTGGCTAACTCAGGCTGGGGGCTTCCATGAGCTCCAACTCAGGTTCTAGCTGCTGGACTCGGGAGGGGCTCAAAGGGCTAGAGCAGAGGCTTCGTACGCAGGACTGCTGGGTTTGATCCCCCATGACACACGGACCCCCAATACCAATCAGGGTGGCCCCAGCATTGCCTGTTGGGTATGAAAATAAGCGAACTGGACCAAACAGCCAGATTATGACTGTCTTGACTGATACTGAATAGTGCGTTTTTTTTTGGCAGGGTGGGGGAAGGTTTGGTTTTGGGGTCACACCAGGGTGTTCAGGGCTCACTCTTAGCTTTCTACTCAGGGATGACTCCTGGTGCTGAACAGGGGACCCTCATGATGCAGGGATTAAACAGGGGCCAGTTGCATACAAGGCAAGTGCTTCAATAGCTGTACATCTCTCAGCACAGTATTTTTACTGTATGTCTGTAATAGGCAAGTATGAATTAGTTCAGTAGTCTCCTGTTTATTTTATTCATTCATTTCTTTGGTTCTGGGCTGGAGCGATAGCACAGCCAGTAGGGCATTTGCCTTGCACACGGCTGATCCGGGTTCGATTCCTCCGCCCCTCTCAGAGAGCCTGGCAAGCTACCGAGAGTATCCCGCCCGCACAGCAGAGCCTGGCAAGCTACCCGTGGCATATTCAATATGCCAAAAGCAGTAACAAGTCTCACAATGGAGATGTTACTGGTGCCGCTCAAGCAAATTGATGAGCAACAGGATGACAGTGACAGTGACAGACAGTGATTTCTTTGGTTCTAGAGATATGATGGTGGTGTTGGGGACTCCTGCTAGCTCTGTGCTTGACAGTCGCTCCTGGCAGTGCAGGGATCAGAGTGGGGTCAGTTGCGTGTAAGCATATTCCCTAACCCCTGTGCTCCCTCTTCAGCCCTGCCTCCCCTTTAGGAAGTGCCTTTAATGATTTCTTTTGTTCACCTCTTGATTGACAACATTCCACATGTACTAGATACTGAATATATTTTTGCTGAATAAATGCATGAATTAGACAAATTTTAAAAGACTGGCGTGTGTTCTGGCTTTCTGCTTTGGGAACCATGCGCAGCAGTGCTTGAAGGCTAACTCCTGGCTCTGCGCTCAGGAATCACTCCTGGTGGATCAGGGGACCTAGGGTAGAACCTGGGTGGGCTGAGTGCAAGGCAGAGGCCCTACCCACTGTACTGTCTCCATCCCTGGAATGTGCTTTTAGTCCATGAAAAAGGATGGGTGAGGGACTAGCTCATATGGACGCTCTTTAAAAAATCAGAGATTAGGCCCAGAGAGAGAAGCCCACCTCTCCACCCCATCCCCAAAGGGAGTGCACGCTTTGCATGCAGAAGGTCCAGTGTTGATCCCTAACTGGGAGTGACCCTCGAGCACCAAGCTGGTATGGCCCCCAAACAGAACAACAAAATCTGAGGTCACGTTGACATTATAAGTAACCTCCCTAAGTTTGTTTATATTGTAAGCTTAACTTTCCTTATGACAGCTTTTTGGGTTTGTTTTTTTTTTTTTTTTAAGTAGAGAATCTTTGTTTAGGAAAGCCAGTCCATTGTGATGTCTTTGTTTGTCTGGCACATTGTTGGCACTTGACAAGTGACGCTTACAGAAGCCTGCACCACCTGGCCGCGAGAGGGTCGGGAAAGCCGCTGTTTACAGTCAAACAGCTTCTGTCTGAACCTTGGCTCTAGCTCAGAGAACGCATGCAGGAAGCAAGATGCATTATCAGCTTGACCCAACCTATGACCAATATGAAGATGGAGTGGACCCTTCCTACGACTCCAGCCTTCCCGCCTCAGTTCCTTACAGTCAGGTTCCTCAGGTGCCTGCTGACCCGAGCGCGGCCCAGCCCCGCTCAGTGGCTGGCAGAGGCACACGTCCCTGCCCTGCTGGATTTGTTTTCTGTGGCCACATAACAGATGACCTCAAAGCGAGGTGCCACAATGAACATCGATTTGCCACTGTCAATTTCTCTAGGTCAGGAATCTTGGCTTAGTTTAACTGGATTTTCTCCTCCGAATCTCACTAGACGTGTCTAAATAGATCCATCTTTATTTACTCAGGAGGCTTCAAGTGATGGTGCTGGCTTTTGAGGGTTTTACTCAGGGGGAATGAATACCAAAAGAGGAGGCTGGGTTCAAATTCTTTCCCAGATCTCGTGGGCCAAGGATTATTGGGGGTGGGGGAGGGCGCAAGGGGTAGGAGAGAAGGCAAATAAGGGAAGAGGCTGATTTGGATCAAGCTGATCAGTGGTTGTGTTTAGTCCGAGTAAGGTTAATTTGTTTGCTCTCTCTTGTGGAACGTCTCTCTGCAGGATATGCTCTGGATGGTATATCCTGGTGTTTTGATTCTCCTGGTGCCCAGAGTCATTTGCAGGCCAGATTTTAGCCTCTTGCACGTGCCTGCATTCTTATTCTGGCCAACTTCTGTGAAATAGCCACTGGCCTGGCATCGGGGTCAGAGCTGAGACTTATTGCCGGACTCTGATGGAATTCAGTGTGGGAGACGCAGTGAGCATGGGGAGAGTAGTATATCTAAAAATCACTGTATCACTATCATCACGTTGTTCATCGATTTGCTCGAGCGGGTGCCAGTAACGTCTCTATTCGTCCCTGTGGCATGCTAGTGTAGCACAATGGCGTATTGGGGCTCTTTCAGAATCAGGAGAATGAGGGCCATCGTCATGTACTGTTTTTGGCATATCAAGTATGCCATGGGTAGCTTGCCAGGCTCTGCCAATATATAAATATATATATATATATATATCTTATATATATATTTATCATGCTAACTGTATATCTCAATTCCATTTCTAGCACTAAAATTATTTTATGAAGTAATGATGGTAGTGAATGAACCCTCATTTCTTCAGATCTGGATGCTACTGGTTGCAAAGTGCATCATGCTGTGCTAACCGGGGGGCAGGGAGTTCTCCAGTACAGCTGAGGGCTGTACCCAGCAGTGCTCGGGAGGCCATGTGGGGCCCGAGACCAAGCCTCACGGCCTGGACATGTCAGCCACTCAGTCTGGAAGGAGACACGCAAGTGCAGACGGTCTCAGCTCACTGACGATCCGCTTTCAAGTTGGTGTGACTGTCTGAAAGGAAGAAATAGCAGGTGACAGACACTGGGCAGGAGACGACGGCAATTAGTGTAGGCGCAGAAAGAAGAGGGGAAGAGAATGGAAGGATTCCCTCTTGCCTGCTTGGCTGGTTCTGTGTGACTGTTTTGTGTTCCATAGTTTTTTGTGTGAAACCACTCAGCAAACTTTGGTGAAGCCCCTTTCGTGCTGCTGTGCCAGGTGCAGGGAACACAGAAGACCAAGCTGGACAGGTCATGTGGACAGGGAATCCACAAACTGGTAATAAAGACAAATCCATGGGTAGACCCTCCCTTTCCCTCCCCACCCCTCCCCTTCCCTTTCCTCTCCTCCCTGTTCCTTCCCTCCCTTTTCCTCCCCTCCTCTCCCTTCCCCTCCCATCTTCCTCTGCATACGGGACAAGTGCCGCCCCTGTACTCTCTCTTGGGCCCTCAAGCTTCTTTGCTATATCTGGCAGTTAGTCGGTTAAAGAAAAAACCAGGTGAAACAGGACACAATACACATATATTTGAATTTATAATCCACAATCACTTGCCAAGCTTTTGAGGTACACCCAAGGTGGCATCTTCGATTTTGAGTCTTCTGATTGACCTTCCAAATATCCTTTCTTACATAGACTTTGGACTGGAGCGATAGCACAGCAGGTAGGGCGTTTGCCTTGCACACGGTCGACCCGGGTTCAATTCCTCCATCCCTCTCGGAGAGCCCAGCAAGCTACCAAGAGTATTCCGTCCGCACGGCAGAGCCTGGCAAGCTACCCATGGAGCATTTGATATGCCCAGAATAGTAACAATCTCACAATGGAGACGTGACTGGTGCCCGCTCAAGCAAATCGATGAGCAATGGGATGACAGTGATACAGTGCTACATAGACTTTGCCTCTCATTTGTAATTTTATTTCTTTGGAATGGAATAAGAATTTACAGATATTCTTTGTTACAATTCTTTCAAATATTTCCCATCTGTCCTATTCAACATCTAGAACAATTTCAGATGTATATTTTTAAAAAGCTACTTCGTATTATAAATCATTCAATGCAGCTTTTTTTTGGTAGAAGTAAATTTTTAAGAAATATTTTATCAATATACATAATTGTTTAAATAACAGGGATAATTGGCATAAACTATTTGGTACTTTTTATGTGTGTTTGGGTGACACCTGGCAGTGCTCAAGAACTATTCCAAGCCTGGTGAGTTACTCCTGCTGGTGTCCAAGGGACTATTTGTTGCCAGGGTTGGAAACCAGGCCTCCTGTGCAGCCCTTTGAGCTTTCTCCCCAGCTCTGGCATTAATTTATCTGGGAATGAATACCACAATCTTGGTCTGACTCAGTGGGAGCAAGCAGGAGCTGGCAGCCCCATCGAGCAGATGCCAGTTAGAAGATTGTCTGTGGGGTTGGAGGGATTTCAGACTGGGTAGGGTGCTTGCTTTGCATGTGACTGACCCGTCTTAAGTTCCCAGTACCACATACGGTTTCCTGAGCACCACCAGGAGTGATTCCTGAGGACAGAGCCCTGAGCACTACTGGGTGTGGCCCACAAAGAAAGAAGTGTGTCTGTTGTATTCAACAATATTGTTGACTAAATATCAGATTTTAAAAAATTATATCTAAATTTAAGAGGACTCTAAAAATTCTCCCAGAGGCTTTGGTGAAGTCAAAGCTGTTAACTTACAGCAGACTTCTCACTTCTTTTCAGG
Source organism: Sorex araneus (assembly GCF_027595985.1). Taxonomy (NCBI): domain Eukaryota; kingdom Metazoa; phylum Chordata; class Mammalia; order Eulipotyphla; family Soricidae; genus Sorex; species Sorex araneus. The sequence goes on from NC_073302.1 coordinate 221,741,580, forward strand.
AATATTAATGAACACTCATTATGTATAGACACTATTCTAAGCATGTGACTGGAGCCAAGTCATTTAGCCTTTTGTTTTTTGGGGGTGGGGGGGTCATCTCCTCAAGCTGTGCTCAGGGGGATCAGGGACCTCTTTGGCCATACTTGGCCAGCCTGTACCTGAGGAAGTTGGAGACCACCATGGTCACCCCAGAAGTGGTCATGGGCCTCCAGGGCTGTATCCAGGGATACTTGGATTGGGGGTGTGGGGGGATTCAGTGCCAGGGATTGAACCAGGGTCCAGTGCAGGCAAGGCATGAGCCTTAACCCCTGGGTTATCTCCCTGTCCCTAATCCTTATAGCAGTCCCAAGAGGGCCTTCTGTATTACTATCTCCACTTACAGATGAGGTAATGCAACTGAGAGAAATAAAAATAATTTACCCAGAGTCACAGAGCACAGAAAGTATGTACTGCAGTAATAAGAGCCCAGTCCCACTCAATTCTACAACCAGAGTTTTAGCTACTTTATACTGCTATTCTGTTCTATTCTTTCCCCCAGAAGCTGAAATGCAGGTGTGTAAGCACTCTCTGAAATCCTTGTCGGCTCTGAGTGGTGCTTTTTTTCTCACAGAGAACAACAGTCTGTTCATTGTGATGGAGTATTGTGATGGAGGAGATCTCATGGAGAGGATCAGTAAACAACGAGGAGTGTTGTTCAGTGAAGACCAGGTAAAAACATTTCCCATTTGCCTTTTTATCACCTTGGGCAGTTAAAGTTAGAACGCCATAGATAGTAAACCATGTTTTCATGAGATCTGATTTCTAGTACAGAAATTCAAACTGTGAAAGAATTGATCAATGTTCTTGATAGGTTTCGTTTGTGATGCAACTTAAATTGAATCTGTTTTTCAAGCATGACATTTTCCTGAGATAAGATAGTATCTTGTTTCAGACAATTTTGTGTAGAATGTCTCTTAGGTAAATCTTCATGACTTAAAAAACTCTAAATATAAGGGACTGGAGAGATAGTTGGTATGGGGTTTTGCCTTGAACATGGCTGGCACCCCATATGGTCTCCCAAAGTCGGCCAGTACTGACCCCGGCAGAGCCAGGACTAAGCCCTGAGCATTGCCAGGTGTGGCCACCAAGCAAAAACCAAATTTTAAAAATCTGAATATTGGGACTGGGCCTCCTCCTCCCAGATTTCCCATTTCCCAGTAGCTAGGCGGTCACACCCAGGGATTTACCCCGGTGCCGTGTAATCCTGTCAACGACCAGAATCCGAGACTTAAAAGCAAGCTCCCAGAAGCACAAGGCCGCTTTGCGGCTGCGCGATATCTTATAGCCTACTTCTCCCTCTGGGAGAACCTGGCAAACTACTGGGAGTTTCCTGCCCACGTGGGAGAGCCTGGGAAGGTCTCCATGGTGTATTAATATGCCAAAACCAGTAACAAGCTGGGTCTCATTCCTCTGACCCTGAAAGAGCCTCCAGTACGGCATTGTTGGAAGGATGAGTAGAGAGAGGCTTCTAAAATCTCAGGGCTTGGATGAATGGAGAGGTTACTGAGACTGCTTGAGAAATTCAGCAATCAACGGGATGGTTATGATGATGATGATGATGATGATGATGAATATAGATGTTCCTGACTCTTTTAATTTTTTGCTTTTTGGTCACACCTGGTGATGCACAGGGGTTTCTTCTGGCTTTGCACTCAGGAAATACTCCTGGCGGTGCTCAGGGAACCATTTGGGATGCTGGGAATCGAACCCAGGTTGGCTGCGTGCAAGATAAAAGCCCTACCCGCTGTGCTATTGCTCCAGTCCCTGTTCCTGACTCTATTTAAATATGATATCTTTACTACTTTACTCTTCCCTTCACTATCTCATTTTCTGCTGTGAAACAGTGCTGTCACTTGGCTAGGAAAAAGGGAGCATCGTCTCGGCAATAGCTATTTCGTTTCATTGACTGTTGAGAGAGAGGAGAGAAAAGGTGAAGGGCAATGGCCCCCATTCCTATTTTCTCTTTGCACAAAAAAATTTTTCTTCTGTGTGCTGAGCTTCTTTTGGGACCCTGCTGGGAGCGGTGCTTGTAGACAAGACAGGAATGTGTGTGGAGAGGAACGGAGCTGGGCACCTGACTGATGCGCCCGCCAGCATGGCACAGGAACACCCCCACTTCCCGTGGGCCACTCTTCCTTCACCCTAGTTCTCATTTAAATACGTCATGCCTATACAGCTTCCTTCTAAGCAATGGAGCGTTTGAAAATATATAACTGTAGAAAAAGGACAGTTGTGAATGTACGAACGACCAAGGAATCAATATTCTTTAGCTCTCTAAACTTAATCAAGTATTTTATATGTTAACTTTATATTCAATTATATATTTATAGAATTACTCCTTTCTTCCTTGGCAGTTCTAATTTTGCTCAGTTAATTAAAAAAAATCTTACCTTGGGGGCCGGAGCGATAGCACAGCGGGTAGGGCGTTTGCCTTGCATGTGGCCGACCCGGGTTCGATCCCCGGCATCCCATATGGTCCCCCAAGCACTGCCAGGAGTAATTTCTGAGTGCAAAGCCAGGAGTAACCCCTGAGCATCGCTGGGTGTGACCCAAAAAGCAAAAAAAAAAAAAAAAAAAATCTTACCTTTACAAAACTTTGAACTATATTTCCTTTTGTTGGGAAAGAATTAAAACTATAATAAGATCTTAGCATATGGAATACCTCTTTTTTTCCCTAGTTTTTTCTTCTCTTTGTATAATGTGGCGGGTGAAAAAATTCATGACACGTTAGAAGAGTTTAAATAAATTTCAAGGGGCACATTTAACAAAAAGGCACATGGCCAGCTAAAAGAAAATAAAATCATGACTTAAAAAATAAAGGTTTAAAAAGTTTTAAGAATTTATAAGCAAGTTTCATGACTTCATTTCTCCTAGCAGCTGCATAGTATTTAATTGTGTAGATGTACCATAGTTTCTTTATCCAGTCATCTGTTCTTGGGCACTCAGGTTGTTTTCAGATTCTGACTATTGTGAATAGTGCTACAATGAATATAGAAGTGCAGATGGTGTTTCTGCTGTGTGTTTTGGGGCCCCCAGGGCATATTCCCAGAGGTGGTAGAGGTAGATAAGTTAGAGAAGGGGTCAGTATGACAGTAATAGTTGGAAATGATCATGCTGGACAAGAACTGAGTGTTGCAAATAGATAAAGGGATGTACGTGATAACCTTTCAGCATCTTTATTGCAAACTACAATTCTCAAAAGGAAAGAGGGGGGAGAGGGAGGGAGGGGGGAGAGAGAGAGAGAAGAGAGAGAGAGGGAGAGAGAGGGAGAAAGACAGGGGGAGAGAGAGGAGAGGGGAGAGAGAGAAAGAGAGAGAGAAAGACAGGGAGAGAGAGGAGAGGGGAGAGAGAGAAAGAGAGAGAGAGAGAGAGAGAGAGAAGAGAAATGCCTGCCATAGAGGCAGGCTAGGTGGGTGAAAGGAAGTTGTGGGTAGTGGGAGAGAAACTGGGGATACTGGTGCTGGGAAACTTATAGGAATGGAGGAATGGGTGTTGGAACACTGTATGACCAGTTTTGAATAGCTTTGTAATGGTCTATCTCATGGTGATTCAATTAAATTTTTTTTTAAGTTTTAAGAATTTCTGTTATCTGGTGGAGGGATGGGTGTTGGAATATTGTATGCCTGAAACCCAATCATGAGTAACTTTGTGAGGTCTATTTCACAGTGATTCAATTTTCAAAAAAGAAGTTGTGTTATTTTTATATCATATGCATACATATGGATGATTATTACATATTTTAATACCCTCAAAGATTCTCTACTTCTTCCTCTCCCTCTTCCTCTGACCTTGCCACTCTTTCCATTAGAAAGAAGAAAGCTACAGGGTCTGGAGAGATAATACCGGGGATAAGACGCTTGCCTTGCACGTGGCCAACCCAGTTGGCATCACTGGCATCCCATACGGTCCCCCAAACCCACCAGGAGTGATCTCTGAGTGCAGAGCCAGGAGTAAGCCCTGAGCACTACTAGGTGTGGGTCCCAAAATAAAAGGAACTAAAACCTATAGTGCCACACTCTATGTTGTCTAATATCTTGATACAGTTTGCAGCCTAGTGCTAAAAAGATCAAAAAATATCATTAACTATCTCCCTTTCAGCTGCTTCTGTTGATCTTTTTCTGGTATGTCACAGGGGAGTTTCTTTTAATACCAACACAACCCGCACCTTTCTGCATCTTTATTTTTCTGATTGTAAAGTGAAAATAATATGATAAAATGATATATTTACTTGCTTGATTCATAAGCATATGTGCACATACATATAGTATAATTGGTCTCTTTTTGTATGTTACCATGAAAACATTTCATGGCTAAATTGCTGACTAGTTTTTCTTTCACGTTCCCTCTTCAGATTCTGAGTTGGTTCGTACAGATTTCTCTAGGACTAAAACATATTCATGACAGGAAGATCTTACACAGGGACATCAAAGCCCAGGTAACAGCTCAGAGAGAAGACGAGATAGAACTCTGTTTTCTTAAAATGTAGCTATTGATGTACCATTCTTTCCATTTATAGAACATATTTCTTAGCAAGAGTGGAAGTGTTGTAAAGCTTGGGGACTTTGGTATAGCAAGAGTCCTAAACAAGTAAGTACTTAAAATCTTTTTTTTTCTATTTATAACAGCCAAAATATGTATTTTTGGGTTTAATGAATTATGGTATTTTTAGCATGGCTTTCAAATAACTGCAAGTAACTGTTTATATAACCTTGGTAGAGTAGAGGAATGGTAGTAATATGTGGTATGATATATTTGATTGAATGAGATGTGACTTTTAACATGCTTGAAGCTAGTGAGTTGTTTAGTGCAACAGACACGTTCACCCTGACTGGGGGTGGGTGGGGGGAATATATTGGTGCAAATGTTTTCGTAGACAATTTGGTAGTAATAAATATCAAGAAATTTAACATATTTTATTTCTGGGAATTTGTTCCAAGAGAGTAATTTGATAAGTAGAATAATTGAAATGTCTAGCACATGCAGGGTGGTGAAACTTAATAAAAACTTGGCACAGTGGGGCCAGAAACATGGTTCAACAGGTACGGAGTTTGTCTGGCACAAGTTGACCTGGGTTCAGTCCCTGGCACCTTTATGGCCCCTCAAGCCCAGCCAGGAGTAAGCCCTGAGCACCTCTGAGTGTCACCTCTGAACCAAATAAACAAATGTTTTTTTGAAACATTTGGCACAGTCATGAAGCAGAATGTTATGCAATCATTAACATTCACAAACTTGAAGAGTTTTTGCTATTATGAGGAAATTGTTGTTACATAAATTGAAAGTGGAATTCTGAATTTTCAATTCACTAATTATAGCAATGTGAAAAATATGCTTATAAAAAGCATAAGATAGGGCTGGGACAATTCTACAGAAGGTAGGGTGTTTGCTTTGCACACAGCTGACCTGGGTTTGATCCCTAGCACCCCATGTGGTCCTCTGAGCACCATCAGGAGTAATTCCTGAGCACAGAGCCAGGACTAAGCCCTGAGCACCGCTGGGTGTGCCACCCCTCTCAACTAAAAAAGAAAAGAAAAAGAACAATAAAGAACTATATCAGAAATTTAATAATAGGTGTTTAGGGCTAGTAAAATTATGAGTACTTTTTTCTTTTCATATTTTCCACATTTTTAAATAATAAGATTCTATCCCTATGATTATTTGAGAGAGAAAAACTTTTCTAATGGAGCTTTATAATAAAACAATGGTACTGGGGCTGGAGAGATAGCACAGCGGGTAAGGCGTTTGCCTTGCACGTGGCCGACCCGGGTTCAAATCCCAGCATCCCATATGGTCCCCTGAGCACGGCCAGGGGTAATTCCTGAGTGCAGAACCAGGAGTAACCCCTGTGCATCGCCAGGTGTGACCCAAAAAAGCAAAAAAAAAAAAAAAAAAAAAAAAAACAATGGTACTTCTTTGTTTTTGTTTTTTGAGATACCAGGGATTAAACCCAAGGCCTCACACATGTGAAGATGGTGTTCTAGATCTAAGACACAGCCCCCAGCCATTGTGGGGCCTTTAATTCATAATGTTTTAAAAGGTGTAGTTTATAGGAAGATATAGTTTTAGAGTTGTTTAACTGAAAAAAATCATCTGGCTTTATTATTCTAGTATAAATATACAATGTTTTGCCTTATTTTAATGGACACATTTTGTGACATTTATTCACACCTGTTCTTGTATGTCCATGTCTTACTGACCCCTTCTTACTCCAGTAATAAACTGTGCTATTTTATTATTTGGTATAATATCCCAGTTCCATGGAACTTGCTAGAACATGTGTTGGAACACCTTACTACCTGTCCCCAGAGATATGTCAGAATAAACCCTACAACAACAAAACGTGAGTTGCTAACTATCCATTGGAAAGTCTTTGTAAAGTCAAACAGGCTATCTCTTCTGCTACGTTTGCTTCTTTCATCTGTGAAATTGGGGCTTCAACGGGGGTCTCCCACTATTTCCGTGTGCCCTGAAGCTTTTGAACTTCTGGAAGAAGGACTCTTCTCACGTCAAGTAAACCGCGAAGGTAAAACACAGATGGCAGATTTACAAAGGGAATAACCTATGTTCCTCTGCAGTGTTAAAGAGTAGGCTTTAAGAAAATATGCTTTTCCCTCTCTCTTGCTCCTCACTCCTGTTAGCGTCCTTCCCCCGGCTCCCCACCCCAGGCCCCTTGGGGTTTTTGTTGTTGTTATTCTTGTTTTACAGCTGGGGCTAATTTTATCGTGAAGGTGACTTTGGGGCCTGGAGACATCTCTGTGGTGTATTCTCATGTTGCTCTCTTCTAAGAGATTTATTTGTGAGTCTCTGGATCATGGCCCATTAATGAGCTTTTGTGGCGCCAGAGGCAGTTCATGGGCATGACTGCCAGGACCCCTGAAGAACAGGGAGATGGGGGAAGGTCACTGATTCCTGACTCTGCGAGCCTGGAGATTTGGGTCACAAAACCCACATACCCGAGTTTCTCAGCAGATTCACTCATGGATGAGGCTCTCCCGGGCCTGTAGAGATCAGTTGTGTGCATGGCAGCAGTTGGGTTCTGGAGTTTTTTTGCTGCTGGGGCTCTGTTGGGTGAGTGGAGGGACTCACCACCACCCCCAGGTTTACCCAGATGAAACAGCCTGGTACAGGGTCCAAAGGCGTCTCTGTGGCATGGTGCTCTTGCCCCCCTTGGGTTTTGACCCCCACCCTGACCACACCCCTTGGGATCTGACTTCTCCAGAAGCAGGAATGCAGCCAGGGAAGACCTTTGTGTGTGGGGGGGGTGAGAGCTGGGGGGTGGGGAACCTGGTGGGCCGGAGCAGCACTAGCCTTCATGAACTTCGAGCTTGGGCTCTGTGGCTCTGTCCCTTCTCTCTAAACATTGAGTTGACATTGAATTCCTCTGATTTGGCTTATCTTTAGCTGGCAGCCACTGCCCCGTGGAGATCAGAAACCAAAGCCAGCCTCAACTTCTCCACTGTCCTCAGCATGGTTCCCTGTACTTCATCCCTTAAGCACTTCTGTGAGCTGATGAATTCACCCCACTGGCTACAGAACACACCTGGAGACAGAGGAGGAATTTGGGCCAAGAGAAAACCTGAAAAGACTAAGTTTTGTGTGAACAGAAGTGAACAGGGAGCTTCTAGAAACTCTAGAAACCTACTTGGTCTTCTGTTTCGCCCTTGACTGTCTCTCTCTGCTCCCCTCCACATGCAAAGGAAGTGTTGGACCCCGTTACCACACCTTACTGATTCCTTCTCATTTGATGCTTCTTGCTTCTTTCACTTCACTTATTTTCCCTGTGACCTTTTAGGAATAACTATGGGTTTTGTTCTGAAAGAAAACTCCTTACTAAACATCTTCCATAAACTGAGTACTAAGGAGCTGGTCTAGAATCCTATATTACATTTTTCAACTGTTTATTGAATGCTGGAGACTGTGCTCATGACAGACTCTAACTGGGTCTGTGAAGAGCGTGTGTAGGAATATTTTACCTCCCCATATCACCTGGATTCTATCAAAACAAATTTCCTCACATATGAAGGCAGTGTTCCATGGACAAGTCACATTCCAGTTCACTGCCCACATCTTCTTTGAGAACATGAAGTTGAAGTTTGAGCCATCCATCTTAGCTGTTAACCGAAATAATTACAACTGTACAACAAATTCAGACATTAGTAATAGAGTAGTATATGTAATAAAGAGTCCAGCCAGGGCCTAGCCAAGGAACGAAGACCAACAGGGAGAGAGCCTGCTTTATTGCTTCTCCAGTAGCTTCTAAGGAAGGCTCTGGCTTATATCTGTTGCTCCAGGTAGGCTGATTGCAATAGGAAAAAAATATTTCATTAAGGCAACACAAGCAAGTATGTGTTTGGGCAACCATATGATTTTCTAATATCCTGGCGAATAGGAAGTGTGTATTTGGACTCATCTCAGGAGGGAGATGCATGCTGTGAAGTCTGGGTTGATAGCTCTGTGGCAGATGTCATCTCTGAGTAGGGAAATGCAAGGGCCAGCAGATAAAATCTGTCATAAAGAATGCTTATTTGTGGATACAGGGGTGGGGGTTTCTGGGATGGTGGTGGGTGCAATTGGCAGGGGGCTTCACAACTGACCTTTCTTATAGGAATGAATATCCAGTGATTCACTGAAATTCTTTGTGCTTTATTTGATCTATGGGCAGTTTTATAAATTTCCTTCCATGTAACACAGTTTGTATACTTCTTCTCTGCTGGGATTTGGACAAACTAAATATTGTTTTCATTTATGTTTTATCTTAATAAGAATGAGAATTGATGATGCATCTAAAAGCATTTGTTAAAGTGGTCAACCTACTTAAAATTCTAAAATGACACAAATATAAGGTTCTAGGGGTAAATGCTCTCATTGAGTATTAGGAATATTTGCTTGCTATGTAAACTATTATCTTCCTCAGGGACATTTGGTCTCTTGGCTGTGTCTTGTATGAACTCTGCACGCTCAGACATCCTGTAAGTATGTTTGTCATCAGGCTAGCATTTAATCAGTGAAACTGTGTGAGTGAAATCAACTTCTGAGTGAAAAAGGTTAATGGTAGTTTTTTTTTTTGAGCACTAAAAATTATATGGACAGTCTTTGGTGGAGGATGGATAATCTTTCCTATACCAGCATGAAGAGATGTTGATTCTATATTATGGAGTAAAATATCCAAGTTGGGGGCCAGGGCAAGCTCAAATGCAAGTGCCCCTGCCTTGCCAGCCGGAGACTGTGATTTTGATACCTGGTTGCATCCCGTGTGCAGAGCATGGCCCCAGAATCCCTGCTGTTTGGGACCCTGAGCCTCAGCGGTGTGCATCCTCCACCCCGTCCCCCCCACCAGCCAGGACCCCAGAGATCACAAAGCCACATGTGCAGGTGCCACATCCAAGCGATATTGTATGAAAAAGGGAAGGGAAGGAGGCATATCCAAGCTGGAGAAGAGACTATTTAGCATATTGTCTTTAAAAAATTCAAGTGTTTGGGGCCAGAGTGGTAGTGTAGGGAGTAGCTGCTTATCTGAATGGGCTTGACCCTCAGTCCATGCCTGGCACCATAAGGAACCCAAAATAGGGTTAGCATAGAGCCAGGAAAAGCCCCAGAACACAGCTGGGTGTGGCCTCCAAACAAAAGACAAAATATCAAAGTAAAAATAGTGTATTTATGAATGTATGTATATATACACACATATATACATATATAATCAAAGGGAAAATGTACACGGGGTGAAGTGTCTTGGTACAGATTTCCAAGAGCTCTTGTCCATGAAGCCCCACCTGATGACCACACACCCCTAGCCACAAGCTGAGACGACACATGTGTCATGCTATCAGCCGAGGAAGCTCATTAGTGACCCTGTGCCAGGGTTTAGTTGGGGACTAGTCAGGGAGACGCCCGACGCCCTTTGCATGCCAAGGTGCCAAACTCCTGGGAAGGAAACAAAGTACTCTGCCACCAACGCTGTCTTCATGTTTAGGCAGATAAGTGTCACTCTGGACCTTTAGGAAGGAGTGGGAACATCCTAAAATTTAAATTTCCAGTGTCCACTAAGGGCCAGTGGCCACTCAGGCCTTCTCTATGGGCAGCGGCCTTTAACCTGCGGTGTTAACTCTTCTATCTGCCATCTTCATCAGTACCACCATCACGATCATTGTTTTATCATTATCAGGGGCCTGACTAGACCTGCCAACTCTCAAAGGTCTGGTTCTTCGATTTGCTTAAGTGGGCACCAGTAACATCTCCATTGTGAGACTTGTTGTTCCTGTTTTTGGCATATTGAATACGCCATGGGTAGCTTGCCAGGCTCTGCCATGTGGACGGGATACTCTCAGTAGTTTGCTGGGCTCTCTGAGAGAGACGGAGGAATTGAACCCGGGTTGGCCATGTGCTAGGCAAACAGCCCACCCGCTGGGCTTATGAAAAAATATAAGGAATAAAAAAAAGTTATAAATAGCCAAGAAGATACAAATAAATCCATCACCCAAAGGTGCAGACCCTGCTAATCTTTTAATTTTCATTCATTTTTACTCAGGGTGGGGGGTCACTCCTGGAGGGGCTCAGGGGACTATAAGGGGTGCTGGGGTCAAACCCAATTCAGCCATATGCAAGGTAAGTGCCCTACTCGCTGTACTATATAGCTCCACTCTTAGTTGTTGTTTTTTTTTTTTTAACAATTCTTATTGAAATTATACAAAATAGAGAGTTTAGGCTTGTTACTGTCACTCACAGTATTTACATGCTGGGCTTAATCCACAGTAACACACAATATATATCTCATGTTTTTTCTCATGCTAATACTCTTAAAGATGACGTTGTACTTTTTGCTGACATACCATCATTATTCTTTGTCCTTTCAGTTTGAGGGTAGCAACTTACACCAACTGGTTCTGAAGATTTGTCGAGCACACTTCACCCCCATATCTCCAAAGTTTTCCCCTGACCTGCGGGCCTTGATATCTCAGCTTTTCAGAGTCTCTGCTAGAGACCGACCATCTATCAACTCCATCTTGAAAAGACCCTTTTTAGAGAAACTTATTGCCAAACACTTGACTCCTGAGGTAATTTTGAGATGATTCTGCCTGGATTTTGCCAGAGCTTTGGGTTAGTGAGGTCTTGACATGTATGTTTGGTTCCAGGCCATTCAGGAAGAATTCAAGCACAGTCTCAAAAACGGATCAAAACCATCAGTTTCTCGACCTGCTGGGAAGGCAGTTCATGGTAAGAGTGAGCAGAGCTTTAACTTTTGTGCAGGGCAGAGGCAGAGAATAAGAAGAGGTTCATAGAAAGTTCATAGACATGCAAACCTAAAACATTCACGACGGCTCTTCACGCAGAGAGGCATAACATAGGGCTGATCATATCGATAGGTGTGAGCCGTCCGGGCAGAGCAGTAGTACAGTGAGGGAGGCTGACCCAGGCTCAACCCCCAGCACCCCACATGGTCCCCTGAGCAACGCCAGGACTGGCTTCTGAGTGCAGAGTCAGGAGTAAGCCCTGAGCACTGCCACATGTGGTCCCAAAACAAAACAGAATGAAAAATATGAGCCATCTAAGCTCAGAGAAAAAAAACTCATCTTATTCAGTAGTACTGGTGAATTGCCCAAGAACTTATATAAAACTCATATGTGACCTGGGGGACTTATCTCTTTTCTCCTCATTAGGCAGAAGAATTCCATGAAGCAGTAATTTACTAATAAAGAGATCACTGAGAAGTTAGAACCAGCCTCACTTTGTGCAGAGAAGAGGTAGGGAATAAGCGGAGGTTCTGCAGACAGACGCAGATGATGAGATGAAGCTTTACCTATTTCAGAAAGCAGAGGATAGATGCTTATAAATTCTTCCCATTACTGCCCCACCCCCGCTTTCCTTCCTTTTTCCTTCCCCTTATTTTGTTCTCTTGCAAAGACCCACATGCGTCTCATGGGCTTAATTGGTTAACAGAATGGGAAGCATTAATTTGTAGTACCAGGAAAATAAGGACGTGCTTTATGGCTATGATAAAAAGGGAAATAATTCTATTGCTGGAAATTAGATGGCCAAGTTCTCTCTCTCTTTTTCTCTCTCTTTCTCTCTCTGTATATGTGTGTGTGTGTTTAAGACTGAGAGAGAAATTAAAGAAGAAAAATTATTGAGTCTGCAAGAGTAAGAGAAACAGATAATGGTTACAATTTAGCCATAACCAGTATCTGAACTTAAAGGATAAGGAGGAGTTGGAAAAATTTCTTCAAGGAACTGGTACTGCAGGATAAGCTAAAATTAAGGAAAATGGGGGGGGGGGGAAGAGCTTCTTTGCCCTATTGAGTTTGGTTTGATACTGTGTTATATATTGATCTATATTGAGAATATTTAGAAGTGGTTAAGTGGGTGCACAGGAGAAAGTGCATTGTATGTGTTTCTAAAATATGAAAATAGGGGCCGCGGCTCGGGGCTTCTCCTGAAGCCCCTGCCTGGCACCTGTCCGCCGCCGCCGTCGGATCCTGACCAATCTCCATCCTGCAGGTAAACAGGCAATCCCTTGGAGAGCCTGCCTCAGCGCGGAGAAGTCCCCTCCCCGCCCCCTGCCCGCCGCGGCTCGGGGCTTCTCCTGAAGCCCCTGCCTGGCACCTGTCCGCCGCCGCCGTCGGATCCTGACCAATCTCCATCCTGCAGGAAGAGGAATAAAGAACTACAAGGTTCCAACTCTGCACTTCTGTGACAATATGAAGAAACAGCGAAAATCCCCTCCACCAAGAGAGGGAGAAGAAAAGATACTAGAAACCTCAAAAGAGTCTCCCAACATCTACGACCTCTCAGATAAACAATTCAGAGAGGAAATATGGAGGAGAGTCGACCTACTCCAAGCAAATATGGAACAGACATCCAATAAATTAAGGGAGGAGATGAATCAAGCGCTGGAACGGTCTACCAAGAAAATACACGAAGAAATGAGAGCAGAAATGAGAGCAGAAATTTCAAACCTTCGAACCGAAGTCTCACAAATAAAGCAATCGGTAGATGAAATAAAAATCTCACTAGATGCCCTCAACAGCAGAATGACTACAGCCGAAGACAGAATCAGCGAGCTTGAGGATGAGCTGCAGAAAGCTTACAGACAGCAACAAATCATGGCCAAAGACCTCAAAATGGCTATAGAGCGAATCAGAGCCCTGGGGGATGACTTCAAGAGGAACAACATAAGAATCATTGGAGTACCAGAACCACAGGGAAGTAACCCCAATGAAAAAAACATAGTCAAAGACATCATCACTAAGAAATTCCCAGAGCTGGAGAAGGCAGGCGTCCAGATACAAGAAGTACGAAGAGTGCCAGCAAAAAGAGACCCAAATAAAAAGACTCCAAGGCATATCATAGTCAGAATGGCGGATGCTGTAGATAGAGACACAATTCTACAAGTAGCAAGGTCAAAGAGGGAAATCACATACAAAGGAGCACCCCTCAGATTTACGGCCGATCTGTCAGAAGAAACCCTCCGAGCCCGAAGACAATGGTGGGACATAGTGAAAAAACTCAACGAAATGAATGCCTCACCAAGAATACTTTATCCGGCTAAACTCTCACTCAAACTCGAAGGAACCATACACTACTTCTCGGATAAACAACAGCTCAGGTCCTTCATAGACTCAAAACCAATCTTGAAAGAAGGTCTAAAGGGGCTACTGTAAGGCAAGGAGGAGCCCCATAAGAACAACAAATCCCACAGAAAGATGGCACAAAACCACATCACAATAATCTCTCTCAATGTCAATGGCCTAAATGCACCTATCAAGAGACACAGAGTGGCTAAATGGATCCGGAAATTAAACCCAACATTCTGTTGCCTGCAAGAAACACACCTGAACAAACAGAGTAAACATAGACTCAAAGTCAAAGGATGGAAAACAATCCTCCAAGCAAACAACTCCCTTAAAAAAGCTGGAGTGGCCATCCTGGTATCCGACAACATAGATTTCAGGATGAAAAAGATCAAAAGGGACAGCGAAGGTCATTTTCTGTTTATCAAGGGATATGTACAACAGGAAGAAATCACACTCTTAAACGTATATGCTCCTAACGAACGACCGGCTAAATATTTAAAACGACTCCTAACAGACTTCAAAGAGGACATCACTAACAGCACAATTGTAGTCGGAGACTTCAATACGGCCTTATCACCTCTAGATAGATCCACAAGAACAAAACTCAACAAGGAAACACTGACCCTGAATGAAGAAATTGAAGAGAGAGGCCTAATAGACCTATACAGGGCCTTACACCCCAAAAAGAAAGAATACACATTCTTTTCCAGTGCACATGGAACATTTTCAAAAATAGACCATGTACTGGGCCCCAGAACATACCTCAATCGAATCAGAAAAATAGAAATTGTATCAACCATCTTTTCAGACCACGATGCGCTGAAGATAGAAGCTAACCACCCACAAATACGGAAAATCAAATCAAACACCTGGAAATTAAACAATTCCATGTTGAACAATGAGTGGGTCAAGAAGGAAATCAAGGAAGAAATCAAAAGATACTTAGAAACAAATGAGAATGAAGACACGAGCTACCAAAACCTATGGGACGCAGCTAAAGCCGTGTTAAGGGGAAAATTTATAGCTCTCCAAGCATTCCTCAGGAAGGAAGAAAGGACCCACATAGATAGCTTGACTTTACGACTCAAGACCCTAGAAAAGGACCAGAAAAAGGACCCCAAACCAGACCGAAGGAAAGAAATAATAAAAATTAGAGCAGAAATTAATGACATCGAAACCAAAAAAACAATCCGAAAGATCAATGAAACAAAGAGTTGGTTCTTTGAGAAAATAAATAAGATTGATAAACCGCTAGCAAGTCTCACAAAGAAAGAAAGAGAGAAAACTCTAATAAATCGAATCAGAAATGAAAAGGGGGACATCATAACAGAAACCAGTGAGATTCAAAAGATCATTAGAGACTACTTTGAAAGTCTTTACGCCACAAAAAAGGAGAACCTAAAAGAAATGGATGGATTCCTTGATTCCTACAATCTCCCAAGACTGAAGAAAGAAGACCTGGAATACCTGAATAGACCCATCAATGTTAAGGAAATTGAAACGGTAATCAAAAACCTCCCCAAAAACAAAAGCCCAGGCCCAGATGGTTTCACTGGCGAATTCTTCCAAACATTTAAAGAAGACCTATTGCCTGTTTTCCTCAAACTTTTCCAGGAAATTGAAAAAACAGGAACTCTCCCAAACAGTTTCTATGAAGCACATATCTCCCTAATACCAAAAGCAAACAAAGACACCACTAAGAAAGAAAATTACAGACCAATTTCCCTGATGAACACCGATGCGAAGATCCTCAACAAAATACTAGCAAATAGGATCCAACAACTCATCAAAAAGATCATACACCACGACCAAGTGGGATTCATCCCAGGGATGCAAGGATGGTTTAACATTCGGAAATCAATCAACATAATCCAGCATATCAACAAAAGTAAAGATAAAAACCATATGATCATATCAATAGATGCAGAGAAAGCATTTGACAAGATCCAACATCCTTTCATGATGAAAACCCTCGCCAAAATGGGGTTTGGAGGAACTTTCCTCAAGATAGTCGAAGCCATCTATCACAAGCCTACGGCAAGCATTATCCTCAACGGGGAAAAACTAAGGGCCTTTCCTCTGAGATCAGGCACAAGACAAGGATGCCCACTCTCACCACTCCTCTTCAATATAGTACTGGAAGTACTTGCGATAGCTATTAGACAAGAAAAAGAGATTAAGGGCATCCAGATAGGAAGGGAAGAAATCAAACTCTCACTATTTGCAGACGACATGATACTATATCTAGAGAAGCCTAAAACCTCTACTAAGAAACTCTTAGAAACAATAGACTTATACAGTAAAGTTGCAGGCTACAAAATCAATACCCAAAAATCCATGGCCTTCATATATGCAAACAATGAGGCAGAGGAAAGGGACATGAAAAAAGCAATCCCATTCACAATCGTGCCCCAGAAAATCAGGTACCTCGGAATCAGCTTAACCAAGGAAGTAAAAGACCTTTACAAAGAAAACTACATAACGCTACTCCATGAAATCAAAGAGGACATGAGGAAATGGAAACATATACCCTGCTCGTGGATAGGGAGAATCAATGTTGTCAAAATGGCAATACTCCCTAAAGCATTATACAGATTCAATGCGATCCCTATAAATATACCCATGACATTCTTCAAAGAAATGGATCAAGCAATCCTAAAATTCATATGGAATAACAAACGTCCAAGGATAGCTAAAACAATTCTTGGGAAAAAGATGATGGGAGGCATCACCATCCCCAACCTCAAACTTTACTACAAAGCAGTAACAATTAAAACAGCATGGTACTGGAACAAAGGCAGAGCCGTAGACCAATGGAACAGGGTGGAATATCCCTACACACAACCCCAAATGTATGACCATCTAATCTTTGATAAGGGAGCAAGAGAAGTGAAGTGGAGCAAGGAAAGCCTCTTTAACAAATGGTGCTGGCACAACTGGACAGCCACATGCAAAAAAATGGGTTTAGACCTTGACCTGACACCATGCACAAAAGTCAGATCAAAATGGATTAAAGACCTCAACATTAGACCACAAACCATAAGGTACATTGAAGACAAGGTCGGCGAAACCCTCCACGATATTGAAGATAAGGGTATCTTCAAAGGTGACACGGAACTAAGCAATCTAGTAAAAACAGAGATCAACAAATGGGACTACATTAAACTAAAAAGCTTCTGCACCGCAAGAGATACAGTGACCAGAATACAAAGACTATCCACAGAATGGGAAAGGATATTTACACAATACCCATCAGATAAGGGGTTGATATCAATGGTATATAAAGCACTGGTTGAACTCTACAAGAAGAAAACATCCAACCCCATCAAAAAATGGGGCGAAGAAATGAACAGAAACTTTACCAAGGAAGAAATACGAATGGCCAAAAGGCACATGAAAAAGTGCTCTGCATCACTAATCATCAGAGAGATGCAGATCAAAACAACTTTGAGATACCACCTCACACCACAGAGACTAGCACACATCCAAAAGAACAAAAGCAACCGCTGTTGGAGAGGATGTGGGGAGAAAGGGACCCTTCTTCACTGCTGGTGGGAATGCCGACTGGTTCAGCCCTTCTGGAAAACAATTTGGACGACTCTCAAAAAATTAGATATTGAATTCCCATTTGACCCAGCAATACCACTGCTGGGAATATATCCCAGAGAGGCAAAAAAGTACAATCGAAACAACATCTGCACATGTATGTTCATCGCAGCACTGTTTACAATAGCCAGAATCTGGAAAAAACCCGAATGCCCCAGAACGGATGACTGGTTGAGGAAACTTTGGTACATCTATACAATGGAATACTATGCAGCTGTTAGAAAAAAGGAGGTCAAGAATTTTGTAGTCAAGTGGATGGGCATGAAAAGTTTCATGCTGAGTGAAATGAGTCAGAAAGAGAGAGACAGACATAGAAAGATTGCACTCATCTATGGTATATAGAATAACAGAGTGGGAGACTAACACCCAAGAACTGTAGAAATAAGTACCAGGAGGTTGACTCCATGGCTTCGAGGCTGGCCTCACGTTCCAGGGAAAGGTCAACTCAGAGAAGCGATCACCAACTACATTGCAGTCGAAGGCCATGTGGGGGAAGGGAGTTGCGGGCTGAATGAGGGCTAGAGACTGAGCACAGCGGCCACTCAACACCTTTATTGCAAACCACAACAGCTAATTAGAGAGAGAAAACAGAAAGGAATGCCTTGCCACAGTGGCAGGGTGGGGTGGGGGGGAGATGGGATTGGGGAGGGTGGGAGGGACACTGGGTTTACGGGTGGTGGAGAATGGGCACTGGTGAAGGGATGGGTTCCCAAACTTTGTATGAGGGAAGTATAAGCACAAAAGTGTATAAATCTGTAACTGTACACTTACGGTGATTCTCTAATTAAAAATAAATAAATTAAAAAAAAAAATAAAATATGAAAATAGGAAGACAAGAACAAATTTTGATGTCAGTAAAGATACCTTAGAAGACATTAGAGACCTAGTC
This sequence comes from Sorex araneus, assembly GCF_027595985.1. Taxonomy (NCBI): domain Eukaryota; kingdom Metazoa; phylum Chordata; class Mammalia; order Eulipotyphla; family Soricidae; genus Sorex; species Sorex araneus. The sequence continues at coordinate 221,759,679 of NC_073302.1, forward strand.
ATATATTTCAAACAATAATGCAATGTAATTATCCTAGCTCTGATAATTCCATTTATTTATCCTAATAATGTTGTTTCTGTAAAAGTTATCATTAATTTCTATTTTTAGAAAAGCTAGTATTCTTTATTACTTAAAATATGTAAATAAGGGCTGAAGTGATAGTACAGTAGGTAGGGCATTTGCCTTGCATGCGGCCGACCAGGGTTTGACTCCCAGCATCCTATATGGTCTTCCAAGCACCACCAGGAGTAACTCCTGAGTGCGTGAGCCAGGAGTAACCCCTGTGCAACACCAGGTGTGACCCCAAAAAATAAAAAAAAGTAAATAATTCTTGGGGAAAGTAATCTTCTTCCATTCAAAGAAAATACATAATAATAAATGCCCCAAGACATCTCCCTAGCCCTTCTTCCTGGGGGTCCCAGAGGTGCAGGGGTCCAACCCATGGTTCCTGCCCTTTGGTCCCCAGTCCTACCCAGTCTTTAAATTGGGGAGAGGGGTTGTTTGTGGGTTTGTGGTTTCTTTGCTATTACTGTGTTATTTTTTCTCTTTTTCACTTTGCTAGTACTACACATACAATCACTTTACGTACTATTGACCTGTATGAGTTCTTTATGACTTTTGGCTATTGATCCTTTTCAGACAGGGCTTGCAAATATGTTTTCCTGTACTGTAGGTTGCTTTTCATTTTGTTGGGAGTTTCTTTATTGTGCAGTTTCTTTCTGAGTTTGATGTCAAATGCCAGCTGACTTCAGAAGCTTTTCCACCTTGGCCATGTGGAGACACAGGAGTGGGCATCTGTTCCTGGTTAGCCCGGGCATGGAGCCATTTGGAGCGCCTGTTCCTCCAAAGCCCCGTGCCAGGCACTAGCTGTACACAACCACGTAGGCTGTGGCTGCTTTCTACAGGAAATAGCTAGTCTAGTGGGAACAATAAACTGTTCCTTAAAAATTAGATTCACGTTTTGTGCCAGAGAGATAACCCAGGAGGTAAGGTGCTTGCTTTGTACATGGCCAAACCTGGTTCTGTTGCTGGCACCACATTTGGTGCACTGAGCATCTCCAATTATGTCCCTGAGCCTCCCACCATGGCCCAGAAATTGAATATTTAATCTCGATTAATGTGGGGAGATCGGGCACGTTCATCTGTAGGGCTGGAGTGATAGCACAGCAGGTAGGGCGTTTGCCTTGCACACAGTTGACCCGGGTTTGATTCCTCTGTCCTTCTCGGAGAGCCTGGCAAGCTACCGAGAGTATCCCACTAGCACGGCAGAGCCTGGCAAGCTACCCATGGCATATTCTATATGCCCAAAACAGTAACAAGTCTCACAGTGGAGACGTTACTGGTGCCTGCTCGAGCAAATCGATGAGCAACAGGATGACAGTGATACAGTGATACAGTGAATGTCCCATCAGCACTTCTCTTGCTGGGCATAAATGTATGGGTCAAGGATGTGGCTCACGTGATAAAGAACATGTCTGGAATATTTGAGGCCCTGGTTTCTATCCCAGCATTCATGGTCCCCCGAGTAGCCCTGTGGTCCCTGAGCATCTCTCCTTAAGAAAAAGAGAAAAGGACCCTCTGCGCCTAAACACTTTGATTCCAGAGATCTAACACATTCAGGCATCCAGCATAGCATCTAATAGCAATGCACTGGGACTGCGAACTGGGCTACAACTCTGTGCTGCCAGGGGGTGGATTTTTTTCCTCCCCACCCTGTCTTCCTGCATGGAAAGCAGCGGCCTGGCAGCACCCACGTGGCAGGCGCCATCTTCTGAGACTCCAAACCCAGAGGTATTCGGTTTTTGCTTTTGGGGCTCCCAGGAACTCATGGGAAGGGGGCGTAACCGGCACGCCCTTGGCCCAGATAAATCCGGAGCCGCTGAGCGTGAAGCGGACCCTCTGTGCCTAAACACTTTGATTCCAGAGACTTCTTACAGCAATGCACTGGGACTGTGAGCTGGGCTATGCAATTTCTGGCAGAATTTTCCCTGGACTTTATACAGAAATCCAAAACCACGCAGACGCAGCAGCGTCCGCGTGACTTAACATTTATAATTGTCAGCAATGTGCAACGGTTCCTTTTGAACAGGTCTGACTTGGGGGGGAAACTCCAAATAATAACAGTAAGTTTTTGTTGAAATATTGAAGGTTATTAATGTAGCAGCCACCTCTCTGGACTGTGAACTAAGCAAAAGCCCCACGCTGGCCGACGCGGCGTGGCGTACACTATACTATGAGGTGCGGGAAGGGGGATGAGGGGGAAAAAAAAAAGGAAAAGGAAAAAGAAAAAAAAAGAGAGTTATGTACTTGTAGCAGTGGGGCTACATATCTCTTCATTTCCAGCAATGGAAAACTAATTATCAAATGCTTCCTTGGTAGTAGGTCTGTCTCTCTTGGGTGGAAACTCCAACAACTATAGTGAGTTTTGTGTTGAATTATGGAATGTAATCAAGGTAAAGAGAAAATGAAGTGAAATTCATTAGTTATACAGTAGGGGGTAGGGGGTGGGGGCAGGGGGTATACTGGGGTTTTTGGTGGTGGAATATGGGCACTGGTGAAGGGATGGGTGTTTGAATATTGTATAACTGAGACATAAACCTGAGAACTTTGTAACTTTCCACATGGTGATTTAATAAAAAAAAAAGAGAAAGAGAAAAAAGAAATATAAGTCACTGGCTAAAGTAAATGTACTGTAGTGTGAAACCTCAAATGTTTATACTTTTGCAAGCATCAGTACTAAGGCTTTGGATATAATACAAATTGAAGTTGCTTTCTTTTGGTTGATTTAGATCCTAAGATACAGAAAGTAAGATTCCAGGGACTGTGCTTGCCGAGAGCAAGGGTGTCAGTGCCCACTGGGAAGGCTGTGTTACCCAGAGGCCGATGGGGACCCCCAGCTGCACCCGAGAAGCCCCTGCCTGTAAGTGGAACTAAGTCCTTCCTTTGGGTTTTAAGTCAGTGACAAATATATACAGACCTATGCACACATGTTCATGGGGAGAGACTTGTGATTTTGAAGTCTACGAGGGGTTTTCTCTTCTTTTTTTTTTAAGTTTGTAGTACTATTTCATATGAGCATTCATTAACATGAACCTTTATTGAACAGCAGCTAATTTTATATTTGTCTACCTACCTATTTATCTACCTTGGTTTGGAGGCCAATCCTCAGGGCTTGCTCCTATTTTGTGCTCAAGGATTACTCCAGTGGTGCTTGGGGTAGGGGGTGCCATAAAGGATACTAGATTGGGCACATGCAAGGCAAGCTCCCTGCTGCCCATGTACTATTTCTGTTTTCAGCTAGTGGCAGAAAAGATGCAATTTACACTTTTAATTCTGACATGGTATATGTAATTGGGATAATTCTATTACATAACCATTGATTATCCCCCCCCCCAGAGATTCTTTCTGTTTCAGTTATTCAGTTATTCATACCATGGCCTCTTGCGTGCAAAGCATGTGCTCCAGTTCTTTAGCCATTTTAAAATTTATAATTGCATTTTAGTTTGGTTTTTGCTTTTCTCAGCCAGCAGACTTGGTGGTACTCAGGGCTTACTCTTGGCTGTAGGCGCAGGCATCACCCGATTACTATATGTGGTACTAGGGATCAAACCCAGGTCGGCCACATGCAAGACATGGAGCCTTACCCACTAGTCTATCTTTTTGGCTCTCTAAGAATTATATTTTTAGAGAAGTTGCATGGTTTCTTTAAAATAGAGGAAATGAGTCAGAAGGAGAGAGACAGACATAGAATGATTGGACTCATCTGTGAGATGAGTTAACAAGAGACTAGTACCCACAAACAGTAAAAACAAGGGCCAGAAGGATTGCCACAAGGACGGAAGCTTGCCCCCGGGGGAATGGCGAGGGGAGGGCAGTTAGGATAGAGAAGGGACCAGTATGACAGTGATAGTTGGGAAGGATCACTCTGGACAAGAACTGAGTGGTGGTAGAAGATACAGGGATACACATGATCATTCCTCAGTACCTGTATTACCCAGAAAGGGGGATGGGGAGATACAGAGACAGAGACAGAGACAGAGACAGAGAAAGAAGAAAAGTGTCTGCATAGAGGCAGGCTGGGGCAAGGTGGGGAAGGTGACGGGAGGAAAACTGGGGACATTGGTGGTGGGAATGTACATTGGTGAAGGGATGGGTGTTGGAACATATGCCTGAAACCCAATCATGAGCAACCTTGTGACAGTATCTCACAGTGATTCTATAAAAAAAAAAAAAAGAAAAGAAAGAAAAGCTTTGTAACTTTTTTTTTTTTGAAAAAGCAGACTAGTTGGAAGTATTTATTTGATATAAAGACATGTTGTAAAATGCACTGGTGATTAGTTAGATTGCTTGTATGACCCAACAGTGCAGTGGGCAGGCACCAGCGGTGCCCGCACCATCTGGGATTTAATCCCCGGACCTCATACCGTCCAAGTCCTGCCAGGAGTGTCCCTGAGGGCAAAGCCAGGACTAAGCCCTGAGCACCACAAGGCGGGGCCCAAAAAACCAAAATGACTATGAGGCCTTGTCAGAAAGCTTACCCTGATCTAGGCTTGTCACGTGAGCGTGAGCGAGTGGCTGGGGCAATCCCCCGGGGGACCCCAAAATGCAAATCAACTTTGTTATCCATATTTTAAAGAACTTCTCCCCCATCCCTCAGATAAAGGTGGTGGAGAGGCCCCGACTGGCTGCCGTGGACCGACGCTACGCCTGCTACTATGCTCAGCTGGAGATGCTGAGGAGAGCCCGCGCGCCCCAGGGCTGTTCCCAGGCGCCCCTCAGAGATGCTGCAGGGGAGGGTCCCCATGCGTCCCCAGAGCCGTGGTAAGGCCACAATCTGACTGAGGCCCGGTCCTCTGAAAACACCTTCCTGTATTCATATCTATTCTGAAATCCTTCCAGTCATCCTGAAGCGAATAATCCAGGAAGACTCCGTTGTAGTACCCAACCTCATGTTCATTCTTCCTTCATACTTCGTTTGCCCTTTTCTTGGAGGGGCCGCGGCTCCCCGGAAGTGCCCAGAGGCCAGGGGTCCCTGGTGATGGCTGTGCCAGGGAGACTTACCTGGACAGCAGGTGCACTGCCCCGTGTGCTGTGCCGCGGGCCTTGCACACAGGCATTCTGTCCTTCGGACCAACTACTCCTCGCACCTCGAGCCAACGGGGAGCTGTGGCTCTCCTGGCGAGCGCGACTCGCGGTGGAGGCCTGCGGGCAGAAGGAGCTGGGTGGGATCCCGCAGCCCTGCCCTGCGGGGTCCCCGAGCCCCCAGGCTGCACCCGGCTCAGTGCGCCTGTGCACGCACCTGTGCACGCCTCTGTGCACACCCCTGTGCGGGGCGCGGCGGGCCAGGCTCACAGTCCAGCTCACTCGGAGCCTCAACTCCCCTCAGCGCCGCGTACCTGCAGAGGAGACGTGAAGCGCAGCAGTACAAGCTGGAAGCCGAAAAGCAGCTGGTGAGTGGTTGGCCAGGGGTCTGAGGCCGCGGGAACTGTCCAGCTGCCCCTCGCCCCTCGCTCTTGTTGAATCTGCGCACCAAAACGCGCATGTGCACAGCGGCACCTGATTTTAGTGCTCTGGGGACCTTCCAAGCAAAGCCCAGGGTGACCGGCGGCACCCCCAGTGATCCTCACCCACTGCTGGACCGCTCAGTGTGCGGGTGGGCAGTGCTAAGCCGCTGGATCTCTGGGTGGCATGGTGGTGCTTGAGGGGCCATCTGGTGCCGGGTGGTCAAACCTGGGTTCACAGCTGACTGCTGAGCTGTCTCCTGGCCCCGGGTTCCTAATCTGGAATCTAACAGAGAGATTCTCAGGGCGGAGCACAGAGGGTAGGGTATTCGCCTTGACCATGTTCGATCTGGGTTCAATCTCTGGCATCCAGTGTGGTCCCCGAGCTCCGCCAGGAGTGATTCCTGAGTGCGCCAGGAGTAAACCCTGAGCACCATCACCAGGTGTAGCCCCGAAACAAACCAAACCAAAACAAAAACATCCTAGAAATAGGCTTGAGGCAGTCCAGGGAAGCCTCGTTTCTTCCTAGGCTGTAGCGCTATGTGGCCTTAGGCAGGTCCTGTACCATCTCTGAACCTCTGTTTTCTTTTTGACAGTGAACAGGAAAGCTTCAGAGTCCTGCCCCCTCATGAGCTACAGTTCTTTGATTCCATTTCATCGGAATTCTCCACATTTTAAGAGTTGGCTGTTGCGCTTAGTTTGAAATGAAAGTTATGGTTTGTCCTTCAGCCGAGTCCAGGTTTGGGGCCTGGGGAATCTGGATTTGTGTCTAAATGTCTACACTCTTTAGCCTCTAGTCTGAGCAGCTCCAAAGCTTTAATTCTAGTCCCTCTCCTCATCCTAGGCTGCTAAACTCTTCCAGAATTTTTAGTTTTGCAATTATAATTTACCAGTTCAAAGAATGAGGAAGATCTTATCTGGTAGTGGATATTGTTTGCTTAGGACAAACAGCACTCATGGTTTTACTCATGGAATTACTCCTGGCAGTGCTCGAGGGATCATATGGGATGCCGGGATCAAACCCAGATCAGCTGCATGCAAGGTGAATGCCACAGCTGCCGTACTATCTTTTCAGCCCCAACAGTCCGTACTTTTTGTAACAGCTTTTAGAAATCCCAAGTTTCACGGTGATGTGCTTCTTTCTTTAAAGGACAAGGTCAAACCAGATATTGCCAAAATGTGAACATGTGTGGCCAATGATTTTGTTCAATTAACAGGGTCTTCGTCCATCTTCTGCTGAGTGCAGACACCGCTGGGGACCAGAGCCCAGAGGTGCTGGAGAAGAGCCTCGGGCCCAGGAGCCGCAGCCCAGGACAAAGGAAGTGAAGGAACAGGTGGGAAACGGTCGGGCCCTGTGGCTTCCTCATTGTCCTTTGTGTGTGATGGGGTGTGATGTTTGATTTCTGCAGAGTCAACTGTAGTACTACTTTTGGACATACTCATATGGAGCACCATTCTGGTTCCCACCCCACTGGCAAAAATATAGCAAATTTATTTCATATTATGTGGTCCAGAAACCTTAAAGATTACCAAATAGAATTATTAGAAAATAAATCAGTAAAAGTCAATTGTCATGGTTAATTGAGATATATTTTTAACTTTTCTTGATATAGTAGAGGATAACCATATGTGCCATTAGTGAAAGTCACACTCAATACCACAAGGTGGGCAGTTTCTCCTCTCCTGTCCTTTAAAAGAGCCTTTTTAACCCTTCTGGCAAATCTGGCATCAAGGCTATGAATTGCCTATTCGTGACACTCTGTATCATTCCTTTATCTTTAAATCTGAATGATAATGTCACTAGACTTCTTAAGGGACACAGATACAGGCATCTCACTTCTCGAGAACACATAGCAGGGCCTTGACAGAGGTCAGCAAAGCATCCATTGTTACGATTTGAGACATTTTTATGCATTTTCTAGGGCTGCATTCCAGAGCACCACGAATAGTGGCTTAAAACAACAGACTTCTCTATCTTTCTGACTGAATTCAGAAGGGAGGATCATTGGCTCCTTTTGGGAGGGAGATGGGTGCACTGGTGAGGGGCGAGATGTTGGAATCCGGTGCATGAGAAACCAGTATGAGTAGTATTGTAAACCACAGAATCTCAATCAGTGGAAAAAATAAACCCCAGAGGTGTGTTGCTTCACAGTCCTGGAAGCTGAAGTCCCAGACCCAGGAGCAGCAGGGTCAGGATCCCTTTGAAACAGGCAGGGGGAGGAATACTCCTTTGCCTCTCCCTGGAACCTAGGGGTTTGTTGCATGCCCATTTCTCGGCTGGCCACTCTTTCTGCTGCACCCCTTTCCCGTCCAGTGGCATTAGCCTGGCCACGGATCTCCCCTGCATGTCCATCTTCTTAAAGAAAACCAGTTGTATTGAATTCCAGTGGGGCCTTTTTATTTCTTTTTGTCTTTGGGTTACAGCTGGTGGTTCTTGGGGCTACTTCTGACTTGGTGCTCGGGGTGATCCCCGGACCCTAGATCCCTTGCACTGTGTGGTTTCCCACCCCAGGCTTCGGCCTGAGAAGCATGTGCACTCTAGCCATCTGAATCTGGTGCCCAGTGTGACCTGACCTCAACCCATTTCATCAGAAATGACAGCGTTTGAATATGTTTCTGTTCTTGAGTTCTGGGGAATGAAGGCTCCATTATATCTTTAAAATTTAACCCATAACTGGATTATTGATTAAAGCAGAAACATAAAGTCATGGTATGTCATTAGTATGCATAAAATGTGGGTTTTACATATAAGTGAGATTCCCTGTGAGCTACTATGACATTCATGGGGGAGGAGTATCACAAGCAAAACATGAGGCCGATTATCATCGTCAGGAGTAATAGCTTTCCTAATTCTTCCGGTATAATTACATGTTTTTAAGATCATAAACTGTAGAGAGATTTTAAGTTGCCTTAAGTAGCACACAGTAATTAAAACATTTTGGTTAAGTTATTCACAGTCATTAAAAAAATTGGATTGGGATTCTTTTTCAGGAATATTGGAAGCAATTAGAAGAAATCCGCCAACAGTACCACAGTGACATGAGGGAAATTAGAAAGAGGATGGGCAGTGGACTGGAGGTAAATGAATTCATTCACCTAAAGGAAACACTGTTCTGTTGATTTAGTGCTGACTAACAAGCAGCTAGTAAAAGTAATGAGCTCGAAGCCAGAGAAATAGTACAGGGATTAAGGCACTTGCTTACATTAGACCAACTCTGGTTTGATCAGGGGAAAAGTGTATTCCTGATTGACCGAGAATATCTGGGAAGGGTTCTCAGACTTCCTAACCACCGCTTGGAAATAAAAATAAAAGTAATGATCTCCTCCTAGAAAGACAAAATTTTATCACACAAACATTTTTTTTTAGTAGAAAACCATCAGATCTCAAAGGAGATTATTGTGGTTTACTTAAGATGGCTCAAGACAATGAAGTTGTCTGAGATTCCTCATTAGCAATAGTTATTGTTAAACATGCATGTGTAGGAACAGGACTCTTCTCCTTGGATCAGTAATAAGTATTGACAGAACAGCTGCTTCACTCTAGAACTCAATTTGATGCAGAAAGCAAGTGTGTGCCCATAGGGTACAAGGAAAGACTAGCATGTATTGAATGTTATTGCACTGGAATCACCTCATATATGAGGACAAAATGCTAAAGTCTGTGTATGAATTAACTAGCCTGGATTTGGAGACCAGGTTGTATGAAAAACACAGATATTTCATTTCTTTTGGGAGGATGGCTGGGAATACACTGAATGATGCTCAAGGGACCATGTGGTACCATGTATTACAACTGGGCTTCCTACATGCAAAATGTGTGCTTTAGCCCATTGAACTAACTCTCTGCCTCAACATACATATATTTAAACTCTAGAAGCCCACTCAGTGGCCTAGGAAGTATAACCTTATGAGAGGCCTGTGGACACTGAGACCAGCCAGCCCAGCACACAGCTGACCACCCACCCTGTGCTACGTGTATACTCATTGACCAGAACTACTCAGACTCTAAAACTAATCTTTCTCTCTTTCTGCACTTACCACTTTTAAGCGCATGTAGAGGAATATCTAGATGAATTAATATAGGAGAAATGAGCATAAAATTCAATGGGGTTTGTCAGGGTCTAAAGAGATTTCATGTACTTTATCTCCTTTACGACCCACAACAAAGCAGTTAAGTGGCTACCCCAATTCACTTAGCTATTGCAAGGCAGACTAAATAAATATCTGATTATAAAAGCTCTATTATTTCTAAGTAAATAAGTTTCTAAGAATTGAAAAAATAAGGCACACTTGTGTGCAGCCGTGGTAGGAGTCTGAGGCTACGCTGGGAGGGTGAGGGAAGAATGTTAGGAGGAGGAGAAAGAAGACCCTTATTCAGTCGTAGGTGGTTGCGGTTCACTGGGTAGTATTTGGGGGACTCTGGGGTGCCAAGGGTCAGCCCTAGGGCTCCCACATATAAAGCATCAGATTCAGCCCTTGACCTGTCGCTCTGACCCGGGAGGAGGTGTTTGTTGTGTTTTGGGTTTTGGACACATTCGGATCTGGTCTCAGGGGTGACGCCTGGCGGGACTTGGGGCACAATACACAGGGTCGGGGATTGAACAAGGGTTGCAGCCACAGGGTCATGTGTGGGGCAAGTGCCTTAAGCCCAGGGAGGAGGGGCTTTGTGGGAGAACCAGGGTCTGAGAAGGAAAGCGGGAGAGCAGCGAGCTGGAGGGGCCCAGGAGGAAGCAGACACAGTTCTAGACCTAAGGCGGCGTGTTCTGGGAGCGGCAGCGCGAGGCTCCCTCTGGGAGACGGGAGGAGCCTGTGTCCCGAGTCTTATTCCTCAGCAGGGCTGTGGCAGGAGGACCAGGACACGCCCTGCCGGCGGCTCTGGAAGAATCGGGAGGGGCACACCCAGCCCTCAAGGAGGAAGGACCACAGACTCAGAGCTGTTGTCCCAGCACGTTTCCTCCCTAGATCCCACTCAGCCCTGGCGGGGGTTCGAGAACAGCCCTCCCCGCTGAAGCCAAGTTTGCTGACTGTGTGTTTCGTGTTCAAGGAGGACTCAAGAGTAACTCACAGAACCTATTTGGTGAAGAAGGGAAACCCGCCCGTCAGCCCAGAGGCCGGCAAGGAAGAAGGCCCCGCACAGGTGACACTGACCCCACCCTGGCTCCGTGGCCCTCAGCCCCCACTGCGCGCAGACTCCTGGGGGCCTAAACGAGCTCAGATGCCCAGGCTTCGGCCCTGCGGTCTGGGCCTCACCTGGGCGCTGTGTGTCCAGAGGCTGGTCAAGAACTGCTTTCGGACCTGGGAAGTTCTTGTCCTAGCCAGGGCCTCAGACACGGGGGGTAGGAACTCGGGCCTCACTTCTCTTCCGTTTCATGGTGACACCGTTGGTGGGAAAAGGGAACTGGGCAGACCAATGAACAAGTTGGTCTTGAAGAGAGTTTCAGATTTTCCTTCTCTCTCTCTCTCTCTCTCTCTCTCTCTCTCTCTCTCTCTCTCTCTCTCTCTCTCTCTCTCTCTCTCTCTCTCTCTTTCTCTCTTTCTTTCTCCCTCCCTCTCCCCCCCCATACCTGGTCATGCTCAAGCTAACTCCTGGCTCTGAACTCAGGGATTTATCCTGGTGGTGCTCAGGGGACTGTATGTAGGTGCCAGGAAGCAAACCTGGGGCAGCCATGTGCAGTGCAAGTGACACTCACCCCCTCTTTGGCCAAATGTACACAGGCGCAGTCCTGTTGCAGAGTTCATAATACGGCGGGGGGGAAGACCATTCCCTGGGGTGCAGGGCAGAGCTAACGATGGTTCCCAGCATGTGCACAGAGGTGACGAGAGATCTGAGGGTAGTGACTGATTCTGAGGGAGAAGTACTAGTGCCCTGGTGTGAAAGGATGGACAGAGAGCTTTAGAATTTGTATGAAACCAGTATATCTATGTCTCTTCTATCTAGATCTGGACAGGTTTTCCTGATACCTGAAAGTCAGGTGCTCCTATAGGCTGTGATTTAGTAGACTGTTTTGGGGGTGGCAAGTGTCATTACTGTAACTTATATGGAAGCGTTTCTGTGCACTCCAGACAACATTTCCCCCCGCCCCCACCAAAGCAGACTACCGCCTCATACCAAGTTGGCAGACTGTCCGTTGGGGAAGTGGGGATCTTAATCCTCTCTCTCTCTCTTTACCTCTCAAGGAGATGCAGGTTGTCTTGAGAGGAGGTATGGTGCCCTTTTCTCGGTTTCTGGGTCCCATCAAGCCATTCTGGGGGGCTTCTCCTGGCTTGGAACTCCGGGGACTGCACACTGCCAGGGGTGGAACCAGCCTGCCACCTGCCAAGGCCGAGCCTCAGCCCTCTGAGTCATTTCTGTGGCCACCTGGAGCCCTTGATGAAGAATGGGGAGGTTCCTCGTGTCATGGCGAGCAGTAAGGGGGTCCGAGAAGGCCTGTGAGCTGCAGCCCTGCTCTTAGCTCTGCTGTGCCCTCCATGCCCGGCCTGGCCCTGTGTGCGCGCCCGCCGCACCATGCACCCTCAGCTGAGTGCTCTACTCTTCCGTGTTCTGTTTCCATACTTCTCTGCAACCTGGGACCTGTCTGCCTGGTACACGTGAGTCCTTGCTGCCCGGGACCTTTCTCTGCAGCGTGGCATGCCATGTAGGATGGTGTCTGGCGTGTGGGGGCTGCCCGGTAGGAATTGTGTGATGAGGGGAACCTGGGCTCGAAGGCAGTTCAGTCTGCCGAGTCTGAAGCTCGGAGGGGAGAACCATGAAGCTTGAAGATGCGCATTTCCAGCCCCCCCCCTTCCCTTTTGCTGTTGCGGTGGCCGGGCCTGCATGGTGTTGGTGCTGTTGTTCCCACCCTGAGACCACGCGCCCATGGTGGGCCTGGGGACACCAAGCAGCAGCGCTGCGGGGCAGTGCTGGGCCCGAACTGACTGTGAGGCCGCTGCTCTGCCACTGAGCTGTCCCCAGCCCCTGAAGAGGCACTTTTGTCCCTTCTTGGGATCATAGCCACCCATGCTTGGAGGGGTTCAGGAGACACTAGGTACTAAACTTGGGGCTCCCACATGCACAGCATGCACCCCAGACCACGGAGCCACTTCCCCAGCCCTGGAGATGCATTCTGGAGAGTTTTGCATAAAGATGGGAATAAAATCCAGAGCACTAATGAATCCCCATTTGCTGAGGGAGTACTAAACTCTGAAAACTCTCAGCATTTGAACTGCATCTTACCACTGTTTATTTGATTTTATTGCTATTTAATCTCTCTTTAATCAGTGCTTTATTTTTAAGTGTTATTTTGTTTGTTTTTGGGCCACACTCACTTGGTGCTCAGGAGCTACTCCTGGCTCAGTGCTCAGGGGATCATGTGGTGCCGAGGACTGAGCCTGGGGCTCCAGCATGCAGAGCACGTCTGCATGTGAACTACCTTCCTGTCCTTCAGACTTGGTCTTCCCCTTCCCTTCCCTCTGTGGTGACCTGGTTAAACATGGTCATGGTCATTGTTAGGGCTGTACATCTGGTTGCAGTGCTTGTACCCTTGGCCTCTTGTAGTGCTCGTACATATTCCTATTCCAGTACTCACAGGGGCCTTTGTGCTGCTGACACAGAGCCTGCCAGAGCTACAGTCCCAGCCACAGTGCTCACAGAACCTTTTTAGTCATGGTGTTTGCTGGCTGGAGATGGCACTGTAGCTGCAGTGCGTCTGTATACCTGACTGCGCCAGAGGGTTTTGCTTCTTATTGAGGGCCCAGAGGGCCCAGAGAGCAGAGTTGCTAGTGACTGGCACTTATGGGTACACTGGGGATTGGACTCATTACCACACACTTTCAAGGCAGGCATTTTTAGCTTCTGAGACTCCCCTACCCCTTATGTCGTCTAACTTTACAGTCCTCTCCCATTGGAAAATTTTCATCAATTTTCAGAGCTGTCTCCTTCCTTTATGTTCTTGTGAGCTGTTCACTTTCTTGTTTTCCGGATTAAGATCATAAACCTCATACTTGGAATAGAAATAGTCTACTGTTAAATAGAAATAGCCTATTGTTAGAAAGTAAGATTAACTGTGACTGACACTGAAGAATAGTAGAGATAAGGACCAGGAGGTTTGCCCCATGGTTTGGAAGCTGGTCTCACGTGCTGGGAGAAAGACAGCTCAGATAGAGAAGGGACCACCACGTAAAGAGTCTTTGGAGGACCCACTCAGGTTGGGAGATGTGTGCCGAATGTAGACTATAGATCAAACACAATGGCCACTCAGTGCCTCTATTGCAAACCACAACACCCAAAAAGAGAGAGAGAACAAAAGGGAATTCCCTGCCACAGAGGTGGGGTGGGGGTGGGGGGATGGGACTGGGGGGTAGGAGGGATACTGGGATCATTGGTGGTGGAGAATGGGACTGGTGGAGTACTTGATCATTGTATGACTGAAACACAAACATTAAAGTTTGTAAGTATATAACTGTACCCCATGTGATTCACTAATAAAAAAAGAGATTAGGTTGTGTTGGACTTAGTAAGCATCGTCACATTATGGAATGTTATCCATTGTGATGTGAATGTTAAATGTATCCTAAATATATTAATATTTCATGTTATTAATAGATACTGTGCCCAGTCTCAATGAATTAGTAAATATCCTTTAAAAAGTTTTTTTTTTTTTTAGGGTCAGAGAAATAGTACAGTGGGTAAGGCTCTTGTCTTGCACACAGATGACCCAGGTTCGATGCCTGATACCCCAAATAGTCCCCTGTGCACTGCCAGGATCCCTGAGTGCAGAGCCAGAAGTAACCCCTGAGCACTGCCGGGTGTGGCACAAAAAAGCCAAAAACAATAATTGTTTTTTGCCTCATCCATCAATACTAGGACCTATTCCTGCATGTTGCTTGGGGGCACTCCTAGAGGTAATCAGGAGGTCTTTCTGTACCTGGAAATCTAATTCCGGCATCCCACAGGCAAAGCGTGCACTCAGCTCTGTGAGCTGTTTCTGCAGCCCCATAACTATTCTTTCTAAAGGCAGACCTTCATTCTCAAGTCAGGCATCAGATCAATATAGAAAGCAAATAACGTAGACATACTAAGCTATGAATCTGGGGCTTTCGTTGTATAATTGTTCAATCTGCATTAAATGGTAGATTTTAATTTTCCTCTAAACCTTCAGAATATTGAAAGAAACCTGAAGCAAATTATAATGCAGAATGTAAAAGAAAGCAAAAATCTACAGCAGAAACATATGGATAAGGTAATATGCATTTTACATTTTTACTATTTTATATTAAAAAACTAAGAGTTCCCATCTTGCAATTTGGGTTGCCTACTGGAATTTCCCACTACTATATTATAAAATCACCTTATTTTTTAAAAGTTATTCTAATGGTTTCACTCTCTGAAATGTTAAATAGGGGATTGCTATGTTAGGTTTTAATTGGATTGCTAAACTAAATTTTTTTCTTGCTTTCTTCTAGAAAGGGGTAAAGTTTGAAATTAATCTAGACAGCTGTGTTTTGGATGAAAACACACTCCAAGAGTCAGAGGTATGCCATTAATTATATTTCTCTTAGTAAGCATGAAAAATGAATATTCATGAATTTATGACATTTTCCCACAGAATTAGGGAAAATTTTCATTAGAGTTCCTAATAGAGTGTCTGGTGCTCAACCAAGTCTTTATTCTCCTGCTGTTTTTAAGATTGAGACTATTCCCATAGATGGTCTATTTTATAATTTTAATTTTTTTAATAGATGAACTAGTGTCCTCATAATATTAAATTTTTACCATTGCCAAATTAAAACATAAGATGTCAGCAACTAAAATGCTGAGACCCCACCAAAAAAAGAACCCAAACAACTAAACAGGTACTTGAAGTCATATACATTTAAATTTTGTTAATTATTGATGTTTGCATAAGTCTTTCATAACTATGAATTATGTCTCTGGGTCTCATTGACGCAGCAATACTGCTTAACACATTAAGCACAAACCTAATTTTTTGTCTCTTAAGTGCATCATCTTTTTTTTTTCTTTTTGGGTCACGCCCAACAATGCTCAGGGGTTACTCCTGGCTCTGCACTCAGGAATTACCCCTGGCGGTGCTCGGGGAACCATATGGGATGCTGGGAATCCAACCCGGGCCGGCCACATGCAAGGCAAACACTCTACCTGCTGTGGTATTGGTCCAGCCCCAGTGCATCCTAAAAACCTTTTGATCAGACTTCCTACCAAAGATAAAGTCCTGATTTTGCATTTCTGTTTACTTTCTCTAAGTGACTAAAAATCAAGTATTTATATATGATATATAAATTCTAATAATAATTACATATGCTATGTAATATTTGATACTCATTTTATTTCATGTTTTTTATTGGCATAAATGTTTTTTAAAATACTTTTCAGATTTTATTTTGGTTTATGTGAAGGCCTGGTGTGGGACTTTTGTTTTTTATTTTGGGGTCACACCTGACAATGCTCAAGACTAACTCCTGGTTCTACACTCAGGAATTACTCCTGGTTGTTCTTGGGGGACTGTACAGGATGCAGGGACTCAAGCCTAGGTCAGCTGCCTGCAGGCCCATGCCCTTCCCACTGTGCTGTTGCTCCACCCCAGTGTGTTCTTTCTTGTAAAATAGACTTTGTTCATATTGTTCAGATTCATATCGTTTATTTTCATGAAAATGCTAATCTTCCATGTCTTTCCCACACACACAAGTTTTTCAAGAACTACTTTATACAGGCTATATATTTATCTTATAATTCATGGTTTTACTACATGTCAGTGTTACATGAGATTTCCTATATCATTTAATTTCATTGGTATATTACTTCCTAGACTGAAGCGATAGCACAGCGGGTAGGGCATTTGCCTTGCACATAACCTATCCGGGTTCGATTTCTCCATTCCTCTCGAAGAGCCCGGCAAGCTACCGAGAATATCCTGCCCTCACAGCAGAGCCTGGCAAACTACCCGTGGCGTATTCAGTATGCCAAAAACAGTAACAACATGTCACAATTTTTAAAGACATTACTGGTGCCCCCTTGAGCAAATCGATGAACAACAGGATGACAGTGCTACAGTGCTACAGACTTTGTCTGGGAGCAACTCTAGTATCATGACAAGATTGAACAGAAGGTTCAGAGGTGTCTCATATCTGCCCTTACCCATATACATAGCCTGTCCCTCCATCAACGTCTCACACAGAATGGAACTTTTGTTCCAGTTGATGAACCCCCCTGAAGTCCGTGGTTCCCATGAGTGCTCACTCTGGTGTTGTCTGTTCCTACTGTGGATTTCTATGTGGAGCCATTGTTATAGTAGCATAGAGATGACCTCCTTTACCCTAAACATCCTCTGCACCCACCTGTCTTCTGGAGTTTCACTAGCATTCTGTCCTCAAAAGCTTCTGCACTGGAGAATGGTGTGAGAGCATTCTTTGTCACCAATAGGGTCACAAGATCCTGGGGAACCATTTCTGTCTAGCCCCCAAGGTGTGGGGCGGCCAGCATTCTGAAAGTAAGATGCTTTTGCTTCTCAGGAGTTGTTCTTCTAGAAAAAGAATGCAGTCATATGCCGTGTTATCTTCCAGAGCGTTCATCCTTTGCTCTCCTGGGCTTTCATAGGCTGGACACTGAGTGGCACTGGGCTGGAGAGGTGGGGGTAGGGGGGGTAAGGCACATGTCTTGCATGAGGCTCCCCAAGTGTGATGCAGCCATTCTTCCTGCCGGCAGGGGTCCCCAGGCAGTGCTGGTCAGATGGGTAATCCCTGGCATTGTGGGCTCATGCAGCGCTGTGTCCTCAGAACCTTGCATGGACCCCCTGGCCCAGCTGGGAGCATCCCTGAACCTGCTACTCAGTGCTTGGGACCCTGACCCCCAACTCCCCTGCCATAAAGAACAACAGAAAACTCAGAGTGGCGCTTTCCCAGTATGAGAACAGTCTTAGAGACCCAAGTAGAAGAACTGTACAGTTAAGACAGGGGTTGATGAGAGGCCTTGAGAGTTCTGTGGTGGGGTAGGGTACAGTAACAATATCCCGGCAGAAAGTCGGTCCAATGCCTGTTGGGGAGCCTCAGACGTATGCGGATATTACCCCATATCTTGTCATTGTTATTACCGAAAACCCAACTATCTAATGTGGCGTTTATCTTCAAGGTATGGATTTTTTTTTTCTCATGAAAAACTGAACTTGTTGCAGACAGTGGATATCCTGAACACAACCTTGGCTTTTGGGGATGGCGCGGAGCTTCAGGGCTGCCCGCGTGTGGAGGAGCAGGAAGACGACGCAGACACAGCTGCCCCCCAGCCCTGCTGTCCAGACACCGGTGTGTGGGCCATCGAAGCTGAGGGCGGAAAGGGAACATTCACAGGACAGTCTCGGCTCTCCTCTCCTACCTGCCACCATGCCACTGTTATCTCACCTTTTCTGCTCCCCCTAAGCTGGGCATGGGCCAGGCCCCCAGAGTCTCTAACACCCAGCCTACTTTTTTTGTTTGTTTTTTGGGTCATACTCATTGGTGCTCAGGGCTTGCTCCTGGCTCTGTGCTCAGGGCTTGCTCCTGGCCATGCTCAGGAACTACCTAGGATGTTGGGGATTGAAGCCGGGTCAGATTCGCACGCAAGGCCAATGCCCTACCCACTGTGCTGTTGCCTCAGCCCATGTCTGACTCCTGTCACTTGGTGCAGTCTTGCCTCAACTTCTCATGGCCACAGCCTGCAGATCTGTGACTGCTCTGTGCACACGCCCTGTGGGCAGCTCAGCATGTGTCTGGTCCGACCTTGAACTCCTCCTTCTTTAGGGCCCTTAATTATGGGGGAGCTGGCCTCAGGTCGACCACTCCTGCTGCTCACCCGGGCGGGGAGCTTTTGTTCTGAGATATCTCTGCTCTTCCCCCTCCCCGGCTGGAGGCTCGCCTCTCTCCCAGGTGTGGGCTGGTAGGGAGAACAGGGCTCGGGTGCGGGTGAATCTGAAGCCCGGCTGTGCTCCCAGTTTCTGACCATGAGCTCTTTTGTGGGGAGTTGAATGCTCCGACTCTGTTTCCTCCTAGGCACAGGAGGTCACTTGCTTGCAGACAAGCTCCCTGTGAGGTTGGAAGTGAAACTTGGTGTGCAAAGAGCAGGCTCCATAGTCGGTGCTCTGAGGCTGCTTTCTTCTTCCCCTGCCCCTTCCTGGGTCGCCCTCCTCCCGCATGGCTGCTCTCCTCCAGCTGTTTCCATTCGCTCTGTCCCCAGATGGTTGCCTAGTCGGTGTGCTGTGCTGTCGGCCCCCGACTGGTTGGACGAGCCTTCGGGTTCTATCCACTCCAGAGGCACCGCTCAACCCTGCATGGCCAGGTCCTATGAGCGCCCCCAGTCTCCTGCTCCATGTCCCCTCAACTGCCACTGATGGTGGCATCCCCCTGCCTGGAGTAACCCCATCTTCTCTTACAGATTGGCGAACATTCACACATGCAGGCTCCCCTCAGCCTCCCCTTTCTGGAAGAACTCACTGTGCCTCCTTCCCGCCTGGGAAACTCTCCTCTTTAATTCAGCAGCCAAAGAAATTGTCCCAGGTGTCAGATTCTGCACAATGGTCGGGATGGCAGAGATGAATGCGACCGAGTCTGCTTTCATAGCCATGGGTGGCTCCGCAGCCCCCAAAAGGGAAACTCAAGACACATGTTCTGAGTCCCACATGCCAACCACTGTCTGCAGAGGAGCTGGCAGGAGCACTGGCGGGTCCCCTCCCACTGGGCCTGGCATGCCCGGAGGCTGCTCCCTCTGTGGAAGCCCCGTTTGTGATGGAGGAAGCTGACCAGTCGCAGGGGAGGGATGGGGCAGAGTCAGACTTCCAGGTCTCCCGCTAGAGAACAGTTGGGCGGGAGAGCACAGGTGCCACGGCCAGGGATCAGAGCCCGCGCTGGCACTGTCGGGGTCCAGGCTGGGTGGAGCGAGTGGAGGGTGGAATTGTAAACTTCAGTTGGCCCAGGCTGGCCCACCCGGGCATATACGCCCCACAGAGGGTGGCCGGTAGAGAGAAGGTGATGATCTAAACCTGGAGCAGGATTTACCTCTTCATGAATAAGCTGAGATATGAGAAGGCTCTTCAGGTGGGAGACCAGAGCCTGGGTCAAGTCCAGCTTCCTCACAGGTGCCTGGTCATCAGACCTTGGTGATATCCAAGACAGCTTGGGCAGGAGACAGATGGAAGAGGATGGAAAAGGGCAGACCCTAGTGATATTCACACAAGTTTTTAAAGAATCAAGACAAAGACAAAGAAAGGATTTTTTAGGGGGTGAGGCATATCCACCAGTGCTCGGGCTACTCCTGCTTCTGTGCTCAGGAGTGGCTACCACTGGGGCTCAGGGTCCGTGCCACACCAGGAGCCGAGCCTTGCCCTCCTGCACGCAAGCCCTCTGCTCAGCCCACTGGGCCCTCTTCGCTCTAGCTCTGACTTTGGCGATAGTGTGAAAACCACAAGGGGATCTTTCTTTGTCTGGTGTGAAGAGATTTTGGCTTTGTAAAAAGTCTTGGAGATCTTAACCAGCCAAAAAAGAAGAGCAGTGAAGAGCACTTTCCTTTCGAATAGCAAAAACACATCTATTATATCCATTGAACGAATATGTTGCTAACACTAGAGCAGAGAGGTGGCTTAGAAACAAACCTTAGCATGTTCCATAATTTAATGCATTCAAAAAATCAGATCATAAGTCAGTGGGGAAAGGATTACTTAAATAAATGCTGTTGGGTCAGTGGGTCAGCAATTTGAGAAAAATCATGAAATCAGACCCTAGACAATGATACAAAGCAAAAATTCCAAAGTGTACATGTAACATATTAGAAAAACAAGTCCACTGGTATCTTTTTATTTATTTACTACTTTTTTTTTTCAGGGTGAAGAGCTAGCTTTTCAAAGTACATAGAAAGTGTGAAAAACAAAATAAGACCCAGGGACAACACAAAACCGTGCCAAATGACCCCAGGAACGGGAAATAGCTCTGTGGCAGGGCACATGCTTTGTTTGAGTCCTGGGTTCAACCACAGCGACAGCCAAAATAAAATAAATGTACAGATGCACATGTGATCATAGGGGAGGACTGGGCAGATAGATTAAAGGGCTGGGCCACACGCTTTGCACACAGGAAGCCTGGCTTGATCCCTGGCACGCCATGGGCCCCAAGCACTGTCAGGTGAAACCCCCAAGCACTGAGCCAGAATATCCCCTGAGCAATGCTAGGTGTGACCTAGAAAGAAAAGAAAAAAATACAGAATAGATTCAACTTTGACAATGGGAAGTTTCTGTAAAGCAGGTAATAGCAGCTTTACCTAACTGCCACTTTGAATTGTTTATCAAAGGTAAACAATCAAATATTTGTAACATTTAGCTGTGAATAGACAATCTGAAAAAAATGATCCAGCTGAAAAGGAACCAAGTTAAATATCTTAAAGAAAATACAATGTTTGCTTTCAAAGGATGGTCTGGAATAGTAATTAATAACCTGGGTGCAGCATTGTTGACTGGAAAAGCAAGTTCTGAAAGGATGTGTAGCATGTGACCTATTTTTCACTTCTAAAACAAAGCAAGAATTATACTCTGAGGGAAGGCTTGGAATTTTTTTTTTTTTTTTGCTTTTTGGGTCACACCCAGCGATGCTCAGGGGTTATTCCTGGCTTTGCACTCAGGAATTATTCCTAGCGGTGCTTGGGGGACCATATGGGATGCTGGGGATCGAACCCGGGTCGGCCGCGTGCAAGGCAAACACCCTACCAGCTGTGCTATCGCTCCGGTCCCGGAAATTTTAAGTCTCTAGATGGCAGGGTTATGAGCAATCTAAATTTTCTCCTGGTTTTCGAATGTCGTATATTAAAAGTTGACTGGACAATTGAATGATAATAAGCATGAAACAAATTTAAGCCCCATCGTGGTTTCCATCTTATGAGATGCTGACTTCGTCTTGGTCTGTGCGGCACCCCTAGGGAGCTGTGACTGGGCGGCTCACAGTGGGCCTTTGGTCCCCGTGTTTCAGAGGCCGTGATGTCTGAGATGTCAGTGTGGCGGTCTGGGCATCAGGTCAGGGCTCCGGCCCGTCCTCTGCTGTGTCCGCACGTAGATGCAGGGCTGGGGGAGTGCTCCGGGGTCTCTTTCACAGGGGCACTGAGTCCCATTCCTGAGGAAAGACAAACCGCCCCCGGGCGCCTTTGGAATACCATCTCCCTGGGGGCTGCACCCTAGGAATTGACTGGGCGTGCTGCCCGTGCACCCCCAGACCACCGCCTGTGCTCGGGTGGTGGCGGGGCCTCCCGACCCCAGTGCAGCTGCTGCGGGCTGACTTCCTAAGAGTCCTCGGCCACTTTGGAACTAACGCCTGGTCTCCTTCCCCCAGAGCCGGTTACTCAGGGCGCCGCGGCAGGAGAGAGGAGGCGGCGATGGGCGACCCGAGCCCCCCAGACACTGCTGCAGATGATGGCAGCCGCTGACGTCACCTCCACGTGCTCTGCCGTGCCCCAGGGTGAGCCAAGACTAACTGGCCCGAGCCCACCAGGCTACTTCAGCTGCACATCTGTGTGCGGTCAGCAACCCCAGTCCCCCACCCCAGTTCCCTAACCCACCCCTGGCAGTGCTTGCTCTTCAAAACAGGGCCTGGAGATTTGCTATCAAATGGGGTTGAAGCTAACTGATAATATATAATGTCATGTCATAGGAACATATAACGCCGGGGTATAACATAGCACGGGGAGTATATAATATTATATATAATATATATATATGGACTCTGTGCCAGGCTGTTTTCACTTGGGGCGCCCCAGAGGGGGGCTGTGAGAACACTTCCCACCCCAATCTGGACTCAACAGGAGGGAAGCAGAGATCCTATGCCTGCTGTCCCCAATCTCTGGTGACCCAGGGATCACACCCTGCCACACCCTACCCGCATCAGAGCATCAGATAATCTCCTCATCGGCCACCCTCCAGATCACATTATAAGACACATTATAAGACAGTTCCTACCCATTTTCCATAATTACCATACTATATTTTATGGAGTTCAGACAGTGGACAACAAATCATAGAGAATAATATATATATGTATCACTGTCACTGAGAGAGTCACTGTCATCCCATTGCTCATCGATTTGTTCGAGCGGGCACCAGTAACATCTCTCATTGAGAGTCTTATTGTTACTGTTTTTGGCATATCCAATATGCATGGGTAGCTTGCCAGGCTCTGCCTCTCGGGTTCGATACTCTCAGTAGCTTGCCTGGCTCTCTGAGAGGGGTGGAGGAATTGAACACGGGTTGGCCGAGTGAAAGGCGAAAGCCCAACCACTGTGCTATCACTCCAGCCCTTATATATATGTATATATACATATATTTACACACACACATACACACACACACACACACACACACACATATACCTCTCAGAGAGCCCAGCAAAGCTACCGAGAGTATCCCGCCCACATGGCAGAGCCTGGCAAGCTCCCTGTGGCATATTCAATAAGCCAAAAACAATAACGATAGGTCTCATTCCCCTGACCCTGAAGGAGCCTCTAATCATTGGGAAAGATGAGTAAGGAGGAGCTGCTAAAATCTCAGGGCTGGGAGGAATAGAGACACTACTGGCGCCCACTTGAGTAAATCGACGAACAACGGGATGACAGTGATGACGGTGATGATGTATTATATATAGTATATAATATAGCACTTACTTTGCATGTGGCTGACCTGGGTTTTGTCCCCAGCACCGTAAGGTAGGCCTCAGGCCAGAGCAGGAGCACCAGGGTACCCTCGAGGCTAGGCCCTGATCTGCAGACCTGGTGCTTTTTCTCACCCCCCAACCCCCCACACCCAGTATTCCTTGGGAGACCCGCCTCTCCCTCATCCCGCAGAAGTTACTGTTTTAAATTGTTTTCTACTTCCAGGGCACTTTACTTGCAAATTCTTGTATGCTTGTTTGGGTTTCGGGGCCACCTGAAGGTGCTGGAGGCCAGTCCTGGCGCTGTGCTCCTAGCAGTGCAGGGGACTGTCTGCATCAAGGCAAACTCCTCGGCCCGCAAGTGACTTCTCCAGCCCTGTTGGTCAGCTTGGGGGCTACTGCCCATGATGCAGTTGCCGTCCTGACTAGCCCCAAAACTCACCTGCAGTTTCTTGAAGCGTCAGTTTCTTAAAAAAAGAAAAGGAGCCAGTTATTTTCAGTAAGATTGGAATGACTGTAATTGCTCCCCCCGACAAGATTTAGAGAAAGGACAAAAGTACATATTTAGCTATGCAGCGGCTGCTTCAATGATGGGGTCTAAGAGTAGAATGATATTTTTGACCTTAAGTCCCTTCATTTGCGTTTGACCTAGTCTGTAGAGGAGGCTCTGAGGACCGCTTGCAGGAGATCTTTTACAGGTAAAGATTTTCCTCACTTTCCTCTGGGTTCACTTTCTCTCCTCTTGGTAACAGAGTAGAGGAAGAGCTACATTTTATACCAGTGTTCTATGTAGAATTATTTGAGCGGATTGCAAATTATATAAATAGTTCACGAGTTCATTTTATGTGCAAATTGACATATTTGTACTCTTCCAAAAGCCTGAAGTCATCAAATTTCCAAGGAAGCTCTTGCAAAAGGATGCGATTAAATTCATCCTAAGCCAGTGACTGAATAAGGAAACACCTAATTTAAAAATAAGCAAATAGAAGAGAAATATTAACATAACCCCAAAGCCAGTTTATAAGGCAAAAACAAAACAAAAAACCCAAAACACTCTCCCACCATCAGTTATTTGACAATCAGTCACTAAACTTATAAATAAAATGAGGCAGGGTCGAGGGGTCACACGTTATGGAGGCACCGGCCTTGCATGCAGTCCTGGTTTGATCCCCGACACCACAGTTGTCCCCTCAGCAGTGCTAAGACAACAACAAAAAATGAAGAGTAGGATTAAGTTGCTCTAGAGGTTCAAACATCCTGTGATTTTTATTTTAAAAATCAGATGAAGAGAGCAGAGAGGTAGCTTAATGTCAGAGCACACGCCTAGCATCCTCGAGGCCCCAAGGTGAACGCCTCAATGACTAGAGAACCTGAGCCCTGCCAAGTATGGCCGCAGTAAGAAATCCCAAATGAAGAAGCATTTTTGTTCTCCGTGACACAGTCTTGTCTTCAGATGGCCAAGTGCTAGTGATGGGGGACACCCCAGAGCACCGGAAGCTGTGGCGGCAGGAAGCACCAGGAACCTTGATGAGTGCTTTGGCAGCTGCGCACCTAAGGAGTGACTCGTTTTCAGCCAATGAAGGAGAATGTGGTACGTTGTTTACTTTCTAAGAACATAACCAGCCCCCTGAGGGGCTATGTGAAAGGTTGGTAAATGCAGAAAGGGGTTAAAAACATCATCCACAGGCCGGAGTGATAGCACAGTGGCTAGGGCGTTTGCCTTGCACATGACCGACTATAGTTTGATCCCCGGCACCCCATATAGTTCCCCAAGCACCACCAGGAGTAATTCCAGAGGGAAGAGCCAGGAGAACCCCTGAGCATTGTTGGGTGTGAATAAAAAAACCTAAAAAAACCCCAAAACCAAAAAGCAAAAGACCATCATTCTCCCAGAAAGAGCACTGGGATGAGACATTTTCCTGGCCTGCTTTGCCTAAGCCCTTTCTAAATGCCACTCACCAGAGACATGAACGGCCAGGGTAGAGGGTGTGGGGTAGTACATTTTTTTTTAATATGATCAGTTGAAAGTGCATGATGAGTAAGTAGGACTGGTGGCTCTGTAGAAGAACTCATGTTGTTTTTCTCTACCTGACTGCCTTCTATCTGGATTTGCTTTAGGGCTTTATTTCTGTTTGGGCACTATATCTGGTGGTGCTCAGGGGCTACTCCAGAATTCTTATGTAGGAGTCATTTCTAGCAGTGCTCGGGAGCCATATGTGGTGCTGGGGCTCAAGCCCAGCCCTCCTGCAGGAAAGCACATGTTCCAGCTTATTCAGCTCTCTCTGGGCCCTTTTACATATGTTGCTTCTTATATCTGGCTTCCTTTTTTTTAGCAATACTGTATTTGTGGGTAATCTAATAGAATCCAGCTGCCGCTGTCCGAAGTTTCAGGTACTTTCTGTTGCAGTCCCCACAGAGAAACTGTCATGTACGTATGTGTGGGATGCGATAGGTGAAGCCATTGAGGAGCAGATGGGAAGTCTGAGATCTGACGCTTCCATGATGGGGAGCCTGAGGGGAGTGCAAGGCATGCATACAAGCTGGTTAGCAGTGGGTGATGAAAGCTGCTTGTGAAGTTGCAAAACAGCACGAAACTAGAGACGTCACTAGTTATGTGACATGTTATATGTTATGTGACTAGTTATGTGAGCGTTATGCAAGACTGGCCCTGCCTGAAGACGGGGTCTGTCCGCAAAGCCCAAACTGGTCAAATTTGAGGACCATAAGAGAGTCGAGTCTTAAGGAAATGTATGAGATTTTTAAAAAAAAAATTTTTAAAGAAATATTTTATTGAATCACCGTGAAAAAAAGAAAGAAAAAAATTACAAAGCTTTCAGGTTTAAGTCACAGTCAAATACTGATTAAACCCCCATCCCTTCACCAGTGCACATGTTCCACCACCAAGAACCCCAATACACCCCCCTCCCACCCCATCCCCCATCTAAGTAGCTAATGATATTCCCTTTATTCTCTATATACTTTGAGTACATTCCATATTTCCATACAGAACTCACTATTATTGATTGGAAATTTTCCCCAACAATCAGGCCTGCTGAATAGGCATCATCTAATAATTTCTCTTCATTGCTGAGAGTGAAGACTTTGAGTCCGTGCAGCCGCGATAGCGGCTGCGCGGTTTTGGGTTTCTAATATTTTAGCTCAGTTCACAGTCAAAATGCATGGCTGCAAGAATCCGCTCTGGTGCCAAAATGGGTTAGGAGACCTCAGGATCACAGTCTTTAGGCGCGGAGGGTCTGTTTCTCGTGCCGCGGCTCCGGATCATCTCTGGGCGGAAGGTGTGCCGGGAACGCCCCCCCCTCCCAGGACCACCTACAGGCTACGTCACTAAAGAGAGTCCTACCTCTGGGTTGAGGGGTCTTGGAGGGTGGTTCTCACCACGTGGGTGCTGTCGCTGCCGCCATTTTCGCTCAGAAAAATGGGGTGGAGAGGGGAAAATCCCTCCCCGGGCTGCACGAGGTTGTAGCTCAGTTCACAGTCAAAATGCATGGCTGCAAGAATCCGCTCTGGTGCCAAAATGGGTTAGGAGACCTCAGGATCACAGTCTTTAGGCGCGGAGGGTCTGCTTCTCGTGCTGCAGCTCCGGATTATCTCTGGGCGGCAGAAATGTATGAGATTTTATTGAAACAAGACGAAAGAACATTTTTAGGTGGGATCTACTTGCAGATACACAGGACTGGTGTTGATGTCAGAAAAGTTTCAACTAAAATCTAGAAGCATGAGGTATGAGTCCTTGGGTATTTCAGTTCTTCTGTTTATTACTGTTAACTTATCACAGTGGACACATTGCTGTTTAAAACTTAAGTGGGTGGAGGAGGAATGAGAAAGACAGATAGAAAGAGAGAGAGAATACTGCCTTTAGTGCTCGTTCTAGTACTTTTTGAGGAGGTGGCTTTGGGGCCACCCCCAGCAGTGCTCAGCGCTTACTCCCGGCTCTGCACTCAGTAACCATTCCTGGTGGGGACTGTATGTGGTGCCAGGGATCAAACCTGGGTCCATCGTAGAGCAAGTGCCCTACCCACTGTACTCTCTCCAGCCCCTTCCTAGTACCTTCAAACCACAAAGTTCAGTGTGATTGCTTGTCTGTTCTTTCCCTGTTTCCTGGGACAAAGCACTGTCTTTTGAGATGGAGCTGGAGGCTGCAGGGTATAGCTTTGGGGAGGCCTGATTTGGCCTGGGTGCCAGGGTTTGGACAGAGGGACGGCAGCCTCCTTCACTACACTGAAATAGAGATATGCTCATTCACTCCTTGTCATTTATTCTTTTTTTGGAGTGAATGATAAAGATAATGCATACATTTTATTTTATTTTTTGACTTCTTCTCTTTTTTATTTTTATTTATTTATTTTTTAATTAATGAATCACTGTGGGGGTACAGATACAGATTTACATATTCTTGTGCTTGTGTTTCAGTCATACACAGCTTGAGTACCCATCCCTCCACCAGTGCCTGTTTTCCACTGATGACCCCATCATCCCTCCCACCCTCCCCGCCCCATCCCCCCACCCCGCCTCTGTGGCAGGATATTTCCTTTTGTTCTCTCTCTCCTTTTGGGTGTTGTGGTTAGCAATGGAGGTATTGGATGGCCATTGTGTTCCGTCTATAGTCTGCTTTAAGCACGCCTCTCCCATCCCACGCAGGTCCTCCCAGCACATTTTTACTTGGTGTTCCCTTCTCTATCTGAGCTGCCTTTTCCCCCAGCATGTGAGGCTGGCTTCCAAGCCATGGAGCAAATATGGTACTTATTTCTGCTATTCTTGGGTGTTAGTCTCCCATTCTGTTGTTTTATATTCCGCAGATGAGTGCAATTCTTCTATGTCTGTCTCTCTCTTTCTGACTCATTTCACTTAGCATGATGCTTCCCGTGTTGATCCACTTGTATGCAAAGTTCATGACTTTGCCTTTTCTGACAGCTGCATAGTATTCCATTGTGTAGATGTACCAAAGTTTCTTTAGCCAGTCATTTGTTCTTGGGCACTTGGGTTTTTTCCCAGATTTTGGCTATTGTAAACAGTGCTGCAATGAACATACAAGTGTAGATGTCATTTCGACTATACCTTTCTGCCTCTCTGGGATATATTCCCAGAAGTGGTATTGCTGGGTCTTGTCGTTTATTCTTGAAGAGGGTCACCAGCAAATCTTTTGACTTCCTGGTGGTGGTGGTGGTGATGGTAGGAGTTGACTTAGGCAGTGTCTGGAGTCACACACCTGGTGGCAGTGCTGGCACCTTGGTCATAGCCCCAGGATCCTGCCCAGCAGCGTCAGGGATTGTCGTAGGTGACAAGGGCCACGCAGGGCGTGGAACTCCCAGTCTCAGGCAGCAAGGCTGATGCTCTACCACAGAGCCACATCCCCGGGTCCCAGAACTATCTTTTAAAAGCCTAGCATGGCCTAGATTCATTAGTGAATGAGCTCACTTGCTTGTGTGCCACTCCCAGCAGTACTCAGGGGTTACTCCTGGCTCTATACTCATGCACTCAGAAATCACTCCTGGCGGTACTCAGGGTTTGAACCCCTGTCTGTGTGTGCAACGCAGACTCCCTACCCACAGTACATGGCCCCAGTCCTGAGCTCACTGCATTTTTGGCTGTATAGTTTCACACTAGGCACATTGAGCAGTTGCTCACCTGTGGCATGTAGGAACATGCCTCTGGAGCCACGCACGGGTGCTTTCTTTTGTAGCCTTCGAGGAGTGTTGTGCCTCTCCCACCCAGACTGGGCTTTGGTCCTTTAGCCGTGATCTGTTTTGTTTTGTTTGGGGGCTGCACCAGGCAGTCTTGAGGGTTCCTTTAGGGGTGGTGCTCTTGGGTCACTCTGAGCATGCTGGGTGGGGCATGCGGTGCTGGGGATAGACCCCAGGGCTCCTGCATGCAAAGCACAGACTCTGGTCGAGCCGTCGCCCCTGTTCCTGCATCTGCTTTCGATCTTCTCTCCATCCCGGAAGTGATCTTGCACACTGGGCATCTTTTACTCCTTCAGGTCCCCTTCTGTACCCTTCCCAGATGATGCTCCTAAAAGGGCTTTGTCTTTGCTAAGACTCCTGCAGGAAACTCCCATTGATCGCACATGCAGCTCTGAGAGGTGTTAACTTCCTTAGCAAGGACTCCCCCTCACCTTGGGTCAGAGAGTACACCTGCCACCCTTTGCCAGTATTGCCTCCTGGCCCCTCCATAAGGTATTATTCTGACAGCACTTCTAGCCTGATTCATTACTGGCAGTTACTCTTCTCTTCTCACAAGGTGTCTGGAATATAGTTGATTTTTAATTGTGTCTTTTGATGGGGTATGTAGGACCATCTGAAGTACTGTAGATTGAATTTAGGTCAGCCACATGCAGGGATGTACTATTTTTAATTAAGCCGCTCCCTGTATATCACTGATAGAGAACCACTTCTTTTTTGTTTTTATTTGGGGCCACACTCACCAGTTCTCAGGGGCTACTCCTGGTTCTGTGCACAGGAGTCACTCCTGGCAGTGATGCTGAGAATTATACTGTGTTGGCCACATGCAGGGCCAGTGCTGAGCCCTCATACTGTCTCTCTGGCACAAGAATCACTGTTTTTAATAACCGAGGAAACAGCTGGACATGAAATTCGTCTCAGTTTGGTTCACTTGCTCAATATCCCACAAAGGGACTATGGTTTCTGATCATAAAATTTGAAACTATCAGATAAAAAAGACAGCTCAACATATGCCTTGCTTGTAGGAGCCCCTGGCTTAATCCTGGCATGTCCTGGTCCCCTGAAGACTTTCAGGAGCCACCCCAAGCAGTGAGCTGTACCTAGCCTGGAGGGGGCTGCTTCCCCCAGCACTGCTGGGTGTGACCCTCAAACAAACAAAAAACCAACATAGGCTCGGGATGTAGGTCGGCAGCAGAGCATGCGCTGTACATGTATGAGACCCTGGGCTTGATCTCCAGCACTGCAATAATAATCACTGTCACTGTCACCCCATTGCTCATCGATTTGCTCGAGCAGGCACCAGTAATGTTTCCATTGTGAGACTTGTTACTGGTTTTTTTTTTTTTTTTTAATTCACTTTAATGTCCTCTTTAATGTCTCTCTTCCTCATTAGATAGATTGTCAGCTCCTGAGTGCTTGGCCTTGCCCACCTGTGTGCCCCACCTGTCTGGGACAGTCTCCATGTAGGTGGTCCTGCGCTTGGGAAGCAGCCTGCAGCCACAGCACATTCTCACCGCCACTTCGTGCAAAAGTCTGTCTATCACTGCCTAGATCAGTGCTGAATCAAGCTGGGTAGCAAAGTTACATTAAAAGCAATTCTTATGGTTCTGCAGTCTTCATAAAGTCCACCTGTTTATATTTTAATGACTATTTTTTTTTGGTCTACCTTCCCAGACATGTGTGAGGGGGCACCTCCTAGTTCAGTGCCGGGGGGTCACTTTTGGCAGTGCTGGGGGAACATTCAGTGTCAGGGTTGGAACTAGGAGTTCCTGCATTCAGAGAATGAACACCGGCCCATTCAGCTCTCTCCCAGGTCCCTAAATTTTAATAACTTTGGAGTGTTTTGGAGTCACCCCAGAAGTGCTCGGGAACGGTTCCTGGCTCTGTCTTCAGGAGTGATCCCTGCAGGCAGCCATCTGTGGTGCAGGGACTGATTCTGAGCCTGGCATATGCAAGGGGAGATCCTTAATCCCTGTACTATCTCTCCAGTCCTAAGTTTTCATAACTTTTGTTACATGTATAATGGACCACAACTTACGAGAGTTTTTATAATTTGTTATTTGTTATGCTTTTAACCACTATTCATATATTCCTTATTAAACAGTCTTTACTAAACTTCAACTCTTTGACAATAACTTTATGCTTCTAGCTAGAAAATCATTTAAAAAATTAGACTTTAGAGAGACACATAAACGAATCTCGGAACCCAGTGGCTTTTGGCAGAAATGCATCTGGACTTCGCTTTAGGTTCCCAGTGCCAGGTCACCCCAGGTGGGAAAAGGTGCCGTCTCTCCACCTGTTCCCCCTGGCAGCTTGGTGGCCACCATCTTCCAGAGGCCACTGGACAGTCAGGTATGGGCCTGCAGTGACGAGACACGCGGGGCCTCATGGGATGGGGGTGGAGCCGGCCCTTGTCCTTCCCTGCCCCAGCGAGACCCTGAGTCCTGCCCACAAATGGCCCCTCCAGCCACTGATTAAGCTGCTTAATGGCCACAATCCCAGAGACACACGAACGAATCTCGGAACCCAGCGGGTTTTGGCAGAAATCTCTCTAGATTTAATTATTAAAATTTCAGAATTTCAAAACTAGAATTTCAGACATCATATGCTATTCATAATCAGCAAAGAAAATAAATTGTCTAATTTTGCCTTTTCAGCAGGTTGGGGGGAAATCCCAAATAATAATGGTGGGTCTGGTGTCAAAATATTGAATGTAATCAAAGTAGAGAGAGAGAGAGAGAGTAATGTGGAAATCATCTGCCACACAGGTAGGGAAAGGGCATGGGATGAGGGTTATACTGGGGTTTTTTGGTGTGGAAAATGTGCACTGGTGAAGGGATGAATGTTTCATCATTGTATGACCAAGACTTAAACCCAAAAGCTTTATAACTGTTCTCATGGTGATTCAATAAATAAATTTATTTTTAAAAAATTAGACTTTATATCAAGTACTTATTTCAGTTCTCCAAATTAAAATGTTTTAAATAGCTGGACTTTGTAAAATCCTTTGAAATCAATCTCACTAGTCAAAGCTAACACCGATAAGGAGCAGCATTGTTTTGTCCCATGTGCATTATTAATTCAGGTCAATAAGTTTGTTTATAGTTTGACCACTCTAGGGAATCTCTGGTGGATGGTAACTTGCATTTTACTTTTATAACTTTTTAGGCGCATAGTTGCCTTGGTAACATCATAGTGCAGATAACAGCCGATTTGCATTTCTATAGCTCGCCATTCATTCCTTCTTCTGTGCTACTAAACAAAAAATAAGAGCCTTCTAATAACTTTCTTCCTTAAATGGGAACACAAAAACTGATTAGATTCCCACACCGACTTGAAACACAGGCTGCTTCTAGTTAGCCAGACTGCTTCATAGATGAAGTGTAAAAATAAACTTTATTTGCTGGGGAGGGGTGTGGGAGAGAACCTGAGAATGTTAGGGAGGGAAGTTGAGACTGGTGGTGGAATTGGTGCTGCAATATGACATGTCTAAAACTCAACTATGAAGAACTTTGTAAATCACAGTAATTAAAATATAATTAAAATAATTATTTAATAAAATTAATTAAATAAATAAAAATTAAATGAAATAATTATTTAATTAAAGCAATTAAAATATATTTCTTACATTAAAGGGGCTAGAGAGATAGTACAGAGGGTAGTACATTTGCCTTGCTTGCCACTGATCAGGCACCCCATATGGAATGAGATGAGCATCGCCAGGAATAATTTCTCAGCTCAGAACCAGGAGTAACCCTTGAGCCAGGTGTGGTCCCCAAACAAAACAAAACAAAATGTTTAAAAAAGAATGAAAGGTTTTGCAAACAATAAAAAATAACTTCATTTATTTTATAATATGCTTTAAAAACCATATGCTCATAATTTTTGTTTTTTTTTTGGTTTTTGGGTCACACCCGGCGATGCACAGGGGTCACTCCTGGCTCTTCACTCAGGAATTACCCCTGGCGGTGCTCAGGGGACCATATGGGATGCTGGGATTCGAACCCGGGTCGGCCACGTGCAAGGCAAACGCCCTACCCGTTGTGCTATCGCTCCAGCCCCCATATGCTCATAATTTTGAATGAAGCATGATTTAAATAGGTAAGCATTAGATTGCAGTGTGGTGAAATTTGCATACAGATAGGCACCTCTGAAGAATCAGGTAATCACATGAAGAAAAAGCTACTCATTTGCTTTTAATCCCATCTTTGGTGAAAAATTCCTATTGCTAGTCATACCTGATAAATAAATTTATCTTCCTCATCAGTCACTCTATGTGGCAATAAAGTAAATTCATTAACCTAACTCATTTGTAATGATGGAGAAATAGAACATATGTAACCAAAATAATACACAAACTGGAAGCTAAGGTACGTTTCCTATAGGCAGCAAAAAGTTGGGGACCAGGAATGTAACACTTTTCATGCATGTGTGAGGGCCTGAGTTCAGTTCCCAGCACTGCAAAAAAGAAAGAAGTTGGGAAAAAGAGCTCTCACTTTCTCATACCGTTCCCTCCTGTCTTGTATGGTTACTCTGGAAAAGGCCTTGGGTAATAATCGCCCATAGGCCAATTTCCTTTTTGGGTTTTGTTTGTTTGTTTGTTTTTTGTTTTGTTTTATTTTTGGGTCACACCCAGCAATGCACAGGGGTTACTCCTGGTTCTGCACTCAGGAATTACTCCTGGCAGTGCTCAGGGGACCAAATGGGATGCTGGGAATCGAACCTGGGTCGCCTGTGTGCAAGGCAAATGCCCTACCCACTGTGCTATTGCTCCAGCCCCACCAATTTCCGTTTTGTTCTTTAATGTTTCCCTGGATGCTTTCCATGTTCTGGAAGTACACTTGTAGAGTTTTCATTTTAAACACATTGATTCATGTATCTTGGTGTGTGTCTGGTTTTTATTGGGGGTGGGGGCGTTGATCCTCTTAAGTGTCCTATGTTTGAGTAGTTCTTCCCTTCCCTAATTTAGGAAGTTCTCGACCATGATTTCTTCGGGGACAGATTTTGCTCCCTTCTCTTTCCCTTTTCTGGGACTCGCGCAGTGGCTCCAAGCTCTCGTGCAGCATCACCCCGTGCTTTTCTGCTCTTCGGCTTGTGTGTATTCCATGGCCAGCCTTTGCAGCTCGCTGGCTGGCTGTGGGTAGTTTCCTCTGCTTGACGCTTCTTTCGTGTTGCTTTTTGGGTCACACCCAGCAACGCTCAGGGATTCCTTCTGGCCCCTGCACGCAGAAATTACTCCCGACGGTACTTGGGGAACCATATGGAAACATATGGAACCAGGGATGGAACCCAGGTTGCCCACATGCGAGACTAATACCCTCCCCGCTGGACTGTCTCCCCAGCCCCTCCACTGCTTGACTCTTAAGTGCATCTGTTATAACCTGTGACTTGACGATTGTGCTTTTAAATCTGTCACTTCTGTTTGAAGTTGTTTTGAATAGATTCTCATTCTTTCATAAATGTCATCTCGGTTGTCAGTTGCTTTTCACCGCTGACTTGGTATTGCCGTGAATCATGTTGTTTGAAGCTGTGCTTCAGGCAGCCACGCAGTGCCCCTGCCCCACACTCCCCTGGGCTCTGGGTGTACACGTCCTTCACGGCCAAGTCCTGGATATCCTCCCTCCACTCATGCTGGGGTAGTAACTGCTGTGTGCTGAGGGGGCAGCTGTCTTCCTGCGGCTTTTGGGGGAGGTCTCTTGTGAGACTTTCGGCCTGTAGGTATTTGGGCTATTTGCCCAGCCTGTGCGGTGCTGGGGTTTTATAGACTGACCCCCGGCACCTATTTAGCTGATGGGAGGTCTGCTGCCAGCACAGCACAGGAGCTAAGACTGGACTGAGTGAGCTGCTCTGTGGCATGGTGCAGTTGAAGGACACCAGACTTCAGGGCTCCCGAGAGACTGCTGGTGTCTGAGCTGAGGGGGATAGGATCTGCAGCCTCCCGCCCCTCCCTTCTCCATCTGAGTCCTCCCAGCTGCTCCAGGTTATTTGAACTTCAAGGTCTGGGTCCTCTACTGCTGTTTGAGAGACCAATCAATTGGAAGACAAGGTATCGTGGTGACATTTTTTTTTTTAATAATGTAGGAGGCCGCGCGACATCTAATAGCCTAGTTCTCCCTCTTGGAGAACCTGACAAGATACCGAGTCTGTTGCCCACTTGGGAGAGCCTGGCAAGCTTCCTGTGGCATATTCATATCCAAAATGTAGTAACAGATATATACATACCTCTTGGAGAGCCTGGCAAGCTACTGAGAGTATTTCGCCCGCATGGCAGAGCCTGGCAAGCTTCCCACGGTGTATTTGATATGCCAAAAACAGTAACAATAGGTCTCATTCCCCTGACCTTGAAAGATCCTCCAATCCTTGGGAAAGACGAGTAAGGAGAGGCTGCTAAAATCTCAGGGCTGAGTATAATAGAGATGTTACTGGTGCCCGCTCGAGTAAATCAATGAACAATGGAATGACAGTGATACAGTAAATGTAGGAGTACTGCTATTTATTCAGCCATTGATTAAGCTGATTGAATTGGACATGAACTCCACATTACTTTTTTTTTTTGCTTTTTGGGTCACACCTGGCGATGCACAGGGGCTACTTCTGGCTCTGCACTCAGGAATTACTCCTTGCGGTGCTCAGGGGGACCATATGGGATACTGGGAATCAAACCCGGGTTGGCCGCATGCAAGGCAAATGCCCTACCCACTGTGCTATCGCTCCAGCCCCACATTATTTTTTTTTAAATTGAATCACCGTGAGATGCAGTTACAAAGTTTTCATGTTTGAGCTTCAGCCATACAATGATCAAACACCCTTTCCTCCACCAGTGCACACTTTCTACCACCAGTGTCCCCAGAATATCCCCTTCCCCCCATCCCAGTCTTCACCCTACCTCCATGGCAGGCAATTTCCCCAATACTTTCTCTCTAATTTGGGGCATTATATTTTTCTTAAATTTTCCTACCACCATTCAAGCCTGCCTGCCAGGGGCAGATGCTAGATCATTTATTGTCCATTGCTCATTTGAATATCTTGGGTGCTGCAGGCACATGCTTCTGGAATCCTAGATTATAGATGTTGGGTTCCAGAGACATTTCTGTAGGGCACTAATCCATTTTGGGTTTCAGTTGGGCGTCTCTGGATCAGGGCTGTTGGTGCACTAAGATGGCCACTGAGGCACATTGTGGGGGTGACAGCCAGGCTGATGAGTGGGTGGGGAGCCAGGAAGGGACAGCCCGGCCTCACTGCCACTGTGTGGCATGGAGATTTAGTGTTGGAACCCGCATATCTGGGGCTTGCTTGTGGAAGCTCTTGGTCACCGGGATTCCATCTGGAGAAGGTGGGGAGACTGCACCTGGTCCATCTGGGGTGTGTTGGTGAAATTGGCTTGGTTTGGAGCCCGGAGAGATCTCCGGTTCTGTGATATCTTCTGGGACCCACTGCTGTGTCTCTGGCTTTTGATCTCTTTTGAGATCTATTTATGGTCTCTGAAGCAAGGCCAATAATAGAGTTTACAGGGTGGTGCTGGAGTTGGTTCGTGGGGGTGACTGCCAGTGCTTCCATGTGTATTGGGAAGTGGGGGGAGATAGCCCACCCTATCTCTGTGAAAGCCTGGAAATTTCAGTCACAAAATCCACATAGCTGAATTTTCAGCAGATTATATCTTGGTGAGGTCTGTCCTGAGATGGTGGAGTCAGGCCGGGGGTATGGCGGCAGTTTTGGATTGTGGAAGCAAGTGGCTGCTGGGGACTCAGCTTGGGAGGTACAGGCCAATCTGCACCCCCTCCAATTTACCCCAGTCTCCTCATCCATGTGTGGGTCCGAGATTAACTTTGGCTTTGTTCTCTTTCAAGATTTATCTATGGATCTCTAAAATAAGGCCAATAAATGAGTTTGTATAACTGAGCTGGAGGTGGTTTGTGGGTGTGGCTCCCACATACTAACTTTTGGCCGCTTAATTTCTTGGTAAACTTGGCCCAAGTTGTTGGAGTCTGACCAAAGGCACAGCGGCAATTTTGGGGTGCCAGGAAACCTGAGGGCACCATCAGACTGCTGATGCACTCACCCCTCAGGTACAGGTTGACCTGTTGGCAGCATCATTCTCCCAGGTGAAGACATTTAAAAATAAAAGCAAAAAACCAAGATGTCCGTGATTCAAAAAGTAATTTACAGTTTTTTGGTTGTCTTATAGATTTTGGGGGTGATTTTAAAGATATTTTAATTTTATTACTGTTTGGGAGCCACACCTTAGCCCAGCTTAGTGCTCATGGATTACTCCTAGAAGTTCTCAGGGGAGCACACTGCTAGGGGTAGACTTGGGCCCCTGTACACAGAGTGTGTGCCCCAGCCCGGGGACTGTCTCTTCTGCCCTCGTGAATTGCTGAGCAAAGATCTCTTTGAATCAGGATTCCAAAATTCATATGTAGTGAAAAATAACTCAGAAGATTAAAACTTGGAACGATAGAAATTTCAGGTATTCCTTATTAATTTATCTCACCTATATTTTTCTTTTTTCTTTTTCTTTTGCTTTTTGGTTCACACCCGGTGATGCACAGGGGTTATTCCTGGCTCTGCACTCAGGAATTACTCCTGGCGGTTCTCGGGGGGACCATGTGGGAGGCTGGGAATTGAACCTGGGTTGGCCACGTGCAAGGCAAACAACCCTACCCACTGTGCTATGACTCCAGCCCCTATATTTTTCTTTTTATAAATATAGTGTTAGGAGATTTAAAATGTATACTTAAATAGGACTAAAAGAGTTCTTTTTACAATTTTTTTGTCATTTTATTTTTATTATTTTAATAAGATTGCTTACAATAATTTATTACATTCAATATTCCAACACCAGTCCCACCACCATTATACCATACCCACCACCATTATTTTGAATTTTCCCAACCATCACCCAAGCCTTCCCCAATAGCAAGCCCTAAATAATTGATTTTGTATTTGATTGTTATGAATAATTCTCTAAAAATGATCAAAAAAAGGTATCTTTGAAGAAAGTTTGTGAAGATTGTTGTATCTTACCCTGGAGCCATGGAATCCTTGTTAAAGAGATTACTAACATGTTGCTATAGGTTGAAACTTGTGTGCTAATATTTTTTAAGTGAGATTGGTTGCCTTCTATCTTGCATCCTATGCAATGTGTGGTACTCCTGGTACATCAGTGGTATGAGTATGCGATGTTGTGCAGCCATAAATGCTCCAGGAATTCTAAAATTTTAAACAAGTGATAAAGCTGGAGTTAAATTTTTAACTGAATGGTGACTTTGGGATCTGAGGCATTTTTGCAACTTGTTGATCTCTTATGAATTTTATTTGTGAGTCTCTGGATCATGGCCGGTTAATGAGCTCATGTGGTGTCAGAGGGAGTTCATGGGTGTGACTGCCAGGCTCCCACAAGAACAGGGGGGGTTGGGGGTACCCCATTCCCAACTCCATGAAAGCCTGGAGATTTTGGTCACATAACCCACATACCTGAGTTTTTCAACAGATTTACTCATGGATAAGTCTTGTCTGAGCCTAAAAAAGTTCTTATGGTTTATAAAATATATTCCAAAATTCCAAGGGCTAAGAAAACATTGAGTCATTTTATTGGAGATGTTTTCTTTGCCATTGGTATATAAAATAAAAGTGCAACTTATATTCAATGGACTCTCAGCATCACTGAGAGGATACCACAATGCTCTAAATATGTGAAATATTGTACTAGCTTTGCTTTCCTATTTTTCTTAAGAGAAAAAAATTTTGTATTTTAAGTGAAATAACATGAGGGTGGTGCTGAGCACAAGTCTTTGTATGAGAGAGCCTGGATTTGCTCCCCAGCATTGCCGATACCTCTGGGTAGGACCTTAAACACTGCCAGTTACACCCCTAGTTCTACCACTACCACCAACATCACTATCTATCACTATCACTGTCATCCCGTTGATCGTTGATTTGCTCGAGTGGTCTCAGTAATGTCTCCATTCGTCCTAGCCCTGAGATTTTAGCAGCCTCTCTTTACTCGTCCTACCCAATGGTGCTGCATCAGAGGCTCTTTCAGGGTCAGGGGAATGAGACCCATCATAATTACTGGTTTTGGCATATGAATACACCATGGGGAGCTTGTCCCACCATCATCACAGCAGATAAAATAAAATAGATAGGGGCTGGAGTAATAGCACAGCGGGTAGGGCGTTTGCCTTGTATGCGGCCAACCCGGGTTCAGTTCCCAGCATCCCATATGGTCCCCTGAGCACCGCCAGAGGTGATTCCTGAGTGAAGAACCAGCAGTAACCCCTGTGCATCACCAGGTGTGACCCAAAAAGCAAAAATAATTAAAAAATAAAAATAAATAAAATAGATAAATAAATTACAGTAAAGCCCTCTCTCCCACTTTCACCTTACCACTCAAAGAGAAAAGATTTTATGTTGTGTGGTGATGGGGACCGAACTTAGGGCCTCATACATGCAAGACAAGTGCTCTTCCACCAGGAGACACCCCAATCCCTGCTTTGGGTTTTTTTTTTCTAAAGACAATATTAAACCTAGCCACAAACTGGATACTCCCTTTATAGGTGCGGTGAAGAATAAGAGTAGTCCAGTAATATTGGCAAAGTTTAAGCTTTTTATTGTTGTTGTTGGTGCCATACCTGTCATAGCTCAGGGTTTACTCCTGGCTTGGCTGAGGAATGACTCCCGGCTTTGGTGGTGGGATTGAACCCAGGCTGGCTGCATGCAAGTACCCGCTGTACTGCCTTTGCAGGCCAAGATTTTAATTTATCTATTGGCTTTGGGGCCACCCCTGGCTGTGCTCAGGGATTACTCCTCCCTCCTGGAGGGGCTCCGGGAGCCATGGGGTGGGGGTTGAACTCTGGTGGGCTGTGTGCAAGGCAAGCACCCCACCTGCTGTACTCTCTCTCTCTGGCCCTTCCAGGCCAAGGTTTTGCAGCCCAAGATTTGCTTCATTTTTCTAGATAATCAACCAAAGCATCTATTCCCCAAATACTTGATCTCTTCGTCTCTTATCCTTATTCCTGCCACTTTTCTTTTCTTGGGTTGCCTTTCAGGACAGTGCCAAATGGTTTCTTGTCCACATGGAAACCATTATGATGACCTTTCATACTCCTGTTGATAAAACATTACAGAGCTGAAAGAATTTCTTAGTACTAAGAGGTAGAACTTTACAATACTCAGACATTAAAAATGTGAACTAATCTGGCTGTCCGTGTGTGCCATTTAACAAACAGAAACTCATTAACATGAGAGACACATTTGTAGCCCGAATCAACTCCATATTATCATAATTGTTACTATCATGTATGTGACTGTGAGAATTAATTTTCCCTGTCCTCACAATTACTTTTATTTATTCTTTTTTTGGTTCCAGGTTTGTACTCAGTAGCGTTTAGGGGATCACTTGTGGTTGGGTTCTGGGTGGGGGGGGGCGTTGTTTTCTCTGGTGGGGGAAAAGGAGGTTAAACCCAGAACTCCCACATGTAAAGACAATATTAAACTGTCTTTTAATTACTTCAATACTTTGAGCCAGATTTCTGTCCACAATTACTTTTAATTAATTAATTAGTTGATGATGTTGTGGTTTGAGGAGATGCCTGGCCATGCTTCCCGCCCCCCCTCCCCGCCCCACTGCTCAGGATCTGTCTCCAGCAGAGCACGGGGAACTTGGTGGTGGCGGGGATTAAGCCTGGGCCTGCCACATGCAGAAGTTGTGTTACAGTCCTTTGAGCCATCTCATGGGTTCTGTGTGTGTGTGTGTGTGTGTGTGTGTGTGTGTCCGTGTCCGTGAGCGCCACACCAGAAGGTGCTCAGAACTTACTCTTTGCTCTCCATTCATGTGTCACTTCTTGCCTGGCTCAGGGGGTTCATATGGGGTGCCAGGGGTCAAACCCAGTTTGGCCACATGCGCAGCAAGCAGCCTACCTGCTGTACTATTCTGGACTATTGCTCCAGTCTCTCTCCGGCCCCCTTAAAGAGAGAACCTGAGAATATGTATTAGAAGAGGTTGAACATAGGTGTGGCGCACATTCAGAACAGGTGGCAGGCCTTCGCTGAGATCTGGACCAGCTTTTCTGGAGGGCACACGAGGCTTCCAGCCTGATCCAGGGATGACATGTGCTAAGGCGGGGGTGGTATCTGAGTGGCTGAAATAATTAGGCTGATGGAACTTAGAGCTCATAAGAAGGATGTCACAGGGTTTTAGCTGGCAAATTTTCTGTTCCAGCTATTTGGGATCTTGCCATGGGACCTTCATTTAGGATTCTAATTTCTCTGGAATAGAAATATTTCCTGAAACATACCCGAGAGAAAGCAAGCTCTGGTCTGTTGGAGGGGTGGAGTGAGAAGGAGGGTGGGGAGCAGGAGGTCGTGTTTATCGGCCCAAACTGTGTCTTCTTCATGCTATAGTCTTCTTCAAGACTATAGCCAGTGCTATGGTGTTGTCCTTGGCGCCAACTTTGACAAGGACCATTCGGAACCACTCCTCGGTCTTCCTCGCCGCCTGTCAACTAGATTGCTTTAGAGCAGAGTGTTCTGTGGTGTCCTTGTGCATGTGTCCAGGGCCTCCTTCCTACTGAGTCAGCACAGGTCGTTCCTTACTGGACAGAGCAAGAGGAAGGGATCCTTGGAAAGAAACTTGCCTGACTTTTCTGAAGTTCTGTCTGCTTATCTGTAAGAGCTATGAAGTTCTCCACCCAGGAAGTGCAGCCAGGCCTGGTCACTGTCGCTTCCTTTCCTTCTAGCTGCAAGAGGGGATGCGTGGGACAGGGGTAGGGACAAGACAAGGAGTAGCACCTGCTCGAGTGGGTCCCTTTGTCAGATGTCTAGTTCCTGCTCTTCCGGCATGCCCCTAGGAGCCCCCACCATCCCCTTTGAGCTGTCTCCTTCCCTCGGCTTGACTATGAATCTCCCTCAAACGCAGGAGCAGACGCCGCTTCAGAAATGTTAGCTCAGCTGTTCCTCCCTGTAGGGTTTAGACATTTAACTACCCACCTCGGAGCAGAGGGTCATGTTTTATGGTCCTAGCCCTTGCCCCATCTCAGTCATTTGGTGCGGACCAAGTAGGACGACTGTCCAACTGGCGGGCGGGCAGAGCCGGCGGACAGGAGGTGGCAGAGAAGTGGGAAACTCCACCCCCAGGGGAGAACATTCTCCAGCGTTCAGCATCTCCAACTCTCTGCCGCCTCCAGATCCTTCTGTCACAGACCCCGTCTAGAGAAGACGTCTCCTCCAGAACAGCAAGGCCCTGGCTTGGGTATGCAGTGATGGATGTGCCCCCTCGCCCCCCGAGAATGGCCATGGCCACTGTTTCTGTCTTGGCACTGACACCAGCTTCGGACTCTTGCTGGTTTGCGGAGGCATGATGCTCTCTTCATCTCCTGAAGAGAAACATCTGGAGCTGTTGAGACTGAAGGGCATCCTTTCTCTGATCAAGAACTTTCTGGACTAGAGAGTTCTAGGGCCCCTGTACTGGGATTTGACCCTGGCCAATTCAGATGTTCAGGGCTTACTCCTGGCTCTGTACTCAGGGGATCTTATGGGGCCCTCGGGCTCAAACCCAGGGTGGCTGCAAGCAAGGCAAGTGCCTACCCAGTATCCTGTCACTCTGGCTCCATGACAATGTTCATGGAAATGACTCAGAGACTCAGCATTATGGCTGAAGCACCCCCGGGGTTAGTATATTGGTATCCATCCCTCTTAGGAGTCCAGGCTTTAAACTGTTGGTGATTTCTTTCACAGTGGGTACACTAAAGCAGTGGCTTCCAAAAGAAGATGAAGGAGAGGCGGAAATGGCTCTGAGCATTGAGGTTGATGAAGTACAATTAGAACAAAGATCAGATGATGAAGATACGTAAGTAATCATCTGTCATACTTCCGTGATACAGGATGATGATATATGAAATCAGATGGCTACATGAAGAATCAATGGAAAATTAAAATGCTGTTATTGTGGTCCTTGGGAGAGGGAGTGGGTATGCCTGTGATGGGTACATGCACAAGAAACCATTATTAATGGTATTTTTTTTTTTTAAATCTGAAATAGGATTGTAAACCACAGACTCTCAGTCAACTAAAAAAGTAAAATGGTGTTGTTGAGACAGACAGATCACTGTGGAGGGAAGGCTATAGACTCTGTGCCTGGACTGGGTCTGGGCTCTCTGCCCCATATTTAATGTGTTTTGTCTCAGTTGCATCAATGAGAGTCTGCCTTCATCACTTCATCATTTCCTCCCACAGTTGGTAGGGCCACCCCGCTCCTATCTGGTTTCCACACATTCCCCCCTAATCATCTTAGCTCTCGTGGCTTTATTCAACACATGTATCTCTTGTAAAGTGTCATCAAAATCTTTGTTGGGATCTTGCTTAGAATTACATTGCATTTGTTCATTCATTTATGGTAGTTATAATTCCTTGCGAATCTTATAAATCTAAACAACACTGAGTATAACAGCTCACATATGTTCATATGTTTCGTAGTTTACCTCATTTAATATGTGCCACCTAATATTGTTGTTATTGTGGTTATTCCTTTTTTGCGGTGCTCAGGATCGAACCCTTGTCTCAAGTGTCATACCTGCAGGACAGTGCTTCACTGCAGAGTCACATCCAAAGCTCTGTCCTGCCTTTATTAACTGGGTTATTTTTCTTCTACAGTGAGGTCAGCTATTCTATCAACATTGTATCCTGTAATTTTCTTCACTCTCTTATTAGTTCTAAAATTTGTAGAATTTTGAATTTTTAGAGATTGTAGCACTGTAGCACTATCCTCCCGTTGTTCATTGATTTGCTCGAGCGGGCACCAATAACATCTTCATTGTGAGACTTGTTGTTACTGTTTCTGGCATATCGAATATGCCACGGGTAGCTTGCCAGGCTCTGCTGTGAGGGTGGGATACTCTCGGTAGCTTGCTGGGCTCT
This sequence comes from Sorex araneus, assembly GCF_027595985.1. NCBI lineage: Eukaryota > Metazoa > Chordata > Mammalia > Eulipotyphla > Soricidae > Sorex > Sorex araneus. Next base: position 221,803,432 of record NC_073302.1, read on the forward strand.
CCGAGAGGGACGGAGGAATCTAACTCTGGTTGGCTGTGTGCAAGGCAAACACCCTACCCACTGTGCTATCGCTCCAGTCCCATCATTGACAGTATTGCAAGTTATGTGCCTAAAATTGTAAAGACTGTATTATATTTTAAGCAAGTAATAGATTTCCCCTCCAAAAAAAATTCTTTAATTTTGGTCTCACCAGATATTCCTTGTTAGTTTTATGGCTTTGTGTCTCTTCCTGATGTTGACTGCCAAGGGGCCCATACAAGTCAAAAGGAACAGGCCCCCCACCTCCCCACCTCAGGCACACACAACTCCCTAGCCAGCATCGATCTCATCTATTTTCTGTGCAAACTCCTGAGAAATTCCACTAAACTGTAAGCGAATGCCTTTCTTTCGTACACTGTGTTCTGTTTGCTGTTATTTGCTTTTGTCACTGCGCAGTGTAGCCTGACTGTGTCGTCAGGTAGAGATGATGGGGCGGTGGTGCAGGGGACCCTGGGGAGCCCGGGACTGGCTAAAGGAGTCAGCCCTGCTCTGCTGGCTTCAGGCTCTCATCTCTCCACTGTAGACGAGATTTTCAGAATTTCCAGAGATGATAGATAAACTACCGGAGGTAGCTTTCTTTAGGGAATGTGAGCGAGGAGAAGCTAAGGGGAAAGAGGTGGCCCAGAGAGAATTCCTCCCTGAGAAGTTGAGTGTATTGATTTCTCCCCGCCCTCCCTTCCTCACCCCAGCTTGAATCTTTGCGAGGGGGTGTCAAGGAGAAGGAATTGAGTCTTCGAGGTTTCTTTGTTCTCTGCTGGCCCTCTGGCTCTGCACAAGCTCTGGTTTCTCTGTGTTGGCAGCAGGGCACCCCTTAAACTATATCTTGTCTCACCAGACGTTTCCTGGTGCGAGGATTTTTTTTTCTTTTGTCTCACCAGACATTCCTTGTTTGCTTTATGGCTTTGTGTCTCTTCCTGATGTTTACCAAAGGGTCCATACCTGTCTGCCTTCCTCCTAAACAGAGTATTTGTCAGAAAACTGTCTGCTTGTAATGGCTGCCGCCAGATTATCGGGACAGGAGTGACACCCCTCAGGCTCGTGCCAGTCTCTCCCTGCAGCTTCTCACTCAGTGTGCTGGGACACTCATAGGGCACCCAGAACCACTGGGTTAAAAAAATGACAGTTTCAGGGCTGGAGCAATAGCACAGTGGGTAGGGTGTTTGCCTTGCACATGGCCGACCCAGGTTCGATTCCCAGCATCCTATATGGTCCCCTGAGCACCACCAGGAGTGATTCCTGAGTGCAGAGGCCAGGAGTGACCCCTCTGCATCACCAGGTGTCACCCAAAAAGAAAAAAAAGAGAGAGAGAGAGACTTCAGGGCATAGGGGGTGAATGACACTTCTGCATTTCAGATTCGTTTTATTTCTGATTTAGTGGTCTCTGGGGTGCTGGGTTCCCGTTCTGCAAGTGCTCAGGGTCTACATCATGCTCACCTCCTGCTCTACGCAAGGCGAGTGGCTTCACCCCGAACTAGCTCTCCCAGCCCCTCAGCTAAGTTTTTATTTATTGGCTTTTTAAACCTTTTTTCAGTGTCTCATTCTTTTTTAAAATAGAAATGTAAGTACACTTTATTCTCAGATTTAATTCAAAGGACCAGCACAGCCTATTATTTTCTGAACTTGCCATGGTTTTCCTCTGATTTCACTCTTGTTGTTGGCATGTAATAATTTTTAATAATTATTTCAGGCAGTCCTGCAGAGGGTGTGGGGTGTGATGGGATGGGGTGGGCAGAGGGGTTATGAATGGGACTCTCTCTTATCTGCAAACCCAAAATTATTTTTGTATGGCCTTTTCCTGGAAATTATCAACACCCTTGACTTCCATGATAAACACTTTCTAGGATTTCACCAGCTACTTTCAGTCTCCGTTTGTCATTGAACTATTACTGATTATTAGAGAGATGGTTCTCTTGGTCTCCTGCCTCTGCGAGTATTAGTGACATTTAGACACAATTCCAAAGTTTACTGAACAGTTACTCTGAGACCGTACACAATTTTTTAAAAAAATACCTCTTGAGCTTCAACTTTCTGTATATTGATGATGACAATGTTTACCTCAAAATGTTGTTAGTACAGAATTTATAAAGGGCTTTAGGGCAGTGACTGGCCTGTAGTAAAGGCTCAGCCTAGCGTCCAGAGAGCTGATACAGAGGCTAAGGTGTTTGCCTTGCACGTGACAGACCCCGGTTTGACCCCCAGGACTGACCTGAGCAAAAAGCCAGGAGGTAGCCCCAAGACTGCCATGTGTGGCCCCAAAACAAATCTAAACATTAAAGAAGCTGTTTCATTATTTTTCTTTTTATTCTTTTCTGTCTCCTTTTCTTTTAGACACAAGAGTTAGATGGATACTGATACATAAATAAAAGTTGTTAGACCTAAGTCCAGCTGAACAGAATAAGGATTCTTTTAATATTTGCTTGTTATTATCCACAGGGGAAAAAACAGGTTGATATCATAAATAATTTGTTACATGAATAAATATGTTATTTTCATATTATTCAAATGGTGGTAGGGAATAAAAAAGGAAACTATCATATATGTTCCTTTGAGTTTTGGCATCATAAATTTTTGCTGTTTACCTTTTTTAGAAATTTTGAAGAATCAGAAGATGAGTTGAGAAATGAAGTAGTTGAATCTCTCGAAAAACTCACTACTTCCAAAGAGGAGGAAGAAAGAGAAGAGGCTTCCGGTTCCTCTGAGGATGTGGGACAGTTAGGAGGAAGAGAGAGACTAAGCACTCAGGAACCTGCAGAAATGAGCAAAGCTTTGAAGATTATTTCTGCCTCCTCTAATGACATGGTTTGTGCTGTTGATGAAAACCAAGAAACAGCAACCACCAGTGAAAACATATAAGTGTGATTCCTGCATTTTCCTATAAGTAGTAAATGAGCCTCTCTCATGCTGTAGTATCTCTTTGGATATAAGACATGAATGTTAATTCATTGAATGGGTTTTCCCAGGGGTGTGTTTAAACTTAGACAACTGAGCAAAATGTTGAAGATGAAAATTAGTATTTTGGGTGAGAGCTAGGACAGTGGGTGGGACACTTGCCTTTTACATGGCAGACCCAGGTTGGATCCCCAGTACCGTATGGTCTCATGAGCCTTGCCAGGAGTGATCCCTGAGCACAGCCAGGTGAAGCCCAACCTCCCCCCCACCATTAATATTTTTCACTGTCACTGTCGTCCCATTGTTCATCAATTTGCTCAAGTGGGCACCAGTAATGTCTCCATTGTGAGACTTGTTGCTACTGTTTTTGGCATATCGAATACGCCGCATGGAGCTTGCCAGACTCTGTCGTGCAGGCGGGATATTCTCAGTAGCTTGCCCGGCTCTCCGAGAGGAACGAAGGAATCGAACCCTGGTCGGCCGCGTGCAAGGTAAACACCCTGCCCGCTGTGCTATTTTCACTTTACAATTTCTCTAAGAAATTCTCCAGAAACATAAGCGGTCAGCAGAGTCCTGGACCTCCTCTCCCGCACACCCTGAGATGGGTGTCTCATGGCAGAGGGGTTTAAAGCTACTAGCGACAGTAGGAGTAGGGAGGCTTCCTGGACTATCCAGATGGAGTCAGTATCACACAAGAGTCCCTAAAAGCACAAGAAGAGGTGGCGGTGGCATGAGCAGAACAGAGAAGCAGAGGAATGGTGGCATGAGGGAGACACCACTGCCGCCGTGTTGGACAGGGTCAAGCAGATTGGACACTGGGGCTCAGAAGCTGGGAGGGGCAAGGACCAGATTTCCCCAAGCCTAAAGGGGCAAGCGCTGCCGACTGATTTCAGTGTAATGAAGTCCACAGTGAAGTCACCGAACTTTAAGGTATTAAATTTGTGAGATAGAAAACAAAAACTAGTATTTAAATTTTTAATATATGACTACCATTTAAAATAGTGATTCTCAAAAAAAAATAAAATAGTGATTCTCAATGTTCCATTTATCACTGAAACTCAATCGTAAACAACTTTGTAACTAATATCTCATGGTGATTTAATAATAAAAATTTTAAAAAATAAACTAAAAAATTAAAAAAATAAAAGTGATTCTGTCATTTTCTAAATCTGGTAAACTAAATGTTGTAACTAATTTCTAAATCTCTTGTAACTTCTTAAATTTTGTACACCTTTTTGAAACTGATATTGATATGAATAACATATGAACAAGGAAAGGAAAAGGGATGTCATAGTAATTGGGCACTAGGTAATTATCTAATTGAATTTTTAGTAGCTTCAAATCTGTAGATTATAATTTTTGAAGGCCAGGAGTATATTTGATTTTTGTTATGCTGTACATGCACATGTGTGTATTTGTGCAGTGCCAGGGATTGAACCCAGGGCCTTACAGGCAAGGCAGGTGCTCTGCCTTAGAGCCATATCATGGCCCCATCATGATAGTATTTTTATAAAGAAACCTTAGTATCAGAAATATTTCTTGAATAAATTATAATACAGTTTACTTATTTACACTGTAAACTCTCTGAGGCAGAAAACTAGATTGAACTTTCTGTAATGCAAATGTTGAACATAAACATGGAATTTAATGTATATTTATTGTGTCTGCTGATAAGAAGACAATGTGGTTATATTACTAAGTGGTAGAATTCTTCCTGAGATGTCTAATCTATAATAAAAACAAAATTGTGGCACATTGCTACTTTCAGAGTGAAAAAAACAAAGTTGGTCAGATTACTTATATTTTTGTTTTGGGGTCAAACCTATCTATACTCAAGGTTTACTCCTTGACCTGTGCTCCGAGAGGACTCGCGGTGGACTGGGGTGCCAGGGGTACAGCCCAGGTCAGTCATGTGCAATGTAGTCCCTTCCTCTAGCCTCTGGGCCTGGAGCAGACATGATGCCCTGTACATCTCTCCAAGCCTGTGGTTTCTACATTCTGCTTAGTATTTACATTTGATGCAATTTTATGAGACATGGGGTAGAAGTACCATATTCATTTTAACTATGCCTAGTCTCTTATGTCTTTATTTCCCTTATAATATTTGGAGTAAGGTGGTGTATGGGATTATATTTTTGTATTTTAGAGAAGAGTGCAATATGGTTACATCATACAGTGGGGATATTACAAAGTTTCTCACCATTGTATTAATTTCTTAGTAACACATGGTCCTGTGGGATTGAAGTGCTACTAATTTTACTATTTTAGTTTTTGTTTAGGGGCCACACCTGATGGTGCTCAGGGAACCAGGTAGTGCTGGGAATTGAGTCTTAGTTTCCTGTATGCAAAGCAAGTACTCCAGTCCTTTGAGCCATCTCCCAGCCTTAATCTTAAACTTTTTAAAATGACCAGTATTTGTCACTGTCACTGTCATCCCATTGCTCATCAATTTGCTCAAGCTGGCACCAGTAATGTCTCTATTTTGGGACTTGTTGTTACTGTTTTTGGCATACTAAATACGCCACGGGTAGCTTGCCAGGCTCTGCTCTGCGGGTGAGATACTCTTGGTAGCTTGCCAGGCCCTCCGAGAGGGGCGGAGGAATCCAACCCAGGTCAGCTGCATGCAAGGCAAACGCCCTACCCCACTGTGCTATCACTCTAGCCCAATAACCAGTATATACATGTTTATTTTCATGGGAATATGTTTCATATATACATGATAAATTCGCCAGCGTCTTCATGTTGTCCTCACACTGAACAACCCTGAAAGCAGAGGAAATGAAACACAGTTCCTGAATATTCTAATACTCTAAGGACCAAGTCAAAAAGAAAAAAAAGAGGAAGGAGGAAGGCCTGGTTCTATCCTTGGCACCACAAACGGCCCATAGGCTCCATCAACTCAGGAGCACAGAGTTAGGAGCAAGCTCTGAGCATTGCTGGGTGTGCTCCCCACCCACCACCTCCACCACCACAAAAGGAAAAGGAATGTATAAATAAACTCGGTGTTTAAGGAGTAGCATGTTAGGTTTGTCCCAGTACAAGACGCTTGGCCGAATCTCCTTAGGTAAGAAATACCAAGCCTTTACCATTTATTTTAGGATTTTGAATCCTTTCAATCTGCTTCAGCCCCTAAATCAACACACTCATCTTGCATACACTGTTGCCTCCACTGGTATTTTATAAAAAAGCTGGAAAACACCAGTGGAGAAGGCAAAGCAAATTGATGAATAACGGGATGACAGTGATACAGATACAGTGAATGTCCCCAGTATCCCCTCCCCCAACATCCCAATCCTCACCCTGCCTCTATGGCAACAATTTCCCCAATACTCTCTAACTTGGGGCACAGCGTTTGCCTTGCACTTGGCTAACCCGGGTTCAATTCCTCTGTCCCTCTCAGAGAGCCCGGCAAGCTACTGAGAGTACCTCGCCCCCACGGCAGAACCTGGCAAGCTACCTGTGATGTATTCCATATGCCAAAAACAGTAACAAGAAGTCTCACAATGGAGACGTTTCTGGTGCCCGCTCAAGCAAATCGATGAGCAATGGGATGACAGTGATGCAGTGATTTTTTTTTAAAAGTTGTTCACAATAATTTATTACATTCAATATTCCAACACTAATCCCATTACCATCAAACCATACTACCACCATTACTTTGAATTTTCCCACCACCACCCTGCCCCAAAGGCTAATCTTAGATAATTTATTTTGTATTGTTATAAATAATCTGCAAAAAACAATCCAAAAAGTTTCCTAAGAGCAAAGTGCGTGAAAATTATTGTAGTTCACCCTGGAGCCATTTAACCCCTAAGAGATCACTAACATGTTACAGGTTGAGCCTTGTGTGCTAATATGTATTTTTTTTTTTATCAAGATCAGTTTCCTTCTACTTTACACCTCATCCAATAGGGTATGCTACTCTTGGAATATCAGTGGCACAGTATGAGATATCCAAGAATTCTAAAATTTTAAATCTGGTGATAAAGCTGGAGTTAAATTTTTAACTGGATGGTGACTCTGGGGTCCAGAGGCATCTCTGCAGCATGTTGCTCTCTTCCGAGATTTATTTGTGAGTCTCTGGGTCATGGCCATTAATGAGCTTATAGGGGGCCAATGGGAGTTTGTGGGTGTGGCTGCCAGGCTCCTGGAAGCACAGGGAGATGGAGGAGGGTTCCCATTCTCAACTCCGGGTGAGCCTGAAGATTTCAGTCACAAAACCTGCATGCTGGGTTTTTCAGCTGACTCATTCTCATGCATGAGAGGCTTGAGTTCTGAGCCTGTGAAAACTGGCCATGAGCACGGGAGCGATTGGATTCTGGAGATTTGCCACCTCAGCCTTTTGCTGCTGATGGCCCCGCTCATCCTTGCCTCCTTCCTGTTGCTCCTGTCAGGCCTTTCAGTTTTATGCCATGGCCCATGTTCTCACTGACACAATTTTCACCTGGGGGCCCACAGAGGGACATATGGTTCCAGCTGAGAAACCCTGACTCCTAAATCTTGTTCTTGAAATACAATTCGGGTTAGTTAACTCTGGTTTTAGGTTTTAGCTGTAGCTGTTGAGTTAAAAATCATGACTACCTGGATATATTTTTTAAAAACATTAAAAAAAATACCTTTGCATCTCAAATGTATGAGCCCCTGAATTTGATCCCTTACACCAAACAAACAAACAAAAAAATGCACAACACCCTCCCCCCTCATCATGCATCTTGGTAAATCTTTGATAGTTACCAATTTGATCACTATTTATATGACACCAATAAATGTATCATTCATAATCTCCCTTTTAAGTGTTCTGTAATGTTTATATATAATCCAAGTGAGAACATAGCTCTAGAATATTGGAACTGATGTTTCTTAAAAACCAAGAATGTGGGGCTGGAGCGATAGCACAGCAGGCAGGGCGTTTGCATCCCATATGGTCTCCCCAGCTCCGCCAGGAGTAATTCCTGAGTGCAAAGCCAGGAGTAAACCCTGAGCATCGCCGGGTGTGACCCCCACCCCCCAAAAAGAAAAAAAAAAACAAGAATGTCTTGAAATGTAAGGAAAGAGCAAAGGAACAGGCATGGTTGATTCTAATAATGTGCCTAATTTATTGCTGTGGCTATGGAATGGAAAGCATTTCTGTATTGCACCCATTAACAGATTAGGCACAGATACATTCATTTATTCACATCAGTGTTGGAGCCTATGTTTTATTTGTATAATTAATACAAATATTCTGAAATAACTAATAACACTGGATCCTCACCAACTTGTCTGTGACATTATAAAATATCCTGAAAATTATTAAAATAATGTGTACAAAGCTCTGTAGTGGTATTTCTGAAATATTTATTTGAAAGAAAAAAGTCTATTAGATTTGACAACTGATTCTTCTTTGGGTACAAGAGTAGAAACAGTTTTGTTTTGCCCAATTTCTTTTTCTTTCATTAAAAAAGCAAAAAGAAATACAAAACCCTCTGACTTACGGAGCTTTGAAATATTAATAAAGAAAACAAGTAATTCAGAATTATTTGAAGGATGATCCTTGAGGATATAAAATACATCATATTAGGAAAGTATCTAAGATGAAAATCACTTCTTTAAATCACATTTAGATATAAATAGATGTTTGTATTTATTAAGTCTAAATTGATATTCAGATAAATTGCTATTACAAAGAACAGGACATGTGACACGAACTCTATTATGTACAACCAGAAATAAGATTATGAATCGCCACAGCTGCGGGTCTAAAACAGCATCTGGAGTACTGAAAGGCAGAGTCTTACAGGAATGTACAGTTCAAACAAATAGGACCTGACATATTGTTCCGACATTTGTTATAGTACCAGTCATTTAATAACAAACATGTAATACCACATTAGGAACAACAAAAGTGAAAATATATACACATGCTGTTTTCTAATACTAGGCTGTGATAAATGAGCATCATTTTGAAGAAACCGTCTTAGAAAACATTATATGAAATTTCAGGATCTTTTCTTCCTTTACTCTGTTCTCTACTTTGTTTTTCTGACTATCTCAATTTTCTAGTTTTGTTCCACAATTTTCTCTGGGAAGTTGGACAGGCTAAGTGGACAATGGCTTGAATCTTACCTCAAAAAACAAACTAAAGAAAAATCCTACATAATCCCAATCTTGTCATTAAACATTACCTTTGTTAGACTGGGAAAGTTTTAAGTTCTTTATATTGTTATGATCTGTAAAGGTGAAAGTGGTAACATTTGTGGGGTTTCTTCCCAGGCTAGTGTCCACCTGCCTTTCTTACTTAAGTTGAACCATCTCCAGCACAAAGCTATGATGGTGTCAGGATTGTACCCACTTTAGTTGCTCTCTGATTTGATGACAGAGCTGGGTCAGCACATGAGTCAACACTGTAACAGAGAGTAGATAATGAGGCTGGCTAGCAGGATAAATGAATAAGAAGTGATTAGGTTTGAAAATTAGGCCTCATTCATAGTAATTTAACACAAAGATGTGTCAGACTTGGACGGTCACTGCACAGAACTAAAATGAACCAGGTATGAAGAAAAGCCAGAAGTTGAACATGTCTGTAGCCGTATCTGTGAACACCTATATTCATGTTTCCATGAATAATTATTCAGGTTAGAAAGCCAATTAAACAGTATATTGATTCCATACTTGGCTTAGTACCAAGAATATCGTCATAATGCACTGAAGAAAATAGAGAAGACATTTGCTACATATTGATACCTCTTCTTGTTACTCTCACAAGTCTAAAAGGCAATGAGGCCTGGTATTACCATGTCCAGATTATAAATAATTGAGAATGTGAACCTAACAATCTGAGAATCAGAAACAACTGCAGTGTCTCAAGGTCCTATGCTTGTACAAGACAGAACTGAGGCTAAGGCTAGTTTCTGCTAGTCTAATGCTCACAGCATCATTTTATAATACTGGATGCTGTTGGGGCTGGAGCGATAGCACAGCAGGTAGGGTGTTTGCCTTGCACGCAGCCAACCCGGGTTCGATTCCTCCGCCCCTCTCGGAGAGCTTGTCAAGCTACCGAAAGTATCTCGCCTGCACGGCTGAGCCTGGCAAGCTACCCGTGGCATATTTGATATGCCAAAACAGTAACACCAAGTCTCACAACGGAGACGTTACTAGGGTGCCTGCACGAGCAAATCGATAAGCAACAGGATGACAGTGACAGTGACAGTGATGTGGGTTCTAGCTTGAATAAGAGCTCTGTCACCTACCACATATTCTTTCTTGGTGATGCTGTTAGCATAGTGTGTGGATGGAGATGTATGCTATATCATCGCTGTCTGGAAACAATATGCTGGGATGTGCTCACTTACCTCTTGAGCCAGCACTCTTCAATCATTTTACACCTGTGGACCAGCTATCTGCCTACTGACACAGACTGGCAGTACTAACCAAGACAGTCTCAGCTCTCCTCACCTACGCACACCTGTGGATCCATGGTTGAAGACCACTGTCTAAAAGACTTAAAGCTGACTTGCAGCTTTTTAATGCATACAACTTGATAACAAAATACAACCAATGTAAATATTTGGAAAAGGTCAGACACTTCTCCAAAGAAAACACAAAGGTGGCTCATGGCATGTGGAAAATACTTAAGTTCACTTATTTGTAGAGAGGCGTGGGTGAGGGTGTAGAGACAAAGGAACTCTGGGACACTGTTGTTGGGAATGTAAATGGGTGAAGCCTCGATGGGACAGAAGATGGAGCGTCCTTAAAAAGAGCTAAAATCAGAGCGTGGATTGCAGATCAGTGATAGATTGCTTGTCTTGACAGTTGGGTTTGACCCTAGCTAGGCACTGCAAAAAATAAACGAAAATTCATAGAAACACCAAAATGGGAGTCAGGAAGATGATTCACTGGGCTGGAGCACAAACTTTACATAGGGGAACCTTTGGTCCAAACCCTAGCTCATGATCCCCCAAGTACTGCTGGAAGCAATTTCTAAGCACCTCTGGGTATGAGTCCCAAATGCCCTCCCACCAAAAAAACAAAAAAATCTCAAAAACCTCACAAATGTACTCCTGTGCTCTAGAAATGCCATTCACAATATCTAAAACATGAAACTGAGCAAAATGCCTCTATGATGGGTGACTTGATCAGGAAATTGGTGTAACAGATTTTAATAGAATGTTTGGCTACTGAAAGAGATGAAATTGTTTGCACCTTTTGCAACAATGTGAATGGAATATGAAGTGACATTGCTGGACAAAATAATCAGGAAGTGAAAGACATTTATGAGCTTTTGCTTCTTTGGAATATAAATAAACAAAGCAAACAAACTGGCCAAACACGACAAAAATGACTTGGTGAAAACTATGGTGGTTCCCAGAGGGCAAAGGTGGTGAGAAGCACAGGTAGGTCACTGTGCTGGTGTGATGGCCCTGGAACATTGGGGCGGGGAGGTGGGGGGGAGACACACATGCATAGAGGGGTGCAACTGCATGCCTAAAACTTTACAATATTGTAAACAAGGAGTAAATCAATAGAACTTGATTCATACAAAACCAAAAATGCTGTCTAGCCTCAAAATTGAGGCAATATAAAGAAGTCAGAAAGTCAGGGAGGATGTACTGATAGGGCTAAGCACTGATCAGCTATTCTCACAAGCCCTTCAGAAGAGAAGGGATTCCCGGCGGTACCTTGGCCCCCACATGCCTCCACACACTGCTACCGCAATGACAGTCAGACTGTGGCTAGTCTGTGGCTTGAAAACATGATAAAGTCTACTTAAAATTTCTTTTCTTTCCTGTCTCTGTTTTTTATTTTTGGGTCACACTCGGCAATGCTCAGGGGTTACTCCTAGCTCTGAACTCCTGAGGGTGCTCAGAGATTACTCCTGGAGGTGCTCAGGGAACCATACAAGATGCCAAAGATTGAATCCAGGTCAGTCACGTGCAAGGCAAATACCCTACCCGCTCTACTACCTCTCTGGCCCAAAGTCTTCTGTTCCATAATGTTAGTATATTTCTAAAGGACTAATCAACTACCAATGATCAGTTTTCTTTCAATATTTCCTTTTTCTAAAAAGAATTTTTTTGGTTTTTAAAGTAAAATGATTTCATACATAGAATTTGGTAAGTATAAATTAGCAACATTAAATTATTCACTTTTCCTTTTTAGACTCATAAATTTCAGAATTTTGAGACCAAATACTAATCTAACTATTAAGATGATCTTTGCCCATTAGGTAATTTTTCCCTTTTTCATGAAAATAAATACCTTGATTTTAATACATGTCGAAAGCATTGCTTACGTTGACTTTATTACAGCAGGGAATGACTTAAGAAAAATATTAACATATGAAGGCATTTAATCATTTATATTAAATGCTTTAGTTTGTATGGACATGGCAATCTTTAAATAACCTTTCCACAGACGCTAAGAATGTCACTTCAAACTCCTGATCAGAGAACCTGCTTATAGATGCGCGGGCATTGCTTCTGATTTGAAGTCTCCTTTCCGCAGACAAAGAAAGAATATGAGCCATGGTCTCAGCATATCCTTCTTCGCTCTCAGCCAGAAAGCCAGTTATATTTCCTTCGTGAGGAACCACAATGTCAAGCTTTGGACCCCCTGAATTGTGGGCAAGTATGATCGTGCCGGCTGCCATGCACTCGACAATTCCTGAGAAAACAAAATCAGAGCAGCTTTTAAGTGTCTGTGTTTATGAAAACAAAGATGAACAAAACTCTTTAAATTTTTTGTTGTTGTTTGTGGCCCACGCTTGGCAATACTCAGAGGTTACTCCTAGCAAAGCTATGTTCAGGGATCATGCCTGACAATTCTGGGGGACCTGATGGGATGCTGGGGATCAAAGCCAGATCAGCCGTATGGAAGGCAAGTGCCTTCCTTGCTGTACCATCTCTCCAGTCCATCCTTAGAAACTTTTAAGAGATTCATCACTGTCACTGTCATCCCGTTGCTCATCGATTTATTCGAGTGGGCACCAGTAACCTCTCTCAATGTGACACTTATTTGTTACTGTTTTTGGCATATCCAATACACCACGGGTAGCTTGCCAGGCTCTGCCGTGTGGGCGCGATACTCTTGGTAGCTTGCCGGGCTCTCTGAGAGGGGCGGAGGAATTGAACACAGGTCGGCTGCATGAAAGGCGAACGACCTACTGTTGTGCTATCGCTCCAGCCCAAGAGATTCATGAGAGATGCAATTAAACATCTGTATGCCCATAAATTTGATCATTTAACTTTCATGATGTAAAGAATTTTTAGTTTTTTATCTCCCAAAACATCACAGTAATATTGCTTAGTTCTTAATGAAAACAGGCAGGTTATGAAAGAATAGTAAATACAACACTGTAGGTAATGAAGCAGAAGACAAGATGCTGCCAGAAGGTAGATAATTAATGGACCGAAAGATAAAAGGAGTAAAAAAATTGTCAAAAGTCAAATTTTAAGAGATCAAATGGCAGCATTAGAAGACAAAAGGAAAAGCCTTGGAGTAGGACACTGGTACTGGTGTTTACTTGTTTGAAATTCAGGCAAGTCTGAGATGACTGTGTACAATTCTGTGAGTTCAAAGAGTGTGGTGCTAGGGATGTGAGCATTCGCCCTTGGCCCGTGGCGGCAGATGGACGGACAGAGGATGGGGCAATGGGGGAATGGACGAATCGGGCCCCAGGCTGGTCGGTAACCAGGGACTGTTTATTCCATTCTCATCCTTACAGCTTCTTTCTTCTTAGCATAGTTGTTTCCTCCCCAGGGTAGTTCTTTTCTTCTGCAGCGTCCTTATTTCTCCTTTGCCCCATTACAGTGTTGTTACTCCCCAACATAGTTAGATCTCTCCCCCCACCCTCCTTGCAGCATAGTCACACAGAAACCACGAAGGGTGGGGTACACATAGTGAGGTTGGGTATTGTCATAACAGCAAACAGAGGTAAAGCCACTCCTTCAGGGGAAGTTCTAGGGGATTAACTCAAGGACAAATTCTCATCTGAGGGTTCAGCACTCCAGATTACTAGGAGATCTGCTCAAGGGCGTGATTCCACCTAGGGTATATTGTTTTCTCCCTTCCTCAGCTAGTGATCCATTTAAACAATCATACTAAATCTCTTCTTATAATATTCCTAGTCACTCTGTATGAACACAGTAAGAGATATATTAAGCTTAAAGGTTGTCTCTCTCTGGGGACATCTCACTACTACCCAGACCACAGTCCTCAGGCCAGGTTAGTCTTTCCTAACCTCAGCAGGGTCCTTATTCAGTTACTTTTTTTGGGGTCATGACAGAGTTTGTGCATGACTGTGCTCTTAACTTATTATACTTCTTATGGCACTTAGCTTGTCCCTTTTTGATGCCAAGGTAGCTTACAGTTTGTCCTGGGTCCATCCTTGTCCCTCGATGGGGGTGTTAGGAAGTAAGGGCTTAAGTCAGGTAAATATGATGGATGCCCAGGAGTCAGTTGATTCCCATGTTACAAAGCACAGCATTAACTGTCTTCCTGTCTATTCAAAAACAACACTGCTAAACCAAATACAGGACATAGAGGAAATCGAAAAGCAATGCAGGATCATTAATGCCTGATGGAATCTGGTGTGCTTCAGGAGCACTGTTGTGGGAGTAACTCAATAAACCTGAGCTCCCTGCAGGAGGAGCAAGGATAAACCCATGTTATCCAACAACCTGCAAGGCTGAACTCTATGAGAGTTTTGGTTGTTTCTCTCAAATGATGCAGACGAATGTAATGTTCTGGCCAGCAGTTCTCTGCCACATGCCTAGAGAAAATCAAGCCCTTTAAAACCTGAATCAATGTCATGTTCTCTCACGTCTCCAAAGGGTATTACAGAACTGATACCAACTTAGCATACGGGAGAGAAGTTATATCTCACACCTGTTTCTCTGACACGTGTGAAGCCTGAACAGAACTTTCTAAATGGGAGTTCATATTTGAAAATCTGAGGATGCCTAGAGAAATGCGCCACTTCCCCAATGTCACTAATTATAAGCCTTCCCCCCAACGCCCCCACCCCTGCAGGATCTCCCACCTTTCCTCCTGGCCTTTCTTATTAGACTTTATGCCAATTAAAACTCATAGAATCAACATAGAAACATGTCAACATTCTCTCTCTCTCTCTTCTCTTTTCTCTTTCCCTCTCTCTTCCCTTTTCACCATCTCTCTACTCTTTCTTACTCCTCCCCATCCAAACCCTCTTCTAGCCGTGGTCTAGCTATGGCTCTTCCTTCATTTCCCTTCCAGGTACATCAGGGGGTAGCATGGTTTGCATGCACTAACTCTACTTGCGCACCTCCTCTTAACACTCAACTTGCCACCTCTCACCTCTTTCTCCCTCTCCCCCAAGGACCCTGCTCTAGCCAGTCTCTGGCAGTGTCACCCACCCCGGGCAGCAGCCCGGGACTCTGCTGCCCTTTCCCCTCTCCCCAGCTCTCCAGGACGGCGGGCCCACCAGCTTTCACCTGTTCCTCTCCTCCTTACCCCTCTCAGCATCTGCACATGCTTGCCCCCTTCCCCAGCCAATCCTGTTCACCTCCACGGAGGCTGCGGCCATATTTCCCGACTAGGTCCCTTGCCTGTGCTTCTGAGTCTCACCACAACACATTTGCCTGCCCAAACCTGGCTCATTCACTGCTTTGCCTCTTGGATTCCTCTCTAGGTGAAGTCCACACCGGTCATGGTGACCCTAACCAGGGCACTGGGCAGCTGTGCCTGACTCCTTTCTCCTTTCCTTAACACTGTCCTGTTCAACATGACTCCTCAGTCCCCCTCAAGCGTGTTCCGTGTCCTGCTCGGAGTGTTCCCAGCAGCTGGGCCTGGCTGCTTGTCCACCCAGCTCCTCACGGGACAGCCGAAATAGACATCAAGACACAGGAAGCTTAACCTGAGACTCGAAATTCTTCCATCTTTCCCCACGGGCTGATGTGGCCTCGGAGCAGCTCTCCAGGGTCTGTCTAGCTGTTGTGCCAGTCCCTGAAGAGGCCTCTAACGCTATTCTGTCATGCCCGGATACTCTGTCCTCCGCAGCGCTCACTCCTGATGGCTATTAAGGCCCCGCTCACACCATTTTCTGTGGCAACTGTCCTGTGAGGCCACACCTCTACAGCAGGTGATCTCTTGGGTCCTTCCTCTAGCAGGACACTGCACTGCACTGATGACTGTCCCATTACCAGAGCGGGTAGCCTCAAATGGCTCCCATGGTGCAGCAACAGGCCCTGTACCCACCAAGGGGACTGGGAGTAATTGTTCTGACTCAGGGAAACAAAGCACTGGAAATGCAAAGGGTCTGTGTCCACTAGCAAGAGTCCACAGGTAAGATTGGGCTGCATCTCCTGCTACTAAGTAGGCAGAGAAAAGAGGATGAGTGAAATCGGAGTACAGATACTTCACTTTTATGTTTTCCTATTTTCCTTTTAACTTATGGCAGTCTGAGGCACCTGAGAAATACATGTTGAATAAAATTATCTACGAATATGTGCATAATTCATAACCAAAGTAGATTCCACCTGTTCCCTCTTCTCTTTTCCTGGGACAAACAAAAAGGCTAAATTAAAAGCAAGGCAATTTAAATAGAACAGACAGTATTTGTAAAGATCTTAAAAAGTGACTCCATAGAGTGTGATTTAAAAAAAAGTGAGTGTGATAAAAATCAGCTATTATTACAGAACATGTATTTTTATGTCTTACAAAACCTCAAAAGACTTAGTGAATGAGGGAAAGAGAATTAGTATTAATGAAAACTTCCAGAGTATCATCATTTGATCAAGTTAACCTAAAATGTGCATTTAATGGAATTAAACAAAACGTTTAAAAGAACAAACTCACCAATTCCAAAATGTTCATTCCACATGGTATGCAGACCTATTGTTGCTTCGGTCAAGTAACCCTTTAATTCATCAAATGGGATGTTTACTTTAAATTCCACATCATCCTGAATGCCGAGATCCTCACAGAGTCTTCTTAGTTGATTTACCCGAAGTTCATCATCTTGGTTACGACAACCTCCAATCAGGACAAGTTTAGGGGAAGGAAGGGAATCAGCCACCTTCTTCTTCAGCAATTGAGCAAAGGCTCTGATCTGCAAAGGGTGATTCTTTTCTGGCCGGAATTGACCGACAGAAACCAGTAAGTGTCCTGGGTTTGTCTTTTTCTCATGTAAAGGAATGTCCAGAAATGTTTGCACATCACAAGGTGGATAAACGATGTTAGTGCGATTTCCAGCCTTCCATAGTGAGAGAATATGGTTTAGAGTCCAAGAAGAGTTGACCATGACTACATCACTGCAAGAACCAACAAGCCCATAAACACAAGCAAATAAGTAATAATAGATGAGCTTCAGTTTGCTGAGAAAAGGATTCCGAGTAATGAAAGCTGCATTATTAAAGCCCACATTTTGATTCCTCACTACAGAGAGCATATCTGTGCTGATAGTGGGATAATGAACATAGCTTCCAACTTGACAGCCACCTAAATACTTAAACAGAGGAAGGGTGAAAGCATATCCCATTGAATCAATATAAACATCAGGAACGCACTGCATCAGAGCTTCCCAGCCAAGTAAAATGGACCCAAGACTTTGGCCCAGTAGGGTAAAGTGAGGATAGAGCGAATCCTCCACGAGGTAGCGTTTCCGTAGGAAAAGAAACTTCACTGGGTGAGTTAATCTGATGTTAAATCTTCGAAAAGCTCCTTCTAGTATCTGCTGACCAGTGACATTAGCATCACCAGTATAAACAACGTAAGTCGCTTTAGGATACCTAGAATGGAACACAACAGACTTTCATTTGTTTAGGTTCAAATCAAGCAAAAAGTTGTAGATAATTATTTTTTCATGGTCATAAACAATCTTATCTGGGGGTTACTGACCCTATTCTCTCCTGCATTTTCTACCATCTTTCAACTAAAATACTTTTCTTCCAAATGAGACAATTAGTTCTTTGTGATTTCCTATACTAAGAGTTTCACAGAGAATAGTGATCAACAAAAATTGCTGATAAGAATAAGATTTTGGGGGGCCTGATGAGCTAATACAGAGGTGAAGGTGCTTGCTTTGCACAGAGCTGACCCCTGTCCCACCTATGTCACTGCATGGAGTCACCTGAGCACTGCCAGGAATGACTCCTGAGCAGTCAGGAGTAAACCCTGAGCACTGCTGAGTAGGACTCATAACCTAAACTGTAAGATGTTTCATGTAGTTTTATAAGCAAAGAAATAAGATGTTTTAACTTTAATAGAACATTAAATTTTTTATTATAATTTTCTCAGTATAAAAATAATAATGAAATGCTTAAAAATATAATACTTAAAATTCACTAAGCCAATTGTTAGATAGGATACATTAAAACTTTAGTCATTGTTTTTATCTGAGAAATGCAAAGGTTTTGGTTTTTCTGTTTTAAGGCCACATCGAACAGTATTCAGGGTTTACTTCTGGCTTTGTACTCAGGGCTCACTCCTGGCAGTGTTCACAGGACCATATTGTATGCTGGGGATCAAACCTGGTCACCCATGTGCAAGGTGAGTGACTTATCTGTTGTATTATCTCTCTAGCCCCCAATTATCAGAAGTTTTAAGGTAGATCTTGTACCTGCATCATAATTAGATAAGGTAAAATGATGTGAAAAATAAGTAAGACTGTCAATGTTTTCCTCCTTCCTGGGAGCCCAGTAGCCAGAATGCTTTTTCTAAAGTATAAAAAGCAGAAGAGAATTTAGACTGGAAGTATCCTAACACTGGGCTTGGCAATATTTTTTCTGGAAATGATACCAAAGTCAAAGGCAACAAAAGCAAAAATAGGTAGAATAACATCAAACAAAAAACCCTCTGAATGGCAAATAAAATCAACAAAATGAAGAGGTAATCTCTATAGTGGGAGAAAATATTTGCAATCAAAGAAAAGGGCAATATTCAAAATACAGAAAGAAATCATGTAACTCAAAAGTGAAGACAACAACACCCAAAACTTCACAAAAAAACCCTGAGTTCCCTCACCCCCTAAATTCTGGTTAAAAAGTGGGCAGAGGGTATGAACTTTCTTCTTCTTCTTCTTCTTCTTTTTTTTGCCTTTGGCCAACGGTGCTCAGGGGTTACTCCTGGCTCTGCACTCAGGGATCGCTCCTGGCAGTGCTCAGGGGATCATATCAGGTGCTAGGGATGGAACCTGGGTCAGCCGCATACAAGGCAAGGCACGCAAGGCAATACCTTACCCATTGTATTATCTTTCCGGCCCCCAAAAGTTATGAACATTTTACCAAATAAAAAACAGATGACTAACAAGTATATGAAAAGATGTTCAACTTTGCTAAACATTGAGGAACTGCCAATCAAAACCACAGTGAGATATCACCTCATATCTTCGCAAGACAAGAAATAAAAGTGTCAGTGGGATGTGGGAAAAGGGACTTCTTGAACTTGGTAGGAAAATGCATTAGGATAGTCACAATGACTAACAAAAAAGCATTTCCTCATAAAATTAAAAATAGAACTACCATAGGACACCAATTCCACTGCCGAGTTCCTTGTTTAAGAAAAAAAAAAAACAGTAACTTGGAAAGATGTGGTACCCTGTGTTCACTCCAGCATTATTCACAATAGCGAGATGCAGAAACAACTGAACAATATGGATGTCACTGACAGACAAATAAAGAAAACATGGTGTATATATAGTTATGATTGCTTAATAACAGGGATATGCTCTAAGAAATATGCTACTAGATGTTTCGCTGTATGCCAGTGTTATAGAATATAACACCTGGGCTGTATAACCTTCTGTACACCAACACCATTTAGTATAGGGTTATGTAAAGTACTCAGTATACAGTATATTGAGACCATTGTCACATATAGTAACTGAAATGCCAGTGAGGTGTGACTATGTAAACAATGGAATATTATTTGGTCGTCAAAAAAGTACAAGGAATTCAGACAGCACATGTCCCCAGCTTAGCATGCTAGAGTAACGTATATGTGACAGAATAGAGAAGGATGATGGAAAAAAAAATGCAACAGGAGCAAGATGAAAAAGCACCTTCCATGGCATATAATATCTGGATTTTCCCCCTTGATTTAGAAGCATATAAAGTTTGCTGGGGGGTATGTGTACAGATACCATCAGATCTTGGTACTGTGCTCCAAAGCTGCATAATCCGTCTAAAGAGACAAAGCTATTGGACGGAGTTATGAGGCAAGAACGGTATGGAGTAGAGAGGGGGACCTTTGAGAAGGTGGGACTGAAGCTCGGACTTAAGACAATTCCTGTATTCAGTGAGTTACCAAAGAGAGTGGGAGAAATCCTGGGTTAGTGACTGTAAGTCAGGATGGGAAGAGAATATAGACAAGTAGAGCTAAGGGAGCTGTTGTGTGAAAGCAACGGAATTGAGTGAAGGTTTGTGGTAGCAAGTAGGGTGCCAAAGAAAGGTAAGTTCTCCACATATGATAAAATAATAATGAAACTTCTATTTTACTACACTTCTCCTCCCCCATTTCCTGCAAAGTGCAGGGAGCAGCCTCTGAGCATCTTGGAGAATGAATGAAAATCAAAAAAAGGTTAAGGAACAAATGGTATTAATTACTATGCTTTTCCTTTCTAAAAGGAAATCATAAATACTTTGGGATGGAGAGGACGAAGCCTAAAACATTGAATGATGTATTAAACTCTATTCCCTCTAATTCCATAACTTAAGACTATTAAAATGACAGTGATATCATAAAGGCACTTTCAGAGACATATTCCCTACATGCCACCGCTGATTTAAGAAGTGCTTCACAATATTGATTTTTTTTGTTTCTCTTTTTTTCTTTTTGGGTCACACCCGGCAATGCACAGGGGTTACTCCTGGCTCTACACTCAGGAATTAGCACTGGCTGTGCTCAGGGGACCATATGGGATGCTGGGAATCGAACCCAGGTCACCTGTGTACAAGGCAAATGCCCTACCCGCTGTGCTATTGCTCCAGCCCCATATATTTTCATTTTTTTATTTAACCTCTTCACTCTACCAAACTGACTAAATTATGTCACAAAGGGGTATTACCCAAAGATAATTTCCATTTCTTGACATACTAAAACTCAATGGGATTGTAAAGGCAAGGTGGCATATGGGAGAAGTATTTTCTTATTGAAGACTATACAAGAAATTCCTGGCTATGAAGAAGGTACCCAAAGAGATGCAGCATAGGTACAGATTCTTAAGATACGGTAACAATAGAGCAAATAAGCTAAAAAAAAAAGGATGCATACCTACTTTTTTTGCAGGGCTCTTAAAGCACACCATAGCACTCTTTCTCCTCCTCCACCAGCGTTACAGTAAGGATGAAAGAATGCAATCACCATTTGATTGTTCTCATTTTTGCCGGTTGATGCCAACTTTTTCTTTCTGTGTAGCAGTAGTCTAATTCCCCAAAGACAAATGGCCAACCACACACATAAAATTCCACACACTATTAGCCCAGGGTACAATAATGAATAAAAAAACCTGAAACAAGAGGAGAAAGGGGAAAATCAATAGAATGAAAAGAAAATCACAAATTCTACTTTTACATATTCATTTTACACATTAGCATCTAAGAGGGGAAATTTTCATACCTTGGAAACTCTAACTAATAAAACATTTTACTTTTTAAGTCTAATTGTTACTAAATATTCAATATTGAAAGTACAAATCACTTTTATTTCCAACCTCTACAGCACATGAGCAATTTAATATTCTTTTTATTCTTAAACAACAATAAAAACCTTTCTCTGCCGTGGATGTATTAGGGAGTTAAAATGAAGTTTATTAATCTAAAGCCATGATGTAGAATGGCATCTCACCCCCAAATGACACCACGGGTATGGAGCCACCAATAGGTCAACCTGTACCTGTGGGGCGTGTGCTATTCAGCAGCCTGATGGTGCCTTCGGGCTTCCTAATACCCTAAAATTGCCTCTGTGCCTATAGCCAGACCCCAACAACTTGGGACCAAGTTTACCAAGAAATTAAACAGCCAAAAGTTAGATATGTGGGAGTCACACCCACAAACCACCTCCCGCTCAGCTATACAAGCTCATTTATTGGCCTTATTTCAGAGACCCATAGATAATTCTTGAAAGAGATCAAAAGCCACAGTTAATCTTGGACCCACACGTGGCCCAATGGACCCGGGTAAGTTGGAGGGGGATGGGGTAGCCCGCCCAAGCAGAGCCCCCAGCAGCCCCCTGCTTCCACAATCCAAAATCACTATCCCCCCAGCCTGACTCCACCAGCTCAGGATGGACCTCACCAGACATACTCTGCTATAAGTACTGGTATGTGGGCTCTGTGACTGCAATCTCCAGGCTTTCTCGGGTCGGGATGGGCCTCCCCCACCTCCCTGCACTTCCAGAAGCCTTGGTGGTCATATCCACAGCCCAAAGCGGCCACCCAATGCTCCAGCCTTACCATCCCGGGAAAAACACCGGATGCTCTGAACAAACACCATGACCTCCTAGCACCTGTATTGCAAACCATAATGCACAGAAGGAAGAGGAGAGGGAGCAAGAAGGGAAGTGTCCCCCATAGAGGGAGGGTGGGGGCAGGGGGTGGGGAAACAGGGGACGTTTTTGGTGGGAAATGTAACTGGTGGAAGGATGGGTGGGTGCTGGATCATTGTGTGACTGAAACCCAACTACGAACAGCTTTGTAATGGCCTATCTCATGGATGTCCGGTTAAAAAAAACCTTTTTTAATGTGGAGCTCAGCTCTGGCCGAATAAATAGCAGTGCTCCTACGTTAAAAAAGAAAAGTGACCCGAGAATGAGTCGGTATTTATTCTCTCTCCTCATTTCCAGTTACTCTATGTCTGGGATAAGAGAAATGAAATTTAGGTTTCCCCAGTTCTACTAGAAGTCACACACCGATGCGGCTGCACGGCTCTAAAGCCCTGCTTTCTCCCGTGTGGCGCCAAAGTGTTCACGAATGGGCTAACGGGCGCGGCCCCCACGTGCGGCTGGAAGGTCCCCGTCAGGGAGGCGCGCTGGGACCAGCCAAAGGACACGCGACAGCGGCGACTCGGCCTCGCGGGCACCCACTGACCCCTGCGGGCTGGGCGGGGAATCTCAGACTCCCCCGGGGTCGCTGGGCCCAGGCGGTCCCTGTCACCCACCGGGACGGGGTGGGTGGTCAGGACGCGGAGTCCCCACGGTGTCTGTGACAGACGGCAACAGAGACAGTCTCGCTGGATGGAAAGCGGGAAACTCAGGTGGGCATCTGCCTCGCCTTTGCTTCCAAACCCGGGGCCATGGTCACAGCACAGCTCGGGGTTCGACTCTAAAAATGGAAAGTGAGCGTGAGTAACGCACGGCGGGTGTAACGAACGTAAGGGCCAGGGACCGAGGAACATGGGGCAGAGAGGGAGAGACTGAGTCCCCGAGCGGCGCGGGCGATGCGCGTCTGCAGCCCGGCCCTGAGCCACACAGGGACCCCGGCGGGGACGGACACTCGGCGGCGTTGAGCTCCTTCTCTCAAACTCCGGCTACAAGAGCGACTTAAAAGCACCGCTAAGCAGAGAAAGCTCCACGACCCCCGTAGACGGCTTCTCACCTTAGCAGTTCGCAGAGGCACCAGGACCCCTCGGCGGCCGCCATCTTCGCCGACCCCCGAACTCAGGAAGCGCTTCGCTGTCTCGCTCCGCTATTGGCTCTTGGGGCCGAGTTCGGCTCTGCTCCCGCCCTCACAGGACATGCATGTATTTTGATTGGTTTCCGCCAGTAGCTTCCCACGGCCCTTTAGCCAATAGAATTTCCGGAGGAGTGAACAATTTTTTTTCGGCGTGGCAGGTCCTGGTACCACCCATTGGGGGCGGAGCCTTAATGAGAGGTGTGGCTCTGGGGCGTGGCCTGTGATTGACAGCCTTACACGCCCACCCTTAGGGGCCCCTTTTCCCACGGGAAGCCCCCAGGCCAACGTTCCCGCCCCCAGACGGGATCCAGCCGCCCGTTGGAGGCCTTTAGGAGTTCCCAGCGCCTCCCGTCGATCTCTGATCGACCGTCGTCCAGCGGCGTTCTCGCGCGCCCGGGATCCGGGAGTGGGGGGCTCTGCCCGGAGCCGCGGCCGTGAGCGAACTGCATCTCCCGCCGGGGTCGGCGCGGCTCGCCAGCCCGCGCTCCCGCCCGCGCCCCGCGCACACGCCGGACCCCGAGGACCCCGTCCGCAGCGCACGGCCCGGCCGAGGTGTGGATAAGGGTCCGAGTCTCACCCTCCCCTCTCACCTCCCCTCTGCGCCCCGGGCCGCCCAGGGCAGGGGCTTGAGGACGGGCCCGCGGGCTCAGGGTCGTGGCTTCCCGGGAGACGCCGCCCGCACAGGGTCCGCCGCGCTTCAGGCTCTAGGTGCCCCCGCGCCGGGCCGTGCATCTTCGGGGGGGACAGGGCCGGCAGCAGCGTGAGTCCTGTGTCCCCGTCCCCCGCGGGCGGCCCCGCAGCCCCGAGGGGGACGCGCGGCTCGGGAGCCCAGCACCTGGGCAGGAGCAGCGAGAGCCCCGCGCTGCTCTCCCTCTCGGCGCCGGGTCGGGAGCGACGCTGCAGCCCGCGGGAGGTGGAGCCCAGGGTCCGGGTCCTGCTCGCCCACGAGGGCTGAAGTGCTCGGACCCCGATGCTATCACCCAGCCATTATTTCATTATTCAAGAAGCAATTTGAATCCATCTCAGGGCTATTTCTTTCTTTCTTTTTTGCTTTTTGGGTCACACCCGGCGATGCACAGGGGTCGCGCCTGCCTCTGCACTCAGGAATCACTCCTGGTGGTGCTCAGGGGACCATGTGGGTTGTGGGAATCGAACCCAGGTCGGCCGCGTGCAAGGCAAACGCCCTCCCCGCTGTGCTACCCTCCAGTCAGGGCCATTTTTTAAAAAATGCGAACAGTGTGGAACTGAAAGCAGGTCTGTTTTCCGTTTTTAATTCACTGCACAACCCTTTACTTTTTATTAAGAACTCCCTGCGTTGGTGAGGCCGTGGAGGAGCCGAGAGTGCACAGGCCCGGGTGCAGGGTCTCTCTGGAGGGACTCGCGGGGTTTTCTCTGTGTCTTGCAAGGTTTTGTTTTACACAACCGAGATCACGTACTGCGTGAGCTCGGCGGGGTTTGACGTTGTTGCTTGTTTGCCTTGTTTTGCTGTTTCCTGCTGTTGGGCCCCTGGCCCTGCTCAGAGGTCACCCCCAGGGGCGCGAGGGCTGTGCGGTGCCCGGGCCGGGCCGAGAGCGCGGCCTGGAGACTGGGCCCCCGGCTGGACCAGCTTCCAGCCCAGGTTTCTCCAAACGTTTGCCTTGTGAACAACGTCTTTTGGAGACCGCCTGGCTGTAGTGGCTGTAGTATCTGTTGGGGTAACCCCGAGGTTGCCTGGGGTAGCCAGTATTGGGGCCCAGGTGGTGTGTGCGGGACTGCAGCGGGTCCCCTAGTATCCGGGGCCCTGCGTGGTGTGTGGGGACTTCAGCGGTCCCCTAGTATGCGGGGTCCACGTGGTGTGTGGGGACTTCAGCGGTCCCCTAGTATCCGGGGGCCCACGTGGTGTGTGCGGTGCAGCGGTCCCCTAGTATCTGGGGCCCACGTGGTGTGTGCGGGACTGTAGCGGGCCCCCTAGTATCCAGGGGCCCACGTGATGTGTGTGTAGCGGTCCCCTCGCGCCAGTGCCACACTGCGGCCCAGCAGCGTGCCCGTGGCCGAGTGTCCCGTGGTTATAGCCGCACTGTAGGGTAGTGTTTCTTGTTTCTGTGAATATTCCTGTTGCATTTTGAGACCCATCCCCCCCACCACCTGCTTAGTGGCTATCCTTGCATGTAACTCCACCCGCCACCCCCCACGTTGGACTTTGGTGCTGGAAATCAAACCCGGGACTTAGGGAAGCTTTGCTGCAGCCGCACCCCATCCCTGACTGTGCTTTTTAAAAGCTGATGGCTCCTGGAGTTTCCCCGCCGCCCCTCCCCCATTTCCAGAGTTAAGTCGGGATGAGGGCAGGGGCAGGGGGGCTTGTCGCTGCTCCTGGTGCTTGCTTGAGTCACATTCTTTCCATGGTTTCTCACAAGTTTTGGATGTAATGCTCCCTTAGTCCGGTGGCCTCCAAGGGTCACATACTTTAGTGGTTGTCCTTGCACACAGCAGGTTATAAGCTAGAAATTGCACAGTCTGTTGTGGGACCCCCAGGAATCCTCATCTGCAGAGCTGACATTGTAGTTGGCACCAGGTGGATTCCTCAGGCTTGCAGGGCCACAAATCCCCCTCCCCCCCACCCCCGCTGGGTATGGAGTATTTTGCTAAATAGCTTAGTCATGGATTGTTCCTTGGGAGAGGAGATTGTGTCTTTTCTACAGGTTTCTGAGAGTAGATCAGTAGCATTGTTGAGCGCTCCTTTGGGATGAAATTTGTTTTAGTTTCAGTGGGATAGAACCAAAAAATGGTTTTGGGACAGAAGCTGGTCCACAGAAGATTCTTAGTGTAAGGATTGCATCTCTCTTCTCTCCCTGGCGCGCCCCCCCCCCCCGTGTGTGTGTGGGGCGGGGGGGGGGGTGTTAAAGAGAGGGGTGGCTGATACCAAGGAGACTTTGGAGACTTTTTTAAAATTTTTTATTAGAGAATCACTGTGAGGTACAGTTACAAACTTATGAACTTTTGTGTTTGCATTTCACTCATACAGTGGTCGTTTACCTATCCCTCCACCAGTGCCCATTCATCCAAGGGGACTTTTCTAACCCCCTGTACTTGCCCCCACATATGTCCACGTCAAGAAACTCTTATCCTTCTAGATCGAGCTGAAGACCTGCCTCTTGGAAACGCCCTGTAACTGCCTCTGTTCCTGCTGGCCGCACCCCCTTCTGGATTTCCTGATAGCGATGTTAGCGAAACCACTGAGCTCACTGTGTGCTTGGTGCTGGATTTGTACTTTATGTCCATCCACGTGCCCCTCTCTGTCACCCTCACAAAATACTTTGATATAGATATTATCTTCTGGTTATCACTACTTGCTTAACATAGTTTTAGTTACCTACTAGTCCTAGGGGATCTAGTAAAGACCAAGATGCTGCCTGTGGAGAGTTTATATTCTAGTTGAAAGTAGGGGGCAGGGGGGAGAGGGTTAGTAGACTGTGTTTCATGGAATGCTAGATACTCCGGAGTAAGTAAGGGACTGCAGCTAGAGGCAGGTGGGAAGGTGAGAGACAAGCCAAGCTCGGCTGCCTTTCTGATACGAAGCTTCTTCCAAACCAGACACTTATTTTAAACTTTCCTGCAAATAACGTTCCCCAGCAGCTGTTTCCTGAAAGTGGGGATCACGTTTGTGTCGTATAAAAAATATTCATCATACAATGGATAGGGCACTTGCCTTGTTTTAGGCCAACTGGGATTCAATCCTTGGTTCTCCATATGGTCCCTGGGTCACTATCAGGAGTGACCCCTGTGTGTAGAGCCAGGAATAAGCCCTGAGTACTGCCATGTGTGGGCTCAAAGTGAAATATGTATATGTGCATATATATATTATATGTTCATATTAATATGAATTTTTTAGTATATATGCTCCGTAGCACTTAGTTTTTGTATATCCCACTTTTTTTTTCACTTCAGGTGTTTCTCTGAACCTGTTTCAGGGAACCTGCAGGGGAGAGGGATCTATCTTCTGGGTTCCCAGTCACCAGCACTGCAGAACAGATTTTATCTAGTGGTGATTCTGCAGGGGAGGCTGAGATGCACCGAGGTTCCTCCTGTGTTCCTGTAGTTCCTAGTCAGGATACCCACAGGCGAGGCGAGAGGGGCCTCTCTTTCCTGGGGTATCACTGTATTACTGTCATCCTGTTGTTCGTCGATTTACTCAAGCGGGCACCAGTAACATCTCTATTACACTCAGCCCTGAGATTTTAGCAACTTCTTCTTACTCGTCTTTCCCAGTGATTGGAGGCTCTTTCGGGGTCAAGGGAATGAGACCTATTGTTACTGTTTTTGGCATATGGAATACGCCACACGCCACGGGTAGCTTGCCAGGCTCTGCCATGCAGGCGGGATGTTCTCAGTAGCTTGTTAGGCTCTGTGAGAGGTATGTACATATCTGTTACTGTATTTGGGATATGAGTACACCACAGGGAGCTTGCCAGGCTCTCCCGAGCAGGCTATAAACTCTCGATAGCTTGTCAGGTTCTCCAAGAGGGAGAACTAGGCTATTAGATGTCTGGGAGCTTGGTTTTATAGTCTCTGGATGTTGACTGTTGATGGGATTACACGGCTGCTGGGCAGTCTCTGGGTGTGACTCGTGAGGCTCGTCTGAACATGTGGCGAGTAGTCCTGAGCATGGCTGTGGCTGGGTTCCAGAGGTCCTCAACTGAGGTTCCTGGGGGATGGGATTATAAAAACCAAGAGAAGGTGGGGCACAACACTGGAGTGGGGGTAAAGGGGTGGTGTCATGCCAGCGCAGACAAGGGGGAGTTCACGTGGCGGAGCCCAGCATGTACTCCAGCGGGGGTTGGAAGAATGCACTGAGGGGAGTTGCAAGTGGCTTGGCGAGGCCTGAGCAGTGACTGGGAAAAGTTCAGCTTCTCAGGCCATGGGCTTGCCCTTGATCCTACACGTAAGAGACTTTGAAGATGGGGAATCAGGTTGTGGCGATGTCTTCTCGGAGAAGAGTGGAGCCTGGGGATGGCTGCGGGAGACTTGCTAGTGGTTACCGGTGGTGATCAAGCCCACCCAGACCCCCAGCTTGATACTAACAGGAAAGGCTGAAAGAGAGCCGGAGATTGGGTCTGTCCTGTCCCATTTCCTACAGAGTTGTCTGTTCAGTAGAAACTATGACTGGACTCCTGAGTGACAAATGTAAGAGGCCAATAATAAATATTAGCGTTGGGTCACAGGTGACTCGGTAATAATCTGTGTGTGTGTGTTGGGGGGGGGGACGGGGTGAGCTGGACTGTAAGAGTGCTTTATTTTATTTTATGTTTTAGTTTTGTTTGGGAGACACAAACCTGATTCTGTGTTCAGGGATCACTCGATCACTCTTGGTAGCATTCTGGAGGACCATATGTGGTGCCAGGTATCAACCCCAGGTCAGCTGTATGCAAGGAAAGTACCCTATCTGCTGTATTCTCTCTCTGGTACCTGTAAATGCATCTTTATTGACATTTGCCATATGATCCATTGAAAGGATAAAGATGACTGCTGACAATGTAATATTGGTAGCAAGGAAGTATTGGAGTGACACTCTCTGTGGTGTGTGTGTGTGTGTGTGTGTGTGTGAGTGTGTGTGTGTGTGATTTTTATCTAGAGGACATATGTAGGGCTGGAATCATTGATGACAGACACTTTGGGATATCTATTACATTTTTGTTGATATTTAGACTGTGTTTAAAACTAAGTTCACCGTCACTGTATCACTGTCATCCCGTTGTTCATCGATTTGCTCAAGCGGGCACCAGTAACATCTCCATTCATCTCAGCCCTGAGATTTTAGCAACCTCTCCTTACTCGTCTTTCCTAATGATTGGAGGCTCTTTCAGAGTCAGAGGAATGAGACCTGTTATTGTTACTGTATTTGGCATATCGAATACGCCGTGGGGAGCTTGCCAGGCTCTTCTGTGCAGGCGGGATATTCACGGTAGGTTGTCAGGCTCTTCGAGAGGGACGGAGAATGTATATCAGAGAATACAAGAAAGTATGTAAAAACAAAACACATGTGTGCTGCTTTAGGCACATCAGGGGGCTGGACCATATGAGGATTCGGGAGCTTTGTTTTATATAGTCTCTGGATCTTGGTCATTGATGGGATTACATGGTGCCGGGGGCAGTTTGTGGCTGTGACTGCCAAGCTACTGGAAAATGGGGGGTCTGGGTGGAGGAGGCCCAGTCCTTAAACCTAAGTTAAAGGAGAAAATCCAAGCAGATCAAAGTATGACATAAAGTATTGACAAAGCAGAGAGTGACTTTTTGTATGACAAACAGGGTTGAAAAATGTTAGTGGTTGTGAAATCCGTGTTTGCTTGCAGAGTGTTGTAGTTTTGTTGGAGACACAATTCTTCTAGATACTAAAAATCATTCTGCACTGGGCATTAGAAACTTTTAAAGCTTAAGACATTCTATTAGTATAGAAGTAATTTAACTTTATAACAAAAGTGGAAAATAATGACAGAAGGAGAAATTTTACTTGTGTTACTCTTACCTTTTGGATGACTGTTAGCAAATTTGTTAACTCTTGATGATTTTTTGTTTTTGGGTTTTAATAAGAATTTTATTTTATTGAGTCACCATGTGGAAAATTACATTGCTTTCAGGCTTAAGTCTCAGTAATACAATGCTGAAACAACCATCCCTTCACCAGTGCCCATATCCTACCACCAAAAAAAAAAACCCACACACTACACCTCCCATCCCACCCCCACACACACACCCCCCTTGCCTTGTAACTGATAAGTTTCACTTTACTTTCTGTTTACTTTGGTTACATTCAGTATTTCAACACAAACCTCACTATTATTGTTAGGAGTACCCCACTAGAGTCAGACCTGTTATGAAGAGATATGAAGTTTTGGATTTCTGTACTTTAACAACTAAGTCCAGGGAGATTTCTTCCAGATATTGTATCATTGCAAGCTTGTAAACCCCATCTGTGGTCATCATAATATGGCGGTCACCACGCCCTTCATCCCCGGAAAGGAAGAGGCAAGAGAGAGAAATACCTTTCCCCTCCTGGGCGGGCATGGGGCCGAGGCTTAGGTCTCAGGCTGGAGACATTCTTCGAGGAGCTGCCCATGCCGAAAGTAGTTTTGCTGGGTCTGGATTCACGCTTGTGCAGCTGCAGAGAGGCCACACACACATGCGGCCCCCGGGGTCATATCTCGGTGGCCTCTTGATGATTTTTGCTACATCTAGTTTTAGAAATAAAAATCACATTATTGTTAGTTACATTATTGTAATCTGAATATCTTAGACACATCTTACTCCAGTTTCTCTTTTCTGCCTACCCCTCCACCCCATTCCCTCCCTTGCCCCAAAAATACTGGTACTCATACTATAAAAGGACTTGAACAACTCTGAAAGCTGCTCATCAGTGAGTCCATCATTATTACTGTTCCTGGTACCCTCTCCCCCCTCCACCTCCTCCTTCTCATCAGATGGGTGACCTTCCCATGGCACAGAGTGCGGGTTCACAGGTGGTTCTTTCATACCCCTCTCCCTGCAATTCATGAAACCTCTGTGCCACTGCCATAAACAGCCTTATTTGCTCCTCCACCACTGACAGAATTGTTCTAGAATTTCAAGGAAGCACATTGTTGGTGCATTAGCAATTTATAATTTCAGTTGTGGGTCCAGAGAGACAGGACAGTGGATAAGAGGCCTGCCTTGTACGCATCAGACCCTAGTTTGAGTCCCTGGCGTAGATGGTTCCCTGAGCATTGCCAGGAGTGACCCTTGAGCACAGAAGCATGAATAGCACTTGAACACCACTGGGTGTAACCTCAGAACTTAAAACAAACAAAACCCCTTTAATTTCAGTTGTGCCTGTTTATGCTTTTCACTAACTCCGTTACATGCCTTTTCCATTCGCAGTGAGCGCTCATGAGATGTCCAAAAGGGCCCCAGGGACCACGCTCAGCATTACAGAGTTTAGTCCTGGTGGTCCCTGCCCTTGGCCACGCCCCAGCAGCACTGCGGGGCTGTGGGCTCACACTGAACGGTCAGGTCTGTATGGCTCAGCTGAATGTTGCTGGCCTCTGGGCCCTAGCTCTAATGGGGACACCCCTATCAAAATCCATCCAAGTAAGGTTAGAGGGCGAACAGGCTTGATAACTACTCATGCTAGGTGCCAGCAGTCCTTCTAGAAAAGAGGAAGACTTAGCAAGATGTACGAAATGTAAGGTTTTATAGTTAGAAAGGGGGGGGGGGACAGGTTATTGGCAAATCAAAGGTGATTACAGGCCAAACCACCTTTCTTCAGGGGAAAGCAGGGGTCTTAGTGAGGCCCACCGTGGGCCTGTAGCTTGGTGCTTGGTGCACCTTGAAACCCATCACTGTCGTCTGGATTTTGCAGGAATGGAAGCGCTTTATTGTAGTCCGGAGTGCAAAGAAGACTGGAGCAAATTCAGATTTGCCTCCTGGCCCCTTTGTTTCAGAGTATGTTCATAGGATAGAAAGAAAGGCTGGAAATTTGTCTCTTTTTTTTCTTTTTGGGTCACACCTGGCTCTGCACTCAGGAATCACCCCTGGTGGTACTCAAGGGACCATATGGGATGCTGGGAATTGAACCCGGGTCGGCTGCATGCAAGGCAAACGCCCTACCTGCTGTGCTATTGCTCCAGCCCCGAAATTTGTCTTATTTATTTATTGAAAAACAGAAGGTGGATTTGGGGACAAATGGGACGGAGGTCGTTTAGCAAAACAGGAGGTTTTCTTGGGACAAGCAGGAGGTGGTCACGAGATCGTCTTGCTTCCTGGATGGCAGTGTTTTCTGCGTGTTTCTAAAACATAGCTGGTAATGGGTCTTAGGTCTTATGATCTGCTGGCAGTTTGAAGGTAAAGGCAAGCAAAACAAGGTGGGGGGAGTGTGTGAATGAGTTTCTGGTGTTCTTTTTACTTTATTTTATTCTATTGGCTAGGGAAAGGAAGGTTGTACGAGGTTGCGGTGGGGATGGGCGGGGAGAGGGGGGCTGTGCAGGGGGGACTTCTGCATGCAAAGCTTGTTCTCCCGGTTGCCAGTCACTTTCCTGGCCTAGCATTGTTGTGCTTTCCTGCAAAACAGTTGTAAATATTTACTGCTTCTGCGAACTAACTTTGCATAAGTGCATATGAGAGCATTACTAGCTGATGTCCAAAGCAGTTTCTGAGATCGCCTCGTCCCTCTGGGACCAGGCCCTGTAACCCCATTTCTTTCAAGCCACAGTTTCATTTTCAGGCAAGTTGCCTCACTGGTCCTGATCTGAAAACTACAGCGATAGGTTTAAATTTCTACTCTTCTAACTACAGTTCACTTAGGTTTTAAGTTTTGGTTAAGTTTGGTGTGAAAGACTTCATTTGGGGCCTAAAATTTTTTTAGGGGACCTGAATGATAGTACAGCAGGTAGGACCTTTGCCTTGCACACAGCCAACCTGGGCTTGTTCCCCGGCACCCCGTATGGCTCCCTGAGTACCACCACATGTGACCCCCACCCAAAAACAAAAACAAGGAATTTTTTTATTATTATTTTTATTTTTAAAAAATTTATTGAATCACTGTGAAATAGTTAAAAGCTTTCATGTTTGGGTTACAATACACAGTGAATAAACACCCATCCCTCCACCAGTGTACATTCCCCACCACCAATATCCCCAGTATACCCCCCCTTTCCCAACCTCCCTCTGCCTCCATGGCAGACAGTATTCCCCATACTCTCTCTCTCCTTTTGGTCATTATGGCTTGCAACACAGACACTGAGAGGTCATCATGTTTGGTCTGTTATCTACTTTCGGCACACATCTCCCATCCTGACCGATCCCTAAAATGAATTAGGGATCACTAATTCATTTTCTTAGTGATCCCTTCTCTATTCCATCTGCCTTCTCCCCTCCGCTCATGAGACAGGCTTCCAGCAATGGGGCAATCCTCCTGGCCCTTATATCTACTGTCCTAAACGAGGAATTTTTAACATGACTGCACACCTCTTAAAATTTTATTAAAATTTATAACCTATCCCCACTTACTTATTTCTAGTTTCAGGACAAACCTGCCTTCTTTTTAAGATTACTTTTATCCTTGATCCCTAACCTTCTATTCTACCTGTTTTGAAACCTTTATCTACCATTTCTTGTCTCTTCTCTCTTGTCTGCTGTCCTTTCCCCTTTCTTTATCCTCCCCCCCTCTGTGTGTGTGTGTCTGTCTGTCTCTGTCTCTGTCTGTCTGTCTCTCTCTCTCAGTACTTTGTCCTCATTTCTTCTCTTTTCTTGGTAACTAAGGCAACTATAGCATTTCATTTGCCTTGAAAATCTCTCCTGTTGCTTTTGTCCTCTGCTCTGTATCCTCTCTGCCCCCTTCTTCAGTCTCAGAAAGCATTCTAGAGAGTATCGTCAGAGTTTTCTTATTTCATCTTTTCAGGATTTTGCCTTCATTATTGCATTAATGTATTAGAGATAAAATAATCACAAGCTGGCATATACCTAGTGTACACTTAGTTTTAAAGTTTGGAGATGACACGCCTGCAAACCGCCACTGACCTAATAGTGTCAGTGTTCTGGCACCCACCCAGCTCTAACTTCCTTGTTCTCTTGCATCTTCCTTAAGTACCCCTTGTTGAGGCAGCCTCAGTTTCATGTTTGTTGGAACCCAGGTCTTTTTGTTACATATAAATGAATGCATGAGCAAGACAGCCCTGCTTGTTTCCAGAGCTTTCTACACGGTATCCTAGTCTTCTGAAAATAACTTTTCTCACTGGACTGCGTTGCTCAGAGCCCTGGATGTACAGATGGGCTGTGGTGGGGATAGATTGAAGAACACCGGTGATCTGCCAGGTTTGGGTAGGGTCTTGCAACAAACCCCTTCTTCCTGCTTGTGTTAAGTTTAGTTTGGTCTGCTTTTTCTAGGGCTTTAAAGCAGTAGGTTAAGGCTATTGTTTTGAGATTCTTTCTTAGTCAAGGCATTCACAGCTCTAAATTTCCCTCCAAACTCTGCTTTAGTTACATCTCACAAGTTTGTATATACTGTGTCAAGTTTCATTCCTTTCTATCTCTTGGATCTAGAGATTACTGATGGGCGTGTTTTTGAATTTTCGCATATTTATGAATGTGCCTGTGCCGGATTTCTTTTTGTTACTTATTCAGGATTCCACTGTGATCTGAGAACGTAAAACATGAACGTTCATCCATGTTTTCCTTTCCGTGCTGCGCTTCGTCGTGTGGCGAGAGCCGTGCACACACTTAGTTGTGGTGTTCCACTGGCCTGGAGTTGTGATGCTTCCACATTCTGCTAGTGGTCGTCGGGGGGTAGGAAGCTCACACAAGTACTGCCAGGGCTCGCACCTCCCGGCCGTGCTTGCACACCTTTTTGAGCTGCAGTGCTGACCAGAGGTGGTAGCCACTTCTTCAATCACAGTGCTCTCACCTGGCGGTGGTGTGGCTGGACATCGCAGGAGGCACCGAGCATGAGGAATAGCAGAGCCGCCAGGCTCCAGCAGCCACTGGAACAGTGCTCAGCAGCCACGGGGTCGGACTTGCAGCCTGGGCCTTCAGGGCAAGGGCTGTCCAGCTCGAGCCCTCATTTAAATGGATGGATTATGTTTCATGAACTAGACTATGGGATTTCTGGGGAAATGCTCCAGGAGTGTCTGAAAAGACTGTGTGGCCTAGGGTCAGAGAGGTCATTTGAACCAAACACCGGAGTTTGCTCTCTGGCACTGTATTGTGCGTCCCCTTGCCCCGCTCTGCAGAGGGGCCACCCCGTGCACTGCCCTCGGTCTGTGTGCTGTAGCCCTGGTGTAGGCACCTAACTGGACTCTGAGGCTTGCATGCTGGGTTGAGTATGGCTAGAGGAGTGGCCCTTCTTAGAGCAAAAATGATTGCTGTCATGCTGTCAACTTTCTCTAGATGTCAGTTATGTTCAGAGTCAGGTGTTTTGTTTTTTTTTTATAATCGCTTTTGTGCTTTTTATTTTGCCATTCTGCTGCCAGGTCTCCATGCCAAGGAAGTCTCTGGCACCCAGAGCTTAAGGGCTCTGTTGGACAAGACTTCCGCCCTCTCTCCCCATGTCTGATTCTGGTCACAAGTTATAGATTGTCACCTGTGTGACCGATGTACTGTAAATCGGAAGATCCAGCAACCAACCCTCCCCGCCACCTTCCAGCTACATTGATTTGCAAGAATGGCTCACAGAACTCAGAGAAGAAGTCTCCTTATTACGTTAGCAGTCGATAAAGTCAGGAGCTGTTAGTGGATGGATGTAGAGGGCGAGCGAGGTATGGGGAAACAGGCGCTTCTCTGGATGCTGGGGTCTCCTGGCACGTGCGTGCTCCCACCCCAACGCTTCTCAGACACATCCTTTGGAATATTTTTCACGGAGACTCTACATCGGAACTCAGTTGCTGTCCCAGCATTCCTAAGCACTAGCGGCCACCTAAAAGGCAGCCAGATGGCCGCAGTGTCCATCATGTCCTCGAGAGTTCTGTCGGGCGGGGTCTCGAACCCTTTCAACCCACCTTTCAGTGTGGTGGATTTCTAGCTCATGAATGACCGAGTAATTTGGGGGCAATAACACATGGGGAGAGTACTCAGACTTTGAAGAGCAAGTATTAAAGAAGAGGTTTTGGAGTCTGGTTCTTGATGAAAAGTTTGGGATCTCTGGAGATGAGCATGTGAGCGCGCTGAGCTATGCTTCAAATGGGAGAAACTTCAGAGCGGGCGGGTAAGAGACAGGCTGTACCACCTGCTCAGGCCGGGTCTCCAAGGGCAGCTCTTGAATCTTCAAGAGCGTCCCAGGAGAGAGCAAGAATGATAGTAAATATTCACAGAACATTTTAAAAAACATGTCTTTTCTTGTGTTAAGATCCAGTCCAGGGCCTGATACATGCAAAGCATTTAGCATATCTAAATCACAATAACAGCCCTGTTATATCTTTTGGAATTATTTCTCTGGAGGTTGCTGTAGGGCCTGCTATATGTATATATCTAGTTTTTGTTTATGCTAACTTTATTCAAATGAGATGTAGAAATATGACTCCTATGTAGCTTTTATTTCCTTTTTCCTGCTTTTCTGTGGTACTATGGTTATACATATTGCATATTTCAGTATTAGAAACCCAATGATGTAGTGTTAAAATAATTGTTTATTTTTATGTCTTTTGAAAAAGCAGAACAAAAGAACAGTATAGCAAATATA
Organism: Sorex araneus; assembly: GCF_027595985.1. Classification (NCBI taxonomy): domain Eukaryota; kingdom Metazoa; phylum Chordata; class Mammalia; order Eulipotyphla; family Soricidae; genus Sorex; species Sorex araneus. The sequence goes on from NC_073302.1 coordinate 221,840,160, forward strand.
TATCATGGAGTTTGCTTTATTAACTTTACTTATAATTTCTGATTCTCTTCATTTGTTTTAAGGATTAGAATTACCATCTGTAATAATTTCCTCAGCCCCATACGACTCTGCTTTTCCCTGCCTCCTTTTTGCTGTTGTTTGCAAGTATATTGCATTTCTTTGGAAGTTAAGAGGGGCTGGAGTGATAGCACAGTGGGTAGGGCGTTTGCCTTGCATGCGGCCAAACTGGGTTTGATTCCCAGTATTGCATGTACTCCTCCGAGCACTGCCAGGAGTAATTCCTGAGTGCAGAGCCAGGAGTAACTCCTGTGCATCGCCAGGTGTGACCCAAAAAGCAAAATAACAAATAAATAAATAAATAAATAAAAATAAAATAAGTTAAGAGAAGAAAGAAAAAACATTATGTGATCTTTGGGGGCCAGAGTGATAGCACAGTGAGCAGGGCATTTACCTTGCATGCGACCAACCTGGGTTTGATCTCCAGCATCCCATGTGGTTCCCCGAGCACCTCCAGGATAATTCCTGAGTGCAGAGGCAGGACTAACCCCTGAGCATCACTGGGTGTGACCCAAAAGCCAAAAAAAATTTGTTATTTTTATAAATATATTATTTATTTATAAGTGACTTACTATTGGCATTAAAATTTTTTTTAATGAATCACCGTGAGATAGTTACAGATTTACAAACTTTCGTGATTATATTTCAGTCATACAATGTTCCAGTACCCATCTCTCCACTAGTACCCATTCTCCACCACCAATGTACCCAGTATCCATCCTGCCACCCCCTCAGCCTCCCCACCCCCGGCCTCTGTGGCAGGCACAATCCCTTTTACTCTCTCTCCTTTTGTGTGTTATGGTTTGCAGTACAGGTATGAAGTAACCATCATATTCGGTCCATAGTCTACTTTCAGCACACATCTCCTATTCTGAGCGAGCCCTCCAAGCATCATTTACTTGGTTTATTCTCAGTAATACATCAGTTATTCTCTATCTCAATAATACTTCATTTATTCTCTATCTCAGCTGCCTTTTCCCCCAGCATGTGAGGCCAGCTTTATTGGTATTTTTTTTAATGTGAATTTTAATTACTGTCAGGAATCACCTATGTTAACACACTGACACTCTCTCTTGAATTTATGTGAAGCTCCACCCAAGTGTAATCCACCTATGGTAAGCACAAGGTGTTAAACTTGAATAGCTTCCTTTAATATTTTTTTTTTTTTTTTTTTTTTTTTTTTGCTTTTTGGGTCACACCTGGCGATGCACAGGGGTTACTCCTGGCTCTGCACTCAGGAATTACCCCTGGCGGTGCTCAGGGGACCATATGGGATGCTGGGATTCGAACCTGGGTTGGCCGCGTGCAAGGCAAACGCCCTACCCGCTGTGCTATCACTCCAGCCCCTCCTTTAATATTTTTAATTTAATTTTTTTTTGTGGTTTGGGGACTCTGCCAGGTGGTGCTCAAGGATCACTCTTGTCCCTGTACTCAGGAATCACTCTATGGGCCCTACCAGGTGGGGCTCAGGGGACATGGGACTGTATGTGGCGCTGGGGACCAAGCCAGGGATCAGCCTACCCCTGTCCTGTCTGTCCACACAGCCCTCAGTATTTTTTTGTAGGTGAACCTAATAGCAGCAGATTTTCTGTTTGTTTTTATAATTCTGAAGATACCCTTATTTCACCTTAATTTTGTTGAAAGGTGGATTTCCTGCATAGAAGATTTTTGGTTGCCAGTTTTCCTTCAGCATCTCATCAATAACATGGTCTATCTGAATTTATCTTGCTTGAAGTTCATCATTTACTTTCTAAAAAATATTTGGTAAATTTCAGTCAGTATTTCTTGAAGTACTTTTCCCTCCTAGGCCCCATTTGCCGAGAACTTGACCTCAGAATCAGGCGGTTGGGAAGAATGAAAAATGCTGATTCCTTCCTCCACCAGGCAGAAAGGCCCGGCACGAACAGGGCTGGGGGAATTCTAGCCAGCTCCAGCCCGAAAAAGAGAGTCCATCTTGCTGCGTCTGGCAGAGGGGAGAGAGTGGATCCTATTAAAACACCACAGGCCTTTCTGTTCTTAACATTTTAGTTGATTTTCTAACAGAAAGTTTCCTTCATTGGATACACCTCATTGGGACTGTTTCCAGAGACTTTCCACAAGACTTTTTTCCACCAGATTCACTCAGCAGAACTCCTTCTCTGGTCTAACTGGAAGTTTCTGTCCCTCCACTGCCCTTGACACTGGTGTCAGTCAGAATTACACGAGAGTTCCTGGGCATGACAGGAAACCCCAATGCCAGTGGTTGTCATGAAGCCTGCCGGTATGACACGAGATTTACCCGAGACCCAGACTTCTCTTCCCCTGCTCTGCCAAGCTTGCTGCCACCCCTTTCCCTGAGAGAGGCCTTCCGTCCTTAAAATGTCTCTAACGGTGTCAGAGAGGTAGTACAGAGCGTAGGGCGTTTGCCTTGCGTATGGCTGATCCAGGTTCAATCCCCAGCACCCTCATATGGTCACCTGAGTGAGCACTACTAGGAGTGATCCCTGAATGCAGAGCCAAGCGTAAGTCCTGAGCACTGGCAGGGAAAAGCAAAAAACAGCAAATAGAACCTGTCTCTTTTAAGGAGACTGCTTAGTACCCCCAAACCTTTTCCTTTTATTTTATTGGTTAGAACTTTGCATCTTCGTTCATTAAACATTTTGAACCTGGGGGACCGGAGCAATAGTACAGAGGATAGGGGGTTTGCCTTGCACACAGTGGACCTGGGGTTCAATTCCCAGCTTTCCATACGGTCCTCTGATACCGCCAGGACTGCAGAGCCAGTGGTAACTCCTGTGCATCCATGGGTGTGGCCCCAACACAAAAACAAAAAAAAAATTTTTCCGTTTTGTATAAAACTTTAGCTACTTGTTTTCTCTTGGGACTTTCTCTGGGTCCCTGGTTATTTAACAAGAGTTGGCAGGAGCCAAGGAGGGAGTCGCTGCCTCTCTTGGGCTGCCGGTTATGCTCATCTACTCAAGTGCTTGGTCATGGGAGTATCTGAGCTTAGACTCGTGGCTTAGAAGGAAGAAGACAGGGGCAAGTGGTGGAGGCAAGAACTAGTTTTGACCGGGCACCCTCTGAATATTCACGGTGTGGACATCTAGCAGTCTGTGTTTTATACAGCAAGCACATGTGTAAGTTGCTTTTGTTTGGTATTGCAGTGTTCACGAATCACATATTTGCTGAGAAACTTTTAAGGGGTTAGTATACGGTTCCAGGGCTAGGAAGACAGCAGTGATCAAAGAAAGAGGAGACAGGGTTCCTGCACTTGTGAAGCTTAATGTCCTGATTGGAGAGAAGGTGAGCAAACACATAAGGAAAATACACTTCATTGTGTCAGATGGCAGTTGAGCGCTCTGGAGGGAAAGAAGCAGGAAGGAGTTCTTAAATGCCATTAGAACTGAGAGGCGTGACGGAGCAACAGCACAGCAGGTAGGGCACTTGCCTTGCATATGGCCAAGCAGGGTTCTATCCTGGCATCCCGTAGAGCCCCCCAGCACCTCCGGAGTGACCGCTGAGTACAAAGGCAGGAATAAGTCCTGAGCACCACCAGGTATGGGCCAAAAACAAAAGCAAAGCGCAAAACAAAAGAAAACAAATTAAGAGACATAATATGTGTGGGTGGTGCCAGGTGGACGCCCAATGAGGTGGGCTTCCAAGAAAGTTGAGTGCCTTTAATGGCTGGGGAACATTGATGTCCACTCTTTGGTAATCTCACTGTTTCTTCTTTTTGATGCTATATAATATTAGTATTTAGATGCTCTATCAGGTTTTCCCTTTGCTCTGGCCTCTCCTGCTCACTGCTGTGAGGGTTTGATTCGGGGGAGTGGATCCATAAGTAACTGTTCATAAGCTGCTCTGAGAGTCACATCAGGCTCACTGTTCCAGTCTCAGCTATCACCAGCGTGGCTGGTGGCAGGGTGGGGAGCAGACATCAGGCCTCACCCTTCGGCCCGGAAGGCCCTCAGACGGGAAGAAGCTTTGTATGCTCACATAAGTCATTAGCTCCCAGCGCGCTGGTGAGCCACCAGGGTAGGACGGTCTCCTGTACCCGCCGCCCTGCGCCCTGTGCTGACTCCTAGGTACTGAGGCACAAGATGGCCCTCGCCTCTCACCATCGCATCCCCATGGCCAGGAGTAGGCTGGGGGGCCTGGAACTGGGGGTCAGTGGCTGGGGTGTGCCTTGTCTCTGCCTGGGAACCCTCAGGGCCGCCGCTTCCCAGCAGGCAGCTTAGTGTCAAGTTCCTCCTGCTGTCTGTCACTGGAGCTGGACTCCTCAGCGTGCCCCGCCTTGTGGGGAGCCACCGAGCCCCATCCCTCCCAGTCCCTCCCCGTCCAGGGGCCCTGTGGGGGCCGGCCTGGGAAACCTGAGCTGCCCATCTGCCTCCGGCTCAGGTTCCACAGCTCTGCTCAGGACACCTCAGAGGTTTTTAGTTTTTCACTGGAAGCCCCAGGACTCGGAGATAACCAGGGGATGGACTCCTTTGGCAGCAGCAGCTCCTTGCAGACTGTTTTAAAAAGAATGTGTCAGAGATGAGTGGAGTTTGCCCTGCATTGTGATACGGCCCCCTCCCCCCAAAATGAGACACAGAACCATGAAGGGCTCAGCGGAAAGCACGTTCTCGGGCCTGTCTGTTGGTTCCGCTCTGGTGTTTACTTAACACTTGGTCTTTGTTCATCCCTTGTCGGTGTTAGGTCTATGGACAGATACCAGGTAAGAACGAGTCTGCCTGGAGCCCGCAGCCCTCCCGACCCGGGGAGAAGCTCTGTGGACTGGCCCTGCGGGGCTGGCCCAGTGCGGTGGCCAGGAGGAGAATGTCTGATGTGTGCCACATGGTCTGGCCTGGGCAGGAGTAAAACCTGGAGCTCAGATAAGGCCACGCCTAGTGAAGGGGGAGAGGAGACTTAGAGGATAAAGAGGATTAGGTGGGGGTGGGGGCATCCCCGGGTCAGGTGTGAGGGACAGGAAGGAGCCGGAAAGAGGGGTTTGGCCTTGGGTCTCTGGGCTGGGAAAGTGACTGGCAGGTGCCTTAGATTCCCCGTGAGTGAAGAGGGGGCTGCCCCTCGCCCACACTGGTTCCCCACACCATGGTGCCTGACTGCCTCGCTAGAGAAGGCTCCGTCCTTCGTCCTTCGCAGGGGCCCCTCCATGATCCCTTGATCCCAGCCTGAAGGGCCTTCTCATTTGTTTAATCCTTCCCTGGGGATTATTTCCTTTGCTCCTGGTGATGTCATGACCCCCGGTCGTCCCCCCCCCCACCCTTGGAGTCCTGATTCTCATCTCGCCCCATCTGTGTTTCTCAGTCACCACAGAGTGCTCTGGATTTTCCTAGCTCAGAGTGCTAGCGGGATAAACTTCTCAAAACTAGGCATCCTCGGGCCTACACTTCCAGCATACTTTCCTGAATTACTGGTAGCAGTGCACAAAAGCGGCATTTGTATTTAAATGCTCCCTTGTCAAGGAAAGGTTGGAAAGGTCGAGGTAGGATAATAACTCATTTTGAAAGGCAGCAGAAAGAGAAAGGCCTTTATCTAAAATGGCTAAAATTTAAAAAAAAATCAAAACCATCTGTTGCTTAAAGAGCTAAGTCTGCAAACCCCGAGTACAACGGCCTGTAAAAGGGTCAGTGGACACGCGTGGATCGCATCAGACCTTTGGGGAGTCATTAAGACCCCCCTGTAGGCCATCAGGGTCCCAGGGGCCATGACAAGAAAGTGGCGGGGTCGGGGTGGGCTGGAGCGGTGGTACAGCAGGTGAGCGTTTGCCTTGCACATGGCTGTGCAGAGGTTCTCTCTCTGGCATCCCATGTGGCTCCTGAGTGCAGAGCCGGGAGCAACACCGGAGCATCGCTGGGTATGACCCCAAACAATACAAACAGAACAAAACAAGGAGAAAGCACCTGCCCCGTGCCTGCCCCCACGGCCTCCAGCTTGCCCTCATTGTGGAGACTTCAGCAATTTGGATTTTCAGCCACGCCCGGCGGGGCTGAGGGTCCACTCCTGGCAGTGCTAAGAAACCATATGGGGTGCCAGGACTCAAACCCGGGTTGGCTGTATGCAGGGCCAGCGCTTTCAGCCAGCACTGCTCTCGGCCGAGGGTCACCCCCTGGTGTCTCCTGGATGCTGGAGCTTTCTGACTGAGCACCTGGGGGTAAGACGCCACCCCCCACACATTCTGGACTTGGCTTCCCTGAGTGCTTTTCAGGAGTCCACATCCCACAGAATCCATGGAAGGTGGGTGACCTGTGTCCAGTTCCTGGTGGCCTCTGGGCCCCTCTCCCCCTCTGAGGCAGCGGTGCTTGGGGCAGTGAGGACATGGCACGGTGACAGCATCCTCAATGATTTTGAGCTCAGAGTCTGGGTTCTGGGTTCTGAGTTCCCAGGGGAAGCCGCTTCCTCCCCTATGGCCACATTTTTAGTGGTGAGGAGTCATGCCCGGGCCACTGGGCGGGGACACCCCCATACACTTGTGGCAGGAGGAGTTGCCGGGATTAGCAGCGGTGGGAACCGTCCCTGCCGGGGAGGAATGGGCTGGGAGGAACGTTGAGCTGTGGGGATTACTGCAGGCTTGTGTGTCCTTGCATTTATTCTGTGCAACTGTTGGAGCCCCAGAACGGCCCGCCTCGGTTGGGCCTTGGCTCCTGGCCTCCTGCTGCCCATGAAACCTGTGGTGTGCCCGCCAGTGAGTATCTGTGGACTCTTGTCCCTGAAGTCTGGCCATCGATCCACGGCAGGAGCAAATCGAGCAGGAGACATGGAGCTTGCTTTCACCTTCTCGAAAATGCCAGTCGCAGTGCCCAGGCAGGCGGCCCATCCTCAGCCAGTGAGGCAGCTGAAGTCATTTCAAGAAAGAGTTTCGAGTTGGCTCCTAGGAGGAAGTGGCGTTTGTCCCCGCTGTCCTCCAGGTTGGGGCTGTGGGAATGCTGAGCCGGGCTCCCTGCTGGCCCGGTGTCCTGGCAGTGCCCGGTGGGCGTGCACAGGGCCGTGCACACGGATTCTCAGCGCTCAGGGCCGTGCCGTGAGTCAGTGGGTGCCAATTGGCCGGGAGGATGTAGATAAACAAGAGTAAATATATACGCAGCCGTGTGCTGTGTGCCCAAGTCCTCGGAGCTGCCGGCTGGCCCCGGGACTCGGCTGGCAGCCCCTCCCGGGTGAGCGCAGCACAGAGTGGGGACGGCGGGCTTGCCTCGCCCCTGCCCACCCCGTCTGGAGGACCCTGGAGCATTTCCTTCCTGCTGAGAGCTGCTCTCATGGCGGGTGAAGGTGGGGCTGTGGACAGAGCGATGCAGCAGGCTGTGGGTGAGCCGGCCGAGAGCCCCCGGCCGTCCTTCCTGGCGACTCTGAGTGACCCCCAGGTCACCCTCCTGTCGGTCTGCAAGCGGTGGTCGTTCCGGAGGAGCCCCGGCACCCGCGCTGCTGTCCTGCCGCTGTCCCCGCAGGACGGTCTGAACAGGAGCCCTGAGGTCAGCCCCAGTCAGGTCAGTGTGACTGGGGTGAGGGGCTTGGCCCCAGGTTAGAGATGGACGTTTCGGCCCCTCGAGTCTTCTGTCCGAGGGCCAGGGCTGACGGGTCTGGGTAGGGCAGCGGCGGGAATCCTGGGAAAGTTCCTGAGATTAGGTTCATGGTCCGTCCTGCCTGGCTTCTGTTGCTTCATTCTCTCGGGCGCAAGAGAGGCGCAAGAGAGGCGTAAGCCTCGGTGGGGCAAGTTTCCCAAAATTCGAATAAAATAAAAATGGATAATTCCACTTGATTTTTTTAAAAAAATATGTGCTTGATTGTGTTCATCTTTATAGTCCAACTAAATAAACATTTTAAAAATATTGAGAAAGACAGAGAGACAGAGACATAGAGAAAGAAAGGAAGGGAGAAAGAAAACAAAACAGAATACCAGGTAGTTCCTTTAAAGAAAATACAAGTTCTGTTGACCTTCAAGGTCAGGTCAGGTTAAAAAGTAAGGCCAGGTAATGTTTCGTAAAAAATAATTCCTTTTAGGAGCGGTTCTTTGTGGTGAGGTTGGTGGGCCGCATGCGTGTTCTTCACTGCCATAGGTGGAAAAAATATTATGTACTTTGCCTGCATTAGCAGGTATTTTCTTCTGGTTTTAACTGCTAACAGGTCCTCAAACCTAAAGGGAATTTTGCAGATGAATTCTTTGAAGGGCGCTATGCTAGCGATGTCTGTCTGTTGAAGTTACATGGATATGGAACAGAGAGATTCTGGATTTTGCATTTGTTGTCTGGTTTTTAAGGAGGGCATAACTCTGCGTTTAAGTATTGATTTTCAAATATCTTGGTGCACTGAATTGCAGGATTTTTTTCCCAGGCACATTTAACAGCAGGTAGTATAAATTCATTAATCACTTGCTCTCAGTTTGGGTCCTTTTCTTTTATTTCAAGTCAGATTGAAGTGTCAGATTTTTTTTTTGTTGGGAGTATAAGGAAGGGGATTGCTTCCAATCCTCCCAACTACATCATCCATCAAATTTACTTAACTTTTAAAGCATTTGTTTACTTTTCGTGTCCATGTCTCTCTAAGCTGTTTAAACCACTAAGTAAAGGAACATATGTTAAAAAGATTTGGACTCCTGTAAAAGTGGTAGAGTATTTAATCTGGCTTTTCATGTGTTGACCGTTTATGCAGGACAGTTAGCTTTATATTTTTTGTTGTCTAAAGCATCATCTCTCACCCAGGGCTCACATGGTGCCCTGTGGGCTCCCAGGGCCACAGATGAAAATTGCATAAATGGGGGGCTATCAGGCCAACTAGCAAAACACTTTGGGGTGTGGTGCAGGGGAAAAAGCAAGGTCAAAAGGGGGTCAAGGTCAAAAAAATGGTTCAGAAACACCGACTCATGATATCAACTGTGAATTACTTTAGAAGGAAAAGCTTGAGGCTTTTAAGAAACTGTTCAAATTACTGACTTTATAGACTCCATCCTCTGTCTCAAGTATTGGAACTGAAAGTGTTCTAGTGATTTCTATGGCCAGTCTTCTTTGACGGGGGAGCAAGCTGAAGGTCCTCCCTCAGGTCGGGGTGGGGTTGTGGGCCCCGTGCCTTGGGCAGCTCCGTCTGAAGGCCAGCAGGGAGTGTTAGGTAGGCCCCTTGCTGCCTTGGAGTGACAAACCTGGGGACGCTGCTGTGGGCCACGTGAATACGGCATTCCCTGAATGATGCTGCTGGGTCCCGTTTCCAGCCCTGAGGTGTGTCGGTAGGATGATGTCAGTCGGTTGGTCGTAGTTCATGTTTTCCAAAGCTCTGGTCATCTCGCTAATACATGCTCATTCTATAAAATGAATTCCAGGTGCAGCAAGAGGACTATAGAAAAGCTTAAAGAAGAAAATGAAAACAGCCATGTGTTCCAGCCATTTCCCTACAGGCATGTGATATGAGTGTGTATGCATGTGTACAGGAGTATTTTTACATGTATGATTAGTTTATACATACACATAATACTTGTTTCATTTTTGTAATAGAACTGGAGCGATAGCACAGCAGGTAGGGCGTTTGCCTTGCACGTGGCCGACCCGGGTTCGATTCCTCTGCCCCTCTTGGAGAGCCCAGCAAGCTACCGAGAGTATCCCGCATGCATGGCAGAGCCTAGTAAGCTACCCGTGGTGTATTCGTTATGCCAAAAATAGTAACAACAAGTCTCACAATGGAGACGAGCAAATCCCTTGAGCAAATCGATGAGCAACAGGATTACAGTGATACAGTGATCATTTATGAAAAAAAAAAAAGGAAATAGCTAGCATTTATGGGTTTTTTCACTTCAGTTTAGCTTTGAAAGCTTTCATCCAAACCTGCCATTGTTTTCTTTTTCTTTTTTTTTTCTCGCCTTCCAGCTGGGGACCACTCAGGGATGTGTAGCCAGCAGTGCAGACCTGCCAGTTCAGAGGCCAGGCCTCTCCTTTGTGGCAGTGCTGGGGCCACCGGGGCCATCTCAAGATGCTGTGGGGACACGCAGTGCTGGAGGTGTCCAGATGGCCAGCACTCCACTCCTTTGAGCTGTCTCCCTGGCTTTGATTTCTTCATACTTGACTTGCCTGTCTTAAGATCTTTTTTCTTCGCCAGGGCCCATCTTGGTTGAAAGAACAGTTGATATTCTTCTACCTCTCTTTTTCTTGTGTTTTTTTTGGGGACCACCCCCAGCGGAGCTCAAGGCTTACTCCTGGCTCTGTTCTCAGGGGTCACTCCTGGTGGTGCTCAGGGGATCATGTGGTGGTGGGGATTGAAACAGGGATGACTGCATATGAAGAAAGTGCCCTGTCTGCTGTACTATCTGGCTTTTCTTTAAAAGGCCCCGATACTCATCAAATTTTAATGTGGCCTCGGAGATTGGAGAGGTAGAAGAAAGAAGTCTGTTTCTGTATTTCCCTCTGTGGCCTGTGTGTTTCTTGCCTCTCTGGTCCAAATGCTGACCACAGTCATAGTTTATTGAAGATTCAGAAGTTAGCAAGAGCTCGCCTCCAGTTTAACACTGAGCCTGCAGAAAATAGACCCGTATTTTTGTTCTCAAAGAGCACATATTCAGCGAAACTGATCAGACTCAGGACTCCGCAGGTTCTCCCTTGGACAGACACTGTCTGATGTCCAACAAACATTGATTAACACATTAGAAGCTAACCCCCACCCTTCACAATTGTTTTAAGAATGAGATTGGAGGCTTGAGAGATAGTACAGCAGGCAGGGCATTTGCCTTGCACGTGGCTGACCTGGGTCCAGTCTCCAGCGCTTCCCACAGCCCTGAGCACCACCAGGATTAATTTCTGAGTGCAGAGACAGGAGTAACCCCTGAGCACTACCGGGGATGGCCCCAACACTTCCCCCATGTGAAAAAAGAATTAGAGTGAAGGCAAACATGATTGCACACACACATGAACATACCCACACATACATGTACACACACACACACACACACACACACACACACTCACATCACCTGCTTGCGTTTAAGGGATGAGGGAGACGCTCAGAGGACTGGAGCTTGCATTCTATTCCCGATTCGCTCCCTGGCACCAAATGCCTACCCTTCTCCAGTCCGAGCTTGGAGTAGCCCTTGGAAACTTATAGGCATGGCCCCCAAACAAAATTAGATGAAAAAAAAAACGACAGCTGAAGTTGTGAAGTTGTTTTCCAAAGCATTGTTGTTCAGCCTTCCAGCCCTGGAGACCAGGGGTCGAAACCATTGTTCTCAACCAACAAGTGCTCTGTCTGCAGAACTTTGTCTTCTGTGACTATTTGTCCAAGCTGTAGAAACCTGATTGTCTGGAGCACATCTGAGTTTTGTGTGCTATGATTAAATAGTTTCTAATACTTCTGTAAACTTTTTTACAGAAGCATGAATCAATAATGCAGGGATTAAGAACCAGCATTGTGACTCGAGCTGGGGCCCGGGAAGAATGTGTTTGGCAGTAAATCAGGGGGATTTGGTTTTTCAACACTCAGTGCTCTTATCACCGCAGGAAATTTCTGCTTATTAGGATATTAAAGTGCATGTCATTGAATATCATTTAGTTTTACTCTTATCCTGTGCAGTTGAACAAGTATTTAATTAATACCAATTATAATCTCTTCACTGTTCTGAATTCCCCTTTGTTCTCATGTCTTTTATTTTCTTTTGGGGGGATAGGATTTGGGTCACACCTGACTGTGCTCAGGAGACGATGTAGTGCCAGGGGCTGACCCCGGCCTCCTGCACACAGCACACTCCGTCCTTTCAGCTGTCTCTCACCCCATTATTTTAATTTTTAAGTGAAGTATCTCGTTCACATTGTACAGTACATTATAGAATGAAAATAATGCCTTCCCACTCCCCTGACAGCCACCTAGTCCTTTTTGCTGCCAGATCTCTCACTTCTGCACCCATTTCTTATGCATTCTTCTCGAGGAAATCCTTGCTCGTGTAAGCAGCTGTGTGTAGGATATTCTAAGCCCTCACAAGTATTGCTAGCATACTGTGATAGATTTGGATTCAATAGTGCGCTTGGTCCTGTGACTGGACCCTGTAACTAGGGTGATAGTTATTGATTCACCAATAGCAGGCAAGTGAGACGCAGGCAGGAGTTTGATAAGTGTGGGAGGCTGGGGCTGGTTCTGTGGGAATGTTTACGATTATGACACTCTTCTCAGAACCCAGAAGCCACCAACTGTGAGGTACACAATCCAGCCATGTGGAGAGGCTATGTGCAAGAAAACTAAGATCCCTGCCAACAGCCAGCAAGATGCAGCAGCATCTTGGCAGCCCAGTGATGAATGACCCATCTTCTGGAAGTGGGCCCTCTGGTCCCGTTCAGACTACCCCAGAAGATGCTGCATGTGTCAGAGGAGCTTTCCCTGCTGAGCCCTGTCCCAGCTGGAAAACTGTGAGCTCTTCTTACAAGCCACTAGTTCTGGTTTGCTGTGCAGCAGTTGATAACCTAAATGCTGTATATACCACATACAGCGTCTTTTTCACTGCTCTGTGTATTGGTTATCAGTCTGACTCTGTACATATTTACCTCACACCCCCCCCACTTAATTTTTTAAATTTCATTTAATTTTTTATAAAGTAGTTCACAATATTTGGTTGCATTTAATATTAGAACACCAATCCCACCACCATTACATCTTCCCACTACCATATTTCGGATGTTTCCATCCTGAACCCCAACCCCTGCCCCAAAGCAGACCCGAAATAATTTTGTATTATTTGCTATTAATAAACCGCTGAAAATGCTCCAGAAAAATTTCCTTAGAGGAAAGTGTGTGAAGATTGTTGGGCCATTAAGCCCTTCTACAAGAGATTACTAACGTGTAACATATTGTTAAAGTTTGAGCCTTATGTGCATATATATATATATATATCTGTAAAAATATATTTCCCTCTAAGATTGGTTGCCTTTTACTTTAAGCACCATCAAATGTGGTGCACTATCTTGGAATATTAATAGTGTGAGGTATGAGATATCCAGGAATAGGTTCACTCACAGGTGAGGCTCAGCCTGAGCGTGTGAAGAGCGGCTGTGAGTGTGGCCATGGTTGAGTTCTGGAGGTTTTTAGGGCCCGGGGCTGGTTCCATTGGGGTGGAGAGGGCCTCACCTTCCCCCGCTCTGGGTCGCCCCCATTGAAACAGCCTGGCATGGGGTCTGGCAGCGTGGCTGTGGCGTGTTTTATGCTCTCTCCCAAGAGATTTGTAGTGAGTCTCTGGATCATGGCTGTTGATGAGATTGTCTGGCGCCAGCCAGAGAGGTGGCTTGTGGGCATGACTGTCAAGTTGCCCGAGACAGGGGGAGATGGGGGAAGTCACCCATTCCTGGATCTGTTGAATCTCAAAATTTCAGTCAAAATTCCGCATACCTGGGCTTTCTGCAGATTCACTCGCCTCCACTTTATTTACACACAATAAAGTGTGTAATTTTTACAAAGTTGTCTATGATGATTTATCTTAGACATTAAGTATTCCAACACCAATCCTCCCACTGCTGTCACCTTCACTCCACAACTGTCTCCATTTTACCCAACCACCCCTCAAACCTGCCCCCTAGGCAGGCCCACGATAATTTATGTATTTCTTTATTTATTTTATCTTTCGATAATTTATTTTATATTGCTTGTTACCACGAAAGAGCTAATGGAATGATAAAAAAAATTATTTCTGTAAAAAAATTTGTGAAAATTGTTGTATCTCACTATGTGGACATTATGTCCTTGTCTTAGGTGTTACTAAGCTGCTGTTGCAAATTAAGCATTTGGTATCAATGTTTTTGTTAATCTGCGTTGGTTGGCTTCTATGTTACATCCCATCCAGTCTGGTGTGAGATGCCTGGGAATCAGGGTTGTGGAGTTTGGACGTGTGGTGCAGCTGCATTAGCTCCAGAGAATCCAGAATATGTTACTGGGCAGTTAGATATTTAACTGGGTATGGCTGTGGGGTCTTCTGGAGCTATAGGGAGGTACGGGGCCCCTCACCCCGACTCTGAGAAGGCACGTAGTTTGCAGCCACCAAAACCCATGCACCTGAGTTTTCAGCAGATTAGGTTCCCTATGGTGCTCAGGCCTGAGGTGGTGGGGGCGGCCAGAGGCATGGTGATGGCTTTGAGGGGGTGGGAGCAACTGGTCAGAGCTTTATTTGGGCAGCTGCTGGCCCGTCCCACTCCAAGATTGCTCCAGAAGTCTCAGCTGGGAATGGGTGTCCAAGAGTCACCTCACTTTTTAAAGAGCTTGATAGTATTCCACTGTATGATTGTACAGTAATTTAATTAATCAATTTCCTATTCATAATCATTTGTGTTGTTCCCATAGTTGTATCTTGGATAATTTGAGTGTGTTTATTTCAACAAGCTCTTTAGAATTGGTGTTCATAAATTATTTTAATTCACTGTATCACTGTCATCCCATTGCTCATCGATTTACTCGAGCAGGCACCAGTAACGTCTCCATTGTGAGACTTGTTGTTACTGTTTTTGGCATATCGAATATGCCATGGGTAGCTTGCCAGGCTCTGCCGTGGCGGCAAGATACTCTCGGTAGCTTGCCGGGCTCTCCAAGAGGGGCAGAGGAATCGAACATGGGTCATTCGTATGCAAGGCAAGTGCCCTACCTGCTGTGCCATTCATTTTTTCCTACCACTTAAGGAAATACTGTGTTGAGTCTGTGGGGTTGGTCCACACCCAGCATTACTTAGGGGCTGCTCCTCGCTCTGTGCTCAGAGGACTCCCGGCAGTGCTCCGTGAAACAATATGTGGGGCTGGAGGTGAGTTGCGTGCAAGGACACACAAGGAAGCTGCCTTATTCCCAGGGCCATCTCTCTGGCCTTGACAGTGAATGTTCATAGAAGCATTTAGAAATAATTTTTCATTTCAAACCAGCCGATGCTTGTCTCTGTGACTACAAATGAACATTTATATAGTCAGTTTTATTTCTCTGTTATTTATTTACTTGGGGGCTTCCCAAGCAGCGTGGGCCCCAGTGCCACTCCCAGCTACATTCAGGCCCATGGTGGGTTTGAATTGGCTCCTGTTCTGTGGTGCGAGTGTCATCAGGGCCACGGACTGGACTTTGGCATCTGCAGTGTTCACTCTCCAGCCCTTTGAACTCTCTCCAGGCCCCTATAGCCTGTTTTAAAAGTTATTTCAGGGACCAGAGTGGTAGTACAGTGAATAGGGCATTTTCCTTGCCCACAGCCGACCGGGGTTCAAGCTCTGACATCCCATTGGTCTCCTGAGCACGACCAGGAGTTATGCCTGAAGTGTAGAATCAGGAGTAACCTCTGAGCCACTGCTGGGTGTGGCACCCCCCCAAATGTCCCCCAAATAAAAAGTTAGTTCAAGGTTCACCTTGTTAAGCTACTCAAAAGCTGCACTTAGTGATCTGTTCATACATAGAGACATAGGGAAGGTTGGTGTGCGTTGTTGAGGTTTACTTGCAGATCAGTTGGTATGTACAGTGGCATGCATTTAAAGATAAAAGATCATGTACCATTTATGAAGGTCTATTCAACTTTTTAAAATATAAAAGAATACTGATATAAAACTTTATTTGATTAAGAGTCACTGTCACTGTCATCCCATTGCTCACCAATTTGCTCGAGCGGGCACCAGTAACATCTCCATTTTGAGACTTATTTTTACTGTTTTTGGCATATTGAATACGCCACCGGGAGCTCTCCAGTATGGTCACCTGGGAACCTGTGAAAGAGAATTTTGCCCTTTTGTATTTTGGGGGGGATCACACCTGGCTCTGTGCTCAGTGATCAGTCTGGTAGAGCTGGGGGCTATGGTGTGGGGCGTTGGGCAATGCAGCTGCATGCCAGGCAAGTGCTGTACCACTGTACCATCTCTCTGGCCCTGGAAGTTTGCCATCTTAACCGATCAAGCCAAAGCTGCATCATATGAAATGGATCATTAAGATCACGGGCTCACTTAATTGGGCGAAGCACTTGCAGTTTTGGGCAGTGGCACGGCTGTTCTGAACCCCGAGAGGAGCAGAACAGAGAAGTTTCTCATTAAACGTCACTCCCTGTTCCTCCAGCCCACCCCACAGCCCTTGCCCATTCCTGCCGCTTCCATCTCGCTCACACATGATTATTCCCCTGATACACAGCAGACCTTGTAGGTGCCAGGACCTGGAGGGTGGCCTGTGCAGGCGTGGCCTGATTGGGTACCGGCTATAACTCCTGTTAAGAGCATGACACAGATGCCCCAGATGGAGAAGCGGCATCAGGTGGTGTCCGCTCCTGACTTTACATTGCAGCAGGAGCCCCAGTGTTTGAGTTATCTGAGTCCCAGGTACCCGCCGGTATGGAAGAGGCTCTCTTGGGACGTCTGACTCTCCACTGGAGACCATCCAGGTGTCCCCTTGCAGTGGGGTTCTCTGTGTTTGCTGTGTGCATGGAAGTTCCATCATGCCCTCCTCCTTTCCTACAGAAACCTCCCAGCCTCCCACCCTGAGGAGGAAGAAAAGTGTTTCATTCAGGCAGGCCTGTGGCCTCAAAGTCTTAGCTAGAATGCAGAGCTGAACCCAAGGACTCCAGCCAGGGAAGGAGCCCTTCCAGCCCATTTGGTTGAGAAGGAACACATGCAGCCCTCTAAGTCACTCTCTCCAACCAACCTGTGTTTCATGCTCTCGTTCTCTCGGGCAGTTTCAACACCATGGCCTTGCTTTCTGTTATTTTTTTTACATCAGACAGGCTGAGGTATTTGCAAAAATATTGAGTTCTGAGCGTGAGTGGTAGCACAGGGCCCTCAGCAATTGCTTTACACGTGGCCAACCCCGATTCAGTCCTGGGCATCCCACACTGTTCCCCCCGGCACCGCTGGGAGTGATGCCTGAGTGCAGAGCCAGGTGTCAACCCTAAGCACGTGGGCTACAGCCCTCTCCCTTACCCCCACCCACTCAATAAAATGAAAAAAATCCTGAGCTCTAAGGATAACAACTGTGGTGTCTTTTCCTTGTAGATCCTCTCCAACCTCTCAGCACCAGCCCGGGCCTGGGAGCCAGCAATGAAGCAGGATTTCGCCTTCGACAACATTGGCTACGAAGACGGCCTAGAAGACGCCTGTCCTTCCCCGACTGCCACTGGCACCATCAGCATCCAGGGCATGACGTGCCTGTCTTGTGTTCAGTCCATCGAGGGCAGAATCAGCCGCCTGCAGGGCGTCGTGAGCATCAGGGTCTCCCTGGAACGAGGCAGCGCCACAGTGCAGTACTTGCCGTCCGTCCTGAACCTGCAGCAGATCTGCTGTCACATCGAGGACATGGGCTTTGAGGCCCGACCCATGGAGGCCAAGGCTGCCTCCTGGCCCTCAAGGTCTGAGCCAGCCCTGGAGGCCGTGGTCAAGCTTCGGGTGGAGGGCATGACCTGCCAGTCCTGCGTCAGCTCCATCGAGGGCAAAATCGGGAAGCTGCAAGGCGTGGTGAGGATCAGGGTCTCGCTCGGCAACCGTGAGGCCGTCATCACCTACCAACCTTACTTCATCCGGCCCCAGGACCTCCGGGACCATGTCAATGACATGGGCTTTGAAGCTGTGATCAAGAACAAAGGGACTCCTTTGAGCCTGGGACCCGCTACTATCCAGCGGTTAAGGGACAATAGTTCTAAGGCACCTTTAGCGTCTGCCAACCAGAATCCCAATAGCACAGAGACCCCGGGGAACCCAGGGGCTCCTGTGGTTCCTCTGCAGCTGAGAGTGGAGGGCATGCACTGTAAGTCTTGTGTCCTGAATATCGAGGAGAACATAGGCCGGCTCCCGGGGGTCCAGAATATCCACGTGTCCTTGGAGAACAGGACCGCCCAAGTGCAGTATGACCCTGCCCGTGTCTCCCCAGAAGCCCTGCAGAGGGCCATCGAGGCGCTGCCGCCTGGGAACTTTCAAGTTTCTCTTCCTGACGGGAGCAGGACAGATGGTGGGTCTCTGGGTCCCCCCCTGGCGCCCCCCCAGCAGCTGCCCGGGCAGGATGCGTGCTGTACCACGAGGCTTGCCATTGTTGGCATGACTTGTACGTCCTGTGTCCAGACCATTGAAGGCGTGATCTCGCAGAGGAAAGGGGTGCGGCAGATCCTGGTCTCCCTGCATGAGGGAACTGGAACAATTCTCCACGATCCCTTTGTGATTAACCCTGAGGAACTCCGAGCTGCTGTAGAAGACATGGGGTTCGAGGCATCTGTCATTCCTGGTGGGTAGTCACTGCGTGCCAAGCCCACCTGGCTCAGTTGCCTTTCCTTGTGTCTGCTGACAGTACGCCCTCCACACTCACTGCCTCTTTTGGTGCTGATGGCCATGGCATTAGGCGACTTTCCCTCCTGGCTTTGGGGATTTTTGTTTGTTTGCTTGCTTGGGGGCTATACCTGACAATGCTCAAGGGGACCCCCAGGTTCTGAGAGGCAGCACGGAGAGGGCTGGGAGGAGGTGGTGAGACTGGGCGGGGGTGGGGTGAACCCCTCCTATGAGACTTGCATATTGGCGCGAGGTGGGGGAGGTGTCCCTGGTGATTTCAGTCAAAGGAAACAGACTAGATCATGTCTTTAGGGGACCCATGGCATCAGGTGCACTGAGAGATATAACGGGGGCACGTGGGTGTGTGGGGTGGGGAGGGGGCGGAAGTAGAGGGTGAGCACGAGACTAATGGAGGTCAGTGTCACTGGAGAGAGAGAGAGAGAGAGAGAGAGAGAGAGAGAGAGAGAGAGAGAGAGAGAGAGAGAGAGAGAGAGAGAGAGAGAGAGAGAGAGAGAGAGAGAGAGTGTGTGAGTGTGAGATGGGGTCTGGGATGCAGTCCAAGCTGAGCCCTATTCTAGGCGACAGTGAGTGTGAGTCCTGAGTTCTGGGGGTGAATGGGGCTGAGCCTGGGGGGAAGGGGGAGGGAGAGCTGGAGAGGAGAGGGAGGAGACACTGGTGGAGGGAAACGGAGGCTGCTGCGGGCTGCTGAGGCGAGACGAGGGTGGAGTTCTGGAAATAAAGGCAGGAGTGGAAGAGGCTGACTTGGGAGAAAGCCCTTGGCAGCGTGGGCAGGAGCTACAGGCCCAGGTGAGGTGGGAGCCGGCGGCAGGAGGAGCGGTGGAGCTGGTGCGGACTCCAGGAGGCCGTCAGGGCGGGCGGGGCAGGGCTGGGCGATAAGGAGGGAGAGCGGCCACGCAGGGAGGGACAGCTCTGTGGGTGTTCGTGCGGTCGCTGTTTAGACCCCGAGATCCAGCCTCGCTTGGTGTGAAGGGCAGGTGGGACGGGGTGTGGCAGCGTCCCTGGCGCGGGGAGAGCAGCTGCCCAGCGCTGTGGGGCTCCTGCGCCCCCACTGCACTTGCTGTGGCCCGAGGCCGTGTGGCTCCTGGAGAGGGGGCTGCGGAGAGACGTCCCCCGCCTAGGGTGAGTCGTGTGGAGTGGCTTGGTGCAGTTCCAGGCTCTGTCCTTTGCACCTCGTTTCAGGAAGGACTTTCTTTTTCAAGCCAAAGTCACAATGGGGCAGTCTGTTTCCACAGTAGGGGAAGAAACAGTCTAGAGTGGCGTCTCTCGTGGGCCCCAGGATGTTCCAAGGGGCTACTGGTGAAATCCATGTAAATGAGGGGCCAGAGCACTAGACTAGGGGCCAACAAGTAGGACAAGGTGGTGGGGGGAGGGACCGGGCGGTCATAGGAAGTAAACAAGGGCAGAAAGGGGCCACGGTTGGAAATAAGTTGAGAAATATTAGCCTAAAGTCTGCCTTTATTTGTTTAAAGTCTACAATATTTTAACTAACGGTCAGGTTATTGCAATAAAAAGAAACTTTGCATTAAAGTCCGTAATCCCAAATGTCTGGGTTTGATAAATGTGGTTCAGATAAACAATGAATAATGTTTTAGTAGGTTTGCCTGAACTTTCTGATAAACAGAACAGTGCTCTGCTGTAAGTACACCCTCGTGCTATCCTGGGACATACTGTACCGAAACACCATGGGCTGCTTTTCTGAAGTTCAGGTTTATCTCTCTAGCCTTCTTGTATTTAGCCAGGCTTATCCCTAACCCAGGACAAACCTTAGAGCTGGGAACTACTTTTTCTAGCCTCTTAGCTGTTAAAGAGCTCTGTTTGTATTTGACGGGGCTTCTGCAATGCTCAGTGCTGACCAGGACTCAAGTGAGCACTTATCACACGGTGGGGTCTTCAAGGAAATGGAAGACACCCTGTGTGGTAACAGGCAGGGCTGCAGGGAGCTGCAGGGAGGAATTGAAAGGGTAACATTTTTTTTTGAGCCACACCCAGTGGTGCTCAGGGCTTACTCCTAGCTCTGTGCTCAGGGTCACTCCTGGAGGGGCTGGGAAGCCTTGTGGGGTGCCGGGAGGGAAGCCCAGTGCAGAGAAAGTGCCTTCCCCGCTGTGCCATCTCTCTGTTCCCGAGCGGGGACAGCTTTTCACAAGCCACTGCTTGCTCCCAGGCTCCAGGGGCGGAGGGGGCCTGGCGGGGTAGGAGTCTGGCTCTAGTAGTCGAGAAGGGGCAACTCTGCCTTCCCCCTTCCCGTGCTTTCATTTCTCACTCGGTGCTTCCTGGGTGCCAAACCAACCCGAGACCCGTTGTCAGAAAGCCTGGACACTGGTGTGCAGGGCTCGGCCCCCGTGGGAAAGGACGGTGGGGGCAGAAGGGGACGGTCCATGTCACAGGTGAGAGGTGGGCGGTAGGTTTCGGTCAGTTCTTTGACAGCAAAAATACCTTGAGATTGGGTTGGGGGGAACCCCTGGCAGTGTGCACGGGCTATTCTCCCTGCCCAGTGCTCCCAGAAGGGCCTGGGATCATTGGTGGTGCCAGAGTGAAACTAAGTTGCCTATAGGCAGGGCAGGTGCCTTAGTCCCTGTTCGGCGTCTGTGCTGCAGCCTCCGCTCTGGCCCTTGGGGGCTGCTCTGCGCTGCACCGCGGCTGGCACAGGAAGTATTGTTTTGAAGAATGGGCAGGCGAGTGGTTCGCAGGCATTGTGCTGGACGCTCCTTTCTTTCAATAGTGACTTTCTGGCCTGGACCTACGGACAGGGCTGACGGCCAGGAGTGTGGTCAGAGGCATGGACTTTCAGCCTTCCCCTCCACCTCTCAGATCCTATGAGCGGAGAAGGGCTGAAAACGGAGTTGACTCACCCAGGGTCAGTGATTCCATCACCTGCGCGCTCAGCTCCCTTCAGCTCCCGTCAGGAACCACGCGGAAGGGCACAGATGCAGTCCGGCACAGGCCCGGGCCTCTCCTCATTCGCAGCCTGCAGGCCACAGAGGCCTGCTGTCCAGGGCGGTTTAGAATAAAGGCAACCAGAAGGGGTAGGGAAGGAGCGTGGCTGATTCAGAGGAGGTTTGGGGCCACGCCCAGCAGTGCTCAGGGCCTGCTCCTGGCTCTGCACTCAGGGACCACTCCTTGCAGCTTCAGAGCAGCTTACAGGGTGCCAGGGATTCAACCCAGGTGGGCTGAGAGTGAGGCAAGTGCCTTAGCTTCTCTAGTACCTCTCTGAGCTTGATGGCTGCAACGGCTCATGGGACTCAGGGAACCACCTTGCTGGTTCCAATTGCTGGGTTATCCCAAAGGGTCTAACCAGAGCGGCCAAGTGGAGGAGATGCACAGGGCCAGGTGTGGGGAAGAGGCCGAGCCTGCATTCTTAGGGGGTCCCTCTTGCTCCGGCCCCAAGGCTCACCAACCTGGCCTCTCCACACCTCCTCCTGGAGGGATCTGACGGGAGCTGAGCACGCAGGTGATGGAATCACTGACCCTGAGTGAGTCAACTCCATTTTCAGCCCTTCTCCGCTCCTGGGATCTGAGAGGTGGAGGGGAAGGCTGAGAGTCCATGCCTCTGACCACACTCCTGATCAGCCCTGTCCGTAGGTCCAGGCCAGAAAGTCACTGCATTGACAGAAAGGAGCCTCCAGCACTCCCACCAGAGGGCATTCCAAGGGACTTTGCAGTCCTGTGCCAGAAGTTGGAGGAAGACCAAATACTTATATATACCAAATAAATGCATACATATTTATTATCATACTGAATATAAAATTCCCTAAAGAACCAAATACTGTTAAAGCTTTTAATTTGTCACCTTCTTGGTGACCCTGAGCAGAAGTCTGGGGACCACTCAGTGATATTCAGCCTTGTGGTACCAGGCCACAGGTTAGTTGCTTAGGTCAAGATGTGTGATGCTTTTCTTAAAAAAAAAAATTTTATTAGTGAATCACCATGAGTTAGTTACAAACTTACGAACTTTCATGTTTGCATTTGGTTTACATCCCTCCACCAGTGCCCATTCTCCTCCACCAATGTTCCCAGTATCCCTCCCACCTCCCCACCCCAGCCCCCACCACCCCCACCCCACCCTGCCTCTGCGGCAGGGCATTCCCTTTTGTTCTCTCTCCTGTTGGGTGTTGTAGTTTGCAATAGAGGTATTGAGTGGCCATCATGTTTGGTCTATAGTCTACTTTCAGCATGCAGCTTTCAACCCGAGTAGGTCCTCCCAACATTCTCTACTAGGTGTTCCCTTCTCTATCTCAGCTGCCTTTTCCCCTAGCATGTGAGGCCAGTTTCCAAGCTGTGGGGCAGACCTCCTGGTTCTTATCTCTACTATTCTTGGGTGTTAGTCTCCCATTCTGCTACTTTATATTCCACAGATGAGTGCGATCTTTTTATGTCTGTCTCTTTGTTTCTGACTCATTTCACTCAACGTGATACTTTCCATGTTGATCCACTTATATGCAAATTTCATGACTTCATCTCTTCTAACAGCTGCATAGTATTCCATTGTGTAGATGTACCAAAGTTTCTTTAACCAGTCATCTGTTCTCGGGCACTCGGGTTTTTTTTTCCAGATTTTGGCTATTGTAAACAGTGCCGCAATGAACATAGAAATACAAATGTCATTTCTACTATACCTTTTTGCCTCACCAAGATATATTCCCAGGAATTGTATTGCTGGGTCAAATGGGAGCTCAATTTCTAATTTTTTGATAATGGTCCATACTGTTTTCCAAAAGGGCTGAACCAGTCAGCATTCCCACCAGCAGTGAAGGAGAGTCCCTTTCTCCCCACAAGATGTGTGATGCTTCTTGGGGCTACCAGAGTCATACCTTATGGTGCTGGATGGGGGCAAAGGTATATGGTGCCAGGGATTGACCTTGGGGCCTTGAGTTACTATCCTGAATTATATCCCTGGCCCCTTGTTAATTTTTTTGACCACATTATTTGATTAGGAAGGCCAGTAATAACAGAAGACTGGTACTGGGCTGGCGACATGGGGAAAGATTGAACTGGTACAGGTGGGCTAAGGATATAGGAGTTAGATAGGACTTTGTGGCTATAACATTGCTTTTGTGAATTTAAAATCCAAGGGGTGTAGTTGTCAATTTCAGTGATGACCAAGACCAGGAGCATAAATGTGTTCTGTCGGGTGAGTGGCTGGTGTCTGTTGATGAAGTCTGGGTTCCAGAAGGCCCAGACATGGTGTGTGTTGTGGGATGGGAGTGGTGGTGACATCAGTGATACTGAAAATGTTGACCAGTGACCACAGGGCCTGAGTAGCACCAATTCCTCTGACCCCTGCACTGAACCACAGGCCTGCTTGGCTGGGAATTACTGAGCCTTCAGGAGTCCCCCATAACAAAAAGAAGGACTTAGAGTAAAGTAGGTGATCCACTCCACTACCTCCTCATCAGAGATGTAGTTGGGAATACAATTCAAGTGGTAAAGGAGACAAACACAAAAATAAATAGAACTACATAGAGTAGAAAATTGTATACAGCACAGGCTATTACCACAAAAATGAAAAGGTAACCTAGCAGATGAAATAAGATATTTGCACATCCTACATCTGACAAGGTCTACTGTCCAGAGTAAGTAAGCAAACATCCCAATCAAAAAATGGACAAAAGTCCTTTATTCTCCAAGGAAGACCCCTAGACACATGAAAAAACATTCAGTATCACTTATCATTAGGGAATGGAGGGCAAACACAATGAGATATCACACCACGTTAGTGAGAGTGGCCCGTGTTTAAGAAATTGAAGACGGGCCAGAGAGATGGGACGCGGGCAGGCCAGTTGCTGTGCACACCACCTAAGTTGGTGCCATCACTGACAAGAGGAATGACAAGGAGATTCCTTAAAGAAATAAAAATATTCTGGGGCTGGGGTATAGCTCCAGCAGCAGAACCCTTACTGCCTTAAGCAAGGCCTGGGTTTGATCCCCAGCACTGCATGGCCCCTGAGCACAGCTGGACATAGCCCTGGTGGGCGGTGCTGGACCGAGCCCCCAACAGTCAGGTCCACTGCAGTCAGTGTCCTGAGTGTCTGCCCCCCCCTGCACCCCCTACCCTGCTGAGCATCATGAGGGTGGCTACAAAGAAGATAAGTAAAATGGAAATCCCATATGGCCCAGCCATTATGATAGTAGTAATTTTAGTCAAAGGATGTGAAAACACTCATTTGAAAGGATTTTTATACCTCCAAGTTCATAGCAACATTACCCACTGGAACCAAAATGTAGAGCTGACCTAACTGTCCATTCAGAGATGACTGGACAAAGAAGCTGTAATTAATGGAATACTGCATTGCCATTTAAAAAGATGAATTTGTGCTTTGGGGAACAGAATGGGTGCATCTTTAGGACTCAGAATTATTGTATTCAGCAAGGTAAGGAGATGAAAAGCAGTTATCAGATGGTTTCACTCATATAAGGATCATGAAAAAATGAAGCGACAAAACCCCACAACAACCAAAGGCTACTAAGTTCTGGCCTTGGTAGGAACTTATGGCAGTCATCAGAGGGACAGGTGGTATGTGTGAGAGGAGGAAGTAGATAGACGACAGACGGTCGTCTGGGACAACTGCCTTCCCGTTGTTCATCGATTTGCTTGAGCGGGCACCAGTAACGTCTCCATTGTGAGACTTGTTACTGTTTTTGGCATATCGAATACTCCACGGGGAGCTTGCCAGAATCTGCCGTGCGGGCGGGATACTCGGTAGCTTGCTGGGCTCTCTGCCTCCATTCTCTCGTGCCTTGAGAATCATGCACATATCTAGCTGTGAAGCTGAGTTCTATAATAATGGAAACCAATGATGAATCACTGAGGAAAACCTTCAGGAGGCGTTTTTGAGGGTGAGGGAAGAATTCCCATGCCTCCTGCTAAGGTAGTCAGAGTGGGGAGCAAACCCAAGTCTCTTGCATGCAAAGCTCATGAGGAGATGGCTTTGAGTCGTCTTCCTGCCTCCCAGAAAGAACTTGCAAAAAAGACAAACCAAGTGAGGCATCAGTTATATAAAAGGGGAAGCACAAAGCAAAGTCACCAACTAATGGTTATCTCTGTCCAAAAGATAGAGGACTCATGTCTCATATATATTATATATGTATATATGTATGTATATATGTGTATATACATTATACACACATTTATACACATACCCGTATATATATACATATACATATGTGTGTGTGTGTATATATATATACACACACACACACACACACACTAGCACGCAACAGGGACGAATGGAGATGTTACTGGAGCCCGCTTGAGCAAATCAATGAACAACGGGATGACAGTGATACAGTGATACACATGCGAACTTCTATAGCACGAGAAAGGCCACTCTATAAAGTTGTTTGGGTCATTTGGAGTCTTGTGGGGTGGAAACACATGGTGGCTAGCTGGAGTGAGCTATCAGCGGTCAGATGCTAGAGTTAAATAGACCTGGTTTCAGTAGCTCTACTCTTTTCTGTCTGAGGGACTTGAACAAACGAATCTCCTATAAGTCATTTCTGAATCTCTAAACGGGGATGCTGATGGTAGCCTTTACAACATGGAGCTATTTTAAGATTGAAAGAGGAGAGGGCCGTACACATACAATGCTTGGCAAAGGGCCCAGTAAACACTTGTTACACTGTCGTGAACACGTTCATCTGCCCAGAACGTCCCATTCTTGAAGTGCTGGCACTCTCTCCTAGGCTCTCATTGGAACACTGTTACCCTCGGTGCTCCTGGTGTAAAAACTGTTACTCAGTCTTCTCATTGGGATGCTGACGTTTTTCTCCTAGACAACTCTTCCAGCAGCCAAGTTGGGAACCACAGTGCAGGGAAGTCAATGGCGCAAACAGCAGTGGGCACACCCATGTCTCTGCCAGAAGTGGCTCCTCAGGCCGGAGCACCCCTGAAACCTCCCAGCCCCGGCCACTTGCCCAAGTCCCCGCAAGCCTCTGCAGCAGTGGCGTCCCAGAAGTGCTTTCTGAAGATCACAGGCATGACCTGTGCGTCCTGCGTGTCCAACATAGAGAGGAGCCTGCAGAAGGAAGTTGGTAAGCAGTGATCTCTGGGTTGAGTGGGCACTTAGCATGTGGACCAGAGCTCCCAGCTGTCTTTGTCCCAACACCCTCCCTTTCAGAAAGAAGGCTCTCAGCATCCTCCTGGAAACCTACTTTCTTTAAGTGAATCAACAGAAAAAAGCACCCTCCATCATTCCCGTGTTTACCCGGGGAGTAGGCTCACCAGTCTGGGGAATGCTGGTGTAGACCACTGGTCTGCAGCTGCTGGTCCATGGGCTAATGCCAGTTCACAGGTGCACAAAGCTTGAAAACCAGGGCTCTACCGCAGTGGTCAGAACTGCCAGGCCGTGGACTGGTGTGCAGGACAGGTGCTGGCCCACAGGTGCAAGAAGTCTAGAGCATGGTGTAGACTGTGGGGACTCCATAGTCACAGGATGGGGCACTGTGTGCACCTGGGAGGGATAGTGTAGCTATTTGTCTAATGTTCTCGGACAATTGTATTCTGTTGCATGGGAAGTATTGTTCATTTGAGATATCTTTCCAAGTGAGAAATTCCGTGTAAAGATCCTGGGACATTCCAGCTTGTCCTTGTAATAATCTTTAGTTTCTCCCTCTAATCCCATCAGACTCCTATTATCCAGCGAGTAAGTAGCCTGCACTTTGTGGCAAGTTTTAAATATATTGTCCTGTTGTATCTGAAAACCAGAGAGTACTGTAGAAATGGCCAAGTACTTGAATACTCTTTCTTGAAGTAGCTATTTCACTTTAGGCACCATGATTTACAGTTTTACATACTCTGTATAGTGGGTTTCATGCATGCAGCCTTCCTCCTCCCTCCCCTCCATACAGTACCTGCTTCCTTCCACCCTACCCTCAGGATCCCGTTCCCTCCCGCCCCTGCCTCCCCATCCCCACCCCACTCTCCCGTCTCACGCCCTGGTAAACTCCATTCTACAGACCAGATCTTTGAACCATCTGTTGTTCCCTTACTATGGGGTTTTATGGTGCACACAGGGGAGAGAGCATTCTCTCAGTATTGTCTCTTAAGCACTAAAGTGCAGCAAAAAATCCCACCTTGAGACACATAGTAGTCAGGAACATGCTGACCATGCTCTGTGCCGAGGGTTGATTCCTAGCACCACTGATCCCCGAGGCATCCCCAGATGCAGCCCAGAGGGCCCTGACACTGTCAGGGGTGGCTCTGAAGGCCCCCAGCACCACTGACCCTGGTATCCCTTTGCACTGAACTGGTGGCCCCGTTGGCTGAGAATGGCCGACAGGGCCCCAGACCTCCTGAGCGTGGCTCAGTGTTCTGGGTGGGGATATTTCACCCTGACCCAGCTATGCACTGGAGTCCCTTGTCTTCTCTCCCTCTGGCTCAGATGTCTTTCTGCTCAGCTCCCTGGTATCCACCCTACCTTAGAATGAGAAGTTTCTCTAGCTGCGAGGCCACCATGCCTTTAGCTTCCTGAAGCTCTCGAATAGCTGTTCTCAGAGGGGGGAGTTTGGAGGTTTTCTGGTCATCCCTGGGCTCTGGAACCTGGAACCTCACCATGTCTGCTCTCTTCCTGATCCAACCCCTGTTGGGTCCCCTAATGGCATCCTTCCTAAAGCACACCATCCTTTATCTGAATGAGTTCCCCCTTCCTTACACAAACACAACAAAGTCAGCAATGTGATTTATTCGCGGGATTTATCACTCCTGAACAGCATCAGAAATTAAAGAGGAAGGAAAACAACTTTGGGAACTCTTTTTTTTTTCCTCTTTGTATGGAAACATCTGGAGAGAGCAGCACGTCACCGGGAGTAGCTGGAGGTGCAGACCTCATGCTTTGAGATCTATGCCCCTCGTAGTGGCTTCTCAAGCCCCAAGTGCGCCATGTGCCTGGGCATGGCTGCAGCAGCCCGGGGCCCCCCTGAGTCAGTGGCTGTCATCTAGCAGGTTGTGGCCAGGTGGTTCTGAGGTCATTTGCAGGTGACTCTGTGCTCGGACAGTGGTTCTTCCCCTGGACTGGACATCAGAGTCACCCCGGGGGCTTTAGAAACAGACGCCTGGCACAGGGCCTGAGGGACTGATGTCACTGGTTTGGTTCACTGGGCTTGCCAGAGTCTCCTGCAGTGCAGCCAGCTGTGAGACCCGGTTCACGAGGCTTCGGGGTCAGCTCTGTTGAACAAGGCATCGCAGGGGCCATGCCCAGAGAGTCATAGCTGTGGCCCGCTGCTTGCAGGGATCCTTTCTGTGCTGGTGGCCTTGATGGCTGGGAAGGCAGAGGTGAAGTATGACCCGGAAGTCATCCAGCCCTTGGAGATCGCTCAGCTCGTCCAGGACCTGGGCTTTGAGGCATCGGTCATGGAAGACTACACAGGCTCGGACGGAGACCTTGAGCTGATCGTGAGTATGGGGCCGCGTGGGGGCTGTGGCGGGGTCACACAGGGCTCAGGTGGTCTGCGGCTGAGGCAGGTCACGAAGGCCTCCGGGTGGTCTGCAGCCGCAGCCTCCCCTGCGACTGTTCATCTCACTCATGGCCGCTGTTGGGGGTTTTGTTTGTTTGCTTCTCTCTGAAAGCAACTTGTGTTATGTAGGATTGTCAGTTATGCAGAGAAGTATTGGGAATGGCTTCTGCTGGGTGGGGCTCGGGGGTTAGGGTCAGAGGGATAGAGGCAAGTCGGGAGGATGTTGGAGGGAAAATAGCAGCTGCCCTGAGTAGGGGTTTGAGGGAACTGAATGGCTTGAGCGAACATATTCCATCAAACCGGAGGGAACCAAGTGTCGGGGGTGCCTGACGGCCAGAGTGGGGGAGTCTGAGGAGCAGCCGGTGCATTCGGGGATAGAAGGGGCTTGTGGGTAGATGCTGGGGTCCCGGGAAGGTGACTGTTGAGCAGTGCTCTCAGGTGCTTCTCTGCCGCAGGCCGGGAGCATGGTGGTCAGGTGTGCGGAGAGGGTTGTTCCTGCCTGTCCGCCGTTGCCAGCGACACCTGTCAACAGATACTGGAGACAGCTAGTATTTCATGTGCTGTGTCCACAAGCACTTCTGCACGAAGCTCTTTCTGTGCAAATAAAAGGAAACTTAAAGAGGCCCCAAGTAATTGAGTCCTGCTCCTTTCCTGGGACAAACGAGCCTCTTTGTTTGGGCACCTCATTAGCCCTGGGTAAATGTTTGAAGGAAGGTTCTGAGGACACCAGTGACACTTTAAGCTCTGATAACTGGTGGTGTTTGAGGAGCAAAGTGTCAAAGTTTTGCATTTCCACTGGAAAGCAGTCCCTTCTAGGGGCCCTCTTGGGGTTGGGCATTGGTTGGGGCTGGGGGCGGGGCGGTGACACCTGAGCTGCCTGGCCTTGCTAGGTGGTACATCAGAACTGTGACTATTTCTAAGTTTTTTCTTAAAGGTGACCTTTTGAGTGGGGGCACTCAGGGGCAGTGACTTGTTGGAACCCGTGTGGGGCTCCCGCATACGCGCAGAACATGTGTGCTGCCCTGTAAGCCATCTCCCAGGCTCAAACGTGTCCTTTCCTTGTTAAAACTAAGTAGCACCAATCATTGCTCTTGTGTATTCAGACATTCAGGCCTTGTCTGTTTGCTTGAAGCACTCTGCACGCCGATGTTCGGAAGAGTGAGTTATCTGGTCTGCCAGATAACTGTTATGGGGACAGGGTAACCGGGTCACTTCCTACTCCCATTCTCACTGTCAGATATGCCTCATGATGTGTCAGGGTGGAACGGCCTTCACTGGATGGCCTTGAACTCTGATCCTGTTGTTGCAGGGATGTTTCTGTCTCTTTGTCTGTTTTCCAGTCTATATGTACTCTTGCCCCTGTACTCAGGGTTTACTCCTGGTGGGCCTCAGGGGAACCACGCACGGTGCCAGGAGCTGAACCAGGGTCAGCCACATGCAAGTGCCTTAACCCCTGTGCCTCTCTGACCTTTGCAAAATGTTTCTCCACATGGTCAGTTCTAAATGCTCCCAGTAGTAATTCTGACCTCTTACACAGGGGCAGGCAGGTAGATTTGGAGGTCAGCAGTGCCCCTTGCTTGGATCTGACTCTGGACAAGATCCTAAATGTCTTAGCACTGCAGATTCTGAGATCAAAACTGTCTATAGCTCTGTTTGAGCAGGCCAGTTGGTACTTTGAGAGGTGACCAATGTCATGTATTATTATTAATAGGAGCATAAAAGTAAGACAAAAGCTTGGAAGCACAGTGGAAATATTTCTGGGGCTTTTTGCAGTTCTGCCTGGTAAGCCCCACATCTGTGTGGTGGTCCTCCCCACTTCCCCCCCCCGTCCTTGAGACCCCACTTTCGTGGCTGTATTCTGAGGGTGATGAGCTCCCCTCTCCTTCTTCCCTCATTCCTGGGGGAAGGGCTCTCCCATTTCTTCTGATATTTGATTCTGGACTAGCCGGTCGATCCCAGAATGCGGCTTTGGCTCTGTCATTCTGATGCTGACCATCGCTCAGTGATTCTCCCTTGGCCGCCTGCGCGGGCAGTTCAATGGGGAGAGGCAGTGGAGGAGGAGGTTTAGGATCACCCAGGCCGTCCCAGTAGTGCTCTAGGCTTCCAGGAGTGCACCTAGCCATGCTCTGGGGACCATGCAGTTTGGGGGCTGGAACCCACATGCAAGGCAAACGCCTTAACCCCTGTCATCTCTCTTGATGACACATTTAAGCTGAACGGCCTAGTCATGTGGCTCTAACTAGCATGCAGGTTTCCATCCACGCCCTTTTCACTGTGAGTCATGTGCCCATCTAAGCCTGACTGTCTCTCCCGAGCCCCTCAGGCTCCACTGCCTTTCGTCTCTTCCCAGCTCCCCCCTTTAGTGACTGCCTTAGTTCCACCTGTCAACACCTCCCCCCTGCTCCGTGACAGTCTCACATGCCATCACCTCCACTGTCCATGTTCCACACCCTTTCCCCCTTTGGGTAAGGAGACCTGCACGTTTCTACTTTTCAAGAGGGCGAAAGCCTGATGGACAGGGAGGACTTGCTGCAGCTGCAGGCCAGCTGGCTGACGGCCCCGGGAACACTGGAGGGTTTTCAGGAGTGCACGGAGCTTTGCCTCCTTCCCTGTGTGACGTAGAGAAGTTGCTTGCATTTTTACCAGGTGCCGGTGCGTTGAGACAAAGGAGCACGGAGTGGCTTGCGGCAGCTCACCACCAGAGCAGGGAGTCCAGCCTTCATCCCGTGCCATCTGCTTAGCAGTTGGCCGCATGTACCTGAGTCGGGGGGAGGGAGAATCACTGTTTATTTTCCCTAAGCTATTGGGGATGGTTGGGGTGACCCCTGTACACACACAGAGGGTGTTTCTGGATCCTGGGTGATGAGGCTTGTTGTCATTCTTTGCTGTAGGTCACAGGGATGACCTGTGCTTCCTGTGTTCACAACATCGAGTCCAAGCTCACGAGGACAAAGGGCATCACGTACGCCTCCGTTGCTCTCGCCACCAGCAAAGCCCATGTCAAGTTTGATCCCGAAATAATCGGTCCACGGGATATTGTCAAACTTATCGAGGTGAGTCTTTTATGCAAAGTAGATATGCCCACTTTTAAGCAATATACATTGTAGAGAAAATGAGAAAATAATTTAACAAAGCAAAAGAGTAAAGAAGGAAGGAAGGAAGGAAGGGAGAGAGAAAGAGAAAGAGAAAGAGAGGAAAGCCACCCCAAATTCTTTGAATTCCTCCATCATCCCTATCTCCCCAGGAATGGTGAGAGTCATCTTAAATCAACCGTGGAGGTGAGATTATTAGATAATCTGAGGGAATTTGTGAATGAGAAAAGACATTATTTTAATTTCAGCAATTTATGAGGAAAAATCGATATCACTAAGATACTTTATTTAGTACCTGGCATGAAGTTACCTGTTTATGATTTTTAAAGTATTATTTACATCTGTATCAAGTGTCTGTAGATTAAAGGAGTGTTATATTGTGAATAATTATCCTGCACTTTGCCAGGATAATTATTTAGAGCGGGTTTAATGTTCTTAATTTTCTTTCCAACATGTGTGTATGTGCACACACATGGTCTTGCAAAGCTCTGACAAATGTTGCTGAACTCAGTTCAGCCATCAATGTGTCCTTATTCTAGGAATATTACTCAGGTCTGACCTTCATTCTTGCATCTCTGGGGCATTGTTTCATAATATAATCAGTAGGTATTAGTTGCGTAAGATTTGTCATTAGTCTCTGAGAAGCTCTTTCTCACATCATAGTAACTTATACCATTTTTTGTAAATGTCCCCAACACGAGAGTTCCGGGGCCCCCTCTTCATACTGTCCCAACTAGCAGGATGTTTCCTGCTGTCTTTCCTTTCCTGTGGATGTTCACAAAAGGACTCAGATGTTCAATGGTCAGATGAAGTCTGTGGTGAGGTAGGAGGAGCCTTGGCAGGTCGGGGAGGCAGCGTGGAGAGCAGAGGCCGGAGCCCCGTAACTGCCCCTGCCAGTGCCCTGACTCTCCTTGACTAGATTCTTTACCTCTTGGACCTGAAATTCCAGAACTCAAAAATTCTGAGTTTGCATCGCACCAGCTTTGGAGTTGACAAAGTGAGCCCCCAGAGCCCCCAGCCTTTGCTGACACAGGAGCAAAGGCGCTTTCTCTCTGAGGCTTGCCTTGGGGTACAGACAGTCTTCAGGAACCAGTGGCGCTAGGCCTCTGACTGGATTTGTAGGTGATTTGGGGGAAGAAGTGACAGGAGCAGCCCTCACGGTTCTCCTGGATTCTTCGAGATGAAGGTCCTGGTTTCTGAGGTGATGTGTGCTTCCTGCCAACGCCTGTTCTAACCCAGCGCCTGCTTTGTCTCTCACCCCTCTCTTCCTGACTACAAGGAGATCGGCTTTCGTGCTGCCCCGGCCCAGAGAAGCCCCGGTGCGCATCACTTGGACCACAAGATGGAAATAAAGCAGTAGGTAGAACAGGAAGATCAGCTGAAGCTCTAGGCCGCGTGTCTCCAGCCCCAGGCCCGTCCCTGCTGCCTCCCTGTCCCTGCGTGTCTAGGCCACTGTCCACAGAGCCTTCCTCACACTTGGAGTAGTGGCCTTTACCCCATCATACTGACTCCCTAAAACAGAGGTCCCCAGATTATGTGGCTTTCTGTCTCTTTTTCAGCTTTTTTTTTTTTTTTTGGTGTGGGAACCACCAGCAGTGCTCAAGTCTTACTCCTGGCTCTGTGCTCAGAGATCACTCCTGGCACTACGCTTGGGGGACCACATAGGGCCCCTGGGGTGGAATCCCGGTCAGCCACATGTAAGGCAAATGCCCTACCAGTTGTGCTATCTCTCTGTCCCCTCTGGCCCTTTAATAGAAAACAAAAACTCAGGTGTCCTCCTGGAAGCCCTTAAATGAGCAAACAGGAAGTGTCCCTCAGTCGCACCCACAGCTCCTGCTGCCCAGCTTTCCTGGATTGACAAACATTTTCAGTGCAGCAAGTGCGACCCAGTAGCTAGACTTAAAAAAAATTTTTTTTTCAGAAACTTTATTCAATAAACTGTGTAGCCGCCTGTTTTCCTTGTTAGCTGGTGGCTAACAAACAGACTGCACGGCACTGAAGTTGGTGAAATAAGGATGTGTTTCACTGACAATACATCTAACACTATATTTGGGTCCTAGGGCTTGGGTCTGGGACAGGAGTCGTGCCAAGTGGGAGGCCGGAGACTGGGGTTTGTCCATTGTGTCAGCTGTCACTTATTCATTCCCAGACTTAAGCTGCTGCTGCATGCAGGGCACCCGGCAAAGTCTCACTCCACTGAGGAAGGCCCTATTTTGTGGCTGGGAAAGAATGAGCAAGCATTGATTCAAGGGGGTCCCGGGAGTGCTTAGAAACAGAGAAGCAGGGGATAAAGGGCCTCGCAGAATGAATGGAAGTTGCCAGGCTGCAGAAGCGGGCGAAGGGCGCAGGTCTGTGTGGTTTGCTCTGATGGGTGGGTGTCCTGGAGCAGCAGGGAGTGGCCGGGAGAATGCTCCGGACACCGGTGTGGCAGTTTGGGCATCAGCCAGAGTGTGAGACTTAGATCTTGCACATATGGGCCGTTAAGGCCCAAGGGAGTTTGAACAGACAGCCGCTTGGGTTGGAATTTCATGAATGTGGACATTGGTGAGTCTGCAGCTGTCCTGCCCCTTGGGTCCTCAAATTTCAAACTGGCTTGAGAGCTTTGCTTCTGGTTGGAGAGAAGTATAGTGCTGAGGTACTTCTGTTTCTTGCATGCGCCTAACCTGGATTGGATCCCCAGCACCCTACAAGGTCCTCTGAGCCCATTAGGAGTAACGCCGAGCTCCGAGCCAGAGCCTGAGCACTGCTGGGTGTGGTCCAGAAGCAAGCAAATGAAAGCTTTACTTCCAAGACAGTCTGTTCCTCTCGCTGACTTGGCATTGACCCTTCAATAATCTCAAGTCCAAGTCTATTTGTACCAGTAAAATATTGCTTTATTTTTTTCTTTTTATCTTGATGGGGTGGGGGGTGGGGGGGAAATCTGTGTAAGATTGCATACCCAGCCATAGAAGGAGGCTATTAAACCTCTTTGGGACCAGGTTTCAGCTTTTGGCTGGGAGGTAGAACATTAGCCATGACAGGCAGTCCTGGGTACGCATCTTCCTCAGACAGACGCTGCAGTTTGAGCAGGAGCCCTGCTTTGATTCAATGGTCACTGGTGTCTGCCTCGGGCCGGCACCCTTGTCCGGCTCTGCCTTCCGTGCCACGTTGCTGCTTCGCTTCCCAGGTGGCGGAAGTCGTTCCTGTGCAGCCTGGTGTTTGGCATCCCCGTGATGGGCCTGATGGTCTTCATGCTGGTCCCCAGCGGCCAGCCTCACGAGTCCATGGTTCTGGACCACAACATAGTTCCCGGACTGTCCATCCTGAACCTCGTCTTCTTCATCTTGTGTACCTTTGTGCAGGTACGTACCAGAGGAGCGGGGCACAGCTCTGCAGCGCGCCTGGCTGAGGCCCGTGACCTGCAGCCTTCCAGCCCAGTGTGTGCCCTCTCTGAGCCACCCAGCAGGCGGCTGCTCTTCCCTCCCTCCCTCCCTCCTTCTCTCTCTCTCTCTCTCTCTCTCTGATGGAGGCTCATTCTCTTGTCTGTGCTCCAGCTCTCTGTACTTTCTTCCTGAGTTTTTCCCTCCTCCTCCCCCTCTTCCTTGTTGCTTTCCTCCTTCTCATCCTCCTTTTTTAGTTTTCTGTTTTTGTTTGTTTGGGGGCAATTCCTAACTCTGTGTTCATTGATTACTCCTGATGGGACTTACGGTGTGTGGTGCCAGGATCCAAACTCGGGTTGACCCCATGCAGGGCCAGTTCTGTCTCTGTACTATCTCTTTGGCCCTCCCTCCCCATCCACCTTCGGTCCTGTGGTCAGCAGAGAAGGGAGTCCTCAGACCTGGTCTCACAGAAGCTGCATGGCTGCACAGTTTCTCGTTGTTAGAGACAGTAGCTGGAGCACCCTGGCTCTGAGGCTGTCTTTCACATGTGGGCTTCAGTGGCAGAAAAGTGTATGTATCCTAAGGAGAGGGTAATTTCAGACAGGCTTCAGCAGCTTCAAAATTAGGAACTAGTGATGTATGTACTCTGTCTCCATACTGCTTTCGTTCCCTGGGATCAGTTCAGCAGCAGGACTTGTTGGATATGTGTGTGCCTTTCTCCTGTTCCTCATCTGTGCATACAAAATACACATAGACTTCGCAATAGTGTGTGTGTGTTTGTGTGTGTGTGCTCATGTAATAGCTGAGATGGGGCCAGACTGGCTATCCTAATTCACTGCTGCCTTTGTCACTCACCATGTCTCTTGGGCATCTTTCACTCCAGTGCTTCTTAGACCTATCGTGTTCTCCTCTGGGACTGTATATACTGACCACTGTGTTTTAAAAGACCCTTGGCTCATTTCTACCAATTGTCCAGTTGATGGACACTGTAATTGTGCACTGAGGGTTTTGAAAGCCTCCCAGGCCCTTGATCCTGCATTCCTGTTCCCAGGAGTCCTCAGATTCTGGAAACACTATAGAAAATACCAGTGAAAGAGGACAAAAACAAGAGTGCATGAACCTGTAGTATTTGCCAGCCGGGTGGGGGCATCCGGCCTCCGGTTCTCCTGAAACACTGCTCCCTGAAACACCAGCCTCTCTGCTTCCTGTCTTGCAGTTCCTGGGCGGCTGGTACTTCTATGTTCAGGCCTACAAATCTCTGAAGCACAGGGCGGCCAACATGGATGTGCTCATCGTGCTGGCCACGAGCATCGCCTATATTTACTCCCTGGTCATCCTGGTGGTGGCCATGGCTGAGAAGGCCGAGAGGAGCCCCGTGACCTTCTTCGACACGCCCCCCATGCTCTTCGTATTCATTGCCTTGGGACGGTGGCTGGAGCACGTGGCCAAGGTAGGGGCAGCTTTATCTGGGGAGGGGGCTGCTCCTTCAGCGATGCATGTCCCCACGCATCTGAACACTGGCTCACACTCCAGCCAGGGCCCTGGCGGTCAGCCTGGGGACACCAGCACGCTGGCACCAGCCCGAAGACTGGAAGACTTAGAGAAAGGTGAAACCCAGGGGTAATCAGGTGCTCTGAACACTAATCTCCAAAGGGCTTGCTACTTCTGAAATCCCAGCTAATCTGGCTAATTAGTTACGCCTTTGTTGGGTGCATGATGCCATAGGGAGAAACGCGGGTTTCAGGTCAGAGTTGACACGGTTTCTTAGCACTCAGCAAAGGACGACGCTCAGGAGCCTAGAAACCCATTTTCCCGACTTAGGCTCCAGCCACCTTCCCCCTCCTCCACTGGGTCCTGCACGGCCACGTGTTCTAGAAAAGAGCAGAATGGGCTGGGGGCTGGGGCGGCAGCTTAGAGCCCGGCTTCAGGTAACAGCATGTAGAGGTGTGGGTAGTCCGGCAACGGCGAAAGTCTTTTACTTGACGGGCAGAAACCAGCAAATTAACGCCAGACCCACCATGTGACTGAGACGTGCTTCTGGCAGCCCTGGGCTGTGTCACAGTCTTGGGAGGAAAGGGGTCGCGAGTGGCAAGGCCGCGGCAGCCCTGGGGTAGGCTGCCTGCCCCGCCTGGTGTCTGGTGCCTGCGACTCCTGCACCGCGAGCAGTTTCTGCTGCCTTGCAGGCATGTGGTGTTAGTAGGCTGCAAACTGGCGAACACGCCAGGACAGAGCTGTGCGAGTAGCCCGAAGCAAGCCCGTGTGTGGGCACCACAGCGCCCCCTGGCGGGAACGCTGCAGACTGCAGCCGCCAGAACAGGCTCTGCGAGCACCACAGCCTCAGGGGAGCATTAATGACAGCACCGGGGATGGTGCGGGAAGAGGGAATGGAAAAAGGAAGAAAGAAAACTCGGATCCGAAGAAAGAAAACTCAGATCCTAACGAAATTAGGTTGAACCTAAAAGAAAATAGTCTTGGGATTGTTTTGTCCCTCTGAAATACAATTGATGAACTTTGTGGCATCTGAGCCCCTCTGGGGCAGGTCAGAGAGCACCCAGCCTCCCCCCTCCCACCCCACCCCACCCCGGGCGAGCTGCTCTCTGCAGGGCAGCGAGGGGCGGCTTCTGTCTAACACCCCGGTTCTCTCCTAGAGCAAAACCTCCGAGGCCCTGGCCAAGCTCATGTCTCTCCAAGCCACAGAGGCCACGGTCGTGACCCTGGGTGAGGACAACTCCATCGTCAGGTGAGGGGTCTTCATCAGAAGCCCTGGGTCAGTGCGCATCTGCCTGTGACGCAGGGCAGACAGCCGCAGTGTCTGGGCGGCGTAGATGTGGCGCCATCCCGCCCCTCAGCCCTGCCCGGCCGACACGCGTGTGAGTGCTGACAGAGAAGCCGCTGCTCAGGGCGCTGTGGGTCTGTCCTGCGACACAGGGAGGCTCAGATGAGTCGTTCAGGGGTTAGCCTCACACAGCACGAGGACTCAGAGCTGTGCCCTCCCCTCAGACAGGCCAGGGGCGCTGAGTCTCAGCCTGTCAAGACTAAGCATGTGTTTCATGAACAGTTACCATAGTTTTCACGGTATTGATTGAAAATTAAACACATTACTGCTGGGACTTGACATAGCTGTTACCGTCTGCCAGAAATGCTCTCATCTTTATGTAGTTCATTGAACCAAAACAAAAACTTTTCTGAGCAAGGGACTGTTTCACTCTGATGTTTCAAATAAAGAAAACTCAGATTCAGCAGCTGGCCCATAGGAGGGAAGCAGGAGGGCTAGGAAACAAGCTGGAATGTTGGTCCCAGGATCTAGCTTTCTTTTATTTTTTTTTTTATTAATGAATCACCGTGGGGGTACAGAAACAGATTTACATATTCTCGTGCTTGTGTTTCAGTCATACACAGCTTGAGTACCCATCCCTCCATCAATGCCCATTCTCCACTGATGACCCCATCATCCCTCCCCCCCACCCCATCCCTGCCTCTATGGCAGGGCATTTCCTTTTGTTCTCTCTCTCCTTTTGGGTATTGTGGTTAGCAATGGAGGTATTGGGTGGCCATCGTGTTCGGTCTATAGTCTGCTTTGAGCACGCCTCTCCCATCTCGAGCGGGTTCTCCCAGCACATTTTTACTAGGTGTTCCCTTCTCTATCTGAACTGCCTTTTCCCCCAGCATGTGAGGCTGGCTTCCAAGCCATGGAGCAAATATGGTACTTATTTCTGCTATTCTTGGGTGTTAGTCTCCCATTCTGTTGTTTTAAATTCCGCAGACGAGTGCAATTCTTCTATGTCTGTCTCTCTCTTTCTGACTCATTTCACTTAGCATGATACTTTCCATGTTGATCCACTTGAATGCAAAGTTCATGACTTTGTCTTTTCTGACAACTGCATAGTATTCCATTGTGTAGATG
The DNA here is from genome assembly GCF_027595985.1 of Sorex araneus. NCBI lineage: Eukaryota > Metazoa > Chordata > Mammalia > Eulipotyphla > Soricidae > Sorex > Sorex araneus. The sequence continues at coordinate 221,879,218 of NC_073302.1, forward strand.
TACCAAAGTTTCTTTAGCCAATCATCTGTTGTCGGGCACTCGGGTTTTTTCCAGATTTTGGCTATTGTAAAGAGTGCTGCGATGGATATACAAGTGCAGATGTCATTTTGACTATATCTTTCTGCCTCTCTGGGATATATTCCCAGAAGTGGTATTGCTGGGTCAAATGAGAGCTCAATTTCTAATTTTTTGAGGTACAACCATATTGTTTTTCAGAAGGGTTAAACCAGTCGGCATTCCCACCAGCAGTGTAGGAGAGTCCCTTTCTCCCCACGTCCCCTCCAACAGTGGTTGCTTATGTTCTTTTGGATGTGTGCCATTCTCTGTGGTGTGAGGTGGTATCTCATAGTTGTTTTGATCTGCATCTCCCTGATGGTTAGTGATGAAGAGCATTTTTTCATGTACCTTTTGGCCATTTGTATTTCTTCCTTGAGAAAGTTTCTGTTCATTTCTTCGCCCCATTTTCTGATGGGGTTGGATGTTTTCTTGTAGAGTTTAACCAGTGCTTTATATACCCTTGATATCAACCCCTTATCAGATGGGTATTGGGTGAATATCCTTTCCCATTCTGTAGATTGCCTTTGTATTCTGGTCATTGTGTCTTTTGCGGTGCAGAAGCTTCTTTTTTTTTTCTCTCTTTTATTTTTTTTATTAATGAATCACCATGAGGTACAGTTACAAACTTGTGAACTTTCATGTTGGTGCAGAAGCTTCTTAGTTTAATATAGTCCCATTTGTTTATCTCTGTTTGTACTTGACTGCTTAGTTCCGTGTCATCTTTGAAGATACGTTAGCTTCAATATCATGGAGGGTTTTTCCAACCTTGTCTTCAGTGTACCTTACAGATTGTGGTCTGATGTTGAGGTCTTAAATCCATTTTGATCTGACTTTTGTTCATGATGTTAGGTCGAGGTCTAAGCCCATTCTTTTGTATGTGGTTGACCAGTTATGTCAGCACCATTTGTTAAAGAGACTTTCCTTGCTCCACTTCACATTTATTGCTCCCTTATCAAAGATTAGGTGTTCATACAATTGGTGTGGTGTGTAGGGATATTCCACCCTGTTCCATTGATTTGCAGCTCTGCCTTTGTTCCAGTACCATGCTGTTTTAATTATTACCGCTTTGTAGTAGAGGTTGAGGTTGGGGAGGGTGATGCCTCCCATCGTATTTTTCCCAAGAATTGCTTTATTTAGCTTCCTTTTTAAAAATACATATATAGCACTGCACTGTAGCACTGTCATCCCGTTGTTCATTGATTTGCTCAAATGGGCACCAGTAACGTCTCCATTGTGAGACTTGTTGTTACTGTTTTTGGCATATCAAATACTCCATGGGTAGCTTGCCAGACTCTGCCATGTGGGTGGGATACTCTCGGTAGCTTGTGGGGCTCTCTGAGAGGGATGGAGGAATCAAACCTGGGTCAGTCGTGTGCAAGGCAAACGCCCTACCCGCTGTGCTATTGCTCCAGTCCAAAATATATATATATATATATACACATATATGTATATATATATTCTTGAAACAAAGAAAATACTTATTTGTTCTTTTCTTTATAATCATGTGGTTTATGTCTTATATATAGTAATGCCTCAGGCATATAGCATTATGTCACACCCTTCACCCTTTTAGCACTGTCTCTGGATTATTTTATTTCCTTTATAATTATTGAGGCAATATATCATTTTCTTTGTTTGCGGTTGGGATTGAACCTGGGGCCTCATACATGTGAGACAGGTGCTTCCCTCTGCCCTGCTAAGTCACCTCCTGGCCCTACAACAGCCTGAATGCTGTGAGCTTCAAGCATGCATTTCCCCTTCCCCGCTGCCCTGGGTGCCTTCCCCTCTGTCCCTTCTGCCTGCCCTGTGAAGCTCAGGTCTGTTGTCAGAGTCTAGGTGTTCATCTTCCAGGTTTTTAACTCCTACATATGCTGCCCTGCCAGCACAGTTAATAGAGACTTTTCTCTGTACATGCTAAGGCTCTTGTATTTTCTTGGCCAGCCTCTTTTTTTTTTTTTTGGTAATCGTCCCTAGGCTGTGTTATTTATAGGCCTTCCTTATATTCTGGAACTCTCTGTTCTCTCACCATTTTCCCCTTTAGCCTGTGAGCTTCTCCCCCCTTCTCCCCCACCCCCGCCCCCGCCAGTGTTGAATCCCGCGCTTGTCCTGAGGAGAGAAAGTCTGTGCTCGTCACTGCACGCAGGACCTGGCACATGCCCACACCTGCTCTTCTCTTTTCTTTTTTAAATGTAATCACTGTGAGCTACAGTTACAAAGCTTTCACGATTGGGGTTCAGCCAGACAATGATTGGGCACCCATCCCTCCACCAGTGCACGTTTTCCCCCACCAATGTCCCCAGTATCTTCCCACCACCTCCACCCCGCCCCACCCCCTGCCTTTATGGCAGCCACATTCCTTCATACTCTTTCTCTAATTTGGGGCATCATGGTTTACAATACAGATATTGAGAGGCCATCGTGTTTGGTCTTAGTCTACTCTCAGCACACATCTCCCATCCTGAACGATCCCTCCAACCATCACTGACTTCGCGGTCCTTTCACCATCCCAACTGCCTTTTCCCCCAGCACCTGAGGCAGGCTTCCAACCATGGAGCAATACTCTTGGCCCTTGTCTCTATTGTCCTTGGGTGTTAGCCTCATATTATGTTATTTTCTATTCCCCAGACGAGCACAGTCATTCTATGTCTGTTCCTCTCTTTCTGACTCATTTCACTCAGCATGATACTCCCCGTGTCTATTCACCTATAAGCAAATTTCATCTTTTCTAACAGCTGCATAGTATTCCATTGTGTAGATGTACCAAGGTTTCTTTAACCGGATGTCTGTTCTCGGGCACACGAGTTGTTTCCAGATTCTGGCGATTGTGAACAGTGCTGCAATGAACATGCCAGCCACACGTGCTCTTGAGATCACCTCTGCTCTTGCTATGTATCCCAGACCTCAGACCTCCCACTGGCACCCCCAGAAAGAGGCTGCCCCCCTGGGCCCGTGTCCATTGTCCTTCGCCCTGGACACCCTTCCTCCTCCCTGTTTCCCCTCCTTGTCCTGGAGGTCTCCCTCAGCCTCTCCTGTGCCCCAGGCTGGGCTGGTTGTCACTCCTTAGAGCCGAGTGCTTAGCCTCCTCCAGTTCCCTGGAACCTGAGCGTGGCAGGTGCTCAGACAGCTGCAGGGGAGTGAGTGGGACATCGGGGAGTACTAAGGAAATTGCCCATGTGTGCCTAATGGAAAAGGCCGGTCCCACTCTCCCCTGTCACGTCTGTCACATGGTTTCCCTTTGTCTTTTCGCTTTGTGGGAGAGCAGAGAGGCGGGGTGAGATGAAGGAAAGGCACATGGTAGAAACCCTTAAAGTTGTAGTAACACCTGGGAGATTTGTTCGGGCCCCTAAGGTGTATTTCCACTGAGGCCATTCGGGTGGTCTTAGCTTGGGTTGGGGGTGGGGAATGCTGCTGAATTCACCCCCTTATTTATCCTGAATTGACTCTTTACTGTCAGTTAAGCGAGTTAGAATGGGAAGGACACGGTTAAGTCAGATCCAAGGGACACTCAGAGCTGGATTAAACTGAGATTAGCATTCCTCAGCACTTCTTAGGGAGATCCCCTCCTCCACCCGGCCTGCAGCGAGGGGACCTGGGAGGCTGGTCCGATTCTGGGAGAGGAGCTGCCAGGGCACAGGTGCCTCCTGCAGGCCCCTGGCTGAGGCTTCTGTGGCCACTGGACACTCGTGGGTGGGGTGAGCGAGTCATAGCCATCCGTAACGTATTTCAAACAGCAGAGGATGTTCTCCTGGCACCGAGTCCCTCCCCTCCGTGCTAGTTTGCTGCCCTGCCCTGCCCAGCAGGTGTGCAGAGTCTGTCGCCAGCCCTGGGACTCTGTGCCCCCTTGTGAAGGCGCCCTCCCTGGCAGCCCCTCTGCCATGGCCCTGCTGAACTGAACAGCTCCAAGCCTGTACCCAGCTGGAGCCTCCCGAGAGGCAGCGGGTTCGGCTCACCACCCTCCCTGGCACAGAGCCACCACAGGCTGCGTGCAGGGAGACCCCACCTGTGGGTAAACACCCCCTGCATTCACAGGCACTTCCTGTCCATAAGGTGCCATCTAAGCCCCTGGCGTGACTCAACTGGGTCAGTCCCGGGATGGCCACCGCAGAGATGGAGCTGCCGCCCCCGCGCCCTGCATCTGACCCAGGCCATACTGGTCCCTGCTCAGTGGCACCTGTGCAGCAGTGGGGCAGGGGAGCCGGTCACATTCAGACGGGCTCTCGGTGATTTTCCCACCCACCCGCTTGTCCCAGCTGAGCACTGAGAGCTCATCTTGGATTCCTTGCTCGATGCGTTCAGCGCACAGCTCTCCGACTGCCTGGAAAGAACCCCCAGCTGCCCCTCCCGCTGCCCCTCCCCTCCAGCTGCCCTCGCTCTCCCTCCTGCACCCACCTGCCTCTCCAACCCATGCTCATGTCGGGGCGGGGGTCACGGCTTGAGACACAGACCCGACTGTTGCACTCCTGTTCAGAGCCTGCAGCCACAGTGTCTGAGCGATTCCAGGGACGAGGGCTTGTGGGCTTCACTGACTCCTGTTTCTCACGGGCACCCTCCAGCCTGCCTCACTCTGGACCTGCACATTTGCCGCTTTCTGGAGTTTTCTTTCCCCTTACGCTGCCCCTGTTGCCACCAGGTCTCAGTTCACCTCATACCGCCCGGGCCTGCCCTCCTGTTCGTTTTTCTTTTGTTCTGTGTGTCTGGGGGCCATGCCCAGCAATGCTCTGGGGTTACTCCTGGCTCTTACTCAGGGATCACTCCTGGCAATGCTCATGGGACCATATGGATGCTGGGGATTGAACCCAGGTCAGCTGCATCACCGCAAGCACCCTTCCTGCTGTACTGTTTCTCCAGCCCCCTCCAGCTCTGTTTCCATCACCACCCTTATGAATGCCTGGCACTATATTTGTTGTCGGTCTTCTCTGCAAGTTTTCCTCCATGAGGGCTGGGACTTCATGGTCCCACTTACAGCCACATCCCCAGTACTTTGTAGTGGCACTTAGCAAAAGGCTGCCTGGTTGCTCTGGACTCAGTCCATGCTGAGTAACAAAGACCTGAACAGGTGGCAGTCAGTCCGGACCCTGAGCCGGGAGACAAAGCATGAAGCAAGGTTTCTGAGGGGCAGGGTGACCCGAGTGACTTTTCTTGCAGGGAGGAGCAGGTGCCCATGGAGCTGGTGCAGCGGGGAGATGTCATCAAGGTTGTCCCGGGGGGCAAGTTCCCCGTGGATGGGAAAGTCCTAGAGGGCAATACCATGGCCGATGAGTCACTCATCACAGGTCAGGGGCTTGGTTCTCCTTTCCTCCGGGCGCGGGGTGGGGGTGTCCCAGCCACTGCCAGGTCCCATGAGTGCCAGCCGGGATACCACGCGGGGTGTTTGACCTCTTGTCTCCTCTAGGAGAAGCCATGCCTGTCACGAAGAAACCTGGCAGCACCGTGATCGCTGGGTCCATCAACGCCCACGGCTCTGTGCTCATAAACGCCACGCACGTGGGCAACGACACGACTTTGGCCCAGATAGTGAAACTGGTGGAAGAAGCTCAGATGTCGAAGGTAACGAAGAGATTCTTATCTTATTTTTTTGTTTGATTGGGGGCCACACCTGGTGATGCTCAGGGATTGCTTTTGGGATCATTCCTGGCGATGGTCAAGGAACCATTTCAGATGCTGGGATTCAAACCCAGGTAGGTCGTGTGCAAGGCAAGTGCCCTACCCACTGTACTATCTCCCCAGCCCGATATAGACATTTTTAGAAAGCAGTATCCTGTGCTTTCCTAGAAAGGAACCCAAGCAAGCGGGCAGATTTCGTGGAGTAGAGACCAACCGTATATGTTTCATGGGGGAGGCGAGACTTTCTTGTCCTGTCTGGACCTGCAGAGTTTGCTGTCTTCAAAGATTGTAATTCCCCACACTCTTGGTGTTTCGTTTCCATAGGCGCCCATTCAGCAGCTGGCTGACCGCTTTAGCGGCTACTTTGTTCCATTTATCATCATCATTTCAACTTTGACGTTGGTGGTATGGATAATAATCGGTTTTATCGATTTTGATGTTGTTCAGAAATACTTTCCTGTAAGTTGAACACCTTGGGCACTAATGATTGTTTTATTTTAAATAATCTGTTGCCATTAGCCTTCCTTTTCTTTCCTGTGTTAGACTCACTGGGCTTTACTTACCCTTTATCCTTTAATACGGGTTTCATCTTTATAGCAGCAAGATCGTAGCCAGGAGAGACAGTGACTGCACGCGTGTGAGCAGGTGTTTATGAACGGGGACCTTCACTTTCGAGCGGCCTTCACTGGTGCTCAGTTGCCATACCTCTCAGTGTCAGTGCTGGAAACTTTCACGTCACCTGGCACTGTCTTTCTCGAGGTTACGAGACATGCAAAGAGGACAAGTTATTTTATGTTGTTAATGACATGATAATATTTAACAGATTTACACACCTGCAACTTCACCACTTCACAAGCAATGCTAACAACTTCTTCATAATTAAGTATTCTTTAAACACTCTATGTGAACATTAAACATTTACTTTGTGGCTTTATAAAGTGGATTAAGAATCATCTCTTAAGAGATGATTTTCAAGCAGCACCACAGCTTTGGGCTTTGGCACTGAACCACCAGTTTTCTTGGCTCAGAATTACCATCAGCTGGGAAGGCCCTTGAGCCTTGGAAGCAGTGCCTTGGAAGGCCCCCAACTCTGAGAAAAATAAAGGAAAAACAAAGAAATACAGTTTAACCCAACCTATAAAAACCGTGGGAAACGCAAAAGATTTTTTTGTATCCGTGAAGGGCTAGTGACCTCTTCTAATTGTAGTTGAGAACTGTTCCTGAGCACAATAATGTTCCACCTTATTAAAAAAAAAAAAAGATTGGCACTGTGCTCAGAGTTCATTTCTGGCAAGCTCAGAGGCCCATATGGGATGCCAGGGATTGAGCCAGAGTCAGGTGCATGCGAGACAAGCGCCCTATTATTGCTCCGGCCCCCAATGTTCTACCGTATTTTAAAAAGTAAAATGAAAACCACCTGGCTGAAGGGAGAGTACAGCGGGCAAGGCACTGCCTTACACGCACCCGACCCTGGTTTTATTCCTGGTATCCCATACCGTCCCTGGGGCACTGTCAGGAGTGATATCTGAGCGCTGCAGTCTCAAAACCAAAAAGAAGTGTGTGGCTCAAAAACAGACAAAAAAGAATTGAAAGAGAAGTATCAGAGTCACTCCAGCCCTTTCTGACAGCTCAGGAGACCTCGATGCTCTTCGTCACTGTGTGTCCCTGGGTGTGATGGCCTGAAGCGTCCGCGGGTGTGGGGCAGCAGCTCGGCTGTGTGGCCAGCGCTGGAATGTGTGACTTCCTCCTCTTTTCTGCCTTTCCATCTTACTTTGGCTTTTTTGTTTGTTTCTATCTGCCCGCTCAGGGAGGATGCTGGGGAACAAGGCACTGCATGTCCTTAAGCTCCTGTTACCACTCTGCCATATAGAACTATTTGTAGGAACAGCATTTGTGCCCACTTTGAGAAACATACCCAGTTCCATCAAAAAGGCAGGTGCTATGTTGACAAGAATTACTGGGTTATTTTTTCTCAAATTGTTCCGTTTTTATCTCAGAGCATCATACTATGTCTTAAACAAGTAGGTCCCTCTGCCAAAATCCAGCCTCTTCTGTGAAGAGGAAGTGACCCTTTAATTATGCATCTTATTTTAGGATCTTCATCTTAATCTTGTTGTCCAGAGATACTGACCATTTTGAAAAATAATCCGTGATAATTTAAGATGCCCGAATGCAAATTATAGTAATACCAACACATGTCACTGAGTAACTCGAAGGTATTTCCATATCTTATATCTTTTGGCCTGACAAAACGGTAATGAAAAATAGAAGAAAATAAAGATAAATCCAGGGCCTTTCCTAGAATATTTGCTTTACTCCTTGGTGGACATCTTTCCCATATAAGTAGAAAGCTTTATTCAGGGGCCAGAGCGCTCGTACAGCGGGTCAGGCACTTGCCTTGCACCTGGACGACCCAGGTTCAATCTTCAGCATTCCCATACATTCCCCCAAATACCACCAGGAGTAATCCTAAGTGCAGAGAAAAGAGTAACCCCTGAGCATTGCCGTGTGTGACCCAAAACAAAACAAAACAAAACAAAAACAAAAACAAAGCTTTATTCAACCAGAAGCAGATCACTTGTTACTATTGAGATCATAGCACATGCCATTTTGTGCTTGCTTTTTTAATTCAGCAGTATTGCTCCTATAGTTTCATGTCAGGAAGTAGAGACTTTCTCATCTCAACAGTTGCATCAGTTGCATAATGCTCCGCCATGCAGACCACACCCACGACAGAGGCTTCTGAGTTATTTCCAGGCTGTTACCATTTAAAAACCAAACAAACCAAAAATATCCTGGTGTGATAGATATGCGTGTGGGATGGTCACCTCAGGGTAGATTCAGCAGAGCCTTGTCACATTTTTGCTTTCATAATCATGACTGGAAAATGTTGTGTTAAAAAATGATGATAATGTGATAGTTAGGATTTCGTAGTCATCTTTTCTCTGCCTGGTGCTGTACTGTGTGCATTTGTATGCATCGTGTGTATGTGAGATGAGAGTCATCCTCTCCCTTTGGTTGTGTGTTAGTAGGAGAGATACAGAGATAGATAAGGAGGGAGAGAGAGGGGGGAGGGAGGGAGGGAGGAAGGGAGAGGGAGAGAGAGAGAGAGAGAGAGAGAGAGAAGAGAGAAGGAGGGAGAGAGGGAGGGAGGGAGGGGGGAGGGAAGGCGAGAGGGAGTTAGGAAGCTGCTATCTGAGCCAGGCTGTGGGTCTGTGTGACGCTCTTTCCCCCCCCCCCCCCCCCCCCCCCCCCCCCCCCACCCCCCCCACTCCCCCCCTCCTCCCCCCCCCCCCCCCCCCTCCCCCTTCCCCCCTCCCCCCTCTCCCCCCCCACTCCCCCCTTCTTCCCCCCCCCCTCCCCCCCCCCTCCCAGCCTCCCCCCCCACCCCCCAACCCCCCACCTCCCCCCTTCCTCCTCCCCCCCTCGCTGTAGACCCCGAGCAAGCACCTGTCCCAGGCCGAGGTGATCATCCGCTTCGCGTTCCAGACGTCCATCACGGTGCTGTGCATCGCCTGCCCCTGCTCCTTGGGCCTGGCCACACCCACGGCGGTCATGGTGGGCACAGGTGTGGCCGCGCAGAATGGCATCCTCATCAAGGGAGGCAAGCCGCTGGAGATGGCCCACAAGGTTGGCACCGCATCACGGGGGTGGCTTCGGAGTTCTCTACTGCCTGCAGGTTGCTGTTGGCTTAGTCCTAGTGGAAACGGGGTCTGCGGAGCAGGCAGGCATGCAAGCAGCTCAAGTGTGTGGCCTTGCATGCTCCGGGATGCAAGGTCGCCTCTGAGCACAGAGCTGGGCGCCTCCTCTTAAAACCAAGTGTCCAAGGGCTGGAGAGATAGTACAGTGGGTAGGGCGCTCGCCTTGCACCCTGCCCATGTAGGTTTGATCCGTGGCACCCCAAGCCCCACCAGGAGTGATCCCTGAGTGCAGAGCCGGGAGTAAGCCCTGAGCACCACCGGGTATGGCTCCAAAGCGAACAGGCAAAAATAAACAGGTACTTGCACCCGGAGGTCAGCGACACAGGAGAGAGGGTAAAGTGCTGGCCTTGCACGCTTGGGCCTGGGCTCGATCCTGGCACCCCCTTTTGTCCCCTGAGCCCCACCAGGAGTGATCTCTGAGCACAGAGTCAGAAGTAAGCCCTGAGCATTGTGAAGTGTGGGCCCCAAACCAAACTCAGCAAACCCCAAACAAAACCAGTACCTGTGTAGGGGCCGGGGAGATGACTCGGGCCCGGAGTGCCTGCTTTGCACGAGGCAGCCTGGGCTCCATCCCGGCACCTCTGGGAGTAACTCCAGGTAGCCGGACCAGCGGTTTGGTGTGGCCTGAAAACAAGCGCCAGGTGCTGCCTGTTTAACCCCCAGTGTAAGAGAAGGGCCAGACGGGCCCGAGCAGAGGGCCGTGGGGGCTGCCAGAAGCCCAGGCTGTCTTTGCTGAGAGCTGGCTGCTACAGAATCAAACACGTGGACATACCTGCAGCTCTTTACAGTGGGGACTGATCTTTCCCGTTTCAGCCGTGGAAGGGCAGCAGGAGGCGAGGTAACCTGCCCAAGACCTGCTTCTTAGAAGCCAGTGTTCATGCCCACAGAGCTGGGCCCAGAGAAGGGTGTCATCCCGACACCCAGGAGGTTGGCAGGGCCTGGGGCAGCGGAGCAGGGAGCATCAGGGCACACGGAGGCTCTCCGGGTACCCACCGCCTCCCAGCCTTCTTTGGGTCTTTGCCACTGGCCACATGTGGGCTGGGGGCCGTCCCAGGGCTCAACTCTCAGCGAGTGAGTGAGGACAGTGGGGATGCAAGCGAGGCTGCGAGGACAGCTTGATGGGGAGGGAAGGCTGGCGTGAGACCTCACAGTTGAGTGAGAGGCGCGGCCAGACCAGAGTACTGGGAAGGAAGTGATGGCGCCACAGCGCCCGTGGCGGGGTGCTGCCCGCCCTGGGTTGGCACGATCAGCATCTGGATCCCCACTGTTCGTCCTCAGTCCCGAACACAGTGCACGGCACAGTGAACGTGCACAGCAGCCGTTTGCTGATGCCGTAAGTGAGGGAGAGAGGGAGAGGAAGAGAGAGAGAGAGCCAGCGAGAGGTGACAGGGGACGCGGCTGCAGGGAGGAGGGTGAGCGCGCCCTGGCCACAGGGCTTAGGGCCGAGTGCAGGCGGTGCCTCAGTGACGCTGCAGAGACCTGCAGGAGCAGAAACAGCCAGAGCAGCTTCTCTCGAAAGGAGAGAGAACTCTGCCATCTGTCTGTGCAGACGGCAGGCTGCCCGCAGGGTTTCGGGGAGTGTGGGGTGCGGGCATTGGCAAGCCTTCAGGAGGAGGGGTGCAGAACACGCAAAGGCTGTGGCTGACGGCTGGGCCCTGCGGGGGCGCCCGAGAGTCAGCTCTGGGAGTTCCTGCCCAGACTGCCTGCGCTTCCTCGAAGCTGGGGTGACAGCCTTGTTTGCAGGGGTCCTTGAGCTGGCACTAGCAGTGGACAGGGAGATGCATTCCCTTCGGGGCAGGCTGGAGTGAGGTCCTGGCCTCGGATCTCCTCCGTCTCTGCCCTCATGGAGATGTGATTGTTTCGACAGATCAAGACCGTGATGTTTGACAAAACCGGCACCATCACCTACGGGGTCCCCAAAGTCATGCGGGTCCTCCTGCTGGTGGACATGGCCACGCTGCCCCTCAGGAAGGTTCTGGCCGTGGTGGGGACAGCGGAGGCCAGCAGTGAGCACCCCCTAGGGGTGGCTGTCACCAAGTACTGCAAAGAGGTACGTAGCAGGCCCCAGCCTCCGACTAGTCGCTTGCTGTGGGGGTGGAAGCCGCCTCCCCCCATGGTCCTCCTCTTGCTGACACCTCCCTCCTTCCGCTGTCCCTGGCACCTACGTCAGCTGCCTTCATGGACACCTGGGCTTGTCTGGACTTGAAAGCCACTTAGCAGGTCCTCAGGCCGCTGGAGATGAGACTTGCAGGGGTCGAGCCCTGGTGTGGGGAGCTGCCCTGTCGAGTGACAGTCCTTCACCGAGCGTTTACTGGGCACTTGTCCGTGGGACCACAGACATGTCAGAGAGAGTGGCAGCCCAGCCCTCTGTGTGCCCTTAATGCAGAGGGCTGCAGAAATGAGGGGGACTGGGGAGGAAGGAGGATGAGGCATCCGAGACAGAGAGGAGTCAGTGGAAGTGAACTTTGGGTCCAGGCTGCTCTTGCACGAACAATCACCTCGCCCGAAGCAAGGGCCTCTCCAGTCTGAATGTTAACGCAGCAATGTGTGCCAAAAGGCAGCTCCCCCGCGCCCCTGAGAACGTGCCTGAGCAAGCGCAGCTGTCAGTCATGGAGGGGGCCCGTGGGAGCCCCAAAACCGAGTCGACAGCTTGCGGGTCAGGGGAGAAAACCCATTTTCCTGTCTTGTTTTTAGTTTCGGGTCCCACGGCCTTGTCACAGCTCACTCCCATAGGGCATGATTGCTCAGGAAGGATGACTGTCCCCCAGCCCTCCTTCCAGTTTTGTTCACTCTTGCTGTGTCTGTGGACGGGCACGGGGCTCAGAGCAGCCCTGTTACCGTGGACTGTTCCATCCGTGTCTTTGGGGGATTAGGGAGCGCAAAGAGCTGGAGCCGCCTTAGGTGCGTAACACTGACTACGTTCCTGGCCCTGCATGCCCCCCACGGAGCCGCCAGTGGGGCCGAGGTCCCCAGATACCACCAGCCGTGGCCCTGGGAACTCCCGCATTGCCCCTCGGAGGCTCTCGCCAGGGGCTTCCTCTCTTGAGCTCTTCACGCTCCACCTCCATTCCATTAGCTGACAGCCGCTGCCTCCTTTCTAGGTGGCCAGGCATCCAGGTCCAGAGTAGCCCACCCAAGAGAGGGTCTGGCAGGCGCAGCAGTAATACAGTAGGCAGGACGTTTGCATTGCCCCTGGCTGGCCCTGGGTTCAAGCCCCAGAGTCTCATACAGCCCTCTGAGCCAGCTAGGAGTGATTCCTGAGTGTGGAGCCAGGAGTAAGCCCTGAGCACCGCCAGGTGTGGCCCAAGGGAAAGAGAGTTTGGGCTGTTGCTTCTCTTCCAGCGTTCTGAGTCCAAGGAGAGGCTTTCTGGGTCCATGGTGGGTCTCTTTCCCTCGCTCTTCCCGATTGCTCTCCTCTGCGTTCCTGACTGCACTGCCTCTCCCTGTCCCAGCCCCCCACCCCACTCTCACCCCAGCTCTCTTTTCCACTTCCTTCCCCAGGAGCTGGGGACAGAGACCCTGGGATACTGCACAGACTTCCAGGCCGTGCCGGGCTGTGGGATCGGCTGCAAAGTGGGCAGCGTGGAGGGCGTCCTGGGGCGGAGCGAGCGGACGGCTTCCCTGAACGGGCTTGGCAGCGCTCCCGCAGAAACAGGTGCCCCGGCCTGTGTGGCCCGCGGGGGTTGGGCTGGGCTGGTCTTGGTGGCAGGGTGCCAGGCAGGCCGGGGGGGGGGCGTGCTGGGGGAATGGGACTGCGGACAGGCCCGCCTCCTGGGAAAGCAGCTCAGGCTCTCTGCTGTGCCAGGCTCCGACTCAGGTGCTTGTGGGGAAGAGTCCAGGGTGACGCACAGGAGGCCCTGGGCGCCTTCAGCAGTTCTCAGCCAGCTAGGCCGGGGAATATGATGCTGCTGCTCCCGCGGTGCCTCCAGGGCCACACCAGGTGATGCTCTGGACCGTGTGCTCCCAGGAACCAAACCCAGGTCAGAGGCATTCTAGACCTGCGCTCTCACTGGGAAGCGATCTCTGCACCTCCACCTCAGTTTTGTTTTGATGTTTTTTTTCTTTTTGGGTCACACCTGGCGGTGCACAGGGGTTACTCCTGGCTCATGCACTCAGGAATTACTCATGGCGGTGCTTGGGGGACCATATGGGATGCTGGGAATTGAACCCAGGTTGGCCGAGTGCATGGCAAATGCCCTACCCTCTGTGCTATCACTGCAGCCCGAAGAGCCGATTTTGTGTGTGTGTGTGTGTGTTTGTGTGTGTGTCACACCTGGCGATGCACAGGGGTTACTCCTAGCTCATGCACTCAGGAATTACTCCTGGCGATGCTCAGGGGACCATATGGGATGCTGGGAATTGAACCTGGGTCAGCTGTGTGCAAAGCAAACGCCCTACCCGCTGTGCTATTGCTCCAGCCCCTCCACCTAAATTTTGACGTTCCTGGCAGGCAGATGGACTGAGAGCCAGAGCGCTACGTGCCTGCGTTCTGGGTCTTGAGTCTCCTCTCCTTTTTTCCTTTCTTTAATCCCCAGTGGGCCTGGCTTTCTTGTGCCGCAGACACACAAGAAAAGGGACTTTTTCCCTTTGTTCTTCTGATCAAGGAAGTGTCCGTGTGGGAGAAGGCTGGCGGCCGAGTCCTGTTTACAGAGTGACCGTGGCCAGGGAGAGCAGATGGGAAGGGTCTGCCTAAGCAGGAAGTGGCCCTGGGGGCAGAGGGGCGGCAGGGGGCGGGGGCACAGCTCTGCCTGATCCAAAGCTAGTTTGCTGGATCAGCAGAAAGGCCTGGGATAGGCCCTGCCCAAACAGCCCAGTTCTAGTACATTCTCCTGAGTAGTTAGATCTTGAATAAAAGCAAAACCATCAACTTAGAACCCTGGTGCGACCTGGCATGTGGTGCCAGGACCTGTCGCCTGGTCTGTGAGTCACACCTGAGTTAGTGACTCATGATCTGCCTTCCAGGAGAAGCGTGGCCTGTGGCCGGTTTGCCGAGGGGTCTAAGTAGTCCATCACTGCTGCTGGCTCTGACTGATTCCTGACTGTGTCGGCCCTGGTAGAGACGGAGCAAGCGTTGTCAGGACAGAGAGGGGCAGGGAATTTTTCCCAGAAGGCAGCATGTCCACACCTTTAGCACAAGTATCTATCTTCCCCTGCCTGGTGTTATTCACCCATGTATTCTCTTTTTTTTGGGGGGGGGGTCACACCCGGCAATGCCCAGGGGTTACTCCTGGCTCTGCACTCAGAAATTACTCCTGGCAGTGTTATGGGATACCAGGGATCGAACCCAGGCCTCCTGTGGGCAAGACAAACCGCTTACCCACTGTACTATTGTTCCGGCCCCTCACTCGCATGCGTCCGTCATGCTTGAGGCAGGTCTTTGCAGACAGAGTGGGTGTTACTGTGGTGGCTGTTCAGGTGGGCCCGTGGCTGTTCTGCTGTGAAAAGGGCTGTGTGACTTCTTCGTTCGTTCTCCTGCTGAAATGGGGCTGTTCTTTGGACAGACGTGACCCCCCACATCTTTTCTGTGCTGATTGGAAACCGTGAATGGATGAGGCGCAACGGCCTGACGATCTCCCGCGATGTCAGCGACGCGATGACAGACCATGAGATGAAGGGCCAGACGGCCATCCTGGTAGCTATTGATGGTACTGCTCCGCTCACCTCCTTCTCTGTGGGGAATGAGGACGGGGCCGCAGAGACAGTGCACAAGCAGGGCGCTCACCTTGCACACAGCGCACTGGGTTTGCCCCCAGCATCACATGATGTTTCCTCCAGGGGCACCGAGGGTAGTCTCTGAGCTTTGCCAGGTGAAACCCCAAAACAACAGCAACAAAGAGGGTTTGGAGAGAGTTCAGGTATGAAGGCTCTGGCCTTGCACATGGCCAACCTGGGTTTGATCCCCAGTACCCTCTATGGTCCCCTGAGTGCTGCCAGGTTCGGCCCAACCCAGGGAGGGTCCTCGGAGATGTGAGATACACAGATTCCTCTTTTGTTGAATGTCTTCTTGTGCCTGCAGACTTAGCTCAGAGCCGTGGAGCATGTGCTCTGCACATGTGACCCTGCACCCCAATCCCACTCCCAGGGCTGTTCTAGGTATAGCCCTAGTGGTTCAGTGGGCTTCACTGGAGGTGCCCCCAGTGCCTCAGAACAGAGCAGTACCACATTGCTGGCCCGGCCACAGGAGCTCACAGCCAGGCGGAGTCTTCTCCAAACAGCCTGGGGAGGCCCCTTTAGAAATATTTTTTATTTCCTTCTCATTCTAGTTCTGTGTTCCTAAAAGCTGTCTCCACTCACCTCTCCAGATGGAGGCCCTGTCCCTGTCTCCATCGCTGCCCCAAGGCCAGCTGTGTCCTGCCACCCTGGCCCCGGGAAGTGAATGTCGTCCACCCCATCACTGTTTGCGCCTGTCCTGGCAGGCAGTTCCCCTCCCTCACCACTGCAGACAGACCGGCAGTGGTGAGGGTCTGTCTCCGAGGTCCCTCGGAGGCGACACTCAGTTGGTGAGGGTCTGTCTCTGAGGTCCCTCTCCGAGACACTCAGTTACAGACGGCTGTAAGCCATGAGCAGCTCTCCCGTGCCCCTGTGTGGGGCTGCTCGTGCACACAACTGCCCGTTTGCGGCCCTGGTCTCAGATTATCTCAGGCTTTCCATCCCAGCTTGGGAGCATCTCACTTTGTAACCGTGTCAGCCTGCAGAGTAAAACTGTGCCTCTGAGGAATGATCCCCACCTTGCTGTGTTTTGAAAGCTCCTGCCCACTGTGTCCTGTTTGCTTGTTCTGTTTTTGTTTTTCGGACCACACCTGGCATGCTCAGGGCTTACTCCGGGCTCTGCATGCAGGGATCAGCCCCGGCAGGCCCGGGGGACCATATGGGGTTCCAGAATCAAACCCTGGTCAGCTGCGTTCAGGGCAAGCCCCTTTCCGCTGTACTATGGCCCTGGCCCCTCTTCTCTTTGTTTCCTGCACCTGCCACCAACCCTTCTCCCAACCCCAATGAATCCGCCTTCCCCTCGGCCCCTCGGTGGACACCGTCTGCCTGACTGCCCTGCTGCGGAAGTCCTACCCCCGCCCATGTTCTGTTCTCTCACGTCTCAGTCCTGGAAAATAAGTCCTACTTTGGCATCTGAAGAGTTCCTGCAAAAATAGTTTTTTAGGAAGAGACAAAGAAGATTTGCATTCTAGCTGTTTTAGTGTTTGTCACTTCTTAAGCAATATTTGTTTTTCTTATTTATTTTTTTTCTGGTTTTGTTTCTTTGGTGGGGCCAGGGCACCCCAAGCAGTGATCTGGGGGCCTCTCTCAGGGATTCTTGGCCTGCCAGACTATTGGGTTAAATGCATATTGTTCAGGCCCCACCATGCTAGGGACCACTAGGATGGTACCCAGTGGCGCTCCAGGGTCCCCAGGGCTGCACTCGGCAATGCTTAGAGGATCCATTTGATACCAGGAGTCAACCTAAAATCGTGTACAGGCAAGGCACACATCCTAATCCTCTTGCTATTTTAATAGCAAGTGTTCATTGAATTATTATGAAATAGGACCTTGTAAAAATTACAATATTCTTCATAGAAAACTTGGAAAGTTTCAAGCGTTATAAAGAAAAACATTGTATCACGTTTTATACTATGTCTCAGAGAGCCACTGTTGACATTTTTATGTTCCTTTTAAACTTTAAAAATGAGGATGTGTGTGTGTGTGGTGTGTGTGTGTGTGTGTGTGTGTGTGTGTGTGTGTGGTTTCAGGACTTTCGCATGCACCTAGGTATAGGTCGTTGCTCTTACTGACTTGTGGGGCTGGGGTTCAACCCAGGGCCTGAGCGTGCCACCCCATCAGTCCAGCCGGATACCCGGCGTGCACGGGACGCTCACCCGGGGTCCGCTGCAGGCGTGCTCTGCGGGATGATCGCCATCGCCGACGCCGTGAAGCAGGAGGCGGCGCTGGCCGTGCACACGCTGAAGAGCATGGGCGTGGACGTGGTGCTCATCACTGGGGACAACCGCAAGACAGCCAGAGCCATCGCCACCCAGGTGCGCCCGGGCAGAGCGCGCAGGAGCCTGAGAACCCCAACCCAGAGGCGGACGAGGCACCCCTGCAGCACGCACTGGGCACGCTCCCTGGCCTCGCCCCCAGCTGCTCCGGCTCCAGGTGCAGCGCCCCTAGAGGCCGCTGTTGCCCTCGCAGCGAAGGTCCCGGTGGTGCAGCGCCCCTAGAGGCCGCTGCTGCCCTCGCAGTGAAGGTCCCGGCGGTGCAGCGCCCCTAGAGGCCGCTGCTGCCCTCGCAGTGAAGGTCCCGGCGGTGCAGCGCCCCTAGAGGCCGCTGCTGCCACTGCAGAGACCCGCTGTGTGCCAGGACCTCCTTCCCCTGGTCCCAAGGCCTTGCGGGGGAATTAAACCCGAGCATCAGGACGGATTGGGTGCTGGGGTAAACAGGGTTTCTCGGTGTTCTTTCTTGAGAGGACCGTTTCTCTAGCCCAGCCCGCCAGTCCCGCAGAGCATGCCCACGCTCATGCGCACGGGCCGGGAGTGGCCTCCTGCCACCTACCCACCACCCCGGCCAGGCAACCCTCCAATGCAGGTTCCTCAAAATCATACCCTCTCCCTGCTCCCCCCACCCCGGTCTGTGTAGAGCTGTTTGCTCTTGAAAGGGAACCGCTGTTATAACGGGAGCCGCAGCCCTTTCATTCCCATGCCCCTCCTTGCCGAGGACCCTCCTCCCACCCCGACTGCGCCGGTGCCAGCCTGGACGTAATAGGCCCCATCCGAGTGTGGCCAGGCTCCCGGGACGAGGAGGGCACGGAGAGGTCCGTAGCCCCGGCTGGAGCCGCACTCAGAGCAGCACTTCCCACGCCCGTGGAAGGGGCCAGGACACGGCCGGTCCCCCAGGGCCTGGGGGAGCTTGAGGCAGGCTGGTCGGATGGAAAAGGGGGTGAGAGATGGGGGAGGAGAGCGGACCTCCCTAGCGGGCACAGTTCCAGGAGGGCGAGGGTCGGTGAGGACAGGGACAGTGCGGAGTCCAGTGAAGGCCCGCAGGGCGCACATGGGTGCGAGAGCTGGGGCCAGAGGGTCCAGTTCTCAGGAGCTCGGACACTCGGCGCTGGTTTAGAAATATGCCAGGGAACGGGCGTCCACTCAGCAGCGAGTGCTGGTCCTGGTGGTGTTTTGGAAGAATCACTGGACGGCTACAGAAATGAGGGTTTGCAAGGCGGGGTGCGGGCAGCGGAGTGACCCCGAGGGCAGTGCACACAGGGCTCATGTCTCCGCTGCTCCCATAGGTCGGCATCAACAAGGTCTTTGCAGAGGTGCTGCCTTCTCACAAAGTGGCCAAGGTGCAGGAACTGCAGAGTACGGGCAGGAAAGTGGCCATGGTGGGCGACGGGGTCAACGACTCACCGGCCCTGGCCCGGGCCGACGTGGGCATTGCCATTGGCACAGGCACTGATGTCGCCATCGAGGCAGCGGACGTGGTCCTCATCAGAGTGAGTTGGGCCGTGTCCCACCCATGCTGGAGAGGGGGCGAGGCGTGGGGAAGGGGGACCTGGCCCTCCCCACACACCCTACCTGACTCTCCGGCAGAACGACCTGCTGGACGTGGTGGCCAGCATCCACCTCTCCAAGAGGACTGTCTGGAGGATCCGCCTCAACCTGGTGCTGGCGCTCATCTACAACCTGGTGGGGATCCCCATTGCTGCAGGTAAGGGCCCCTCCAAACAGGCTTCTCGGTGCCTGCAGGAGCCACTCGCCGGCTGGCCACGAGCACTTTGAAATGAGTTGACTTTATGTTCCCCAGATCCCCAACAAAGAACAAGGCAGCCACGTGGCCGCCCCTGCTTGCCCTCCATCAGGGGCCAGCCGAGGTTCCAGCTCTTTATTCCCTGTGGGATAGAGAGCCCCGTGCCAGACCCACAGTCTGGGAAGAGCCATGGTTGCCAGTTGCAGGGCTCCTGCCACCTGCCAGGCACTGCAAAGGATGCTCAGAAACTTAGCTGAGAAATCGATCCTGGGACCACACCGTGCAGTGGGGAAGTTACACGTTTTGCATGGGCTCAACTTGGATTTGGTCCCCCAGGCACTATTGGGAGAGATCCCTGAGCACAGAGTCAGGAGTAATCCCCGAGCACAGCCTGTATGCAATCCCCAAAAAATAGAAAAGAAAACTTGATCCTGCCCAGGTTACCCCCAATGCACAGTAGTGACACTGGTCAGAGATGAGTCTTTCAGCTCTGTAACTCTCCCTCCACCCAATGGGGCATTCTCCCGACGCTCCTGCAGGGCCGCGCTCCTTCAGGAGACGCCACTTCCCTCCTCAGCTTGTGCCAGGGGTCTGCAGGCCCCTTTCCTGAGGTGCTCCGCGCCCTGTCAGCGGCCTGTGTGGCCGGAGCACATCCCCACTGCGTGCTCTCGGTGCCTGCGTGCCTCAACCAGCAGCTCTGTCTCTGCACCTTCTCTCTAGTCTTCCCCCAACACACACCTGGCACCACTCCCGGGGCCTCTGGGATTCCCTCTCCTGGGCCCCTCCTGATGTCACCAAGAAGGTCCTCAGCACCCCCTCTCCCCATAGCGCCCCTCCTGTCCAGCTTGGGGACCATCTGTGACCCTCACCACCCACCTGCAGTCCTGAACTCCCCAGCGGGCTTCTCCAAGGGCAGCGGGCTGGGGCACTATGGTCTGGGTCCTGGGCTGGCTATGAGCGCCACTGTCCCCACCTTGCCAGGTGTCTTCATGCCCCTGGGCATCGTGCTGCAGCCATGGATGGGCTCGGCGGCCATGGCGGCCTCCTCCGTGTCCGTGGTCCTCTCCTCACTGCAGCTCAAATGGTGAGTCCCCCATGGGGTCCTTTCGCCTCTGTACTTGGGGCCCAGCTGTGGGCTCGAGGGGGCATGTGCCACACTCAGGGGGTGTCTCGGGGCTGTCACCCGAGGCCCAGACTGAAGGAACGTCCCAAGTAAAAATAAGTGCATGTGTCCGTATGACACGGTTTATCAGCACCACATACAAGTAATCCACATGCAGATAATCCTGTCCATCCTCACAGCCAGGCCAGGCCAGTTCTTCTGCCCTGTGACTGTTGACGTGGATATGCAGGCATGGAATCTCAGTGGCATTTTTCCTCTTAAAAAAATGTTGGAGGGCTGGAGCGATAGTACTGCGGGTAAGGCATTTGCCTTGCATGTGGCCGACCTGAGTTCAATCCCTGGCATCCCATATGGTCCCCTGAACACCACCAGGAGTAATTCCTAAGTGCAGAGTCAGGAGTAACCCCTGAGCATCGATGGGAGTGACCCAAAAAGAAAGTAAAAATTGGAGGCCAGAGCGATAGTACAGCAATTAGATTGGCTCATGCCTTGCACGGGGCTAACCTGGCTCCAATCCCCAGCAACCCCATATGATCTTTCACGTCCTTCCAGGAGTGATCCCTGAGTGCAGAAGTAGGAGTAAGCCCTGAGCATAGCTGAGTATGACCCGAAAACCAAAAGAAAAAAAAAATATTTTTTTTTCTCATGGGTCAGGCAGATGCTGTAGGGTTTCAGGCTCAGGCCCTGCCTGCTCCTGATTGGATTCCATCTCAGCACTGCTGGGACCCCAGAACATGCCCAGGCACAGTGCTCACACCCACCTGAGCATCTCTGCATTGACCTTTCAGGAACCAGCCTCGGTGCTTGTTCCAGCTCTGAATAGCAGCCTGGCTGGTCAAGTAGCACCGGGCTTTGGACTTTTTGGCTCTGTAACTTTTCCCAGCCCGCTGGACTCTCCTGCCCCCCGAGCGCCCTATCTAGACGCTCCATAGGCTCTGCCAGGAGGTGCCACTTCCCTCTCAGCTTGTCCGGTTGCGCCTGAGGAGTCTCTTGGCCCTTTACTGAGCAGCTCCGAGCCCCGGTGGTAGGCAGCCTGGGCAGTCAGAGCCAAGGGCTCCGCTGCAGGCTGGACTGGACCTTGTGAATGCTGCTTGGGAGGAACCCTCCCCCATTAATGAACAAATAATGATTTATGCATCTTTTCATTAGCAAAATCGACTGACCCGCTGCCTCTGCACCAGGCATTTGAATAGAAAGTTCCTGCCCCAGCCAAACTGGCCCGAGCCCTAGGAGTTTAGTGGCCTTTCCCGGGAGCCCACCCGGCCTCAGGGCCATCTATCCCTTGAGGACTTAAAGCCCGTCCTCAGGTCCCCCAGCGGCTCCCGGGCGCCCAGCATCCGGAATGACTCCCTGGCCTCTGGGCTTTGCTCCGCAGCTACAGGAAGCCGGACCAGGAGCGGTACGAGGCGCAGGCGCACGGGCGCATGCGGCCGCTGAGTGCGTCCCAGGTCAGCGTGCACATCGGCCTGGATGACCGGCGGCGGGACTCCCCACGGGCCACGGCCTGGGACCAGGTCAGCTACATCAGCCAGGTGTCGCTGTCCTCCCTCAAGTCCGACAAGCTGTCCCGGCACAGCAGTGGGGACGACGCCGGGGACAAGTGGTCCCTGCTGCTGAACGACCGGGACGAGGAGCAGTGCATCTGAGCGTGCGCAGGGCCCCGGGCGGGGTGCCAGCATCAGACCCGGTCCAGCCCGCGCGCCGACCCCCGGGCACATGCCAGGCGCTCTCGGGAAACCTGCTGGGGTGGACATGCCCTCAGAGCCCAGCCTGTGCACAGCGCCTCCCCACGCGCCCAGTGCCTCGTGCCCGAGACCACAGCTTACCTCAAGCCGCCCTGTGGGTGTTTCATTGGCACAGCTGCTTTCTCTTCTTTTCTTCACACTGAGAATCTTCTGTCATCTTCCAGGGCCAGGGCCCATCCCTCATGGTCCCGCTGCTGCTGTGAGGCGCTTCCTCAAGTGCATTCGTGTGTGTGTGTGTGTGTGTGTGTGTGTGTGTGTGTGTTCATGTATGCATGGGATCATATGTGCTCATACTTGTGTGTGCTCCTGTATGCTCATGTGTATGTGTTTGTGTGTGCTTCTGTGCATCTGCTCATGTGTGTATGTGTGTGCTCCTGTGTATAGGATTGGATGTGCTGCTCATATGTGTTTTTGTGTTTGCTCATGTGTGTGCATAGGTGCTTCTGCGTGTGCCTGGGTATGCACTTGTGTGTGCTCCTGTGTGTGAGCTCCTGCATGTGTGTGCACATTCTTGTGCCTGACTGCTGTCTGGGCCCGGCAGAGAGCTGGCCGTGCTTCCTCTCAGCTGGGTGCGGCTCCTTTGCTTCCTCGCACCTTCTGCGGTGCCCTGGTTGCTTCGGCTGCTCAGCTGTAGGTTCCTGTCTCCGAGCTTGAGACTGGAGTCCGGAATGCAGCCTGCTCTCGCCCTGGTGCTGGGTGCTCGGAGCAGTGTCCAGAGGAGGCATGGGACACGCAGACACCTCCTTGCATGCTTCCAGATGCTTCCCCATGACCTGCTGTCTTGGGTCACCTGTTGGAGTGCAGGGCGCACGGTGACCCCTGGGAGGAGGAGATGGCAGACTCCTGTGCACTACCAGCTGGTGCCTTAGTGGAGAGGGGGTCACCACAAGAACCCAGAGGGGGAGTGTGGCTGGTGACGGTGTATGTGCGTGGAGACCGTCATCGGTTGCAGTTACTGAATGGCAGCTCCTTTTGGGGACCAGGTAAACACTTCTTCCTAGGGTCCCTCTCAGCCTCCCAACAAACCAGCAAAGTGGCTATTAATTTGTGTCTTACGAGAACAGAGACTGAGAGGTGCAGCTTCCCACCAGGCCCTCACGGCCAGGGCACGTGCTGGGCCAGGCTGGAGACCCCAGGGCTCTAACTGCTGCCATCTGGAGCATCCGTTTGCTGGTTAAGGATAAACAAGCAAAGCGACGTTGTTCCTAGAGGAAAGGATGTCCCTGCCAGGGGTGGGCTGCTGGGGTCCCCGGCCTCTCCCGGGGCTGGGCTGGTGCTTTCCAAGGCACCGCCTATGGTGTGTGTGTGCTGGGTCATGTCTGCTCCAGGCCCACTGCAGAGTTTGCTGTGTGATTGTTCCCCCTTCCGAGTCTGTCTCTTGTTTCCTCCCTTCACTCCTCACTGTGATCAAGGAATGTTCCTTGTCTCCTCACTTGGCTAATCATTGTCTAAAGAATCTAATTGTATTGATTAAAAAAAACTTTTAGAACCATAAGCATCATGTATATATTGACCCGAAAATATATAATTGTACAGAAAATAGCCTTTTAGATGTTCTAAATGTAAGGGGAAAATCAGGGGTGGTGGTCGTGAAGGGAAGTCAGATACGAAGGGTTCCTGCTGCAGATGCTGTCTCTGGTGACTTGGGAAGAACATTCCTGTTTACTCATCTGGAAACCAGCCTTCCTGCCTCCCCACGGGAGGGCCTAGGCCACGTGCTGGCTCTGCCCCACCTCACGAGGCTAGAAGAGGGGACAGGGAGCTGCCAGCCATCATCCACGTGCGAGCCTCTCCAGAGTGCCAGGCCTGCCATGGGGGATGACCGGGGAGCACTGTGGGCAGAGCCCATGGAAGTGTCTCCCTCCGGGCAGACACTTCCTCAAGTCTGTGCTTGAGGGGGACACTTGACAGCTTTCAGATGCACACGTTTGGTTTCATTTTATGAAATTTTTGGTTTCTTTCTTGATGATTTGGGGAAAAACCTCCAGAACTGTGCTGGTGGCCCAGGGACCACTCTCAGTGATACTCAGCCTGACAGGTCATGGTTCAGGCCTCCAGCCCAGCATGGGGCCTCACTCATGCCAAATGGTGCCAGAACTCCTAGGGTCTCTCTGATAGAGCAGGTGGGTGGCGTGGGGCCTGCACACCGTGCCAAGGATCAAACTCAAGACCCAAACCATGTTCCAGCTTTTGAGAGATCTCCTCAGCCCTGTGCACTTTGGGTCCAGAAGACTGTCTTGGTGCCTTTGGCCCAAAAAGAAATGGGGTGAAGGTCTGGACTCTGCTGGGAAGGCCTCGTGGGCACCCTGGGGAGTAGTGTAGGGCCAAGTGAGCTGCAGTTAAAGGTGAGGATGACTGTGACCTACCACTAAGACGGGCACTTTCCTGGGGGTTAGGAGACACCTGGTAGTGCTCAGGGGTTACTCCTGGCTCTGCACTTAGGAATTACTCCTGGTGGTGTTTGGGGGACCCTATGGGATGCTGGGGATCGAACCCAGACCTGCTGCATGCAAGACAAATGCCTTGCCTGCTATTCTATCTATCTGGCCCATAAAGGGCTTTTCAGAGTGAAAGACAATATTGTTGATAATTAGCCTCAATGGGGTTCTATAAGGGAAGTGGGGCATGGGGTTACCACCCCCCACAAAAGGGAAATGGAGGGCCAGAGACATAGTACAGGGGTAAAGCACTTGCTTTACGTGGGGTCAACCCTTGTTGGATCCTTGACATTACATTTGCCTCCCATACACTCCACCCCCTCCCCAGCACCCCAGTGATTCCTGAAAGCAGAGCGAGGAGTAAGCCCTACTAGGTATGGTCCATCCTGCCCCCCAAAAAAACAGAAGAATAGGGATCTGGGTGATATACAGTGGTTACGGATGCACAAAACTGGGTTCAATTCCTGGTACTACGTGGTTCTCAGCATTGCCGGTGTATGGAGACTCCAGCATCACAGGGGTGGCCGAGGGTCCGAGCAGCAGCATACCCTCTGATGGCTTGGTGGAGCCCTCGCTTCCTGAGCACTGACTGGTAAGCGCCCTCCCCCAGAAAAAAAGGAACTAGACCTTGGGAAGTCATCACTGACACGATCACTTTAGAACTCTAACTGTAACACAGGTGCACTGGTGATAGGACCCTTTAACAAGCTGGTGTTTTGTTTTGTTTGGGAGAGGGTTTGGGGCCACATCCAGTGATGCTCAGGGCTTACCCCTGGCTCTGTGCTCAGGAATCACTCCTGGTAGAGTTCAGAGGACCACATGCAGTGCTGGGGATTGAACCTGGGTTGGCCACATGCAAGGTAAAAGCCTAACCCTCAATACTATCGCTTGGGGTCCCCGTTTAACAAGCTGTGAGTACCCCCCCCACCCCCACGCTATTCACATCCTGATTCAAACACTTCCTGTGCGGTCACAGAGGGTCTGCTCTGGTTCCCGTCCTCTGAAGAACAATCCAGCTTTATACTGACCAGGTCTGACTTCCTTGAGGCCTGGGTGGGAATTTCCTGTGTCCCTGTCCCATTCTATCTATTTATTTTTTGTTTGGTTAGGGCCACACCTGGTGACACTCAGGACTGACTTCTGGCTTTATGTTCAGGGATCACTCCTGGCAGTGCTCAGGGAATCATTTGTGGTGTCAGAAATCAAATCTGGCTTGGTAACATGCAAGGCAAGTGCCCTACTGCTGTGTTACTGCTCTGGGCCACATGTGCTGTTCTGAAACGGAAAGACTGACAGCATTCTAGGAAAGGGATGCCACTTCTTTAGAAAATAAAATAAATGCTGTTTTTTTTTTTTTTTGGAGAGGGGCCACACCTGCCTGGCAATGCTCAAGGGTTACTCCTGGCAGTGCTCAGGGCACCATCCATATGGGGTGCTGGGGATCGAATCTGGGTTGGTTGCGTGCAAGGCAAGCACCATATCTGCTATTGCTCTGGTCCCAGTGAATGTTTCCTAAATTTCACATTGGAGCAAATTCTCCACATGTAGTTCCACATGTAATGTTTTCCATCTTTGGACCTAGTAAAGATTTGTGATCAATTACACGAATATAAAATTGTAGTTTTATTTTTTATAATTAGCACCTGGGAACTGACATACCATAAAAAGAAATCCCTAACTGATTCTGCAAATTGACCAAGGAGCAATGATTAATAAAAGTGATCTTTATTTTCAGAAAATCAAACAAAGATCAGATTCAGCCAAACAGGTTAATTAAAAATAAAGATTATTTCAATTAGAGTGTCTTCTTTGTTTCTGCTTTTAAAAATGCCATGACATTGATGAAAAAAATTAGTATCATTATCTCAGTAGGCAAGTTCTTTCATGCATATGAAATTCTTGAATCAGAAACCAAGTTTTATTTGCATTCTCTTCTGTAACTATATATTTT
Organism: Sorex araneus; assembly: GCF_027595985.1. NCBI lineage: Eukaryota > Metazoa > Chordata > Mammalia > Eulipotyphla > Soricidae > Sorex > Sorex araneus. Next base: position 221,905,563 of record NC_073302.1, read on the forward strand.
GTTGAATTTTTTTGTTGGTTGGTTGGCTTTGGTTTTGGGGTCACACCTGACAATACTCAGGACTTACTCCTGATTCTGCACTAAGGAATCACTCCTGGTGTTCAGGGACCATCTGGGATGCTAGGTATCGAACCCAGGTTGGCCACGTGCAAAGAAAGCACCCTACCTGCTGTACTGTCACTCCAGCCCCTGTTGTTTTTTAAAGGCAAAGAGTGCATATAGAAAGAGATATTCTGGCAGTCATTTGTGCTGAGTCTTAGTTTCCCTTCTGAGCTTACCTTGATATGTGGGAAAGCTCATTGGGACGGGGAAGGACAGTGGAGCTGGTCGGAATGAAACCATCCACTTCATTCTCAGGCTCAACTTTGGCGGGAGAATACTGTTGTTTGCGTTCATCCCAGAGGGAGACCCCTGCTTGTCTGCAGTTTGCCTTTGTGTGGAGACGACAATTGAAATTACAGGGCAGAATATGAGAATGTTAAATCATGCTACCAAATCCCAAGTTTCCTTATTCAAGAAGATGAATAAACGTGTAAAATCATCCAAGGACTATGAGGAAAACAAGAATTGATGGTGATTGAACTTTTTTTTTTTTTTTTTTTAGGAAAGGGCTGGGACTTAATAGATAGCTAGTATAGGGGTAGGCTCTTGCCTGGCGCCCAGCCCTCAAGGGTCAAGCCCCAGGACCATCTCTGGTCCCCTGAGCCTCACCAGGAGTGATCTTTGAGCACAGAACCCTGAGCACCATGAAGTGTGGCCCAAGAACACAAAGAAAATTTGGGGAAGGGCTGCTATTGCTTCAAGCAGAAATTTAAACACGGGATAAAGGGAAGAAGGCAGCCATGATTGCTCCGCATCCGACTCCCCGTAAAGGGACCCCAGAAGCATGACCGCATGGAGGGATGTCTTTTGGAAGTGGACCACAGAGGGAGTTGTGCTTGCTGTCAGCTCAGGGGATAGACCACACTCAGTCTATGAGCACCACAAGTGCGGAAGTTCTGGGTCCCCGTGATGGAACCAAGCTCTGTGCATCACTGTCCCATCTACGGATTGGGGGGCAGGAACTGACTGTCCAGGAGACAGCTCTGGTTCTGGTCACAAGTCTCCTCCTCTGCCTGAGCTGGGCTTGCTCTGTCCCTCGGGGGTGCTGTCACCCCGAGGGTGTGGTGTAGCCCGAGAGCCACCAGGTGTCTCTCTGACCCAAACCAGCTCCTCACAGGGATCTATGATCACTTTGGCTGCATCTGGAAACTCACAGAAAACGGCAGCCCAAGAGGACATGCGCGAGGGCAGCGTGGGAGGGGAGCGTGCGAGGCTGAAACTCAGCCTGGGCCCACTCTGGCTTCTGCAGGGACGCTGGCGCTCTGCGGCCTGGGTGCACCTGCAGGCCCGTCGCGCTTGCTCTGAGCCGGGCTGAGCTCTGAGTGCGTTGTTGGGATGACGCTGCGCGAATCCCCTCTACTACTGCGTGTGTTGGGGCGTCAGACCATCTTGTAAGCTTAGATTTATTTTAAGATTCAAACCTTGGAAATGTGGGGATGTTTTTACGGCTCCCAGTGATTTTCAGTGGCTCCACAATGGCGAATTCCAAGACTCCTGTATTTGCCTTGGGTTGCCAGGGCACCATCCAGTTTCTAGGCAAAAGACTGTCCCCAGCAGTGTCCTCGCGGTGTATGGAGGCCCCACGTGGCTCCCATGATCCCAAGGAGAGACTGAAAGCGGCAGCCCTTAGCACACGGGGCGAGGAAGCAGCGGTTCCACCTGCACCCGCCAGAGAAGGAGCTAGCACCAAGCACTGCAGCTAAATCCCCCCTAAAAACAATGGCTGATGAAGTATCCCTGCAGATTCAGGGTTCAAACCCCAAGACAACCTTCTGACCCCTCCAAAGAGTGATATTACTCACAGGCGCTGGGCTGCCCCACCCCAACCCACAGACTTTGGCTAAACCACACACAATAACTGGTTGCCCAATTTTCTTAATCACAACTTCATCGTAAATTTTTAAAAATCACAGAACATTATCTGGAGTCTCCGTTTTTGCATCTTTCTGGTGCCAACAACCCTTTTTGCTCTCTGGGTATGTGATGCGGGGGGCAAGGGCTAGGCAGACCCGAGTCCCTCCCCGGCGGGAAGCAGGCAGGAGGGAGTGACATCACTGTCGGAGCACTGTGCCTGGCACGCAGGGCATGGGCAGAGAGGACAGAGAGGACACAGGTGCTGGGCAGGGTTCTGGTCAGTCTGCTCCTGGGGGCTGACTCTGAGGAAGGACGGCCCAGGTGCCGCATGGCTCTGCCCAGTAGAACCCAGGAAACGCATGAATGCCTCAGGGAAGGAGAGCAGGAAGAGGCAGTGGGCTCTGAGGGATGCGCCCTTGCTGGTTCTCGTCTCAGTGTCACCCGCATTCTACTTAGGAGCCTGACGTTCCCTCCCGTCTCCCCTGCGTCTCTGCCCTCCTTCTCTCCAGGGCTGAATGACGTCACCTCAGATCTGGTTTTCTAACGAATGTTCAAAAGTTTGATTAGAATAGAGCAAATCTGGCTGTGCTCTAACCGATGACTCAGCTTTGGGGGCCCAATATAACCCCCCCCACACACACACACATACATATGGAGACACGCGGCACTTTCATTAGAGATGTCATGGGGTTTGGCCCAGAGAACATGCTTTTGATGGTGCCTGCAGGGAGCAGACTGTTCGCGGGAGAAACAGGGCGCTGGGGAACTTCTGATTCCTCCTTCCTGCTTGATGGACCAGAGTTAAGGTGAGGATCTCCCCGCCCTTCCCTGCCCCTCCCCTCCCCTCCCCTCCCCTCCCCTCTCCTCCCCTCCCCTCCTCTCCCCTCTCCTCTCCTCTCCTCTCCTCTCCTCTCCTCTCCTCTCCTCTCCTCCCCTCCCCTCCCCTCCCCTCCCCTCCCCTCCCCTCCCCTCCCCTCCCCTCCCCTCCCCTCTCCTCTCCTCTCCTCCCCTCCCCTCTCCTCTCCTCTCCTCCCCTCTCCTCCCCTCCCCTCCCCTCCCCTCCCCTCTCCTCTCCTCCCCTCCCCTCTCCTCCCCTCCCCTCTCCTCTCCTCCCCTCCCCTCTCCTCTCCTCCCCTCCCCTCTCCTCTCCTCCCCTCCCCTCTCCTCTCCTCTCCTCCCCTCTCCTCTCCTCTCCTCTCCTCTCCTCTCCTCTCCTCTCCTCTCCTCTCCTCTCCTCTCCTCTCCTCTCCTCTCCTCTCCTCTCCTCTCCTCTCCTCTCCTCTCCTCTCCTCTCCTCTCCTCTCCTCTCCTCTCCTCTCCTCTCCTCTCCTCTCCTCTCCTCTCCTCTCCTCTCCTCTCCTCTCCTCTCCTCTCCTCTCCTCTCCTCTCCTCTCCTCTCCTCTCCTCTCCTCTCCTCTCCTCGCCTTGAAGGGCCACACCCAGGTGTACTTAGGACTATGCTCAGGGATCGCTTCTGATAAGACTCAAGGGACCGTTTGTGGGTCCAGGGATGGGCCTGGCCGTCTGTCCTTACATGCTGTACTGTCTCTCCTATTTCCTCTTTCCTCATCTTTCTTTTATTTCCATACTTTTTCTCTTTATTCTTCTTTTCACCTTTCTCCTTTCCTTCCTCTGATTTTTCTATTTTGGAGGGGTGTGTGGCCCCACCTGGCACTGCTTGGGGTCTTCTCCCAGCTCTGTGCTTGGGGCGCCATCAGTGGCAGGGGTGGGACCCAGGCCGCTGCAGGTGCAGGGCAGGGGCTCAGCTAGTGGAGCTGTCTCCTGACCCTTCATTTTCTCTTTGTTCCTACCGTCCCCCCACAGGCCCCCCAAATCATGCAGCTTTGGTGTAGTTTGTCTCACCAGATTATTTTGGTCTCCAGAACGAGCTGGGAGGAGGTCAGAAGGATGGGTGTCGGGGGAGGAAGACGGGTAATGGGCATAGAGTGCAGTGATGAGCCTGAACATAGCAGGAGGGTCACAAACCAAGGAATGTAGGTGGCCTTGGAAATGGTAAGGAAATGGATTTCCCCTCTGAGTCTGGAAAAAGGGACCAATCCTGCCGACGTAAGGTCATAGGATTTATTTGTTAGGGCTGGAGAGAGGACCAGGTGCTTGTCTTGCTTGTGCCTGACCCGGAGTCCCTCCCCACTGCCCTGGGTCCCACCACAGACACCTCGCGCCCCAGGACAGAGCTGGGAGAGGCCCTGAACACTGCCAGTTATGGTCTAAATAATTATCCCTCTCCCCAAATTAAAAATATATCTATCCAGAACTATTAGGGACTAAACTGGTTTGACGTCAGTGGCTGTGTGAGCAGTTGTAGGACACGAATGGCACCTTCTGCCCCATGCTTTGAGCCAGCCACTTCCGGAAGTCACAGGCCAAAGGCCATTCTGCTTTCTTCGAGATGAGCCCAGAGCAGATGCCATCTGTGGAGCGGTCACGGACAAACTACCCTTACACGGTGTTCAGCCACCTGGGAAACTCAGGAGAGCTCTGGGACCTCCCTGTGCTGCAGCTCTGAAAGATTTCCCAGCGAAGACGTCTACGTGTGGTGAGGGACTGAGCGTTACCTGAGACGCTGCCCGCTTGCCCCTTACTGCTCTGTCCTCTCCAGGTGTCCGTGTTGCTGGGAGAGCATGTGAGAAAGAAACAGAGGAACTTAGGTAGTTCTGAGCTCTTATCCCTCCAAAGGTCCCCTGAGTTCCTCCAACAGTGACCTCTGTCCCCATCACAGAGCTGGGAGTAGCCCCAGATGTGGCCTAAGTAACTATCCCTCTCTCCAAAATTAAAACTTATTTTTAGACTCATATACTTTGGATTTGTATATGTGTGGGAGGAAAATGCCCAGGCCTGTGAAGTTATATTTATTTGTTTGCTTGTTTGGGGATCTCAGGGCTTATTCCTGGCTCTGAACCTCAGGGATCACTCCTGTCGGCGCTTGGGGAACATGGTGCCAGGGATCGACCCCAGGTTGGTAGCATGCAAAGTAGGCACACGTGCAAGGCAGCTGCTTTCTCCCTGGCCCCAGGTCGCTTGAGTTCTGAAGGCTTGAGGGAGACTCGCCTCCGTGCAGACTGACTGCCCCAAGTGGGTTTGCAGTGAGCCTGGGTGGGCTGTACAGGCTCACCAGTGGCTTAGGGGACGTGTCTGGGGGCTCACAGTGGAAAGACGCTGCCTTGAGGCAGAAGCCACATGGCATGGCCGTCCCCAACCACATGGAGCCTGACCTCAGAAGATGGCCTTGCGCCCCTGAGACCTGGACTGGACTCCAGGGAACCACTCTGAGCCAGGGCTCTGGAGACAGTGTCAAGAGCCTGCTGGGATGGGAGAGCACTGCCCTCTCCTGCCAGCTAAGGCCCTGAATGTGGCTTTGAGAGCACCTGTGTCCATGGAGACTGACACATAGCATCAGTCCTGTGAGTTGACAGTTGGAAAAGCAGTGGGTGGGCAGACGCCAGTTCACGAATACAAGGCAAGGCTGCTGGTAGCTCTGGAGCCTGCGGGGCTCCAGGGGCTGCAGGAGGTGCCCTGATGCGTGACACACACACTGGTGTTCAGATGCTGGTTGATCTTAGAGATCTTCAGGTGCTTGTGAGCCCTCACACTCTCCTTCAGTTTGGTTTGGCTTTTTGACATATGGAGGGAGATTCCTGGGAGAGGAGGCGCCAATGAACTGGAGGCCACTATAAGGAGAATTCTCCCAAGTTGTTAAATTGGGATAGTAAAATCATTAGCGGAACTGTTAGTTCTCAGGGTCTCGAGGTCAGGAAGATCCTTGATAATACACTGTTTATAGTGATAAACATGTTGCATTCTTTGGTTTTGCAGTGATCTCACGAAACAGAACTCATTCACTTCCTGCATTTTCAGAACACAAATGCTCTGCTATCCAGAGTGAGTCCGAATGTGTGAAGCTGAGTTTCCATACATCCTGTGAGAGTTGAAAACATCCCCATCCATCACACTCTAGGAAAGACTAAGTCAGGTTGCAATTAAAAAAATTTTTTTACAAAATTATCACACAAAGAGGTAATCAGAGCTCTTAAATATGGGTGAAAAGTATTACAGAAGTATGCTTATTAATGAAGATATTAATTTATGCTTCTGAGCTGTCCATATTAGCAGTATTTGTCAGCTCTTTAATCTGTGATTTACTGTGAAGTCCTTTGCATTCTCAATCATTCCTTTCCTATATAATTTTATATTCATAATTTGATGGTCCTTTTTTCTACAAGAGGATACACCCAACGGCATGAGTTTCTGGTCCCTACATAGCTTGAATCTATCTCTAGAGGGGAAGTTAAGTCACAAACCCAAGTCACAGGCACCAGAGCACTGACCACGATTCAGGTCCCGCGCCCAAGCGTCCTCCCAGTGTAGGCCTTCTTCTCGCTCTCGCATGTGGATTCTGCTTCGGAGGTTGAGGGCTGGGCCGCTGATGGCACAATCCCTTCCTGTGCGCCCGCTCCGGGGCGGGCACGGCCCTCAGCTTCTTGCTCTGTGGTTCATTGTTTGGCAACTCAGTTAGGTCGTGACATCCACTGCCTTTTGAAGAGGGTTTCTCATCCGGTGTCCTCACTGCCGAACCCCCCACCTCATCGCTAAAATGAATGGCATTCGGAAGCATTTTGAGTATCCCATTTCCAACACATGGTATCCCTCTTACGCTTTTATTTTTTTTTCCCATGGGGGTGGTTTGGGTCACACTGGGTGGTCCTCGGGGCTTATTCCTGGCTCTGTGCTCAGGGACCATCCCACTGGTGTTTAGGGGGCCACATGTGATAACAGATCAAGCCGGAGCTGGCCTACTACAAAGCAAGTCCCCCTTTACTCTCTCTCCAGCCCCTTCCTCTTGCACTTCTGTGGCGCTCCCACATGTAGATCATCCCACCATGATTGCAGATACCCGGCTGCAAGGGGCCAGGAGGCCAGGTGGAGAGGACATGACCATTCACGGGCTCCTCTGGTGTACCTGAAGGTCAGTGGTGTCATTCGCTCCTTCGCCCAGTAGGCTAAGTAGGAGGCATGGGGTTGAGCCCCGTGTCCTCCAGCCCCATACCTCCAGTGGACCTGCAGCAATGCTCCTTCCTCTGGTGCTCACTGCCCGAGGTGGGCGCTATGTGCTCAGGCCACCTTGAGGGATCCCAGAGGAGCCGGCCTGCCCTGGCATTTGTAATGTGACAAAAATAACCTCTGTCTGCCCAGCCTACTCCCCCTCGGGGGAACAATCCTTTGGCCTGGCTGTGCCTTGCTTTCTTTGTCCGTGAAATGGGCTGGACGTAACCCTCTCAGAGAGTCTGCTGTGGAATGAGAGAGGCCGGGGGCGGATACTGCTTGTATTGGCTCCAGGGACTCATGGCTGTGGTCACTGGCTTTGGGCAGAGCTGGCCTTGGGGGTCAGGTGAGTGCTCCTCCCAGCGTGCCCAGTGGCCTGACTTACTCCCCATTTGCGTTGAGCACAGGCTATGTGGGAACAGCCCAACCCCGCTGGCATTCTCGGCGGAAGGGGTCAGCTCTGCCCGCCCATCTCTCTCACTGTGCAGCTGGCTGACAGCCCCTGGCGTTCTCTCCTGTCCCCATCCTCCTTCGAGCACTCCAGGCCCCTCCCTTGCTACCAGATCTCACAGCCACACCTCTGATCCCCCTATCCCCCGTGCCGCAGCTGGCCATGGGGGACTTTGTCTCCTGTGATGAGCGGGCGGCAGTATGTCTGGAGAGACTCCGACATTCGTCGTGTGGCCACTACCCTTCCCAGGGGGAATGTCAACAGGATCCTGCTGGATGCATCCTTGCTGTTCCGACTCCTGGGGGTTCTGTCCATCAGCAACCCCCCCGGACCAGGAGGACCTGCTCCAGAGGGGCTGTGGATTCTCAGGGGGGCGAAATGGAACTGCCTGGGGGCCCAAAGCCTGTGGGTGCAGCTTCCAAGTCAGGGTGCAGCCTGGCCTGGTTTGGGCTATTTTAAGCTGCCCTGCAACACAGCTGCATGGCCAGAGAAAGAAGCTTGCAGGGCCTGCTCACAGGGAACGGCTTGCTGAGCACACACTGTCACGGCACGGAGGGCGGCAGGTAGTCTGACGACAGTCCTTCCGAGAGCTCCTCTGTCAAAGGGCTCCGCGGGGTACTCTGCCGTCTCCGTCTTCCATACAATTAAACAAAGAGAGATGAAATACACCATTGGTAAATTTCAAAACACCACAGGTGAAAGCAAAAGGCTTTTGATTTTAAGATTTAATGTCTATCCTTAGAATTCTGTGGCCCCTGGGCCCACCTTTCAGGGCAGAGAGAGAGCCCTGGAGCAGAGGGCAGAGGTGACTTCAGCTGTACCCTTGTGAAGCATCAGCTCCGGGCCAGAACCCACACCAAGCCCTGGGAACAGAGTCTGCCCACTCACCTCTGTCTTAATTTGACACAAAAAGAAAAAAAAAGAGTAGAAATGAAAGATTGGCTAATGGATGAAGCAGCTGTGGTGAAGATACCTGATGGAATACTACACAGCTATGAAAAGACAAAACTTTGCAGTTTGCTGCAAGTTAGATAGGACCAGAGGGCATCATTTTAAGTGAAATAAGTTATAAGACAAATCTTGGATGATGTGTCTTATCCATAGTATACAGTGAAACAAGGCAATGGAAGGGACCACACTGAATATTGATAATCTCTAGGCTTTGAATTACAGAACTGAAATTGCCAAGCAGTGCTGGGGGTGAGGGGAAACAGGGAGGTGGTGCTGGGTATGGTGAGGTAGACTAGAGATGACATAGAGACAGTGGTGGAGGATCAGGTGTGGGGTCAGGTGGACAGGGTTGCGCTTAACTTTGTACCTCAATACCACAACCGTGAACACCATTGTAACCATGTTACCTAAACTATAGTTTAAAAATAAATTATAGGGGCTGGAGCAATAGCACAGCGGGTAGGGCGTTTGCCTTGCACGCGGCTGACCCGGGTTCTATTCCCAGCATCCCATATGGTCCCCTGAGCACCGCCAAGAGTAATTCCTGAGTGCAGAGCCAGGAGTAACCCCTGTGCATCGCCAGGTGTGACCCAAAAAGCAAAAAAAAAAAAAAAAAAAAGGAAATAAAAATAAATTATAGCTTGAAGAAAGAAAAACACTGGCTAATACGGATCTCAGGGCCTCTCTCCACAGATTCCCCTGTTATGGGCTGTTGTAAAAGTTTCGTCATCTGGTGGCCAGGGAAGCTCAGGGGAGCAAGGAATTTATGGACCGTAACTTCAGTCTCCCGTTGGCCAGGGCACAACCAGCTCCTGTGTAGATTCATGCTCATGTGCAGATTCGTGCTGAGTGTCGGTCACAGCCGTCAATGCTGCAATCCCCGTGTGGGGTGGCTGGGGCTTCCCGTACTTGTGCAACCATCTTGGCAAGCAGCCCCTCAGCAGGCGGTGCAGACAGCTGTCAAGGCCTCATTTATGATCACATCTTACAGGCGGGACCAGGAGAGGCTGGGTTCTGGCTCATTTGGCCCGGCTGATGTGCATTCAGGGCACAGCTTCTGCCCGCAGTCGCTCCCAGGAGGCCAGGCTGACTGGGGGCTTGGCAAGGAGCCCACAGGGGCCTTTTATTCAGTTGAGGGCGGGTCGACAGGACTCTGGGTAGCTTTCCCTCAAAGCAACACCAGCCGGCATTCCCAGGAGAGGGCCGTCTGGTTGGGAGAGGGCCCAGGCCCGTTTGCAAACTGTTTGCATCATTTTATGCCCAGGGTTAGGATCTCTCATCTTATTTTCTGGTTGTTCATTAAACACGGCCACTGCTGCCACACAGCACACAGGCTCGACTTTGCCACGAGAGCCATTGGCAGGTGGAACCGGGCACAGCAGCTCTTGTCCTCGGCAAGCTCCAGGGCCCCTCTTTCCTGAAGATTGGTTTTGGTTGGTTTGTTTCAGCCTCTCTCAACAGTGCTCAGGGCTTACTCCTGGCTCTGTGCTCAGGGACCTTTCAGGGGGAACATATGAGTTCTGGGGGTGGAACTGGAGTTGGCCACGTGCAAGGCGAGCTCTCCAGCCCCTGCCTAGCTTCCCGGCCGTCTCAGACTCATCCCTTTGGTCTCATACTTGTGGATTCGGTTATTGTCTGAGTTTCTCTTATATAGATGCTGAGACTGTGGGGGTCCTCGGCCTCCTGGGCCATCCAAACTGGCTTAGGCCCTAGACTTTTCCCCGGGCCCCTGGAGACCAACAATTAACCTTCTTTGTGACTCAGCTCTCAGCACTCAGTGAGTTGCTTCTCTCTCCTTGACGCTCATCTGTCTGGCTGCTTAAAGGAACATATTTCTCTCCTTGAGTCACATGCTTCAGAAAGTCTTGGGTGCACTGGGAGCTAGTCTTTACCGGGGCAAGGGTGCTGCTCTGTCCTTCTCCTCTGCCCCCTGCTCCACCACGTCAGGCTCACTTTTAGTCTGGGCAAAGGAAACTGGCTTTCAGGGCAGACCCCTCTGTGGGGCGGAGTGGGGGACACAGCAGGGGCTGGGATATGCGTCAGTGGGGCATTTCTCTGCTCAGAGCCCAAGCCCGACCCCCAGCTGTCTGCTCCACGTCCACCCTGGGTGAAGCTGTGTGCTGCGGTCTCACTGGGGACTGAAGGCTGAGTCATGGTTGAGGCGCCTCCAGCACAGGCCCCGGACACTGTCTCAGCCGGGCAAGGACATCCCAGAGTGAGAGGGTGGGGGCTCGTAGCCAGCTCCTGCCCCTTCAGAGACCCCAGGGCAGCCTGCGATCACACGAGGCTTTGGCATCCCTGCAGAGCCACTCACCCTTCCTGACTCTTCCTCTCCTTCCCGACGTCCCCTACCCCTTCCTCTGTGAGGCAGGTGCTTCTCCTCCTGGAAAGCCACCTCGAGACAGCTGAGAGAGTCCTGGGAGAGGGGTGCTGGCTCAGCCACAGGGGCCCTAGAGGGCAAAGGCTTCTCCCTGACAAGGGCTGGGCCAGGCACGGGGGCAGCCACCAGCAGGGCAGCCCGCTGCACGCAGATGTGCTCACAGCAGGTGTAAAAGAATGTTCTGGAGGGGCTGGAGCGATAGCACAGCGGGTAGGGCGTTTGCCTTGCATGTGGCCGACCTGAGTTCGATTCCCAGCATCCTATATGGTCCCCTGAGCACCGCCAGGAGTAATTCCTGAGTGCATGAGCCAGGAGTAACCCCTGTGCATCGCTGGGTGTGACCCAAAAAGAAAAAAAAAAGAAAAAAGAAAAAGGATAGAATGTTCTGGAATACACCCTCTGTGGGGGTTGCTCCACAGTCTTGCCCATGCAATCTGCTTCTGAGGATGATGCATTTCTCTGGGAAAGGACTCCGACTCCCTGCGTAGCCACCACCAACCCGACTCACCTTTTCCTTTTGAGGAATCAGTCTCTGGTGATTGCTCTTTGGTGTTGGCCTTTTTCCTTGGGGTTCTCAACTGGGGGTAAATTTCACCTTCCCAAGGGGCTATTGGGCTGTACCTGGAGACATGTTTAGTTGTATCTGCTGGAGGTGCTACTGGCACCCGGTGGATCAAGACCAGAGATGCTGAACATCCTACAGCCGCAGGTCAGCCTGCCACGGTCAGGAGCCACCTGCCTCACTGTCCCTAGTGATAAGAGTAAGAAACTCACCTGCTGGGCCAGAGAGAACTCAGGGCGTCCATGCATTGTATCCACCAGGTCCCACATTCAATTCTTGACACAGGCGTTTCCCTCGTGGTAAGGCAGGTCGAGCAGAAAGGCGGAAGCGCCCTCCCTCCCTCCCCCTTCCCGAGCCACTGGGGACACAACCAAGAACGTGCAAGCCCCCAACCAAGTGTGTGACCCTGAGCATCACGGCAACAACACCGGGGAGAAGAAAAATCCTGCACAGGGGCCCCAGGAGACCTCAGTCAGAACACTGGGATGTACTGGAGCATGTAGACATTCTTATTTGTTATTTTTTTGGTTGTACAGAAAGGGACACAGGGAGGAAGGAGTGGGGACATTTTTTAAAATAAGAGTCTTTTTTTCTTGTTAATCATTTTGGTTACTTTCCACTCTTCTTTCAGTTCACTGAAGCATTCAGCTGTGTCCTTCCTGTTGTTTTTTTTTTTTCATCCTACTTTCTGTTTTTCATTTAACAGCTGCCTTCTCTAGTTCTCTGATTATGTTTGGACCTTTCTCCTGTCTCCTTTGAAATTCTCCTTCTGTTCTCATTTCCGCCAACATGCTATGGCCTTGCTGTCCTCTGGAAGCTGACTTACATTTTGACTCCATCCCTCTGTTGGAGTGAGTTCTTGTCACCTCGTTAGGTTTGATGCTTTTCTATTATCACTACAGGTTAGACTAAATAGTCCTTCGTCCTGGTATTGATGGAATAGTCTCATTATAATTGAAGGTTGCAGAGAATTGCTCTAGGGTGTTGCCTGGATGCTGGCTCATGTTTCAGGGCCAGAAACCTCTGTACCAAACAGGCTGATGGGAGCTCAGGAGTCAGCACGGCAGCTGCCCCAAGAACTCAGTCTACACAGTAGACGAAAAGCGAAGGAATTGCTCTCCTAGAGTGCCGGAACATGGGCTCCTTGTGTGCTGAAGCTGCTCAAGTTCAGGGGACGGAGGATGGGTGGGACAAGGGGGCCGTGTTCATTTCAGTTCTCAGCAGAATCCGCCTAGAGTTTCCCCAACATCTCAGTCCTCACTTCATCTCAGCCAGAGCTTGGTCCTGGTCTTGGCAAGTGATTTCCCCGGGAGGCCAGACTATCTTTTCCAGGAAGATTACAAAGAAAGGGGCCTCAAAAGACAGAAATCATGTTAGGACCGAGGGCACTTTGGCTTATTGTCTAGGCTAGTAGGGATCACAGCTGGGAGCCGAGGAGATGGTTTCAGTGGGAGAGCGCAGGCTTAGCCCTGAGTCTGGTCTCCGGCACCACATGGCACCTGAGTATCACCTGGTGGTCTCTGAGCACCACTGACCCCAGCCCAACTGGCCTGCACCAGGCTGGGCACGGTTTGGTGTGGCCCTTATTTAAAAAATTATCATGATAAATAATGTGTCGTTCTGCTTTTAAAATGGGGCAGTTTTGCTTCCTTCAGAGTATCAGGGTTGGGGGCTGGAGAGATAGCACAGCGGGTAAGGCGTTTTTCTTGCACACGGCCGACCCGGGTTCAAATCCCAGCATCCCATATGGTCCCCTGAGCACGGCCAGGGGTAATTCCTGAGTGCAAAGCCAGGAGTAAGCCCTGTGCGTCGCCAGGTGTGACCCAAAAAGAAAAAAAAAAACAACAAAGTATAGAGGTTAATTCAACTTGAGGTTCCTCTGCTGTGGCAAGTCCACTCTCGGCCCGTACCCCCACTTGGCTGCCGTGCATCATCTGGAGTCTTGGAGGAACAAGAGGAGCCGGCACCCACAAGGCACTTGCTTCGTGCCTTTCCCAGCAGCCTCGGAACTGTGGCATACCCGTCATACCAGGGTGTGCCCCAGATGCACTCAAGGGATCTCCCAAACCTGCACTGCAAGGGCCCTCTCCAGGATTTAAACTCGGTGTCCACGGCCAGGCCCTGGCGGCTGAGCACCTGGCGTGGAGGGCAGGCAGGCGGGCTGCGGGAGCTTTGCTCTGCAAAGGCTGCAGCCCAGTAAGAGGACATAGGGGTGCTGGGCTCTGCACTGTGACAAGGAGGTGCCATGTACCCTGTGGGAACAGATGGACCGCTCAGACGGTTTCTCACCCAGATGGGTGAGATGGTGGGGGTTGGCATGTACCTATGGATTCTTAAACAGCAGAAAGGAGAGGTGCCACCAAGCATTTCTTGCCTTCAAATGCTGCTGCTAAGTTGAAATCTTGGAAACAAACATATACATATATACATATGTATATTACTGTATCACTGTAACTGTATCACTGTCATTCTGTTACTCTCGGGCATCAGTAACATCTCCATTGTGAGACTTGTTGTTACTTTTTTTGGCATATCCAATAGGCCAAGGGTAGCTTGCCAGGCTCTGCTGTACAGGCGAGATACTCTTGGTAGCTTGCCAGGCTCTCCGAGAGGATGGAGGAATCAAACCCAGTTGGTGGCATGCAAGGCAAATGCCCTACCCACTGTGCTATAGCTACACACATACACACACACACACACAATTGAAAAAAATTAAACACCTGGCAATGCTGAGACTACTCCTGGCTTTGTGCTCAGGAATTACTCCTGACGGAGGATGTCAGGAGGATGTACTCCTCAGGGGACCAAATGGGATGCTGGGGATTGAACGCGGGTCTGCTGTGTGTAAAACAACTGCCCTACTCACTGTCCTATTGCTCTGGCTCCTGGAATAAACAGAATATTATTATAATTACAGCAAAAGTCTTGTATTGGTTCTATATATCTCTCTCCTCCCTGTGCGCGTGCATACACACACACGCACACACACACACATGCACACACATGCACACACACACACACACACACACACACACACACACACTTCCAGGTCTGTAGGGCTTATTACCTAGTTTGAAAACCCTCTTACATGTTTTTTCTTTCTTTTTTTTTTTTCTTTTTGGGTCACACCCAGCACTCAGGAATCACTCCTGGCGGTGCTCAGGGGACCATATGGGATGCTGGGAATCGAACCCAGGTCGGCCGCATGCAAGGCAAACGCCCTACCCACTGTGCTATCACTCCAGCCCCACTTACATGTTTTTTCTGAGCTAAGCCGTCTACACTCTCCTCGGGGGCGCTGCCGGAGGGCACTGAGAAAGGAGGCACCTCCTGCAGCTTCCTGGGTGCTGCCGGTGGGTCCCAGGGACTTCCTGGGAGGCTTGAGGCCCCTTCTGGCCTTCCCAAAGCCAGCTGGGGGGGTCCCCACCCAGTGTCTGCCAAATGCTCCTCTTTCTCCCTAAAGCACAAAGCTACTCTGAAATCAGGCCTCAGTCACGGGGGAAGGAGGTGTCGGTGCTAAGGGAGGAGCCCGGTGACGTGGCAGGGATCCGCAGGCAGAGGTCCTGGTGCTGACCAGAAAGAGTGGGCAGAGTCTCCGACATCATGGTACTTCCAAAGAATGCACTCTGAGCACCCAACACATAGTACTCGCTACCTGGTGGTTATGAATACTGTTATTTGCCCTTCTTGTGGCGGCTTCCCTGCCAATCCCAGGACAGAGGGCTGCAGGGTGGGTGAGGGTATCGGTGTCCTGCTGAGAGGTGTGAGGAGAGAAGAGGCTGGAAACAGAAGTGCCAGGTTGTTCTTCCTGGGTAGCTTAGCTTCAACTCGATCCACTCCGCAGCCACATCCCAGCTACATCTCGTAGCCTACCGCACCTCACCCCCAATTTCAGCCCTTAAGCTCGAGAAACTCACCTCGTCTTTGACCTAGAGATCTGGATTCTCTGCAGTTACTTGGTTGGACCCCTGTCTGCAGTGGCCTCTTGTATTTGCCAAAGGATTCAGGAAACCAACTCCATATCTGCCCTTTCCCCAAGACTGCAGCTGAAGAGGGCAGTCATATCAAAGCCCACGGCTTAAAATTCTTGTGACTTTGTGCACAAACTGCCCCAGTCAGGCCGATCTTACTTTCTTGTCCTCAGCAACTGCAGTTTCCACATGCATCTGCCTTGCATTTTGGCCGAGGAGTTAGGAGGCCTTTGAGACGTGCTACTGGTAAGCTACGCCCCACTCTCTCTAGTAAGTGGAATTGGGGCAGGGCTGAATTACGGGATCAGATTCCCTTGCCCAGTGTATCAGCTTATGGTTCAGATCCAGACAATTTCTATCATTGCATCTTTAGCAATAGTGATTAGCTCAAAAAATGAGCACAACACCCAAACCCACCTATCAGAATTTATCTACTAAATCTCCGACCCCTGGTCCCTCTTACATGTCAATCCATCCTTCAAGGCTTAAAGCTGATGTTACCTGTGCTGATGCTACCTGTGCTGACTTTCTTTTTTGCTGGTGCTCCGAATATCTGTTAAAGGGAGAGAACAAGACCAGACTGATACCAGTTGGAGGCCACCAATGCCTTCGCTTTGTTTCTTGAATTCAGTTGTGCCTGAGGCCATTTCTGTTACTCTTCTTTCTCAGTTATCTGAATTAAAAATTTTTCTTGGATTGAGGATTTGAATTATTTCTGCCACATCCGATCTCTAAAGTTGTGATTCATCCAACCTTGTTTTTTATGCATCTCCCCAATGCCAGCCGGGTATGTCTCTATTTGTTTAATCTCATTTCATGCCCCAGGTCATTCAGCTCTGTTCTGTGTGTAATGGGCCCTTCTTTCTTCACTCTACTCATGCACCACTGTCCTTGCCATTTATTTTTATTGAAACCGTATGAAGTTTGGCATTGAGGATTTAACATGTTCTCTGCACCAAACTTGCTCAGGGCCATTTTGCATTAAAAACATTTCTCATTATTAACTTTAATTCTGGTCTCATATCTGATAAATATGTAACAATATCACATATGAAATATTTCCAACCAGAGAAGTCACTTCTATCTCTGAACAATATCACAGTCCTTGATGATCAAGACTTGGGTGAGTAGTGATCATTTGATCAAAAGATAAATAGTTTGGCACACTTTTTCTGAACTAAAATTGTCTTTGCAGAGCCCCAGTTAGGCACACATTCATTGTTTTTTCCAGTGAGATGCAGATTCAAGGTGATTGTGAGAGTGGCCCTGGTTGAGCTGGCTGAAAGGGGGAGGAGCGAGATGAGGGACCCACAGTGTGAAGAAGCATCTCTGGGTCAAACTATGGGCTCTTCGGGGTTTGCCTAGGAAAAGCCAAAAGTTCCTAGTTCAGGATCATTTTTTGGCAAATCTTTGAGAGAAGCAAAGGGAGCAGATGAACTCATTCCCACTCAGGCAGGTCTCCTGGTGGCCTTGAACGCTGGGAAGAGGGAAGCCTGTGAAGAGACACTCTCAGGGCAGCCTCCCCTCTGCCGAGCCTGATGGGTGGCTAGTGGGCGCTCGCCTCCATTCTAGAAAGGAAAGCCTAGACTCTCACTCTTGGTCAGAGAGTAAGACAAGTGAAGAAATGAGCTAAGAATGAGGCTGGGTCAGCCTTTGAGTGGCATGTTGGGGCCGGTCAGCGGAGCAGATCTCGACAAACAAGCCAAGGGGGAAGGATTTATATTCAGTCCAGTTACAGGGTGTTACTGGGGAGCTGAAACCTCGGAAGGTGGGTGAACCCAGAGAGGAGCCACTGCATGAAGCTCCACCTTTCCTAGTGCCAAAGGGACTTAGTCTCAGACCCAGGAACTGGAAGCCCGACTAGAGACAGAGGCTGTGTAAGAGGCTTCCAAGAAAGATAGCACAGTGGTGAGAACACTTGCCCGACTTGCAGCTGACCCACATTCGATCCCTAGCATTTCATATGGTCCCCTGTCATTGTCAGAGTCACTGCCCCGCAGTGACCAGGGGTCTCCCAGTGCATTTGGGGCCAATGACTGTCCCCCCAGCTAACGGATAAAGGAACAAGAGTCCTATGCTGGTAACCAGTAGTTGGAAATCAGTGGCCATTTATTCGAATCTCTCTGTGTTAATTATAGAGAAACCGTGAAGGGTTGGGGTAGCAATTATACATCAGTGTGGCTCAACACTAACATAGACAATGGACAGATATAAAGCCCTTCCCTCGGGGAAAGTTCTTCTAGAGATCCACCAAGGGCCATCCTCAGGGCTCCAGCACCCTAGATTCCTACTAGGCACCCGCCCAAGGGTAGAATTCCATCTGAGGGCTTATTGCTTTCTCCTTTCCTTAGCTGGTAATCCATTTACACAATCATATTAAATTTACTTCTTGATATTTCTAGCAATTTTGTATGAACACAGTAAGAGATAAAGGCTTTTATCTATACCCTAGATTAAGCTTAAAGGGTGGTTTTTCCTGGCCCAGACTACAGTCCTCAGGCCAGGTTAGTCTTTCCTAGCCCCAACAGGGTCCTTAATCGGTTACTTATTTTGGGGTCATGACAGTTTGTTCCATGACCATGCTCTTAACTTATCATGCCTCTATGGTGCTTAGGCTGGCCCTTCTCAAAGCCAGGGCAGCTTATGGCTTGCCCTGGGTCCATCCAAGTCCCTTGGTAGGACCTGCCTTTTTGGGATAAGGAATAAAGGTCAATCCGAGGGCAACTGAGGCTTAAGTCAAGTAAGTAAGACAGACGGCCAGGAGTCAATTAACTCCCGTGTTACAAGAGCATAGCATTAACTGTCTTCCTATGTTAAAAAAGGCTCTTGAAATAGAACTATGCAAAGGACATAAAGGAACGAGAAAAACAATATTTCACTTAAATAGACATTTAGGGCCATCAGAAGGTTAGACTTTACAAGTTAACATGTCTGATTTGAAGATATTTGTGACTAATAGGTAGGGGAAGAAGAAATACAAAGGAGAGGTTAAAGATAAACACAGGATTGGGAGTGCCCCAACGGACTTGGGTGTGCCTGGGAGCACTGTGGTGGGTATAATTCAATTAACCTAAGCTCCCTGCAGGAGGAGAAAGGACAACCCACTGTTAACCTAGAATGCTTGGAATCCCCATAGCTCCCCAAGCATCACCAGAAATGATTCTCTCTCTCTCTTTTTTTTTTGAACTACTGTGAGATATAGCTACAAAGCTTTCATGAGTTTCAGTCATACAATGATGAAACACCCATCCTTCCACCAGTATACATTTCAGGAGTGATTCTTGAATACAGAGCCAAGAGGAAGTAACTTGGGGCATCAGTGGGTGTGGCTTCCTCAAAACAAAACAAAACAAAAACAAGAGGCTGCCAACCTCGGTTACAAATGAGGTAAATGCCTGGTGCAGTGCTGGTGGGGGCCGGGTAGAGCTCTGGGGCTGACCAGATCTAGGGAAGAAAGTTGCCCAGGGCAGCAGAGGGTGCTAGAAGTTTTGCCAGCAGTAGGTTGGTAGGCTGGAAGGTGGCAACTCACCTCCTCAACGCAGAACTGCCTTTCCAGTTTCTGACCAGAAACGGTGCTTGTCGGCTTGTGTCGAATCAGAAAAGACATCTGCACTCCTACGTCCATTGCAGCACTCTACAATAGCCAAACTATGGAAACAAATGCTCACAAACAGATGACAGGGTAAAGAAACTATGGTACATATACACAGTGGAATACTATGCAATTTTTTGTTTTTGGCTTTTTGGGTCTCACCCGGCGATGCACAGGGGTTACTCCTGACTCATGCACTCAGGAATTACTCCTGGCGGTGCTTAGGGGGACCATATGGGATGCTGGGAATCGAACCTAGGTAGGCCATGTGCAAGGCAAACGCCCTACCCGTTGTGCTATTGCTTCAGCCCCAATATTATTCAATCTTAAGAAAAGATAAGGTCATGCAATTTGCTGCAGTCTAGATGGATCTAGAGAGGATTGTGTTGAGTGAAATCAGTCAGAGGAGAGAAACAAACTCAGAATGAGCTCTCATATGAGGGATAGAAATAAACCTCGTAATGGCCAATGGCAATAAAAAAGAAGAGAAGAACTGGTCTTCAGTAGGAAGCTTGGCACTGAGGCCAGGATGAAGGGGAGGAGTTGGGGAAGGGAACACTAGGACAATGGGGGAGGGAACAGCGCCTGCTAAAGGCTGGAGAAGGGATGACAGGAGGAAAACTGGGGGCATTGGTGGAGGGCACTGGGCACTGGTGAAGGGATTGATGTTGCAACAATAGACGCATGTAACTCAATCATCAATATATTTGCAACTTTTTTATTCGCCATGATTCAATTTTTTAAAGAAAAAGAAGGAAAGATAGATGACTTGTGTCAGCAAAAGATCCCAACCTGCCTAGATTCCCAAATTAGTCCTGCTCTCCTTCAGTTTGTCCAGTCGGTGGCCACTGCAGGCACTCCGAGGAGGCATCTCCCAGCCCCTCCCTGACCAGAAGCTCCCTCTCTTCTTACACTCCATCTATGGGCATGAAAATAAGACCTAATTGGTCTTCTTTATTTAAGAACTTATTGCTACCACGAAGAGAGAGGAGTCCCCCATTTTCACTTAGCATCACATGATCAATCTAGCATAGTATTAACTAATTGAATTTTGCAAATATTTTTCAAAAGTTCTTGATCTTATAGTTTTCATTTGATGTTCATTTCTATTCTATACATTGTCCCCTGGCCCAGTGATTGACAATAATGATCACACTCCCGCTTCACCCCTCCAATGATTCTGTCTAAAAGCAGTTATTGAGCATCTAAGGACTAGAACTTGAGAGTTCAAAAATTAATAAGACACAGTTCTGCCTTTCCCCTCCTTCCCCTTTCTTAGAAATATCATTGATCTCCTTCCAGCCTTGCAGATCCTTGTTGAGATGGCATTGCATTGAGAAAATCAAAACACAAAGAAAGAAATTGTCTGAATTGGATACAGGGGTCGTAATCATCCTGCTCTCCAAACTTCTCCTCATCCCTCCCAATCTGGGGAGCCTAGGAGTATTCTAGGAAACTCTTGGGCCCTTACAAACCCCTCCTACAGTGCAATCAGTAAAAGAACATAAACTTATTATTATATCTGTTTGAGAGACAGAAAAAGCATAAATTAGGCTGCTCACAAAATTTGCTAAATTTGGCTCTCTGTATTCCCGTTGGCAAGTAGGAGTCTGGTAGCTCAGCAAGTAATTCCTCTGCACATGAGACTTTGTAGAACAGAACCAAATGAAATAATTGCTTTGAAAGTGGTTTACAAACTGTTATAGCTGAAGGAAAGACCTTATCAGAATGTTCAGAAGAGGTTTTCTGAAGACGTGGCACTTTGGCATGTGTGTTAATTTGAGCTAAGGTTCATTAAGGCCCTGCACACTTAAGACCCTTCAAAAGAAGATACCTTATATTCGATAAGGAGAAAAATTTTCCACATAATACTTCCAATAAAGGGTTGATAATCCAAGATTTACAAAGCGCTCAATAAACTCACCAACAAAAGAAATTCAATGACTCTATCCCTAAATGGGGCAAGGAGCTGAGTAGACTTTCCCCAAAAAGATATACAGAAGGCCAACAGGCGTCATTCTCAGAGTTGGGCTGGGCTACCTCTCCCCACCTCCCTCTATTTCCAGAAGTCCCCGCAGCCAAGCCCAAGTCTCACTACTGCTGCCGTGTCAGCTCATCTACTAGCCTTCCTTGTTCCAGAGACTCAAATAAATCTTGAAGGAGATCACCTGGTTACAAAAGTTCCTAGGACACCTGTTCTTGGCTGAGTTCCCTCCCAGAGAGGGCTGGGCATCTCTGGCCCAAACAAAGCCCTGGTAGTCTCTCCCATCCTCCAGCCACCCAGTTAAAAATTTAACTCCAGCTGGACTTCCCAGTTAAAAATTCTGGGTTTTCACAGCACCCAATTGGAGAGAGAGAACAAAAGGGAATACCCTGCCACAGAGGCAGGGTGGGGTCGGAGGAGATGGTATTAGGGGGTGGGAGGGATCCTGGGTTTATTGGTGGTGGAGAATGGGCAGTGGTGGAGGGATGGGTTCTCGAACATTGTATGAGGGAAACACAAGCACGAAAATGTGTAAATCTGTAACTGTACCCTCACAGTGATTTACTAATTAAAAAATAAATAAATTATTTTTTAAAAAATTCTGGGTTTTCTGTAATGTGTGATGGCATTTGCAGCTATGAAACATCTCCAGTATCTATAACACTGCATCACAGTGGTAGATAAATAGAATGTAAGATAGAAACCATGCAATCTTGACTAGTAAAGACATTTATACAGAAGGTTAACTTGCAACAACAACCCTCAGACAAAGACTTAATATCCCCATGCTGAGATACAACAATTTCACAAATTTTTCGCTACAGAAACATTTTTTGATCATTCTGTTAGCCATATAGGGTCTCTGTCATCCCATTGCTCATCAATTTGCTTGAGTGGGCACCAGTAACATCTTCATTGTGAGATTTGTTGTTACTGCTTTTGGCATATTGAATATGCCATGGGTAGCTTGCCAGGCTCTGCAGTGCGGGCGAGATACTCTCGGTGGCTTGCCGGGCTCTCTGAGAGGGGCGGAGGAATCGAACCCGGGTCAGCTATGTGCAAGGCAAACGCTCTACCTGCCCTACTCATATAGGGGTAACAAGCAATATAATATAAGTTATAGTCAGCCTCTTACAGGGGTGGTTGGGAAAATGGAGACAATGATGGGGGAAAGGTGACAGTGGTGGTGGGAGAGGTGTTGAGAATGTTGAATGCCTGCAACAAATCATCATGAACAACTTTGTAAACCACAGTGTTTATTTGTTTTTGTTTTTATTTTATTTTATTTGCTTTTTGGGTCACACCCGGCAATGCACAGGGGTCACTCCTGGTTTTGCACTCAGGAATCACTCCTGGTGGTGCTCAGGGAACCATATGGGATGCTGGGAATTGAACCCAGATCGACTGCATGCAAGGCAAACGCCCTACTCACTATACTATCGCTCCAGCCCCAAACACAGTGTTTAGATAAATGGGGGAGGGGATGAAGAAAATGTACTGACCATCACTCATAATTAGGAAAATGCAAATCAAAACAACAAAGAGATATCACCTCACCTTTGAGGTATTGGCATATATAAAATTTCTGGAAATAGCGCTTGCTGGGTTGTGGTGAGGGAGAAAGCCTCACCCATTGCTGGCGGGATTGCCATCTGGTTCAAGCTCTGTGGAAAGGAATATGGAGATCTATCCCTCAAAACACAAAGGCATTGATTCAAAAGGATATTTGCAACAAACAAACAAACAACAAACCCAAAGGGATTTATGCAAGTCTATGTTTGCCACTGCACTCAGTATAATAGCCAA
Organism: Sorex araneus; assembly: GCF_027595985.1. Taxonomy (NCBI): domain Eukaryota; kingdom Metazoa; phylum Chordata; class Mammalia; order Eulipotyphla; family Soricidae; genus Sorex; species Sorex araneus. The sequence continues at coordinate 221,928,277 of NC_073302.1, forward strand.
AATATGGAAACAACCCAAATGCCCAACTGCAGATGAATAGATCAAGAAGCTGTGGTACATATACTCAATGGAACACTATGCAGCAACAAGAAAGAGAAAACCATACTATTCACAGCAGAATGGATGGAACAGAGGATAGCATTCTGGGTGAAATCTGTAAGAAGGACAGGGAAAGACAGAATGACCTCTCTCACATGGAACTCAGGGAAACAGAGCAAGGGAGCAACGGAGGGCCAAAGACAGCATAATAGAAGAACGGACCCACACAACTGAACTGGGGGTGGTGAGAGGGAAGGGCCCAAAGTCCTTGTGGAAGAGTTGGGTATCCAGACGACCGGTGTGGTGCTGAAATGGTGAGCATAAATAACTGTAGGATAGCAATGCCACAGGTATCTTAGGTTTATTTGGGTTACTCCCATCACAGTGCTCCCTGTCCTCTGTGTTTATTTGCAACTTCTTTCTTTGTGCTCTATTGACCTGTAAATATTGTTTTTCTCTTCTCCTTAAGTCCTTTGCATGGTTTATTCAGAGCCATGTCCTTTTGTATGGACACAGGAAGACAGTAGTAAATGCTATGCTTTTGTAACCTGGGAGTCATTTGACTATAAATGATATTTTCCTCCTGGGCATCTGTTCTCTTGACCTAAGCCTCAGCTGCCCTTACTTCCTAGCACCCCTAAAGGCAGGGTCCCGATGAGGGTTGGGACGGACCCAGGGCAAGTAGTGAGTTATGTGCTACCCTGGCATGAGATGGGCCTGGCCAAAGTGCCTAATGCTTAACTATAAGTTAAGAGCTTGGTCATGGACAAATGCTGTCATGATCCAAAGAGTAATAACTAGATTCGGATCCTGCTAGGGTTAGGAATGATTAATCTGGCCTGAGCGCTGTAGTCTGAGTCTGTGGCAAGATGTTGCCAGGAGAGCTGCCCTACAAGCCTTAATGTATCTTTTATTGTGCCCATACAAAAATAACTAATATTAAGATGTTAATTAAGATGCTAGGAGGAGAGGAATACCCTCAGGTGGTTCCCCCTCCCCCCCAGCTTATGGACAGTCAGGAAGAGCTTTCTTATCTTGATTTTGCTATCAGAATAGGGTTTGGCTGGCCCGGAGGGCAAGGGGTGGAGAGACCCTTGGGGAGAGGCAGAAAAGGGGAGGTAGGAAATCGTTGAGGAGAAGAGGTCAGAATCAGAGTCCAGAGTGGAGAGAGAGAGCCCAGGCTGTGAGATGGAGTGTGGAGAGATGAGTGGGAGGGACAGGAGGAGACGGGAATGAGGGGCAGTGTGAGACTAGAATGCGGAGCTCAGAGAGACTGGAACAGGTGCATGGGGAGAATGGAATAAACAGCAACTGATCAATCAACTGACTTGGCCCTTGTTTCCTCTTCCGTCTGCCCCATGGCCTGGGCCATTGGGTGAGTGGCCTGGGACCACCCCCCACCCCAACCTGAGCGCCCATGGGGAGAGCTGCGGGGGCTCTCCCCTGGCCGCCCTGGGAGATTTATACAAGTAACCTTTATTAATTGTATTGTAAACTGTAGAATCTCAATTAAATTTTTTAAAAAGACAAACCTCTTTTTATGCCATTAACCTGCTAGGATTAATAAAATTAGATTTAGGGTTATTTTTAGAAATCACCCTCTCTGGATAAGCCTGTCTATGTGGCAGGGCAAGTGTCATTACAGAGCTCTGGTTCTAGATGTCTCTGCTTGAAGCCCCATGGCCTTATCCTATTCCTCAGTTTAGGATGAGAGTTTTACTGCATTTGCATTAGAGCTTCATTTACATAGATTTGCATAAGAGTTGACATCCAGATAGATTCACGCATGTCATATAATTAAAGCTGTTCTTTTCTCCTACTAATCTCTCTTGATGTTTATTTGATTGATCAACCAGCCTGAGAAAAACCCAGCAGGGTATCAGAAAAGTTCCTTGCACCCTTGCACAGCCCTCCTAGAGCTATACACATGATTACAGCACCACCTTCTGGGGCCCTCCTCTGTACTCCAAGATCTTACATGCAGGAAATCAGTGTGCACTCACTGTTGGGTAGAACTTGGTTTCACTTCCAGTCCCAGCTCTCTCTCTAGTTGCAATCTCCTGCGGCATTTTGCCAGATGAGGACCTCATGAGAGAGGGTCAAGGGCAGCCTCTGTTGAGGTCTGACTTCACTCTTCCCAGATTCTTTCTCCTTCCTCAGGGTTGAGGCTCCCGAGGACAGTGATGAAGAATAATGCCCTAATGTAGGCTCTCTTGGACTTTCTCTCCAAGCCCTGTGCTCTGTACCAGGACGGGCTTATTGTTATTTGTTTCTAAATCTCCTTTTGAACATTAAAGCTGACTTAAAAAAAATGAATTGGAAAGCAGAAAACTTGTCTGGGCAGGAATGTTTGAAAATGTTAAGAAAGTCCAAAAGGAAAAGAGGGTAGAAATCTTCATCAGGGATCTTTATTTGTTAAGAGATAAAATGAGACAGAGGGTTTTTTTTTTAGAATTTATTTGAGCAAAAGTCTACCTGGCAGTCTGACCCATGAGAGGAGCCAAGCATTCGTGGGATTCAGGGTCCACCAGATAGGTCTTTTGTGGTCCCTCACATAGTTATCACTGTATTGCTGTATCACTCTCATCCCGCTGTTCATTGATTTACTCAAGCAGACGCCAGTAACGTCTCCATTCATCCCTGTCGCATGCTAGTGTAGCACGATGGCATATTGGAGGCTCTTTTAGGGTCAGGGGAATGAGGACCGTTGTTGTTACTGTTTTCAGCATATCGAGTATGCCATGGGTAGCATGCCAGGCTCTGCAGTGCGGGCAGGATACTCTTGATAGCTTGCCAGTTTCTCCAACAGGGATGGAGGCTTTTGGGGCGGGCTCTAATCACCTTTACAGGTGTTCCCAGTCTACTGAATGTAAGCTTTTGGTCGACTGGCATGTTGTAATGATCTGCACACTGACAAACATGCACCTGCCTATGTCTCTGGGCAGCACCTGGGACATCTGCAGCCTCAGGTTGATCTCCTTGAGGTTGATGGAGTGCTCCCAGAAGTTGTTGAGCAGCTGGCAGAGCAGGACCCTATCGGGGAGGGTCTGTGCCAGGTCAAACACCTGAACCAAGTCCCAGGTCACCCGGTGGTTGGCTGAGAGCACCCCACAGTGGATGAGCCACTGCACGCACTGCCGCCACGGCTTTATGTCTGACAGCAATGTAACTCGGCCCAGCCAGGACAGGCGGCAACACTGAGGCTGCCACCGCAGTTTCTCCATGCCCCGCCGGCACCATTCTGTCTGAATCTTGAAAAACAGCTGGTGATGTCCATCAGGAATCATGCATAGAGTTCCAGCAGGGATCACACATAGAGTCCCATGCCTGGCGTGCTGAGCCGCGCGTTGTCTAAAGTGAGGTGAGCTGGGTTCGGGAGAGTGTGAGGGGTTCTGGTGGTAGCAGTGCCATCTTGCCTCCAATCGATAGCTGAGTCAAAGGTGGTTTGTGGGTGTGTCTCCCACATACCTAACTTTTGGTTGTTTAATTTCTTGGTAAACTTGGCCCCAAGTTGTTGGGGTCTGGCCAAAGGCACAGCAGCAATTTTGGGGTATCTGGAAGTGTGAAGGCACCTCATGTAGTTAGGGAGACCAAATTGAAAGTAGTTAGGGCTAGTACTTACTCCTTCAAGCAGTGTGAGAGGATAAAATTTTCTAGAGATAAAAGAGGGGAAAAAAGCAAAAACAAATTTTGGTTAGCAATAAGTAAAGCATTAAGTTCCGTAGGAGAATAACCAAGTGGGCTGTGAGAGAGTGATTGTCCCATCCTCTTTCATTGTGTCTTGTTTGGGGGTCACACCTGACAGTGCTCAGGGATTGTTTCTGAATCTGTGCTCAGGCATCACTTCTGGCAGGACCTAGGCAACTCGATGTGGTGTCAAGAATCAAAACCTGTCAGCCTTGAAAGAGCAATGGCTTAATTTACCCCTGATGGATCCCACCCCTGCCCTGCCCCAGCTATCACTCTAGCCCCTTTAGAAGTAGGCAGGCATTAAGAGGGCCTGCTGACAATGGGTTTATCAGAAGCACTAGAGAAATTACCCTGTCACCAGCCCTTAAGGAGCACAGGGGCATGAAGGCCAGACTCCTTTGAAAGATGCAGAAACTGAGGCCTGATGAGACTCTGGTGCTGGTACCACCCAAAAAAGAATGGGCCCCCTTAAGAAAGGAGTTGCCCCAGGATAAAAAAGGGTTGTAAGCACTGAGAGACCACCCAAAATTCAGAACTTCCCCCTTGACAGTGCCGTAGTAATAGACTCCTAGCTACACAGAAAACTCTAAGCTATAAAGCCAATGCAATGATTTTATAGGTATAAAACATGCAAAGCTATAAAACCTATGCAAAGCTGGATATATAGGTAAAAAAAAACTATGCAAAGCTATAAAGTCTGGGCAAAGCTGGTTTAATGGATCTAAAGCCTATGCAAGGCTGAGTGCATCCCTGTTCTGGAATTACCAGCATCTCAAGCTGGGATGGGTAAGTTCTTTTCTTCACTTTATGGGGTATTCTCAGTTGTCTTCCCTCGGGAGAAGCTCAAGTTCTCTCCCAAGTTCCGATTACTCTCTTCCCCACATGCCCTGGATCTTCCTCTTTTTTTTCTCCCTATTGAAGCTATTTTATTTTTCTCTTAGTCTCATTCTGGGATTCTTCTCTGTGAGAGGAGACAGCTGACCGGAAAACCTGGGTGGACATTGAGACTGACTTTCCTTTCCCTGGAAAGAACTCTCTCTTCCTCCCGATGGAAGCCGGGGACCCCAAAGCACTACAGTCCACACTCTGATGCAGTTTGGCCTCAGTGCAACTGACCACTGCCTTGTGGAGATGGTGAAATGTTAGTGTTCACCCCAGGCATTAGCATAATTAGATGCTAATGATATATGAGATGTGTGAGAAAACATCCCATCTTTATGCACAACTTTTTTTTTAAGGGGAGTGGGGATTGGGCCACACTCAGCAGTTCTCAGTGCTTACTCCTGGTTCTTCCCTCAAGAATCACTCTTGGTAAGGCTGGAGAACCATATCGGATGCTGATGGGATGCTAGGGATTGAACTCAGATCAGCTGCATGCAAGGCAAGCACTCTATTCACTATACTGTTGCTCTGACCCCCTTGTACACAACTTTAGCAACACCCCAATTGTATTGTTTATGCCCAGTTTCTCATGCATACTCCTCCCGCTAATTACCTCACTCCTTAGGAAACCCTCATCCCAAAATTCAGTGCGTGACTCTCCCTCAAGAGCACCCACACCCATGTCTTAGGTGAGCTCTGTTCTCCTCAAAAAAGTGAAGAACAAGTGCATTGGAAAGAGCAGCATGTTTTACTGGTATTTTACTTTGGAGCTTTACTGTTTTACACCTGAGGTTGGAAAGGACGCCCACCGGGGCTGGAGGGAGAACAGCGTCACAGAGATGGAGTCAGGGTGTTCTTCTACACCCAGCAGAGACAGTGATCCAACTGAGATATGTTGATCCAACAACATATTCATGTTGTAGACATCTTTCAGAAAATACATGCATATTAATCAGAGAGAACTGTCAGCATATGCAGTTGAGGAACACAATGAACATACATCACATATGCTGAAAATGGGGGAGCATCATCACTGTGGGTGTGTGTTATAGTATTGTGACGAAGAGAAGGCTAGAGGTCCAGAAAGTTCTACTTTCACCACTAGCTGGCGCTGCCAGGGCAGGGGTCTAAATCAATGCAAAAACATCCTTAAGCTTCTGCTTTGGCCCAGTCAGAACCAATGAAGTGCAATGGGGCAGCTTCTCCCGAGAAACCTTGTCACACTCTCCAAACTCTAAGTCTCAGGCCAGTCTGCTTTAGCTTTTTCTAACCCTAGAGAGACCTTCTAAATATTCTAGGGAAAGAAAAAGGATGAACTACAAAACACTTTGACAGCCCTACTAAAAGATCTCTCATCTTGCCCTTGAATACTTCCTGGGACAAACACAAAGAGTGGATGTACAGCAGGGCGCTGAACCTGCATCCCTCCATCCCCGAGACAGACTGAAATGAATATCAAAGCTCTCAAAAAGAAAGAGCTTTGGTTTTCCAAGTTAAAGTGGTGGAATCAGTACAGAGGGCGTTATGATGAGCTCCTTTCTTTCCCAGGGCCCTCCTACCGCCCAAGTGGGGTTCCAACTATTTCCACTTGGAGCAGGAAGCCAGTTTCAATAGAAAAATTTGCATTAAAGTAACCACTTAAGTTAACAAAGCATTTGTCTTTGATGAGCTTCTCTTAATGCTAATTTCTAGCTTCCTGGCTGAACCAGAAAATGCATTATTTTGCAGGAGTTCTGTTTTTCCCAGCGATCAACGATTCTAGGGGTGATGAAGAGCACATTAAGAGCATAAAATTTTTCTGTTTAGGTGGACATTGGCTCTGGTCCTCCTAGTTGCTCTGTGAAGTCGCTTCAAGCTCGTGCAGTGTGGAACACAGTTGGCAGGACGCTCAGGCTGGACTCCTACTGTACCACCTACAGTGAAGGATTCTTGGTTCTCATTTGCTGTTGTTGACATTGTTGTTTGGGGGCCACACCCAGCTATGCTCAGGGCTTACTCCTGGCTCTGCGCTTAGGAGTCACACCTGACTATACCCAGTGCCAGGATGGAACGGGGTCAGACGAAGGCCAGGCAAGTGCCTTATCACTGTTCTTCCCTCTGGCCTATGTGGAAGGTTTCTTTTAAGTCCCCGGCTGACTCAAATCTTCAGAAAAGCATCTTCTCTGTCCCCCAAGGTGTAAACTTGTTTTACAATCTGGGCCATGTCACCTAAAATATCATTTTCAGCTAAAAACAAAAATAACTTTTGAGGACAGTGGAGGCGATTCAGGGGAAGTGATAGGAGGAAAGGTTTGTAAACTAAGTCTTTCCTGCCACCCAGATTCCAAGTCAGAAGATAATCTCTGATGATCACTCACTTCCTGGTACTGACCTTTCTAGTATACATGTTCATTATAGATGTAGATTTCTCCTTTAGGAAGAGTGCCATCCACTCTGTGTCTAGAACTTCTCCTGAGTTTGTAGTTTCTCAGAATACTTGTGCCACATGGACAAATTTTGGGGTGACATAGTTTGCTACCCTTACAAGGAATTTAATATCACTTTCTTTCAAAATACTTTCAAACCCAAAACACTTTAGCCTTCAGTACATCCATCTCTGCTTAGAGTATCAGGACCCTATTTGCTGTCACTGCTGTCACTGTCACTGTCATCCCATTGCTCATCCATTTGTTCGAGCGGGCACCAGTAACATCTCTCATTGTGAGACTTATTGTTACTGTTTTCAGCATATCCAATATGCCACAAATAGCTTGCCAGGCTCTGCCATGCGGGCATGATACTCTCTGTAGCTTGCCAGGCTCTCCGAGAGGGGAGGAGGAATCGAACACGGGTCAGTCACATGAAAGGTGAACACCCTACCGCTGTGCTATCGCTCCAGTCCTTTGCTAACACAAAACATATTTTTTTCACCATTTGATCATACCATATGAAGGGTTTTCTCTTGAGAGGGGACCAAGACACAAACTCAGTTTTTAAAAAAATTATTAAATTGACAATTATTCATAGTTGAGTTTTAGACATACAATGTTTCAGCACCCATCCCACCACCAGTGTCAGCTCCCCTCACCAATATTCCCAGGCTCCGTCCCATACCCATCCCCCTCCCACCCACCAGCCTGCCCTCTTGACAGGCACATTTTTAAGTCCAGTTAGTTTTTAAGCTGCAAAGTGAAGGGTTTGGAGCAGGTGCTCAAACCCAGACCCCACTAGGTTCAGGCCGTGGGGTGGTAAAAGAATATGCCAGGAGCAAGACCTTCAGGGAGGGCAAAGTCAGTTTATGCAAAGAGAACCCACTGGTCACGATGCAGGCGAAGCAGAAGTGGTGGTGGCTAGTCTCTATGTTCATTTGCAATTCCCAGGTTCTTCAATATTTTCAAGGATGAAAATATTAAATAATAAAGATGCTCAGATTCAGAGTTGGAAAGTAGAAAAGTTTATTGGAAAGTAGAAAAGAAAAGGCGCTCTTCGAGTGGGGAGGAACTTAGTATAAGACTAAATTAAAAGTAAGAGTTTTGTGTAGGCCTTTTAAAAGGTCCTTTGCTTATCTTAGCAATCAACAAAGTATTACAGAGAATGCAGGGAATTCCCTGTGAGCCTGAGCCCTGGGACAGAAGTTTCTTGTTTATCAGAAAAAGGTCAGGCATTTGCAAGGAGTCAAAAATGTCAGATGGGTCAGCCAAAAGTGGATTGCTCGCAGCAGGAGGCAAGGATAAACTAAGGCAATCTTTCAGTCAGATTGACACAGTGGAGACCTCCAGAGATACACCTGTCTAGCATTCTTCAGGGGACACTTTATCTGGGTGCTTCAGTTGGGAAAATTCTGCCTTCTACAGGTTAGTCCTGGCAGGGAAGAAGACATGTATCTAATTTGGAGTGTGGGGGGGAGTAAATTATATATAAATTGTTCTAAGTCAATAACTAGAAAGGACAAAAGTATCTTTGGAAATTTGTATCTACTATGACGTGTTCTTCGCCAATCATATAAAAATAATAAAATTTTGCAAGCCTATTCCAGGAAGAGAGTAGTGTGATAATTCTAGGATTTTAGGAGGTTACAGTATAGAATGTATGTGTTGCTGGGCCAAATTGTTATGAAATTGGTATCACAGGAGTGGTAGGCCACTTCTAGGAACTGTGGGGCAGAATGAAGCCATGGCTGGGCTTCTAGACCCTCCTGAGCACAGCTGGTTAGCTTAGCAATCAGGGGCTCAGCCTGCTGGGCTTTTGAAATGGGGACTTATGCTATGTAGGATGGCATTGGGTTTATCCTTTCAGCCTTGCCTCAGGGAACTTAGTTTACCCTAAAGCAATGTCCTTTCTGTATGGACACAGGGTAAACTGTCTTCCTATGTCCATACAGAAAGGACATTACTTTAAGGTAAACTAAGTTCCCTGCGGCAAGGCTGAAAGGAAAACCCAATGTTATCCTACAATGCTAGGCATCTTTTTAGGGGGCTTTGGTTAGACCACTTCAGAAAGGTACATAAAAAAAGGATCAAGGAAGGGACAAATGCATGGGATGATAGTTGATAGTTTGCTGATCTCAGAGATCAAAGAGAGCTGCGGAGGATAAAACAGAGTGTGGGACGTGGGCCTGCCAATCTGTTCCCATCTTCAGACATAGGTTTTGTCACCACAGAACACACGTTGTCAAGCATAAGATTTAGAGGGGAGGCCACTGTCAGCAGCAGAACACACTCCCCCAGCTCTGAGAGCTTCTTGAGTTGCAAGAGCTAATAAATCAACACCAGATCTGCTAGGAAGGTGTTGCTACCTTTTCTGAAGGTATGTACGAGGTCACTGAGAACGTGGAGAAGAGTAAGCAACAGTTGGTAGACTGCATGGCCTCTACCTCCAAGCCAGCATCAGCCCCAACTTAGGGTAGTAAAGGAACTTCTCCAGAGTTATGATATCCGTCAAGCTCACTTCCTCTGTTACAACCAGGAGCGGCAGGTATAGTCTGTCCCTGGTGGCTGCTGAGCAAACTCCAGCTGGTGTATGATTATTATCTTGTGGTTGGGTGGGTGAGGGCGCATCTACTGTAAGAAACAAAAAGGACTGAAGAGATGGTACAGTGGGTGGGGTGCTTGCCTTGCCAATCCAGTTTCAATCCCTGGCATCCCACCTGGCCCCCCAAAGACTGCCAGAAGTGATTCCTGATCACAGACCCAGCTGTTACCCCTGAGCTGTTATCCCCAGATGGGGATAAAAAACAGTAACAAAAAGACCTATATTTTATGTCTGTGGGAAAACAGAGGGGCTTTGAGCCCCCAGCCTACATAGCCTTGGGTTTCGTGAATTTTTGATAAAAACTGGAAAACAAGTTGGTGGAGCATACTCAGTAAATAGAACCCAGACCTCAGTTCACTTTTCTCCTAATGAAACCCCAAATACTTAGTATACACAGCTCCTAGCTGCACAATTTGATGCTGCATAATTGATCTATTCAGGCCTTATAGGCACGTGCAACCTTAGCACCACCCCACCATGTCACTCATACTACCCCTCACACAGTTCCTCCCCATTAGTTAGCTCACTGTATAGGAAGCTCTCGCCCCAAAACCCAGAGCAGTACTCTCCTTTGAGAATGCCCCCCATGCATGTGTCAGGTGTGTCTTAGCTAATATAGCTCTCAATTACCATCTCACTGTCTCTTTACTCAACGAAAACAAAAACTGAGGTGCAGGCAAGGCCCTGGTCTAACATCCCCTCACCTCTGTTAAAAAGCTATACAAAACAAAACAAAAAGCAAACTGCATCAAGTGAAATGACCATCTTTCAAAGAGTTTTGCGTTTTTCATGAATGCAAAATGACACAATTGTGTCTGTTTTTAAAGGGAAATTAAAAGCAATAAACTCAGTTCTGTCTTGGAAAGCTCTTGTGGATCATCATAACAGAACTAAGTGAGAAATTGGCGAATAGCAATCAGACAACAGCTTATTTTTTTTGCGGGGTTGGGGTTACATCTGGTCATGCTGAGGGATTACTCCTGGCTCTGCATTCAGGGCTCCCTCCCGTGAGACTCAGGAGATTATATAGGGTGTTGGGGAGTGAACTTGGGTTGGCCACATGCAAGGTATGCACTCTACCCACTGGACTCTTTCTCGAGCCAGCTTATTTTCCACTCAGCAGCCTTTGCTCCTCCATGGGCCTGAAACTCTCCGAAACAAGGAGCAAGAACCCAATAATTGAGAATTGTGGGCTGAGGCTTTAGGAAATTTTTGTCCCTGAAGACTTGCAGCTTTTTGAGTGCTGTGGTCTGCTTCAGGAAACAAATGCTCTTAACTCCCTCTAAGTACACTAGAAAATGAGGCACAGAAGGAGATATAGAACGGGTTTAGTGTGAGGAAAAGCTAAAGCCAGGGGCTTTGACAACAGATCCCCCACTGTCTGGGTGTCGTGTCTGACCAGATTGGATTCTAGCTAGAGAGAAGGTTTATAGAAGGATGCACTTAATTTTTGAAACAAAAACACTTTTGTCTGTGGTTCGCCACATGTTCCTGGAGGTACGCCAGCACAGAGCCCCAAGTAGCCCTGAGCACTGCTGGGTATAGCCCAATATCCCCACTCACCACCCCCATCCTGTGCCCCCCAAACCCCAAAATTTTGGTCACGATTATCACTTGCTCAGAAAATATCCCAAGGGAACTAAAATCAAGGAGACTTGTACCTTTTCTTTTTTTACATAAATTTCTTTTTTTTTCTTTTTGGGTCACACCCAGCGATGCACAGGGGTTGCTCCTGGCTCTGCACTCAGGAATTACCCCTGGCAGTGCTCAGGGGACCATATGGGATGCTGGGAATCGAACCTGGGGCAGCCGCGTGCAAGGCAAACGCCCTACCCGCTGTGCTAGTGCTCCAGCCCCTGTACCTTTTCTTATTTGTAGCTTCTTTCTTCAGAGTTCTGCAACCAGAGCTCCTGGGCCAGTAGAATGCTAAGAATAGGTTGAAATAAGATAGAACAAGTGGGTAGAATGCTTGTCTTGCATGTGGCCGATCCCTGATTTAATTGTATCATCACATATGGTCCACTGAACCCCTCAGGAATGATCCCTGAGTGCAGACCAATGAGTAACTCCTGAGCTCTGCTTGCTGTGGCCCACCCCCACCTCCCAGCCCCCGCCAAAAAAAAAAACTAACTAAAAAAGAGCAGGCCAACCAGACACCAGGTAGAGAAGCAATGCATGAGCAAGCTTAGAGAACCCATTTGCTCTCACATAGGCACTTCTGGCAACCTCTCACTCCTTGGCTTTGACCTTGCCTATTTCCTTTCATTCTCTTTGTGCTTTTGGGCCACACCTGGCAGTTCTTAGTCCTGATTCTGTGCTCAGAGTTCACTCCTGGTAGTGCTTGGGGCACCATATGTCGCGTGGGGATATGACTGGTAGATCACAGGCAAAGCACGTGTCTTAATTCCTGTACTGTCTCTTTGGACCCTGCCTTGACTGTTTCTTAACGCAAAGGAGTGTTTGTTTTTTTTTTTTTGGTTTTTGGGTCACACCCGGCAATGCACAGGGGTTACTCCTGGCTCTTCACTCAGGAATTACCCCTGGCAGTGCTCAGGGGACCATATGGGATGCTGGGATTAGAACCCGGGTCGGCCGCGTGCAAGGCAAACGCCCTACCTGCTGTGCTACCGCTCCAGCCCCCAAAGAAGTGTTTTTAGGATTGTTTGTAGACAGGAGTCTGTCACTGACAGGGAGTGGGAGAGAACAATGATCCTGTCCTCTGGACAGCATCTCGGGGGTGACATGAAAGGCAGAGTTGCTATTTCAAGCCTTTTACAGTAGACTATCTTTAACCACTGATGCCAGCCAGATGATTGGAACCTCTTCAATGCCCGTGGCCCCACTACCCTTTTGTCCCCTATCTAAACCCCAAATCCCAATCTCAGAGTAAGATGGCTTGGAATGGAGGGGCAGTGAGTCTGCCATCTTCTGTTTCCTGTCACACGAATAAACTTGTTTTCCTCACACCAACTCCTGTCTCTATACTGGCCTTGGAGCATTACATAAGTGATAATAAAAGCACACATGTACTCACCTGTCAATCTCCCCACCTAAAGACCAGGAGGCACACTTATGAGTCAAGTTTTCTCAGTGTACTGAAACAACAGAGAACACTACCTTGCAATCTTAGTGGTATCTGAGAAGAGGCTGCTAATGAGAAGCACTTTATAGAATTCTAGGACCTAGAGACAGCCAAAGGGAAGAAGAGGTCCTTCAGGGGAAACTGCCCTCTGAATAAGGACCAAAGTGAAACTAGGGTTTTGTTTCACAAATCTTTTTTATCTACATGATAACCCTTCAGTATCTGTACTGCAAACCAAAATTCCCAAAAGAAGAGAGAGAGAGAGAGAGAGAGAGAGAGAGAGAGAGAGAGAGAGAGAGAGAGAGAGAGAGAGAGAGAGAGAGGGAGGGAGGGAGGGAGAGGGAGAAAGGGGGGAGAGAGGGAGAGAGGGAGAGTGGGAGAGAGGGAGAGAGGGAGAAGAAGAAAAGTGTCTGCCATAGAGGCAGGGGTGGGAGGGAGACTGGAGATGGTAGTGGGAAATGTACACTGGTGAAGGGATGGGTATTGGAACATAATATGGCTGAAATCCAATAACAAACAACTTTTTAACTGTGATTCAATCAAAAAATTAAAAATGAAAAAAGTCTTTTTGGTCTTCAGAATTTTTATTCAACCTATTTTCAACTGCCAATTTTATCCATGCGCATTCGCATGTTTGTCCTGTGGCAATTGAGTAAAGGATTGAGAAAAGTATCAAACAGCAATGGTCTCTTCCTCTTAGGAGGGATAATGCTTTCATGGAAGTCCTTGGTACACTAGGTTTCAGAGTGGTACAAGGATGGATTTGGTGCTCCTTCCTAAACCTGTCAGTCCAAGGGAAGGGAAGAAGCATGATTGACTTGGACTGCCACAGAAAGGAAACCACAGAGCCAATAGCAGTGGGATTGGGTTTGTTATGCCCCGGGAATTTGTGCTAGAGGCTGAACTATTATTTCATTGACCTCTAAGCAGCCCTAAGAAGTAGACATGATTTAAGTAGACAGAGGTTTGACAGGTTTCATTATCATCGTCATCCTTGTCTTTGTTCTCATTGTCACTGCCAGCATTTACTGTAGGGGGTGGAGAGGGGACCCAGGTAATGTCCTTCCTGCTCTACATGTATCAACCCTGTTAATTCTGACTATAACCTTTCCAGGTAACTTCTGTCATGAGTCCTTATTACAGATGAGAAAACTGAAAGAATTGACAGTACCCCATGAGTTTCCTATAACTGTCCAGGGGCAGAGTCGAGGTTCACAGCTAGGAGGTGTGGCTGCAGGGCAACCCACCTCAACATACACTGCTGAGCTCACATAGCTACAGCTGGGAATCAGGAGCAAACACTGCCAGTCCTCCTGCCTTCTGTACCTGTCACCACACTGAAGTATACTACTTTATGGTTTTCAAAACCACATTTCACATGTGAGCTATGCAAGTTAACCTTAGGACATGTAGTATATTAAAAAGGGAGAACTAACCTGGAAACACTAGAGGAAGTCACAGATACCAGTGACTTAACAACAAGGCCTTATCATGTTTAGTGAAATGAGTCAGAAAGAGGGACAGACATAGAAAGATTGCACTCATCTGTAGAATATAAAGTAACAGAATGGGAGACTAACACCCAAGAATAGTAGAGATAAGGACCAGGAGGTTTGCTCCATGGCTTGGAAGCTGACCTCAAATGCTGGGGGAAAAGACAGTTCAGATAGAGAAGGGAACACCAAGTAAAGGGTATTTGGAGGACCAACTCGGATTGAGAGATGCAAGCCGAACGTAGACTATAGATTGAACACAATGGCCACTCAATGCCTCTTGTGTCAACTACAACACCCAAAGGAAAGACAGAACAAAAGGGAATGCCCTGCCACATAGGCAGAGTGGGGTGGGGGGTTATACTGGGATCATTGGTGGTGGAGAATGGGCACTGGTAGAGGGATGGGTACTTGGTTATTGTATGACTGAAACACAAGCACGAAAATTTGTAAGTATGTAACTGTACCCCACGGTGATTCACTAATAAAAAATTTTAAAAAATAACAAGAGCTTAAAAATGACTTTAAAATAAGGGCAGATGTTTCTCTCAAACTCAGATCATATGACTCCAAGAATTCTTATTACCACAACCAGATTTCCTGATTTTTCTTATGAGATCAGTCCTTAAGTTTGTAAATCATCCAATACAGGGCGTGGGCATTTTCCTTATTACTGTAAAAAATGAAAGGATACAGGATTCCATTTTGTTCTAAACTTGTGACAGAAATCTGTTCTGAGATGACATTCTTCTTTTCTTATTGTTCTATGAATACTGATCAGTAATCAATAGTGATTAAATTCCTGGTATCACTGATGAAACCAGTGATTAAACACCTGATTTTCCAGGTTGCCAATGTTCCCCCTATCCTTCTGGGGAACTGACAGTGCAGCTTTTCATTTGACGTCATCTACCAATAATAAATTTAATTCTGAAGAACCAAATGCAGCATGGGCAAGAGTTGGGCTATAAAGCAACAAGGGACCAGGAGATCCAAGGGAAGTTGCCCAGGGCGAGAGGGGACCATCAGGTGAGAAAGGTCAGCTATGCTATAAACTGCTTGCTTTTTCATGACTTCCTTTCTTGCCAACTGTATGATACTTGTCCTTTTGTAGCATAAGTAGAACCATTGTTCATGTTACACTTTCTAGAGCCACTTCCACACACTACTGACAGTTTCTCCTGTACTGACAGTGATCATCCTCCCTCCCCTCCCCCATTCTTTGCTCCCTTAGTACCTAGTACCTTAATATGGCCTCAATATCTGTCTTAGGTCAGGGATGGAACTGGGGCATGACACACTCTTACAACGTGTGCGCCTTTCTACTTATTTATTTTTTTAATTCCTAGAAAGTTAAGTTTTGCTTTAGCAACTTACCAAGCCAGGGCCAGAGGCAGTATGAATAAAAGGATCTAGGGGCTGCTGTGAGGCTCAATGGCACAGTACTTGCTTCATGCCTGAAACCTGGGTTCATTTCCAGCACTGCACAGAATATATAAAATTTAAGTAATGAATAAAATAATAATCATTCAGGATGTTAATGTCTCAATATTCTTTGAATATCAGACAGTAGCTTTTCCTTACCTTTGGGGATAATTTCTACACTTTTGATAGAAATTAGAAAGCAATAAGAAAGTGCAACAATCCATTTCCAAAATGTCACTAAGCATTCGTTTGATGGTGCATATATTAATTATTGAATATACCCAAGGGTAGCTAAATAAAATAATCAAAGAATCTTAGACCTAGCACATATTAGATATTTAATGAGCTTTGATGAATCAATGGCTGCTTTTATCACCTTAAAGAGATCTTTGACATGTGGTTCAGACCTTAAATACTGCTCAATAAGATCATTTAGAAGGAATTATTTTTGCATTCTTTATATAAAGAGTACGTCTCACTATATGTACAACCCACTCTTCATCACAACCCCTGGCAATGCTTCACATTCTCTTTTCCTTTTTTTCCCCTTAATCTCCTGTACCCCTCTCTTTGGCATTCCTCATTCGTAGACAACTTCTGGATTTGGCTCCGATCCTGGAACTTTTGCTTCCCTTCCAAATGCCTCTTTCCTAATTGTTTCACTGCTTTCTTTTTCCTATCAATGGTAAAAAATAAAATAAAATGACTTCCTTTTGTTTTTAATTTCTCTTCCTACCATTCTGGTTCTGTCTTCATTTTCTATGCTTTAATTTTTTAAAATGGTTATTATTAGGGGTCAGGGAGATGGTTCAAAGGGCGTTTGTGCCTGTGGGAACTCTCGGTTTGACCCACAGCACCACACAGTTGCCCAAGTACATGGGGACATGACCAAAAGAAAAGGTCATTGTTGAATATTATGCAGCCACCAGGAAAAATAAAGTCATGAAATTTGCTTATAAACAGATGGACAGGGAGAGCATCATGCTGAGTGAATTGAGTCCAATGGAGAAGGACAGACAGATGATTGCACAGTGGGGTAAGGTGCCTGTCATAGAGGCAGGCTGGGGTGAAGGGTGGAGGACGTGGGTGGTGAGAAATGTACACTGGTGAAGGGATGGGTATTGGAATATTCTATGACTGAAACCCAATCATGAACAACTTTGTAACTATGTATCTCATGGTGATTCAAGAAAGAAAGAAGAAAGAAGGAAAGAAAGAAAGAAAGAAAGAAAGAAAGAAAGAAAGAAAGAAAGAAAGAAAGAAAGAAAGAAAGAAAGAAAGAAAGAAAGAAAGAAAGAAAGAAAGAAAGGGAAGGGAAGGGAAGGAAGGAAGGAAGGAAGGAAGGAAGGAAGGAAGGAAGGAAGGAAGGAAGGAAGGAAGGAAGGAAGGAAGGAAGGAAGGAAGGAAGGAAGGAAAGGTCATTGTTGAGAGCAGTAATAAATTAACAGGGAACATCATGCTCTCTGCCTTTTGCCTTCCTTCAGCCCTCAGTAATGGGTGACAGTCTATGGTGTTGCTGAAGCGCTGGAAAGGGGTTTTTCATTCTCCCAGGAGAAAACCTTCCTCCAGGAGGGGAGCGAGCAGCAACTGTGACCTAAACCCCACCCCACAGCTGCTTCCAGGCCTTTCCATGACTTGCCCAGTCCAAGGGGTCAGTCCAGGTGACTTGCCTGTTGACAGTCTCTTTGCCCTCAGACTAAGCAATGGTTAGGATGCACCTTAGTCCCTTCGGTGCCTTTCTCTGAACTCCATTCACTGTAAGGACTCGATTTATTCCTGATACCCACATTTAAAAAATGTGATCCTATTGGAGGGAATATTGCCTGGAATCCTGTAAAGGCAGCTTCTTTTGTTGGTTCATGTTTACTTTGTCTATTTGAACCATTTCATTTGTTTAGGCAGAGTAATAGTATGCGAGCAGGGCATTTGCCTTGCATGCAGCCGACCCAGGTTTGATCCCCAAAGCCCAGGAGTGATCCCTGAGCGCAGAGCCAGGAGCAAGTCCTGAACACTTCTGGGTATGGCCCAAAAACCAAAAGAAAATTTTTTGATATGATGCACTGTTATTTACAAGGCTGCGTATGAGAGGGTTTGTTGCATACAATATTTCAGCTCCACCCCCTCCACCAGAGACCACTTCTCTGCATCATTGTCTCAGGGGCCCCTCCTGCCCACCACATAATTTGTCGATTTTTAAGAAAAAATTAAGTGGAGTTGGTTTGATGGAGATTAAGATGGAGATTAAGTGAACTTTTCCACTGTGATTTTCTTTATTATTTAACCTCGTACAACAAAAAATACCATTTCCTAAAAATGATTCCCTGTGGATGTCATTTCTTTATCCCTTCACCACCCCAATCAAATTTGAAACAAACAACTCGTCTCTGGGGAGGAGGATCAGAATTCCAGAGATCTTTGCAAGGGTTGGAGTTGCTCCTTGGGTCTTTGTTCACTGATCAGATTGGAGTTATCATTTTTTGGGGTAGAAGAAATTAAATTTAAAATTCAACCATCTAGGAGCTTCAAAATGACTGCAGCCACCTACCACCTTTCAAAAGTAAGCATCCACCAAGACTCTAGACTCTAATTTCTTACCCACAGTGCTCCATGACTAATGTTCTCATCTCATACGGAGCTTGGAAGCAAAATCTTCGTGTCCTGGTAGACCCACCCAACCCATCTCCTCCCTGCTCATCAGGCCAGGGCAAGCAGAGGGAGGAACTGTGGATGGTACTGTTAGGAGACGTTTGGAGCCCAGGTTCTTCTTGTCAGTTTGAAACATCCATACTGACTTGTAGCCCTATATATTTTTTTAATCTCTTCCTTGTTTTCATTCTTCAGTAAAATCCTTTCTGGACTGGAGAGAGAATACAGAGGTTAAGATGCTTGCCTTATATATGGTTACCCCAGACCTATCCCCGGAACCACACACTTCCCTGAATACCACCAAGAGCAACCCCGGAGTTCAGAGCCAGGATTAGTCCTAAGCATGAACAAGCACGGCCCCAATCCTTGACTCTCCACACAGCGACACAAACAGACTGCTCTTCCTGAGCCCCGGGTTAGTATCGTGAACTTTCTCTACACCTGTAAACTTCTCTTTGAGTATCTTCTACAATCTGAAACTGAAATTAAGTCTCATTCTCTCCAGTGCCTGGCACCAATGTTCACTGTCCACCAGCGTGTTGGCAGGGATGTTGATGAGAAAGCGGAGGAGGCATTTTAAATTTTGCTTTTTCTACCACCTCTCATTGTTTCTTCTCCTCCTGACCTTGCTGCCATTGTTGCCATTACTGGGGCCGCACACATTTGGTTGTGGTGGTTGTCACACACACTGGGTTGTGATTGTCGCCTTCCATGAGTTGTGCCTGTTTGAGGGTCTCACATCCTGGCCACGGTGCTCAGGCTTTTTTTGTTGTTGTTGTTGTACCCTCCCGAGTTGGCATCCTTAGTTTCAGTGCTCACATACACCAGGCTGCGGTGTGGCCGGAAATCACTTGTGTTGCTGGAAACCACAGACAGCAGAGCCTCTGGACTCATACAGCAGAGCCCGCAGGACCCAGCTCAGAGCAGACGTGGCACCAGGGAGCCAACCCACAGTCTTCTGTTTGTAAGCTAAGCCACTGAACTATGCCTGAGGCTTCCTGCCACCATTCATCTCAGAGTGAAATCATAGTCAGTACCTTCCACGGAATTTTTAAAAAATGTTTGATTGTTAAATTTTCTGTTGATGAGGTTTGATGACCCAGGGAATGCCTTAGTGTAACCAGCACCATCCCCACCCTCACCTGCTGTGTTACTTCTGTGACAGTAGCAGTGAATTGCTAAGACATGCACAAGATCTGGCCCATTTGGATGCCAAGGTAGCTCACAGCTTGCCCTGGGTCCATCCTTGACCCTTGTTGGGACTCTCCTTCTGGGGGTATTAGGAACTAAGGGCAACTGAGGCTTAAGTAAATATGAATGCCCAGGAGTAAATAATATTTTGGAGTCAATAAACTCCCATGTTACAAAGCATAGTATGAACTCCTGTGTCTATACAAAAAGGATATTGCTAAATAAACCATGCAAATGACATAAAGGAAAGAGAAAAGTAATATAGGATTATTAGTGCCTGATGGAACTTTTGGGTGTGCCTCAGGGGCAGTTGTGGGAGTAGCTCAGTAAACCTAAGTTCCCTGTGGGAGCAGCAAGGACAACCCAGTGTTATCCAACAGTTAGGCATAAGCAAGATATACAATATATTAATAAAAGCTTAATGCGTAACAAAAGAGGCTTCTCATAGAGAAAGAACGAGTTACGCCCCATTTCTCCGCGCCCGCACCCCCAGAATGACTGACGAAGAGGATGGAGCTGCTTGGGACACCGGCAGCCCACCAGCAACCTGCAGTATGTGACTTGAGAGTTTCCACCAGGTCCCCCGTGCGGAAATCTCTCTCTCTCTCCTTCAACTTTTTCCCTGGACTTTAGACAGAAACCCAGAACCGCGCGGCCGCGGCAGCGCAGCGGCCTCGCAACCTAATGTCATCTTAGTATCAGCAGTATGTAATGGTTCCTTCTTAATGGGTCGGACTTTTGTGGGTGATCCTAACAAGAATAGTAAGTATTTTGTTGAAATATTGAAGGCAATCAAAATGGTAGCCATCTCTCTAGACTGAACTAAGCTATATCCCCACGCCGGCTGAGAAGAAATATCCTTCTTTCTCGGGAAGAAACGTGGCGTGGTGTCAAACATAGTGTGATGTCCATTAAGCAAACAGACCTGGTGGCGTGGGAATGGGAAATAAGGGGAAAAATTAGGTACATGGACCAGCGGGACGCTGGTGGTATCTCGAGCCGGAGCCGATATCAGCGCAAGAGCTTTGGTTCCAGAAACGGCTTGCAGACACTCTACTAGACTATCAACTAAGCCAGAGCCCCACGCCGGCTGATGACGGGAAATAACCATCCTCTTCGTTTTTTTTCCCTTTGTCAGACAGCGTGGCGATTACTAAACAGGCGTGAACTCGGTGGCGCGGGGCAAGGGGGAAAAAGAAAAGTTATGTAACAAACAGCAGGACTTAATATCTCTATATGCTTAGTAATGGAGAATTATCAAATGCCTCATTGGCAATAGGACTGTCTTTTTCTATTTGGGGGGAAACCCCAGCAACGGTAGTGAGTTGTGTGTTGAAACATGGAATGTAATCGAGATAAGCGCAAATGAAGTGAAACTTATCACGCACAAGGGTGGGGACTAGGGAGGTGGGAGGGGGCGGCAGATATACTGGGGGGGTTGGGGGTGGAAGATGGGCACTGGTGAAGGGAGGGGTGTTTGAATATTGTATAACTGACATAATCCTGAGAACTTTGTAACCCCCCACTTGGTGATTCAATAAAAAAAAAAATATGCATTCTATGCAGCATTCCATGAACACATACTGTTCAGGCAGAAAGAAAAACACAGACACTCAAGTTCTTCCACTCACAAAACCAACATGCAGACAAAGGAAAGACAATGCAGAATAGTGCTGAGGGCTGCTCACAGGAGGGCTGGATTGGGGACTGGTGTCGTGAGAACACAGAGAATCAAAAAAGTACAATCGAAACAACATCTGCACATGTATGTTCATCGCAGCACTGTTTACAATAGCCAGAATCTGGAAAAAACCCGAATGCCCCAAAACGGATGACTGGTTGAGGAAACTTTGGTACATCTATACAATGGAATACTATGCAGCTGTTAGAAAAAAGGAAGTCAAGAATTTTGTAGTTAAGTGGATGGGCATGAAAAGTTTCATGCTGAGTGAAATGAGTCAGAAAGAGAGAGACAGACATAGAAAGACTGCACTCATCTATGGTATATAGAATATCAGAGTGGGAGACTAATACCCAAGAACCGTAGAAATAAGTACCAGGAGGTTGACCCCATGGCTTCGCGGCTGGCCTCACGTTCCGGGGAAAGGGCAACTCAGAGAAGCGATCACCAACTACATTGTAGTCGAAGGCCATGTGGGGGAAGGGAGTTGCGGGCTGAATGAGGGCTAGAGACTGAGCACAGCGGCCACTCAACACCTTTATTGCAAACCACAACAGCTAATTAGAGAGAGAGAACAGAAGGGAATGCCCTGCCACAGTGGCAGGGTGGGGTGGGGGGGAGATGGGAGTGGGGAGGGTGGGAGGGACGCCGGGTTTACGGGTGGTGGAGAATGGGCACTGGCGAAGGGATGGGTTCCCGAACTTTGTATGAGGGAAGTATAAGCACAAAAGTGTATAAATCTGTAACTGTACCCTCACGGTGATTCTCTAATTAAAAATAAATAAATTATAAAAATATATATATATATTAATATAATGTATAATAATATAAAATGTTAAGGTATTTTTTGAGAGACTGAGTAAATTAAAAAATTCTCTTAAAGAAGGAAAAGTTGAACATTTTCCCCCAAATAATGATAATATGTAATCTTCTGAATGTTGGAAATAACACTATTCTTACATAAATAAATCACTATATCACTGTCAAAAAAAAAAAAAAGAAAGAACGAGTTACTTGACTCATTAGGAGAGAATAATTAGCATTTCAAAATATATCCCTGAAACTCCCTCACTCTGAAAAACAAATGCTAATTTAATGCCATATACTCTTAAGAGTTGGACTGAAGCAATAGCATAGCGGGTAGGGTGTTTGCCTTGAACACGGCTGACCTGGATTCAATTCCTCCATCCCTCTTGGAGAGCTGAGCAAGCTACCAAGAGTATCCCACCTGCACGGCAGAGCCTGGCAAGCTACCTGTGGCGTATTCTTCATCATCATCATCATCATCATCATCATCATCATCATCATCACCATCATCATCATCCTCCCGTTGATCATCGATTTTCTCAAGCGGTCTCAGTAACGTCTCCATTCGTCCTAGCCCTGAGATCCTCTCTTTACTCATCCTTCCCAACGGTGCCGCACTGGAGACTCTTTCAGGGTCAGGGGGATGAGACCCATCATTGTTACTGGTTTGGGCATACGAATACACCACGGGGAGCTTGCCAGGCTCTCCCATGCAGGCAGGAAACTCTCAGTAGCTTGCCAGGTTCTCCGAAAGGGAGAACTAGGCTATAGATGTTGCACTTCCGGGAGCTTGGTATTATAGTCTCTGGATATTGGCCATTGATGGGATTACACAACACCGGGGGCAGTTTCTGGATGTGACTTCCTAGCTACTGGAAAATGGGGATCTAGGCAGAAGAGGCCCAGTACTGATCTGAGCAGGCGTGGAGATCTCGGTCCTGGGTCCCACACACCTGGGTTCCTCTGCTGGTTCCTTCATGCATGAGGCTTGTCTGAACATGTGGAGAGGGGCCTTGAGCATGACTGTGGCTGGGTTCCAGAGGTCTTAGGCTACGGGACTCTGCTCAGGGCAGGGAGGGAAACTCAAGCCACCCCCTCAGAGGGACCCCAGCGAAGACAGCCAGGCGTGAGTCCTGGAGTATTCAATATGACAACTACAGTAAATGGAGACATTGTTGATGCCTGCTCGAGCAAATCGATAAACAACAGGATGATAGTGCTACAGTACTCTTAAGAATTAACAAACTAGGGGCTAGAGCAATAGCACAGCGGGTAGGGCGTTTGCCTTGCATGCAGCCGACCTGGGTTCGATTCCCAGCAGCCCATATGGTCCTCCAGCACCACCAGGAGTAATTCCTGAGTGTAGAGCCAGAAGTAACCCCTGTGCATCCTTGGGTGTGACCCGAAAAGCAAAAAAAAAAAAAAAATTAACAAACTAAAAATAAGCTTCATGGAGACCAGTGCTTGAGTGATAAACACATGCATTACAGGTGTGAAGGCCTGAGTTCAATCCCAGATATTTTGTGGCCCCTCGAGCCCTGAGGGGTTTAGTTTCTAAAATAATAAATAAAAATCAACCCTGGGGACTGGAAACCAAAAGAAAACAGAAGCAAATATTTTTCAAATCTGTGCCTAAGTTTTTCTGGACAATAAAAGCAAAACTGCAGAGTTTTCTAAAGGTAAAAGAGACCCCAGTAGGACAGAGGAGATGTTGGGTTCTGGTTTCGGAGCTCCAGGTATGACCCTGCAGCACATCATCTCCCAAACACTGCAGGGGCAGCCCCTGAGCACACAGTCAGGAGTAACCTTTAAACACTGTTTTTTGATGAAACCACAAAAAAACAAAACAAAGTAGCCACAGTACTACTGAAATAGATAAAAATCTACAGAAAGAAATCTACAGCAAAACATCTAACTGTGTAAAGGGGGAAAATTACAGGTATAAGACAGGATTTACTATATTTAATATGTAAATATTTCATGTTAAAACAGACAGAAAAAAAACTAAAATTCTGTAAGAGTTGAATAAGCAAAGGCTACACACACAAAGGAGTATGCAAACACTCGCCAGACAATATCTAGTTTCACGAGTGAATGAATGCATATTTTAAATACAAATATTGCTTTATTTTCACACCTTTGTGCTTTTCAAAAATGACAATATCCAAAGTTAGTAAGAGAATAGTACAAGCTGTGCCATTATGCAGGACTGGAGGAAGAGTCAACTCATAGAAACTTACCAGAAAGTACTTTGAATCAAGGGGATTCAAAAATATTGAATCAAGGGGATGTTTACCCCTTGATTCAATATTTTTACTTACTTGAGTTTAAATAAACAAACAAAAAATTAATTTAAAAGAGAATATTTTGTTTATAATGAAGGAAATTATAAAACATTGTTTAGTATTGGTAGAGGGCTTAACAAATTTGGACCCATTCTCTCGTATACATATTTACTGAGCACTAGTCTGTAGGGTAGGCTCTGTTTAGGAGATGGAGAACAAAGATGAAGCAGGCAGGATCTCTGTGCTGCTTCCAGCGCAATGAGCCTCTTTCCCAAGTGGAGAGGGAGGCAGTGGGAAGAGCTGCTGAGAGGCCAGTCTCTCACATACAGGTCCTGAGCATCACTGTCATCACTGTCATCCTTTTGTTTATCCATTCGCCCAAGCGAGCACCAGTAATGTCTCCATTCGTCCCAGCCTGAGATTTTAAAAGCCTCTCCTTACTTGTCCTTCCCAACGATTGGAGGCTCTTTCAGGGTCAGGGGAATGAGACCTATTATTGTTACTGTATTTGGCATATTGAATACGCCACAAGGAGCTTGCCAGTCTCTGCCATGTGGGCAAGATACTCTCAGTAGCTTGCCAGGGCTCTCTGAGAGGGACAGAGAATGTATATCAGAGAATACAAGCAAGTATGTTAAGACAAAACACATGTGTGCTGCTTTAGGCACATCAGTGGGCTAGACTATAAGAGGTTGAGTGGCCGCTTTTCGGCCTCGTGCTTCTGGGAGCTTTGTTTTATATAGTCTCTGGATCTTGGTCATTGATGGGATTACATGGCTCAGGCGGGAGGGGGCGGCGCAGTTTGTGGGTGTAACTGCCAAGCTATTGGAAAATGGGGGGTCTGGGTGAAGGAGGCCCAGTCCCAATCCGAACAGGCTTGGAGATCTCAGCCCCGGGTTCCACATGCTTGAGTTCCTCTGCCAGTTCCTTCATGCATGCAGCTCTTATGGAGAATGGCATTGAGCATGGCTGTGGCTGGTTTCCAGAGGTTTTAGGTCCTGAGCAGTGTTGAAGAACACCTAACAGAGAGTCAGGCTGTATCTCTCCTACAGCCAAGTTCCTTCTCTACCTGTGTCTTCACAGTCTCCTTTCAGCCCTGAAAAAAAGAACAAGTGTTAGGCATGGGCTAGGAAAAGGGACTTTAGATTCAGGCCTCCTTGAAGACCAAATCTTTGATATTCTGTAGCAGAAATTACAGAGGATTTTACACCAAATTTTTACAAATTCTTCTACACCAAAAAATTCCTTTTTTTTCCTTTTTATCATCAGGAAGAGATCTCTCCAGACTTTAGTCTCCGGCTTTCATGGTGTCTCAAACTCACCCACAAATGTTGCCTTACAGAATAGAACCCTATCTCTGATACACTTCTCGCTGGGTTTGCAAATGTCAGAATTAGTTTTCACATATGAAATGATCAATCAAACAAAACCATCATGGGCTCCTCAATATCTCATGACAAATGAGATGGAATTGATTTCCTAGACCCTCCTTAACCACCATCCATGACTCGTTAGTCACATTCTGCTTCAGAAGCTGCACTGGAGTCAATTACTCCACCTTACAAATAAGAATCTCCGAAAACACAATAAGATCAGAGCCTGACTATCTAACAACAGTAAATAATGGTATGAATGCAAGTGATGTGGAAAGAAGTTAATTGAATATTAGCCACGGCATGAATAGATTAACGCAGTAGTATAGGTGAGCGGGTGTAGGGTTGGTGATTGTTCAGAACCTAAGAGGATTTCACACTTAAGCCTTGTTTCACACTGGTGAGATGCATGTTAATGGAGCAACTTCCAAACTCCCTGTTTCTCCTCCCTGAGAACCCAGATAGGACACCTAGGATTTGTGATGGTCTGTCCACCATGATTCAAGTGAAGCTTCATCAGGGACTGATCAAAAGGAGCATAGTTGAGAAGGGGTCTGAGAGATTCTAGGAAGGACATCAGAAATGTCTTAAAAATTAAGACACCAATGCTCTGACCAGGCATCCCTGGCCACCCTCTGGATGGCTCTCACCCTCTTTCCTGAGACGTCCCCAGAAGAACCACAATCAGCAAACTGAAAGGAGAGGACAGGGCTGGGGACAGAAGAGAGGCAGTCAGAGCAGCCCAGCAGGAAAGGAGGCCTGTGTTGGGGATATCAGGCAAGAGGCAGCCTTTGAGACGTGGATACAGAACGCCTGGTGCTGTGGAGGAAGGGTAAGGAGAAAGTTAAAGGCTTTTGTTTGGAGTCAGGTCTAAACAGATCTTAGTGGCTGTGAGAGACAGCTGTCCACCTGATTTCTCATTTCTAGAAGCTTCACTAAGGAGTACCTAGTTGGTCTTGCACAATAAACCTAAACTGTGCCAGGAGATTGAATGGACCCTTGGAGGGTTGTGGTCACTCCAGCTCAGCAGTTCCTGCAAGGAGAGCATTTCCCTCTGGAGCGTTTCTCTGCCATTCAGCTCTGCCCCCCAAAGCTCAGTCTAGCCTCTGTGGAGCACTGGGAACAGGAAGTGACTCGAGCACCAAATGGGAATTTGGTTGAAGGTTTGGAGGGGGACAGGTGGGTAGAGAATCAAGGGACTTGTCATCAGATCATCTTCTAGATTATGTGTTAAGGTAGCAGGGGGTTGGTTTGCTGTAAGAGCCAAATCATTCATTGAGGAGAGTCCTTGAGAAGTAAGGGTATGTTGAGTCTAGCTGAACTTTTATATGGCAGAAGAATCCACATCTGACCCCTGGAAGAGCTTCCCACCTTAGATGCTTTCAGAGAAAGGCACTTGAGAGTGATAACTGAATGGGACTTTTCCACTTAGATTTTGGGGCAGAGACAACTTGGGTCCATATTCCCATCCCACTCATTACAGGTATTGTTAGTCTGGGCAGCTTTGGGTGTCTGCTTCCACATTTGTGATTAAAAGGACTATCGGTGACACTCAGTGAACTCTGGTGGTGGTTCATTAGCTGAGACACAGCATACAGCACTTGTGAAATGCTTGTACTTAAAATGAGCTCTCAACTGACATCAGCAATTACTCTCTCTTCGTATGCTTTACTGGGATGTCTCCAGTGTTGATTAGGGAAATGTGGATCTAGAACTAGTTAAATCAGCATCTCATTTTGTTGCTAAGCAACCGGCTCTGGGTTCTGCAAGAATACAGTTTGGTGCGCAATATCACCTACCCCCTCCTGCCCAACAACATTAAATCCCAGCCAGACAGTTGCTAAGCATTGTTATATATGACTTACAAGCTCACTTCAAATTGTGCAAGAAGGGGGCCTGATAGACACGAAGGAGTAACGGCTCAGCCTTTCCGGATGGAGTGGCTCTAAGGGGGAGCAGGTGGGGGATAATAAGAAAACAAGTGTTGATGGACACTGCACCCCTGCAGGAGTGTGGAAGCCACCCTAGGATCCGCCATTCTCTAGGGTCACAGCGATGATGGTTGTAACAGTCACAGACCAAAGGCTCTTTGCTTCACTCAGGTTTGGGGTAGGTAGCCCGCGTTGGACACAGATGGGAGTTCCAAGTTAAGGGAGCAGGGCTGGAAGCACCAACAGCGCCCCCCACTCAATTTCTTCCTGGGGAAGTCAGGGGTCACTGACCAGAAGAATCATTCTCCCCTTGAACATTCATTTATTCGTTCTTTCATTCATTCCACAATTCGACATGTTTCATTTTTTTTCTATTTTCCCCACTTTAACACTGTTTATTTAACACTGCTTTTTTTTTAATTTAAACACTGTATTTATTTAAACACTGTGTTTTACAAAGTTGTTCATGATGATTTGGTACAGCCATTAAATATTCCAACACCAATCCCACCACCACTGTCATCCTCCCCCCACCATTGTCCCCATTTCTTCTGTCAGCCCTCAAGCTTGCCCCCATAGCAGGCCCACAATAATTTATATTATTATAAATTGTTTGCTACCACAAAATGGCTTATGGAATGATCAAATAAAATATTTTTGTAGAAGAAATATCTATGAAAGTTGTTGTATCTCACCATGGAGACATTAAATCCTTGTCTAAGGGTTTACTGAGCTGTTGTTGAAGGCTAAGCTTTCTGTTTCAATGTTTTTGTCAAGATTGGTCAGCTTATGGTGAAGATGCTGCCTGAGACTGTGTGCTACTTGTGCCCACGTGGCCAAGCACATGTGTCGCCCGCATCTCCCCTCTTGGGATGTGTCCTTTCATGCTTTCATGTCCAATGCTAGGATGTGTGTAGGGGCTCTCTACACCCTTGGAGAAGCCCATGTTCTCTCTTGAGTGCATTACTCTCTCTCTCTCTCTCTCTCTCTCAACCCTCCAAATAAAATCTATTTACTTCACTGCTTGTCTACTCCTGAAATTCCTTTCTGCGAGGCGAGACAAGAACCCAGTAACCCTGGGTCCCGGGAGGCAGAGGCGGCTGGGGAGAAAGTGACCGTCTTTCTCCTCCCTGCTTCACATAAGTCACCCGTGGGGCCCACCCACATCAGTGGGGCAGGTGTTGGAATATTGAATGTAAAAAATCATCATAAACAATTTTATTAAAAGATGAATAAAATAAAAAGTGAAAAATTCTCTCCTTTTTGGTAATCCAGAGCCCTGTATTCCTGATCATCTCTGTCCCTGCCCATGCCCAAGAGCACGAAGAGAGGAGCCAGAGAAGCTACAGCCCCAGCTGAGCCGCCTAAAGAAAAACAAGAACGTTGTCTTTTTTTCCTTTTTTTGCTTTTTGGGTCACACCCAGCAATGCGCAGGGGTTACTCCTGACTCTGCACTCAGGAATCACTCCTGGAAGTTCTCAGGGGACCATATGGGATGCTGGGAATCGAACCTGGGTTGGCCGAGTGCAAGGCAAACGCCCTACCCGCTGTGCTATCGCGCCAGCCTCAAAACATTTTCTTGATGTAGCAAGTAGACAGGGAAGCCCCCTCCCACCGCAAAAAAAAAAAAAAAAAAAGATTGGTCGGCTTCTGCGTTACATCCCATCCATACTGGTGTGCTGTTGGCATGTCATTCTACATATATTGTGAGGCACTGAGAGTAGAGGCGCTCTGGTTTATCTGACAAGGAAGTTACTCGTTGAATTGAGTTCAGTGGTTCCCACTAGGAACATCACCCAGATCGTGGCTCTCATTGCTCCTGAGCATTCTGAGCATGCAACTTGCGTGCTGCGGCCTGTCCCACCAGCCCGGGCAAGGATTCCACTACTGGGGCCTCTGAAAACTAGTTTTGCTGCTTCCTAAAACCAGTTTCATTCCTCCCTCACCCAAAAACTTCTGCTTGGCATCTCTGTCTTCATATGTGTGCGTGTGATTGGCAGAGCCTGGATCATGTGTCAGAGACTCGGCTGCTCAAGAGACTGGGGTAAAACATGGCTGGACCTTCTCCAGGGCTGGACATTTTCCAGACTCATGGATGCTGGGCAGCCACAAAGACCTTGAGTGTTCTCTGGTTTGTCTTCATCTTCTTTTATTTTTTTTTCCAATTGCGATCTCACTGGTCTAACAACATGTACATGTTTCAAACCTGCTCTCCCACACCTCGTTGAGTGTAAGTTATGACCCCACGCTCACCAGGGAAGTATCCACCTCCCTTCATTAGAGTTCTTTGAACCCCTCCGACACTAGTGCTCCTACCCTCTCTCTCAGGAGCCTCAGTTCTTGTCTCTGCCCTTTTAGATTTACAGTCTGGAGAATATGGGCAAAAAAAAACAAACAGTGCAGCCCAGCATGACAGTGCTCCCCTGGGGAAGTCCAGGTTCAAGGTGGACCTAGAGAGGGATTCCAAGGCAAGGAAAGCAGAGAGCCAGAGGAAGCAATAGGTAGGGGGGTGTGAAAGATGAAGGTGAGCTCTTGGGCATGGTGAGGATGCGAGGAGAATGGGCTTGATGGCAGGAGTACTGGCTGAACACCCCTATTCGAATTCAGGAAGAAGATCAGAAGGATGAAATTTTTAAGAAATGGATTGTCTGGCGAGAGCAGGCGAGGGTCTAACTGGTGGTGAGTCACAAGCCCTCACCACTTTTCTTACTACCTTCCACCCCCTTAGGAATTATGCACCCACACCAGATTCTGTGTGTGCTGAAGTGCAAGAAATGCTGCCTCAAATAACATACTTTCATCGCTACTTTTAAATGTTAGGTAATATATCCTGACATAATTTAAAAAAACAATTTCTCATTTTCCCCCTGTAATTCCAATTTTGTATAAGCTTGATTAGATCCCAACATTTGTGATTGTTTAACTGTGTGAGTGCTTTCCAACTGTGTGTAATATGTACCACAGGTATTTTCCATTTTCTGCATGTTTCTACTTTACATCAGTGTAACCATTGGTTTCTTCCCAGTTGCTTGGTTTTCTCCACACTTACTACAATCCGAGAGGTTGTTCCAATATTCCCCATGTGCCACGGTAATGGTGGTGCTGAGAAATCAAACTATTCTGATTTGTGGTTTCTATCTCTGCTTCCCTCTGTGTTTCTCTGTCTCTGTCTCTCTCTATTGCTCCCTCTTTCTTTCTCTCCACTGTGTTTCCCTCTTCACCTTCCGCTCTTCCCAACTCCCTGTCTCTTTTTTTCAGCCTTTAGGCTGTTCTCTTTTTCCCAGTTTTTAAAAAAATTTTATTGAATCACCATGAGATAGTTACAAGCTTTCATGTTTGGGTTATAATTACACAATGATCAAACACCCATCCCTCCACCAGTGCACATTCCCCGCCACCAATATCCTGGGTATACCCCCACTTTTTTCACCCTCCCCCTGCCTCCATGCAGACAATATTCCCCATACTCTCTCTCTACTTTTGGGCATTATGGCTTGCAACATAGACACTGAGAGGTCATCATGTTTGGTCCATTATCTGCTTTCGGCACACATCTCCCATCCCGACTAATTCTTCCAGCCATCATTTTCTTAGTGATCCCTTCTCTATTCCATCTGCCTTCTCCCCTCCACTCATGAAGCAGTCTTCCAGCTATGGGGAAATCCCCCTGGCCCTTGTATCTACTGTCCCTGAGTGTCAGCCTCATGTGATGTTATTCTATACTCTACAAATGAGTGCAGTCCTTCTATGCCTGTCCCTTTCTTTCTGACTCATTTCACTTAGCATGATACTCTCCATGTCTATCTATTTACAAGCAAATTTCATGACTTCATCTCTCCTAACAGCTGCATAGTATTCCATTGTGTAGATGTACCAAAGTTTCTTTAACCAGTCATCTGTTCTAGGGCACTTCGGTTGTTTCCAGATTGCCCCAGTGTTTTTAAATTCTATGTGATAGGCCCTAATTGGATATATTTTCACCTACTATTCTAAGCATTTTGTATTCTTTTCAGTCTGTAAACTTGTATCCTGGCAGCAAATCTCGAATTATTTTGTTGGTAATTTTTTCTCCTGTATTTTTCTTTACTCTTTGGATATCCCTTTTTGAGAATGGAAGTCATGGACCATAACTCTAATTTTTATTAACTCTCCCTGACATATTTTATAGTTTGGATGTTTTGCTTTTTGTTTTTTGCTTATCTTTCTCAGATAATTCTTTTGGAGTTAGGGTTTGTTTTTGCTTTTCTTTTTGGTTTTTGTCGTTGTTTAAGCCACATCACGAAGTGCTCAGAGCTTACTCCTGGCTCTGTAATCAGGGATCTCTCTTGGAAGTGTTTGGGGAATCATATGAGGTGCCAGGGATAGACCTGGGTCTGCCATGTGCAAGGTAAGCCTTCTACCCACTTTGCTACTTCTTTGGCTCCTCAGACAATTTTTTAAGCATTGTTTTTGAATCCATTTCTTAAAAATTTCATCCTTCTCTCATATTACTAATAACACTTTAAAAAAATTTTAAAACTGTTCCCAGAATTTGTTCTTGTTGCAGGCATGCAATATCTTATCATATTCCTCTGCTGACCTGCTAACTTCCAGCATGCCCATTCATTCTCCTTCCCTCAAGGCTAAAGACATTTATCCTTTGAAAAGCACATTCTCCCTGCAGAGTCCCCATTTCCTCCAACTTACAGCCATTGCTAATTTTGGCTTTCCTAAAGTACCTTCCTTGATGTCTATTCATAGTTAAAGAGAGTAATTAAAAGATAGCTGGAAGCTTTATGCATGTGGTAGGCCTATTCCCTGTGATGCTTAAAGTCTTCACAGAATTTACTTTCAATCTCTTGCCTAGAAAATATAAACTTGGGTGCCAGGCATTCTGGGATTGTGAGGGAGAGAGAGAGAGAAAGAGGAAGATAACTAAGAAGCAATGAGTTGAATGGTTTCGGGGCCCATCTGAGGTCTCTTTGGAGGTTACAGTGAGATGTGGGCTGGAGTTTCCCTCATCCGAAGCATATACTTTCCAGGTGCCTCACTTACACTCCTGGCAAGTGGTGTGAACCTTCAGCTGAAGACTTCATTTCCTCCTGTTGAGTCCAAAGGATGCGGCAGGTGCTTTTCCCCAAAGTGATTCAGGAAAGAGCGAAACAGAGTCATAATGCCCTTTATGACCTAACATCAGGGGCTGTACACTGTCTTTGCACCCAGTGCCCTTTTGGTTACACTCATTGGCTTTCCTGGGTGTGGAGACGACTGCCAAGGGCCTCCATGTCAGTGGGGAGAATTCCTAGGAACCCTCTTAGAGGTTGGCTACCTAACGGTGGAGTGATTGGAGTGCCTCAGGATTTTAATGTATATTTTCATTCGTACATGTATAGTCATTTGTAGCAAGGTGTCGCGACCTTTAGGCCTAACTTGTGTGCCAAATTTTTATATGCTTAGTGTTGCCCTTTGTAAAGAATAAGTCTCCGTTCTTCTGCAAAACTGAAGAGCAGTCTCCTGGCTTCACTGAGCCGGGGAGAGCTTGGGGGTTTGCTTCCTCAAGACTTTCTCTGTGTTTCCATCTTGAGCTCCACCTTGACCTATCTTTCTAAACATCCTTGGCCTTCTAAGGCAGCTGCTCCCCTCCATCTGCTTTACTAGTTCCAAAATTCTGTTGCTATTGGATTATCTCCTATTCTCTTTGTTCTTGTGTGTTTTCAACAATCCTTCACCATATTATACTGAGATTAAGAGAAACAGGTGGTATATGCATCTCTTGTTTTTTATTGGGGTGTGGGAGCCCCAAACTTAGTAGTGTTTTGGAAATTTTACAGTACTGGGATTGAGTCAGGATCAGCCAGAAATAAGGCAAGCATTTTTTGGGGGGGCCGGGGGTGGCCACCCACAGAGTGATGCTCAGGTGTTGCTCAGGTGTTACTTCTAGCTCTGCACTCAGAGTGCAGTGGGGAGGCTAGCCATGTTCAGGAGATCATATGAGGTGCTAGGGATAGAACCGGAGTCATCTGTGTACAAAGCAAACACTCTACCTGCCATACTATCAGTCCAGACCCAGGCAAACATCTTTAACCCTGTTCTGTATCTCTAAGCCCATGCTTTTAATTTTTAATGGAAAAAAATCCCTTTTAATTCCTGTGTCTTTTGAGTTTTATTCTTTGGTTTGATGTGAAATTTATTCTTTCATTTACCCTCATATCCAATAAACTTTCTAAAATGTCTCAAAACCCTATTTGGAAAACCAGCATCTGAATAAAGATTCCACATTTTCCCTCTTTTGTAAAGAAATGCATGAGTTAATGTTAGAAGAAGTCACCTGCAAAATGTTAGGTTTTGTGTATTTCAAAATATTGTCTGATTGCAGTCACACATGAAGACAGTTCAAAAGGGCATTAGGCAAAAGGACAGTAACTAAAGGAACAAAAACAATGGGATTGGCCTTGGTGAGGACACGTACTGCCTGTAACTAGAGCATGGCCTCATCCCTAAGATGCTTCCCATTGCTCCATCTATGAAATTCGGGTTCCATTACACCGTGTGTGGGATGTCTCCTCTCTAGACTCACTCACAAATTTGGGAATGACCAGGTAGAAAGGTATTGAGCTGCGTATTCCTTTGCTGAAGAGGATGTAAGTCAGAGATCAGAGCTTCGCAGGTCCTACCCAGAAATGCCACTACAGTTGGGTTGTGTCGTTATTTAGTCATGCGTAAAACTTCCAGGAGATCACATTAAACCACCTTACTAACGACTGCCCATCCTTCCTTCTCTTACCCTGGGGCCATGGGCAAAAATAGTCTCCAGAGGGTTGAGTATGATGGGGGCTCAGGAATGATGGCAGGTTTCTCACCTGCCTGGGGGCACACTAAGTAGGTGTTGCATTAGCAAAGGGCTCCAGAGAAACATAGGCAAGAGGACTCTAGAGAGATCTTGATCTTT
Source organism: Sorex araneus (assembly GCF_027595985.1). Classification (NCBI taxonomy): domain Eukaryota; kingdom Metazoa; phylum Chordata; class Mammalia; order Eulipotyphla; family Soricidae; genus Sorex; species Sorex araneus. The sequence goes on from NC_073302.1 coordinate 221,962,740, forward strand.
GTATGTTTCTGATCTCTACACACACATAAATACACCCATAAATCAGAGGTGTATGTAAATCCTGTGCCTGACTTATTACAGGATTTACATACTGTGAATTGGATCACAGAGCTGCAGAAGTGTGGCCTGCCATCAGCACACCGGAGACCAGAGGAAGTCAGTGATACAACTCCGGCATGAGGGCCAGGCCTGAGGGCCGAGGGAGCTGCAGGTGTGAGTCCTTGGCCCAGGCTGGAGGGAAGATGGCTCACCTCCATGCAGCAGGCACGAAGGGGCTGAATCTCTCCTTCTTCTGTGTTTTTGTTCTCTCGAGGCTTTCTGTGGATTGCTGATGTCCACCCAACACTGGAGAGGACCGTCTGCTTCATGAGTCCACTCACTGTGGACAGATGCCAGTCTCAACTGGAAATACTTACAGATACCCCTGAAACAAATGAACCCAAATGTCTGTGTACTACGTGGCCTGGTTAAGTTACCATGTAAAGCCCCTTAATGAATCTCCTTTAGGCGGACCCTAAAAGGCCCATTAGCACAATCATTAATATCCTCGGTCTTTTATTTTTTTTAGTTTTGGTTTTCGGGTCACGCCTGGTTATGCTCTGCACTCAGGAATCACTCATGAGGGTGACCATATAGGTAGGGTGCTGGGATTGAATCCAGGTCAGCTGCTTGCAAGGCAAGTGCCTTGCCCATTGTACTTAGTCGTGCTAAAGGATTTTATACATTTCCAATAATAAATTAACATCTAGTTTATATCGATTGTTCTATGTCTGATCAGGTTTTTTTTTATATCCAGAGATTTTTTAATTGAAATCTTCACTTATTAATACACACACTTAAGCAGTATCTATTACATTTTATTTTCTTTTTTTTTTTTGAAGGCATTTTTTTTTATTTTTTATTTTTTTTATTTATTATTTTTTTTTTAAAGAAATATTTTATTGAACCACCGTGAAAACAAAAAAAAATACAAAGCTTTCAGGTTTAAGTCACAGTCAAATACTGATTAAACCACCATCCCTTCACCAGTGCACCCGTTCCACCACCAAAAACCCCAATACACCCCCCCTCCCACCCCACCCCCCATCTAAGTAGCTGATGATATTCCCATTATTCTCTCTATATATTGAGTACATTTCATATTTCCATACAGAACTCACTATTGTTGATTGGAAATTTTCCCCAACAATCAGGCCTGCTGAATAAGCATCATCTAATAATTTCTCTTCCTTGGTAAAGGTGAAGATTTTGAGTCCGCGCGGCCGCTATTGCAGCCGCGCGGTTTTGGGTTTCTAATATTTTAGCTCAGTTCGCAGTCAAAATGCATGGCTCCAAGAATCTGCTCTGGTGCCAAAATGGGTTAGGAGACCTCAGGATCACAGTCAGTAGGCGGGAGGCTCTGCTTCTCGTGCCGCGGCTCTTGGTTCATCTCTGGGCGGAAGGCGCGCCGGGAACACCTCCCCTCCCAGGATCACCTACAGGCTACGTCACTAAAGAAAGACCTACCTCCTGGTGTAGGGGTCTTAGAGGGTGGCTCTCACCGCGTGGTTGCTGCCGCTGCCGCCATTTTCACTCAGAAAAATGGGGTGGAGAGGGAAAAAAATCCCTCCCCGGGCTGCACGAGGTTGTAGTTCAGTTCGCAGTCAAAATGCATGGCTCCAAGAATCTGCTCTGGTGCCAAAATGGGTTAGGAGACCTCAGGATCACGGTCAGTAGGCGGGAGGCTCTGCTTCTCGTGCCGCGGCTCTTGGTTCATCTCTGGGCGGAAGGCGCGCCGGGAACACCTCCCCTCCCAGGATCACCTACAGGCTACGTCACTAAAGAAAGTCCTACCTCCTGGTGTAGGGGTCTTAGAGGGTGGCTCTCACCGCGTGGTTGCTGCCGCTGCCGCCATTTTCGCTCAGAAAAATGGGGTGGAGAGGGAAAAAAATCCCTCCCCGGGCTGCACGAGGTTGTAGTTCAGTTCGCAGTCAAAATGCATGGCTCCAAGAATCTGCTCTGGTGCCAAAATGGGTTAGGAGACCTCAGGATCACAGTCAGTAGGCGGGTACATTTTATTTTCTGATTTAAACCAATACTCTCATTCTTAGGATAAAAGTTTGTACTTTTATAGATATATTTATATTTTCCTATTTAAATTTTCTTAATCTTCACTCTGACTAAATTTTACATTTTAGGTTTTGCCTATTTAGTGAAAATTTTAAAATATAACAGCACAGATTTTTTCAAAATCTTATTTATGTAGGGGAAGACATGAGTACCACAAAAAATACAAGTACAAAATAAAAGTTAACGCAGTATATTTTAGAAATCAGAGTCTAAAAATTGGTTATGTAAATGAGAATAGGCAGTATACTATATTGTATTAAATTATTTTATTTACATAGGTTAAAATCATATAGCAATCAGTTATTAAAATTGGCATTTGTTAATTTATTTTCTGATGATTCTATTTGCCATTCCTTTAAGATTTGTTGGAGCAACTAATATGAAATAAATTTGTGGTAGACCTGCCAAGGTAGTAGACTGGGGGGTGGGAGGGAATCTGGGGACATTGGTGGAGGGAAGGGGATAACTGGTGATGGGGTTGGTGTTGGAACACTGTAAGCAGGAAAAAACTTATTTATATATTTGTTTGTTTGTTTATTTGGGCTGGAGCGATGGCACAGTGGGTAGGGTGTTTGCCTTGCACACAGCAGACCTGGGTTTGATTCCTCCGCCCTTCTCGAAGAGCCCAGCAAGCTGCCGAGAGTATCCTGCCTGCTATGGCAGAGCCTGGCAAGCTACCCGTGGCGTATTCTGATATGCCAAAAACAGTAACAAGAAGTCTCACATTGGAGACGTTACTGGTGCCCACACAAGCAAATCGATGAACAGGACGACTGTGCTACAGTGCTACAGTGTTTGTCTATTCTTGAATCACCATAAGAACAGTTACAAAGATTTCAGGGTTAAGTCTCAGTCACACAATGATCAAACACCCATCCCTTCACCAGTGCACATGTTTCACCACCAAGAACCCCAGTATACCCGCCTCCCATACTCTACCCTGCCTGTGTGGCAGATGGTTTTCATTTTACTCTCTATTTACTTTGATTATTCAATTTTCAACAGAAAACCCACTATTATTATTTGGGATTTTCCCCCAACAATCAGACCTGCCAAAAAAGCATCATTAGGTAATTTGTTTTCCATTGCTGATAATGAAGAGCATATGATGTTGCACAGTCACTATCATATGCTGCACGGTTTTGGAATTCTGGTATTTTACTAATTAAGTCCAGAGGTACTTCTGCCAGCAGCCACTGCATTCTGAGATTGGTTTGTGTGCCTCTGGGATCATAGCCATTCAGGAGCAGAGGAGCCGTTTGTGGGCGGCCACTTGGGGTCTCATCTGGGTGGGGAGCAGGGCTGATTCCGCCCCCCTCCACCTCCAGGTTTCCCGTGTGCCCCGTCACTGCAAACCCCTCTCTGTCCAATTGACTCTGAAAGGTGGTGGTTGACACGCTGCCACAAAGAGGAAAAAGGCCAAGGGACAAAAACTCTTCCCCTTCTGGGGCAGGCACGGGGCCGTAGTTTAGTTCACAGTCCAGGAGCATTTCTGCCAGCAGCCGCTGTGTTCCGAGATTGGTTTCTGTGCCTCTGGGATCATGGCCATTAGGAGCAGAGGAGCCATTCGTGGCAGGGATGAAACAACTTTATTATGAACAACTTTGTAAATCATGGTGTCTTAATAAAAATGAAAATAAAAGAAATTCCCATTCTACTAGCCTGTTCAGAAAACAGCAAGATCTTACCTCTATTTTCCTTTCTTCACATTCTACACATCTTAGTTGCATTTCACCATGATTCTAAAAAAAATATGCTAAAGTAATATTCTACAGAAGTAAACAAAAGATCTTTTATTCTTTTTTTTCTTGGGCTACACCGCAGTGCTTGAGGTTTTCTCCCTATTCTGTACTCAGATGTGACTCCCTCAAATCACGGCTGAGTCGTTACAGAGAAAGAGTATTTGGGACACAAAAAAACATACTGGGAAGGCATACAATGGAGGCAGAAACTCAGAAGTGCCACAGATTGCAGGAAGCCATAGAAGTTAGGAGAGAAGCAGGAAGTGAATCCACAGAGCCCCCACAATCTCCAGAAAAAAATAACTCAGTTTCCAGGTCTGTTGCACTGTTGTCCCATTGTTCATCGATTTCTTTGAGCAGGCACCAGTAACATCTCCATTGTGAGACTTGTTGATACTGTTTTTGGCATATTGAGTATGCCACGGGTAGCTTGACAGGCTCTGATGTGCGGGCGGGATACTTTTGGTAGCTTGCCAGGCTCTCCGAGAGGGATGAAGGAATCAAACCCAGGTCGGACGCATGCAAGGCAAATGCCCTACCTGCTGTGCTATTGTGCCAGTCCTTCCAGGTCTAGAAAGTATAAAATTCCTGTGGGTTTAAGACAGCAAGTTTGTGGTCACTTTTTTGGGACATCCCTAGGAAACTCATAAAATCACATTCTTCGGGGCTGGAGTGATAGCACAGCGGGTAGGGCATTTGCCTTGTACTAGGCTGACCGGGTTCAATATCCAGCATCTCATATGGTTGCTGAGCACCGCCTGAGTACCCTGAGGACCGCCAGGAGTGATTCCTGAGTGCAGAGCCAGGAGCAACCCCTGTGCATTGCCTGGTGTGACCCAAAAAAGAAAAAAAAATCACACTCTAGTAAAACAAGAAGGTAGCACTGGCCCTTGGGCCTGTAAGACTCTAGCTAGGTCCTTTCTACCAGGCAGCTTTCAGGATTGTAAAGTCATGAGCTATGGCATGACCCTCTGTTTTCCCAGGGTTGGTTTCAGTGGCACGCTGTGTATTATTCGAGAGATGGGAGCAAGGTCATCACACTCACTCTTGGGAGAGGAGAAAAGGCTGTTCAGCATATCGACATCATTAGCCCTCAGTGAATTTATAGATATGCTGAGGAGGTTCTAGCAAATTATGTTAATTAGAGCAGATTTTCGCAATGTATCATTGGGTCTGATTCACAATAAAATTGTACCAGCCAGATATAGACTTCTTGCTCAAAAATCACATCTTTTTTGTTTTTTTTTTTTTGTTTTTTTTTTTTTTTGCTTTTTGGGTCACACCCAGCGATGCTCAGGGGTTACTCCTGGCTTTGCACTCAGGAATTACTCCTGGCGGTGCTTGGGGGAACCATATGGGATGCCGGGGATCGAACCCGGGTCGGCCACATGCAAGGCAAACGCCCTACCCGCTGTGCTATCGCTCCGGCCCTTTGGGGTTTGTTTTTAATTTATTAATTTTATAAAATAGTTCAAAATATTTGATTACATTTAATATTCAAACACCAATCACACTACCATAACACCTTCCCACCACCATATTTCAGATGTTTCCATCCCGTACCCCAATCCCTGCCCCAAAGCAGAACTAAAATAGTATATTTTGTATTGTTATGAAAATCTGCTGAGAATGCTGGAAGAAAACTCTCCTTAGAGGAAAGAGTGTGAGGATTGTTGTATTTCACCCAGGGGCCATTAGACCCTTCTATAAGAGAATAACATGTTGTTAAAGGTTGAGCCTTATGTTTTATATATATATATATATATATATATATACACACACACACATATATATATATAATGTATATTTCCCTCTAAGATTGGTTGCTTTCTACTCTGAACCCAGTCAAATGTGGTGCAGTAATCCTGGAGTATGAGTATGTGGTTTGAAGTATTTTGCGGCTGGAAATGCAGCCACGCCATCCAGGAATAGATACATTTGTGGGTGATGTTCGGCTGGAGCGTGTGGAGAGTGGTTGCGAGCATGGCAGCAGCTGAATTGTGGAAATTTTTGGCTGCCAGGGCTGGGTCCCTTGGGGTGGGGAGGGGTTTCACCCAACCCCCTCCGGGGTGCCCTGAGTGAAACAGCCTGGTGTGGGGTCTGGCGGCATGGTTATGGTAAGAGTTGTGTTGCTCCCTTCTGGGCAAGGACGTGTGATCTGGATGGTGGCCAATGATGAGATTATCCAGCGCCAGCCAGAGGTGGGTTATGGGCGTGACCGCTGAGTCCCCAGAGACAGAGGGATATGGGCAGGGATCTCCACAACTGGTCCTGTTGAGCCCAGTGTTCTCAGTCTCAAGGTCACGCATACCTGGGTTTTTCTGGGGATTCACTCATGGATGCAGCTTGGCCCAAGCGAAAATTCACATATTTTAAGGTATAATCACCAGACCACAGGTGAGTCTGGGGTGTTCAGAGGCAATTCTAGCCACTGCAGAGATATTGGTGAAGTTTGGCAAGGACTTTTGGAGTCCCTGGAAAATCAGTCATTTGTTACACGATCCTACCTTTCCATGCAAGTCCAGTCAATACAAACTATAACCCCCTTCGGTCCATCTTGGCCCGGGCTTTTAGCAGAAACCCCACCCTCAACCCAAGTTTGCATCTTCATCAGTCAGGAACTTCTTTAGTTAGGACAGCCACCACCCTGACTGAGGCCAGGACTGGGCTCTCAGCCCTTAGCCTTGAGTAGCAGAATATAAGTTGAATTGGAATTTTTAACTTTCACCCTGGTGCCATTTCTACTCTACATAGTTTCCCAGAACTTAGTTTGCATATTAAAGCATACATTGACCCTGGTTCAATGCCCAACACCATACATGATCCCCTCAGCACTGCCAGGAATGACCCTTGGGCACAGAATCAGAAATAAGCTGTAAATTCTCAGCATCACTGTATGTGGCCCCAAAATTAAAAATTAAAAGAATTTGTACACATTTAAAAAGTATAATCTGAGGATCCAGGGAGATGGCTCAGAGGGCAGGAGAGCATGCTCTGCACGCAGAAGACCTCAGTTTATTTGTTCCTCAGCTCCATAGGGTCCCTCAAGCACTCCCAAGAGTGGTCCATGAACTCTGAGCTGGGGGAAGCTCCCAGAACCAACGGCTGTGGCTCAATCCCTCCTACTAATAGGGTCTGGATCCTGGTCCCCAGAGATCCTGATCCTGAAGTAACACCTGCTCTTACCTGCATTTCTGAGGAGCACCCAGACAAGTGCATGCCTGAGCCCAGCCCAAAGGCACGCAACCATGGTCTGCTGAACATGTGTTCCTGAGAATCTACTCTTTCCAAAGTGATCAGTTTCCCCCACTGGAGGCTCAGGTGTGAGGTCTGGAAACTTGGGCTTTGAGGGGTGGGGGCAGGAAAGGACAGTCCCTCAGGGTAAATTTAGTGGTTCCAGGTGGGTAATGGGTGGTTCCTGGATCTCCCTGTGTCTGGTGATGGTTCTGGAATCAAGACTAGGGAGCTGAGGAGGCAGGGGTGGGGGGGAGCATGCAATGGTGAAGGGGGAAGAACCTCATTCTTCCCTGGCCCCTGACTCCCGAGCTGCAGAACACTTGCAGAGAACCAGGCTTGGTCAGAGTGGTACGGAGTCAGCTTGATCTCTCACCAGCAATGTTTTCTTAGCACTGTGGGAAGGAGCCTCTGCTCTCTTCTCCGCCTCTCTGGCATCACATGAAGCCACGCTGGATTCACAGCCTGCTACAAGACTCATCAGCCCTGATGCTATTCACGGCAGGGCTGCTCAACATGCACGTTCATTATGTTAGAAAAGGATCGGGAAGAAGAGGCCAATGCCGTGGACTGTGGTCCTGGCCCTCCATTCTGTTTGCCAGGCCGTGCCACTAGCCACAGTTTCTCTATGTGTTTCCGCCCATCAACCCACAAAGTGGAGAAGGCAGCAGAGTTAGCAGAGCATGAAAATGCTTGCTGAGGAGTAAGGGCTACTTGACAGCAAGATGAGGGCCAGACCTCAGCAAAGGGGAGGCAACACTGTCTTCCTTGACACTGGCCATTCTCTCCTATCAGGTCCCAGAACACCTGGCACCTCATCCTAGTGTCATGCCCAGTGGCAAGTTACAGGAAAAGGGCTGTTGAGAAGTTTGATGGAAAATTAGGTCTACAGCTGAGATCGTCAGAGAATTCTGCTTGTGAGTCTTGCCAGGTGAGGCACCAACGGTTGATATTCACAGCGCCATGGCCTTGCTGGCCCACTCCAAATCTCAAGACATTCTAGAGTCGGGGAGAAGTGACGACCCCCTCCCACGACCCAGGCACAGATGTCTCAGCCTCTATTTTGTTGTTGTTGTTTTCCTTTTGGGGTCACACCCAGCAATGCCCAAGGGTTACTCCTGGCTCTGCACTCAGGAATTACTCCTGGCAGTGCTGGGGGCACCATATGGGATTCTGGGAATCGAATCTGGGTCGGCTGCATGCAAGGCAAACGCCCTATCTGTTGTACTATCGCTCTAGCCCTCAGCCTCTATTTTTGTGCCTCCACCTAGCATTGTCAGAGCCTCTGTTCCCTACTCCTGCCCCAAACCTGTTTTAAAGAGAATGAGAATCTCTATTCTCTAACACCCACACACTCCAGGCGGTGGGCGAACAGCTTGGAACCAAACTCTATGGACAATAATCTACTTAAAGAATGGGAATAAAGAGTCTGGGGACATAGTTCAGGGGGCAAGGTGCTTGTCTTGCATATGGCTAACCTGGGTTTGATCCCTGGCACTGCATATGGTGCCTCCAGCACCGACAGGAATGATCCCTAGGTGCAGAGCCAGGAGTAATCCCTTGGCAGCACTGCATATACCTCGCCACTAAAAAAGAAAAAGAAGGGGGATAGGACTTGGAGAATCGCAAGCCTGGTGCAAGTGAGACTGACTTTCCTTTAAGAAACTGATTTTCCAAATCTCTCCTTAGGACTTTATTAGATCTTCTGAGGCAAGGAGACAAACAAGCATACACTTCCTCTAGTACATGGGGTCGCCCTGCACTTGAGTCCCAAACCAACAGAGGCTTGACCCCTGTGTCCCCGCGGCTCCCGTGCTCATGCCCTGGCTCTGGAGAAGGCTGGTGACTGGGGCTCTTCGTTGACGTGGTAGTGCCCGTTTCCTGGCACCTGCTCCTCAGCCGGGTAGCCTCCATCCTCTACCCAGAATGCCTTCTCCTCTTCCCAGAGAGCATTCTCTTCCTCCCACAGAGCCTTTTTATCTTCCCACAGGGCCTTTTCCTCTTCGAGAAGGGCCCTTTCCTCCACCCACAGCGCCTTCTCTTCCTCCCAAAGGGCCTTGTCCTCCTGAAGAAGGTTCCGGTCTCTTTCCCACAATGCATTATCCTCCTTCCAGAAGGCCTTATCCTCCTTCCAAAAGACGCGGTACTTTTTCCAAAAGTTTTTCTCTTCTTCTCGAAAAGATTTTTCCCTCTCCCAGAAAGCTTTTTCCTCTTTCCAGAAGAGTTTCTCCTCATCCCAGAAAGGCCTCTCATCTTCCCAAAAGCCCAAGATCTGGCCCCGGAAGGCACAAATCTTGCTTCGAAAATTCCACATCTCCCCCCTGAAATCTTCTACTTTCTCACGAAAATTTTTCATCTCTTCCCGAAAAGCTTTTTCCTGCTTAAGCTTGTGGATTAGTTTCTTCTGGCGGATGCTGGGTGAGGAAACTATCAGTGACCGGAAGTAAGAGAGACCCATCCATTTGCTCACTTTAAAGGGAAACACCTTCCTAGTCAGCCAAAACAGTGGATTGGCCATGAGGAAAGATGGGGCTATTGGCCAAGTCCAGGTCAGCTGGTCAAACCCTGGAGAGAGAAAACAATCAGGAGTATCATGTCAGGCAAGCCATGCACATACAGTAAGCATCAAATGGTAAATACCATTTGACTTGGGAAATATTAACTACTAATTCTCCTGGTCCCATTGGTGGTGCTTGTGAGAAGAGATGAGCCAATTTGGTAGAGAAATACAATGGTTGGCCACAGATTTGGAAGGAAGATCTGGGCACCAAAACCAAGCCAAAGGCTAATATTATAGAATTTCAACCAATGAGAATTCTTAGAGTTTTATAACTCCTGAAGGTGATATAATCACTTAAGAGTTGTGTCACATGGCGTATGTTGCCACCAGCAGCTGCTGAACCTGTACCTGTGGGGCGAGTGCATCAGCAACTTGATGGTGCCTTCAGACTTCCAGATACCCCAAAATTGCTGCTGTGCCTTGGCCAGACCCCAACAACTTGGGGCCAAGTTTACCAAGAATTAAACGGCCAAAGTTAGGTATGTGGGAGACACATCCACAAACCACCACGGGCTCAGTTATATAAGCTCAATTTATTGGCCTTATTTCAGAAACCCATAAATCTCAAAAGAGATTAAAAGATGCAGTTAGGATCTGTAGTGCAGAGTTAGGTGGGAACCCATGACTGAGAGCCCCAGGCTCACCTGAATCAGGACTGGGCCTCCTCCCGCAAGGTCCCCAGTTTTCCAGTAGCTTGGCAGTCACACCCACAAACTGTACCTGACACCATGTAATCTCATCAATTCCAAGACCCAGAAACTATAAATTAAAGCTCCCAGAAGAGTGCCACAGAATGCCCTGACCCTGTGCCAGACTGTCTGCACCGGGCACCTCGGAGGGGGGTGGGTTGAGTTTCCCTCCCTCCCCCAAGCAGAACCCCAGCAGCCGAAAACCTCCAGAACCCAACCCCAGCCATGCCCAATGCCACTCCCCACATGCTCAAATGAGCCTCACCCTAAAGGGCACAAGCCTCACCCAAAATGGATGAACCTCGCCAGAGAGCAGACTGGCAGAAAAACCCAGATGTCCGGGAACCCGTGACTGAGATCTCCAAGCCTGCTTGCATCAGGACTGGGCCTCCTCTCCCCAGGTCCCCAGTTTTCCAGAAGCTTGGCGGTCACACCCACAAACTGCCCCTGGTGCCATGTAATCTCATCAATGGCCAAGACCCAGAGACTGTAAACTAAAGCTCCTGGAAGAGAATGACGCAGAATTTCCTGGACATTATATTCTGTCCATAACAAGCAATACAAAACAAATCATCTAGCATTGCCTTTTAGGCAGGTTTGAGTGGTGGTGAGACTGGCGTCGAAATATCGAATGTAACCAAAGTACAGAGAGAGTTTGGGGGAAATTGTCTGCCACACAAGCAGGGTAAGGGTTGGAACGGGTGGGGAGATGGGGGATAAGGGGAATACTGGGTATTTGGTGGTGGAAAGTGTGCACTGGTGAAGGGATGAGTGTTTGACGATTGTATGACCGAAGCTCAAACAGGAAAGCTTTGTAGCTGTATCTCACAATGAATAAAAAAAGGGGGGGGGAGTAATAATAAAATAAAATAATAAAATAAACATTCAGAATAGAATAAAAAAAGTGAATATTTCTTTCTTTTTTATCTTTATTTATTTTTAATTAGTGAATCACCGTGAGGGTACAGTTACAGATTTACATATCTTTGTGCTCTTGTTTCCCTCATACAAAGTTCGAGAACCCATCCCTCCACCTGTGCCCATTCTCCACCACCAGTAAACCCAGCATCCCTCCTACCCTCCCCAATCCCATCTCCCCACACCCCGCCCCGCCATTGTGGCAGGGTATTCCCTTTTGTTCTCTCTTTCTAATTAGGTGTTGTGGTTCGCAATAAAGGTGTTGAGTGGCCACTGTGTTCAGTCTCTAGCCCACATTCAGCCCGCATCACCCTTCCCCCGCATGGCCTCCGACCGCATTGTACTTGGTGACCCCTTCTCTGAGTTGTCCTCTCCCCAGAATGTGAGGCCAGCCTCCAAGCCATGGAGTCAGCCTCTTGGTACTTATTTCTACTATTCTTGGGTGTTAGTCTCCTACTCTGTTATTCTATATTCCACAGATGAGTGCAATCTTTCTATGCCTGTCTTTCTCTTTCTGACTCATTTCATTTAGCATGATACTTTCCATGCCGATCCACTTATATGCAAAATTCATGACCTCCTTTTTTCTAACAGCTGCATAGTATTCCATTGTATAGATGTACCAAAGTTTCTTCAACCAGTCATCTGTTCTAGGGCACTCAGGTTTTTTCCAGATTCTGGCTATTGTAAACAGTGCTGCAATGAACATATAAATGCAGATGTCATTTTGACTACACTTTTTTGCTTCTCTGGGATATATTCCCAGCAGTGGTATTGCTGGGTCAAATGGGAGCTCAATTTCTAATTTTTTGAGAATCGTCCATATTGTTTTCCAAAAGGGCTGAACCAGTCGGCATTCCTACAAGCAGCAAGGTCAAAGAAGGAAATCACATACAAAGGAGCACCCCTCAGATTTACAGCAGACCTGTAAGAGGAAACCCTCCGAGCCCGAAGACAATGGTGGGACATAGTGAAAAAACTCAACGAAATGAACGTCTCACCAAGAATACTTTATCCGGCTAAACTCTCACTCAAACTCGAAGGAACCATACAATATTTCACAGGTAAAGAACAACTCAGGAACTTCATAGACTCAAAACCAAACTTAAAAGAAGGTCTACAAGGGCTACTATAAGCTTAGGAGGAACCCCATAAAAACAAATAACCCCACGGAAAGATGACACAAACCCCCATCACAATAATCTCTCTCAATGTCAATGGCCTAAATGCACCTATCAAGAGACACAGAGTGGCAAAATGGATCCGGAAATTAAACCCAACATTCTGCTGTTTGCAAGAAACATACCTGAACAAACTGAGTAAACACAGACTCAAAGTCAAAGGATGGAAAACAATCCTGCAAGCAAACAACTCCCTTAAAAAAGCTGGAGTGTCCATACTAGTATCCGACAACATAGATTTCAGGTTGAAAAAGATTAGAAGGGACAGCGAAGGCCACTTTCTATTCATCAAGGGATAGGTACAACAGGAGGAAATCACACTCTTAAACGTATACGCACCCAGTGAATGACCGGCTAAATACTTAAAACAACTCCTAACAGACTTCAAAGAGGACATCACTAGCTGCTCGGCAGCATTTGACATACCCTTTGTGTGCTCCATCCCTCTTGCCTTGGAAAACCCTCAGTTTTTCCTGTGCTTTTCCTCCTTGACAATTTTTTCTCATCTCCATGGACTCCTCCTCTCACAAAAGTAAATTTTGTCCATAGAAAGTAAAATCTACCTCACAGGGCTCTCAAGAGATCAATTTAGTGTTGGGTGCTAGCATAATGACTGGCACATAAGCAAGTGCTAAAAATTAGTAAATAAGAAAAACTATAATAACTATTTTGTGTCATTGTAAATCTCCTTTGAGTGTCGGGATAATCATGAACTTCCATAACAAATGGTTTCAGCCATATCTATCAGTCATCTCTTATGATGTCGATCTCTGACCCTCTGTAATTTCTTTCAAGCCAAGTTTCCCTCATATCCACACCGTGCTATTCTCTCTCCTGTTCTAATCTCATTCTGCTCACCCTACACGACTCAAGTGAGAATTTACCTTCCCTAGATACTGCTCTTAAGACACTATAAGAAACTGAACTGAATGCATGCTCTTGTTCCATGGGAACCCTTAGTCTTCCATCTCTGTGTCCCCCATCTAGAATATCTTGACTCATAATTGAGGTTAAAAAATCTCCAAATTTTCTCATTATCACTTAAATTCTCTTGGGGGGAAAGAAAAATATAGTTTCAAACATTGATATGTGTTTGAACATGAAGTACAATATAAAATGGTAAATGTGAATAAAGGTTAAGTTAAAGAAACATGATTGATCTTTAGTGTTGTGCTCCATGATGAGGTACTAATTTTTAATTCTTAGAACCCACACTGTCCCAACTAAAACCAATAACTACTCACTGCTTAGATGTTTCCCACTGGGCAAGTCCTGTGGTGGCCCGCAGAGGCCAGGCTGACATTGTGGTGTCAGACACCCAGTGATGCTGCTTTGAGATTCCCCTAGCTGAATGGTCCCTCTGTTCCCTTTCAGTCCTGACTCACAAGATGCAGAGGGCCAGGTCCCACCGAGACTTCCAAGGGTGGATAGAGTACCTGAAGGGTTTGAAAGACTTTTTTATCTTCCATCTTTGACTTCACCAAGAAATGGGTGGCACTGTTGATGACTCACAGTGATTGTTACCTCACATTCTACCTGAAAAGTATGTGTGGGAGCAGGATTCTGAAAAATGGCAGGTCGGAGGATTATTTGTGTGTGAGAAATCATTCCTCTTCATGCTTTCACGGTATCATCTCTGTCTTTTGGTAGCTTGACCCTGATCTAAGTGTAGATTTCCTTGAACTTAATTTTTTGTGGAATTTTTTGGATGTGCAGGTTTGACAGAATTTTCTTTCAAAGTTAGCATGTTTTTTGGTTGTTATTTCTTCATATATTCTTCCCCATTCTTTCTGGTTTCTTCTGAGACTCCTATTATATGTATGTTAGGCACTTCATGGTGCCCCAGACATTTCTGAGCCTCTTAATTCTTTTGTCTTCATTCTTCTTTTTGTTGATCAGACTGGTTAAGCTCAGTTGATCTGTTTTCAGGTCTTCTAAGTTCAGATTTTCTGGGGCCAGAGAGATTGTATAGCAGGCAGGGTGCTTGACTAGCATGCAGTCTACTGGGGTTCAATCTCTGGTTCCCTGTATCGTCCCCCAAATCTTACCAGGAGTCAGCCTGACGTGCAGAGCCAGGCATGAGGCCTGAGCACTGCCAGGTGTGACGCAAATACCAAAAAAATCTTCTGTTGAGCCTTTCTCTTTCATGTTTTCAACTCAAAATTTTCTATTTGGTTCTTTCAAGAAATAATTTCTCTATTTACATTCTCTTTTGGAGGAAACATGCTTTCCCTTCATTCTTTACTCATGATTTCTTTCAGTCATTTAATCACATGAATAGGAGCTGATCTAAAATCTAAACTTTGTAAATCCAACACCCGCACTTACTCTGGGACAATGTCTAATAAAAAAGTTTAATAGGACAATAGTTTCTATTGACTTATTTTTTATTTTGTGTGTTATTTTTATGTTTCTTTTCATATTTCACATATTTTCCTGAAATTAAACATTTAAAACAATACAATCTGATGTGGCAACACTGAAATGAGATTCTCCCTCTTCAGGTTTGTTGGTGGTTTGAGTTGTGGCTGTTGCTCTTTGTAGAATGATTTTCTTAGGCTAATTCTGTGAAGTCATGTGTGGCCACTGAGGGTTGTGGTCGATTAATGGTAGATCTAAGAGATTTCCTGAAATTCTCTATTTCCTGAGCAACTCCGTGTGTGTGTGTGTGTGTGTGTGTGTTTCTGTGTATCTGTGTCTGTGTCTGTGTGCCTTTATGCAGGCAGTTTATAGTGCTACCTTATCCTTTCTTCCCTCTAGTGCTAGTTCCTATGGTGAGGCAGAATTCCTTCCGAAAGAAATTTCTTTGGACACTCAGACAGTCTCGTAACCTTCTAATATCCAGAATTAGTCCAGAATTATTAAAAACCACTGATGAATTCTCCAGGTTTTCCTTTCAAGTTGTTGACCGGCCTCTGATTAGCCTCTTAACAGTCTCTCAGGTAGCTGTGATGTTAAATAATTAGAATTATTTATAATACCACTAATATCCCTCTTTTTAAAAACCACATACCATGATAATAAGGCTGATTGCAGAATGTAAGCTTTGAATTAGATCAAATAAAGAGAAGGAAAATGGAGGGAACTTTTCTTAAACTGCCATAGAAGTCAAACATCTTCGTATTTGGAGAGAGGCTCCAAACCTATACCACCCCATTTACTGCACCAGTCTCTAGAATAGGGATGCACTCATCAGTTTCAAACCATCTTCCTTCCTTCCTTCCTTCCTTCCTTCCTTCCTTCCTTCCTTCCTTCCTTCCTTCCTTCCTTCCTTCCTTCCTTCCTTCCTTCCTTCCTTCCTTCCTTCCTTCCTTCCTTCCTTCCTTCCTTCCTTCCTTCCTTCCGTCACATTGGCTATGCACAGGGGTTACTCCTGGCTCTGCACTCGGGAATTACTCCTGGCGGTGCTCAGGGGACCATATGGGATGCCGGGAATCGAACCTGGGTCGGCTGCATGAAAGGCAAACGCCCTACCCGCTGGGCTATCGCTCCAGCCCCAAATCATCTTCCTTTCTAATGTATGTATTTAAGAAGGCACGTACCTATATCCCATATGTATTATGTCATTTTAATTTATCACTTAAAATATTTTTATGGTAGTCATTATAATTTCTTTTTGTCTTCCTATATGTATACATATATACATGTATATAGTTACATTTCTGTATAATAGGGATTTTCCAGTGACCTTTTCATTACTAATTTTTTATTCAATTTTACAATGGCCTATTTCTGTACACTGTGATTGGTATACTTTGCATGATTTTGATAATTTAAATTTGTTAATATTTGCTTTATGGTCCTGAATATATTCAATTTTGAGACATTCCACATTCACTTAAAAATAACTGCCGTTCTTCTATTCTCTTATGCCATTCTCCACATGAATTAGGTTACATTTTTAACTACATTGTTCAAATATTCTTTATCCTTTAGATGTTCCGAAATGAACAATTATAGAGGGAAATTACTTTTCAGCTGTGTTTTTCTCTCCAGTCTGTCCATTTTACTTTACATACTTTGGGACTAAGTTTTTAGGAACATTATGTTGGGGATATTTATAATTATATTTTCTTGGCATATTAACATTTTTATCTTTTTGAAAGTCCCTCTTTTGAAGTTTCTTCTCTTAATACTTTAGTATACTTTGGTATTAGTGTGTGCAAATGAGCTTTGCTTAGTTAGTACTCGTATCCTACCTTTTGCATCACTTCAACTCTTCTGTGTGCTCATACTGGAAGTGTTCTTCTTTGTGTAGCACACAGTTGAGTTCAGCTTTTTCAACTCTTGATATAATTTGTCCCTCAGGTGGAGTATTATTTTACTTTGACATTTCCTGTAACCACCGATTAAAAATCAGGACTATATCTATTTTCTTGTGAAGAAATGTGTTCAAGTGTCATTTTTTCTTTCAGGTTAAGAAAATAATCTTATTACATTTCCTTCCATTATTTCATTAGCATCCTTCAATTATGAAAGTCATATATGTTATTTTACTTTTTCTACCTCCTTGATAATGCTGCATACCCTTAGAAGATTATGACTTTGCTTATACTCCTCTCACATTTTTCTTTGTGCTGTCATGAATTTTAATTCTACGTATATTCAATACTCAAAAAGACATAGTTATTTCTGTTTTGATAGTCACATTCATGGATAAATTACCTCCATTTCCGCCCTGCTGGCACATTTCATTGCTTCCTGCATTACTATGCTTCTTTCAGGGACCATTTTCCTTTACCCACGAATAATGCCCATTTGATTACCAATACTATGAGTCGTGATACATTCTCTCCTTATTTGTTTGGTAAGGGTGCTTTTATTTTACCTTCTTTTTAAAATACTAGCTAACATATTTTAATTGTCAAAATGATTTGTTTGTCATGTTTCCTCTGCAGTATAAAGAAATGATTCCTTTCTTTTATGTTCCTATTCCTTACAGTATTGAGAATGTTATGGTAATAGAATTCCAAAATATGTATGATAAATGAATTTTAAGTTTTGTAAACACACTGATGTCAAATCTTCATTTGTCTCCGGGGCTACACAACACTGAGACTCGGCAGTGCCGTTGTTTCCTTTAGCCCTTTAAGATACACTTGCCTTCTTATCACAAACACTGTTTCCCCTGCTTGGAAAATTCTAAAGTTTTTGTTATTTCAGTTCATCTGGTTTCTATTGTTTCTGTTAAGAAGATGGTATCAATTTAATTGTTGCTCTTTTTTTTTTTTGCCTGTATCACTGTATCACTGTCATCCCATTGCTCATCGATTTGCTGGAGTGGGCACCAGTAACGACTCCATATTTTTTTAATTAAAAAATTACTTTGGGGGGCTGGAGCAATAGCACAGTGGGCAGGGTGTTTGTCTTGCACGAGGCTGACCCAGGTTCGATTCCCAGCACCCCATATGGTCCCCTGAGCACCGCCAGTAGTAATTCCTGAGTGCAAAGCCAGGAGTAACCTCTGTGCATCGCCAGGTGTGACCCAAAAAGCAAAAAAAAAAATTTTTTTTTTGTCTTAAAGAAAAAAAATAAAACCAAAAATCTTCCATTAAGACTGCCTTTGGAGCCAGGGCATTGTCTTATGCTAAACATTTCCACTAGTTTCCTTGTTTTTTATGCCTTTTAAAAATGTTTATCACTCCTTTGTTTTTGTGATTTAGTCTTTGCATTTTACTTCTTTTTTGTGAGGGGAAGGCCACATGCAGCAATGCTCAGGACTTACTCCTGCTTCTGTGATCAGGCATCACTTCGGTGGTGCTTAGGTATCATGTGTGGAGATGGGATCCAAACTGGGTCAGTTGTGTGCAAGGCAAACACCTTAACTCCTGTACTACCTCTCCACCCCTAGTCTTCATATTTTCTATATTGCATCTATCAATACATCATTTTTTCAGTTGTACTTAATTTCACATTAATGAATCCATTCAGTTTTTATTTGTTAAATTTATTAGTAAAATTAATAAATTTTAATTTTAAAATTAAAATTGATACATTCAGTACAAAATCCCCAAACTATATGTGATAACCAACTTGATATTCTAGACTTGATATTTCTTAAGGGTGGCACTGAAAAGTTTCGGTGAAATGGTATTGCCCTACCGAACCCCTCTCTTTATGTCAATGATCACTTCCTTGTAGAATGGTGAGATCCTGGTGGTGAATCCGTAATACAGCCCACAGAGGATCTTGATGTACTGAATTTGAACATCCTGTTTGGCTAGGGCTTCGATGACCGCTTCAGTCTCAACAGAATCAAAGGCCTTCTTTAAGTCGATGAATGTTAGACAGAACGGCACCTTGAACTCTCTCAAAACTTCAATGAGTTTGGTCACTGTGTGGATATGGTCGATTGTGCTGAATCCTTTTCGGAACCCGGCTTGCTGGCATGGTTGTCTTTTATCTAGTGTTCTGCCTATTCTATTCAGGATGACTCGAGTGAACAACTTGTACACGACATACAACAGGCAGATTGGGCAATAGTTGCGATGTCATGGATGTCTTCCTTCTTGTACAACAGAACGGTCCTGCTGGTTTTCCACTGGGATGGAACCTTGCATATGGACAGGAAGTGTGTGAAGAGTCAAGCCAGTGTATTGATGAGTACTGGTGGCAGATTCTTCAGGTGTTCGGATCTGACCTTGTCTGGACCGGATGCTGTACGCTTCTTTAACGACTAAATGGTGTGTCGGATTTCAGAAGGGAGGACATTGGGAACAACGTATCCATCCTGTGGAATCTGGTATGTGGGCAGGCTGTCAAAGAGATCCTCAAAACTCTTCAGTGCCAACCTTGAGAACATCATGCAACAACTGGAATGGGAAGGAATGGGAGTGAAGATAGACAGTTGGCAACTACATCACCTCTGCTTCGATGATGACATCATTCTAATAACACCAAACATTAGCCAAGAGGCACAAAAGCTGGCCAACTTCGACCATGAGTATGGAAAGGTAGGATTGCAGCTTAATCTCACAAAAATGATGTTCATGAAAATCGAACTAGTCCCTGACATTCCATTTGCTTTCAATGGAACGAACATCTCCGAATGCAGCAGCTATGTGTACCTGGGTCAAGAACTCAACATGAGGAATGACTTGGCGCCAGAACTGCGAAGGAGGAAGAGAGCAGCGTGGAATGCCTTCAAGAGCGTCAAAGAAGTGGTTAAGAGGATGAAGAACCTCTGGCTCCTGGCACATCTTTTCGACTCCACCGTTCTTCCTACACTAACATATGCCTCAGACATCTGGGCCCTAGGAACACAGGTTGAGAACATAATTCGGGTCTACCAAAGAGGAATTAAAAGAGCTATGCTTGGAGTATTATGTTTCACTCAAGTGAGGGGAGGAATCCGGAGTTCCAACCTCCGTTGAGAATCAAGAATCAGGGATTCTGTCTCGTTTGCCAAGGCGTCAAAAATCAGATGGGCCGGACATGTAATGCGATTCAGAGATGACCGCTGGACTAGAGCTGTAACTGACTAGATTCCACAGGACATCAAAAGACTGCATGGCCTCCCACCTACGATATGGTCAGACTTCTTCATCAAAACCCTGAATGAACAGTTTGAGGCGCTTCCTGTTCCTGGAGCGAGCAGATACCATTGAGCTATACTAGCATGTGACAGGGACAAATGGAGACATTACTGGAGCCCCCTCAAGCAAATCGAAGATCAATGGGATGACAAGTGATGCAAGTGATATTTCTTAGATGGCTGGCTATTTTTACCAAGTCCCAGTATTCTTGGGTTATACTTTTCCAGAGGTATTTATTTTTGTATTCAGTAGGGAGAGAGAGGTGATGAGCTACCGAGGTGATGAGATTAATTCAATCAATAATTGCAATCATTCTAAATAGATTTACTCTATGCTTGAGAAACCCTTACTACAAAAAAATATGATAATTTCCAGACCCTTACCTCCCTGACATATCCTAAGCTTTTCAACTTCTCATTTCCAGCTCTCATTTTGAAATCAATTTAATGTCACTTACTCCTACTAAGTTTATTCCTTGTCCAAAGTTTGTTCTCAAAAAATTCTCCTTAAGGGGCTGGAGCAATAGTACAGCGGGTAGGGCATTTGCCTTGCACGCTGCTGACCTGGGTTCGATTCCCAGCATCCCATATGGTCCTCTGAGCACCACCAGGGGTGATTCCTGAGTGCAGAACCAGGAGTAACCTCTGTGCATTGCCAGGTGTGACCCAAAAAGAAAAAAAAAATTCTCCTTAAGTATCTCTATATGCATTTTCCCAGGTGATTTCTAGCAAGATACTCTCCAAAATAACCTAGTCAGTCACTGTTCACTGCAAAATTTCAGGGAAACTTGTAACTCAAGGAATGACATGATGGAATAAAAACAAGACTAACCTAGCTGAAAGATCCAAAGTAGAAGCAAATCAGTGAGATACGGAAAAAAAGCTAGGATTTATTAATCATTAACTGTGTACTCAGTTACTCTTTTAAGTGTATTTATATGAACTTTCTAAATTAATAAATTAGACATTGTTGCTTTCTTCATTTTACAAATAGAAAAGCAAAGCAAAGATAAGTGAAGAAATGTGCTAAGGTCATAAAGAAGTAAAATCTACATTTGAAACCAGGTAGTTTTGTGGATAACACAAAACCAGTAAGGACAGTTGCATAATAATGGAGGAACAGATATCCATGACATATAGTATATGGAAGGGAAAAGATGCATGGACAACTGTAAGAAATATTTCACAGAAAGAATAGAATAGAATAGGTAAGAGAATAGTTGTATGTGAAGAAGATGGTAGAAGTCAGGTACTTGTCCTCAGTGCCCAGAAAACACTCTTGTACTGATTAGAAATTTGAAGTTCAGATGACACGAGATTAGATGAATTGGGAAAGAATTCTTGGACATAACCTTGGGATCCCTGATAGTTCATACCAGAAGTGCTCAGAGATTAGTCTTGACTCTGTGCCAAGGGGTCATTCCTTGAGGGGGTCGGGAGACCATATGTGTTGCCAGGGACTGAACCTGAGTTGACAGCATGCAAAACAAGCACCCTACACCCTACTTGTTACATTTTCTCTGGTCCAGAATGTCATGCTTCTGATCAGTTGTGAATTATTCCTTGTGCTTGTCTATTCATCTTTTCCTCTTACCACCGATGAGTTCACAGAATCAAGGACCAGCTTTTCTTCATGTTTTTCACCAAATCAACAACTATTATTCGCTCAAAATACAAAAGCTTGGCTAAAATTTTGTTTGATAATTTTTTAAAATAGTTTCATCAGTAACCCCTGTGCACTGTTGGGTGTGACCAAAAAAGCATAAATAAATAAATAAATAGTATCATCATTCCTACCAATTTTTAAAGCAATACATGTTCATTGTGAAAAGTACTAGAAAATGAAACCAGGATGAAGAAAAAATTAAATTCATAGTATAGTATAATGGGATATAGTCTTCCAATACTTTTCCTATGTTTGTGTTTAGATATATTTTATATAATTGTTTCTTTGCTATGGTATTATTGTGGCTTTTTTTTCAAGTAATAATACATTGTAAACTTTTCCTCACTTCTGTAAATGTTTCTGCGACATGGTTTTTAATAACTACAATAATGAAAATTCCCTTTTTTATTTTTCTTCATGATCTCCTTTTCTTTTTCCATTTTCTTTCTTTCTCTCTCTTTTTCTTCAGAGCCAAGGATCAAACTCAGAGTCTCATATATGCAAGGCAAGTAAAGGCAAGCATTGAATAATGTTCCCACACCTCAAAATTCCCTTAATTTTTGAAATGTATTCTACTAGGGCAATAGCACAGCGGTAGGGCATTCGCCTTTCATGCGGGCGACTGGTGTTCGATTCCTCCGCCCCTCTTGGAGAGCCTGGCCAGCTACTGAGAGTATCGCACCCGCTTGGTAGAGCCTGGCAAGCTCCCCGTGGCGTATTCGATATGCCATAAACAGTAACAATAAGTCTCACAATGAGAGATGTTACTGGTGCCCACTCGAGCAAATCGATGAGCAATGGGATGACAGTGACAGTCACAGTGATTCTAATAGGGATATAGTATTTTCCTAGCAGAGTAGGTGAAAAGTTGCTTCCTGATAAAGACAATAACAGTATTACCAACCATAGCCATCCAGGGCTCAGTATTTGGACTAAGAAAAGAGTTTTACCCAGACCACCGTAAAAGGAATTGACCATGGGGAGCCGGTTGCCTGAAAACAGACTGTGTCTAATTCCTGCCATTTCATAATGTCCACTTTTGAAGCTTCTGAAATCAAGAAGAAAAAGACAAACAATCCAACATATTAATGGCCAAGGGATGTGACTATATTGTTTCCAGTCAAATAAATGTCACTTTAGCACATAAAAAACATTCTAACTGCACTTAGCATCTAATTGAATATAAATATTG
The DNA here is from genome assembly GCF_027595985.1 of Sorex araneus. Classification (NCBI taxonomy): domain Eukaryota; kingdom Metazoa; phylum Chordata; class Mammalia; order Eulipotyphla; family Soricidae; genus Sorex; species Sorex araneus. Next base: position 221,985,565 of record NC_073302.1, read on the forward strand.
CATTTCTCACCTACCAAATTGGCAAATATCAGTGTCTGACACGTAATAAATAGTTATTGAAGGAAGGTTCTATTGCTAGAGTTTCAGACAGAAGGGAGAAAAGCTCTTATTTTCATATTATGTATCAGTACATATATGCAGATAACGCACCTGGGCACATCTATAGTCTCTATCCTTTTTCTCCTTCCCGTCATATTGTTTCATCCCAGAAGGGGTTTAGCTCTGGTCCTCCTCGCCCATCTTTTTCTAGCCTGAGAAAGACTTTCCCACCAATCTGTCTTTCGGGTTGTTATTGTATCTCACTTTCCTCTCTCAAGTCTTTGGAGCTGTCTCTTTGTTCCTGAGGACTATGACGGACTGAATTTCCCAGTGAAGCCTGGGTCGAGCTCTCCCATCCCATATGTTCTCCTACTGTGTGCTTGTGAGTCCCCATCAAGTCAGGGTGTGTATCTCCACCCCTCAGATGTGGGGGATCCTCGAATGATACAAACAGGGAAGCGCTGCTGTGTGAACTGCCGACCAGGGGTGGGACTCTGCTCCAGCTGTGATGGTGTAAGTCTTCCCGGTCGCACCCTCAAAGAAGTGCCAGGGTCCCAAACAGCCACAGTCAGACTATGTGTATCACAGCAATGGTTGTTACACACACGTACACATACACACACGCGCACACACATGCACACACGCATACACATGCACACACTTGCACATACATATGTACACACACATGCACGCACACACACATACCTGGGTGCTAAACATTTCAGCAAACCAGAGATTCTGGGCTAGGTCATATAAAGGGACGCTTCTTAGTCCACATGCCCCTGTGCCAAGCAGTGGGGGTTCCCAGGGCACGTAGAGTCCACGAAGTGTCTGGCTAACAGCCCGGCAGAGGTCCCTGCCACAGCTAGAACCAGCCCCCACTCTAACTACAGGGATGCTTGACCAGCTTGTTTTTAGCATTTTTTTCTTGAATATGGGGGCACTTGGACATGTAAACCCTGCTGTATTTGGGGCTTACTCCTGGCTCTGTGTTCACAGGTCACTCCTGGCTATACTCAGTGGACCAAATTCAGTGCCAGAATCAAACCAGATCAGCTGCATCTAAGGCAATTATTTTAGCCCCTACGCTGCCTCTCCAGCCCCTCTGACCAATTTTTAAATATTTTTAAAACATAACCAAAAGTGTTATTAAAATCAAGAATAGGAAAGAAAACATTCACCATTTTTGTGTTATTGTCAGTGCATTGGACAATTATAGGACCATTATAAAAGACGGAATAAAACTCCCATTTACTGATCATTTGATAAGTTGTTTTGATTTTTTATTTCCAAGCTAAAATAATCTTAGAAAATTTAGGGTTGACGACAACAAGGAGTAAAAATGCATGGAACATCGTTTGTCTCTAATTTATGAATTCAACATAAAATTACTGGAGATTTTCCCCTCCTGGGAAGCTTCACGTACTACCATCTGGAAGTCATGGATAGGGGCTGGAGAGACAGTACAGTAGGTGTGGCAGGTAAGGAATTTGCCTTGTACACAGCTGACTCAGATTTGATCCCTAGTACCACATATGATCCCTTAAGCACCTCCAGGACTGATTTTAGCTATGGTCAAATAGAAAATGATAATAATTTAAAAATGATCTTGAGGACAGAGAGAGAGAGAGAGAGAGAGAGAGAGAGAGAGAGAGAGAGAGAGAGAGAGAGAGAGAGAGAGAGAGTCTGTGTGTGTACAGGGGTTAAGCACATGCCTTACCTGCAGCCACCCTGTTCAATGATGAATACCACACGGTCCCCGGGCATTGCTGGGTACAGCTCTGCAAGGCTCTGAGCACATCAGGGCCATCCAAGCTCGTGCCACAGGGCCCAGGCAATGTCAGGCTGTCATGGTCAACCTCCAACTAGTCATTCATTCAAGGATTGTCACAAGGGCCCCTACCAAAATACACACACACTCACATACACACATGTACACACAAACACATACAATCTCACACATATATACAGAGCACTCAGGTCAATGGTTCAGCTTCATTTTAGGCATTGGCTGCCCTGTATTTTCTCTCTCTAACATATGAATCTATTTATAAAACGATGACTAAGTTACCACAGAAGTTTTAAAAGCTTCTTAGCCATCTTCACCATTGTAGGGGAAAGTTTGGACCATGCCCATCACAGTTTGGTGCTACTCTGGGGGGTTAGGGGTTGCTCCTAGCAGTTCTCAGGGGACCATGTGGTGCTAGGGAACAAACAAGTTTGACCACATGAAACACACATGCTCTAACCTCTCTACAATCTTTCCAATCCTCTTTTGAGCACACAGGGTTCAGCAGTGCCAAATGTACTCTCAGCCATCACTTCCCAGAACCTTCCCTTCCCAGAACCTTTTCTACTTGGAACTAAAAAGCTCTTTCTGTTAACAACTCCACAATGCATCTCTCCCCATCCCAGAAAACCTCTTTTCTACCTCATGTTTCTCGTTGCCCACTCTGAGCATTTTATGTACGCGTAGCCTGTAGAACTTGTCATTAAGCTCATTTCACTCCAAATCATGCTCTTGGGCTTTTCCAAGATACTAACATTTGCCAGGGGTCAGCTGCTCTTTTCTTTCTTTCTTTCTTTCTTTCTTTCTTTCTTTCTTTCTTTCTTTCTTTCTTTCTTTCTTTCTTTCTTTCTTTCTTTCTTTCTTTCTTTCTTTCTTTCTTTCTTTCTCTCTCTCTCTCTCTCTTTTTTTCTCTCTCCCTTTTTCCCTTTCTTCCTTCATTCCCTTCCTTCCTTCCCTTCCTTCCTTCCTACCTTCCTTTCCTTCCTTCCTTCCTTTCCTTCTTCCTTCCCTTTCTTTTTCTCCTTCTCCCTTTCCTTCTTCTCCCTCTCCTTCTTCTCCCTCTTCTTCTTCTCCCTCTCCCTCTTCTTCTTCTTCTTCTTCTTCTTCTTCTTCTTCTTCTTCTTCTTCTTCTTCTTCTTCTTCTTCTTCTTCTTCTTCTTCTTCTTCTTCTTCTTCTTCTTCTTCTTCTTCTTCTTCTTCTTCTTCTTCTTCTTCTTCTTCTTCTTCTTCTTCTTCTTCTTCTTCTTCTTCTTCTTCTTCTCTCCTCCTTCTCCTCCTCCTATTTCTTTTTCCTCCTCTTCCTCCTCCTACTACTTTTCTTCCTTCTTTTTCTTTGGAACTAATTCAAAAGTTCAGCAGCCTGTTGCTCTCTCTCCTAAATGACCTCCACATAAAGGGCCACACTGAGAAAAATCCAACAGGAGCCAGGAAAACATTCATAGAAAGTGCTCTATGACTCCAAGCCAAAGGAACCTGAAGGTGTTCTGCCAATTAGAAAGCTCTCAGGACTAGTAGATCTTAAATATAGGGAAAGTGACTCAACGAGAAATGTGGTACCGAAATGGAAAAACTCTCCAAGGAACGTATGATCGGGTCTGCAGAACTCGTTGGTCTGAGGGTCACAGAAATAAAGACAAGGGGGTGGAGGCGGACACACAGACCAGTGGCATTCATCAGCAACCATTACTGCAACGTCCATTGCAGGGACATTCTGAGGCCTCTGGGACTCGCTCTGCTGCCCCTGCCGGCTCTGTTGGGTACTGACGAGCATCCCTGCTGACCAGCGGCTGTGCCTTACCGGGCATGGGAGGTGGGAGCCGGCAAAGCTCAGGACCGCACCTCGGAGACAAGCAGCCTGGGGCTGCTGTTTTGCAGAGGTGAAGTTCAAAGCGTGAAGCAGTGAGAGAGCAGGAGGTAGAGGGCATAGGGGGCACAGGTGAAAGAAGCCCCACCGTTTCAGGCCTGGGCCACGGGGTCACAAGTTGTGGCGACTCTGTCCATTTGGCTCTTCCGTCGAGCCCCAAAGGTGAGTGGGGACAGCTCGCAGCATCAGTCAGGCTGGAGAGATGGCCCTGCCAGGGGGTCTCTTTGAGTCATTCGGGGGAAGAGGGCAATGTGCTGATGTATGCTTCCTGGAAAGAAAATGAGTGCACTGTGCGAGGGCCTTTGTTCCTTGTGTGCAAGAAAAAAGCCTTCATCCTCTTTAAGTGGATGGAAAATGGTTTTTGTGCAGGGAAGGGCAAAGAATCCAGGCAAAAGAACAATGAACCACGGCGTGAAAGGAGTTCTTGGAACTGCTGGAAACTTGCTAACCAGGGCAGTGGGTGGGGTTGCCCACTGGGACTCAGCGCCAGAGGCATTGACTCCATGGTTCTATAAATTCGGCAGAGCTGAAAAAAGCACTTTTCCTTTGATAGAAACTGAACACCTAGGGACACCCAGGGTGGGGGTTGGGTCACTTGCACAAAGTTGGGAGCAATAACCTCTCTGAATTAAAGTCTAACGAAGTTGTTAGGGCTGGGACAGGGCATTCGATCCCTAAAGAGGCACAGAGAGAAGGTTTGTGTCCTGAGTGCAGGAAAAAGTGAAGAATGCATTGAGCATCTCCATTGGGAGCAACAAGTCTGGACATGGTTCCTATCTGACATGCTATTTTGAACCAAGAGATGAACTGGGTCCTCTTCGCATCTCATTTAGAAAGAGGCAGTATTATTTTCTAGGTCAGTCACTAACCACACAATCACGGAGTCGGAGATAGCCTCTTGATTCTGGCCAGTGCATTGTGGTAAAAAAATAATGCTAAAATGCTAAATCTGCACAGAAATGCAGACATCTATGACGGACATGAATGATGACCCAGTTGAGAGGTTACACATAAAACAAAATATATAAGATACTTATAAACACTGGGAATGCTTGACAGAATTTCGTTCTCGTTTGGGGCCTGATAGTTCTGTCGGGGCTGGGGGGTTGGGGGACTGCTCTGCTCTTGCAGGATGCTTAGCTGCATCACCACCATGGCTGTCCCGACACTCAAAAGTGCTTCTTTGGGGGACAAAGCTGTCTCAGGTTGAACACTGAGGTCCATCAAAAGTAAAGGCACTAAGAATGTCACTTGACCATGATTCACCAGTTCCCATCATCACTCCATGGGGGAGAGGAAACAAGAAATACCCTCATGAACCGCTGATGTGGAAGCACTGAGAGAACTGCTGACACATCGCTCTGGCCCTCAGGAAAGATCCTGAGTCAATGCAAATCCAACTCTGCTTATCCCAGAGCAAGGGCTAATCTCTGAGTACAGATTCCTGCCTAAGTCAGTGTTGATCCCAAAGTGCTGATCTCTGAGTAAGTGCAGATCCCCAAGTCAGTGAAGATCTCTGGGTCAGTGCAGATTCGAGTCAGGGCAATTCTCTGAGACATTGCAGATCCCTGAGTTACTGTAGATCACTAGACATCAATTTCTGAGATGTGCTGATCCCCAAGTAAGTGCAGATCCCTGAGACAGTGCATATCCCAGAGTCAGTGCAGATCCCAGAGGCAGTACAGATCCCTAAGTCAGTGCAGATCCCAGAGACAGTGCAGATCCCAGAGTCAGTGCAGATCCCTGAGACAGTGCAGATCCCTGAGACAGTGCAGATCCCAGAGACAGTGCAGATCCCAGAGTCATTGCAGATCCCAGAGTCAGTGCAGATCCCTGAGACAGTGCAGATCCCTGAGACAGTGCAGATCCCAGAGTCAGTGCAGATCCCAGAGTCAGTGCAGATCCCTGAGTCAGTGCAGATCCCTGAGACAGTGCAGATCCCTGAGACAGTGCAGATCCCAGAGTCAGTGCAGATCCCAGAGTCAGTGCAGATCCCTGAGACAGTGCAGATCCCTGAGACAGTGCAGATTCCAGAGACAGTGCAGATCCCAGAGTCAGTGCAGATCCCAGAGGCAGTGCAGATCCCTGAGACAGTGCATATCCCTGAGTCAGTGCAGATCCCAGAGGCAGTGCAGATCCCAGAGTCAGTGCAGATCCCTGAGACAGTGCAGATCCCTGAGACAGTGCAGATCCCAGAGACAGTGCAGATCCCAGAGTCATTGCAGATCCCAGAGGCAGTGCAGATCCCAGAGACAGTGCAGATCCCAGAGTCAGTGCAGATCCCAGAGTCAGTGCAGATCTCTGAGACAGTGCAGATCCCTGAGACTGCAGATCCCAGAGACAGTGCAGATTCCAGAGTCAGTGCAGATCCCAGAGTCATTGCAGATCCCAGAGACAGTGCAGATCCCTGAGACAGTGCAGATTCCAGAGACAGTGCAGATCCAAGAGTCAGTGCAGATCCCAGAGTCAGTGCAGATCCCTGAGACAGTGCATATCCCAGAGGCAGTGCAGATCCCAGAGGCAGTACAGATCCCTAAGTCAGTGCAGATCCCAGAGACAGTGCAGATCCCAGAGTCAGTGCAGATCCCAGAGGCAGTACAGATCCCTAAGTCAGTGCAGATCCCAGAGACAGTGCAGATCCCAGAGTCAGTGCAGATCCCTGAGACAGTGCAGATCCCTGAGACAGTGCAGATCCCAGAGACAGTGCAGATCCCAGAGTCAGTGCAGATCCCAGAGGCAGTGCAGACCCCTGAGACAGTGCATATCCCAGAGTCAGTGCAGATCCCAGAGGCAGTACAGATCCCTAAGTCAGTGCAGATCCCAGAGACAGTGCAGATCCCAGAGTCAGTGCAGATCCCAGAGGCAGTACAGATCCCTAAGTCAGTGCAGATCCCAGAGACAGTGCAGATCCCAGAGTCAGTGCAGATCCCTGAGACAGTGCAGATCCCAGAGACAGTGCAGATCCCAGAGTCATTGCAGATCCCAGAGTCATTGCAGATCCTTGAGACAGTGCAGATCCCTGAGACAGTGCAGATCCCTGAGACAGTGCAGATCCCAGAGTCAGTGCAGATCCCTGAGACAGTGCAGATCCCTGAGACAGTGCAGATCCCAGAGACAGTGCAGATCCCAGAGTCAGTGCAGATCCCAGAGGCAGTGCAGACCCCAGAGACAGTGCAGATCCCAGAGTCAGTGCAGATCCCAGAGGCAGTGCAGATCCCTGAGACAGTGCCTATCCCAGAGTCAGTGCAGATCCCAGAGGCAGTACAGATCCCTAAGTCAGTGCAGATCCCAGAGGCAGTGCAGATCCCTGAGACAGTGCAGATCCCTGAGACAGTGCAGATCCCAGAGTCAGTGCAGATCCCAGAGGCAGTACAGATCCCTAAGTCAGTGCAGATCCCAGAGACAGTGCAGATCCCAGAGTCAGTGCAGATCCCAGAGTCAGTGCAGATCCCTGAGACAGTGCAGTTCCCTGAGACAGTGCAGATCCCAGAGTCAGTGCAGATCCCTGAGACAGTGCAGATCCCTGAGACAGTGCAGATCCCAGAGTCAGTGCAGATCCCAGAGACAGTGCAGATCCCAGAGTCAGTGCAGATCCCAGAGTCAGTGCAGATCATTGCAGATCCCAGAAAGAGTACAGATTCCAGAGACAGTGCAGATCATTGCAGATCCCAGAGACAGTGCAGATCCCTGAGACAGTGCAGATCCCAGAGACAGTGCAGATCCTGGAATCAGGGCTCATTTGCACTGCAAAGCAACTCCCCTGTCACTCCGCCATCCCCCCACCCTTCCTGTTTCTGCTTCCTACCAAATTACAAAGTTTTCTATGGAGACACATTTTTTTTTGTTTTCTTAGTAACTATAAAGTTTCAATATGAACTAAAATGGTCATTACCACCACCATCGCGGTGGTCCTTTTTCTGAGCATCTTCTGTTTTGGAAGGTTGAAAGGAGCTGTCATGTGGAAGGGTGTAAGGAGAGGGCAGGTTTTCATATGCCCACAAGGATTTCAATTAGGTCATTTATATTTTTTCATATATTCAAATCTATAAACATACACACTGTGTTTTGTGGATGAGAAAGCATATTCCCTACTATTTTCTCAAATTGCAGCAGAGGGGGGCGGGGAGGGGAGGATTGGAAGAGGCTGACTTTCGCTTTGGGGTTGTGTTGAAATAAATCCATATAAAAAGTTATAAAAAAGAAAACAATATGCACAGGGAATGTATCTAGACAGAAGACAAGCAAAGAAAGAATGGGCAATATCACTGCTCATCAAACACTTGAGGGCAAGCAGGAAACTCGGGTTTTGCCTGTTAAAGAATGAAAGTGCTTCAGGCTTTCTGAAGCAATGCTGGAGAAAGTGCACTAAACTGGCACTTTCACCTATCACTAGTGGCACGTAAATGTATACAACTTATTTGGAAGTGAGTTTTTAATTTATTAAATTTCAATAAATTAAATTCAGTTAAGTTTGTTCCAATAATTTCACATCCAATGATCTATTTGAAGGGAATTATCTAATATATTAAAAATGCTTTTTGTCCATATTATTTAGGCATATTATTTGTCCGTATGATTTATAATACAGTTAATGACAAAGTCCCATGCATACATTGTTCCAACACCATCCCCTCCACTAGAATAAATTTCCACCCACAATGAATGAGTGTTTCCCCCACATCCCAACTGCACTGGTTGTTTCTACAATTTTTGATACGTACTAATCTCACTGTTGTGAGGTGGTATATCATTGCTGTCTTGATTTGCATTTTCCTGATGATCAGTGGTAAAGAGTACATTTTCATGTACCCATAGGACATCTATATATCTACTTTGAAGAACTGCTTACCTAATTCAACTCTTCTCTGCATTTTTTTGATAGAGGTATTTCTTTTCTGTCATTATTTTGCAAAGGAAAAAAATTTTTATAGAAAAATGTTCCTCTAGAATTGATCAAAACAGTGACAAATTATAAGTGAATGTAGAAAAACATACAGTTATAGTGTTATATATCTTGCTTGTGGACTATAACTGGACTAAACTGATGGTCATGAAGACCATCATCATCATCATCATCATCCTCATCCTCATCCTCATCATCATCATCCTGTTGATCATCAATTTTCTTTTTATTATTATTATTATTATTATTTTAATTGAGTTACCGTGAGAACAGTTACAGGGCTTTTAGGATCGAGTGTCAGTCATACTATGCTCAAACACCCATCCCACCACCAATAACCCCAGCATACCCCCCCTCCCACTTCCCCTATGCCTGTGTGGCAGATGATTATCACTTTACTCTTTCCTTACTTTGATTACTTTCAATTTTCGACAGGACACTCACTATCATTATTTGGTGTTCTACCCCCAACAGTCAGACCTGTCGGAATGACATCATTAGATTGTATGTTTTCTATTGTTGGTAACAAAGAGCATATGATGTTGCACGGTCGCGAAATGGCTGCCCAGATTTGGGATTCTGGTATTAAGTCCAGAGGTATTTTTGCCAGCAGCCGCTGCATTCCGAGATAGGTTTCTGTGGCGCTGGGATCATGGCTGTTCAGGAGTGGAGGAGCTATCCATGGGCGACCGCTCGGTGTCTCATTTGGGCAGGAGGCAGGGCCGGTTCTGCCTCCCCCATCGCAAGATTCCCCGTGCATCCCGTCCCATCACTGCAAACTCCTACCTCTCTGTCCAATTGGTTCTGTATGGTGGCGGTCGCCATGCTTATCGCAGGGGGAAAAAGACGAAGGGACAGAAACCCTTCCCCTTCCAGGGCTGCACGGGGCTGTAGCTTAGTTCAGAGTCCAGGAGTATATCTGCCAGCAGCCGCTGCATTCTGAGATTGGTTTCTGTGCCTCTGGGATAATGGAGGCTCAGAACATATATTTTGTATATCAGGAGAGGTCGCACGGCTGTGCAGTTTGGAGATGTCCAGTCCCGCATCCTGGAGCAGTGTTCGTAGGAGCTCAATGTTGCTGGGGCTCCATCTAGAGTAGGCGTGCTGGCTGTACCTTCCCCGTCTGGCACCCCAGTGTTGTTGGCCCGGTCTGGGGTCTGGAGCATTCTCTGGCCTGCGGTGCTGCCAGAAGATCATCAATTTTCTTGAGCGATCTCAGTAACGTCTCCATTCGTCCTAGCCCTGAGACTTTAGAAGCCATATAGCAACAAAACACACCCCTGTACCCGAATGTGGAATGTCAATGTTCCCACTGGATACAGAACTCTAAAGCATGTTTCAACTTTGTCAACTCTATATCTAAACTTCAAAGTCCTGTTTAAACTTTGCCAATCTCATTGCAAAAGGGAAAAATGGTCCCTCAGTTATTTTGGTGAAAATTTCATTCTGTATCAGTGAAGTTGACCATGATTTCCCAGATTTGTTGGCCAGCTTTTGGGACTTCATATGGGAAACCACATTCTTATTTTTGAGAGGTCCCCATACATTTTTTCATGATAAGTGATGAATAGCTTCCTGACATTTTGCTAAGGTTCAGTTCTAGCCTCAGAGACCTTTGTCTCTTGAAGAACATTCTCTAAGGTCTGAGAGAATCAGCAGCATGTCATTCTTTTTCCAGTCCCATTCATCTTACCAATTTTTAAAATATTTAAATAAGAATCATCTCATTCATAGAATGACTCTAATACCTGTGCCTTCTGTTGGTTTGCTCTATTGGGCACAAATATTTTTAAAATTCTATTTATTTTTTAATTTTATGTTATGTTTTTTTAATTGAAACACCATGAGAAGAGTTACAGGGCTTTCAGGATCAAGTCTCAGTCATACAATGATCAAACACCCATCCCTTCACCAGTGCACATGATCCACCACCAAGAACCCCAGAGACCCTCCTTCCCTCTCCCCCTCTGCCTATGTGGCAGATGATTTTCACTTAACTCTCTCATTGTTTTGATAACATTCAATTTTTGACAGAAAACTCACTATCATTATTTGGAGTTTTCCCCAGACAGTCAGACCTGTCGGAATGGCATCATTAGATCATATGTTTTCTATTGTAGATAACAATGAGCATATGATGTTGCACGGTCGTGAAAGTGGCCATCCAGTTTTGGGATTCTGGTAGTAGGTCCAGAGGTCTGTCAGCAGCCGCTGCATTCCGAGATTGGTTTGTGTGCCTCTGGGAACATGGCTGTTCAGGAGCGGGGGAGCTGTTTCTGGGAGGCCGCTTGGGGTCTCATTTGGGCAGGAAGCAAGGCCGGTTCTGCTCCCCCCCCCCCATCTTGAGATTCCCCGTGCATCCCATCATTGCAAGCTCCTACCTCTCTGTCCAATTGGCACTAAACAGTGTTGGTCGCCATGCTGCCGACAGGGAAAAAGGATGAGAACAAAAACCCTTTCCCTCCTGGGGTTGCACGAGATCGTAGTTTAGTTCAAAGTCCACAAGTGTAGCTGCCGGCAGCCGCTGAGTTTCTGTGCCTCTGGTATAATGGCCGCTCAGGGGTGGTGGAGCCGTTCCTGAGCGTTTTCTTTGGATATCAGGAAAAGTTTGGAGAGATATCCCAGTCCCACAAACCAGAGCCATGTTAGTAGAAGCTCAGTGTCTCCGGGACTCCAGCTGGAGAAGGAGGGGACTCTGCACCTTCTCCATCTGGTGCCCCAGTGTTGTTGGCCTGGTCTGGGGTCCAGAGTGTTCTCTGGCTTGTGGTGCCACCGGCCCGGGTTCTTGCTACTGACTGTTGCGGCAAAATGGCGCCAAGGGCGGATTGAGGGCATGACTTCCAGCAGCAGGGGCGGGCTGGAGACTGGGCTGGCGCCGCCCCGTTCCAGATGGGTACAAATATTTTATTGAATATTTTTATCAGTAAGGATGGCATTGATTACTTTTTTTATCAATAAGGGTGGCATTGATTTTTTGGAGGGAGGGCAGTGGAGGGAGATTGATATTCCTGCCATCCTTTGTAGTTAGTAGCCAAGGGAATCAAATTGAAGAGTTGTTTGTTTATTTGTTTTTAGATTTTCTGCATTCATTTTCACACCGGGATACTGTTCTTCAAGGTTCCCCATGCCCACTTTTTATCCAACAATATAAGCATTTGTGTACTTACAGTTGGTCTCCACACAGCTGCTTAAGGAAACACCACCCCTCTCAAAAAAAAAAAAATGCCAGGTCAACTGTGAAGCTTTTTCTTGACTAACTTGTTGTTCAACTATATTAATTTGATATTTTATTATTGGCAGCCAGAAGCATTTTAACAACTACTGTAAAATAAAATAAATGCTGAGATTAAAAAAAAACAGAAAAGAGAAGAAACAACCCCACGTGTTGCTGCAAAGAGAATGTCTGCATCCGTGATGACACCATCAGACAAGAACAAACAGGTTCCCCTCCTTTCCCATCTCTCCGTTATTCCCTCCTGTGCTGCGTTGTGATCAGGTGTGAAGCCCACACTGGCCCCTGAGAAGAAAGTTCCACTGGCTTCTGAATGCCAGTGACGCGATGTTCATGGCCCCTTGTAAATGATGGCTGTCTGTCATTTACAGGTTCTCAGACACCACGCGTGCCTCTGGAGCTGAGGTGGCAGGGACACGTGTCCTGCTCCATAATGCTGCCATCACACGCTCCTTTTCTCTCCACATCCCAGCAGACAACTGTGGGGAATCCTTCCTGAGAAGATGAGGTTTGCCCAAAGCAGGCGCTTTGTGTCCCAGTGTGACTTACCACACCACTTGGTTCCCTCCAATCTGGGAGAACATGAGGGAGCCTGAGGGGTGTCACTCCCTTCTGCTCTTCTAAGTACCTGGGCTGGTCCCTCAGTACAGATCGGTTGTTTTTCCAGATGGGTGTTAAGTGGCTTCATTGATGTGGCTCCCCTGTGGTAATCGACCTCATTTTTGGTCGACCTCAAGTGCTGGACACCAGCAGGAAATCTTTAACTCATCCAGTCACCATGTGTCCATGGCTCGGGCTCTTGAACAAAAGGGCCTGCCTAGGCCTGCCCTGTCAGGTCCGAGGATGACTGTGACTTCATTTCTTTCCCTCGAAAAACTGAATAAAGGCTGTATTCACTCCAGGCTGCAGTTTTCCTCACTTTTCTGTGTATAGACACCAGGGCGATCCCGCCCTGCAAACCGTGTCTTCCAGCTGTGGATCTCTAGGCTGCTCCAGCTGCCCGGGCTTAGGGGCAGGGGTACGCTCTCAGCCCAGCTGGCTAGCTCAACCGTGCCTGCAGGCAGGCCGATGTGGATGCTGCACCCAGACCCCGCAGACCGACTGGGCATAGGGGCAGCTCACTGGTGAGTCATCTTCCTGGGGCCTTTCTAATCAATGACTTCTGATCCCCAGGACTTGATTAGCAAACCAAGAGGATGCCGGGCGCCTGGAGAAGCGTGTCGTAGGTGCATTTCTAAAATAGCCAGCTATGGTGAGTCACAGCTCCCAGGCCTGTCCTGGTTTTAAAAGCTGGGGGGTTGGGCCTGGGGGCGGGGACAGCCCTGGAATCCTGTGACTTGTTGGGCTGCAAAGTGAACCTCGGGGATGGTCTGTGCATGGCTGGGGCCAGAGGCCAGCTGCGGGGAGCTAGGGAGACAGTCTCTGCCTCGACTTCTGTTCCCTTCTTATTCATCTCTAGCTCCCACAGCACAGTCGGACATGCTTCATTCTACAATGTAGTTAGGGAGTGTCCCAGTGTGTGGCACCACCGGTGGCAGTGAGCTGGAAATGCGGCAGGGGAGATACACCTGCATACGAGGGGCTGGAGCTTCCCTTCTTCCCACCCCTCCACGTCTCCTGGCCCGATTCTTCCTTTCCCCTCTCCTGCGTCAGCACCTTGTGGATGTGTCCCGTGGGTTGAAGCACATCACCGAAGGCCCCATCTATGTTATGACTAGAAGCATACCCAGAGTAAATCCTTGTCTCCCCAGGCGTGAAACTCTTTGCCCCATGGTGAGATGCGGCCTAACTGACTCAAGCAGGTGAGGTGGGACTTAGAACCAGGTAGGTGGAAGGGCCATGGGATCGAAGAAAGGCCTCAGGCAGACAGGGTGCAGGATGGGGGGTGTCCGTGTCCATGCTGACATGCTGACAGGTTGCTGGGGATGGCCATGTCCATGCTGACAGGATGGCTGTGTCCATGCTGACAGGGATGGCGGTGTCCATGACACTCACCACCTCCTGGCCTCTAGGACCTCACAGCCCCCCAGGGAGTAGAATAGCGGAATCACAGCAACCCCCTCCTGGTGGAGGCAGACAGGAACACACCTCCTGTGTCCAGACACAGGTCCTCCAGCTGATGAGCCCAGGCTCTCTCACCTCCTCAGGCCTAGATGGACGTTCCACTGCCTGGCCTGGCTCTGGCGCCCAAACCCGCCTCTACCGCCATGACAACCTACTGCGTGGAGATCACAGCAGTGGTTCTGGGCTCAGCCTGGAGCCAAGGAAGGTCTTCAGGAAAGGAAACAAAGAGCTTGTGGGCTTCCTCTCCTCTGGGAGCAGGGGGCACCCTCCCCCCATCTCTGGGTGAACCCTTTTCTCTCCGACGCACACGCCCTGCTGCCCACACACTGAGGAGCCAGACACCAACTCCAGATTGACTCTAGATGCAGAATCACTCTTAAGGGGTCCCCCCAAACACCATTTCCTGGCTGCCCCACTCTAAAGCACAGAGAATCCTGAAATGCAGCTACCTGTGGGGTATAGCTCCCTCCAGTGCTCAGAGGACAGATGCCACAAGGTGATAGGTGTGGCGAACAGGGACATCTGAGCCTAGCAGGGTGCGGGGAGGCCCTCTCAGGCTCCCTGCAAGCAGCATTTTACCAAGGACTAGTAAGCCCAGGTTCCGGGGTCCCCAGGATAGGCCTTCTACTGAGAGAGGGGGACCCAGCCCAACCTACTGAGCATCAGTGGAGGATTCCACCTTTGGAGGCTCAGGGTCACTGTGCAGAGTCCAGGTAAACGGCCATGTGGAGGCCACCTATACGGGGATGGAGAAGAGGGAGGGGGGTTGGCGGGGGAAGGAGACCAAGACAGAGTCGATGGAGGTACCAGAAGAGACAAAGGCCTGTGGATGATGGACATCCATAGGCTGCCTTTTCAGACACAGGAGTCAGAGACATCGATTTGAAATGGGGGAGAGACGTGCTTGAGTTGATCTTCCTGAACCTTTTATCAAAAGCTTACCTTTGAAAACCTTTTTTCAAGTTGACTTTATAGTTTTTCTTTTATTTTTTGGAGATGCGAAGGAAAGTTCCCAAGCAGCACTCAGGGACCCAGAAGCTACCTCAGGGATCTCAATAAACTGAGCCTTTGGGACTTTGCAGTGCTGGGACCTCTAGGTGTTGAGGGTCTCCAGCAGTGTTGAGGGTCTCCAAGGCTGCACCCAGTAGTGCCGGGGCACAGGTTGGTGCAGTGCAGTGCCAGGGATCAGATCCAGCTTGGTTGCATGTGGGATGGGGTGTGTCCAGGCTCCTCTACTCCTGACTTTATCATTAGAATCTCACTTCAACAGAACCCAGAATGCGGTTGGCATCAATGCTCAATAAGCCCATCAGCAGGATTTCAAGAGGTTGTCGAGTTACTGCCTCGCATGAGCTTGGTCCCCCCAGCAACTCAGCCTGTTTCAGAGCTTTGAAGAAGGTCTTCTTGGAAAGGGGGCCTCTGGGAGAATTGGGGGTTTCCACCCCAAACTGTAGCTTCAAGGACCTCTGTGAGGAACCTCAGCCCCCTTCTGGTGACAGCCAGGTACTGCCAGGCCGTGAAACCCACAGCTGTGGGCTTGCCCCAGCCCCTGACCCCATGGAGCAAACGGGCTGTGGAGAAGGACTAACAGAAGGATCTCAGCGCTGCCTGCAAAGAAAGAGGCCGAGGGCTGGGAAGATAGGGCAGGGGTTGTGCTTGCCTTGTTGGTGCCTGGTTTGAGCCTCAGCACAGAGCTAGGAATAAGCCCAGGTGTGGCCCCAGAACTTTAAAAGAAAGTGGATGAGCTGCTTCCCACCACTGGCTTTGGAGAAAGTCTCACAGGCCCTATGGTTAGGGCGGGGGGAGGGCAGGTCTTGGGGTTTGAGCTTTGAGCAGTAACATCTCAGCTCACTGTAGGCATGGGAGCCCCGGATTTCTCTTGTTCTGTTTGCTCGGCTCTCCCTTCAATGCCCACGTAAGGGTGAGGTACAGAGGAAGCCCCCCAGCTCTGCCTGGGGCAGGGGCCAATGAGTGACCCACAGGCCTTCGTCCAACCCTTATGATGGAGCAGACTCTCATTTAAATGCCTGGCCTGGGCTCTGACATTGAGAATTTCCCTGAGTCTCTTAGGAACGTTCTCTAAGGACGTGTTTGAAACAAGTGTATGGAGTATATGGAGACCACAGGGTTCAGAGCCCACCGACAGCAGGGTGGGCTGTGAACCCTGAGATCTGCCAAGCCTCAGAGCAATCACTGGGATGTTCAGATCTGAATCTCTTCTCTCAGCCTTGCTCAGAGCGAGGAGCAATGTTCCGACCTGTGTCATTAAACACCTGGGTTCCATAGGTGGCAGGGGGCACCCATCTGTTGTGAGCTTGACATCAGGGAGAGGGAATTTCTAAGATGCTTATCGCTTCCTCATAATCTGATAACAAGCTCCAGGCCAGAAACAGTAGCGGCATAAAGCAGTTTCTTGCTTTTTTTTTTTTCTTTTTGGGTCACACCCAGCAATGTACAGGGGTTACTCCTGGCTCTGCACTCAGGAATTACTCCTGGCAGTGCTCGGGAGACCACATGGGATGCTGGGAATCGAACCTGGGTTGACTGTGTGCAAAGCAAATGCCCTTCCCGCTGTGCTGCCGCTCCAGCCCGTTTCTTGCTTTTCCATCACTCACCGTGAGACTTTTCCCTGATCCTCCTTAGACAGACACAGTGAGTAAGGCACTTGTTTTGCATGTGGCTGGATGATGTGAACTTCTTTTCTTTAGAAGAAAAATAAGGAAGTGATGCTAAACTTCAGAAATTGAAACTTTTGTGTAGACCTATCCCAAAAGATCTTCAATTCAGTTTTTAAAAATTTTTACAGGAGCGAGTGGAGAGAAAGCTTAATGGGTTGTACCACATGCCTTACATGCAGGAGACCTGGGTTCAAGGCCAGAACTGTGTGATCCCCCAAACTCCCGGGAAGGACTCCTAAGCACAGAGCCAGGAGTAGCCCCTGGGAACTATATGGTGTGACCCCCAAAACAAACAAGCAAGCAGAAGAGAAGGCTGGCCAAGCCAACCACAATCTGTGGAACCCGGGCCAAATGAGGGAAGCAAGAACCAGCAAAGGAGGGCATGGGCTAGCCAGAGAGACTCTTGCCAGCCTCTCCATCCTCACTGCGCCAGGAGGCAAATGAGCCTGTAGGAAGGAAGGGAGCCGTGGTGGGCTTTATTTGTCCAAACCCACTCAGAGAGTGAGTGATGGAATTTGGGGGAGAGGAGGGAGGAGGCCAGCCCGGCTTGGTGCCAGGGCCACGTGGGGTCAGGGATAGAATCAGGACCAACTATCTGCCAGGCCTGTGGGATCTTCCCAAATCCTTAAAAATTAATAATTAAAGTGTTCTTAATTATTAAGTGTTCTTAATAATTAAAGGAGAGGCTGATAAAATATCAGGGACAAACTGGACTGCCAAAATAAAGAAAGACTAAAATGACTGTTTGTACTTTCAATGCACATACGCTGACATTGGAAGCTTCCATCAACCTGATGGTGCAAGCGCAGAAGATCAAGTACGACATCATTGGTCTGACCGAAATGAGAAGGCATCGATCACATCACGCCATTTTCAATACTGGAGAAGAACTGTTCCTCAGAATATGCGACAACAGAGGTGTCGGTGGCATCAGTGTCCTTGTCAACACAAACTTGGCCATGAGCACTGATTCATTCGAATGCCTAACAGCCCAAATCAGACGACTACGCTTGAGTAGATGTGGCTCACTGCCGGCAGTTTCTATCTTCGTCGTCTATGCACCAATATCCAACTACAATGAAGAAGAAATTAAGAAGTTCTACATGAAGTTGGAGAAGTTCTATAATATAAAGAAGACCACACCTTCTACAAGGTCGTTGTTGGTGATTTTAATGCCAAGATAGGACCTAGAAGGTCACCCAAAGAACTCCACATTGGGACCCATTGTCTAGAATGGAACGATCAGGGTGAGAGGCTGTCTGAGTTCATCATGTCGACCAAGACCATCCATGGTAACTCACAGTTCCAGAAGGCCAAATCTAAAAGTTGGACATGGGAGTCTCCCGGTGGACAGTTCCACAACGAAATTGACCACATCATATTCAACCGAAGGTTTTGCCTGACTGATGTTGCTGTTGTCCCAAAATTCCAAACGGGATCGGACCACCATCTCCTTCATGCAAAATTCTACTTCACAGAGCGGGGGGAAAAGGTCTGAAAAGTTTAAGTTTAAGAAAAGAACTCCCAGAATGACCACCAACTGGGAGCTCTTTGGCACTAATGTGGTGGTAACGTGGGAAGATGCTGTCGTTGACAACATCGATAAGGAATACGATCGACTGGTTCAGCACCTCCATGATTGTGCGAAAAATGCAGAGTGGGAAAGCCATGAACATATGTCTGTCTTTGGACTCTCGAGCTCATTCGCCAATGTGGTTTGGCACGAGCCTCAGGCAACCACAAACTAATGTCCGAGATCGCAAAACTGTACAGAGAAGCGATAAAGGAAGACCTCAATGTTCAAATATCCATCCCTCCATCTGTGCCAGTACTGCATCACCAATGTTCCCAGTATCCCTTCCCCAACCCAACCCTCCTTCCCACCACCTCTGTGGCAGGCACATTCCCTCTTACTCTCTCTCTCCTTCTGGGTGTTATGGTTTGCAATACAGGTACTAAGCAGTCATCATGTTTGGTCCATAGTCTACTTTCAGTATACATCTACCATCCCAAGCAAGCCCTCCAACCATCATTTACTTAGTGGTCCCTTCTCTATCCCAGCTGCCTTTCCCCCCAGCACATGAGATTGGCTTCCAAGCCATGAAGCTATCCTCCTGGCCCTTATATTTCACAAATGAGAGCAGTCATTCTATGTCTGTCCCTCTCTTTCTGACTCATTTCACTTAGCATGATACTCTCCATGTCTATCCACTTGTATGCGAAGTCATGATTTCACCTTCTCTAACAGCTGCATAGTATTTCATTATGTAGATATACCAAAGTTTCTTTAACCAGTCATCTGTTCTCGGGCATTCAGTTTTTTTCCAGATTCTGGCTATTGTAAACACTGTTTACACATACACATACAAGTGCAGGTGTCATTTCTACTGCACTTTCTTTGTAACTCTTGGATAAATTCCCAGAATTGCTGGGTCAAATGGGAGCTCAATTTCTAGTTTTTTGAGAAATGTCATATTGTTTTCAAAAAAGGCTGGACCAGTCAGCATTCCCACCAGCAGTGAAGGAGAGTCCCTTTCTCCCCACATCCATGCCAACACTGCTTTTATTCTTTTGGATGTGTGCCAGTCTCTGTGGTGTGAGATGATATCTCATTGTTGTTTTTATCTGCAGCTGTCTAATGATTAGTGATGAAGAGCAATTTTTCATGTGCCCTTTGGCCATTCGGATTTCTTCTTTGAGAAAGTTTCTGTTCATTTCATTGCCCCTCCTTTTCTGATGAGATTGGATGTTTTTTTCTTGTAGAGTTCAACCAGTGCCTTGTGTATCCTTGATATTAGCCCCTTATCAGGAGGGTATTGGGTGAGTATTCTTTCCTGTTCTGTGGACTGTCTTTGTATTCTGGTCACTGTTTCTTTTGAGGTGCAGAAGCTTCTTAGTTTAAGATAGTCCCACTTGTTTATCTCTGTTTCCACTTGCTTGGTCAGTGGCATCTCATCTTTGAAGATACCTTTAGCTTCAATGTTGTAGAGGGTTTTGCCGTTTTCTTCAACATACCTTATGGATTCTGGTCCGATGTTGAGGTCTTTAATCCATTTTGATCTAACTTTTGTACATGGTATAAGTTAGAGATCTGAGCCCATTTTTTTTTTTGCATGTAGCTGTCCAGTTTTGCCTGAACCATTTGTTAAAGAGGCTTTCCTTGCTCCACTTAACATTTCTTGCTCCATTATCAAAGACTATATGATCATATGTTTGAGGGTGTGTGTAAGGATGTTCAACCCTATTCCACTGGTCTGTGGATCTGTCTTTGTTCCAATACCATGCCGTTTTAATTACTACCACTTTAAAGTACAGTTTGAGGTTGGGGAAGGTGATGCCTCCTATCTTTTTTACCCCCAATAGTTGCTTTAGCTATTCATGGGGTCTTGTTGTTCCATATGAACTTCAGGAGTGTTTGATCAATTTCTTTAAAGAATGTCATATGTACCTTTATAGGGATCACATTGAATCTGTATAATGCTTTGGGGAGTACTGCCATTTTGATGATGTTAATTCACCCAATCAATGAGCAGATTACATGTTTCTGTTTTCTCATGTCCTCTTTTATTTCTTGAAGTAGATTTTTGTAGTTTTCTTTGTACAGGTCCTTTACCTCCTTAGTTTACCTGATTCCGAGGTACTTGATTTCTGAAGCATGATTGTGAGTGGGATTGCCTTTTTCATATCACTTTCCACTCTCATTATTTGCATATAGGAAAGCCGTGGACTTTTGGGTATTGATTTTATAGCCTGCAAATTTACTATACAAGTCTATTGTTTTTCGGAACTTCTTGGTAGAGGCTTTAGGGTTCTCTAAATATAGTATGTCATCTGCAAATAGTGAGAGTTTGATTTCTTCCTTTTGTATTAGGATGTCCTTAATGTTTTTTTCTTGCCTAACTGCTATGGCAAGTACTTCCAGCACTGTATTGAATAGAAGAGGTGAGAGTGGGCATCCTTATCTTGTCACTGATATTAGAGGGAAGGCTCTTAGTTTTTCCCCATTGAGGATAATGTTTGTGGTAGATGGTTTTGACTACATCGGGGAGAGTTCCTTCAATTCTCATTTTGGTGAGAGTTTTCATCATAAATGGGTGCTGGATCTTGTCAAATGCCTTCTCTGCATCTATTGATATGATCATATGGTTTTATATTTTCTTTTATTGATATGATGGATTATATTGATCGACTTGTGAATGTTAAACCATCCTTGCATCCCTGGGATGAATCCCACCTGGTCATGGTGTATGATCTTTTTGATGAATTGTTGGATTCTATTTGCTAATATTTTATTGAGGATCTTTGCATCCTTGTTCATCAGGGATATCAACCTGTAATTTTCGTTTTTTCGTGGTGTTTCTGTTTGCTTTTGGTATTAGGGTGATATGTGCCTCATAGAAATTGTTTGGGGGAGTTTCTGTTTCTTCAATTTCCTGGAAAAGCTTGAAAGAGATTGGCAATAGGTCTTCTTTAAATGTTTGGAAGAATTCACTAGTGAATCCATCATCATCATCATCATCATCATCATTATCATCCCGTTGATTGTCGAATTTCTCGAGCAGTCTCAGTAATGTCTCCATTTGTCCAAGACCTGAGATTTTAGCCTCTCTCTATTAGTCCTTCCAACGATGTCATACTGGAGGCTCTTTCGGGGTCAGGGGAATGAGACCAAATTGTTACTGGTTTTGGCATATGAATACACCATGGGGGCCTTGCGAGGCTCTCCCATGTGGGCAGGAAACTCCCAGTAGTTTGCCAGGTTCTCCCAGAGGGAAAAGTAGGCTATAAGATATTGCAAAGTGGCCGTGCGCTTCCGGGAGCTTGCTTTTAAGTCTCTGGATGCTGGCCATTGACAGGATTACACAGTGCCGGGGGCAGTCCCTGGCTGTGACCATCTAGCTACTGGGAGGTGGGAACTCTGTGCAGAGCAAGCCCAGTCCCTATCCGAGCAGTCTTGATGGTCTCAGCCCCAGGTCCCACACACCTGGGTTCCTCTGCCGGTTCCTTCATGCGTGAGGCTGGTCCGAAAGTGTGGAGAGGGGCCTTGATCATGGCTGTGGCTAGGCTCCAGAGGTCTTTACCCGCCAGGAGCTCTGCTCGGGTGGGGAGGGAAGCTGGAGCCCATCCCTTCCGAGGAGGCCCCAGGGAAGACAGCCAGGCACGTGGGCAAGAGACTCTCTGCGTCGCTCTCTTCCAGGAGCTTGCTTTTAAGTCCCTGGATGCTGACCGTTGACAGGATTACATGGCAAGCCAGGGGCAGACCCTGAGTGTGACCACCTAACTACTGGGACATGGGAAATCTGGGAGGAGCAGGCCCAGTCCCGATCCGAGCAGCCTTGGAGTGAATCCATCTGGACCTTTTTTCTTTTTTCAAAGAGAGGAATTGGGCTAGAGAGATTGTACAGTGGGTAGGATAGTACAGTAGTTATCTCTCTTGCTGCCAACCTGTGTTTGATCTCTGGTAGCATATATGGTTCCCCAAACCCTGCCAGGAGTTATCCCTGAGCACAGAGGCAGGGATAATTCTTCATTACTGCCAGGTATGACCTCCCAAAAACAAAAGAAAAACAAAAAGTTAGAAAACAAACAAAAAACCTCACCCCCACAAATAAGAATCTGTCCCCAGATACTACAGCACCCTCTAACATAGGGTGGGAGCCCTGGGCAGAGGTTGCCCAAGGTCCTTTTTTAGCTCTTATGTTCCTGGAATGAGCAATCTGAAAAGTGTTCAGATGCTATGCTAATGTGTAGATGTATGATTTTTTTTGAATTAATGAATAAATATTTCCATAAGTCTCAGACTCAACAACCTTAATCATCCACAACTATGAAGTTTGGAAGGAGCTCCAAGGAGGTGGAAGGTCCTCAAGGAGCTAAAAATCTTTGGAACGTGTCCTTGAAATTAAATTCAGGTCCCTAAAATGTTGCCAATGGGAACCCCAGAGTTCTGTGCTCAGGACCTAATTTCCCTTATTTGAATAAATGCTCATTTCCTAATTTACTGCAGATAGGAGCAAACATTAAAAGGGTATAAGGCTAGTGGTCAAAACAAAGAAAGGAAACCAGTATTCTAACTGCTTACTGGTTTGGGCTTTTCTTTTGCGCGATGAAATTATTTTAGAACTAGATAGAGGTGATAGTCAGACACCATTGGAAATACTTGTGTGCTGTGGAATTATTCACCTTAAAATGGTTGGTTTTAAATTATGTGAATTTTGCCTCAATTTAAAAAAGAACGGCTTACAGCCCAGTCTCCAGCCCGCCCCTGCTGCTGGAAGTCACGCCCTCAACCCGCCCTCGGCACCATTTTGCCTCAACAGTCAGCAGCAAGAACCCGGGCCGGCAGCACCACAAGCTGGGGAATGCTCCGGACCCCAGACCAGGCCAACAACACTGGGGCGCCAGACAGAGAAGGTGCAGAGTCCCCGCCTTCTCCAGATGGAGTCCCGGTGACACTGAGCTTCTACTAACACAGATCCAGTATGTGGGACTGGGATATCTCCCCAAACCTTTCCTGATATCCAAAGAAAGCACTCAGGAACGGCTCCACCACCCCTGAGAGGCCATTATACCAGAGGCACAGAAACCCAGAGGCTGCCGGCAGCTACACTCATGAACTTTGAACTAAACTACAGTCCCGTGCAGCCCCAGGAGGGAAAGGGTTTTTGTCCTCGTCCTTTTCCCCTCTCGGCAGCATGGCGACCAATACCGTTTAGTGCCAATTGGACAGAGAGGTAGGAGCTTACAATGATGGGAGGCATGGGGAATCTCTCGATGGGGGTGGGGCAGAACCGGCCCTGCTTCCTGCCCAAATGAGACCCCAAGTGGCCTCCCATGAGCAGCTCCCCCGCTCCTGAACAGCCATGTTCCCAGAGGCACACAAACCAATCTCAGAATGCAGCTGCTGCTGGCAGAAATACCTCTGGACTTAATACCAGAACCCCAAAACTGGATGGCCACTTTCACGACCGTGCAACATCATATGCTCATTGTTATCTACAATAGAAAACATACCATCTAATGATGCTTTTCTGACAGGTCTGACTGTCTGGGGGAAAACTCCAAATAATGATAGTGAGTTTTCTGTCAAAAATTGAATGTTATCATAGCAATGAGAGAGTTAATTGAAAATCATCTGCCACACAGGCAGAGGGGGAGAGGGAGGGAGGGTCTCTGGGGTTCTTGGTGGTGGATCATGTGCACTAGTGAAGGGATGGGTGTTTGATCACTGTATGACTGAGACTTGATCCTGAAAGCCCTGTAACTCTTCTCACAGTGTATCAATTAAAAAGCATAAAATTGCCTTTCCTCGCGAACGCCGCTGCCGCAAGCATGGTGAACGTACCGAAAACCCGCCGGACTTTCTGCAAGAAATGTGGCAAACATCAGCCCCACAAAGTCACACAGTACAAGAAGGGCAAGGATTCTCTGTATGCCCAGGGAAAGCGTCGTTATGACAGGAAGCAGAGTGGTTACGGAGGTCAGACTAAGCCTATTTTCCGGAAAAAGGCTAAAACTACAAAGAAGATTGTGTTGAGACTTGAATGTGTCGAGCCCAACTGCAGATCTAAGAGAATGCTGGCCATTAAGAGATGCAAGCATTTTGAACTGGGAGGCGATAAAAAGAGAAAGGGACAAGTGATCCAGTCCTAAGCTTCATCTTTTATTATGAAGACAGAAATCCTGGGCTGTGACAGACTGATGGAACAATCCATGTTTTAGGAGGGAAATTAAGGAGTGTCATGAATAAACTCCCAGAGGGGAAATTTGCTTATAAAAAAAAATAAATAAAAATAAAAAGCATAAAATTAAAAAAAAAATTTTAAAAATTAAGAAAACAAACCCTTAGACTCTTATAACAGAAGCCAGTTTCAAAGTATATTAGCGTAGTGGGAGGAGTGGATGGACACTGAGTTGGGGAGTGGCTATCATGAGGTGATGTACATTTTGAGAAGGTGTTAAACTGCATCCCTAAAATGTATGCAGTATTAGAGACCAGTGTTACCCGAATTATAGTAAGAAAAATAAAAACTAAATTAAAAATAAAAAAAATTTTAAATAATAAATAAAAAGAATGGCTTTAATTCTAAAATTAAAAAATAGAAAAACCAGTACTCTTTAGATTTGTAACTAATGAAAGCTTACAGTTTGACAGAGAATAAAATAACAAAATAAAATTCTAAACTTGAACAGAAGTAAAATAATCAATAGTCTGGGTCCATTATGTAACAGCAAACAATTCACCACCTTCATAGCCCAGAAGCTATCATCAGTACAGTGTCTTTTAAAAATTAAGATTTGCTGTGGTTCTGCCCCCTCCAGAGGAGTTTATAAGAAGTTAGGTATTTCCTGCAGTTTATAAGATGTTAGGTATCCCCTGCTTAGGAGCAAAGGGTACCCTCAAGAAAAATCTATTTATTATTTTTCATCCTGGTTTGGGGGCCACATCTGAGAGTGCTCGCAGCTTAGTTCCTGGTTCCATACTTAAGGATCACTCCTGGCAGCGCTCAGGTACCACAAATCAAAGCTAGGTCGGCCACATGCAAAGCAAGTGTACTGTCTCTCCAGCCCTCTAGGCAAACTCTATTGAGCTTGAAAGAGATTTGTATTGGGCTTTTGTAATTTTTAAAAGTATCTAAAGCTTTTGGCTTAGCATCTGGAAAATGAAGCTGACTGACAAACAACTCACTCTCTAATGAGATTGCACACATGAGGCAAGACCCCACAGACCACGCAACATCATGTTACTCTCATGTATCCCAGAGGACTGGGGAAAGACTTTGTGGGGAGAGACTTTTTGAGACAATGAACAATGTTTTAGAAATAGCTGTGTTGGTTGCCCAAGATTGGAACTACAATGAGTTCCACTGAATTGTATGTTTAATTCTGGTTAGATAAAAGGCAAAATATTTTATTGTATATACTTAATCACAAAAAAATGTCAAAAATTGCAAATCCATTAGATGGGCAGAAAACAAAAGCTCAACAAAAGCTTCCAGAGGGTAATTATGGCACTGATGATCAGACAGAAAGCAAGATAGGCCTGACACCCGGGGACACTGGGGAAAGACACTTATTAAAATTATTAGGACCCTGTGAAGCCATCTGTGCCCTGCTGGACTCTCCTGTGTCAGCAGCTGTTGCGGTTCATTAGGAACAAGGAGACAGATAAGTCATCACTCAATGTTCGTCTCACAGCTGGGCTTTGAATGGGAAAGCAGTTCATATACAACAACTTTGGCATCAAGTATTTAAAGATCTTGTGTGAAAAGCTTGTGTTGAGACTTAGTATTCCATTAAATAGATTTGGTTAATCAGAGATAAATATAGAAAGTCGAGTCTCAGATTGATTATTGGGTCAACATGTTCATTTGACTATACTGTTTGGGACCCTGAATCTCCATATACTTAGCTTTTATTCAAGCTTTTATTTTGGGCCACAACTCAGCTGTGCTCAGGCCTTAGTCCTGACTCTGATTACTCCTGGCAGTGCTTGGGGGGCCATTTGGGGTTCAAGGATAGAATCTGGATCCGTCATGTGCAAGGCAAGCAAGTGCCTTACCTGATCTGCTATCTTTCTGGCCGTTTTATTAATTTTAGTAAAATAGAATGTACTTACAGGTAGACTGGTTACCTCCTCTGCTTTCATACCACAGTCTTTATAAGAAATTGGATGTAAATTTGAGTTAAAACTTGAATTGAGACTGGAGAGGTAGCACAGTGCCTAAAGTGCACACAGCTAACCTCGGTTAGATACCCGGCACCATGATGGCCCCAGAGCCCTGCCAGGAGTGATGCCTGAGCACAGCTGGGTGTGACCCAAATCTCTTGCCCCCACCAAAAAGCTTGACAAGAAATTTAAAAAATACTGAGAATCAGGCCTCAGGCAGGCCCAGACACACGCTCCTCTGGGGCAGACTGAGACAATCTGCCACTTTCTGGACCCTCTACCAGCACAGACCAGTCTAGGAACCTCCAGCTGAGACCAGCCAGAGCTGTGAAGCTCATCTGTTCACGACTTGGCAAACCCCCTTTCCTGTGCATGTTCCTTCACTATACCAGACCGAGTCTCATCTGACTTGCATGTCCTGCAACTTAGTTTGCATAGCTGACCTGGTTGAAAGAGATCCCACCTCTTTCTTTATCATTTTTTCCTGTATAGACCTCCTTCACTGCCTGAACCCTGGAAGATAATTTAAGAACCTGTTCAATCTGTACTTTGGGGGTTGCAGTCCCCAGTAAAACACAAGTTTTCCCTCAATTAGGTTCTGTCCATTCCAGATTAAGAAACATATGTCATTTATACACAAAACTCTGATTCTCCATGAGCGTTGTCTTTCTTGGACTCTGTGACTAACATATCTTTTCAGGTCATTTAATCCTGGGCAGAAACACATTACCCATGTAATCTCAGTGAATTCATACCAAAATGTTGTACTTCTTGCTCATGAAACTGACACTGTGTATCAGGAGCCTTTCTAGGGGACATGATGACATATACCAACCCACTTCAATCCAGGAGCTGGACAGTCCAAGGTCCATACAGCCAAGTCATGTGGCCAAGCCCATCAGAAGGTTTTTAAACCCAGTTTAAACTGAATGAACAGGCCTTTCTTTCATGTATTTTTAAGAATACACTGGCGGGGTTGGAGGGTGCATTGAAGAGATTGAAGTAAAGTGGCTTACTTTGCACATGGCACCACATATGGTCTTCTGAGCACTGCCCAGGTGTGATTCTTGAACACAGGCCAAGGAGTAAGCTCTGAGCACTGCTGGCTGTGGCCCAATAGCCACCTCCCCCACAAAAGAAGAAAATTACATCTCGGGCCAAAGAGATAATCCAGGGGTAAAGGCATTTTCCATGCTTGAGTCTGGGCCCAGACTCATGCAGGCACCCCCAGGAGTCACCGTTCAGCACACAGCCAAGAGCAGCCCCCAAGCACTGCCAGTTGTGTCCCCCAAAACCAAAATTAAAAAAATAATGGATATATTTTATCGCCATTGGTTAGTTACAAACCTAGAAACAGAATCTTGAAGAGACTAGAGAAAGCATTGACTGGGAAGACGTAGTAAAGATGCACCAGAGCAAAAGTTCAGCCGGTAGGGCATACCTGTTTTGCATGCGGCCAAGCTAGGTTTGATCCTCAGCATCCCATAAGGTCTCTTGAGCTCTACCCAAAGTGATCCCTGAGCGCAGAGCTAGGAGTAATCCCTAAGCACCTTCAGTGTGGCCCCAAATAAAAAACAAACAAAACAAAAAACCCAAAACCAAATCAAGAAGGAACAAGAGGATGCTGGAGAGATAGTGCTGCAGGTATGAGCACTTTCCTTGCACATGGCCATCCTGGGTTCCATCCCCATAGAGTCCTTTGAGCCCTGCCAGGAGTAAGTCCTGAGCACAGAGGTAGAACTGGGCCCTACTTACTGCTAAGCGTGACCCAAAAAACAAATCAAAACAAAAAAAATATCAGGAAAAAGGATGTGGGATGCTTCTCTGTGTTTCTTATGCCCATTTCATTATGGGGGAGCTGATTTTCTCATGGCTTGTGTTGATGTCTGTTTAAAAGGAATAAAGTAATCAGAGGAGAAATATCAACGTTCCTTAGCCTGTGGCTGTTTCCTAAGTCCCTGGTCCATAGCATATCACACCTTCAAATAGTAAAGTACCCTAGGTCAAAGTCCATTGACCAATGCCCCTCTCCAACCATCTAAGCCCACCTCAGACCTTCCCATTTGGAAGTGAGAAACTTTAAGCTGCCTAAGTTACTAGCAATGCTTTCCTGAAGGCCTCAGAGAAACAAAGCAATTAACACCAATGCAAACAACCAAAAAAGCCACACATAAAATTTTGTTTGGACTCGCTATCTGATATTTCTGTCAACTTCTGTCCAGTGCTGGGGGCCTTCTGATTCAAGGCAATGTTCCCCCAAAGCAAGCAATACTGTCCTTCTGGGACAATGAAAGGTGTTGGTTATAGCCTTGGGTGCATTTGGAGGTGATTCTATTTGTTAGCCTATAAAAGGTAGATTTCCAGAGGGGCCCTGAATGATTTTTCTTTTCTGAAAAGAGGTGTTACCCAAAAAAGAGAGAGAGAATAAAAGGGAATGCCCTGACACAGAGGCGGGGGAGAGGAGGGTGGATAGAGTGGGGGTGGCAAGAGGGATACTGGGAACATTGGTGGTGGTGAATGGGCACTGGTGGAGGGATGGGTACTTGACCATGGTATGACTGAAACATAATCATGAAAGTGTGTAAGTCTGTAACTATATCTTATGGTGTTTCATTAAAAATTTTTAAAAAATAAATAAATGAAAAGGGTGTGTCAGGCCACATAAGTCTGGGAGCCAGTGACAAGGCATGGGAGGAAGGTCTCCAGGCTCCTCAGGCAGTCAGGAGCCACAGTCTGGTTTGCTCAGGATGAGACTTTGTGCCTTCAGCTGCTAAACACCCTCATCTGCAGGTTGGAGTCTGGGGCCGTCGAGGCTCAGACAAACCCCATTGGTCTCCCTGAAACTCCATCTCTATGGGACCTTCCGGGGACTGGAGCTCCTGGAAACGCATCACTCTAGGCCGTGCCCTCCCTGGTGGCCCGGCCTAGCGAGGGGAGGGCCCGGGGACTGCATGCCATGGAGATGCTCCACACACGGGCAGACGGGCAGTAATTGCCTCCGCCTTACCCTCTCCCGACTACCACATCGTCAGGCTGCCAAGTGGAACTTTCCTTCAGAGGCGCTGCCCTCCACGGGGTCTGCTTCTCTTAATAAACAGCCAACTTTTCCTTTATGAAAACCAGCCCAGAACCCAAAAGTAATTTATTTTAATGAAGAAACTAAGGCCCTCGTAAACAGCATTGATTTCCCTCCCCCACCCCCGGCAATCGAAAACTGTTTGAAGCCAAATTAAATTTCTCTGCTCATCATGGCAAGGTAATACACAGCAAGTCCTTAACCATTAGAAGCAATGACTAACAGGCTTCCAGAATCCCCAGATAGCAAAGTTTCCTAGTGATGCCAGTGCTTGGTTTTTAACCCCTCGGAGCGCTGCAGAAAGGCTGTTTTCTGTCAGAAATGCACCCACTAGCACCCCATGACTCATTACCCCATGATGACTTTCCCAGACTTATCCCTTTTTCCTTCCCTCCACATACAAGGGTCCTCATGACCCATTAGAAGATCAGGGCAGGATTGATTTATTTTTAACTCTTATTTATTTTGGTTTTGGGTTCACACCCAACTGTGCTCAGGACTTACTCCTGATTCTGTGCTCAGGGATTACTCCAGGTTTGGGAGACCTATGGGATGTCGCAGACCAAACCGGCATGCAAAGCAAACACCCTACCAGCCCTGTACAATCTCTCCAGCCTTAAGAACATGGCTAATAGTCATTATTGCTTTTAAAAATCAGCGGCATTAGTGGACCAGCAGCCAAGCGTGTGCCAACCCCACAGATGCTACTAGGTGAGTTGACCACAAAATCTACCACATAGGCCAGACACTGCAGCGTTCAAGGCTCTGAGGAGAATCAAAGCAGGAAGGCAGCAGAATCAGGGACACCATTGATCCATAAGACTATGCCACCGCCTGAGGCGAAGGCTGTGATGTGAAATGTACTTGTCACCAAGGGCCCTGTTAAAAGGAAGCTACAAAGGCTCCCCAAAATAGCCATTTAGGGCTGGAGCGATAGCACAGCGGGTAGGGCGTTCGATTCCCAGCATCCCATATAGTCCCCCGAGCACCACCAGGAGTAATTCCTGTGTGCAGAGCCAGGAGTAACCCCTGAGTATCACCAGGTATGACCCAAAAAGCAAAAAAAAAGAAAATAGCCATTTATCTTCCTCCTGGCCCACCTGACCGTCCACTATCCTCCTTATTGGCAATACTTGTCCCTGACCCCCATGAGTACTGGCTGTGAGGTCCATGGTACTTTTTTTTTTTTTTTTTTTTTTTTGCTTTTTGGATCACACCCAGCGATGCACAGTGGTTACTCCTGCTCTGCACTGAGGAATTACTCCTGGTGGTGGTCGAGGGACCATATGGGATGCTGGGAATCAAACCCGGGTCAGCTGCATGCAAGGCAAATGTCCTACCCATTGTGCTATCGCTCCAGCCCCATCCATGGTACATTTTTTAAAAATGTTTTTGTTCATTTTGAAACCACACCTGGTTTCACACTCAGGGCTATCCTGACTCTCTGTTCAGAATCGACCCCTGGAGGTGCTCAGGAGACCATATGCAGTGCCAGGGATCAAGCCAGACTTGGCCACACGCAAGGCAAGTCCCACATCTGCTAGTCTCTCTGCTCCTCTTGAGCTCTGTCTGCCTCTGGGGGTGGGCACTCATATCACAAAGGAACCAATAACTCAACTCTCCTGAGCAAAAAGGTCATTTGTTGGCAGAGCCCACAACTTCAAAGGTTGCTAGGTGAGAAGGGCCCCAGGGGGCCCCAGGAGCATGCGTCTCAGGGACCCTCTGATCCTGTCCTGGAGGGCCAGCAGGGAGACAAGCTACTGGCTCCTCTTGCCTCTCTGCGTCCCAGAACCAAGCCCAGGAGGGGAGACCCGTCTGTAGATCCCGGGTGTCCTGCTGCCTCCCGTGTGCCAGAGCCTGAGGAAGGCACCTTATACAGGGAAAATCTTGGCACTTACCTTCCCAGTCACACACAGTGGGTGGGGGCATCCCCAAACTGCGGGTCTCTGCTGTAAAGGAGCATGCATGCTGCGGGGTGGACACCTGAGTGTGGAGAGTTGCTTCTCTCCACTCCTCTCGGAGAAAATGGCAGAGCCTGTTGTTGGACCGGGGTCTGCCGGACCTCACACAGTTCCTCCGGGTCACCCCACTCCAATGAAACTGTTTTTTGGACCTGTTCCCCAAACCTAGCACATTTGCCACACCACTACCCCTCCAACAAAGTCCTTCTCACCTCTCCCCTGGAGCCCATATTATGCCCCCACTTCTAGGAAGCTCTCAGGGATGAGTCAGCTCAGAATAAGTAACCCTAGGAAGCTCTAAACTCTCACTTACCTTTGTTTTTGAAAATGCTCTGGAGCAATAGTATAGCAAGTAGGGTGCTTGTTTTGCATGTGGTGGACCCAGATTAGATCCCTGACATCCCATATAATCCCCCCAAACCCAACCAGGAGTAATCCCTGAGCGCAGAGCCAGGAGTCAGCCCTGAGCATTGCCCAGTATAGCCTCCCATCCCCGCAAATGTGTTTGTTCTAAGGACAAACACAGGATGATGTCACTTATATGTGGTGTTTAGAGTAACTGGATGTGGAGATGCAATGGTTTAAAGGGGGGATGCCTTGGTCACCCTTGGTGCCCAGATTATAGGGAAAAAAGGAAAAGATGGAGGGACGGGGAAGGGGAGGAGAGATAGATTAACGGGGACAGGAATCAAGGGGACTCAGGAACATTGGTGGTGTTAAGGAATGATAAAGCTAAATATACAAACCACAGAGTCAAAAACACTGAAATCAGACCCAAACTGTAATAACCAAACTTAAAATGTGCCTATCCCGATGGCAGGCTGGGTCTGGGGTGGACAGTTGGAGAGGGGTCTGGGAACACTCGTAGAAGAAAGATGACACTAGTGTAGGATCAGTGACAGAGATTGTTTGTCAAAACCCAACTATGAATAACTCCTGCTGCTTTAATAAGATACAATTTTGAAAAAGAAAAGAAAAAACATCTGCCCTTGGAGTTTGCAAGTCTTCCTCCGGAAAACCCCGGGCAGTTGGGCTAGATTGGAGCATATTCCTTGTGTAGGAAAGAAACTCTTTGCCTACCCCTCAGAGTGGTGTGGTAGAGCAAGAGTCAGGATTGAGCCCCGCCACTCATTCCATCCTCACACTTATTGTAGGTCCTCAGAGAACTGGCTGAATCATTTTGAGCCTCAGTTTCTCACTCACAAAACAGGAGTCATGATCGTTAGCCCCACAGATGAGTAGGAACATGGAATGAGATCTCACAGGCCAAGCATCGGACTCACTGTTTGACTCAGGTTTGCTATCTTTTTTTTTTTTTTTTTTTTTGCTTTTTGGGTTACACCCGGCAGTGCACAAAGGTTATTCCTGGCATTGCTCAGGGCATCATATGGGATGCTGGGAATTGAACCCGGGTTGGCGGCGTGCAGGACAAACACCCTACCAGCTGGGCTATCGCTCCAGCCCCAGGTTTGCTATCTTTTCATGAGTAATAGAAAAGAAGAGGATGCAGAGTACGAAGAAGAAAATCAAAGTCGTGTTAAATGACATTTCCCAGAGAAAAATCAAGGTTGACTATTTTGACTTGATTGTTCTAGTTGGACACTTGTAAGCACCTAAGTATTTGATGCCTCCAGCCCGGAAGAATTTATTAAGACAAAAGGCAATAGGCATCCCCTCCCTCTGTGCTGTGCAGTGTATGACCCATGGGCACCTGGTCAGGTCACTGTCCCTGCACACATCACTCCATGTCTCCTTCATAGCTCTAGCTCTTCACCCTCCCCCCCAGGCTCTCACTCCCCTCCCTGCTGGTCCTCAACTTTACAGCCCCAGCTGAGCATCTGGTTTATTACATCTCTTCACTGTCCTGCTTTTTCCTCTCACTCTGCTCTCTGCCTTCATCCAACAGATGCCCTCTTGTTGAATTCTTCCCAGCCCATTATGGGCTAGGGATGGCATGAGAATTCCTTCAGGCAGACAGCAATGCTGGAAGATGGCATAGAGACAGGGGAGGCTTCCAAGAGACATTGAAGGCTGAATTTCTGGAGGAAGGGAAGACGAAATCAGGATTCTTCACCTGTGGTGATCTTCTGTGATGGCTATTTTCAAAGCGGGCACAGATAAGTACCAACACATCCAAGACCAGCCAACAGGAGTTGGGTAAAAGGGATGGACCTTTGTGGAATAAAACGGGAACAGAAGGTGAGAGAGGTTACCCAAGGATTAAGGAATTTGTCTTGCGTGCAGCCAACCCAGTTTCTAGCCACAGCACCTCAGATCTCCTGAGCCCTGCCAGAAGGGATCTATGAACACAGAGCCAGGAGCAAACTTTGAGGAGTAAACTGTCCGGTGTGCCACCCTCTGTAAACAAATAACCACCTTGTGAGCAGGATTCCAAAAGGGTGTTAGGATGGCAACTGGAAGCATCTACTGAGGACAGCTGGCAATTGTCCCTGAGAGTAATTAGCAGGAGTAGCACTCAGGGGACAAGGCCCCTTGACTGGACACAGGTATCAGGACAGGAGGGACACTGTCTCCTAGTCCCTCTAGGAATTAAAAGTCCCCAAAGATGAAAGTGGCGAGACGTCCAAGGGAATGAGAGACCTGCTGATGAGTCTTCTGGAAAATAACACAAAACACTGGGCCTTTGGTCTTGGACACTCGAGGTTGAGGTTGAGTGTTGGGGGAGAAGGGAGAAAAGAAAGGCCTGTGGTCTCTGGAAGAACCCAGTCTGTGAGGGGACAGTGTTGGGGGCAACAGAAACATGTGCTGGGGGTGCCTCCCAGAAGGAGGCGTCTGCTGCAAGCTCCTTCAGCACCCATCTCTGGGTCAGAACTAGGTTCCATGTGATGGAAGCGACACATTCTGCACAGTGCTGTGTGTGTGCCTGTCTGCTCTGGGAGTCAATGCATAGCCCAGGAACAGGGGAAGGTGTGGGTTAGGGGCTGGGACAGCAGGGAAGGTGCCTGGGGTACCAGGTCCAAGAAAGGAGCAACACAGCCACGTAGAGTCAAGGGGATAATGTCCCGTGAGCTGATCACAGCCACTGCCCTGGATTCTAATGAGTCTGTGTGTGTCCAAGAGTGAGAGGGGGAGGCCAGTACACTGGGTAGGGCATTTGCCTTCCATGTGGCCAACCTGGGTTCAATCCCCAGTGTCCCATATGGTCCCCCAAGCCTACCTGGAATGATCTCTGAGTGCAGAGCCGGGAGTAAGTCCTGAGCATCACTGAGGGGGCGGCCCCAGAACAAAACAAACAAAACCAAGAGGGAGAGTCATGAAGCCTCCACACCTGGCCCTCCGCACTGCAGCTGCTCTCTCTGCAGCCTGTCTTCAGTCTGCCCTTGGAAATCCCTCCTTGGGGGCCTTCTCCCACCTCATGGGACTGACATGTATTTCCCCATGCTTCTGTTGGGGGAAGAAGGAAGGCCTGGCGGCTCTCAGGGACCGTGCCGTGCCAGGCATCAAACCTGGGCATACCAGGGATGTGCTTATCACCCTGAGTCACTTTCCTCTGTTTTTGCATATTTTTTAGTGTTGTCTGTACTGGTTTCCCCACACCTCATCTTCCATCTGCTCCTTTATAATGGGGTTCCACCCACAGCACTGTAGAAGCTACTGCAATCAAAGTCAGTTTTAATTCCTTTATTTCCTGGATCTCCCACCTCCCATTTCTCTTGCAAGAGAGGCTCACTAAGCGTATGATGTTGGAGAGTGGGGTAAGAACACGGTATATGTAGACACGGAGTCATGACAACCCAGAAGAGATTCTCACCCTATCTAGAGAAGTCTAGGAATCGTGTGGTCTGGGAGGAGAAGGTCTCACAGCCCCCGAGGACGCCTCTGCAGGGCCATGAGCATGTGGGCTGGGCTGGGGGACAGGCAGGAGAACCGATTGCGCCACACTGGCTCTGATCATCAGCACTTCGAGCGTGCCGTGCACGGACCACCCTCACCTTCCTAGAGGAAGATGGAAAACAGTGAATCTACTTTCAGTGTATTGAGCCCGAGGATACTCCATGGAGCTGCCCCGATTAGATTTTCTTTGAAGTTTGGGCAAATGTGCTAGAAGTGAGGGAACAATCCGCTTCTAAAACATTCAAGAACATTCCACTTCAAGAGCATTCGTGAATGTCACCAGTAGTCAGAGGGTGAGCAACCTAGGATCAGGCAGCGTAAGAGCACTGTGGGGACAACAGGGCACTTTGGGGTCCCCATGGTGGGAATCCATGGACTTCCTGAGGTGTGGGATGAAGGCAGGTTCAGGGAAAGAAGTCCTCATGGTCTGCTCTAGCTGCCCCCTCCACGAGCCCTCAGCCTCTCTCCTTTGTTCTAAAGTGGGAAATAAGGGACAATTCATAGCACTGTTTTCACCCTAAAAGTACTGTGTGGCTGTGTTCAACAGTTTGGGTAGCAGGTTGGGGCCTGGAAGGATATACTTTGTTTCTTACAAAGGCTGAAAGTCCAAAATCAAAGCGTCAGTACAAGTATCTCCACTGAGTAAGGGTTCTGAACTGAGTCTTTAAAGGTATGTGGGTGAGTGTGTGTGTGTGTGTGTGTGTGTGTGTGTGTGTGTGTGTGTGGGGGAGAGAGAGAGAGAGAGAGAGAGAGAGAGAGAGAGAGAGAGAGAGAGGAGTACATGGAGACTGGCTAGTCTCAAGCTCCTGAGAGAATGGACTGCAGATCTCCCCTCACCTCCAGAGAGATCAAGAGTGCCAGTAGGAGTGAGGAACACGGGAGAATCTGCAGGGAAAGGAAGAGGAAGGAAAGGAGGTGAAGAGGAAAGTTCCCATTTGAGAGTCTCTTTGCTAAACGAATTGAGAAGCGAAAGAGGATGGAGAGTGGAGAGTGTCAGAAGTTGGAGACAATGGTTTGTTGTGGTTTTTTGGAGAGTGAGAGAGCCTGGCTGGCACAGCAGGTAGCATGCTTGCCTTGCATGGGGCTGACCCAGATTCAGTCTCCAGCACCAATATATAGCACTGCCAGGAGTGATCATTGAGCACTGCTGGGCGCCACCCGGGGAGAAAGAGAGTGAGAGTGCGAGAAAGTTACATGCCAACCAGAAGAAGAGCCAGTGGGCGATATGTTCCAGTCAAGCTGACTTGGTAGCTGTTGGCCTGGACTGCTGGGGGCAGAGGGAACAAGAAGGTAGGTGATTTTGCTGACCCGGGTTTGCAGGGCTGGGAGGGCTCTGTGGAAGGACAGGAATGCAGGGGAGAGAGAGGCCTGCAGGAGGCAGGGGGTAAGGAGAGGAGAAACCCAGGTGAATCTGCCAGGGTGGGTGTGAGGGCCAGGGGGAGTGGGAGGAGCAAATCTGAAGATGAGGGAGGTTCACACGTGCATGGTACAGGGGTGGGAGAATGAGAAAACTAAACAGAGACCCCAGTGTTCAGATATGAGGGGTTGGGGTGCGGAAGCTTCCAGCTAAGGACCAGATCCAGGGGTGGTCAGGGCAGAGGCAGGAATAGGAAGTAGTGTGTGTGTGTGTGTGTGTGTGTGTGTGTGTGTGTGTGTGTTAGGTGAAGTTCTGTTAATTTGCTTGACCAAAGCAGCTCACACATGGGAAAGTGTCCCTGGAGATGATTCTGGTGAAGGACTGGGGTCACCTTCTTGTCAGTTCCAATTCTTCAAAATTAAATGTCACTCCTCAGCAGCATTGCCAACTCTAGTGTACACACTTTTCATAATCTCTTTCTTTTTTTTTTCTTTTGGGGTCACACCTGGCAATGCATGGGGGTCACTCCTGGATCTGCACTCAGGAATTACCCCTGGTGGTGCTCAGGGGACCACATGGGATGCTGGGAATCAAACGCCCTCCCCGCTGTGCTATCACTCCAGCCCATCAGAATCTCTTTCTCTTCTCCCTCTCTGACTCCATCTCTCTGTCTTCCCCCTCTCCCCACCACCACCAGGTGTCCCTCCCGCTCTGTGCCCCCACTCAGATGAGACAGCTCTCGTCCAAGGCCCAGATGATCGCTGAAGATGATGACTACGACGACTATGACGATGGCGGCAGCGGCAGTGGGGCGGCAGCAGTGACAGAACACAGCTCAGCCTCAGCCTTTTCCTCTTCCTCTGGCTCATTCTGGGGAATTTCTAGGCCTTTTCCATTTACCTGCCTAATTTTACACCCCCTTTCGAGTAGCCTTAGAAACCCTGCATAAGAACCCTGTACCTCTTTGCAGTTGGGGTTCTCGCCCTCAGTCTCACCGTGTGGGCCTGACTCACCCTGGGCAGCGCTGTGCCTATGTATGGTCCAGGCAGAGACTTGCTGTCAATGCAGAATGAGTCTCACCCACTTGGCATGCGCTCATTCATACACTCAGACACATGTATACTCATGCCCACATGCTCATATGTGCATGAGTGTTCACACACACGTGAGCACAGGTATACATATACTCAGACACATGGACTCACTAGTGACCACACATTCATGCCTAAACACTCATGCCCCCACACACTCATGCCTGCACACTCTTACACACACACTCATACACATGCACAAACTCATGCCTGCATACTCGTGCACATACTCATGCCTGTGCACGCTCATGCACACATACACTAATGCCTGAGCCCTCATAAACACAAACTCAGGCACACACATGTGAACACAGAGATACATATACTCAGACACATGGACATATGCACTCACACACATGCGCATGCTCAGACTTACTCATGCCCCCCACATGCACTTATAGCCACACACACATACTCAAGCACATTCACTCATGCAGATATTCAAGAATATAGTCAAGCACACATACTCATGCACATGTACACTCATGCACACATGGGCAGGCACACACATTGCACATATTTGTGAATACACACATGCCTCTACTTAGGCGCACTCTCATGCACATGCACACTAAGACACACATGCAAGTACTCAAGCATAGGAACACACATGCACACACAGGCACACCCACTCATGCATGTACTCAAATACACACACGTGCACATACTCAGACATGTGAACTCATGCGCACACTTGCAAACAGCTTGTGTGCTGGCAGTAACAGCTTCCCTGCAGGCCCTGGGGAACATTCTGCTTTTTTCCCGCCGACTGAGGAAGCTCTTGTCTGCCGGGCCTGGGAAAGGCACTTCAGCTCTTTTCAGAGAGGGAATTTTGTAATTTTGTTCTCATAAGTTTTCAAAGGGATTTTCCCCCCTTTGGAGAGGGTGAGGTAACGGAGGCAAAGAATGAGACTTTCAAAGCCCAATTCTGCAGCCCGTCACAAAAGAAGGTCTGTTGATTCTGCAGTTGCTGCTGGGCTGTCAGTCAGCCAGGGGCACCTTGCATGCTGGACGGAGCTGGGCTTTCAGACAAGAGACGCTTCACATTTCTTGCTCTGATGGCCTCGGTTATAAAAAGGGGAAAGGTGCTCTTTCTGTGACTTTCTGGGAAAATTCAGCAGCAGTTTTTCCCACCCTGAACCGGATGGGTTGGTCCTGGTAAAGGGGAGAGAGGAGGGTGTCCTGGCATGGCATGAATCTGCCAGGTCTAAAGCAGCACTTCTCTCTCGGAGTGGGATCTTTCCCTCTGCCTGGCACTGCAGAGAGCCAGGCTCCTCCACAGTGGCCTGGCTCAAGGCGTGACCCAGCCTCAGGCATGGCCAGGCCGCCAGGAGTCTTTGTCTCCGAGCTGAAGCAGATTGTGGTAGCCAGCCTGCCTGCTGGGTGCCACACTGGGGCCTGGGAGTCGGGGATGGCTCCCAGCAGCCGCCACTCACCGCTCACCTCTGCTGTTGTGGGCTCGAGGAGCTGTGGCACCAGCACCGCAGTCCTGGTCGGGAGGGCCTGGCTTCTGGGTTTCAGTTGGAGACGCTGGCATGCGCCTTGGCATGAGGGGGAACCTGCACCTGTGTGTGTTTGTCTCGGCCGTGAGCAGCCTCCATGTAATGGCTGGTGCTGAGTGTGTGCGTGAATGTGTGTGTGTGTGTGTGTGTGTGTGAGAGAGAGAGAGAGAGAGAGAGAGAGAGAGAGAGAGAGTATGTGACTGTGTATATACGAGTGTGTGTGCGATTGTGTTATGAGAGTGAGTGCGTGTATGAGATTGTATGTGTATATGAGTGTGTCTATAAGAGTGTTGTAAGTGTACATATGGGTGTGAGAGAGTGTGAGAGTATTGTATCAGTGTGTATGAAAGTGTGTGTGACTGTGAGTGTGTTTGTGAGTCTGTGGATGAGAGAGAATGAGTGTGTATGAGAGTATGTGCGAGCCTGTCTGAGTGTGTAGTGTGAGAGAGAGGAGTGTGTTCCTCCCTCCTGTGCTAGGTCTGGGGAGGGGGTCGCTCACTGCCGGTGTTGGGAGCAGCGGCCCTGGCGGGTGGCATGGAGGGTCCCGCAGGGTGTGAGCTGCCCCAGCAAGCTCGCACCCAGCCTTCCCCAAGTAGGACGGTGCAGGCTGCGCCCTCTGCTGGTAGAGCCGGGAGAGCCCGAAGACCCGTCCTGGGCGCTTTCCCTTTGGGTTTCTCCCGCTCCCCGGAAGGCACACCGTGTGCCAGCCCCGCCCTATGCCCTGCTCCGGGACACTTGGGGCCGGGAAGGACGGTGGCTGTTCTTTCTTTCCACCCTCAGATGCTCACCCCGAGCAGCTCTGGGAAGCACCTTCCTGACTGCAGGGAGAACTGGCCCTCAACCCTCAACTGTCGCGCAGAAGAGGACTAAGCGTCAGGCTTCGCCTTCACTGATGACCAAGACAGTGAGGAAGACACAAAGGCTGCCTTGGGTGGCACATCTCCATTCTCAGTGAGTCGTGAGAACTAGTCTAAGGTTTTTTTTTTTTAATTTTTAAAATTTTATTGAATCACTGTGAGATAGTTACAAGCTTTCGTGTTTGGGTTACAATCTCACAATGATCAAACACCCATCCCTCCACCAGTGCACATTCCCCACCACCAATATCCCGGGTGTACCCCCACTTTCCCACCCTCTCCCTGCCTCTATGGCAGACAATATTCCCCACACTCCTTCTCTACTTTTGGGCATTATAGCTTGCAACACAGACACTGAGAGGTCATCATGTTTGTTCCATTATCTACTTTCGGCACACATCTCCCATCCCGACTAATTCCTCCAGCCATCATTCTTAGTGATCCCTTCTCTATTCCATCTGCCTTCTCCCCTCCGCTCATGAAGCAGTCTTCCAGCTATGGGGCAATCCCCCTGGCCATTCTATCTACCGTCCTTGGGTGTCAGCCTCATGTGATGCTACCTTACACTCCACAAATGAGCGCAGTCCCTCTACGTCTGTCCCTCTCTTTCTGACTCATTTCACTTAGCATGATACTCTCCATGTTTATCCATTTGTAAGCAAATTTCATGATTTCATCTCTCCTAATAGCTGCATAGTATTTCATTGTGTAGATGTACCAAAGTTTCTTTAACCAGCCATCTGTTTTAGGGCACTCGGGTTGTTTCCATATTTTGGCTATTGTGAACAGTGCTGCAATGAATATATAGGTACAGATGTCATTTCTACTAGTCTAAGGTTTGTGTGAATGCAGAGTCCCCATCTTCACCGAGCCTGAATCAGGAGTCAGGAACCACAGGTGTGGCCCCAGGTCCCCATGGACATAAGACTGGCCTAGGTGACTGTCCTCTAGGTTGTAGCTCCATGCACAGCTATTGCTGCCGAATTCCTGCTCTTTCTATTTTACCTGGAAAGGAGGCAAAGTGGCCAGTTGCCATCATGGTTTCATCCCTCATCTTGTGGGGAGTTCTCACTGGTGGTGAAATAAAACGTGCAAATGTGCTCCTCCGTGCCTTTGAGTCCTGAGAGGTGAGAACAACACTCCTACAGACCCCTGAACATTTGTCCTTTGCTAAAGTGTGTTGTCACAGTGCAGACTTCACACATGGAAGCGCCTGTGCTCAGCAAATCTTGCTCCATGAAACTCGTAATTCTCAAGAGGGCTAGCTTGGTCCACAGTAGAGAGTCTAGAAAACGAGGGAACCTAAAATCCTCACTGAGTCTAGTGGTAACTTCTCTTTTTTAGGAGTATAGGTCTAAGAAGAAAGTGAATTGATCTATAGAGACAGAATCTCTGTAATTATCCCGTCAGCCTGGGATGTCCGCAGGACAGTGGCCTTGGGTATCTTGGAGATAGCATTTTGCTGCTGCAGATGGTAAATAGAAGGTTTCCACATGTATGGTTTTCACTAGAACACTTCCCTGTTACATCAATTAGTTTTTCAAGTTTCAAACTTCTCCTTCGCTGTCTGACTGTAAGGCACCTCTTGGTAGACAGAGAAAAGGCCTGTGTGCTTCCTACGCCCTAGGGCCAGGGGGAGGGGTCTTCACTTCCTCAGGACTGCACAGAGGGCAGGTTCTAGCCAGGGTGCTAAACAGGAGGCT
The DNA here is from genome assembly GCF_027595985.1 of Sorex araneus. Taxonomy (NCBI): domain Eukaryota; kingdom Metazoa; phylum Chordata; class Mammalia; order Eulipotyphla; family Soricidae; genus Sorex; species Sorex araneus. The sequence continues at coordinate 222,027,206 of NC_073302.1, forward strand.
CACAAAGTCCCTCTGTTCTTATGACCTCCCATTAGCCCCATTGGCCAAGGGCCCTCCCCATCCCAAACACAAACAACAATTGATGCGGAACGGATGAGACTGACATTTTTGAGTCACATAGGCTCAGCCCAGGGAACATCCATACTATCCAGCGCCACATGGAGACTGCACCTAGGAAGAGTGGACCACAGGGCCTGGAAGGACTTGTGCTTTGTAGGGTTAAATGGTGGGGTACTCTGCTTCCAATGGAAAAGGGTGATTGCAGAGTTGGAACAGTGTCACGGGCTGGCAGGGAGGCAAACCCCACTGGTGAGGTCTGGGTGAGATGCAGCCTCTCTGTCTAACACAGCTGCTAGCCGGTGGGAGCCTTTGTCCTGGACCAGGGGACTTGTCCTGTGTCCTGGGACCTCCTGGGTAGGCTCCTGGACTCTGTCAGCCTCGCAACTAGCTAGTGCAGTCCATGGAATAAATTGTCAGCCTTATCCTGTACTCTCCAAGATCAATATTGATGTTCATCTGGCCTTATTTCCTGTATCCTGGTTTCATCCTGGCTTTGATCCTCTCAAAAACCAAAGCAGAAAGGGAGCTGTAATCAATAATCTGATCAACACCAAGAAGTTTCAAAACCGAAACCTGCCCCAGCCACACTGAGCAACCCTCAGCTGAGGCCCCTCACATCAGCCTTCCCAGATAGCTTTTCCCGGGTTCCTGCAAACGCCCCTGTGACTCTCCCCTTAAATACTCAAATCCTACAGGACCACTAGGTTCTTTCAAGCCCCGTTTGTCCCCCTTCTCAGGCTTTATTTTATCAATGGTATCATTTTGTCCTTAGATTGTCATATATCCTATACATTTCCTTTGGGTGGGCTGTGGGAAGGCTTTGCACAAATCAGTTCATAGTTGTTAGTATTTTTTGTTTTGTCTTGTTTTGTTTTGTTTTGTGGCTACACCTGGAGGTGCTCAGAAATCACTGCTGGCAGGACTTGAGGGATCATATAGCGTCCCTGGGACCCAGCCCAGGCCAGTTGCATGCAAGGCAAACATCCTGCCCACTGGAGTAGCTCATGTCCCCAGTTTCTTGGTACAAAAGCCAGTTTCAGTTCAATTGCCAGTGCAAGTGGGGGTGTAGCCCAGGCTCTCCTGGGACCACCTCCAGCTACCGCAGGTGCAGTAGCTAATGGCTCACACCTGCAAATTTACCTGGGAGCTGCCCTGTGTAGCTAGAGTCAGCTTGCCAGGAGGGCCCCAGGGAGTTAGAGACACAGGAGTTAGAGACACAGGGAGCTAGAGACACAGGGAGCTAGAGACACAGGGAGCTAGAGACACAGGGAGCTAGAGACGCAGGGAGTTAGAGACGCAGGGAGTTAGAGATCCACCCAGCCGGTGCCGAAGGTTGAGAGGGCTGACTGAACAAGCTCAAGCTGCTGGCTTCGAGGGGAGCCCTCCTTTGTGCTGCTGTTTATGCCCCAGGATTCACTCCATCTTTCACCAACAGCCCCGTGCTTCCTTCTTCGGCCCTTCCCTCAATTCCACTTTCTCCTGAGCTCATTTCCTGAACAAATCTCTCTCCTTAATGCTCTGCCTCAGGTTTTGCCTCCAGGGAACCCCAGCAAGGACTGGCTTGTGTCTTTACAGCTGGAGGTACCAAGGAAGAGAAAACGAGAGTCCCTTTGATTTTTCTAAAATCACTGCTTTAAATCCTGTTTTTTTACTTTTTGGGTCATACCTGGCGATGCACAGGGGTTACTCCTGGCTCTACACTCAGGAATTACTCCTGGCGGTGCTCGGGAGACCATATGGGATGCTGGGAATCGAACCCGGGTCAGCCACTTGCAAGGCAAATGCCCTACCTGCTATGCTATCACTCCAGCCCCTAAATCCTGTTTTTTAAAAATTATTAAGTCCTCTTTTATTAAAAGGCAATAAGTGCTTATATTTATAATAATTTTTTCCTATAATTTCTATAGCATTAATTTATGTTTTATGATCCAGCCACTTTATCATTATAATATTTATAATAAAATGATATGTGCTTATGACTGTACACCTTTATGCTTGGGGTTAAATAGTGTCAAAACGTAGAAAGCAAAAAATAAAATTTCAATCCCTGGCCCATTTACAGTCCCCTTCTTCCAAAAGGGAACCAGAGTTAATTTTATTAGTAACTTTTGAGAAAGTGTTTATGTATTATAGGTATAAATATAGGTGCCTTTATATCATTTACAGTGTTCTGCAGCTTGCTTTTTCCACCTTATATGTTACAAAATTCTTTCCATTATCAATGTGAAGAGATTTATTTTACGAATGATCAAATTTATTAAGACTCATCTAAATAGACACATTCTCTGTATTTGGCAACATCTATTATTTGTGACAACCCAAAATAATTTGTAGTTTGAGTGGGATAGTTGTAATAATGTTAATATTTATGGGGTTTGTGTACAAAGTTCTTACATCTTCACCAAGAAAAATGTGCCCAAGACCACCCCCCACCCACTGTCCTTTCTATTTTTAATTTTTTATACTTGTGGTGCTGTTACTCCATTCCTGCCACTGAGGGCGCTATGATCCCTCCACCATGATCCCAAATTAAGAAAGAGAAAATGAATCATCAAAATTTTGTTTCAGATATAAACAACTGAGTCTAATGGAATGAGAAATAAAATTAATTGCATTTCCTTATGAAATGAATTGCAGTCTTTTATTAATGTCATGTATCCTTTTGCCCAGAGGAACCCTCCTGTCTCTGACATGACTTAGAGCCTTTGAGAGAATAAGAGTTGATTAGGTTCTGTGTATGGATATCCTCAGAACCCACACACCTAAGAAACACAAACAGTACTCTGTGTCTGAGACTGAGTATCACTAAGATGTAGTAGCCAACAAATAAAAAAATGGGGCAGCTTCTGGATTTTAGGTTACTACATTTTAGGGTATGTAACATCTTAAATGTAACATACATTGTAGGGTACCACCGTATCACTGTCCGCTCATTGTTCCTCGATTTCTTGAGTGGGCACCAGTAACGTCTCTATTCCTCTCAGCCCTGAGATTTTTTTTTAATTGAATCACCATGTGGAAAGTTACAAAGCTTTCAGGATTAAGTCTCAATTAGCTGACACCCAAGGACAGTAGATACAAGGGCCAGGGGGATTGCCCCATAGCTGGAAGACTGCTTCATGAGGGAGGGAAGAAGGCAGATGGAATAGAGAAGGGATCACTAAGAAAATGATGGCTGGAGGAACCAGTTGGGATGGGAGATGCATGCAGAAAGTAGATAATGGACCAAACATGATGAATTCTCAGTGTCTGTGTTGCAAGTTACAATGCCGAAAAGTAGAGAGTATGGGGAATATTGTCTGCCTTAGAGGCAGGGGGAGGGTAGGAAAGGGGGGTTATACTCAGGATATTGGTGGTGGGGAATATGCACTGGTGGAGGGATGGGTGTTTGATCATTGTGAGATTGTAAACCAATCATGAAAGCTTGTAACTATCTCACGGTGATTCAATAAAATTTTTTAAAAAGTCTCAATTATACAATGCTCGAACACCCATCCCTTCACCAGTGCACATATTCCACCACCAAGAACCACAGTATACCTCCCCCTCACCCCCCAGCCCCCCAATCCCCACCCCACCTGTGTAACTGATAAATTTCACTTTACTTTCTCTTTACTTTGATTACATTCAATATTTTGACAAAAAAACTCACTATTATTGTTTGGAGTTTCCCCCTCCCAAAGTCGGACCTGTTGAAAAGGAAGCATTTGATAATTTGTTTTCCATTGCTGAGAATGAAGAGATATGAGGTCATGCGGCCACAATAGCGGCTGCATGGTTTTGGATTTTAGTAACTAAGTCCAGAGAAATTTCTGCCAGAAATTGTATCATTGCTAGATCGTACCTCTATGCTACTTTATATTCCACATATGAGTGCAATCTTTCTATGTCTGTCTCTTTCTTTCTGACTCATTTCACTCAACATGATACTTTCCATGTTGATCCACTTATATGCAAATTTCATGACTTCATCTTTTCTAACAGCTGCATTGTATTCCATTGTGTAGATGTACTAAAGTTTCTTTAACCACTCATCTGTTTTTGGGCATTCCGGTTTTTTCCAGATTGTGGCTATTGTAAACAGTGCTACAATGAACATAGAAATGCAGGTGTCATTTCTACTATACCTTTTTGCCTCTCCAGGATATATTTCCAGGAGTGGTATTGCTGGGTCAAATGGAAGCTCAATTTCTAATTTTTTGAGAATCGTCCATATTGTTTTCCAAAAGGGCTGAACCAGTCGGCATTCCCATCAGCAGTGAAGGAGAGTACCTTTCTCCCCACATCCACGTCAACACTGGTTGCTTTTGTTTTTTGGGATGTGGGCCTATCTCTGTGGTGTGAGATGATATCTCATTGTTGTTTTGATATGCATCTCCCTGATGATTAGTGATGTCAAGCATTTTCTCATGTGCCTCTCAGCTATTTAGATTTCTTCTTTGGGAAAGTTTCTGTTCATTTCCTCACCCCGTTTTTTGATCAGGTTGGCAGTTTTCTTCTTGTGGAGTTCAACCAGTACATTGCATATCCTTGATATCAACCCTTTATCGGATAGGTACTGCATAAATATCCTTTCCCATTCTGTAGACTGTCTTTGTATTTTGGTCACTGTTTCTTTTGAGGTGCAGAAGCTTCTTAGTTTAAGATAGTCCCACTTATTTATCTCTGTTTTCACTTGCTTGGCCAGTGGCATGTAATCTTTGAAGATGCCGTTGTCAGCCCTGAGATTTTAGCAGCCTCTCCTTACTCATCTTTCCCAACAATTGGAGGCTCTTTCAGGGACAGGAGAATGAGACCTATTGCTACTGTTTTTGGCATATTGAATATGCCACAGGTAGCTTGCCAGGCTCTCCCTGTGCCGGAGGGATACTCTCGGTAGCTTGCCAGGCTCTCCAAGAGGGAGAACTAGGCTATTAGATGCCAGGTGCGTGGGCAAGAGACTCTGTGTTGCTTTCTTCTGGGAGCTTAGTTTTATAGTCTCTGGATGTTGGCCATTGATGGGTTTACACGGTGCCAGGGGCAGTTTCTGGGGGTGACTGCCTAGATACTGGGATCTGGATGGAAGAGGCCCAGTCCCAATTGGAGCAGCCTTGGAGATTTTGGCCCCGGTTCCCACATACCTGGGTTCCTCTGCTGGTTCCTCCATGCGTGAGGCTTGTCTGAACGTGTGGAGAGTGGCCTTGAGCATGGCTGTGTCTGGGTTCCGGAGGTCTTCACCTGCCAAGGCTCTGCTCAGGGCAGGAAGGGAAGCTCATTTTAGGGTATGTAACAAAAACAATGTATGACAATGGGATACTATTTCACACTTTTTTATTAGGATGTCAAGATTAACCAATACCACCAGAACAACCAGACACACTGAGCCATTAGTGGGAACGTGAACTGGTGTTGCTGTTAGGAAAAACAGTGGCGGATCTGCAGAAAAGTCACATGCGATTGCTCTATGATTCAGCAGTTCCACTTCTGGGTACACACCCAAACCAACGTAGCACGGGATCTTGAGATGCTAAGTCTCAGGGAAGTGTTATTCACAGTAGACAACAGGTGGAAGCAATGAAAGTGGCCACTGATGGAGAAACGGATTAATGAAAGGCGGGGTTTGTTTCTACCCCCTATAATTTGGCCTGAAGAAGGAAGGAGATTCTGATGCTTACTACCGCCTGGATGAAACTTGAAGGCGTGGTGCTAAGTGAATTCAGCCCCCAAATGGCAAATATGGCCTGGTTCCATCTGTATCTCAAATACTGCTATTTATAGAGACAAAAAAGCACAAAAGGTGATTGCCGAGAGCTGTGGGTGGTGGGAATCAATTATCATAAATTGAATTATCATTCAGTCAATGTGGGGCTTCCATTCTGCCTGATGAAAAAGTACTTGAAGTGGTGGTAGCACAAGGTAAATCCATTTAATACCCTGAACTGGGCACTGGAGAGTGGAGAGGAAGTTAAGATGTGGGTATGCGCATTTACCACCGCAAGTGGAATGAAAGACTACATCCCTCCCGTAATGTAATGTTGGGAGGCAGAGGGCAAGGCCCCTCCCCGCTCAAGCATCCAGAACATATTTCTTGGTACTTCCTAGCTGCTCTGACGGGCTCCCGGTGCTGGGAAGCTGGCTGGCAGTGGAGAAACGGGCTTGTTTGTTCCGTGCTGCAGTGAGATAGAGACTCCGAGACAGCCTCACTCTCTCTTCCTGGCAGCCGTCCTCAGGACGCCTCTGCCCCCCAGCCCCAGACACATGAAGGGCCTCTGACTTGGAAACTGTGCCAGCACGTCACTGGGATGAGGCAGGAACCAATCAACAAATGCAAGGGTTGGGGGGGTCAGTGGAAGAAGTTTCCAGAAGCCACAAGAGAAGCAAGTGAGAAGCCACCAGGAAGGGTGACACCTTTACACTGGTACTGGGGTTGGTGTTGGAACACTGAATGCCTGAAACAACTCTACTATGAACAACTTTGGAAATCATGGTATTCTAATGAAAAAAAAATTTTTCCAAAGTGTATCCTGTCCTTGGAGAACAGGGGGTGAGTGTGAAGAGTAACACGAGGCTGGAACCCTGTCGGTTCCTGTCCGTTCCTGGATCCGTGTAGCCTGCAGGGCCCTGAAGGACTCACAGAGTGTCTGAAATAGATGTTCGTGTAGGAAAAGTCATTCCTTTTGTCCTCACTCCCTCCTGGGCTAGGAGACTGGTGGGCAAACTGAGACTCGGAAATATGAAAGAGCTCCTGAAGGGGTAAGAGCTGAATGTGGGGAGGGGGGAGGGAGCCAAGGGATAGCAGTGGGGAGGGCGCCTGCCTTGCTCACCCAACCTGCGTTCAATCCCTGGCTTCCCATATGGTCCCCCAAGCACCGCCGGGAGTGACTCCCGAGTGCAGACCCAGGAGCAATCCCTGAGCACTCGAGCAAGCCCCAAGGCTTCATTTTACTACTGTTTTTACCCTCATCGCTGGCTAGCAACCCAGGAATCGCTCAGTGGCAAAGCACCTGCCTTATAGGCATGAGGCCTTGATTTCAATGCTCAGGGTCGCCCCCATATTCACAGAGTGAAATCCTGACAGCTCTGCTATTCTCTGGGGCCACGGCCAAGTCTGCAATTTCTGGGGCACTGTGGTGGGTGTGTGTCAGGAGGTATATGTGAGCACTGTGTCCGTGTGTGTATGAGCCCTGTGTCCAGGAGTCCATGAGCACTGTGTCCAGGGATGCAACCCCTCGCACACATGTGTGTGAGTACACTTTAGTGTATGATTCCACTGAGAGGACTGCAACCAAGTGTGTGTGGTTGTGTGTGTGTGTGTGTGTGTGTGTGTGTGTGAGAGAGAGAGAGAGAGAGAGAGAGAGCCCTGGGTCATCATGACGACAACGACAAAAGGAGGGAAGGGATGGAGAATTTTTTTTAAAAAAAAAAACAGACTCCGTAGGCCACGACAAGAGAGTGCCCAGAACTGTCCGCATGAGAGTTGCTCAAGGTCGACGCTATTCTTGGTTGTGGAATCACTTCCTCCTTGGCTGCTGACATGGTGCTGTCGGGCCCGCATCAGGATGGGCCCCGAGAGGCAAGGGCAGGAAGGGGGACCTGATGCGGGTTTTACTTGAAGAAGTCGTCCATGCTCAAGATACGACATTTGAAGGTGCAAAAGGGTAAACTGTCTCTCCAGCCCCGTTTGCTGTCCTCCCCACGCCCCGTGTCCAACTTCCTGCCAGCGCCCTTCGCTGTTTGAAGTTTCCAGTGAAAGGAAGAGGCCCGTAAACACACGGGATTGGGCAGGCAAGCCAATCTGCAAGCACCATGGTGTCCAGGAAGTGAGGAGGCCACAAGAAGAGTTGCTGTTTGGGGTCCTGTTTCCTTCCACAGCCCAGAAAGGAGAGTCGGGTGAGAGTAAAATGCTGGTCATGTCTTCTTAAGGGGCTCCTCAGCTTGTAGTGGGAGCCTCAGAAAGCAGCTGACTTAGGTTTCCTATAATCCTTTTGTCTGAAGGCATGTTCCCTTCTTGCCCTTATAGAAGAGACCAGTTATTTTCCATTAGTATTAATTGGGCTGGAGTGATAGTACAGCAGGTAGGGTGTTTGTCTTGCAAGTGGCCGACCCGGGTTCAATTCCTCAGTCCCTCTCAGAGAGCCTGGCAAGCTACCGAGAGTATCTCACCCACACGGCAGAGCCTGGCAAGCTCCCCGATGCCAAAAACAGTAACAACAAGTCTCACAATGGAGACATTACTGGTGCCCGCTTGAGCAAATCGGTGAGCAATGGTATGACAGTGACATTACTTGGGGGTAGAGGGTGCTCCTCCAGCCGACTCTGGAGCCCTGGGTCATTCCTGATGATAATTAGTCCCATTGTACTGGCTGGTGCAATGCTCTGACTCAGATATGCTTGGGGCCACCAGAGGCACCCCAGAGGTACTCAGGGAGCACGGGGTTCTGAGAGGTCAATTCGGGGCCTCCCACGGGGAAGCATGCTCTATGCTCTGACCCTTTGAGCTCTCCCCTTGGCCCCAAACAGCTCCTTACTCCAGTGCACAGACAGCGTGAGGACCGTGCATGGTCTCTGCCTCAGGGAGCTCCCACCCCCGGCTCAGCCGCCCTCCCTTTTTGTTCCTTTGCTTTCATTTATATTCTCATCCCCAAGTGGGCACTAAACATGTGCAACGAGCAGTGCCTGGACTACCAATGGATTTATGATTTATGGTTCTTCATCTTATTATCTAAGAGGCTTTTCCTGGTAAAATATTAAGGCTCCACTGCCGTTATAACCTTGCCTTGCATGATCTCATTGGCAGCTAGTGTTGCCATGACAACTGGGCTGGAGAAACTGGTACAGGGCTTGGGTGGAAGACGGTTCACACATTGGGGTGTGTGTTTGTGAGAGAGAAAGAGAGAGAGAGAGAGATATGATGATGATGATGATGATGATGATGATATGAACAACATATGCAGGTCTCCCATCATATATATATCTGTTGTGCCAAAAACCAGGGATTTCTTAGTTTATACCCTCTGCTTCTTCCAATTTGGCAGAAATTAGATTCAGTGTTCTATATCAACTGGACAGAAGCTTTGTAGGATAATTTCTTTGTTTGGCTTTGGATTTTCAAGTACCAAGTTGGCACTAGGAACACATAAGAAATAATGTAGACCCAAATTATTACTAAAAACCCACCTTCTTCATCCTTGTCCGTCAGCACAACTGGGTCAAACAGCATCCTTGGGTCTGAGTAACACTAGGGGTGGGAAAAAGAAAGAAAGAAAGAAAGAAAGAAAGAAAGAAAGAAAGAAAGAAAGAAAGAAAGAAAGAAAGAAAGAAAGAAAGAAAGAAAGAAAGAAAGAAAGAAAGAAAGAAAGGAAGGAAGGAAGGAAGGAAGGAAGGAAGGAAGGAAGGAAGGAAGGAGGGCAGGAAGAAAGAGAGAGGGAGAGAGGAAGAGAATGAGAGAAAGAAAGAAAGAAAGAGAGAGGAAGGAAGGAAGGAAGGAAGGAAGGAAGGAAGGAAGGAAGGAAGGAAGGAAGGAAGGAAGGAAGGAAGGAAGGAAGGAAGGAAGGAAGATCTTAGCGATTTTCTACCCATGTGCAGTAAAACAACTACATCCACTTGATATTGGTCTTCAAAGCACCTTAGGCATACCTTATTAATCATCTGTAATGTCCTTCTTAATTACACAAAGTCAGAGTTGCAAGGAACCCAGACATTATCATTGCCTCTGAAAAAACTAAGCTGGAAAGTTAGGGAAACAGGAGAGACTGCTGAAAAGGCTCCCTTTGTAAAGATGAGTAAGATCTAAGGCTCAAATATAGAACAAGATAAATGAGCTATAGACATGAAAACAATTTTACATAACTGAAATCTGCTAAGACAGTAAAACTTAAACATTCTCTTCAAAAATATGTATATAGAAATAAGTAAAGGTGAGGTGTTAGGTGTAGAAGTAGATGGTGGGAATCCTTCCATGGTGCTGAGTCAGCCCATCATGCCTCTGGAGCCACATCTTCAGCGCAACCAACATCACTTGAGAAACAGGAACCACCTCTGCAGAAAGGAGCATGATGGCTGTGTCTATACTGAGCATAGACATAGATTTCCTTGTGAGTAGGAAGGGTGTTCAGTGGGCTTGTCTGAACTAGGCTGCATTATAAGCTCACCTACGTCGTTTGTTCCGGGCTTTATCAGTAAGGTAGCCTGTTGCCTGGTGTGAGATGAGTGTGGATTGTGGGCTCAGTCATTTCTGGATTTTAAGACCATCTCTATATTACTCATATATATATATATATATATATATATATATATATAAAACCATCTATGAGTAATACACACACACACGCACACACACACACCTCTCGGAGAGCCTGGCAAGCTACTGAGAGTATCCGGCCCACACTGGCAGAGCCTGGCAAGCTACCCGGGGCGTTTTCAATATGCCAAAAACAGTAACAATAGGTCTTATTCCCCTGACCCTGAAAAAGCCTCCAATTGTTGGGAAAGATGAGTAAGGAGAGGCTGCTAAAATCTTAGAGCTGGGAGGAATAGAGACGTTACTGGTGCCCGCTCGAGTAAATCGATGAGCAACAGAATGACAGTGATACAGTGAGAATTACTTCCTACTCAACACAGTATAAGCACTATTTATGCAGCATTTTCATCATGTGGGCCATTGTAAGCAGCCTAGAGATAGTAGAAAGCATACAAAAGCATGGATATAGGTTTTAGCAAACATTACACCAAATAGGGGACTTACACATAAGTCAGATTTTGATGTTTTCTAAGATTCTGACACCAAGCATTACCTCCCCCATATAGAGGGACAACTACATACATATATCACATAACCACGATGTACACTTTAAATAACTTAGAATTATGTTGGTCATACTTCAATAAATTTGGGAAACCTAAAAGCACAAACACCCCAAAAGTGCTAGTCCCATCCTGCACGGTACAGGGAACGTCGCTCCCACCTGCTTCAGCACGTGTCTACAGTCTCAGCCAAGTGACTTCACCCATCAGAGTCTCTGTTTGTGCATTTGGAAAGCGGTGGTGAGAGTAAGAGAAGCTTACAGATCATTACAGGGATTAGGATAATCCATGCCGCTCGGTGCATGTTAAGCCCTCAATAAATTTTATTACAAGTCTCCTGGTCAAGTTGGGAATTATCTACGGAAATAGTAGCATCCAGCTTAGCCAACTCCTACTTCCACTGGAGTTTTCCCCCTCTGATTCCATCCTCTCCTTGGTTTCTTTTTGTTTCTGTGTTTCTGCTTTTCCAGGCAATAGTGGGAGATCTTTGGGATGGGGTGTTGTTTCTGTCTGGTGGGGGCCAGGTGAGGTAGTTCAATGCTCAGGGCCCAGGATCCTGTACTGCTTAGGCCCTGGAGTGCTGGGATGTATGTGGGCCACCCCAGCTGTGCTCAGGGACCTTCAGGGCAGCACCCAGCCATGCTCAGAGGACCATGTGGTGCTGGGGGTCAAACCCAGGCCAAGTGGACTCGAACACTGGATTATCTCCAGTCACTAGGTTGCACTTTCTCAGGAACACCTGTGACGGGTGCTCGGGCTGCCCATCAGGTGCCCTGTGGCTGCTTGCTGACTGGGAGCTCGATATACAGAGGGCATGAGCTCACGGGACAGCTATGGCACACTAGGCGGCACAGCTGCACCTCCAGAGGAAGAGCAATGAGAAGAAACGACACGGGGGAATGAACATTTTCTGATCACCCCATAGGCTCAGCACCGCACAAATGCGGCTACTCCCAGCCCAAGTGGTGAGCACATTCACTCCCTTCCACCCACAGAGGCGCCAAGACAGCCACGGGGAGCTGGTCTCCGCCCGCCTCTCACTTCCCTGCTCCCACCATCTCCGAATTGGAAGCAGTTCCTGAGGACATGTGAAGGATTGGTGCTGACAGAGCAACCCAGAGCCGGATACGAAGCCCAGGGGCAAAATTCTGGAGTTGAAGGAATTCTCCCAGCCTCGGGTGCTCTGGCAGAGTCCATCCATCAGGGTGGGCGACTTGGCAGCCTCTCAGCACTCTGTCAGGAATCAAAGCCAGGCGAAGGAAGGGCAGCTCAGAAGGAAGTTCCTGCTCAGAGGAGCAAGCTGTCCTGGGGAAATCCACTTCAAAAGTTACCCTGAAGTGAGAAACACGCCCATTTGGGAGGGAGAGCGGCCCGAAGCTTAGTGAAGAGGCCACTAACTCATCGGGCCTTTGCACACTTCCCTCAGAGGGCGCAGGTCCGGCCAGATGGGGGAGGTACTGCACAACACAACCCGGAAATCGTTCTGCTCCCCGATGAAGCAGGAGGTCAAAAGTGAGTGGGGTGCCTGATGCCAACACGGTGCTCAGGAGGGCTGGAAAACTTGCAGAAATTGGGGTTGAGGGTGATCCAGGTTGACACCATGTTTAAAGAAGTTTACATAGTATTTTCTTGGGGGACAGGGGTGGGTAAGAGGTGGATGATGCAGAATTGGAGATGACAAAGCCCCTCCCCCCGCACTTCCCCCCACCCCCGCTGACACACACACCCAGCACAGCATGAAGGTGCAAAGCTAGTGGCAAAAGGGAAGCCTTCAGAGACCCTGGAGACCCTTCCCTCCGGGGTGAGTGGCTGAGCCAGCAGCTGTGTCTGTCTGTGCCCTTCCAGCCTGTCCCTGCCCCCTGTGAAGACAGAGCATGGCGAGTCTAAGAAAATGAGTGCGATTCCAATAGTGTCAGAAGGAGACTCTTCAGCACTGCGATTCTGAAGCTGGTGGGACTAACCTCTAGGCAGAGAGACCAGGGAAGCGCCCCCGTGGGTGACTTACAGGAGGCTGCACCCACAGAGATGGCTATTTTCTCCCCACCCACCTCTGTCACGCTAGCGCTGGCTGGGAAGGCTAGGACTGGCGAAGTCTGCGATGAGCCCCTTCCTGGCCCAGCCCAGAGTCCCACCAGCCCCACTAAGTAGCTGTCAAGCCACACTTGACACCCACTCGGTCTGCTTGGTGTGGGAGTGAACCTCCCGCCCGTTTTCTCCAGGGCTGTGGACTCAGGCTGAGTGAGGAATTGGTCTTTGAAGAAAAGGAAAACCATTCTTAGGCCTTGCCCAGGCCTGATGGGGTCTTGCCTTTCTCTTGGAAAAGTACTACAGGAGAAGACGGGCAGTGAAGCAAAAATAGATTTTATGCAGAGGTGTTGAGGAAGGGAGAGGAGGGAGAGAGGAAAGGAGAGAGGAAGAGAGAGAGCGAAAGAGAGAGAGAGAGAGAGAGAGAGAGAGAGAGAGAGAGAGAGAGAGAGAGAGAGAGTCAGGAGAGAACACGAGAACACAGGCTTCTCCAAAGGCAGAGAAAGGAGAAAGCCCTGGTATACATCTCAAGAGGGGAGACGCAGGAGCACATGTGCCCGGGCACCACGTGTGCTTGGCCAGGTGGGCACGAGCAGCACATGGGCTTGGCAACATGCTTCCATTGTTCAGGCTGGTTCTTAACGGGGTTCTCCAAGCTGAGCTAGGAGGGGCCTTCTATCTAGATGAGAGTCCGTTGCTAGGGTGGTTGCCAAGGAGGGATAGAGCTGGATTTAGCCCATGTCCTTTTTTTTGTTTTGTTTTTGCTTTTTGGGTCACAACCGGCAATGCACAGGGGTGACACCTGGCTCTGCACTCAGGAATCACCCCTGGCGGTGCTCAGGGGACCATATGGGCTGTTGGGAATCGAACTCAGTTCGGCCGCATGCAAGGCAAACGCCCTACCCACTGTGCTATCGCTCCAGCCCAACCCATGGTCCTTTTTGAAACTCCTTTTCTTGACCCTTGTTCTGATTGGATCTTCTCTTGAAGGGTTGTTCCAAGCTTCCCTGGCCTGGACTAGTTCAGATAAAAGTCTCTGCGGTGGGGCTGGGGTGATAGCACAGCGGGGAGGACGTTTGCCTTGCACGCAGTTGACCAGGGTTCGATTCCCAGCTCCCGAAGCACCGCCAGGAGTAATTCCTGAGTGCAGAGCCAGGAGTAAGCCCTGTGCAAAAAAAAAAAAAAAAAAAATCTTTTGGGTTCTTAGTTCCTGAGTTCCCAAGGTGTGCCAACAACCTTAGGGTTAGCTGGTCATTACTTGCCGGAATGCCCTTTCCATGGGCAGCCTTCCCTAGTGTCCCTGCCGACCCCGGTTCCACGGGGTTTCCCGATATCCAGAGTCCAGGAGATGCACGGCCACGACCTCAAACCTCCCAGCCGCCCCAGGAAGGCAGAGGCGGCCCCCGACCCTTGCTGACCGGGGTTCCCCGCGGGGCGGGGGCCTGGGAACGGCAGGCGGGGTGCACCCATGGCTGCAGGGGATGCGGGTGCGAATGCATATGCGAGAGCTGTGATGCACCGCGCGTGGGGGGCCACGGGGGCCTCCCCGCCGCCTGGGGCCTCAGCCCGAGCTGGGCAGCCCGCCGGGAGCAGGCGTGGCCGCAGGGCGCTTGCATAACGGGTGACGTCACGCGGGCGGCTCCCGCGTCCCTGCGCGTGTCCCGAACCATGTCCCTGTACTGCCGCGCCGTGTGGCTGGCCAAGGGGCTGCGCGAATACACCAAGTAAGGCGGCGGCCAGGGGGGCGGGGGCGGCGTCCACCGCCCGTCACGTGGGCCGGCCTGGCGGGGGACGCGGCCGCGGGAGCGTGCCCACCTCCAGACGGTGGCGGTCGCGGCCGGCCGGCGTGCTCCGGCGCGGGCGTGGGGGGCGACCCTCCGGCGTCTGGGGGAGACCCCCGCGCTCCCGCGTCCCCACCCCCTGCAGGCGCTCGGAGGTAGCTTTGGTGTCGGTCACGACCAGCTCTCAGTGGCTGCCACGTCCCAGGCTCGGCGCCTTGCCGGGGTGTTAAAGCGGCGAGTGGACCCTGATCTCTCTCCGGCCAGCGCTGTCCAGCCCCCCGCGAGGCGCTGGCCCCGCCCAGGTCCCCGGGGCTTCTAGGGTGGGAGCCCGGCGCAGGCTTCAGCGGTTCCGAGGCTCTCCGAAGCCCGGACTCACGGGGAGAGTCAGGAAGAGTCAGGTGAGCCCTGTGCTCACCTGTGCTCACCTGTGTCTCGGGAGCCCACGGCCGCGGAAGGCGCCCCGAGCACCGCACACGCAGAGCAGAGCAGACAGAGGCCCCGCTGCCCCGCAGGCCCCTCGCCCCGCATGCTACTGAGGACAGTGGGCGTCCCGGGCCCAGTGCCGGGGGTAGAGGAGGGTGGGCAGCCCCGGGGCCCCAACACAGGCACTCTTAAAAGGGGTGCTCTGGCCGTGGTCACGGCCCACTCTGGGAAGGCGCTAGAATCCCTCTCCCAGTTCCTTGCGTGCTTTTACTCAGTTGGAGGGAGCTGACGCCACCGGAATTTGGTTCCACTGTTAGGGTGGACAATGTTTCATGATGGCAAAAGGAGATTTTGTTTTAAAAAAGGGCTTTTCTGTGTGCACGGATTTTTGCCTGATCCTAAGAATTCCATGTTTTATTATTATTATTATTATTATTATTATTATTATTATTATAGAAGCTTCTTACCCTGGCAGGTGGGAATGGAATTTGAACAAATTTTATAATTTCACACTGGGCGGAGATGCACAGATGATTCTATACGGGCGTTAGAAGCACTCGGTTCGTGAGGCCGGAGTGATAGTCAGGGGTAGAGCACTTGCCTTGCGCATGGGGGCCCAGGTCTGCATGTGTGCAGGTGAAAGGGGGCCTGATCCCTGACCCCAGCACAGACTGCCCCCACCCCCCCCGCATCTGGAGCAGCACTACAGAGGAGCGCTGGACTCTACCCCTCCCGGAAGTGGTGCCTGATTCTGCTAGTCTGGGGACCCTCTAGCACATCACCAACACAGATGTGTGAGAGGTCGGGTTGAAAGCCCAGAACTGCTCTGTGGCTTTATTTCCTATTGGCCGTGCCCCTGGCGAGTGCTTTAGCTCACTAGCTGACAGGGAGTGTGTAAGGATGAAGTGTGTCCTCCAGGAGCGCAGGAGACACCTAAATGCCAAGTCTCACTGTTATTGGTGGGCTAACCAACGGTTTGGGGGCCTCACCTCCAGTTCTGAGGCTTCTTCCAGGGAGAAAGACTCATTGCTAGGGCCTGACTCCCAGTAGTGCTCGAGACCATGTGGTGCTGGGACTTGAACTCAGGCCTCCCACCTACAAAGCTGCACTCCAGGTCTTGGTGTATCTCCCTGGCCTTATTAAAAGCAAAAACCAGAGCCCACACTCAGCAGTGCTGGGGACCCAGGGCCGGTTCCCCTGGGTACTCAGCTCCACCTGAGATGCTCAACTTAGCAGTGCTCTGGGGCGACCACTGGTGGTGCTCAGGGAAGCTTCTGTGGTGCTGGAACCCAAACTGAGTGACTCCCGTGTACTGCGCACGTGCCACAGCACTCGAGCCATCTCCCTGGTTCTGGGTATTGATAAGAGATTGGACCAGGATGGAACCCTTACATTCAGCACAAAGGCCTGAGGACAAAGGACAGAGGAAGGGTGTGGCCTGTCCTGCAGGCTGGCCAGGCACCACCCACTTGGCTCACGGCCTGCAGTTTGAGGAAGCGTTTTAATCCAGTGGAGCCACTTCAAGCAAAGCCTCGCCTCTAACAGGATCAGTTCGGGAGGCCTGTACCCTGCTGCTGTCTGCCTCTGTCCCCCTGGCTCTCTACTGGCTTGGGAAGCTCCACATTACTCCCCCCAGTGCCCACTCCTTGGCGGGACCTTTGCCATTGACGCCCCCCTGCCCAACCAACCAACAGGGCTCACTTTGAGGACTCTCTGCAAACCAATCACCATACACCACGTGTATGGTGACATACACAAAACAGTGATGTCACCACCCCTTCCGTTAGGGAAAAACAAATCTTTCTCTCCTTTCTTTCTTTCTTTCTTTCTTTCTTTCTTTCTTTCTTTCTTTCTTTCTTTCTTTCTTTCTTTCTTTCTTTCTTTCTTTCTTTCTTTCTTTCTTTCCTTCTTTCTTTCCCTTCCTTCCTTCCTTCCTTCCTTCCTTCCTTCCTTCCTTCCTTCCTTCCTTCCTTCCTTCCTTTCTTGTCCTTGGAAAACACTCAGCTTTCTCAGGTTCTGTGCTCATGGATCATTCTTGTGTGTGTTTGGGGTACCATATGAAGTGTCCAGGATAGAAACAGGCTTGGCTGTGTGCAAAGCAAATGCCTTACCTTGTACTATTACTCCAGCCCATTCCCGGCCTCATGTAACCAAATATTTCAGTTATAATATTTGGTTATAGTTTAAAATATCATCGCAGTCCCTATGATTTAAAGGGCAGGCCGCTGTGAGCACTCATTCTTAAATGCAGAAGGTATTGTGGTCATTATTAATATAGCAAATAATAATAGTAACAGCCATTTATTGCTCTCTGCATTTATTCAATGTGCAGTGATAAATGTCTTGCACACCCTAATTCATTTAGGCTGCCCAGAGATGTTACTGATTACTCACCATAGCTGAGAAGTTGGGGCTTCAGAAGGAAGCACCAGTCCATGTTGTGGCACAGCTGATAAGAGAGAGACTGAAGCCCCAGCCGGTCCAGCCAAAGACCTTCTTGTGGGCATTGGCTTTAGCTTCAAGTCAGCTTTTTTGGGAATGCTTTGGGACAGTCATGATCTCACTTCCCCAGGAACTGGGTCTCTAGCATCAGAAGCAAGGAGAAGGGTCTTCTTTGAGTTTCCTGGATGGTCAGGCGAGTTTCTTGGGAACAGGTGCATCCTCCCAACTCCCTCGAGTGTGAGATGCCTTTCCCGGTGACACTGACTTCCAAACCCAGCCCCAGCTCATAAACATTCCTTGGCCTCCTCCCAAGTCCAGGGCATGCAGTTGGCAATTGTGCAGGGTGTACCAGATCGTGGGGCAGGAAGGCAGCTGTTGGCAGCCTTGCGTAAGCCGGGCACGTGGGAGGGCACTGGGATTCTTGTCAAGCCTTCAAGGAGAAACCATTTAGCTCTCTGGTGAGGCCAAACCCGCCCCCCCGCATCCCTAGCTTGCTGGGGGGTGGGCAGCAGGAGAGCCCTTGGGGCCGCCTACTAAATGACCTCCATTCTGCAGTCAGCTGATTTCAAAGCCAGGCGCTGCTGGGAAAATAAAGGTAGACCCATCTCTCAAAAAGCAGAAAAACAGTTAAGGAACTCAGCACTGGCCAGAGAGATAGTGTGGCGGGTAAGGGGCTTCCCTTGCACACAGCTGAACCCAGTTTGATCCCCAGCTCCACATATGGTCCCCTGCATACCTCTAGGAGTGATCCCTGAGCACAGAGCCATGAGCGAGCCCCGAGCACAGCCAGGAGTGGCCCCCAAACAAAACACATCAGCAACCAAACATGCACTCAGAATTGCTTTTATCCAGCATGGTGCCTTTGGGCAAGTGGAGAAAAATACCTTCTCCAAACACCCGCTGCCACCTGTCAGGTAAGCATCCTGGTGCAAGTGTGTCATCCTCCTGGCAGGAGTGGACAGTGCTCCTGCATTTGTGCAGTGACTTCTGGCAGAGCTCAAATGACTCTCCCCTCCTCCTCCCTTCCCTGCCTGCAAACCCGCCCTCACTCCTTCTACAGGCTTGCAATGTTTACAGGCCTCTAAGTTCTTTTCTCTCCCCTCCAAGATGGGGACCAGATGAAACAGTCCATCTGTCAAAGGCTTTGGTTTTTTCATTTGATATTTTTTTTGTTTTATTTTGCTTGGGCACTGTACTCTGCATGCTCAGCAGTTTCTCCCATCTCTGTGCTCAGGGATCCCTCCTGGTAAGACTCGAGGGACAATTTGGGGTGCCGGGGACTGACCCCAGTTAGACCGCATGCAAGGAGGGTGCCCTAGTCACTGCACTGCTGCTCTGCCCTTTCAGAGGCTTTGTTGGGGAGTGGGGCTTCCTGATATCAGAGGTTGTCAGTTTGGGGCTATACCCAGCCATGTTCAGGGCTGACTTCTGGCCTTTTGCTCAGGGATCACCACTCCTGGCGGTGCTCAGAGACCATATGCAGTGCCAGGGGTGGAACTGGGGTTGGCGCTGTGCTAGGTAAGTGCTCCCGGACGGTTTCTCTGGTTCCAATGCCAAATTGTTGCACTCAAGATGCAAAGTTTAGAAAGCTAAAAACCTGGAAACTGCAAGCCCTGACAGGTGGTTTTGTTCTTGAGAGCATGAGGGGAAAAGAGGGGCATGGGAGGCCGGGGTGGACGGGAGACCAGGGAGCAGTTTTGGCGCTGTCTGGATGTGCTGTCCCAGCCCCTCACTGCCTCCCCATGGTCTGCTGCGTCCAGGAGCGGCTATGAGGCGGCAGCTCAGCACTTCAGCCCGGAAGATCTGGATGTCCAGGTTTCTGGAAGAGCCTTCTTGGTCACGGGTGCGAACAGCGGCCTGGGGAAAGCCACAGCCCTGGAGATAGCCAAGCGAGGTGAGAGCCAGTCCCAGTGCGTCCCTTCCCCAGGCGTGCCTGCCGTTTGCCCACCCTGGGGCCACCGTCCTGCTCCAGCCAGCTGGGCGTGGCTTGGTGGCGCCCAGCTCAGAGCAGCTGCCCCTTTGCTTAGCTGTGCGTGGAGACGGGAGGGAAGTGGGTGTGGAAAGACAGAGGTGCTTTTCTTTAGCTGTGAATTCATGCACAGGGGAGCCAGGGCCCGGCCACTGCCTCACAATGTCAAACAGTGAGGGAACCACTATTGGAACTTAAAGACCCACGATGCTCAGTGACTGGCTAATATCTACTCAACAGGAATGGAGGGAGTCCACAGCAGGTTGGCCATGTCCCCTAGCTAAGAACCAGGCCTCCCTCATCTCGGGCCAGGGCTTCATGCTTCCTCCCTCCTTGTCTTGGGGTTGCTGGCGGGTCCAGCCTGCAGGGTGGAGGGACTGGCCAGGGACTCCTGTGTCTCTTTTCAGCCTTCTTGGAAGAAGCCCTCGGGTGCCCTGTACATTCTCCCATCAGCTCATCTGGCTCTGGGTACGTGACAGTGTCCGGCAGTTTCCCACTACCTGGGGTCACCCAGGCCACAGCAGGGACTGGAAATGTCTGTCCTTTTTTCCAGCATCTTCAGGAAAACTGGTGTCCCCATGCAAGCTAGGGACATAGGCTAGAAGCTGGCCACTTTTCAAGATGCTTGAGATATTCCATTCCCAGTTCCCAAAAATCAAGTCAGGCGTTTCCCAGAGCACCAGCGCGGCAGCGTTCAGAGCTGGGTTTAATAGTATGCAGCGCCAGGGCAGGGGCAGGGACCCCTCAGATCCTGAGAGGAAAGGGTCGTGCAGGGATGGGAAAGCAGAGGTGGCTGCTCACGGGGTGACCTTGTTTAATCAGCTGCTCCAAGTAAAGAAAGCAGGCTCTGTCTGGTTAACTGCCTCCTCCCCGGCGCAGTAACCCTTGACTGGTGATGGCTTTGCTGGCGTGGTCTGAGTGCCACAGGTGGGTTCGGACACTCAGTACAAATTAATTAAGTCCTTGCTGGAAGTTGGGCTTTTGGTCCCCAGCTAGGACCCAACATTAGTCTCCCCTCAGGGGACCAGTGACAGCCTACCTGGGCCTGGAGCTTTAAAATGCTCCTGGTGAAGGAGGTCTGCCCCACAGCTTGGAAACTGGCCTCACGTGCTGGGGGAAAAGGCAGCTGAGATAGAGAAGGGAACACCAAGTGGAGGATGTTGGGAGGACCCATTCAGGTTGAAAGATGCATGCCGAAAGCAGACTATAGACCAAGCATGAAGGCCACTCAATACCTCTATTGCAAACTACAACACCCAAAAGGAGAGAGAACAAAAGGGAGTGCCCTGCCACAGAGGCTGGGCAGGATGGGGGGCGGGGGGAAATGTGGGGATGGTGAGAGGGATACTGGGATCATTGATGGAGGAGAATGGGCACTGGTGGAGGGATGGGTAAACGATCACTGTATGGCTGAAATGCAAACACAAAAGTTCATAAGCTTGTAACTATACCTCACAGTGATTCTCTAATAAAAAATTTTAAATAAAATAAAATAAAATGCCCCTGGTGAGCAAGGTTGGGAAGATAATACAGGGGGTAAGGCACTTGCCTTGCATGCAGGTTCAATCTCCTAAGAACCCCAGAAGTAAGCCCTGAGCACCACTGGGTGTGGTCAAAAACTATGAATGAATGAATGAATGAATGAGTTGAAAGTGAAGCCAGGTAAGAGCCTTGGTGTCAGGAGCGGGTTGGCCTGCCAGCTAGGAGCTAGGCAGATATATTATATGTTCGTGCCCTTGAACAAAGCCCAGACTTCAGAGTTCCCCAGAGAGGCCTGGAGGCAGGGCCCCTATTACTCTGCCCACCCACCTCACTGTGTCTGTTTCCGGGGTTCCCCACTGCTTGGTCCTCCCCGCGGAAGCCAGTCCCCCCCCGCTTGCTCACCCACCATGGTTTCATCCAATTCCACCAGGTGGCACAGTGCACCTGGTCTGCCGAGATGCTGCGCGCTCCGAAGCTGCCCAAACTGAGATCCTCAGGGAGAGCGGGAACCAGGTAAGGGGGTTCCGGCCTGGAGGCCAGCTGCAAGCGTCCCCTGGGGGCAGGGAGCGGGGGTCAGGGGCCAGGGCCCGTGTTTGCGGTCCTGATGGAGGACAGCCTCGGGCAGCAAAGACCTGGAGCCTCACTTTGCCAAGTCAGCAGATGGGAGATGTGTTACTGGACTCACTGCAGGGAGAGGCACCCAGAGTGGCCCAGGGGCTGCTCCCCGAGCCGAAAAGGGACTCGATGTCCTTCCAGTAGAGTGACAGCTGGGGCTGGAGTGAGAGCATGACGGGCTTGTGGGAGACCCGGACTCGATGCCTGGAGCCGCCTGGTCCCCCAAGCATGCCAGGAGTGACCCCAGCGTCAAGTAGCAGCAGTCACTGCAACAGATGACACCCAAGCATGCACTGCCAGGGGTGGTCCCCCACCCCCAGAGACTGCAAATAAATAAAGTAGAATAAAATGAAATAGTGCCTACTGATAGCATGGCTGACAGCCCCCCAAAACGAGGCTGTCAGCCCCGGATCACGTTTTGTGCTCTTCCTGTCCAGAGAGAGAGAGAGAGAGAGTCAGAATGGGAACAGGCCACATTATACGTGGGGCGTGGGGCCCAGTGGGAACTAAAAGTACGGGGGCCTGATTTAGAAAATGGAAGGGTTTCAAGCCCGACAGAACTCTGAGCAGGCATGGGCCTCTCTGGCGATGGAGCCCAGTGGATGCAGGGCCGAACCCCAGAAAACGGGCCGCGTGGGAACTCTGCGCCATCGCTGTAAAGCGGAGGGATGGAATCCAGGGCCTGACCCTTGCTTACCACGGGCTCACCTGCTGTCACGGAAAACACCTTTGCCTTCCTGGACCTCCTGCCAACCTGCAGCGCCTCAGACCCCACTGGAGCCCCTGACTCGGGGCGCCTGTGACACGGGAACACACGGCCTGGCCACATCTGCCTCTCCTGGGTCCCACTGAGGACGAACTTCTTCCCTCTGCTCAGGAGGGTGATTTTTCCTTCTTCTCTAAATGACATTTCAAAGCAGTGGCTGTCCCCTTCTGCCTCACCCGACGCCCATCCCCTCCCTCCGTTGCTGAGACTGAAAGGCTGCCAGAGGGTCTCTAAACCTTCCTCTGCAGTGGGGGAGCCCTGCGGGGGAGATGGAGGCCTGGCTGGCTGGCTGCCGGGACCCCCAGGCACTGCGCCCCACGCAGCAGGAATGCCAGGGAGGGCCACAGCAGGAGGCACGCCTGCATGCCAGTGCCCGTGGCCTGGGTCACGTCCATTCCCACCTGGATTTACGAGGAGGCTGATGAGATGCGTCTGCTCCCACGTGAGCCCTTCTCCCATGTTCAGGAAGGCTGAGAGGGGCCAGGCAGGAGGGAGGCCATTGTGGCTGCTTCTGCCCCACAAACACAGTCAGGGTGTGAATGGTGCCCAGGGTCCAGGCCGAGTGCTGCCATGCTGGGGTTCGTTTCCCTGACTCCATGTGCCTCCAGGTCGTGCCATGACGCCTCCCTGTTCATCAGGGAGTCCCACTCGAAAGGTTTGTCTGCACTCCACGACCACACAGTGCCCCCAAACAGAGCAGGATGTAGAAGGTGGCCAGCGCGGGTCCTAGAGCACCAGGCCTGAGAACTTGAGAGGTTCTTCCCACCCTCTCGGACCTCACCCCCCACACCCGCAGCTCCGACACTGGCCGGTGAGCCCCACTGACAGGGCACAAGTCTCCTCCTGCCGTCCTGTAGGGGACTCGCCCTCCGTGGCCTCAGACCAGCCACGTAGGGATAAGTAAGCAGCAGCATCTCCAGACCAGCACGGATGAGGGTGGCCCTCGGGGCTACTTCCTGGGGGCCTCTCGGGGGGCCTCGGGCTTCCTGTGTTCCCCCAGAGGAGGCAGATTCCTTTCTCTCTCTCTGGATGTTTCGTTTCACCCAGCTCCAGGTGGATTTGTCTGGGATGGTTAGTCTCTGCCCTACGGCTGCTCCCTTTCAACCCTGAGACTCCTCCGGGTGTCTAGAAAAACCATGGAGCTTGCAAAATGTTCCATGTCGAATCGAATGTACTTGAAGCATGTTGCTTTTAAAGCACTCACAAAGCCCAGCAACAACAAACCCACCAACCCCATCAACACGGGGGGAAGATGCATAGACACTTCCCACGGAGAAGGCATATGAATGGCCACTAAGCATATTCAAAATTGCTCATTATCACTTAGAATCGGAAATATAAATCAAAACAGCACTGAGGCATCACCTCACACCACTGAGAATGGCATAGTTTAAAAACACTGGGAAAAAGTGTTGACGGGGGAATGATGAAAAAAGGCATCCTTACTCACTGACTGTGGGATTGTCTCTGGTCCAGCATCCACGGGAAACGTGGAGATGTCTCAAAAAAGAAAGAATAGAACTCCAGTTTGACCCAGCTATTCCACTCCAAGCTATCTATACTACCCCAAACACAATACATTAATTTTGAAAATATGTATGCTGACCAGTATTTATTACAGCTCTAAGTACAATAGCCAGAATATGGAAGCAACCCAAATGTCCAGCAAGAGATGAGTGGAAAAAGAAGTTGTGTTTTATATAATACATAATGGAATACTATGCAACCACATGAAAAAGTAAAGTCACACAGTTCATGGTCACTTGCATAGAATTGGAGGGTCTCATGCTGAATGAGTTAAGTCAGAGGCAGAAGGACCACTACGGGATGACTGCATGCACTGAGGCATACAGAAATATACCAAGGATATAACATTATCAATCAGTAATAAATCCTAGGTACTGGAATCCAGGCCAGAGAGCGCAGGTTTGGGGGGTGGGAAGGGAATGACTGGGTTGTTGGAAACTGACAGGGAGCCTCAGTGGAGGGTCTTGAGTACATGGTGGTGGTAAGGAGGTAACAGCACGCACCGGAACTAGAGCCAGAATCAGCAGCTAATGGGGAGAATGGGGTGGGGGGGAAGAATGTTGCCAGTGATGACACAGGGGTGGAGAGGGGAACAGAGGATCATGACAGAGCAGGAGCGAGGTGTGCAGAGACTGTGACCATCAATGCCACAAACGTTTAACTCTGCTACCTTAACTATAGTTTTATTGAAGCGTTGCTGTGCGTGAGCCTGCAGTTTGAATGGGTGTGCCAAGTGGCCCTGGTGGGCAAGGGGCCACGTGGGGGCGGCTTTGGGAATGTCAGGAAAGGGCCCAGAATGAGAGAATCAGTGTCTGGACTCAACTGCAGGCCTTAGCAGAGGCTCATGACCCACCCAAGTTGGACCCTCACACCCCCTTTGAGTGGAAAGCAAGTGCTTCGGAAGACTTTGTTTTTAAAAGAGCATAACTGGGGGCTGGAGGGATAGTGCAGTGGCTGGCAACTTGCCTTGTAGCTCAGCAGACTCTGGTTAGATCCCTGACACCCCATAAGGTTCCCTGTGCCCACCAAGAATGATCTCTGAGCACAGCGCCAGGACTAAGCCCTAAGCACCACCAGATGTGACCTCTCAAACATAAAGAAGTAAGATGTGAAAAGCATAGTCTTGTACTGGCAGTCTTCCGCACTTTGAAGACAGGAATATTCACCTGTGTCAGACTTAGACCAAATGTAGCATCCAAGCTGACCACAGACCCTCCCGATCAGGCCAAGTTCCCACTTCCTCAATCTCTGTACCGTTGTCTCAGGCCAAAAGACAGTGTTTTAAGATCAGTAGGGAAAAGAAGTCTAACCAAAGCTCTGGGTTCTATGGCTCAGGGGAAACTGAGGCAGGGCACCTAACTCTGCGTGACCAAGAGAACTGTGGGCGATGCTTAGCGTCTTGCCTGTGGACCATGCTTTGGTCTCTCAGTCCCCTCCACCTGGGCCTGGGGATCCGTCACACTCACCTGCAGGGACATTGGGGACACCGCACAGTCACTGGCTGCTCAAATATCTAAGTCTGATTCATGCACAGGTGCCGGAGGAAAAGGGGAAGCAACAGCGCACATTAATCACCAGTACAGAGGCCTGCGTGCGCCGCCATGAGGGAAGGGGAGGGCATTTGTCATGTGTCCCCTGCCAGGATTCCTGAGCCACCCAGAGGAAGCCAGAACACAGGCAGAAACAGATCGTGAAGGACTGAGTACAAAGGCAGCGAGCATCATCCTGCTACAGCTCGCATTATTGTTGTCTGAAGAATGAAATATTGACAAAACCCACAGAGGATTTGGTGGGGAAAATGATGGCATATCCATGAAAAAGTATGAGCCACTGAATAGAAAAAAGAATAGATCCATTAAAAGGATTAAGGTAGATTTAATATAACAAGAAACCTCGCCAAGGCATATTAACTGAAAAGAAAGGATGAAAAACAGCAGAGTCTTATTCTATTTATATAGAAAGGGGACACTGAATGAGAATACCATGACAATATGTATTTATACATACATAAGGCTTTGTAATATGATATGCAGTCAAACACATGTATCTATTATATGTGCTTAAAATATTCCTGATGATTGACAAGAAAATATAAACAACATTTTACTTTTAAGGACTTAAGATTGTAACATTCTATTTGCTTTATTTTAAACTATTTAATGGACTGGAGCAATAGCACAGCGGGTACGGTGTTTGCGTTGTCCCTCTCAGAGAGCCCGGCAAGCTACGGAGAGTATCTCGCCCACACGGTAGAGCCTAGCAAGCTCCCTGTGGCATATTCGATATGCCAAAAACAGTAACGAGTCTCACAATGGAGACATTACTGGTGCCTGCTCAAGCAAATCGATGAACAACAGGATGACAGTGCTGCAGTGCTAATGCTAAAAATCATATAAATGATTTGGCCTGAGTGCCTCCTCCCCACCCTTCCCCCCTGAAAACAAGCTGTCAGACCATAGGAGTGGGCGGTGGTCCTCAGGGATCACTCCTGGTGGTGCTTGGGAGCCATATGCAGTGCCAAGGGTCAGTCTGGGGCCAGTCACATGCAAGGTGAGTGCCTTAACTCTTGCCAAAATAGAACAATCTTCACACTGTTTCATATGTGAACACTCTTTTGTAAGCATGTTCAGCAGCTCTTCATAACAAACAATATAAAATATATTGTTTCATTTGTGTTTTGGGACAGGGATTGGGACTTGGGATGGAAACATCCCGAATTTGGCGGTGGGAAGGTGAAACGGTGGTGGGATTGGTGTATGAATATTAATTGTAATCAAATATTGTGAAGTAACATAAAATAAATAAATAAATAAATATATAATGTTTTTTAAAAAAAGGTGAACGCCTTACCCCCTGTGCTATCTCTCTGGGCCCTTGCACACATATAAATATATATATGATATCTATGTTATAGATATCATATATGATTTTTATGTGATATAATCATATATATGGGCTGGAGCGATAGCACAGCAGTAGGGCATTTGCCTTGCACGCGGCTGACTCAGGTTCGATTTCTCCACCCCTCTTGGAGAGCCTGGCAACCTACTGAGAGTTTCTCGCCTGTATGGCAGAGCCTGGCAAGCTACCCATGGCATATTTGATATGCCAAAAACAGTAACAACAAGTCTCAAGATGGGGATGTTACTGGTGCCCGCTCGAGCAAATCGATGAGCAACGGGATGACAGTGACAGTGACGGATAATCATCTATATAATATGTAAAGTATATAAATATATATTATGTATAACATACATATAATGTATAATGATAATTTTTTTGACTAAGCAAGTGATAGTTTTTATCTTTAAGAATAGCTCTATGACCTTTTTCACCTTCTCTGGCTTAGAACATCTTTCTACACATTGTGGACTTATCTGATCCCAAGGAAATCTGGAAGTTTGTTGAGAATTTCAAGCAGGAGCATACGCTCAATGTTCTGGTGAGTTTTAAAAGCATGCACAGGGTGTGTGCGTCTCTCCTGTGTGGTGGTGGGCTGAAGGCACAGGGGTAGGCATGTGGGGGCTGCTCAGAATCTTTTACCAAGAGAAGTTTTGTGTCATCGTCTGCTTGTGGCTTGGTATGTGAAAGGGGGAAAGAAGGGTCAACCCCTGGAGAAGCAGTGTGGTGGGGTCACACACACCCCATTTTCTACGGAATGAGGACTTGTGTGTCTGTATTTCTGAGCCTTGTAGCTTGGGTGTATTATTATTATTCTGACCCTGCTATTGATATTTGTTTGTTAGTTAGTTTTTGATTTTGGGGTCAGATCTAGTAGTGCTCAGAATTTACTCCTGGCTCTGTGCCCAGAAGTCAGCCATGATGGTGCTCAGGAGACCATATATAATACCAGGAACTTGAGATTGAATGGGCTCAGCCGTGTGCCAAGAAAGTGCCTTAACTCTGTACTATTTCTCTTTCCATCTCCACCCCCCCCCCTTTTTTTAACCTTTTAAATGTGACTACACTCTAGAAAACTTGAGATTCTTATTTCTATTGGATCACAACGGTCTAGATAAATTCCCATAGAAATTTACCATGATTAAGTTGCCCAGACAAGCCCTCTGCACTCTCGACCCAGTTCTTTGGCAGAGTCTTCTGCATAAGTGACTTTTTGTTTTTCCTGGGAGAAGTTTGGAGTGAAGGGCCAGATGAGCAGATTAGTCGTCATCATCAGTGATGGGGCCAGTGGTCGTGGCACGGGCCTTAGAAACAGGTTATCTGGCCCTCTTTTCCTTGATTTTGAAATGGGAACTGTAATTTTTAGATTAATAATGCAGGCTGCATGGTCAACAAAAGAGAGATTACAGAAGATGGACTTGAAAAAAACTTTGCTACCAACACTTTAGGTAAGTCTAAATTGTTTTTTTCTTACTTACTTACTTACTTACTTATTTTTAGCAAAAATTAACCAGATACAGATGATACCAAAGAAAGATTAGAAAAACAAGAACCAACATGTTGGGTTCTTGGCCCTTGGTCTAGTTACATTTGCTCCATCTTTCACTGCATTTACCTTTATTCAGAAGACAATGTCTTTCATGTTTTTTGTAATATGTTCAATAATACTCAGCCTTACTGAAAAATTTGCTCAGAGTTCAAAATCACAGCAGTAGCACATTACTTGGGAGCAAAGAACTAGTTCTCAGGTGAAGAACAGAAACACAATTGCAGTCAGGGGATGTCTGGCCAGGACTTGTGAAACAACCATGAGACAAGATGGACCAAGAAGGGTGTTGAGCTAGGTGGACCACAAGGCTCCGCTGTGGGAGTACAGGCCAGTGGTTCTCACAGTAGGATCTCTGAGGCTTGAGCTATAGGCACTTGCCTTGCACATGGCCGACCCTGGTTTGATCCTTGATGCTGCATATGCCCCCTGACCCCTGAACACAGAGCCAGGAATAACCCCAGAACATCTCCAGGTGTGACCCAACCTCCCTTCCAGCCCCCACCCTCCAAATCTGCCTGCATATCAAAATGAATGTGCGGTATTCTTGGACCAACAATACTAGCATGGCCACAGGACTTAGTGGAATTGTATGTTTTCTTGAGCTTCGCCTCCACTAAAGTCAAACTCTGCTAAAGTCAAAACTCTGCAACGGGACTGAGAAATCTCTTCCAAGCTATACTTCAGGTGGTCCTCATACATACTAAGAGAATCAGCATTCCAACTCCTTTTGGATTGTCTCTCTTTTGAACCAAGGGGTCTAGGGCCCCTGCCACCTCGCTCCCCAGCCTTCACATTCTCAGACTCCTCACTGTCACTAAAAGCTTAGGGTGTGACCTGCCCTTAGCAGGGGGAGGGCAGGTGGACGGAGGTCTCCTTCTAGGACTCCTGGGAGCATGGGCAGGCAGCACAATCTATAGCGCTTGCCAGCTTGACTGTTCTGCTAGTTGTGCGGTACCTTTGCACAGATCTGGGCTGCAGCCAATGAGCTTTATAGCTCTTCCCTTTATTTCCTGTTGGTGTTAGAAATCTTATTGATCTCCCTGACCTTGACAGAGTACAAAACATGCAACAAGGCAGGAGGCAGGCAGCTCAACGTGTCTCTGATGGATGAGGAGATGTAGGAAGGTTAAAACAGCATCAGTGCCACCCTCAGCAGCCCGCCTCTCTGAGCCCTGAGACACTGCTGGCTGCCTTCCCGACCAGAAGCATGTTTTCCCTGCTGGCTGATGCAACACGGAATTGGTTGTTTTCAGATTTCTGAGATTCCGTTTGACCTCTAGAAACGTTTCTAATTCCCAGCTACTCCTCAATTTGGTTCCTGACATTTGGCACATGGAACAGACCCTTTGGGTTTGCAGGCCCCATCGCTGAGGGTTTATAAGCTGGAGACTGGGAGGGCAGCCGTGTATGGCTCTTTGTTGAGACATTCTGTGTGAATCAGTGAGGTTGAGAGATGACGCTCCTTTGCGTGCCGTGGGGGCAGGTGGCAGATGAAGGTATGATGAGAGTTAGCTGGCGCGGAAGGTGCCCACTGCACCAGGCTGAGCTGCCGGCTGCTGCGCTGAAGAGCTGAGGGAGCTCAGGGGGCAGATTCTGTTTGGCAGCTGGGCTCACCCCTGCACACAGGGTCCCCCACATCGTAGACGTTTTGCCTGTTGGCATTCTGAGGAGCAGCTGTTGCCGCTGAGGACTGAAGACAGATGGGGCAGGGGACCTGGCTGAGCGCGCCACTGGCAGTCTGCCACAGAGACAGCCACACAGACCCGCACTGCCGCTGCCCTCATCCCTGGCCCTGAGATCTCCCTACACAGTCCTCCCAGCTCCTGTGAATTGACTCTAATAACTGGGCAGGGCAGGCAGTCCACTTAGGTTATTCTGGGAGAACATACGTCAATGCACAGGAAATGTTCTGTCACTTGATGCGGCGGTGTTTGCTGCTCTCTGGTCACTGGCCCATTCACACTGACAACTGCTCCTTCAAGTCAGGCCCCACCGTCCAGAAACACCTAGAGAATAATAACAATAGCATGTCTGAACACACTTCAGGTGCCGGGCCAGCACCCAAAGTTCTCTGGATTATCTCAATTTCCAGGACAACTTTACAGATTTAACAGGAAGCAGGGTTAGAAATCATCTGAAAAACTGAGTCCAGGTAGGATATACTTTTCTGTTGTTTTTAATTTGAGGTACACGGTTTACAACGCCACTCACCATAGGTCTCATACACACAGTGCTCCCACACCACACCCTCCCCCCACCGTTGTCTCAGGGTGCCCCGTGTCATACCCCGTCCCCGACCAGATCAGTTCTGTAGAGCAGTTCTCAGGTTCTGTTTTCTCTAAGCATTTGTTGTTCCCTTGCTGCGTTTCTTTATCTTCCTTGTGTGATAAAGGTTGTGTCTGTCCTTCTCCTTCTGACTGCGCCAGGTCTACCCGCATAGCAGGGAATTGCACAATTTCACCTTTTCTTACAGCCATGTAGGATTCCACTGTGAAGATGTACCACAGTTTCTTTATCTGGCCATCTGTTTTTGGACACTCAAATTGTTTTCAGATCTTGGCTTTTGTGGAATTTCTGGGTCATGTGGAAGCTCAATTCTCAGTTTTTGAGAACTGTCCAGACTGTTTTACAAAGAGGTTGAACTGGCTGACATTCCCACCAAGAGTGGGAGTTCCGTTTCCCCCACTTGTTTCAAAGGACAGGCCTTTTCAAGCACAATAAGCTTACAGTCGCTGTCAAGTTGATAGTTGTGCTGTCAGTTTATATTGTAGCCCAGCAAACAACTCCAGCATCTCAGAGCACATAATAATCCATATGTATTTTCTCCCAGGTGGGCCGGGCTCAGCTGAGCTCAGGGCATCTGAAGCAGCGAGGTTGGCCTGAGCAGCTGGGCTTTTGGCTGGCGGGGGTGGGGGTGGGGAGTGGAGGGGGCACTCCCTGACAGTGGCAGCCCAGGTGTGTGGACACGCTTCCAGCCCCAGCTGGCTCTACCTTTCTCTGCACTCAATACGAGTCATTTCACAGAGCCCGAAATTGAGAATCAGGAAAACATTAAACTATCACAAAAGTCTGTTTTACTACATTCCAATTTTTATTTGGGAAAAAAAAATCCACGAAGGGAACAAGGGTGTAGCTCCTTAGAGGGAAGCACAAGCTGCCCCCCCCCCCCGCCCTTTCAGTCAGCACAAGACGCAGCTCCGAGTTTCTAGTCTTCCCTTTGGGGCTGGCCGACGTCTGTCCCACGGGGAATTCCCAGGAATTTCAGTTTTCTCTTTCCAAGTGCAGTTTCTCCCACCGAATGCCTATTGATTGTAATGTTGGTTGTAATGTCCTCCTCACTTCTGATTATTTTTTTTAATTTTTAAAAATTTTTTATTGAATCACCATGAGAAGAGTTACATTCAGGCTTAAGTCTCAGTCATACAGTGATCAGACACCCATCCCTTCACCAGTGCACATGTTCCATCACCAAGAACCCCAGTATACTCCCCTCTCACCCCCCACCCTGCCTGTGTGGCTGATGATTTACTCTTTATACTTTGATTACATTCAATATTTCAACAGAAAACTCACTATTATTATTTGGAATTTTCCCCCAACAATCAGACCTGCCAAAAAGGCATCATTTGATAATTTGTTTTCCATTGCTGAGAATGAAGAGCATATGAGGTCATGGCCGTGTAGTTTTGGATTTCTGGTATTTTAATAATTAAGTCCAGAGAAATTTTTGCCAGAAGTTACATCATTGCAAGCTCATACCTTTGTTTAGTGGGCCTTATATGATGTCGGTTGCCACGCCGCCGGGGAAAGGAAAGGCCGAGAGAGAAAAACCTTTCTCCTCCTGGGGCGGCATGGGGCCATAGCTTAGTTCACAGTCTAGAGACATTTCTGCAAGAAGCCGCTGGGTGCTGAAAGTAGTTAGTTGGCCTCTGGGATCATGAGCGTTCAGGAACTGAGGAGCCGGTTCGTGTGTGGCCGCTCGGGGTCACATCTGGGTGGAGATCGTGATTCTTTACAGTATGTTTCAGCATCTTTGAGGTGTGCCTGCCCCTTACTTGTCTCATTCTGAAGACAATTTACCCAAAAGGATTGAGAGGGTGGGGGGTGAGGTGAACAGATTTCACAGGCCAGGGGACTGGGAGGGCGGAGACTCAGGAGTCCACTGGCAGGAGCCCTTGACCCTCAGAAGGATTTAGTCTCCAGGACGGAGCTTTTGGACTTCATCTGTACTCAGGGCTCTGTGAAGCCCTGTAAGCAGGGAGCATTAATGAACCCCAAAGTGAAGATCTTTTACTCCTGGTCCTTGGCTTTCTGCTAATGCTGAGGCAGCAGAAACGCCCTGGTGTTGAGACCTCAGGGCCATGATGTGCCCACAATGTGCTCTGGGTGGCGGCAGCTCCCAGGGCAGACCCAGCTCGCTCTGTGTCTGGGACCACTTTCTCCCCAACGCCCCCCCACCCCCTTAGCCTGCGAGCAACTAGCCATGATCTGGGATCTGTCGCGTGGGCCAAGAACTGATCTGTAAAAAACTAAGGCTTGCCGAGGGGCGAGTACACTCGCGGGCTCTCTGGGCGGCTCTGTCTCACCGCCCGCGTTTGGTGCTCTGGAACCGAGGTGTGTGGACTGGATCGGGATGGCTGAAGGAAGGAAAGGCGAAGGAAGAACGAGGACCAAGCTGGTTGCTGATTAGTTACTGTTTATTCAATCTTCCATCTTTCTCATCTCCCGCTCTCCCAGCTCCGGCCTCTCTCTGGATCTACTGCCGCTTCTTTCTGGCTTCTCTCATCTCTCCTTCTACTTGTCTCTCCCACCTTGCCTTCTAGGCTACACCCAGCCAGGTAGCAAAATCAACATAAGAAAGCCCTTCCTGGGGGCAGGGCATTCCAAAGCCCTTCCTGACTCTTAAGGTTTTATTCTTTTCCTTAGTCCAAACTTATTCACATATGAATGCTAGTTATTTTTGTATGGACATAGCAAGGGATACATTGAGGCTTGCAAGGCAGCTCTCCTGGGAACATCTTGCCACAGGCTCAGACCACAGCACTCAGGCCAGATTAATCATTCCTCACTCTAGCAGGGTCCAAATCTAGTTATCACTGTTTGGATCATGACAGCATTTGTCCATGATCAAGCTCTTAACTTATAGTTAAGCATTAGGCACTTTGGCCAGGCCCATCTCGATGCCAGGGTAGCACACAACTCACCGCTTGCCCTGGGTCCTTCTCGTCCCACAGGAATAAACCTAAACTACCTGAGGCTATGTTATCCTACACTGATCTGATTATCTGGCTGCAAAACGATTTTCTTTTCTTTTTATTATTAAAAATGGATATCTATGGGGCTGGAGAAATAGTACAGGGGGTAGGGCACTTGCCTTGAACATGGCTGGCCCAGGTTTGATCCCTGGTATCCAACATGGTCTCCCGAGCACCTCCAGGAGCAATTCCTGAGTGCCAGGCCAGGAGTTATCCCTGAGCATCACCAGGTGTGGCCCACAAAAAAAATAATAAAACAAAGCAAAAAACAGATAGTGGCTGGAGTGACAGTATCACAGGCACGCAGCCAGCGTGGGCTCGATCCCGAATATCATCACCTGAGCTCTGCCAGGAGTAGTTCCTGGGCGAAGAGTCCAGAGTAAGCCTGAGCACAGCCGTGATCAGCCCCCAAATAAACAAATATAAAGTATATTATCTCATTCCCCTCTGCTAAAACTTTTCTGGCTTCTCCCTCCCTCCCCTCTTTGCTGGGCAGAGGATGCTGGGTTTGAGGGCTATGCTCAGTGTGTTCAGGGCTTACTCCTAGTTCTGAGTTCAGGGATCACTCCTGGTGGTGTTTAGGGAGTCCTATGCTGCACCAGGGGTTGACCCCGGGGCTGCTGCGTGCATGGCTGGTGTACTACCTGCTGTGCTGTCTCTCCAGCCTCTCTAATTCTTGGCCCAGATGCCAACTTGTCGTGCATGTGGGCCAGTCCCACACGCGTCTCCCTGTGAGTGCAGGCGAGTTACCTAATAGCTGCTTCACACCACGTGGATGCGACAGGGAAAGAACTGAGACTGGGGGCAAAAGGAAAGTTTGGAGTCACCCCAAACAAGAGGATCTCACAAGAAGTGGAGACTCCAGTGCTCCCACGGAACTTCACTTTCCTCTGGGACTCTGCACTGCCCATGTCCTCGGGGAAGAGGAGCTTTGAAATGGTTTGTCATCTGTGCATGCACCTCCCTGAACATTTCTGTCATGCACATGGAGAAGGGTCAGTGGCACACACACACACACACACACACACACACACACACACACACACACACACACTCACATGCTCTTCGCTTCCTTGTCATGTTGACCCGCCCCTCCCCAGGGAGACAGACTGATTCTGTTTTCCTGTAGATTGCACCATTGGTCCAGCAGTGGCTGAAATGGCTTTAATTCAAGCCAACTGGAGGTTTTGTGAGCCAAGCCCTGATTTCCCATGCTACAAGTAAAACTGACTAAGTATTTTTCTCATCGGTGATCACCTTCAATGCGATTAGGATATCTGACAGCCACGTTCTTGTATGGTTTCAGGAGCACCTCGAGTTTTCTCTTGGGGTGGAGGATGGTGGAAGGGATGCTCTGACTACCCACGGCCCTCCTGCAGCTCGGCACACTTTTACATCCTCTTAATTAGCTTATAGAGAGATTTTCTTCAAGGCATGCACCCATGTAATAAAGGTCCTTGTTGCCATATTTAGAAGACTATGTCCAACATAAATTCCACTCCCAAATCTCTTTCCCGTAATGAGCCTCCGTCGACATAATGAGCTCCTTGGAAGGAAGGCATTGTGTGAATTAAAAATACTAATGAGTCATAATGATAACGAATTATTTTCCTTATTACTGGGAACGGGACTAACCTTGGGCATTTTCCAGTAGCTGAAGGTGCCTTCCCAGTACCCAGGCCTGCTCTCTCCTGGGACCCTGCACCCAAAATATCCCCCCTTTTTTTCTTCTCATCAAAACTCTGAATCCCTTTTCTGTCCCTGACCTTCTCTAAGCAGTCTTGGAAGAAGGAGGTCACCGAGCTGGTTCATACTAAGGTGACTCCGTACTGTGGAGTGGCCAAGAGTCCCTCATTTCTATGCAGCTCTGCCTGTATGTTTCCAGGACAATTCTTTGGTGGGGATTGGCTGTGCTCAGAGCTTACTCCTAGCTCTGTGTTCAGGGACCATTCCTGGGCTCAGGAAATATGATGCCAGGGATTCAAAGTAGGGTCAGCCACATGCAAGGCACCTTCTGCACTATCCCTCACGAGCCTCTGCAGATATTCTTATTTATTTTATTTTTGCTTTTTGGGTCACACCCAGCAATGCTCAGGGGCTTCTCCTGGCTCTGCACTCAGGATTTACTCCTGGAGGTGCTTGCGGGACCATATGAGATGCTGGAGATTGAACCCGGGTCAGCCGGCAAATGCCCACCTGCTGTACTATCATTCCAGTCCTGTTCTTATTTTAACAGGGCCTGGAAGGGCCTGGAAGATCGCTCAAAGGGCTCAAATGTGTGTTTGCATGTAGGAGTTCTGGGCTCAGTCCCTGGACCTGCATAATCCTCTGAGCTCTGCCGGGAGCCAGGAGCACCTCGAGTTTTCTTTTGGGGTGGAGGATGGTGGAAGGGATACTCTGACTACCCACGGCCCTCTTGTAGAACCCCAAGCTCTGACTTGGGGTTCGCCCCTGAACAACACTGGGTGTGGCCAAAATAAATAAAGGCAGTTGATGGCCTAGGGGAGGACATGGTGGCAAAGCACCTGCCTTATGAGTGTGAGGCCTCAAGTTTGATCCCAGGTGATGCCCATATGTGCCAACTTCGAACTTGGTGGCTCTGCGATCTGGCACCCTTGGGGCCAAGACAGACTATGCCAGTCAGAGTCAGCAGCAGATTGTGTGACCCCTGCAAGCACCCAGCAGCAACTGTGTGCATGGTGGTCAGGAGAGCGACCCCCAGAGTGTGGAGATGACTGCAACGAAAGGAGTGAATCGCGTGGGGAACGTGTGCACGCACCCCAACCACGTCAGACCCTGGCATGTGCGCCGCGGCCTGGACACAAGAGCAGTGAAAGGGGAGGAAAGAAGCGAAGGTCACTGGGTAATTCCCTGGGGAGCGTGGTGCCTGGGGAGCTGCGCTCTGAGTGGACACGCGCATTCTCGGGGGCCATTCCCAGGTGCACTTGAGCCCACTGAGGAAGGGGCTGATTGGCGGGGCGAAGGCGGTGGGGCTGGACAAGAGTGCCCAGAAAACCAGGTGACTGTGTCTGTCTCTGGACCCGCAGCTGCCCCTGCAGGCAGTGCTCGGGGAGATCCACTACTCCCTGGTACTCAGGCCTGTCCTGCACGCGGCTCCTGTGCCACTGTCCGGAGTGGGTCCAGCTGGCAGCTCAGCCCTGGTGTCGCCCCAGCAGGCGAGGCACGTGCGGCCACTTGGGCGATCACTCACATGCTGGTTTTGTTTCAGAGCTTTGTGTTCGTTTCTGGGCCACTCACCTGCAGGGCCAACACCCACTGCACAATCACAGCCCAGGCTGCTTCTTTTTCTTTTTTAATGGGCGCTCCCCACCCCACCCCGAGGGACAGGGCACCTCGCACCTCTCAGGCTCAGGAGCCTTTTGCTCAGCAGTGCTGGTGGCTCAGGGCAGGAGCGGGCCTGGGCCTTGCCCTCTGTTAGAGCAGGGTGGGTGCGGGGCAGGATCCAGGCGCTGAGTCTCCCCAGGTGATGGTCACTTGCAGACTCACCCCGGACTCAGTGTTGGCCTGAGGACTCAGGGGAGACTCGCCTTTTGCCGGGGGCGGGTGGGTAGCATGCCTGGCAGTGCTTGGGGGTCCTTCCAGGGTTGCTCAGGGGCTGTTCCTGGCCCTGCTTGAGTGACCCGGGAGTTGCTCGAGAGACCACGTGTGTTGCTGAGGATTCAAACCCGGGCTGTGGCTGTTACAGCCACCTGCAGGGCAAGTGCTTTACTTCCTGTACTCTATGTCTGGCCGGAAGGATGTGTGTGGCTTTTAGACAGAGAAGTCTTTGCTGCAACCTACCCTGAGGGTGTTTTCTCAAACACCTTCAACCCGTGTGTGCCCCGCATGAGGCTGGGGTCTTCCTGCTGGCGATTCTTTGTCGCCTACACTGACACAGGGGGCGAGGCCTAGGGGATGAAGGGAAGCAAAGTGTCCCTGAGAGGGAGGAGAGGCTGTGTTCGTGCCGACCAGGCGAGAGGGCGGCCAGCCTGCTGTGTGGAGCCTGCGTCCAGCTTTCATTCCAGGGACTCAAAGGAGTTATTTATGACAATCCGTCACGCCAGGCCCATGGGCAGAGCACATTTGGCAGAAGTCCTTTCTACTTCTCGCAAATTAAATCCCAGAGAAAGCCACCAGCAGTGAATACAAAGACAGCCTTCAAGGGCTCTGATGGGACGGGAAAATCCATTAGCGACCAAGAGGCGGCGGGGATCAGGGGGCCAGGGACAGCCCAGCATGCTCCTGGACGGAAGTCGAGACTTGGGTTTCTGCAGTGCGACAGCCCAGGAACCAAGTGACAATGCCCGGTCTCTGGTGCTCTCTGCCCCACACATGCACTCGTTACCCTGAGTCCTCCTACCCATGAGGTGGGCATCCAGCTCATCCCCTTTTCTGTCAGGAATTGAGGCCAAAAAGACCACACGTGAGCCCCTGCCCAGTGCCTGGTTGCCATAGCACCTCTGTGGGCGAGGGCAGAGCCCAGAGCCCTGCCTCGGGTCCCCGTACCACGCACACTCTCACTGATGCGCCCCTCCCCCACGCTCAACACATGGTGGCACATGACCGTTATTTCAGAACACATAATGACAGTGCTGTGCATGCAAAAATATTCCCACCACTCAGATACATTTTTTTTTTCTTAAAAAGCAAATGCACCAGGGGCTGGAGTGATAGCACAGCGGGTAGGGCGTTTGCCTTGCACGCGGCCGACCCGGGTTCGAATCCCAGCATCCCATATGGTCCCCTGAGCACTGCCAGGAGCAATTCCTGAGTGCAGAGCCAGGAGTAACCCCTGTGCATTGCCAGGTGTGACCCAAAAAGCAAAAAAAAAAAAAAAAGCAAATGCACCAGAATATCATCCTGGCAGAGATTTTCTCTAAATCGTGACATCTCCTTCCTTACACCAGTGGGATTCCGTGTTCCTGCTCTTACATCAGGAGAATCAGCTCTCTCGAGGTCTTCCTCTTCCTGTAAATGATATTGTGTGGCTGTGGGAGCCACGTGATATTAGGTGCTCACTGTTAAGTGATCCAAATCCTAACCAGAAGTGCACAGAAAGACGAGTGCGCCTTGCCCCCCGTGGCGGAGCTAGCTGTGCCGCCCCCTTTCTGCCCTCTCCCTGCGCAGATGAGATGGAGTGGACCCGCCGAGGATCCCACTTCTAGCCCCTCCCCTGCGCTGTGAGCTCACATTTGAGTCTGTGGGTCGGGTTTCCCTTCTCTGACACGGGGACAATTATTTTTCTCTTGCTTTTGTCTGTTCTGATCCAGGGGAGGGAAATAAGGGTGAGCCACTTGGAGCTGGGTAAGCTCCTGGGCCAGGAGGGGGCTCCCGGGGTGCAGGATGCCCCCTCCAGCTCTCCTGGGGTGTCCTGTGCCCCTCAGGTATCTACATCCTCACCGTCGCCCTGATCCCCGTGCTGGAGAAGGCGCAGGACCCCAGAGTGGTGAGTGGCTGAGCTGTTCTGCCCTGCAGGGAGCCGGTGGTCGCTGTGTTTTCCTCACCGTGCTTGGTGTCCGTGTTGCCCATGGGCACAGGGCACACAGCAGCCTCCCCCATGACTCACTCTTGGTACAGTGCTCCGAAGCCAGGTATTGGTTTGCTTCTGGTCCAGCATGGAGCACACGGAAAGGGGGCCCAGGTGGAGGTGAGGAGGCAGGAGGAGCTCCTGACATTGGGACTGGCTTCCAGAATGTTCCTTCTGGCAGGAAACAGCTTCTCGGGCATCCTCCTGCACCCCTCGCCCCTCCCCCAGGTGTGCCCACCCTTTCCCTGCTCCTGCCCTCCTCCTCATGACTGGGTGGCTGCCCTGTGTCCAGCCCACAGTGCCCAGGGAGGAGGCCAGGGTGGGGCTGGTCACTTCCTGGGGAACATGCCCTGACATGGGCAGGTCAAAGTGACAGAGACCTGGGCTGGAGCAATAGCACAGTGGGTAGGGCGTTTGCTTTGCATGTGGCTGACCCGGGTTTGATTCCCAGCATCCCATATGGTCCCCCGAGCACCCCCAGGAGTAATTCCTGAGTGCAGAGCCAGGAGTAATCCCTGAGCATCGCTGGGTGTGACCCAAAAAGCAAAAACAAAACAAAACAAAACAAAATGGCAGAGACCCCAGGAGCCAGATTCCGTTTCCCAAGGGGGGACCACAGTGTTTAGGGCTCCTCGTTCTGGTGTCCACGGCTCCTTCCTGGACCCCGGGGCCATGTCACCTCACAAGGCGCGTCCCGAAGAGTCCTGATGTGGGAAGAGGAGCGGACTGCCCAGTCCGGCACCGTGCAGCCCCCTGAGTCCCGAGAGAAGGCAAAGGTTGGGCGCCTTGGCCACAGACCAGGGAGCACCAGCTGAAGGAAACGGGGAGAAACTGCACCCGTCCAACCCTCCAGATCGAACATGGCCCCACGGACCGTAAAGCCACCCCCATGGTGCTCAGGGCTCTCTCCTGGGGGGGGGGGGCTTCCCTCCCCCTCCCCCGCTGACCAGCTCTGGCCCCAGCTCTGATTTCCATCCATCACAGACTGTCCCCGACATAGGCTCCAGAAGGCGGCGTCTGAGCGCTGCACGCCACAGGCTATGATCAGTTCTGGGAAGCCCTGGGGTGACTGGGAGGAGGAGTGGGTGGTGGACATGTGTGGGCTCACAGCTCCCATGTGCCCGCGGCAGGTGACAGTGTCCTCTGGGGGAATGCTGGTGCAGAAGTTGAGCACCCTCGACCTGCAGTGGGAGCGGGCGGCCTTCGACGGCACCATGGTCTACGCGCAGAACAAGGTGAGTGTAGGGTGGCCCCGATGCTCTTTCCTCGTGCCCACCTGGGTCCTTTGCCAAGGCGGCCGGCTCTGTGTCACTCATCCACTGGGGTGTGGCGGGTCCCACTCGAGGTGAATCCTCTGCTGACTGCTCCCCCCCTGGGAGAGGCCCCGAGACGGCCACTCTTCTCCAGGGTGCCTGCAGACCCACAACATGTGCCGAGACCCCCCAAACATGAGTCTGAGAGGGAGTCGGTACCCACACATCTCAGAGGAGGAAAGGGGGTGGGCAGGCATCAGCATTAGACACTCGGGCCTGAAGCCAGCCAGGTGACGGGGGAGGACCTCAGGTCCACCCTGCGTCATGGCAAGTGTCAACACAAGCCAGATCTCGGCTCATGGCCGCACACTTCAAAAACCCCTGCCAGTATCTGCTTGGCCCCGTCAGGGTGGCAGGTAAGTGGTCTACGGCTGAGCCACACTTCCTGCCCTGCTCCCGGCCCCACCTTTCAAAAGCTGGCTTGGGGACTGGAGAGAGAGTCCGGTGGGTACTATGGCACTGGCCCTGCGTGCACCTGACCTGGGTTTGATTCCCAGCATCCCGTGCGGTCTCCTGAGCACCACCAGGGGTGATTCCTGAGTGCAGAGCCAGGAGTAACCCCCCCCCCCCTCCCCGAGTACTGTACTGCCAGGTGGTGTGGCCCAAAGAACAAAAGAAAAAGAAGCCGGTTTGGCCCTTCCCTCACTGGGCTGGGCTGGACTCCCTCACTTGATTGTGTGTGACCCAGCGCCCCCCACCTCGGCCCCATCTGGGGGAACATCCCTCCAGTGCCCCCTGGCACTGCCCCACGTCTGCTCTCACGCAAAACCCCATGGCTTGCTTCTCCCGAGCAAGAACCCAAGGTTGGCAGGATTATGTGGCTGTGCGGGATGAGCCCCGCAGTGCTCAGGGCTGGAGCTGGGGCGTCCTCCGCAGCATGGGGCCAGCCCCCCTCGGCTGAGGGTGGAGTGCGGGTGTCCGTGGGGGAGACCATCTGCCACCTGCCGTGTCTGGAAGCATGGCGAGCACGCTGCCCCGGCCTGGGTGGACTGTGCACATGCTAGGACATGCTTCCAGGACACACGGGCCCTGCCCACCTCCAGCCTGCCTGGCCTGGGCAGTGTGTGACTTGTGGGAGGGGAAGACTCAGGCCCGGGGACTCTGATTCCCAGGGTGGGGGTGGAGTGCACGGGGAGTGGGTGCACGGCTCAGGAAGTCCAGGCGGCCGTGGGTGGCTCTTGGTGGGACCTCACCGCACCAGCCCCGCAGATGCTGTGGAAACGCCCCCTGCTGAGTGCCCTCCACCCTCCGCAGCGGCAGCAGGTGGTCATGACGGAGCAGTGGGCCCGTGTGCACCCCACCATCCACTTCTCGGCCATGCACCCTGGCTGGGCTGACACCCCAGGTAGGTGGGACCCTTGAATTCCCCCGCACCTTCCCTGGGCTCATCGGGAACTACCGGCTCTCCCGAATTCCAGCCAGAGCAGGCTGTGGGGAGGTGGACAGGGGAACTCTCGAGTTTCTGTGGGTGTGGGGGGGGCAGCTGGTTTGCTCCGTGCCGGGCTGGGGCAGCACCAGGCTCCCCTGATTCAGGGGAACACTGCACCCCCCCAGGACGAATGACAGGGACATCCCCCTCCCCACTGCAGGGTACATGGAGGGGAGAGGAGTGGGATGATGGCAAAGCTTCCGGGGTGCAGGAAGGAGTGGAGGGCTCCTGCAGCCTGCCCCGCCCCTCCCCAACCCCCCGATGTGCCTGTGACTCACCCTCCCAGGCTGAAGGGGAAAGAAATGCCCAGGGCAGGGAGCACTTTCAAGAGTGCCTGACTGGGGCCGCTCTCTGGAGGCAGCTCAGGGATATATGTGTATCACTTGAGGGCACATTTAGAGATCCTCTGTCCCCAAGCACGGCAGCTGTGACAGGCAGAGTGAGGGCCCTCGGCGGAGCAGCCCTGCGCCCAGGGTGCAGAGAGCGAGGTGGGGGCCTCAGAGGGTGGTGCTCACTGGGACGGAGTCTTGGGACAAGTCTCCTGTGGCCTTACCGGAGCAGACAGAGCCTTGGGGACGATTCATGGGCCCTGCTGCGCCGTAACCATGACCACCCAGCAGCCCAGCCAGGTTCCCACCAGGCTCTTGGCCTGGTGCTCCCCAAGAACAGGAAGGGCCTGAGTGCTCCACTCCACCTTGGGCACCGCCATCACCTCAGCACCTTGAGGTCACTGTCCCCTCCCCACCCGTGTCCCCAACCTATGTCCTCACCCGTGTCCTGTCCTCCCCACCCGAGTCCCGTCCTCCCCATGCCCCATCCTCCCCGTGTCCCATCTTCCCCACTGGTGCCCCGTCTTCATTTGCCCCCGCCCCTCCCCGTGTCCACGTCTTCCTCCCTGCAGGCGTGAGGCAGGCCATGCCGGGGTTCCACGCCAGGTTCAAGGACAGGCTGCGCACGGCGGCGCAGGGGGCGGACACTGTGCTGTGGCTGGCGCTGGCTGCCGCCGCCTCCAAGCAGCCCAGCGGCCTCTTCTTCCAAGGTGACTCCTGGGTCCCAGGGCAGCCACACTCCCCTGCAACTGCCTTCGGCTCCAGCCGGGGGTCTCTGGGCGGACCCTGCTCCCTGGGGCACTTGGGGTGGCAGTGGGGAGCCCCCCTGCACTTCCCCTTCTGGGAGGGGCGAGTTCTGAGGAGGCGGTGGGCTGGGTGCTGCCCTCGGGGGCGAGGGCGGTGGAGCCAGCCCAGAGCTGCGCCTCAGGCTCTCCCCCAGGGTCCAGCATCCGGG
The DNA here is from genome assembly GCF_027595985.1 of Sorex araneus. Classification (NCBI taxonomy): domain Eukaryota; kingdom Metazoa; phylum Chordata; class Mammalia; order Eulipotyphla; family Soricidae; genus Sorex; species Sorex araneus. The sequence continues at coordinate 222,070,336 of NC_073302.1, forward strand.
AGTGGAACTGCAGGGCCTGTGCAGCACCACGTCCTTCCTGGAGGCTGGGCTCTAACGGGCCAGACACGGCCTCTGGCTCTGACCCCTCCCCAGTACCCCTGCCAGCCCAGGTGGGCTGCTGGAAGCTGTCAGGGCACCTCCTCACCTGCCTGCTCCTACCCACTCTCTCGCCCTCCACTCTTCCAGACGGCATCTGGGTCCCCGTGTGGCCCCTCTGGGCCGCGCTGAGGCTGAGTGAGACCAGGGCTTGAGGCAGTGCCTGCAGCTGCCCTGCTCACACTTTTGCTCTCCCCATGGCAGATCGGAAACCAGTTCCCAAACACTTGCCGCTTGCAAGAACCTCCTCCTCGCCGGCGGAAGAGGAGAGACTCATGGAAATCCTGGACGAGATGGCTCAGAGGTTTAGATAGGCCAGGCCAGCACAGGGCAGCGCCCGGGCCTCGGGGAACCGGGAGCAGCAGCACTGGGCAGGTGCCTCCTTTGCTGAGAGGAGCCGGAAGCATCTCCCATCCCGACTGGTTCCTCCAGCCATCATTTTCTTAGCGATCCCTTCTCTATTCCATCTGCCTTCTCCCCTCCGCCCGTGAAGCAGCCTTCCAGCTATGGGGCAATCCCCCTGGGAGACGTGTGCCGAAAGTAGATAATGGATCATGATGACCTCTCAGTGTCTGTGTTGCAAGCCATAATGCCCAGAAGTAGAGAGAGAGTATGGGGAATATTGTCTGCCATGGAGGCAGGGGAAGGTGGGAAAGGGGGGCATACCTGGGATATTGGTGATGGGGAATGTGCACTGGTGGAGGGATGGTGCTTGATCATTGTGTGGTTGTAACCCAAACATGAAAGCTTGTAACTATTTCACGCTGATTCAATAACATTTAAAAAATAAAAAATAAAAGAGAGGAGCTGGAAGCTGTCTCGGAGTAAATGGCTGGGGCTGGGCCAGGCTTCCTTTCTGTGCACATCTCTGACCGGCCTGCACGTCTGATCATCTTAAAATCCGGACAGCTAAGATGATGGTCATTGTCAAAAGGAAGAGTGGGAGCAGACAGGGCCCTCCTTGCTGTGGGGCTATCCCGGGTCCCGGGTCCCAGGAGGAATGGCTTGTCTCTGCATAAGGCCGGGAGGGGCCTCAATCACACCCCACCCACAGTTGGCCTCGACTGTTCCACCTCTTGGAACAAAACCAACGAGCGGGTTTAGAGTGGGACTGTAGGGGCTGGAGCAATAGCACAGCAGGGAGGGCGTTTGCCTTGCACAGGGCCGACCTGGGTTCGATTCCCAGCATCCCATATGGTCCCCTGAGCACTGCCAGGGGTGATTCCTGAGTGCAGAGCCAGGATTAACCCCTGTGCATCATCGCTGGGTATGACCCATAAAGAAAAGAAAATGGGGCTGGAGTGACAGCATAGCAAGTAGGGCATTTGCCTTGTACGTGGCCGACCTGGGTTCGATTTCTCTGCCCCTCTTGGAGAGCTACCGAGAGTATCCCACCCACAAGGCAGAGCCTGGCAAGCTCCCCGTGGCGTATTCGATATGCCAAAAAACAGTAACAACAAGTCTCACAATGGAGACATTACTGGTGCCCGCTCCAGCAAATCGATGAGCAATGCCATAACAGTGCTCTCTGCGGCCAGACCCTCCCACCCCTGACCCCAGGGCTGGGCTGTTGTGTCCTGTGGTCGCACATTACGGCACAGCACCAAGGATGGGCCATAGCAGCCAGGCGGTTTCCAGAGATTTATTTTAAGCCACGGAGGCAACGCTGCATGGATTGTTCTGGACACTGGGAACAGTTACAAGGACATGTCAGTTCATGAGCACAGTGGGAGGGAGGGTTCCTGCACACCCGCGGCATCAGCAGCAGCTGGCCACAGAGCCGGAACAGACATTTGACCCTGGAGGACAGTTCCTCCCCCCAGTCACATTCAGGAAGTCAGTGGCAGGACGGGTTGGAGAGGCGAGGACAGGAGGGCCAGGCATGCCCACTGCAGAGGGTCACATCAGAGAAATCTGCTCCAGCTTGAGGCTCGTGCCGTTCTCAGCCCTCGGAGAGTCTCATTTCAAAAGAAGAATGAAAACGGAGCCGAGAGCAACAGGCTGCCTCGGCGGGCTCGGAGGGCAGCGTGGAGGGTGGTGGCGGCTGGTCCGTGGTTAGGAGTGGCGTGGGGGTGGACACCAAGGGCCAGCACTGTCCTTGCTGCTGTCCGGCTCAGAGCAGTTTTTGTTCTTCTCAGACGAGGGCTCTCTTTTGCAAAATGACAGCAGGCTAGAAGGAAGTCACTCACAAAGCAAAGGAAGTACCAAACAACACACGTGAGCACAGAGGTCTTGATGACATGAGGAGTTTGGTCCATAGTTCACACTGGCATGTACATTACTGACATAAGGCTGCCATTCACCAAAATGGGGGCAAAGTGTAGATACATGAAATACTTAGAGAAACAGACACCTTTTTCCCTTTTTGATTACAGCCACCTTCTCACGAGTCCCTGAGAACCAAGACAGAAAATAAAAGAATCACACAGAAACATCAAGGTCTGATTCTAAATCTGACTTTTAAACCCAGCTGAAATTCCTTGCCACCTTCTCACCCAAGAAAGTCAGACCTACTTTTTGACTCACAAAGGCGAACACTCTGAGGTATTTGTTTTAAGGAGGTGGTACCATAACACAAACTTCCTCCTTTGCTATCCTTTGCAAACCTGCGAGGTGCTAGCAGGAAAGGAAGAGAGCAACTCACGTCCCGGGACGGAGACCAAGACACTGTAGATATGTGAGTGAGAGCAGAGTTCAGGCAGGTGCGTGCGTGCATGCGTGCGTGTGTGTGTGCGTGTGTGTGTGTGTGTGTGTGTGTGTGAGTGATCACAGGATCACAGGACTGAAGAAGGATCCTCAAAGTCAACCTTGGCTCATGAACTTCCTTTCCTTGTCTCTGACAAGGTGTGAGGAACACAGAACACAGGAAGCACAGAGGAAGAATCCCAGCCCAATTTCTGACAGATTTCTAGGCTACTTGGTGAAAGGGATAATGTTTAAAGGCAAAATTAGGAGCAAACCCTGAGGAGTGGCCGAGTTCTTGGCTGTAAAGCTGCACGAATGCTCACCGATGAACATGGATGTTCCTGAATTAAGTGATGAGAATGATGCCGCTTGGGCATTCAAAGAAAAGGCAAATGGGTGTAAGGGCAGACAGGAACCAACCAAGATCTGTGGTGTATTCTGGATGGGCTGGGACTCCCAGGAGGTGCCGGGCCCTTTCTAGTGTCCCTGCACAGAGAAAACCTTTCGCTCCTTCCCATTTGGTGTATGCCCCTGTCACAAGGGCTGAGTACATCTGCTGTGCTGTACTGAAATGACCCGTCACTGGCAAGACCAGTGTGAGGTCAAGAAGGACACAGAGGGCTGCACCGCCTGCTGTGCGCAGGGAGGCCTGGTGCTGATGCAAGTCCACAGCTGTTCGCAACACTCTCCCCTGCATTCCTTCCTACAAAGGGGGCAGCTGAGCCCAGCCTGCCTGTGGGCCAGGGAATCTGGGCAGCAGCACTGCTACGGCTGCACGAGCAAGGGTCTGCAGGAGCCTACCACATGTAGGGCTGTGCCGAGCGCAGAATGGGGCGACCCTGCATCTCCTTAAGGAACAATTCTAGAGCATCTGATAGCCTCAATGGCAGGAAAACTTGGATGAGCTTCTGAGCCAATGCCCATGTGTGGTGTGTATGGCCTCCGCTGCGGCCATGGCACCCAGGTGCCAGGTTCTGGGGATCAGGTTCCAGGACCTGCAGTTGGGGGCCCAAGCCAAGGCAACACCCGGCCGCTGGGCCCCTAATCATGACCCTGGGTCTTACTGGGAGGGGGAGGCAGGCACACATGTTGGTAACTAAGGGCTTACTCCTGCTCCGGGCTCAGGGATCACTCCTGGCGGTACTCAGGGGACCAATGTGGTGCCAGGGATGGAACAGGAGTCAGCCACATGCTAGGCGGGTGCCTTAACCCAAGTGCTGTCTCTCCAGTCCTGTGGACCATTTGTTTTTCTCTCTCTTTCTGCTCACATCACTAACTCCAACTCATCTTCCAACACTCAGGTGGGAAGTCCTTTCTCAAGCGCTGGGCTGGTGGCCCCCTGCTGGCCAGGGTCCCAGACACTCCACCACTGGACTTATCCCCGGTACTGAAACAATCACCTGCCTGTCTGTGGCCTCTGCCCGGGAGTTTGGCACACGGTGAGCATGACGGAGGGAAACGGCGAGTGCAGGCAGCCCAGCATTCCTATGCTTTTCTGTTTTCCAGTCAGGTTGCGAGGCGCCTGCCTTCCCGTCAGGAAAAATTAAAGCAGAACATGATTTCAAAGAAGAGAAGGATAAGAACATTTTCCCAAGATGCCTCTCTTTCCTCTAGAATAGAACTGTCGTGAACAAAGTCACATACATCTACGGTGAACAAGGCCAACCAAAGACATGAAAACCTCCAAGTCAATCTTTAGGCTTTGCAGACGGACTCGTGCCAAGCAAAACCAAGTCCTGCCTTTGACAAGGCATCTCCACATATGGAAGGGATGTCCCACGAGAGCAGGGCTGGAGGCGCAGAGGGTCCCCCGCCCCCAACCCCTGGCTCAAGGCTAGACTTTAATAAGGCAAAGTGTGTTTCATGGCACGCGGGACTCCCTTCAATTTTGCCACAAGGGTGGTCTGTGGGTCTGGGGTCTCTGCTGAGGAGGTCTCTCCCTCACAGGGACCAGCCACTCACCTCTCAGGGTCTAGTGGAGTCAGCTGGGCTGATGACAAAGGGACAAAGCGGCATCCTGCAGGGCACCCTGTCTCAAGGTGCTGGGGGCATTCCTCCCATTTCCCGGCCATTACTGGTTAATGGTGAAAAACAACTGTTCCTTGAAAATTCCACTTTCAGAGCCTCTTTTTTACACCTCAGCTAACTCTACACAACTGCGAAGGCTAAAGCGTTTTGTGCTTGGAACACTCCCTTCCAGTTCTGAGATTTTTATGATCCTTCACATAATTCATTCAATCAGATGATAAATACATCAGGGGAGTGACAGGATATCAAAAGACACACGATTTTAGGTCACCTACAAGCCACAGTTATGAGTGCAGATATACCCTGGCAGCTAAAGGTTCCAGTCGCACCAGTTCTTTGGAGAAACCAAGGTCCTGTGCTTGGTTTCATGACAGAAAAGCAGCTCTTTGCACAAAAGGTGCCGTGTCCCATTTCCCTACACAGGCTTGCACGGCACTCTCGCCAAAGTGTCGGGACAGGGAAACAACAGAGCAAAAACATAAGTGCAAATCCAGTAAGGGTAAAACAACTCTGGTAGCAAAATCTAGAAAGGAAAAAAGCTGAGTGCTGGGGCCAGCGCTCACGCCTAATGAATGAAGGCTCCATTTCATACAGTGCTCGGCAGACACCCAGCGAGTGTCACGAACATGGAGACACTTGGTAGGAAGGCAAGAATCCACAGCGTCAGACACACGGGTGGCTTGCTAGGCACTTCTCATGAGAGCCAAGCGCCCACCCAGTGAGAAGCAAGGGGGCAGCAACAGGGGTGACCTGATGGATCTGTGGTTTCCACCATGGCCTTCGTCACAGGGAGGGGTCAGTGGTTCTGACCTCTGAGTGGCTCTGTGGCTGGGGACAGGCGTGTTGGTCTGTCTACAGGCCAAGCCCCAAAGCTCAGGAAAGGGAAAAGAGCGATTCATTACTTATTCCTCATTTCCACACACAGTTCTCTACTATATACAACTCAGAAAGTGGCTGCAGGTTCTAGTAATCCTACAAAATAGCGGGTTGAGTCTTTTCAATTGAGGTCCCTTTTTGGAGCTCTCTTACGGAGCCATTGTTCAGAAAAGATTCAGATTAGTTCTATGGCAGCTCTCGCTGATGGAAGCGAAGCTGGCGGGGAAGGGGACAGTGGCATGACGGGCATCTCCTCCCGTGTGTGCTGGGCAGGAAACCTCAGTGTACGTCCTGCGGGCCTCTGGATGTGGCCTGCTGTCACGGGTGGCAGCTGTCCTGTGCTGTGGCTGCAGGGCCACACCCACTGGCTCTGTCTCCTAATGCTACAGCAGCAGGATCATTCTAGCAAGCTCCATGCCCAGGATGCACACTAGGTATGGGTAGGAGTGTCTCCAAGTCTGGCTGGTGAGATGCTCTAGCTTAGAGAGAAAGGAATGATCACGGTGTGTGGGGGCGTTGGGGGGAGGGGCACAGGGAGGGGTACTCTTTCCAAGAAAAATTAGGATTTTTTAATACTACTACCCCAAACTGTCAAATCGAAGTGTACATGCAGAGGTAGGGTTTGTATGGGGAAGGGCAAGTAGTTGGCTTGTTATTTTCCAGTCTTGATGTAATTTGATGACCCACAGGAGACCCGGGATGCCACTACTGCGCCTGACAGGTGAGGCCCAAAGAGACAGCACCCGTGACATGTGGAGGATGGGGTGGTTTATCAGTGCATGCGTACCCCTCATTTTCATTCAAGCTACAGGTGAACATAAGAACTTGAAAAAAATGGTTTTTGTTTTTGGTACACCTGGCAGTGCTCAGGGGCTATCCCTAGTACTGGGGGGTCACTCCCAGTACTAGGATGCTTAGGGGATTAAAGCATGTACTCCAGCTGGCCGGGCCCTCTCTCTCTCTGGCCTGAAAAGAAGGTTATTTTTACAGATCGCCTGGGGCCAGGGATGCTGCTCGGCTGCAGAGGGGATGCTTGCCTGCGGGAGACAGGACTCGAACCCCAGCAACACCAGGAAAACAAGCCGAATCCCAAACCAAAGATTTCCATATCCCAAGCTGGTATGATTGTCATGTCACTATACATGACAATATTTCACTTTATCAGGTGTGTCTGGATTCCCTTCACATTGAGAGTTCTTCAGGTTCACTTAAGAAAATCAACAAAATATTTCCAACACGAACATAGCATAAACTATAGGAGTCAGTACCTTTTGCCTGAAATCACATTGTTTTTAAGTATGAAAATGTGCAAAGTGTTCCGATAAAAATACAGGAAGATAAAAATCTTTAATATCTAGCTCTTAAGGGGGACCACATACAGAAGGCGAGGAGAGCAGCATACAATCTTGCTGTCACTAACACATTCAAGGTCAGAGGTGACGCCACATGGAAAAACATGTCTTAGCAACCTGTGGTGAAGGACAGACTTTTGCTTCTCATTTTCTTTTTAGTATCATGAGTGAGAAAGAGCCGAGTCAGTAAAACTGAAACAGAAAAGACTTTGAAGGCCCAACTGAACTAAAAGGGTCCAGGCACCGAGGGCTGAGGTGCTGAGTTCTGACCACAGGGCAGGAAAGACAGAAAGCGGACACACAGGTCATCTCTGCGCGGAGGGAACACGAAGGAGCGAGACATTACAAGCAAATCATTCCTGGCATGATTCCAGAAGTCGGTTGGTAAATCCACAAAAATGGTTTTCTACACCTCTAAGTTGAGGGCTCGTATGAAAGCAGAAACACTGTAAGAGGGGGGAATAGAGACACTCGGAAGAACGGCAGAGGGGAGGGAGGGAGCTGGAGAGAAAGACGCTGATGTGATTCCTGCCGAAGTAAAGAACACACGGGAACATTTTTATAATGACCCCAGCCCCCTGGACAGACTCTGCCTCGTTCCTCCACCACACAGGGCCACAGCCAAAACGAAGTGCTGAAAAATAGAAAAATTAAACATCCCACACGGGGTTTTCAGTATACTCAAGACAACGAAGCACAGCCAGACAGTATAAACCATTTGTTAAAAAAATATCTTCTTTGATATTGTATGAACAGGTTGAAAGAGTTCCCTCGGGAGGGTCGCCCACGCGCTCACGTGTGCACAGGTAATGCTAACTAAGGCAGGTTCTTCTCTCACTTCTCAGGCGTCTTTCACGGCTCCGGTAATGACTTGGATGAACCGACCGTTTCTTGAGGAGATGCTATCTTTCTGATTCATCAAGACACTACTGGGGTCATATCCCACAACTGTCAAAGAGAAGAATATGATGAATGAAAATTAAATTACATGGAGGATACACTGTCCCTAGAACTGAACAAGAGAACTTTTTGATTTAGCACGCTACCACATAGCACGAGAACAAGTGAGCTAAATATAAGAAGTAGCATTTCTCCACCAAAAAAGTTGAACAGACACCTCAAAGACATGACAATGGCACTTAGAAAATATAATCCAGCAAATGAGAAAAAAATATAATCGCAGCTTAGATTTGCTCTGTGGGGAAGGTGTGTGTGGGGGAGATCTAATACACAGCAGGCTCCAGATGGGTACCAAGGGCGTGGTGTATCCTTCTGTAGCTTATTTATTTTCCAAATTGTCCTACAAGTGATTTCATGTCCAAAATACAAAGGCACCAGGCTCCTTGTCTACCTTAAATGAGCTCAGAGGCCAGGAGGCGCCCTGAGGGGCTATTTCAAGTGCCTCCCTCTGCTTCCAAGGATGGACCAGACTAGGCCTGGGAAGCGCTTTCCCTGTGTGGCCTGTGTTTGGTGTTTCTTCAGGAATGGCACAGCTGTGGCCCTCTTGGCGTGAGTCCCTGCTGTGGCACTGCATCCATGTAGTCTTCAGGGATAAGAATGGATTAATTGATCTCACCGGGAAAAGATGGTGTTTGTTACCTGCCAGCTCATTCAAGCCCTACCTTTCGATAAATACTCCAGCCCTACCGCCTCCATGTCTCTCTGGCAGCACTGTCTCCTCCTCTGGAGGGTCATGTTTGTCTGTGGTACCCTTTGACCACAGCACCAATGACCTACCATGATTTTTCAAAAGTTAATCTAGAGGCTGCAGTGATAGTACAGCAGGTCAGGCATTTGTCTTGAATACAACTGACCCAGGTTCGGTTCCCAGCATCCCATACAATTCCCCAAGCACCACCAGGAGTGGTTCCTGGTGCAAAGCCAGGAGTAACCCATGAACATTTCTGGGTGTGACACCCCCTCCCCTACCCGCCACCATCATCAAAACTCCCCACATTAATCGGGATTAAATTTTAAATTTCTGGGCAATGGTGGGAGGCTCAGAGACATATCTGTAGATGCTCACTGGACCAAATGTGGTGCCAGCAATAGAACCAGGTTTGGCCATGTACAAAGCAAGTACTTTCCCTCCTGGTTTATCTCTCTGGCACAAAATGTGAACCTAATTTTTAAGGAACAGTTTATTGTTCCCACTAGACTAGCCATTTCCTGTAGAAAGCAGCCACGGCCTACGTGGTTGTGTACAGCTAGTGCCTGGCATGGAGCTTTGGAGGAACAGGCGCTCCAAATGGCTCTGTGCCCGGGCTAACCAGGAACAGACGCCCGCTCCTGCGTCTCCACATGGCCAAGGTGGAAAAGCTTCTGAAGTCAGCTGGCATTCGACATCACACTCAGAAGCTGCACAATAAAGAAACCCCCAACAAAATGAAAAGCAACCTACAGTACAGGAAAACATATTTGCAAACCCTGTCTGAAAAGGATCAATACCCAAAAGTCATAAAGAACTCATACAGGTCAATAGTATGTAGAGTGATTGTATGTGTAGTACTAGCAAAGTGAAAAAGAGAAAAATACTACAGTAATAGCAAAAAACAAAACACAAACAACCCTTCTCCCCAATTTAAAGACTGGATAGGGTTGGGGACCAACAGGCAGGAACCATGGGTTGGATCCCTGCACCTCCGGGACCCCCAGGAAGAAGGGCTGGGGAGATGTTTTGGGGGTGAGGGGCTCATGCCGTGCATGTATTAGGGCTAGTTTGACCCTTAGTATGGTAGTCACCCTTGGTGGCCGCCAGGCCCTGCACTGTGCAGTCAGGCAGGCCCAGTACCGCCAGGACTGGCCCATAAGGCACTTGCCCAGGAGATCCCTTCACCATCAAACAAAGCAAAGTAAGATGCCCCGAAATAGAACGAAGCAAAGAAGGGCAGAGGCTGGGATGAGGTGGAGCACTTGCTCATAAAGTGCCAGGCCCTGAGCTTGACCTTCTCCCTCAACACCTGCACTAATGGGACCAGTCCTGGCGGCTCAGAGCACTCTCCCTCACCCCACCCTCTAGCCCCCCAAAGAGAGAGAGGGCTGCATAGACATTTTCCAAAGAAGACACACGAATCAGCAACAGGCACAGGAGAGGTGCCTGACACTGGCAGTCAGCAGGGAGCTGCAAGCCAAGAGCCACAATGCACGTGAGCTGGTGGCTACTGGCTGTCAGGACAGCAGGCCTCTGCTTGGGTGGGGAGGTACAGGAGCCCTGCGTGCTGTCGGTGAGAATATTCACTGGTACCATCACCAGTGCTTCAGAAAGTTAAAAGTAGAACCACCATAGTACCCAGCAATTCTACGTGTGGGTGTTTATCTGAAGGAAGTGGAAACACGAACTTAAAAAGATACCTGCAGGCCGGGGAGAGCTCAGCGGGCGGGCACAAGCTGTCTGCTGGGTTTGGTCCCCAGCACTGCATGGGACCTGAGAATCGCCAGGAGTGAGCACCAAGTATGGAGCTGCCCCTGAGCACTGCCTGGTATGCCCCCCCACCCCCAACTCACACAAAAGATACCTACAGGGCCATGTGCACCGAAGCATAATGAACAATAGCCAAGACACGGAAGGACCCCAAGAATCCACTTCTGGGTAAAGAAACTGTGGAATGTGGTACGATCAAGTGCTGTCCTGCCATCAGAAAGGAAATCCAGCCATTTACAACTGCGTGGATGGTTTCTGAAGGCATGATGTTCCCAGAAATAAGTCAAAGACAAGACCAATACTGTCGAATCTTGCTTACGTGGAATCCAAAGACAAACTACCACCACCACCACCACCAAAAAAAGCCAACCACCCTCAAACCCACAGATCACAGACCAGTGTCTGTGGGCGGTGATAGGAAGGGTGGGTGCTGGATGGAGGATGAGCAAAATGGGTGAAGGTGGTCACGCATAGCAAACAGAAGAGAGTTACTAATACTGGAGTGTGTGCCTGACAGTTGCCAGGGCCAATCTTTCAAGTTGCCATCAACACACTCTTTCAAGTTCCAGGAAAAGAAACTACAACTCTGTGAAGAGGTGGGTGTGACTCAGCCTACCTGGTGTCCATTTCTCACGTAAACAAGTCAAAACAATTTGTCCTACTAATAAAAAGCCTGTGTCTGGGGGAGTCTGGGAAGGGCCATCCTACCTTGATGACCTTGTCAGTCCCGGAAGTCAGCAACCACCCCCTCGTGGCATCAAAGTGCACGTGCACGATGTTATGCTTGCTGTCGTGGAACGTGGCGGTAGGGGCACGTCTGTGGGAACAAGGACATTTCAAGAGTAAAGAACGAAATACATGCACGTGGACACTGCACAGCAGCTAGGAAAAATGAAGTCACAAAATTTGCTGATACATGGGTGGACAATGGGAGTATCATGCCGTGGGAAATGGGCAGAGGGAGGGGGACATAGAATTATAGCCCTCACTTGCAGAATATATATTATACACACACATATGTATGTATATATAATAGTAGCTAAAGACGGTAGGCATGAGGTCCAGGAGGAGTGGTCCGTGGTTGGAAGCCTGCCACAGTAGAGGAGTGCAGTTAGGACAGAGAAGGGACCACTATAACAAGGACAGTTGGAAGCCATCACTCTGAACAAGAACTGAGTGCTGAAAGGAGGTAAAGCAATGTGCACGGTACCCTTTTGGTAACAGTACTGCAGACCACAGTGTCTAAAAGGGAGGGAGGCAGAGAGAGAGGAGAGAGAGGAGAGGGGAGAGGGGAAGATGAGGGAAGAGGAGAAGGGGAGGGCAGGGGGAGGGAGGAGGGAAGAGAAAAGGGCCTGTCATAGGGACAGGCTGGTGAGGGGGTGGAGGGAAGCCGTGGACACGGTGGTGGGAAATTCACACTGATGTTGGGATGGGTGTTGGAAAATGTTATGACTGAAACTCAATCATGAAAACTTTGTAACTGCATCTCACAAGAATTCAATTTTTAAAAGTGGTGGGGGGAGGGAAAGGCACTGAATGTGAGTGATGACATCTTAGGATCATATTAGCGTCTAATTTTTAGCAAAATGGTGCACAGTTCAAAATTCTCCTGAGCACTACTTCCAGTTTCCAGTGAGGAGAGAATTTCTAGGCACCAAGCCCGGGGTGTTGCACACGCCTGGCACACACTCTACCACCTGACCATGACCTGGCCCCTGACAGTTTGAGAAACATTTATCAAAAACTGCAGCGCAGGTCAGCCTCCAGCCTGTACAGACGAGGCCTGAGCCGAGGAAGAGCTGGGAGGCGCTGCCACTTCCTTAAGGAGCAGAGGGCCGTGTTCGCTGAGCCGCCCCGGGCCTGTCAGGAAGGGCAGCCCGCCTTTCTCCTCCTCTCAGGGCGCGTAACTGCAGCCTCAGCGTTCTGTGGTGGCCTAGTGCTTTTCAGAAGTGGAAAAATCTGTCAATAAACAGAGTTATTTGTTTTGCATTATTGGAAGTCTGCAGTTCTCAGTGAGGCCACTGAACTGCCGGTGGCAGATGCTTTCACCGGGAACAGGCAGCCGGACGGTGGCTCACGGAGCACTGTGCGTGTGAGGCTCAGCCCCGCACTGCTGGGAACCAAACAGCGAGACGCAGAGGCAGCAGCAGTGTGGGGACAGTGCTGGCCGCCGCCCCTGCCTTTCTCCACTCCCTCGCCATGAGCTCTGTCGAGCAGTGCTCTGTGGTTTAACAGAAGCAACCACTATCCAAGGCTGAGGATGACTCTGGTTCTACTGCAGAGTTGTTATGCTCTCAATGTCTGTGCTCTGATCCCCCAGAATAAGGAATCCAGCCAGAACGTCTCGAGAGTTCCTCGCCCGAGAGTGCCTGACTACCCGGCTCTGTGGCCCGTGCCGCGCCTACAAAGGTACGGACTCAGTCACGCACGGTCGGGCACAGCCCCCGGACTGGAGAAGAACAGACACATCTTCGTCACGTGCACTCTCTCCTTGACCCCACGGGAGAAACCAGAGGAGGCACTGGTCAGGGGTGGCAGGTGGGGGGCGGGGTGTCGGGCACAGAGCACGTCTCCCCTGGGACTTACTCTTCATCTGTGATGGCCTCGTGGCAGCTGTCACACACCCGCACTTCAAACTCGAAGCCCATCCGAGGGATGGAGGAGCGCTTGGAGCTGCACTTGCCGCACACGGCCTTCCCGCACTTGCGGCAGTGGTGCTGCGGAGAGAGAGAGATGGCGCTGTGGGCGGGGGGGGGGGGGTGGGGGGCTGCATGCGGAAGGGCTTGTGCTTTGGGGCTCCGTTCAGGACAAGGGCTGCTGAGATCCGCCTCGGCCCCGGCCCTTCCTCATGGCCCCCATCGCTCTGTTTCAGTTACTCAGGATGAACGGCCACGGAAGCAGCCTGCACTCAGGTCACTTTAGGACCAGGAAGTGTCATCTCCCAGCAGACTGCGCTGAACACAGTGGACCAAGCCTGAGTCAATCTGTCGTATCCACTCTGGCCACGCTCAAGCTTGGTGGCCAATGGGTCATCACCAAACCCAACCATGGAATCTGACTGAAAGGTGAAAGGGCTGTATGGAAAAACAGCATTTCTCAGTGGGGGGGCCCGGGATATTCCAATGGGCACCGAGGTGAAAAATCACATTCACAGGGGACCCTGGCACAAGAGTAGGGGCCCACCAGTAGGAAGCAGGACTGGAAGCTGGTGACAGTCAGGCGAGGTGGAGGAACACTGGCTAAACAACTAATGCCAAGGGGGGGGGGCGGGAGAGTAAAAGCGAAGAAGGAACTGAGGCATTCTCTGATTTATGATTCGGTAGCACTGGGAGCTGAGCCTGACCTCAGGGTGCACTTAAGGTGCATTTTAGTAGAAGCCCCTAGAATTCTAAAACTATATCCCTGAACAGGTCACTAAGGAAACTGGACATAGCAGGAAGAAGCTACAGTAGGTAAAGCAAATAAGTTAGTGTGCAGTCTCGAGCAACTGATAAATGATAAAGACTCATCCCACAGCCCCCGCCCACAGGGCCTTTCCTTGTGAGATACCAGGAAGCTGTTTCTCTGCTATCACGTTCTGATAAGGCATCCGATCACCCACCTGTCTCAGGCCAATTTTCTTACTGTCCCACATTTGCTTGAAGTTCCAGAAAAAAGGCTGGTCACACTTTTGACAGGAATCACTGTCCAGCCACTCGGGAGTCTTACGAAATGAAAGACACAAAAGGGCACAGTGAGTGGTGAGGACCCCGAGCCACGGACACAGGAGACCTGCAGGATCTGAAGCGTTTATGAGATGCAGACCTGTGATCTCTCAATCACCCACAAACACTTATGGACGCCTCTAAGGCAGGCTCTGGGGGTGCAGGGACCTACCAACGTGGGGTGTTACGCACTGTTGGGAGAGAACAGACACCAAATGAATAATCCCTGAAATGAGCATCAGTTCCAAGGGAGGAGAAGCACAGAGGGCTGTGAGCATGGGGCAGTCCAGGCTGGGATTCTGGACTTGGTCTCTGAGAACGTTGGATGTTGAGATGTGTGGGCTGGGGGTGGTAAGGTCAGGTCGATGCATTGAGAGAAGGAAGGTGGAACAAGATGGGACCAAACCACAGGAGTCTTGTCAGCCATGCTCATGCCTAGGACTTTTATCTCATGTGCTCTGGCAATATGCCACTGCTCTGACTATGTATGATATACACAGCTTGGGACCGCATATATGGTACAGAGATTCCTGTGCTGTCAGGACAGACTCTGACCAAAGCCTGCCCACAGCCCATCATGGCAGGACCGTGAGGGCTACGGGCATACTTCTTGCTTCAGGCATCAAACAGTATTCTGGCTTTGTTCACTGTTCTCCCGCCCCACTCACGAGGACTGTATGTCAAAAAGGGTTAAAGTTGTATTAATACTGATACGTACAAAAATGGGCTGGAGTGATAGCACAGCGGGTAGGGCGTTTGCCTTGCACGCGATGACCTGGGTTCGATTCCTCCGCCCCTCTCAAAGAGCCCGGCAAGCTACCGAGAGTATCCTGCCCCCATGGCAGAGCCTGGCAAGCTCCCCATGGCGTATTCAATATGCCCAAAACAGTAATAAGTCTCACAATGGAGACGTTACTGGTGCCCACTCGAGCAAATCGATGAGCAATGGGATGACAATGATGATGTACATAAAATGGACATAATGTCATAATAGTGGTATTTCAATAAAAACATTTTAAAAAAGTTGTGTTAAAGCATACATTCTTTTTCATAAAAAAAATTAGTTTATTCACCAGCTTTTTGGGTCACATCCGGTCATGCTCCAGGGTTACTCCTGACTCTGCACTCAGGAATTAGTCTGAGCAGTGCTTGGGGTGCCAAGGACTGAACCCAGTTGACCGTGTCCGAGGCAAACGCCCTACCCGCTCTCTTAGGACTCCGGCCCCCACAGCCCTTCTTCAGCAAGTCCTGATAGTGCTGGAACATAGTACAGGGCTGAAGGCACTTGCTCTGCATGTGGCTGACCCTGGTCAATCCCAGCAGGATATCTGGTCCCTTGAGAACCAGCAGGGGCCACAGGGCCAGGTACAGTTCCCAGGTACCAGCGGGTGGGGCCCCCAAAACAGAAACAAAAACAACCCCTCTCGAGTATGCAGGGTGTGATTCTGCACTCGCCTCGGGGCTCTGTGCTCAGCGCTACTGATGCCATCATTTAACCGATGGAGGAGTCTCTTTCCACACATCCCCAAGACCAAGGATCTTGACAAATACACCTCATCCCAGGGTTTCCCCGAATTGCAAACCAGGAACCCCAGTATGACAAAATATGAAAAGTGGCATAGTGGGTATATGAGGAGGGAACTGGTATGGATCCAAAAAAAAAAAAAAGAAAAAATAAGACAGCAAGTATAATCTGAGTCCATTTTATGGGTTAAAAACCATCTTATGTCTCTCTTGGGGCCAGAGAGACAGTACAGAGGGTAAAGCGTTTGCCCTGTCGTCCCTGAGTGCAAGGCCAGGACTAATTCCTGAGCAGGTGGGCTCCCACCGCAAAACCTGCCCCCCCCAAAACCTAAAACTTTTACATGGACGCAGAGGAAAACACCAAGGAGAGTCATTTGGCAACACGTTGCTGAGGGTGATATTTCTGGATGATGGTATCTTGACCAACGAATACATTTTCTATTAGATTATGGGCACTCTAACCTTTCTACACGGAATATGTATTAAGTATTCTCTAAAAATGATAAAATGCTGAAACAATGATTTTACTGACAGTAGAAACATGTTTATCGGAGGGGCTGCAGTCCCTCGAGGTGCCTTGCCAGCAGCCGGCCTGCATGCAGGACCGCCCACACTGCCCTGGCCTCGGCCCACCTGGCCTTCACTCTGAGGCTGTTTTGGGCAGAGCACGGCCAGGCCACCAGTCTCTGAGCACCCTGTCCTTCCCCAGCCCTTGGCGGAACACAGCGGCCCGCGTGGTGCCGCCTTCCCGAGCACCCAGCACCCAGGCTCCCCCCACGGGATCACTTCTGTCACTTCACCCTTGGCCGACTTTGCTCCCACGTATCTTCCCGAGAGACTTTGGTTCGGGGGGGCTGCTCCACGACACACTCAGGCCCACCGAGCTGTGTGGGCCGGGGCCTGCCGCAACCAGAAGGTCGCCCCCAGACACAGCATCGGCATTTACACTCAGGAAACAGCACACGTATGAAGAGTGGATGGTGCCATCCTCAGCCTGCTCTGAAGAGCTGTCAGTCGCCCAACACGATTCAAGACAGCCAGCAGGTACCCTGAGTGCCCCAAGCTGCCTATCAAAGGTGACACTTAAGCAAGGTGGCTCAAAAAAGTACCACCAACGAGCGGCTGCTCCTCTGGGAACCCGGTCTTTCTCCTCCTTTGGGCCTCCAGCCTTCGGGGGTGGAGAGCGGAAGCTGTCTGTCCCGGGGCCAACAGGGCTGAGCACTCCTCCCTCCCCTGGTGTGGTCAGTCAGGCCTGGGGGGACGCCAGGACAGAGCAGATGTGACCGTCCCTCAGCCAGAGCAGCAGCCACGCAATCCCTGGGCCCTCAGAAGGCCCCGAGAGCCTGCTGGCACACACTGTACTCAGGTCCCTGATTTTACGCAGATGGGGCCAAGTGGCACTTTTGAAAAACAATATTCTACAATTCCCCACATCCTACCAGTAATGATCATTTTAATCAGTTACTAATAGAACTCCCGTGGATCTATGGCTTGAGCAAATCAAGCTTTAATCTTCTTAAGCATTTAATTACTGGTGTTTGAAAGGCATTACGTTGTGGGTAATAGCAACTACTCTCTTGAAATGAGATTGGGTTGAAGACATGGAAAGAAACTGGGAAATTGCTTTGTTTCCTTAAAGTGTTGTTTTTCTGTCTAATCCTCGCTTCATGCAAAGAAATAAATGAGAAGAATATATACTGTCAAAGATGAAAGTCTCTCTAGCATAATTCTAGGAAAATGAGAAAATGGTTACTTTAAAATACTTATCAAAGGGGATACTTAGTCATATCAGTTTGTTAAGATACTCAAAGGTGAAAAGAAAACCATTTTAATAAAGGATGCTATGATTTTGACCTATGTAAGTAAAGAAATTCAAACCATGGCTGGAGAGTGGGAGGGACCCTGGGGACACTGGCGGGGTTGGTGCTGGGATACTGTGTCCCTGAACAGCTCTACTAGGAACAACTTTGGGAACCATGTGTCCAAATGAAAATTAGAAGAAAAAGAATGTTATGAAATTACTAAATATATGCTTAAACATGACAAGGAATATAGTCATAATGTAGAACACTATTTTGAATGTGACTCAAAAATAGTTATTTCTACTATTTCTACTAATACCAAACTTGTTAACAAATAGTATTTCATACTGGACACCATCCTTCTGAATGACATAAAGCTCATGATACTGCAGGGCACTTTATACAAAAGGCTAAGTACCTAAAAATAGATCCTTCTACTTACTGTGAATGGTGCAACATATGTCCAGTTTCAACAACTCAGTGGGCCAGAGTGATCCAATACAGGAGTTAAGGCCTTGCGTCCTATCAGCCTGGGGTCGATTCCCTGGCACCGTGACACATGGCCCCCAACCACAGAAGGTCACCCTGAGCACACAGCCAAGAAGAGCCGGTCCCTTAACACTGCTGGGTACGCTTCCAAGTCAAAACCCAAACAAATGAACAAACAAAAAATCAAGTCTGTCTCGGCTGATTTTTGTTTTTTTTGGCAGTCAGAGATTGAACCCAGGGCTTCACTCGGGCTAGGGAAGTGCTTTAGCACAAGCTATATTCCTGGCTTGAATATAACTGAAAATACTGAAAATCTTTGGGATCTTAATTATATAAATACCATGTGCCATTTGGTGGGGGTGGGGAGAAGGAAGCACCTTTTATGCTAGAAAAACTTTTATCCCTTGACATAGCTTATTCGTGGCTCACTCACAAAAGTACTAAGGGAGTAGCAGAAGGGAAGGCGGCCATTTACAACAGACCTTTCCCCCCCTGTGGGCCAAGGCCCGGCCTGCCGTGAGACGTGAGACCTACCTCCTGCCGCTCCACGTCCATGTTCCAGACGACAATGCCACCATCCCCACCACACGAGATGAGCTGGCGAGTGTGCGGAGCGTAGGAGAGGGCTTGGACTTTGTCACTGCAAAGGAAACCAAGGGTCAGCGACAGTTCAAAAGACAAACGAATGAGAGTCGGTGTGTGCGTGTGGGGAGGCAAGAAGTCCAGCAAAGACTAAGCCCCAGGAGCAGATGTTAGAGACTGGACGGACGGAGTTGACAGTGCTACAGACCTGGAGGGTACGCAGGGTTTAGAGAAAGCCAAAGGCTGGGGTGGACTCAGTGGTAGCGCCTTCCATATGTGAGGCCTCAGGTTCAAGGCCTGGCACGACATGGGCCCCTGAGCACCAACGCCATAAAACCAGAGAACAGAAGAGTCAGATGTCCGTGGAAGAGGCGATGACTCCAGGAGGAGATGATCTTCGCCAGCCACCAATACTTCAAGAAAAACACTGAACTGCTGATTGCTCTCATAATTGTTGTTATAACAAATTACTGGTTCCTTTCTTTCTGAGCCAATAAAATACAAGCCTCATGTTCATGGCTTTATTTGTTCAAGGTGAAAAAAAAATACATATATACTGAACAGGCTTCTTATTTACTATTTTTTACTCTCCTCTTTCGGGCCACAGCAGGTGTGCCTCAAGCTTCCTCCTGGCCCTGCACTCAGGAATCACTCCTGGCAGGCTCATGGAGTGCTGGGGACAGAGCCCAGGTCAGCTACGTGCAAGGCAAGTGCCCTATTCACTGTACTATCACTCGGGCCGGAAATGTGCTGAGGAGTTTCAGAGGTGACCCATGGAAATGACCCCTGGGCTCACCTGACCGACCAGGCAGAGCGGCTGGCGTGTGGCACGTGCCACGAGCTCATTTCTAGGTTCTCGGAATGAGCCCAAACACAGCGTGAGACTAGAGCTGGGCTGACTCTCTACTTCACACTCCCTGTTGATTCTATGTGTTCCTTTTTCTTCCTAGTTCCTTCGTAGCTGACAGCTAGTTTTCAGTGGTGACCCTGAGAGAATTCACTATGGCCAGACATTTTGGGATCATCCGTGAAGGTTCCAAAGATCTACTCTCCACTGGGTGAAAACAGGGAACAGTTTCTGAATCATCCCTATGTGAATGTTTCTACTTGAAAATCAAGTCAATTAAGAAACTTATGCCCATCGGGAAAGAGAAATCTGAATTAATGATTTGTGTGTATATTCTTTTGCTGCGCCTAAAGTCACAGAACTGAAGTCGTTAAGCATTGTACACTTGTGTCTACAGCTCAGAAAAGATTTGACCACGATCGGATGGCATGTTTTTCAATTTCCAAAGAAAATCAAAATAGATCACGACACTTATGTTAAAATTTCTTTAGTGTCTATTATATTCATTGTATGACCTCCCTTCCTCTCATCGCTGCTGTAAAAACCAGACTTGCAACAATGCCCTTGGCTATGATGTTTATCAGGGGTGGCCCAGGAGACGTGATGCGCAAGCGTGTGGAGCTGTGAGCTTCAGATGGCGCTCTGCTGTGGCAGGGGGTTGGGGGGGATGGGGGGGCACCGCCCAGCTGAGTCACTGAAACCCTGTCTGGCACATGGGCAGCACCAGGGTACTGAACTCATGGCTCAGCTTGCAAAGCAGGTGTCCCCGCCCTGCCAGTCCCTCATCTAGTTTCGTCCCGTCTCCTTTTCACTGCTGGTGCCTGCTGGCCATATTCCTGAGACACGCAGTCATGGCTGTGGTGTTTGCACACATGTGTGCGTGTCAGGGGCAGTTCATCTTGGCCATGGCACCCACACATCTTGCCTGGGGTAACACCCATTGTTGTGGTGCACTTGGCTGTGTGTGGCCAGAAACTGCTCGCCGGGATCACAGGCAGCAGTCACTGGTCCCAAACAGCTGAGCGGCCTGGGTTGTGTCTGACACATGAGGGACACAGACATGGGGACTGTCTACACACTTGCAAGGCTCTGAAGCCAGTGACCCCTCTTGACGGTGCTCAGACAGACCATGGGGGAGGGTGCTGGGGATCAAACCTAGGTGGGCTGTGTGCAAATCAAACGCCCCACCCTGTGCTATCTCTCTGACCCGAGGACGACATTGTTCTGGTCACAGGGGCTTTTGGCCACTGGCCCTCCCTGACCCTCCCCAAACTTCACCAAAAACAAGGAAACTGAACCTCTGAAGCTTTATACTGACTATATAAGTGATTTTATAGAAAGATTGACATTTAGTAACATTTTAAGAATCCAAGTCCATGGAGCTGGGAATGAGGCGAGCAGTTTAGCACCATGCGTGTTTCACGTCTGATCCCTGAATATAGAGTGACACATGGAGAAACATCAGTCATGTCTGTCCCTGTCTCTGTCTCTCTTCGGGGGGGAGGTCATACCTAGCAGTGTTCAGGATGGACTCTTGGCTCTGCACTCAGGGATCAGGGGACTCCCTGCAGGCTCAGTGGACCACATGGGGTACTGGGGACGGAACCCAGGTTGGCCACATGCTTACCTGTTGCACTACCTCGCCAGCACTGAAGCCTTTCTCTTACTACTTTATCAGTGTTAAGTAAAATGCTAGTGTTCAGTTTATTTTACCTGAACTAACTACTCCTTAAGTAGGATCACTAGTCAAATAATAGTATGCCTATATAATGTCAAATAATATCAAAATGTGTATTTTCAAGAGTTGTATAGCTATATAAATAGTAGTTATGTTTTATAGCATATTTGCTTAAAGATAAGATTTCCAAGCTCTTCAGGCAATTTAAAATAGACTAATAGTAAGTTGAACTAATCCATCATCACTGGATACCAAGATAAATTTTAGTAAGTTAATACACTGAATTTTTGATTACAAAGCAGAATGCTAAATTTATGATTGTTGGCTTCTGATTTTTATGTGCTCAGTGAAGTTATACTTCAGTTTTGCTACTTGAAGGAGACAGACTTGAAGGTGACGACAATAGAAATGTATGTTATTTTTGTTTGTGATTCTGATAGTCTATGATGTGCTTGTATGGGACAGATAGCTCTTTTAATGACCCACATGCTCCCCCTTTCCAAATTTTCTCTATGAAACACAACTTTGCACTGCACTGCACTGCACTGTCTTCTGTTGTTCATCAGTTTGCTCAAGTGGGCACCAGTAACGTCTCCATTGTGAGACTTGTTACTACTGTTTTTGGCATATCGAACATGCCACAGGTAGCTTGCCAGGCTCTGCCGTGCTGGCGAGATACTCTTGGTAGCTTGCTGGGCTGTCCGAGAGGGACAGAGGAATTGAACTTGGGTTGGCTGCGTGTAAGGCAAATGCCCTTCCCGCTGTGCTTTCGCTCCAGCCCAATTTTGACTGTCACTGTCACCCCGTTGCTCATCAATTTGTTCGAGCGGGTACCAATAACGTCTCTCATTGTGAGATTTATTGTTACTGTTTTTGGCATATCCAATACGCCACGGGTAGCTTGCCAGGCTCTGCCGTGCAGGCGAGATACTCTCGGTAGCTTGCCGGACTCTCCGAGAGGGGCAGAGGAATCGAACACGGGTTGGCCGCGTGAAAGGCGAATGTCCTCCACTGTATATCGCTCCAGCCCAATTCTGACTAGTGATTATAATTAAAACATAAATTTGGTTGAGACTGCAGGTGAAATAAAGAAGAAGAATGAGCAAGTTTATACTTTTGGTTTTGACAGAAAAAGAATAGTTTTGTCTTGTCTCATCTGAAGGCACTAAAGATTTAAGTGAGTGGCGGCTATTCATATTTACTGTATTTGAACTAAAACCAGAACATCTGAAAATACTGATTCCAATTTCAAATGAATAGCCATGACAAATTCATTCCATTTCAACATAAAAAACATGTATTTTGTGAAAAACATCTATTTCCCCAAACAATAATGACTGATGACAAAAATGGTCTTGTTTTACATTTTGCATTTCTTTCTATGTCTGACTTAATATGAACGTGCAAAATGAAGGATAAAAGTTGGAAAGTAAATTTTATTTGTTTTGGCTTGTAATACCCACGTCTGGAGAGGCAGTGAGCGCTAACAGATATTACAATCCTGGCAGCTTCCTCGGCTGTGCGGCTTACTTCCTTCTGCTTACTGATGGATGACGTAGGCAGAGGATATTCTATACCTTCTCTGGAACCTGCCACCTGGCACAGGTTCTCTGTCTCCCCAGGATTATTTTCCAAGCTCTGTGGCTCCATAGCGACCTGCCTTGGGTCTGTAACCTGCCTCTGACCACTCTTTTGTTTTGGGCTCCTCAGCTTGAACTCTCTATTTAGAAAATTGAAAAACAAAATTTTTAGGGTACTTTTTTTTTTACACCTAAAACTAGACTTCCTAAAGGAGTCCTGGAAAATCCTAAAGCTCTGTTCTACTTTACAAAAAAGAGCTACCACAACTCATTTGATTTGTCTGCTGTTAATGAGTTTAAGAATTTCACATCAAGAGCTGCTGGGTCTGCAAAGGGGCAATCTCGTCTGGGCACGTCAGTGTAGGCAGAATGTCACTAGAGTTGAGTATTTCTGAGACGGTATGCTTTATGGAAAGACCCTGGAAATCTGTCAAAGCTTAGGTGATCTATAATATGTTTGTATTCTCTGGGGAAATACTATCAAAATTGTAGGAAATAGTTATGGAAACTAGCTATCTCAACAAAGAATTTTACTCTTCCATTTTTTGTCACAATGAAAATTAATCATTAAGTCTGTCTCATCTGTATATAATTTTTTATGGTTTTATTTTATTTTGGTTGCCTTGTACTTTATTTTATTTATTTATTTATTTATTTATTTAATCACCATGTGGAAAGTTACAAAGCTTTCATCTGTATATAATTTTTAAACAATTTTCATGCCTGGAATTTCTTCTCAGAGCTTCAGGTCAGAAAGGTTAAGCTCTAGATTTCACGGAAAAAGACTGACTGCACCAGATGTTTTAAAATAATGATAGTCCAGGAGCCGGAGTAATAGTTCAGCAGACAGGGTGTTTGCCTTGCACACGGCCAACTCAGGTCTAATCCATGGCACCCTATTTGCCTTAAATCCCATAGGAGTGAGCCCTGAGCAAAGAGCCAGGAGTAGGCCCTGAGCATCAGGGTGTGGGTGGTTTGGGGTGTGGCCCCAAAACAAAACAAAACAAAACAAAACAAAACGATACTTCAAAGATAGACTTCTACAAAAACTACTGGGCTGACACTGTTTAGACAATTATGATTATGATTATTATTAGCTTGGGGGCCACACCCAGCTGTGTGTAGGGTTTGCTCCTGGCTCTGTGCCTATGAAGCAGCGCTGGCAGAGAACCTAAGAACCCGCTACAGTTCTGGGTACCAGATCTGGGTCAGCCACAGGCAAGGTAAGAGCTTTGCCCTGTACTCCCTCTGCGCCCCTTACAATTTTTAAGATAGGCGAGTGAGCTGAACCAGAATCCCCTAAAATTTCTGGATTCTTTATGCAGATAACTAGAAGCATTATGGCTTTATGAATGAGAAGAATGAAGCCAGACGCTGGCAGAACAAGGATTACCCTCATAGTTCTGAATGAACCTGAGAGAAATTTTACTGTGGCAGTTTGTTATGAAGGTTGCCAATACTTATTCCATTTCCTGGATATACAGAAACATTCTTTATTTTTTAAGCGTCACTAACATATAATTTAGTAAACTTTGCTTTCATAAGTTAAACTACAGCATTTACAAGTAATATCCAAGTCCCCAGAATTTAAATATCGCTACAAAATCCCTTTGTATTTCACACTTATACAGCCCCAATCTACCCACAGGATATAACTGGGAAAATCCAAGTCCTACCCTTCAGTGTCATCTCTGGGAATGATGAGGCTCGCTGAGACAGACAGCAAGCCACTAACAGAGCCAATGCTTTTAAAGACTTCCCAGGGAAGCGGCTGATCCCTACTCACAGGGTCCTGGCCTCACAAGCGGCAGCAAAACTACCAGGCCAGGAATCCATTAGCTGCTGGACCTCTGGAAGAATTAACCAGAGTCATCAGTGCTACGGTAAAACGTGGTAGAATTTCTTGGCTCTAGGTTTCTCAGCTTTCCAGCAAAGACAGGCTTCTATAAGTCCAGTCCTAGATGCCTTATAAAAACATTTATACAGAAATTAATTGTTTGGGCCTACTAAATCATCTATACAGTAACATAAGAAGGCCTAGATGGATAATTAACACTCTTACTATACCAATAAATAATTAGGCCAAAACTTGGGAGACCAGCCTTTGTGTCTATGAAATCAGGAATACTCTTGAGATGATGATGATGATGATGATGAGACGAAGGGGTAAAACTGTCAGATAGATTGTGACAGGACAACAGGTGCTACCCCGCATACCCTCCAGGGTTCTGGGACTCGACGGGACTCTGTGCCTCTTGCAAGGGACCTTTAATTGAATTATGGCAAATTATATGAAATTTATATCACTGCAAATGATTTGTGCCCAGTCAAAATGCAAGGCATTGCCTGTGGTGCTGGTTCTTCAATAGCCTGTGAATCTACTTACAAATGCATTTCTGCAATCCCCGTGACCCGCGCCCATGTCTCTTCTCTGGATATTGCTCTGTACTGGTTGCAGCCTCTTCCTAGCTCTTTTATTAATTAATGGCTAATATAAAATCTTTGACACGCAGTCATTTAAAAACAGTCAACTCTCCCTAGCTCTCCTGGGTGGTGTTCCATACACTCACATCTAAGGGGCAAGGAGGAGAATCTATCTTGTGGAACAGACTCGCAGCCCTGTGATGTGAACTACATTTCATCTGGTAAGGCATCTTGATACACATCAATGAGCTTGTAAAACCCAAATACGCTACAGAAGGAACTGCTTTGCCACTCGTAGCTGGCAGCGATATTCTGCAACAATACATAATTTATGGGCCCCGAGCACTTTAATATTCCAGCACAGAAGAGTGGAACACAGTGATGCATGCAGGATTCCAAGCTTTGTAATAAAGCGGCACAGGGACTTAAGGATTCCACACAGAGCTGCCTCGCTCTGAAAAAGCAGGTGAGTGAACGCCCCCGATTCCCAGACAAAACTGCCACGGAACGAGACGCCTTCTTCTCCCTTTCATGTTTCACCTGACATCACTGCAGCAATTACAGCAGAGAGCATTTCAAAACCGGTTATTATTTCATGGATGAGTGCTCCACATACCACACTGCAAAGGTTCTCAGCAGTGCGCAAAACCCCTCTCTTCACAACCACGCGGCCACCAACCCTACACTTAGTGGGAGGGCCTCGTTTCCTTCCTCACCGGCCCCGGAGGCAGCATGTTTGATGAGGCCTCACTACATGATTTGTGGGGCCGAATGCAGAGTGACAATAAGGGTCCTTTACTGAAAATTTACAGATGGTGTGAGAGAAGCACTAAATCAAGTGTGGCCCTTCAGAGCCTTGTAAAAAGGCCCACGAAGATGGTGGTTGCTGCTTCCTCATGAGAGTGGGGAGAGAAGGCCATTTGTCTCCACAGAAACACATCTTCAGACCCAGGCTAACATCTGCCCCATGGTGGCGTGGCTCCCGCCCTGCAGGGCAGGGGCACTGTGAGGTGCAGCATCTTTCATTTCTCCGAGGAAAAGTGCGAGGTGGTAACTCTTCCCAGTCACACATTTGCTACCAGAGATCTTGTTGTTCTCTTTAGCACTGCCCCATTCTGAAATTCCCTCAATTTCTGAGGGTCTGAGAGAGCAGATGAATGATTCCTGCACATGAAGTCTTGGGTGATGGGCACCTAGGGTAGCCAGTTGGCTCACAGCCATCTGAACCTGGGCACAAGGTCTCCTACCTGGAAACTCTGGTTTGCACGCTGGCAGTGTGCCAGTGATCTCAGGGCAGGGAGGACGTTCAGACTAGCCACTGTACCTCTGTTTCTGCATTTCCCTGAAAACGCCGGATTTCTATTCAGGGTAACCTTGTCACAGCGGCTGTGAGAATACTGTCACCTCTCAGGTTCAGGTGAATGGGTCAGGGCTGTGGCTCAGCGGTGGAAACCAGATTAGACCCCCAGTGCTGGGAGGGTGGAGAGGTGGGGGAGGAGAGTAGCAAAGGATTGTTTAAAATAAACAATCAACCCCCCCAACCAAGACAGTCTACTATGGAGTCACCCCACATCCCAGCTGTAGTGTAAGATTTCTCTTCCTTTACGTGATGGTCTCACATATGCCTCTTCTATTTTCCACACACAGGTGAGACGTGTTCCAACTGAGACAGAGTCCCCTACAGAAGCGTCCCACTTCAGTCAAACTGGAAAGCCTCCCTCCTTTACCTGCACACACAAGCTTCACAGCGAGAGTGTTCTCCGATGCCACTGTGCCCCACGTGCGTGCTGCGGAGTCGCCCACGTCGGTGGGGTGCAGCCAGCACCGACGGAATGAAAGGTGAAAGAAACGGCACTCGTGTCTAAATACTTGGGTTCCAATAATACAATTTTTATTTCTAATAAATTTAATGACTTCCCTCAGTAGCCCTTGTCCCTGTGCTGCTTGTTTTTATACATCTCTTATTTTTTAATTCATTTTTTGACAGCCTTAGGAGTTTTGCTTTCCACAATCAACTGTGGAGATGAGGAAACTGAGAATCAAAGAGGTGATATAGGCTGCGAAAAGTGAGGGCCACTAGCAGGAGGGCTGCTGACGCAGACCCCACGAGGCCTTCTGGGAGGTCAACACAGAAACCGGGCAATACAGCCCTGCAGTCTGGGCTAGATTTCCATAATTCATTGTAAAATTGTCATCCCGTTGTTCGTCGATTTGCTCGAGCGGGCACCAGTAACGTCTCCATCTTGAGACTTGTTGTTACTGTTTTTGGCATATTGAATACACCACAGGGAGCTTGCCGGGCTCTCGAGAGGGACAGAGAAATTGAAACGGGTCAGCCTCATGCAAGGCAAACGCCCTACCCACTGTGCTCCAGCCCTTCCATAATTATATAGAAATAATTTCTATTTATTCAATCTCATTTCTAATTTCTAATTATAAATCTATTTTATATTTATAAATGTCCTCTGTTTAGCTAAATTAGGAAGAAAAAAGACAATTTTCTTTTAGCCTAAATATGTCCATAGCCCCACTGTGAGAGCTGCTTTGAGGCCCAGGCTGAAACAGAGAGAAAGTCCTACGACTGTGGAGCCTGATTCTTCACCTAATTTAGGAATTCTGCTTCCTGTCAGAACTTTGCTTGCAGTTCACAGACGCCAAGCCTCCCAGTGAATGTTTGTGTGTGAAGAGCCAGTTTCTTTACCACCAGGGTTTGAGGCTCTTACAAAAAGTCTCGTCAGGAGCGGGGGAAGCCAGAGCTGAGACCGAGGCAGAAGGACTCAAACCCAGAGTCATGCCTGGAACGGAGCCTCATGCCTGCCCGTGTGGCCCGCCTCCGTGACGGCCTGACAGTAGGGGTCAGCGGCTTGCACCTCAGCTACACATTGAGCTGCCATTAAAAGAAATTGCCAGAAAGTCCTAGAAGCTCAACAAAACACTATTAGAAAGAAAAATTATAGTCATAAAGTTGGTCATAAAATGATAGGTATTATCTAAGAATAAAAAAGGATCTAAAATGCCCAAGTACCATTATTGGATTTATCAGGGTGGGCCTGGGACAATAAATGCCCACATTTATGCTGCAATAATGGCCAATAAACTGGTAACTGATACTTGAAACCCTAAGTGGCCCCTGAAACCAGAACCTTTTCTTTGCTTTTCTTTTTCACAGAACTAGCACATAATCATTTTCCACTTGCTGCAGGGACTCCAAACCTCAAAATGCTCAGATGCAAATGGCCGTGGAGAGAAGTATACTCTCGTAGCATTATTTCCTTACACATGGAAACATTTTGCTGTCATCAGTCATTTTCGCCCTATGATGAACGCTTTCTCTGCTTTGGGTTTTTACCAAATCAAATACATTTTTTAAACGTCCCATTTCTGCTGGTGACAGAGTAGGTAGTTGCGAAACCTGGGAGAGAAGATGGGAACTGTCCATCCAGTTACAGAGGGACACGTCCACACCAGGAAACACGGCCACCTCATCCCAGAGGGCAGAGTGATATCTGCTCGGCTTCTAACTCACTGTCTTATTCCCTGACCGGGAACTCTGCTATGTCACCTGGCGAATGGTAACTGGGTGCTGGAGGAGAACTGACGGGCAGCCTCCAGCTCCAAGGAGCAAGTCTGGCTTCCGACACAGAAACAAAGTAGGAGCCTCTGGCTGGAGAGGAAGTACAGAGGCTAAGGTGCTTGCGTGCACAAGGCTGACCCAGGGTGGATCCCTAGCACCCCAAGGTGGTCCCCCAAGTCCACTAGGAGTGAGCACGGATCCAGGAGCAGTCCTGAACACAGCGGGGACTCGTCACAGAACAACAAACAAAACAAGCAAAAAGAGAAAAAGAAGTAGGACCATCCTGCGTGGGGGTGGGGTGGACATGCATGTGCTGGTCACACGCATTTCTCTGGGGCTCAGCACTGAATTTTTATTTTATCATCATGTGGAAAGTTACAAAGTTTTCAGGTTTATGTCTCAGTTATACAATATTCAAACACCATCCCTTCACCAGTGTCTGGGGCTTAGCACTGAGCACAGACTCTGAGGGGCTCTGGCAGACACACGCAAAGCCATCTCTGCTGTACTGACCAGGATGTCTGGGGTCCTCAGCCACCAGTGGGGTCTTCAAGAATGACACCTCAAACTTTCCATCTAAAAATGGCATCAGACCTCTACCCCAGGGCTCTGCAAGATGAAGTAGAGGGATCTGTGTGTTTCACGAACTCTGACAAAGTCACAGGCAAATACAAGAATCAAGCAGTGGCCAATTTTCAGGCAAAGGAATGGTAGTCGAGACAGAGGGCTCAAGGCCGTCTCCTGTCCTGTGGGAAGCCTGGGTCCCATCCTCCTCCTCTTAGCAGCCCCAGTGGCCTCCTCGACCCCACACCAGGAAATTCCCTCCCACTCTGACGGTGACACTGGCTGAAAGGATGTTTCCTGCCCCTGGCTGTGTGATACCATTACCACCCGGCCCAGACTAGCCCCGATGGCAAGGAGGCCTCTTAATGTTCATTACTGAACTTGAATTAGATAAAGGGCCCGGCAGAGAACTGCTGCTCTGATGCCTCTATAAAGCCGCCACTTCTGGCTCCTAATTCACTGGTCTGCCGCCCCCTGACTTTTAAGAGAGGGATCCTATCAGGATGGTACAGTCTGTTCTGTTTTCTAAAAGACCAAGTTTGTATTTCTTAGAAACTGACAGATCTATTAGTCCAGTTTTCATTTCTCTGGACTGAGAGGCTTTTATCTCAACTTTATAGCTTGTTTTGTTTTTGGACTTTGTTTCTGGGCAGTGCTCAGGACTGATTCCTGCTTCCATACTCAGGGATCACTCCTGAAAATGGTGTAATGGTGTTGGGGATCAAAACCCGAGTCAGCTGCAAGCAAGACAAGCACCTAAGCTATATACCATCCCTGGCTCCTCAGCTTACAGCTTTTCCTTTCCCCCAAAGCAAGTAGGTGAGAAACTAAACTGTAGGCTTCAATTTCCCAGGAACAACCTTTTGCATGAGCGCCTGGAGTGCACAGGCTGTGGCTCCGGCACATGGACTGCTGACATGTTACCACCTGGTGGACAATACGTCGTGCAAGGCTGAGTTCAACAAATGACTGATCTTCATTCAAAACCTTTGTGCTGGGGCTGGACCAATAGTGCAGTGCGTAGTGCTTTGTTTGCCTTGCCCGCAGCTGACCCAGGTTTGGTCTCTGGCATCCCATATGGCCCCCTGAGCACCACCAGGAGTAATTCCTGGGGGAAGAGCCAGGAGTAACCCCTGGGCATCGCCAGGTATGACTGGAAAAGCCAAAACACAAACAAACAAAAACACCCCCCAAAAAACAATCACCCCTGGCGATGCTCAGGGGACCATATGGGATGCTGGGATTTGAACCCGGGTCGGCCGCGTGCAAGGCAAATGCCCTACCCGCTGTGCTATCACTCCAGCCCCAAACCCCTCCAATTTCTTTCTGGGAGTCTGAAGTGGCAGGAACACTCGGCAGGTCAGGTAATAGCTGTTACTCAGTAGGGCTGTGGCTGGCTCTCTTCACATAGAGGAATGATGTCAACTGCTTCCCCAGGATCTCCACGCATGTCCCCTTGTTATGGAGATATACACATGGGAACAACTTTGCTCCTAAGCTGAGATGTCTGAGAAGGCCAGGGATGGCCTCGGAGAGCTGGTCTGCCACTGGCGGGGGAAAGAAGGGCTTAACCTCACACCTCTACAACGGAACTCGAACACTGAAATGTACTTGGATGCAGATCCTCTTCCTATCCAGTAATCCTGAGCTATACGCTCAGGGCAAACCTAACCACTTAGGAGTGTATTTTAAGGCCAGTGTTTCAGGCAGAATTCTAAGAAAAGCTCAAGTGGCTTAAGGACAGTTCACAGGAGCACCCTGACATTTACTTAAGACTGTCTAGAGTCACCCTAATCATTCCGAACACTCTGCAAGCTAAAAGCAATTCAAATTAGCTTTGGAGGAGGTCTATAGCAGATCTAAAATTCTTTCCAATCTGACTGGGGCGGTAGGTTGGGGCTGGTGCTCCCAGCACCAGGGCCCGATCCTGCCAACAAGCAGCTCCCCTGTTCTAGACCTGCCCCAGGGCCATGCAGGCTCCCTCTGCTCCTCTCCAAAGCCCCTGAAACCTCACCATCCCTTTAGGAAGAAGGGCCTGATATAAGCAGCCAAGTACTCAACAAATATTGGGTGAAATACCAAATGTCTGTAGAAGGCAACCGAGCCTCAGGAATCTTGAAGCCACATTTGCTGAAATTCTGAAGGCCTTCATGGCCTAAGCTCTGCCCCCCACTCACTCTCAAAATTTTCCAACCTGATTTTAATTTTTTTCCTTTTTTCCCTGGCTGCTATTATTTTATATTATGGATTTTTGAAAGCTCTCTCAATCCCTTGGTGGAATAAAATGGGCATAAATAAGTAAGCACGGTTATGAACATACGTAACTCAAAGAGGCCATTCTCTGCCCAGTTCCTGTGCCTGCTGAGACACTGCCTGGGGATGGCCTGGCGCCTGTGCGCCCTGTCGCGGGACGCTCTCCTGCTTACACAAGCACCGGCAGCCTTACTTGTGTCCTTGGAGCTCGATGGCCGTTCCTTTCCTTCCGCCGATGTCCCACATGATAACAGAGTGATCTGAGCTGCCGGAGAACAAGATTCGCTGGACAGGATCCCAGCAGAGAGCGGTCACCCCACCTGAGAGAACACACAGGACAGTCATCACAAAGTGGCTGTGTGATTCACGACACGAGTGCACGCCAGGGAGCTGGGAGCAAGAGCGGTTAGTTCTGGGTATACAAAACATGGTGCTGAGAGAGTAAGTGTGGAAGTTCCCAAAGTCAACCAGAGAGGCTCTACAAATACAACTTTCGCCCTTTAAGCCCATCTCCCTCAAATTTAATGAAACATAAAATCAATTACTCTAAAGACCAAAGGCAAATGAAAGAAGCAATTAACTGACCTGCAACAACAGACATAATTCTAGGGGGAAAAATGGAAAATATAGTGCTGCCGGGGAATAGTAACCATATTTTCTTAACTGCTGCCTCCTGACTCCTACCACAACAAAAAGAGACGAAAAATGGAATTAAAATTAGCAAGATGAAACAACTCAGTAGATTTTTTTTTCCCTGAAGGTCAGAGTGTCATAAGATGTTCATTCCAGGGTTTCAAGTTTAT
This sequence comes from Sorex araneus, assembly GCF_027595985.1. Lineage (NCBI taxonomy): Eukaryota > Metazoa > Chordata > Mammalia > Eulipotyphla > Soricidae > Sorex > Sorex araneus. The sequence goes on from NC_073302.1 coordinate 222,102,618, forward strand.
TTTGTCTTTTTGGGAACTGGAGTTGATAGATTCTGGAAAAATGATGTTCTTTCATTTGATCGACTGTGAGACAGGAAAAAAGGTACTACCTCGAAGACATACTCAAAGCCACTCGGGCGCACGCGCACTGTGGCCTGTGGCGAGCAGGCCAGATGTGGCTTGTCAGCACTTCTCTACAGATGCGGCTATGAAACAGGCACTCATTTTCCTCCTGAAAGTCCCACTATACATCATGTGTGCATCCTGATAGCAAGAATAACGGTTTCCAAATGAAAAGATGACGAAGTTCATACGTACTTAGGTGAGATACTCATTTCTCACACTGTTGGAAAGTCATATGTGTGTGTGTAAAGTAAGATAGCTTTTATTGAAACTTCTTTAGAAAGATGTGAGGGGAGAGAAAGAGAAATATGTGTTTGAGAGAGAACACGGGCTTCCCTGGAGTGGAAATCAGCAAAGAGACAAGCAAGTGAGATACATGTTCACGGGAGAACACAGGCCTGAAGAGCAAGCTGAAGAACCTTGTATTCTTAAAAGAACCTCATCATCATCATCATCATCATCATCATCATCATCATCATCATCATCATCATTCCGTTGATCGTTGATTTTCTCGAGCGGTCTCAGTAACGTCTCCATTTGTCCTAGCCCTAACAGTTTATTTGTTGGAATAAAAATTTTCTTGTTTAGATTTTCATGGCTCTAATGAAGTGCTGTACTTTAAAAGCTTTTAGCTATGTTTCCCTTGTATAAACAGTTCAGGATGTTTGGTTCAAGATGCAAGGGGGGATGCCTGTCTGTCCTGATCACGCACCACAGTTTCCTTCTATCCCTGCACGACACCCTGCTTGAGTACACGCCTGTCCACAGAGGCGACCCCACCTCCCCGGAGCCCTGTGGCGCCCCTTTCTTCTTCCCTCTTTGTTCCCCCTCGCCCCAACCACCCCATCCCTCACACAGACCAGGCTCCGGTGCTGGCTGTGGGAGGGCAGAGGGAGCAGAGTAGTGAAAACACAGCCATCAATCATTTCCAGGGTTCTCATCCGAAAATCTCGCTGTTCGGAATTCCTCTACTATGCTTATGTAGGACTTCCAAACGAAATACTTGTTTTTCTGTGTCACTCATCTTCTTTCTTTGCTATTCCTTGACTATACCTATTTAGAAAACTATGTAATGTCCTGTAGTATCTGTGCATATTGTGTCTTCCACAGTATTCAAAGCGCAACTCTGAAAGAGCTAATCACCTGCCTAAACTCTTAATCCTCTCCTCCCCCAGCATCTTAACAGTGTCCCTGGAAAGAGGTTGACCTGTGAGACCCATTTACTGATCCTTCTTACCTGTGAGACTGAGAATGGTTTTAGCTATGGGAGGGACTGATGAGCAACTAGATAGTCACTGAACCCTAGCCGTGAAGTCCCCTCCTCACTTGGTGGCAGACTTTGGGGTTCCTCTCCCCTCAGCCCCACCCCCCAGCTTCCAATCAAGTTCTGAATGCAAAATCTGTGGAAGTAATCTGCATTCCTTCTAGGTCAAGGCGGTTTAGTCATCCCTTTTATAGTTTCTCTTCCTCCAGAGAATTGAGAAAATACATTCTAGAAAATTGTTGCATTGGCTGCGCTGGCTTCCTAAGCCACCTCTTATATAGATGGAAATAGTTTTTCCTGGAAATTGGATCTAGAGTCTAAGTCCTTCTCACCTCTTCTGCAGCCATCATCCTGGTATAAGTCACTATCAGAATTCTTGGCTGAGAAGTTAAAATGTGTGACTCCCAACTGTGGAGAGCTCAAAAGCCTAGAGCACATGTGCTGCCTGTAGGAGCCCTCGATCTCTGGCAGCACGGGACCCAGACACCGTCAGGAGCAACCCCAAAGCACCAAGTTGGCAGCATCCTTCCAGCACCACTTGGTGTGGTTCAAAAACCACACACAAAAAAATAAACAAATACAAATACACTACTGATGAGAATGTAAACCAGTGAAATGGAGGTCACTGCCAATGAAACTCATATGCACTGGGCTTTCAATCCAGTAATCTTACTTCTAGGAATTTAAACATATTGTTCCTCTTCCCATCAAATAATGCAAAAATATGCATGCAAAAAGGCTATTCATCTCAGCATTGTTTCACACTTCAGAATATTGGAAACAATGCAAATGGTCACACAACTGAGTGGGTGAATCAACACTGGCACGTGTATCCTGAGTACTGTGTAGCTTTGAAAAACAATCTCCGGGAAGAATATAAAGTGCCTTTAGAAAAATTATGGGAAAAGATCAAATAACAAAGAAGAGACTAGACATCTACATTTATGCCAGCTTTCATCTAAGAAAACAGGGTGATATAAAGCAAAATTAATGAGATTCGTTTCAACTTTAGTAAGTGTTGGGAATGGAGAAGGGATTAGGAAAGCGACACTTTTTAGTGTAGCCTTGGGTGCAAGTGCGGGGTGCTGAGGGATTTTTATTCTGAAAAGGAGGCTAAAAGTCCAATCATTTTGGGAGTCTCTGCTGTGCAGGAGCTGGGCAGAGCAGTGGGTCTGAGGAGAGTGAAAAGACGGGGCAGAGAAACGGGGAGAACACAGCCCGGCACAGCCGCCGCCACCCAACCCGCAGCCCTTCTCCTGAGCACTGCTGCCATCGGGCGCCCACAGGCAGCCGTCCTCTGCACCATATGCTCTATCCAACCCACAGCATCCCTTTTGTGCCCCCACCACTACTCGGACCACAGAAGCCAGTAGCTGCAACAGCTGTGCGTTTCCAAGGTCTAACTGCATGGAACAAAAATCATTTCTGCCGTCTCATTTTACATCACTTCAGATTCCTCCCTCTCTCTGCTCAACTCCGTGTTTCTGTGCTTCTCCCTGCCTTTGATCTCTGTTGACTCTATTGGTAGCTGACTGTTAACATAAACACATTCCTAAAAATAAGGTTTTTACATATAAAAAGTATGTCTACTATAATATGTATTTAAATAGTTGGTTTTTATATTTAAGTTTAAAAAATCTAAAAAATTTTCAGAACTAAGGTGCACCAGGGTCCATTTCTGGTGATATTCAGCCAAGTGGACCTGTGGCTCAGTGGTCAGGCCAGAGAACAGGATGCTGCCCAGATCTGTGGGAACAAACAAGGCCAGCCTGATGGTGCCAGGGATTGAACCCAAGTTGGGTGTATGCCGGTATGCACTCTGACCCCTGCACTACCTCTGCTCCTATTTAACTTTTAATGGCTATAGAATATCCCAACTATCAATGTGCCTTCCCTGATTTCACTGTTTGATTTTTCTTGACATTTCATGTTTCTAAGATGACTATACAAACTCTGTTGATATTTCTGGTTAGGTAAAAAAGGTACTTAAATGGGAAAACTGACTCCAAGACTAATAATATTTTTCACATTTTATAACATTATACCAAGATTTTCTTGAGATTCTTCTTCTTATTATTTTTAAAACAACGAAGCCTGTAAAAGGCTATTTGGAGCTATCAACAAAATCAGGGGTTACCAACCTTGTCTTTACCAGAATGCCAGCTGGTAATCCCCCCAAATAGCCATATCACACCCCATGAGATGCAAGTGAAGGTGTAGCTAAAGGTCGCTGAACAAGAGTCTGCTAGGGAAGTCCTTAGACCACCAGCTTCCGGAATAAAAACACTCCGCCCAAAGCACCCTTTGGGAGATATTCTCTCCCGAATCTGCCCCAGGCCACCATTCCTGGCTGCAGTAACTGGCATTACTACACACCCAAATGATCTAAACAAACACCTGGAAGCTAATTTTACCACAATATCAAGAGCCGTTTGCTCCGAATCTCAAGAGACCTCCAGGCCCTGCTCTCCCTTGGCCGACAGCCATCGCCCCCCAGTGCAGACCAATGTCACCTTCCTTAGAGGCTCCGATAGCACCTTCAAACTGGTCTCTCCGTGTCTATTCTTGTCCCCACTCAATCCACCACCTGCTGCTGCCAAAGTGATGGGTTGCAGTGGAAACTGAAGCACTACTCTTGCTTTAATGCTCTAAAACGTTATCACTCATTTCTCACTGTCTAAGGAAAATGTTCAAAATTCTTAACACTGTCTAAAGTGTCAGCCCGTATTCCTCTGAGCCGGCTTCCACACGGGCCCTCGACTTCACTTTAGCTGCTCACCCATTCCCACTCCAGACTTTACACCTATACTGCCTCTAGGCCTTTAAATGTAACCCTAAGGTGGCGTTCAACACCACTGTCTTAGAAGTCTCGTTTTGGCTTTGAGCAAGGAGAGCCCTTGTGTTCTCTCCAAGGCAGCCTTTGTGTGGCATGGGGTACCTTCCCTGACCACCGTCTGTGGTCACTGGAGTAACCCCTAGTCCACGACTGAGGTCAAGTAAGAGCCAGTATTATGCTTGTTTAGTCACCTATACGAGGCATCCCTCATTTCTGGCATTTTTAAGCAACTTAGTTTTATTTTGATTTTTTTGTTTCCAATTGGAAGTTCTGCAGGAACACTTCCCCAGAGGTTCTCCTAATAGCTAATAATGAAGTTTTGCAGGAACACTGTCTCAATCAGGCCACCATCTTTCCCACAGCATGTGCCTGCTTTGTACCCGTGTCACGTTCTTCATTTCATATAGGGACGGTGTAGTTTTTAGACCATAGGGGCCGGAGTGAAAGTACAGTGGGTAGGATGCTTGCCTTGCACATGGCCACCTTGGGTTTGATCACCAGCATCCCATATGGTCCCCTGATTCTTCCCAGGAGTGACCCTGAGAACAGAGCAAGAGGTAAGCCCTGGGCACTGCTGGGTTTGGCCCCAAACCAAGGCAAACAAACCCATTGTGCTATTGCATACTTAATAGAGCACAGTATGGTTTAAATCTAACTTTTATACACACTGGGAAACCAAACACATATGGCTCACTTTCCTGAGAGGGGTCGGAGCAGAACGAGAGTAATTGGAGTAATTTCTCGAAGAGGCCTTTCTTTAGTTATTTTTGTTATATTATTCTGTTATTTCCAATGGTCCTCCCAATAGTTAATTAACAAGCCCGAACAGTGAACAAGCCTCATTTTCTTTCTTTCTTTTTCTTTCTTTCTTTCTTTCTTTCTTTCTTTCTTTCTTTCTTTCTTTCTTTCTTTCTTTCTTTCTTTCTTCCTTCCTTCCTTCCTTCCTTCCTTCCTTCCTTCCTTCCTTCCCTCCCTCCTTCCTTCCTTCCTTCCTTCCTTCCTTCCTTCCTTCCTTCCTTCCTTCCTTCCTTCCTATTAATTAGGATCTTTGGTGGGTTTACTTTCAAGTTCTCTTCTTCCAACAGGGTCATACTAAACAATTTTGGAAGTAAAAGAAAAAAAAACTTTTACTAATATAATGAATTTACGTGGTCACAATCTGATCTCATCCCCTTTGTCGAAATCTCCAACCTTTGTTGAAATCAGTATATGGCTTTTTGATAGAAAAACATTCCAATTTCTGCAGAAATAGCAAAGGACAATGAAGCTTGGCATTGAGCTCTATAAATAAATCCAGCAGAGGGAGCATAAGAACATAAAACTGGCGTAAGTCCCCATGGATTAGCAAATGTTATACTTCTGCCTCTGGATCTAACTTTTAGACTGATTACATCACTAGCCCACATTAAAAATAATATGAATATGGTACTGAAATAGAGAGTAACAGATGAATGCTCAGGGCTTATTCATGGCTCTGTGCTCAGGGATCACTCCTGGCAGGGCTATGGGGACCATACGTGGGCCTGAGAACAAATCGGGTTTGACCACATATAAGGCAAACACCTTAACTCCTGTACTAACTTCTTGTCCCTTCAAAGTATGTTTGAATCACCACGGAAACTCCCAGATGCCCTTGCTCTAGCTTTGAGCTCTAGCTTTGAGTTTGGCTGTAGCCAGAGTGGTGATGGGTAAATATCCTGTATAGGAACAGTAGTGGATAATTAAATACCTGCTACGTTTGCCTTCATTGTTATTAATAGCCTTCCAATGTCATATGTTTGTCTCAAACATTTTTCATGATAAAATTATGTGAAAATCTTTGACCTCTTGGAGAAAGAAACATACACTGTCATGGTAACATTTCACATTTCACAAGAAAACCCAGGCCGACATTCCTCTAAGCTGGTTCAACACAGAGGTAAGAAGCAGCTAATCACCCTTTATGGAAGCAACAGTACAGAACTCAGAGCACCTGTCAGATACACAGAAACATACTGCCAACACCTCTCTCCTGAAGAACCAGAAGGCCAGGCCAAGGGTTCCTCTGTCTAAATCAAATCTGCATACCATCCCACCTGCCATCAGGCTTCTGAGAGCTCTCTGCCGAAATCTGACCCTAGGCCCCTCAAACCCTCACCTTCCCATTACCTCTCACATTTACCTATCACTGTCACACTTTAGGGTCAGTTTCCCATGAGCTCTCCAATACACTCTCTACTGCTAAAACAACTGTTAACTTTCCCGGTTTCTTACTGACATCAGCGCTTGCTTTCCTTTCGCTGCCCCCCACTCACCCCCAACTCCGGCTGCTGATCAAGAGTCCCAGCATTCCCGAGAGCAATTCCCGTGTCTTGAAGTGTTCTGGTCTACTTGGCCTGGGAGGCTTGGCCTGCATCTTTTCAGATGAAATCAACACTTACTCTTCCCAGAGGTCCCATGTCCAACCGTCTGCGGGCTGGGAGGCCTTTCCTGGAACGCCACTCCCTAACGCAGGTGCCTGTCCTCTGTTCTTGGAAGTGCCCAACCACTACGGACTGTAATTACTGGCGAGCTGCTGAATCATTCAACGGGTTTCTGAGGACAATTTATGTCACTGGGAGCAGAAATGGGGACCCATCAGAGAGAAGGGACAGGGAAAGGAGAGGGAGGAGACACACAGGGGTATCACGGAGGACGATGAAAAAGACAAAATGAAGATAAATGAAGAATTGGGAAGGAATAGATGCAGAAGCCAGAAAAGGGCAGTGACAAGCAAGAAGGAATGATCACAATGTAAATGATATGTACGAGGAGACTGAAATGAACGTATCCATTGGATTTAGCTCCTACCCAACCACTGGCCACCTCGGGGAAGCAGTTTCAGCAGAGTGATAGAGACAAGACAAATTGCAGGTGACTGGAAAGCAAACAAGAGGCAAGAGTTTGAAGTAGCCGAGAAAATTATATTTTTTTAAGGAAAAAAAAATGCTGTTTGCCACAATTTGATATCTGCTCAGTGAAATAAGCCAGCTACACAATAGCCAATGATGCACATTTCCACTCTTACAGTACTGGTGCCAGAACAGAGAAAATCCTAACAGAGGCAGAAAATGCACCAGTGGCTGTCGGGGCGGGGGTGGGGAAGACGGTAGCGGTGTTCAACGGGGACAGCACAGCACTGCCGTTTCCTAGATCAAAAGGGTCCGGGGAGGGGTGGTGGTGATGGCTGCTCTCCTAGGGCCACTGAACAGCACTTCAACACAGCAAATTTTAGTTTAAACAATTTACCACGACTTAAATATATACAGGAAAAAAGCAGCGTTGCAATTAGAGAATAAGATGAAAATCATTATTGTAAGACACGGGAGACTGAGCGGGGTTTTGTGTGCTTTTAACAGCGGCAAGAAAATCAAACATGTCAATAGGTTGAGAAAATGAAAACGGTCAAAAGCGAGGGAAGTACAGTACAGAGCGACAGTATAGGCGGTGACCCGGGTTCAAATCCCAGAACCATGAATGGTCCCTCACGCACGGTGAAGGGTCAGTCAGTCCTGAGCACAGATCCAAGACTAGCCTCTGAGCTAGTCTCTGCCCACAAAAGGGCAAAAGGACTACCGGGGCATAAGGCCAGCAGGCCCCTGCACCAGGCAGGAAGAAGACGAGGAGGGACACAGCAGGACTCTGTTTTCTGGTGAAGGACTATGGGGTGGGCAAGAAACTTTTAAGAAACATTTATCTGAGGGGCCAGAGCCAGCGCAGGAATTGAGGAGCTTGCCTGGGAGCAGCTGACCCGGTGTCGATCCCTGGCTCCACACGGTCACAAGCCTTGGAGAGTTTCCCAAGCACAGAGCTCGAGTGTGGCCCTGGGCATCGCCTGGATGGGGCCCATGCAATCCCCGATCCAAAACCAAAGCAAAAAAATCAAAAGCAGAAACAACAGTAACAAAATAAAACGAGACGCAAGAGGCGCTCATCTGAAACTCCTTTCTTCTCCAGGGACGGTGGGAAAGGTGGCCCTGGGGAGCGGGAACCCGGTGAGAAGCACGAGAAGGGTGAAGTGTGAGGGGTGCAGGGAGCATGCGGGGTGTTAAGAGACGTGTCAGGGAGTGGGGCTCGGGATGACAAACTGCGATAGGGAGAGGCATAAGACTCCCTGCTTGCACCCGGCAGCCCGCTCCGAGCTGAGAGCACGAGGGGAGCACAGACACCGAGAGCAAACCAGAGGCGGCCAGGCAGGAGGGAGGCGTCAGAGTCGAGGAGAAGCAGCAGTCCGTGGGCTGCAGGGGACGGTCGGGTGGAGGCCCTGGGAGACGGGACTGAGAATCCGACTTCTCGGCCAGAGCTGGGCGGGCTGCAGCAAGCGTTTAGGGAGCTGAGAGACTAAGGTCTGATGTCAGCCCTGAAAGCCTGAGTCGGGGTCGGGACAGCTCTGGGGCCCACTAGGACGGGTGTGGCCAGGGTGGACTCCTACAAGGACAGGATGAGTTCTCTTCACAGAAAATATTTCTGTGTTCTTCCTCCCTAAACAGACAGTTCAGAATTTAAAAAAATAAATCCCCACCACCCCTGCCCCGGATTCAATTTTCCCTTTATAGCATGTCCCCATTTTAGCATTTTTTTTTTGGTCTCTAGGGAATTCCCCTATGACCTTTGTCAATTTATGTCAACTATCCTTTTTAACATTCTTATTTCCTACTTTTGTTCTTATATGCCATCTAAATTCAGTATTAACCTTCTGCACTAAAGCATGGGTGGAAATCTTCAGAAGACACAAAAGCACGTTAGAACCACAAATGTAGCCAGGGACACACTCTTCCAGGATCAACAACACATTACAAATCCCATTACTTACTAGTGTTTAACCACCACCACCACCACCACCACCACCACCACCACCATTTATTCAAGTCTTTCTCATCAGCCATTCAAGTCTTTCAAGGGCCGAGAGTGGATATTTTATTTTATTTTATTTTATTTATTTTTTTTATAATTTATTTATTTTTAATTAGAGAATCACCGTGAGGGTACAGTTACAGATTTATACACTTTTGTGCTTATACTTCCCTCATACAAAGTTCGGGAACCCATCCCTTCACCAGTGCCCATTCTCCACCACCCGTAAACCCGGCGTCCCTCCCACCCTCCCCACTCCCATCTCCCCCCCACCCCACCCTGCCACTGTGGCAGGGCATTCCCTTCTGTTCTCTCTCTCTAATTAGCTGTTGTGGTTTGCAATAAAGGTGTTGAGTGGCCGCTGTGCTCAGTCTCTAGCCCTCATTCAGCCCACAACTCCCTTCCCCCGCATGGCCTTCGACTACAATGTAGTTGGTGATCGCTTCTCTGAGTTGCCCTTTCCCCGGAACGTGAGGCCAGCCTCGAAGCCATGGGGTCAACCTCCTGGTACTTATTTCTACAGTTCTTGGGTATTAGTCTCCCGAGAGTGGATATTTTATATGGACGTGCTTAGCTTGCTGCTGTAGCAGTGACACAGAGGGGTCCTGAATTTCCAGCTGAGTCGAGCCCTAAGGAAGTAAAGGGAGTTTGTGCTTGCTTTGTGGCACAGTCCAGTCTCTGTGCCAGTCTCTGCCCACAAAAATGCAAGAGGACTACCCTAGCATAAGGCCAGCTGGCCCCCACATAAGATGAGGAGGGACACAGTAGGACTCGGCTTACTGATGAAGGACTATGAAGTGGGCAAAAAACTTCTAAGAAACATTTAGCTGAGGGGCCAGAGCCAGTGCAGGAACTGAGGAGCTTGCCTCAGAGCAGCTGACCCGGTTTCAATCCCCAGCACCACATGCAAGCCTTCGAGAGGTTTCCCAAGCACAGAGCTGCAGGGTGGCCGAGCATTGCATCCACCCCTGGTGAGTATATTTTGTGTCATTTGCCTTGGAAGCCGGTCTCTCTTGAACAGTTTCTTCTCACTCCAGGGATGGCCAGGCCAGACAGAGGGAGCTTCCCCTTTGGCCTTCTGGGGTTTGACAGTTGCCTTTTTTTTTTTTTTTTGCTTTTTGGGTCACACCCGGTGATGCACAGGGGTCACTCTTGGCTCTGCACTCAGGAATTAACCCTGGTGGTGCTCAGGGGACCATATGGGATGCTGGGAATTGAACCCGGGTCAGCTGAATGCAAGGCAACGCCCTACCCGCTGTGCTCTCGCTCCAGCCCATTGCTTTTTAAGTCTCAGCATCTCACTGACTCATGAAGATTGCCCTTCCCCAAAGCACCATGAGAGAAAACTAAGTCATCAATATTTTCAAACAAACTGGTTCCTGACTTGTGTGTGGTGAAGCAGAGAATGTTGGCAATTGCGTCTTACTGAACCATTCTGACTCACTCCTGTGTGACGTGCAACTTTCCATGAGGCCAGACCACACTGTGATCCATACAGCACAGCCGGCATCTCACTGTGACCCACACGGTATACCCGACATCTCACTGTGATCCACACAGCACAGCCGGCATCTCACTGTGACCCACACAGCACTGCCGGGCATCTCACTATGACCCACACAGCACTGCTGGCATCTCACTGTGACCCACACACACAGCATACCCGGCATCTCACTGTGACCCACACAGCATACCCGGCATCTCACTGTGACCCACACAGCATACCCGACATCTCACTGTGACCCACACAGCACAGCCGGACATCTCACTGTGACCCACACAGCACTGCCGGGCATCTCACTGTGACCCACACAGCACTGCCTGGCATCTCACTGTGACCCACACAGCACTGCCGGGCATCTCACTGTGACCCACACAGCACTGCCGGGCATCTCACTGTGACCCACACAGCACAGCCGGACATCTCACTGTGACCCACACAGCACAGCCGGACATCTCACTGTGACCCACACAGCACTGCTGGCATCTCACTGTGACCCACACAGCACTGCTGGCATCTCACTGTGACCCACACAGCACTGCTGGCATCTCACTGTGACCCACACAGCACAGCCGGACATCTCACTGTGACCCACACAGCACAGCCGGACATCTCACTGTGACCCACACAGCACTGCTGGCATCTCACTGTGACCCACACAGCACTGCCGGGCATCTCACTGTGACCCACACAGCACTGCCGGGCATCTCACTGTGACCCACACAGCACTGCCGGGCATCTCACTGTGACCTCGGCGCCTGTGGCTCTGCTCCCACCTCACCTGTGTGTCCTCTGAACGTTGTAACCAGGTTGCAGTTGTCCTGTTCCAGCTTGAGGATGGTCACTTGGCCTGACTGGTCACCGATAAACACATGTCGGGTTTCAACATCAAATCTGTCATATAATCATTAAGGATTATTTCCTTCAATTCAGCGGACACATTCAAAGTGAAAAAGGGGGGGAAAAAAGCATCAGTGTTAAATAAGAATTGTGCAAATCCCATATGAGGGAAACTGACAAGCTCCTTACATGCACAAAAGTGAATGTAACCAAATGGAAGACATATGGTATTACTGAATGAAAACAACATAAATAAAACGCCTATTTTAATGATCTTTAAATTTAATGCAATCTTTACTAAACTAGTAACATGACTTTACTGTAGAACTAGATGTTAATTCTAAAGGTCATATAGCCAAAAAAAAAAAAGAAAAAAAATTAAGAGAATCTAGCATACACTGATATAAGTGTATGGCATAACACAGAAGGTCCTAATTGCTAATATGAAAGAGCATCAAGAAGAAAAATACCACGACTCTAACATAAAAAGTGGACAAAACATACAAATGTATATAATTCAGAAAGAAATTAAGATGTCAAGGAGAACGCTTAAAGGGGGGCAGGGAAGGATGGAGGAAGGAGTGGGGAGGGGAGAGGAAAGGGAAAGAAGGGAAAAAGAAAGGGGAAGGCACGGGAAGAGGAAGCGGGCCTGTGAACGAGGCAAAGCAAACCCTCTGACAGGCTGCTTCGAGGCTGGCACGGAGTCCAACAAGGCTCCACGATGAACCACAGACTGGGTCTCTGGACCCTCACTGCATGGCAGCACGGCGGACACCACACATCTAGTCTGAAATGCTGGTATACGGCAGGCGGAGGCATGAACTCAAGGTCCCGAGTCTCTAGTGAGCCTCCCAGATTGACAACTCTAACCACCGGACTTCTAGAGAGCAGTCCCAGAGACACACTGGCCCCCAGTCCAAAGAGCCTGCAGGTCCACACTCCATCATTATTTTAATTGCTAACGTCTGAAATCAGCCCCAAAGTCCATCAAAAGGGGACTTAAAACATCAACCATGCTCCATCCAAGCAGCATTTACTGTGCAGCAGAGGAAAACCCCTCGAAAAACAAAGACCTTATACCAACCAGAGAGAGCTGAAGGAGGGGAAGGGGGGCAGGGGGTCCTGGCTGCAATCCCAGCACAGCAGGGTCCGGGGCCCAGGCACCACTGAGTGTGGGTAGGGGTCGGCTGGTGGAACCAATAAATCAATAAACAATTCCACGTAAAAGACAAAACATACAACCTCACCACCACCACCAAAGGCCAACCAACAAGGAGCAATCCTGGGTCAGACTATAAAGTAGATGTGCACGTGGGGGAGTCGACCTATGAGTTACCCAATCTCCATGGGAGGAGAAGGATGGAAATGTGTGCGAAGTCTTTAGAATCTAGGAAACAAGCTCTGAAGCAGAAATAGCTGTGGAGAGAAACGGCAGCTCATAGACTGCAGAGACAGACTTGCTTGTTACATAGATTCATTTTGAAATCTTGTAACTACCTTATATATTAACAATATTTATAAAACTAAAGAAAAAACTGAAAACAAAGTAAAATGAATGACCCCCAATTATCAAATAAGTGAAAAAAATTAGCACTGCTGAAATGATTATTTTAACTAACTTTATGGCACTCTGATTGCTTCCTGTTAGTAGAACAAATACTAAGCAGAACTGCAAAGAAATGCAAAATGCCATTCAACAATCTTATTATACTGTCTATTAAGATTTTGAAATATTTTAAAATATACCTTATGATACACATGTTAATGTTTTAGGCTGAAACAGGAGCCCAGGGTAAAAGAATCAAAACCCTACAGTGCTAAATTTGAATTAAAGGTGATATACAAACTAATTATTTCCTTTTCTTTATAAAAGTATAGTACAGGGGCCAGAGATAGTACAGGATGTAAGGTGTTTGTCTTGCATGTGGCCAACCCGAGTTCAATTCTTGGCACCATATATGGTTCCCTGAGCACCACCAGGAGTGACCCGAGTGCAGAGCCAGGAGTAAATTCTGAGCATAGCCAGGTATGGCTCCAAAACCAATAAAATAAAATAAGAAAAGTACAACAATATATACTTTAGATATTTTTGAACCTGATCCTCACTAAAAGAGAGGATTTCTTTTAGGAGTAGCACAGAGAAAAAACAAGATGAACTGAAGATATGTACCATAGCTTAGATGATTAAGCAAGAGAGAGAGAGAGAGAGAGAGAGAGAGAGAGAGAGAGAGAGAGAGAGAGAGAGAGAGGTGAGAGAGAGAGAGGACCCTAATAAATAGGGTCAGAAATGAAAGAGCAGAAAAGTTACAACTGATACCACAGAAAGAGCAAGACAGTTATGCCACCAAGTTAGAAAACCTAGAAGAAATGGAAAATTATTAAGGAAGCAGAAAACATGAACAGAACAACAAGCAAGGACGCTAAAGCAGTAGCCAAAGGGTTCCCGCCTAAAACAAGACTTGGATCTGATGGTCTGGCAAATGAATCCTAAAAAAATCTTAGAAGGTTTTACTTAAACTTCTCATGGGCTCCCTCCAAATTAAAGAAAATTCTCCCAAACATATTTTAAGGCCAACATTACCCTTGAACCAAAAGTAGAGATGTCACAAACAACGGAACCTCTGTGACAACATTTCTGAGCAGAGAGATGCAAAGATCTTCAACAAAATCTAATTCAATAAAGTAGCACAAATCGTAACTACATGGAATTTGTTCTACAAATGTAAGCCTAGTTTGACATACACAAATCAATTCATGTAACATAACAATACATCAAGAGGAAAGAGAAAAACCACATGATCAATATCACCAGATGCAGAGAAAGCTTTTGATAAGATTCAGCATCCATTTTATTTACTTATCCATTGTATCAGTATTTATCCATTTATCATTTTATCCATTTTATTTGTTCAGCATCCATTCAAAAATCTTAACAAAATGGAGGAGATGAGCTCCAGGGATAGCTCAGTGGCTTAGAATGGCTTAAGAGTATGAAGTACCTAGGAATAAACAACAAGAGAGGTGAAAGACTGCTCCATCAAAAACTATAAAACTATTAAAAGAGGGGCTGGAGCAATAGCACAATAGGTAGGGCATTTGTCTTGCATGTGGTCGAACTGGGTTTGATTCCCAGCATCCCATATGGCCCCCAGCACAGTCAGGGGTAATTCCTGAGAACAGAGCCAGAACACCCCTGTGCATTGCCAGGTGTGACCCAAAAAAAGAAAAAACAAAACGAAACAATGGTTAAAAGAAATAGAAGACATACAGATATGGAAAGATATTCTCTGCTCATCAGTTGGAAGGATTAATTTGTTAAAATGAGCATCCTATCTCTTTGATAGGAATTCTATGTAATCCGTATCAATATCTCAATGACATTCTTCAAAGACATGGAACAAATGACACTGAAACTTATATAGAATCACAAAAAACCTCAAAGAGCCAAAGCAATCTGAGACAAAAGGAGAACAGAAGTGTCATGAGCCTCAATTTCAAATGCTTCAAAGATAGTCATCGATGCATTACAGGACAGTATGGTGGCATCCATGTAGACACAAACATCAGCTGAATAAAACCGAGAACCATAATTAAATCCTCACATACAGAAACAGTTCATTTACAACAAAGGAACCAAAAGCAGAGTCTGAAGAAAGTGTCCTCAACAAACAGCAATGGAACAATGGATAATTATATGCAAATGAATGAAGCTGAATCACTACCTTACACCATGCACAAAAGTTAACTAAAAATGGGTTTGGGGCCCAAACAGGAACTAAATATTATAGATATTAACCCAATACACTGAAATACACGAAGAGAATAGACAGCATATTCTATATTGGCTTCAGGGATGTCTTCAAGAATTCAATTAGAATGGCAAGGGAAACTAAAGCAAAAAAAAAAAAAATGGGTTTACAAACTAAAATGTTTCTTGCCCAGTGAAAGAAATTATCATTAAATAAAAAAAGACATCTCACTGACTGGGAGAAAAAATTTATATGTCATATATCTGAAAAGGACTGGACTGGAGTGACAGCACAGCAGGTAGGGAGTTTGCCTCGCATGCGGCCAATCTGGGTTCGATTCCTCCATTCCTCTCGGAGAGCCTGGCAAGCTACCGAGAGTATCCCGCCCACACGGCAGAGCCTGGCAAGCTACCTGTGGTGTATTCGATATGCCAAAAACAGTAACAGGTCTCACAATGGAGACGTTACTGGTGCCCGCTCAAGCAAATCGATGAGCAATGGGACGACAGTGCTACCGTGCTACATCTGAGAAGGTTAATATGCAAGGTTATAAGGAACTAAAAAAAAAAAAGGAACAAAAAACAAAACAGAAATATCAAGAATAAGAAAACAACTATGGGACCCTCTGCGCCTAAAGACTTTGATTCCAGAGATGTAACACATTCGGGCATCCAGCGCAGCATCCGATAGCAATGCCCTGGGACGGCGAACTGGGCTACAACTCTGTGCTGCCGGGGGTGGATTTTTTTCCTCCCCACCCTATCTTCCTGCACGGAAAGCAGCGGCCTGGCAGCACCCACGTGGCAGGCGCCATCTTCTGTGACTCCAAACCCAGAGGTATTCGGTTTTTACTTTTGGGGCTCCCAGGAACTCATGGGAAGGGGGCGTAACCGGCACGCCCTCGGCCCAGATAAATCCAGAGCCGCTGAGCGCGAATCGGACCCTCTGCGCCTAAAGACTTTGAATTCAGAGACTTCTTACAGCAATGCACTGGGACTGTGAGCTGGGCTATGTAATTTCTGGCAGAATTTTCCCTGGACTTTATACAGAAATCCAAAACCGCGCAGACTTAACATTTATAATTGTCAGCAATGTGAAACGGTTCCTTTTGAACAGGTCTGACTTGGGGGGGAAACTCCAAATAATAACAGGAAGTTTTTGTTGAAATTTTGAAGGTTTTTAATGTAGCAGCCACCTCTCTGGACTGTGAACTAAGCAAAAGCCCCACGCTGGCCGACGCGGCGTGGCGTACACCATACTATGAGGCGCGGGAAGGGGGATGAGGGGGGAAAAAGAAAAAAAAAGGGAAAAGGAAAAAGAAAAAAAGAGAGAGAGAGAGAGAGAGAGAGAGTTATGTACTTGTAGCAGTGGGGCTACATATCTCTTCATTTCCAGCAATGAAAAACTAATTATCAAATGTAGTAGGTCTGTCTCTCTTGGTTGGAAACTCCAACAACTATAGTGAGTTTTGTGTTGAATTATGGAATGTAATCAAGGTAAAGAAAAAATGAAGTGAAATTCATTAGTTATACAGTAGGGGGTAGGGGGTGGGGGCGGGGGGTATACTGGGGTTTCTGGTGGTGGAATATGGGCACTGGTGAAGGGATGGGTGTTTGAATATTGTATAACTGACATATAAACCTGAGAACTTTGTAACTTTCCACATGGTGATTTAATAAAAAGTTTAAAAAAAAATTTAAAAAAAAAAGAAAACAACTATGAAGAAATGGGAGGAAAAGCTGAACGGACACTTGATCAAAGATATATAGAGAGCAAGCAAGCACACGAAAGAAACATTCATCATCGCTTATTATGAGGAAAATGATAAACAAAACCAAACCAGAAAGCATATTAGGTATCTCTCATAACTAGGATGAGTGGCATAGGTAACAAGGCCAGAGACAGGTGCTGACAGGCTTTGAAGGGAGTGACAGCGTATGCTACAAGTGAGTGTAAACTGATCCAGCCTTTTGAAAAACCGTGGAGATTTCTCAAAACATTAAAATTAGATACAGCAATCACCCAAGGACCCAATGATTTTAGGTATCTATGCAAAGAACACAAAAACATTCATTTGAAAAGATGTACATATACCTGTTCATTTTAATGCTATTCACTACAGCCAAGATCTAGAAAGAAGTGACAAATGACAAATGAGGATAAAGAAAACATGAGGTATTACGGTGCTCTGAGCAGAGAGAACGCTTGTCTATTGCTACAACGTGGACAGAACTGGAAGGGTTCATTCTAAGCAAAATACGACAGAGGGAACCAGAAAAACACTGGATTATCTCACTAGTAAGTGAGATATAAATAAATAAAACTAGAACATGCACAAAAAGCCACACAAACCCTTGGACTCTGAAAGCAGAGGTGAGGTTACTAGCAAGTACGAGTGTACGGAAGGGAGAGTCCAAGAGATTGAAGGATACTGCTCTCTGGAGGGCTCTGGTACAGGGTACAGAGAGAAGTGAAAACGCATTCCCTAAAATAGCCCTATGTAAAAAATTGAGAAGGAAGAGGAGTGGGAGAAGGGGGAAGAGGCAGAAAGAAAAAGCCAGGAAGCTATAAATGTCTGGGGGGGCATATCAAAGACACTGGAGACGATATGATAGAGGTTTTGAAGCCAAAGGTGGGGAAACTTGAGTACTGAAAAAGACAATTTACTGAAATATACTCACTATACAACCAAATTAAAAAAAACCCTAATAATGTATAATATTGGACAAAAAACAAAAATAATGATCCTTATTAGAGATAACCAGAGCACTAAATCTCTACTCTGAAAATAAGGAATCAAAGAGAAATAATAATTTACTGGATTTTCCTAATGGCATTTCAAGGTAACCAAATATGTGAATATGTGAAAACATGTGAAAGTTATGTGAAAATTTGTGAGAATTCTAGTTCATAAAAGAACCCCAACTAATACAAGGGGAAAGATAAAATGACAGTACTATAAACTACCATTCTGCAAGCCTAAGGAAGAAAGCTGCTGAGACAAAGATCAGCACTGACTAAAACCATTCAGTCCAAGGCTGAGAGGAAGACTGAGCCATGGGGAGTTGCTGGTACCACCCGCACTGCCCATAAACCTCAGTCCTGCTGGAGGGCAGCCGTGCCCTGACACTCTGTGCGTCCTGCAGGAAAGCAATCTGGAGCACCAGCACCACCCCCCAGCGCTCTCATCAGCAGAGTCCAGAAGCAATCAGGATCTTGGAGGCAAGTTCCAGGTCATAGGAAGATAGGAGAATGGCTGGTGGCACTCCACGCCAAGTGCATGCCTCGAGAGCAGAGATCCTCTAACCCTGGGGCTGTCCATGCATGAACTACGTGCAAGTGAGTGCACTCAATTTCAAACAATCCCACCTCCAAGTCAATTTTTTAAAAATTAAAGTTTAAAAAGAAGAATTATTCACTGATATGAAGAAGCAGGGCTGGAGCGGGGTCGACCCGAGTTCAATTCCTCCAACCCTCTCGGAGAGCCCGGCAAGCTACCAAGAGTATCACGCCCACTCGGCAGAGCCTGGCAAGCTACCCGTGCGTATTGGATATGCCAAAAACAGTAACAGTAAGTCTCTCAATGAGAGACGTTACTGGTGCCCACTCGAACAAAATCAAAAATGAAGAAGCAATTTAAATTTTGAGGATACCACTGGGATAATTTTCAAAAGTCCTTAAAGATGTTAGATGTGCACAGGGGAGGGTGTAAGGGTGAAACGACATCAGGCTCGGAATTAGCTTTGAACCATGTTGCAGCAGAGAGGAAAAGTCGAAACAGGGGCAAAGGCATCAACCGCAGCGCTATGCAACAGGTCTGTAGCGTCCTTTCTCTTCTTCAGTCTGGGGCATGGCTTGGGAGTTTTCAGAATAAAATGTCTACATTTTTGAAAAATGAAGGGGACAATGCATAACAGATTCTTCCAGTTTTAATGGAGGTGCACTGGAGGACATGTAGTCCCCTACAAATTATCACATACATATAAAGTAAGATTAGCTGTTTAAGGAATAAAACCAATGAAAATTTATCTTGATTATAAGAACCCAGATGGAAAAAAAAAGACTCCATCTGATATTTAACAATTTCAGGTGATTAATAGCACTCGAAGGTATTGTAATAAAGGCTATCTGGAAGAGGGCCAAAATAAAATCACAGTACAACCTCAAAGCCAGTTGACTGGCAATAAGTATGAGATGAGGAAATATTAAAGTCAAGGTGCTCTTAATACTTGTCAGCACTCTCTCTGGGACTAGAAATATCCCACAGACTCTGTCCACTGGTGTGACCTACCTACAAGACCTATACCACAAATAAAACCTTCAAGTAAAGAGCACCTGGATTATTTGTGTGAAAACATAAAAAAATGTGATCAAAATACGGTCAAACGACAACACTGAAAGATGAGGCTGAACAAATTTCTAAATCCACAGATTAGGGAGAAACTTGGGAGAAAAAGAACAGTTCCATTCCCTGACGCTAACTTGTCTGGCACCTGTGGGAAAGAGCCCACTCAACTTGATTCCATAAGCTGTGCAGACACTAGCTGGGAGATTATATGGGTCTAAACTCTAATGCTGATTCTTTAGGTAACAGACATGAGCTGCTGATAAAGTCACTTAACCTTCCTAGACCTTGGCATCTACACTGTGAAACTGGAGAATTGTGTCTTTTCCTTATTGTTGCTTATTCTGATAGTAATCAAAGTAACATTGTGTAGGAGCATGTAAAATTTCATGTAAAGGGACTGAAAGTGAGAGACAGAGTCTACTTTTCCCTTTCCTTTCCTCATTCTCTCCTTTCCCATTTTTATAGGTCATTTAATATTCGAACCTTCAGATCTTTAGTCAGAGAAATGAAAGATTTTGAGGTTACTCAGAAACTGACAATTCAATTTGCGAAGCAGTCTGTTTTCCTTCATTTATGTACTTAAATTTTGGTTATTTTCATGGCATAGCCCCAACTTCCAAGAGGCCTGAAGGGAGAAAAAGGTTCAGAATTCAATCTGACTCAAATGTGACTTGGGCAGAGGGTGAGAAATGTGTTTTTGTGCAGAAGTCTCTCGACACCAGTTCACTAGGAAGAGAAGTGGAGGTCATGCTCTTAGAGACCTGTATGTGTCTCAACAGAAATCATGTCCATTATCAGTTAAAAAAAAACAAACCCAAACAGACCAGAAACCAAAAACTTCATGAAAGTATGGAGTGTAGCAAAAGAGAAAGGGAGGGGTGTGGGGAGGTGGGCGGCTCCCAGGAGACTGTCTCAAAGCTGGATTCAAATGTGAACCCTTAACACCATGTGGGCTGCTGATTAACCTGTGGGCCTGGCAGCTTACAGGCCAAAGCACCTACGCTTAGGAAAGTCAAACTGTTCTTGGCGGAGACCCATTGGCAAAAGCAGAGCTGCTATGCCTCAGTATGTGGCACTGGAAAAATAGCAGATACACACGTGTGCGGAGCAAGGTCTGGCACAGTGGCCCTGAAATCAGAGCCACAGAGGCGGGCTGCTGAACAGGGATAGAGTCTGAAAGTGCCTCTCTGCAGTGCGAGCAAGGTGGGACTGGATGGGATAGGCACACGTGAATGAGGAAATGAAGGCAGACACACACACACACACACACAGAGAGAGAGAGAGAGAGAGAGAGAGAGAGAGAGAGAGAGAGATTAAGGCCCACCAGCCCACCAATTCAGGATAAGTTAGATTCTGTGCAAGTGTGTTTTGTTCTTCATTTTCACTTTCAGGGGGTTTCAAAAGTTATCTACTTCTACATTCTTTGAAGTGATATAGAAGACATAGAAAATTTGTCACCAAGTTTGGTGATAAAGAAGGCAGCATATTAGGAACAAGTTATCTGGATACCATTGGTCCTTTCTCAAGAGATATCAAAGCACAGCAGGTGAAAATAGGGGTCCAGGGTAGGAGACCTTGTTTCTGGTGGAGATCTTTCCCTCTGACTAGCTGCATGGCCTGATGAGGTACCTGGATTTCCACTAACCCATCTTGAAAGGAGGAGTTGAACTGGGAGACCGTTGGGGTTCTTCCAGGCCTGACACCTTAAGCAATCACTAATGTTTTGTCAAGAAGTCTCTTATATATCAACTTAAGCATCTTACTTGTCAAAACTGGTTTTTAGAAAGCTTTGGAGCTTTTATTAACAGACTGTGCACGCTCTCAAAGATGAGTTGTTTCTGTTTCCCGTTCTTTGTCACCCTAGCTTCTGGTCTTCTTGGTACCTTGCCACTTTTATGACTTTCCACAATGGCCGTTAGGTTCTTCATCTTGTCCATCCAGTGAGGAAAATAAGAGTGACATTATCCTAAACACACACAAAAATACAGCTACTGCCAAAGGTCTGCAAGGAAACAGCACAGTGCCAAGTCAGAGTGTTGAGAACTACTGACGAAGACAGTTAATAAATAGGAGCTAAAAACATGAAAGCAAGTCTTACAGCTTTGGCTGACAAATGATCTGTCTCACCTGTTTCCTCGCTTGTCAGAGGCAGAGAGAGAACCTGGGCTTTCTGAACTACGCTCCTGAAGCCCCTTCACTTCTTATGTCAGCTGCAGTGCCCAGGCGTCCTCGAACGTGTCAAGTCTCCGCTCCTACAGGGCATCTCACGGACCCCAGGAACCCGAGAGAGACCTGGAAAATCACTGACGCCATTCTACATAGCCTGGAACAATCTCAAACCTAGAGCAAAGTCTGCAGCGCTACACGCAGATTCCACCTAACACATCCTCTGTATGGCAAGGCAATTCCTGAATAAATAGTTTGTAAATAAATAGGGTCTGTGTGTTTTGTTTGCCCGGCACAGACGGGGATGTTCACAACCTTAATGTTTATGTATAAGATACTTCTGCACAAATAAATAAAAGTATATTGTTGATGATTTTCCTTGCTCTATCCTGTAACTCTTTCTTCCGACAGCTGAAGCTCACACACTGGAGCTGTTTCCCATCCAGATGTCAACCCCTGTGTCACAGAAGGTCCTCAACAGGGTAGGTGAATTCAGGTGAAATGAGTTCATCTATTTCACTACCCTAAAGACACATGAAGACTGGGGGAGAGGGTCTATGGACATCTTAATCAGCAAATAAAACCCAAAGCGTTCAAGTTGCACATACCCACATTTTCATGAAAGAAGTCAACAGCCACCAAGAGACTTTTGTCCAGCAAAGGATACTGCAGACCGGAGGCCACTGCACTGGTACGGTGACCTCCTAGCCGCTGCCCGCTCTCGGAGCAGTGCCAGGCAAACTGCTTGTCCTGGCCTGTGCTCAGCACCCACTCCAGTTCCAGGACGAACAGGACCATCGTGACTCTGCTCTGGTGTGCTAAAACAAGAGACAAGAAAACAACCCATGAAACATCCTAAGGGTGGTCAGCGGGACTCAACCCGAGGAAAGGCAGCACCCTGCTCTCTGCGCCAGGAGTCGTGTCTACCGTAACAGGTAGAGCCAGAGCACTGCTTCTTCTAGGGGGAGGAGAGTGCCTTATGCCGAAGTCCCTAGAAGACCTGAAACAACAACTCTCCGTCTCCTCCCTCCACTTTCTCCCCTCCCTGCTTCTCCGTTTATGGCAGTCCTGAGATTACTACCGAGTCAGAGCTCCTATCACCTCATGCAGACCCAGGTTTCGGCCTACTGGCCGAGATCACATAACCACTGGGCTGGCCCTTGCAGAGAGGAACATTCTCTCACTTTATAGACTCAACCCCGCCTTGGCAAGATGCCCCTATGGAACAGTTACAAGATAATCAAGATAATGAAGAAAGAATCCTACCGAGTACCAATAATCATGTCACCAAATGCCTGATTTTGCTATTTGAAGCATGAGTAATCTTAGGAGATACCAAAGCACTAATACTAAGACTTATCTATGACCCTTTTTTTTTTTAGGTATCAGCCGCCATTAAGAACCAACACTGTCGGGGGTGGAGCAATAACACAGTGGGTAGGGCATTTGCCTTGCATGCGGCCTATCCAGGTTCGATTCCCATCATCCCATATGGTACCCTGAGCACCACTAGGGGTAATTCCTGAGTGCAGAGCCAGGAATAACCCCTGTGCATCGCCAGGTATGATCCAAAAAGCAAAAAAAAAAAAAAAAACCAACATTGTCTTTAAAAGACAATGTTAGTTCAATGTGACCATGTTAACTCAAATATTAGTTCAATGTCAGTTCAATGTTAGACAATGTGACTCCTTGTATCTGTGTCATCGGATGTCCAACTCAAATTCCACCAGTGAAAGCATTTTAAAAAAACAACTCTGTAAGAGGTTCAAATGTATCCGAGTTACTACAGGCAGAAGTGGCCCTCAGCACTTTATATCTCTTTCTCACACAAAGGCTTTCAGCTTTGTGTCTGTCATTGTCTAAGTTCCAGGGGCTAACAGGACTCTAGCAGGAGAGAGCCCGCATGCTACAGAAGACACGTATGTTAAGCTACTTGTTCAAAGCAACACAAACTCTGAGCTGAACTGAGAATTGGAGCCCTTCTTTCTCAGCTGAAGTTGGTTCCTTTATCTGGCAAGCTGCCTGTGACACTTCAAAACAAAAACATGCCTCTGAGCAATCGGAGCACCTTCTCTCTCTCTCCCTGTTGTACGTTTCTGTTTCTGGGCCACACCTGGCAGTGCTCAGAGCTTGCTCCTAACTCTGGTGCACAGAGATCACACCTGGAGGTGCTCAGGAGACGATATGTCATGTTGGGGACTGAACCCTAGAGCCCGTTCTCTAAGGTGACAGAACTCTTTAAGCAAAAGAGAAGTCTTTTAAATTAAGATATTTATGTATTGTGTATGTGTGTATATGTGTGTATGTGTATTATATATGTGTGTATTTATGTCTATTATGTGTATCCATCCATCCATACATACATGCACACACACATAATTAAACTCCGGAAAGTCATGGAAGAAACCCTGCTCTTGAAGTCAGACTGTACTTCGGAAGGAAAGTAGTGAGATACGAGCTCCTTGTCTTGCTCCAGGTGCTGCCAAAAGCATCACATAACGAAGATTACTCTACGGGACAGAGAGACAGTCCGGTGCATACGGCAGGCTGCTCTCTGCTGACTCAGGTTCAACCCAGACACCATCAGGAGATATCTCTGGGTTTAGAGCCAGTAATAAGCCCTGAGCATCTCTGGGTGCATCCCAAAACCCAAAGAAACAACAACAAAAATATATTCTATAGTTTTGCTGCAGTATTTTCCCCCTCCGTTTTTGGGCAGTGCACAGGGTTTACTGCGGGCTCTGCACTCAGGTCACTCCTGCAGATTGTGGGGGGCTGTACAGGAGTGCTAGGGATTGAACCCGGCTGACTGCAGGCAATGCAAGCTCCTACATCACTGTACTATTTTTAAGGCTCCTACAACTGGTTCCTTATCAATTTAAGGAACTCTTCTTCATAGTTCCCTAATGCTTTTTTTTTTTTGGTCACATCTGGCGATGCACAGGAGTTACTCCTGGTTGTGCACTCAGGAATTACTCCTGGCAGTGCTCAGGGGACCATATGGGATGCTGGGATTCGAACCAGGGTCGGCCGCGTGCAAGGCAAATGCCCTACCCACTGTGCTATCGCTCCAGCCCAGTTTCCTAATGCTTTTATCAAGAACAGGTATCAGATTTTATCAAATACATCCCTGCAAAAATTGGTATGATCCTGTGCTTGTCTACTTTAGTCTTTTGATCTGATGAATTCCACTAATTTTCAAATGCTGAGACAATTTTGGATATCTGGAGGAAAATCCCATTTGGTCAGAAGTATATGATTCTTTTTGATACTTTATAAGATTTTTTTTTTGGGGGGGAGAAGGAGGATTTTGTAAATTCCCTAATACTTTAGTCTATAGCTTTTCTGTTTCATAATGAATTTGTTTGGCATAGCTGAATAATTTTAAATTTGGAGAGAAAATTCACCACTTACATTACTTACAATTCAGGGATTTTTCGTATATCACAATGTTGGAAAGTCATCATGGAAAATATTCTATTTGTAGAGTATTTCCGTCACTCCAAAAATAAACCCTAATCCCTAGTAGTCCCTTCCACTACCCCTAAAGTAATCACTAATTTCCCTTCTCACAAATTCTCTGATTGTTGTCATTTCACATATGACCTGGTATCAAAAAAGATGACCAGGTATCATCTTTTTGTGTCTACTCTTCCTTATTTACCATTTTTTCAAAGTCAAGCACAGATTAGTTCTTTATTCTTCTTTTATGAAAAGAAATAATTACTTCATTGACATGACACATTTTGCTAATCACTTTATCCACTGGTGGAGAGCAAGGTTGTTTCCAATTTTTGGCTATAAGAATAATATTGCTATAACTCTCAGACAAGTAGAATATAACTGAGAGCCCAGAGATAAGCTATCATATTTATGGAGGGTTACTCTAAGGAAAGGATCTGGGTGCATGAAGTAGAGAATGAAAGAAAGTCTATTTAATCAATGGAGTTGGGAAAAATGGGTAGCCATATTTAAAAAAGAAAAGAAACTGGATCTGTATCTCAAGCCATACAAAAAAACTTAGTCCAACATGGATTAAAGACCCCCAATTTAGACCAGAATCCATAAAATTCACTAAAGAAAATATAGGCCAAAATCTGTATATGGGCTTCAGAGCATTTTCAATTATTTGATTCTAGTAGCAAAGAAAAGAAAGAAAAGAAAATATATTAAAATAAACAAATGAACTTATATCAAATTAAAGAGTTTTCACATGGCAAAAGAAACTCAGGCTAAAGTAAAAAGACATCCTACTGGATTCATACCCCATGCTTCAGAAAAAGGACCAATATTCAAGATGTACAAAGCAGTCACAAAGCTCAACAATAACAACAACAACAACAACAACATCCCACAATTAATGCCTCCAATAATGGGGAGAAGAGATGCGTCCAGACCCTGTGACAGGCTGTCTCATCCCAGGCAACCTGGAGTGGTGCAGGTGAGTCTCACCACCTGCCCCAACAAAACCCAGCCGCTGAAAACCTCCAGAGCTCAGTCACCACCATGCTCACTGCTGATCTCCGCAGGCTCAGATGAGCCTCACCCATCAGAGAATCTGCTGAAAAAACCACGCGGAACTTGTGACTGAAATCTCCAGGCTCACGTGGGGTCAGGAATGGGCAGCCCCCCATCTCCCTGTACTTCCTAGCGCCAGGCAGTCACGCCCACGAACTGCCTCTGATGCCATCTAGCCTCATTAGCGGCCATGCTCCAGACTCACAAATAATCCTCGAAGAGAGCAACACTGCAGAGATGCCTCCAGACCCCAAGGTCACCATCCAGTTAAGAATTTAATCCTAGCTCTATCACCCTATTGAAAACCTTAGAATTCCTGGAGTGTGCGGAGCACCTGCAGCTGTGTGACATCTCAAACTCTACACCACTGGTGTACCGGGAGTAGCATTCCACATTTGATGTGTTAAACTAGAAAGTAACCAATCTCTATTTTTTAAAAAAATGTATTTATGCATTTGCATTTTCTCTCTTCTGTTTTCTACTGTATGAATTTCAGCTTTCTCTTTCACTTAGCTTAGGTCTCTTTAGCTGGGATAATATAAGACTTTTCTTTTTTCCGAATATGCTTGCTTCTACAAATTTTCCCTAAAGGACTATCCCAAGCACCAACCCATAAATTTTGATCTGCTGTATTTTCATTTTGTCTAGAATACTAATTTCTCTTTTGAGAAATTTCTTTTATGACTGATGGATTCTTCAGAATAATTTAACTTTTCCAAACATTTAGGAATTTTCTAGAGACTTCTGTTATTGACTCTCATTTTGATTCCATTTTGATCAGAAAACATACCCTGAGTGATCTGAGATTTACTGAATCTTGTTTATAGTCCAGAATACACTCTACCTTGTGAAATCTTCTGTGTACATTTGGAAAGAACCTATTTTGCTTAAGCTAAATAGAATTTTTTTATTTACTAAGGCCAAATAGAACAGTTGGCTGAAAGTGCTGTTCCAATCTTCCATTTCTTATTAATTTCTGCTTACTTAATCTATTAGTTATTAGTAAGATATATACAATCAATTACTGACCATGGAGTACTGCTATGACTATGATGCTAAGTCAGCAACAAAACTGGTATCATCTAAACTGAGTACACTACTAACTCTAAATACAACTTACTTTTGCCATACAGGAATAGAGGAAAATTACGGACATGACCATTTCTCTTTCTGAAGTTTTATCAGATTTTGCTTCATGACTTTCAGGGCTATTTTTGGACAGCAATAAATATTGAGGAATGCTGTGTTCTCCTGATGAACTGACCCCTTTTAATTTTGAAATGATATATGTTTTTTGGTTTGGGGGCCACATCTGGCGGTGCACAGGGTTACTCCTGATTCTGCACTCATGAATTACTCTTGGTGGTGCTCGGTGGACCATTTGGGATACTGAGAACTGAACCCAGGTTGGCTGCCTGCAAGGCAAATGCCCTACCTGCTGTAATATTGTTCTGGCCCTGAAATGATATTTTTTATACATAGTAATATTCTATTTGGGGGGGGGAGGAATGTCTTCCAATTAGTTCTCAGGTGGCCTTTTGGCAATTCTTGGCAATTCGTGGTTCTCTTGGCAATTCTTGGCCAGAAGAGCTGGAGGTTCAAGGTGAAGGTCTTAACTTCTAAGGCATGTGCCTTAACCTCTATACTGTATCACTGGCCCCATATCTCATCATTTTCTTTGCTCTGAAATCTGCTAGGTTACTATTAACCTGTTTATTCCATCTTTCTTTTGATGAATTTCCAAGGCTTAGCTACTTCCATCCTTTTACTATTAACATATTACTGGTTTTTAAATACATTTACTGTATCACTGTCACTGTCATCCTATTGTTCATCGATTTGCTCGAGCGGGCACCAGTAACGCCTTCATTTGTCCGTGTTGCATGACAGTGTAGCCCAATGGCGTCTGCTCGCTCCAGGAATGTAAGAGCACCTTGTTGTTACTGTTTTTGGCATATCAAATACGTATGTGTTTGCCAGGCTCTACTGTGGTTAATATATATTACATATATATACACACATACATATAATCCTAAGTGGTCTCAGGAACCCTGGGGATCCCTCCCAATATTTCCCAGCCAGCCCAGCCAGTGGTTCAAAGTAAAAGCCTGAGGATGTGTATTTACTGTAAGTAATTCATATTTAGGTTTTCCCTTTTCACTCGATCTGATGGTTTCTGACTTTTAATTTGATTCATACCATGTACATATAATGTGATAACTATACCTTGTCAGATTTAAATTATTTATCTTGCTGTTCTCTATTTCCCTTTCTGTTCCTCTTCCTTTTCCTTATTACTTTTGGAAAGTTACTTTTTCGTTCCACTATATCTCTCCGGCTGACTCATTAATTGAACCCTTTCTATTTGTTATTTTCTCTAGGGTTAACAAATGCATCTTTAACTTATTATAGTCTTCCTTCATACTAAACATAACTTCTTACATATAACCTAAGAGCCTTAAGTATACTTTTATTTCTCCTGTCTAATCCTTTGCAATATACTTTTGTCAGATAATTTAATTTTTTATATTATGGACCTAACGAATATTATGCAACTTAGTCCTTATTTTCAGTCAAATTATCAATTTTTTTTTTTTTTGCTTTTTGGGTCACACCCGGTGATGCACAGGGGTTACTCCTGGCTCATGCACTCAGGAATTACTCCCGGCAGTGCTCAGGGGACCATATGGGATGCTGGGAATCGAACCTGGGTCGGCCGCGTGCAAGGCAAATGCCCTACCCGCTGTGCTATTGCTCCAGCCCCCATCAATTGTTTTTTAAAGATATTTTATTTTATTTTGCTTTTTGGGTCACACCCAGCGATGCATAGGAGTTACTCCTGGCTCTTCACTCAGGAATTCCTCCATGCAGTGCTCGGGGGACCATATGGCATGCTGGGAATCGAACCCATGTCGACCGCATGC
The DNA here is from genome assembly GCF_027595985.1 of Sorex araneus. Taxonomy (NCBI): domain Eukaryota; kingdom Metazoa; phylum Chordata; class Mammalia; order Eulipotyphla; family Soricidae; genus Sorex; species Sorex araneus. The sequence continues at coordinate 222,131,738 of NC_073302.1, forward strand.
AAGGCAAATGCCCTACCCACTGTGCCATTGCTCCAGCCCTTTTTAAAGATATCTTAAAAGGTCAGGGAGACAGGCCAACAGGTCGGGCACACTCTTTGCTCCTGGAATACCTAGGATTTTCTCCTCGAACCTCATGGTCCCCCAAGCACTGTCACAGACCCCTGGGCACAGCCCAGGAATAGCTGCTGAACCCCAAACCCACCTCATCAGGAAAAAAAAAAAGAGGCTAGCACTACATGACTGTTTTTAAAGTGCAGTATAAATCCAAAAGTTTTCTTTTTTACTAACACAGAAAGAACACTAATGTGTACAACATAATAATTTGAACTGTGAAAAAATTATTACAGTAAGTTAATATGTACTGTCTCATATAACTACAATTTTTTATGATGAAAACTGCAGGTGGGGGGCAGTTCTGTGGATCAAACCACACACACACACACACACACACACATACACATACACACACACACACACACACCTCAAACACACATAAAGTAAGTTCTCTACCACCAGCTACATCAGCAACCCTGATAAGAATTGTATTTTAGTTTTCCAACAAAGCCCAGAGATTACCTCTGGATTTGTGTTTAGGGACCACTACTGGCAGGGAGACCATATGAGATGCTGGGGATTGGACCTGTTCAGCGACCTGCAAGGTAAGTGCCCTACCCATTGTACTACCTCTCTGGCCCCTAAACAAGAATTGTAAAGACCGAAAGTTCTCAGTAGGAATTTTGGTTTATCACATGAAACCATTGCTCTGTATTCAAACTTGATATAAATAAATACATTTTCGTGCAGTCTTGTAGGACAATGAGTGGCAGAGTTCAACTTTTTCTTTATAGATTTATAGCCCTTTATGGATTTTAGCTCTGTATGGAAATCCCAGTTGGAATTTCTGATTTCACGCAGGCCTTTGGCTTTATCTTCTATCCCCAAGTGAAGGTTCATACAAAGGCGTCTCGCTAGTACTGGCTGCATTTATCTCCCCAGAATAGCTACAGGGTCAGATCATATTTATATTGCTCTGAGGTTTAGGTCTCTCTTTGCTTCTGCCATGTGGGAATCTTCCTTTTCACCTTCTCTTGAGTTTAGCACTATATTAAAAAGATTATTAGCAAAACTTGTCATTTTCCTTTGTCTCTAGGTGTTTACAGTAAAAGGATTTCTATACAAGTCTATCAATTTTTCATAATTCCTAATAAGCTATATTTTGACAGTTAAACCAAAGCAAACGGCAGAGCATCTCCTGCCAGCGCCTGATAGTCTCGTCATCCGCCACCATCCAGATCGCATGGCTTTTTCTCCTAGAAATGGGCAACATGCCGCCCACCATAGCCATGCGACCAGACCTGCACCAGGCTGTTTCACTCGGGGGCCTCCAGAGGGGGACGGGCCCACCCCAAAGGACCCAGGCCCGGAAGCCGAAAACTTCCACAACCCAAACACCACCACACTCAAGACCACTCCCCACACGCTTCGACGGGCCTCATGCACAAGCGAACCTATTCCTGGACACATCATAAGACACTCCCTACCCATTCCGCAAGAGTACCACACCACATTTGATGGGGTTCAAAAAGTAGGCAATCAATCATAGAGGGAAATATGTATATATATATATATGTATATATTTTTTTCAGGACTGAAGTGATAGCACAGCGGGTAGGGCATTTGCCTTGCACATGGTTGACTGGATTGAATTTCTCCATCCCTCTTGGAGAGCCCGGCAAGGTACCAAGTATCTCGCCCGCACAGCAGAGCCTGGCAAGGCTCTACCCGTGGCGTACTCGATATGCCAAAAACAGTAACAACAAGTCTCACAATGGAGACATTACTGGTGCCCACTTAAGCAAACTGATGAACAACAGGACAACAGTGCTACAGTGCTACACATTTTCAGATATATATATATATATAGGAAAACTCACATCATTCAACCGTTAACAACACATTAGTGATTTCCTAAAGAAAGTCTTAATGGACCCTGTCAAAATAAAACAATCTTCACACTGTTTCCTCTATGGATACTTTTTAATAGCATTTTTAGCAGTTCTTCATAACAAAGAATACAAAATATATGATTTTGGTTATGCTTTGGGACAGGGCTTGGGATGGAAACATCCCAAATTTGGTGGTGGGAAGGTGTCATGGTGGTGGGATTAGTGTTTGAGTATTAAATGTAAGCAAATATTGTGAACTACCCTATAAAAAATTTTTAAATAATAAAATGGCATGGGATGGTGCCAGAGAGAGAGAGTACAACAGGTAAGGCACTACCTTGCACATGGCCACCCAGGTCCGAATCCTGGCACTGCATACTGTCTGCTCAGAACTGACTGCAAGCACAGAGCTAGGAGTGAGCCCCAACGAGAGCTGGATGTGGAACAAACTCTCCCACCCCAGAAGAAGAAAATGCCATAAAATGAGGAATTTCTAATTGCAAGTTCATCATTTATAACTTTTAATTCATCAATTATAACTTTAATAGGCACAATAAATTTTTCACATTACAACAGTTAACAATAACAAAAAATACTATTCTATGATCATGTATTTAAGATTTAACACAAACCTAGGTGGGGATAAATGGCAGGACTTCAAAATACCTTGATATGCTCAGATGATGGACTAGTTAACATATGACAAATAACAGAATGCAGTATCAATTATGTACACTAAAACAAAACCAAAAACAAGTTTGAAGAGTAGGAGATTAACGAGAACTCAAACGAGACTCTTGAGGGTTTTGAATGGACTCTTCCATGTGTGCCTAAAATGTAAAGTAGCTGCTAAGACATTCATCTTTCTGTTAGAGGTACAAAGAGAAAGGAGATATGATTTTATATGTAACATATTACAAATGCATATTCACTATGCATTCACTATGTCATGTTAAAACATCCCAACTCTGTGAATGTCTAATTCTGTGGGTTTAAAATCTTAGTGCAGCTCAGCTAGGTAGTTTTGCTGATGGTCTCTCACTAGATGAGATCAAGGTGTGAGATGTGGCTGTGTTTTCATCTGAAAGCGTGACAGAGGGTCTGCTTCCAAACTCTCGTAGTTGGTGACAAGACCTGCGACCACATGGGCTTCTCCGTAAGACAGCAACAGGATGGCAGCTGGCTTCCATCAGAACAAGGAAGGAAGAGAGCAGGAAAGGGCGAGCAGCTGCAGGTCCCTCCCTCAGACCTCACATCAGAAGTGATACCCAGGACTTGCCATCCCAGAGAATCAGCCAATCAAGTATAGGCCTTCAAGACTGATGACTATGTTGTGTTACATTTTTGTTAATTTATTTTTAAATTTTGTTCTCTGGGCCACACCCAGTGATGCTAAGGGCTTACAACTGGCTCTGAACTCAGGAGTCAGTGCTGGAGGATTCAGAGGACCATGTGGGGTACCGGGGTCAAACCCGGGTCAGCCATGTGCAAGCCAAGTGAAGCCATCTTACCTGTTGTACTATCACTCCAATCTGTGAGATATTTCTGAAAGTACAACATGTGCCAAAGTCAAAACAGTTATTAAAAGAAGAGGTTATGAAAAATGTTTTGGCTAGAAAGAGGAAGGAAAAGAGAGGGTAGTGGTAACTTTTGTGGTTGTTTAAAATCCTTGAAAGACTGCCATGCGTATGAAAGATTACACTTAGTTTCCATAGCTCAAGTGTGCTGAGCAAAGAACAAGAGGGGACATTTTACCATTTAATACACATTCAAGAAGACTGGTTGAAGAAATTTTGGTACATCCACACAATGGAATACTATGCAGCTGTTAGAAAAGATGAAGTCATGAAATTTGCATATATGTGGATCAACATGGAAAGTATCAGGTTAAGTGAAATGAGTCAGAAACAGAGAGACAGACATAGAAAGATCACACTCATCTGTGGAATATAAAGTAACAGAGTGGGAGACTAACACCCAAGTGTAGTAGAGATAAGAACCAGGAGGTCTGCCCCACAGCTTGGAAACTGGCCTCAGATGCTGGGGAAAAGGCACCTCAGATAGAGAAGGGAATACCAAGTAAAGGATGTTGGGAGGACCCATTCGGGTTGAAAGATGCATGCCGAAAGTAGACTACAGACCGAACATGAAGGCCACTCAATACCTCTATTGCAAATTACAACACCCTACAGGAGAGAGAACAAAAGGGAATGCCCTGCCGCAGAGGTAGGGTGGGGTGGTGGGAGGGATACTGGGAACATTGGCAGAGGAGAAGGGCACTGGTGGAGGGATGGGTAAACGATCACTGTATGACTGAAATGCAAACACGAAAGCTCTTAAGTTTGTAACTATACTTCACGGTGATTCACTAATAAAAAAACTAAAATTGATTTATAGTTTTCTTAAGTGAAGTCTCCTTGTGTGACAGTGGACATCATTAACGAACATTTCAAAGACCATGTAAAAGAAAGAAAACACTGCTCTTATTCTTACCTTGATAATTTTTCACAGGAGTCATCTTGTTATAATCTTCTGATAGAATAAATTCCTGCAAAAGCAAAGAAAACTATTAGGTACAAAGGAAATTCTTACGTGAAAACTTATATTTTGATAAAAATATTATATAAAGCAAACACCATGACAGAATTACACATAACATTGATATTTCACTATTCAACTCAATCTACTTTTTTTTTATTAGTTTATTTTTAATTAGAGAGTCATCGTGAGGGTACAGTTACAGATCCATACATCTTTGTGCTCATGTTTCCCCCATACAAAGTTCGATAACCCATCCCTTCACCAGTGCCCATTCTCCACCACCAATAAACCCAACATCCCTCCCCCACTCCCCAGTCCCATCTCCCCCCACCCCACACTGCCACTATGGCAGGGTATTCCCTTTTGTTCTCTCTCTCTGATTAGGTGTTGTGGTTTGCAATAAAGGTGTTGAGTGGCCATTGTGTTCAGTCTCTAGTCTATATTGGGCCCGCATCATCTTTCCCCCACATGACCTCCAACCACATTTTACTTGGTGTTCCCTTCTCTGAGTTGCCCAGAATGAGAGACCAGCCTCCAAGCCATGGAGACAACCTCCTGGTACTTATTTCTGCTATTCGGGACCCAAGTTATTTTTCTCCCAGTGGTACCACAAGTCAAAAACTTGTAAAGCTTCTTGCCAGTGAGAAAATGGATGGCAACTCTTTACTAGAGAAGTTAGATAGCTTAAAGATTCAATTTCTTAAACCAGAAATTTATTTCCCCTTACTATAAGCTCCTCAGGGCTAAAGCTTGCTGATTCATTCCTGTGTTCTTAGGACACCAGTGTTCTTAGGACAAACAAACGTGAATGGCATCTCCAAAGTTTATTGGGATGTCAAATTTGGTTTTAAAAAAATTTGTTTCTGAGGGCTGGAGCAATAGCACAGTGGGTAGGGCGTTTGCCTTGCACTCGGCCAACCCGGGTTCGATATGGTCCCCTGAGCACTGCCAGGGGTAATTCCTGAGTGCGGAGCCAGGAGTAACCCCTGTGCATCGCCAGGTGTGACCCAAAAAGAAAAATAAAATTGTTTCTGAAACACATTATATATATATTTTTTGAAGATGCATAAAAGGTGAGTGATTGTGTGCATGCATTAACATACTTTCCCTACACACAAACACAAACATACACACACACACACACACACACACACACACACCCCAATGACTCATATGGAGATATCAATCAAGCACTTATAAGCCCCTGTCAGACTCAGAGTCCTCTAGCATCTTTTAAATGCAAACTATTCACACACTCTTAAACAGTAAATTGTCAAATATAAGGGAAGATACAAAGTATAATAAATTGATGCCTTCATCTGAGCTTAAAAGCAGAACAATGGATCTTTTCAAAACATTTGGAGGCTTCTAGAATCTTTCTTTGATGACTTAAAGAATGGTTGGGTGGGTAGAACACATATAAATTCCTTACCTACTATCTGGGTTATTTGCTGAGCTCACATAATTTGTGCAATTTTTTTAAGAGGCAACAGTTAATTGTTTCTGTGATAAACACCACAAAGGTAAAGCACAGTGTGATGTGAGGGACATGCAAGGTAACGGAAGCACACTCACTTTTATACTCAGTCCTCCCCGACAGACACTGGTCTACAGACGGATTTTCTTCCCCATGAATTTCTCAGAAATATCATTGTTCATTCTGTCACTTTTTAAATTTATATCATTATTCCTTCAAAGAGTGGCACTATACCCAGTTCTTGCTCTAGATGAGTTAGACTCACAAATGAGGAGCAGCCTAATTTTCAAAGAAGTAAAATACACTTCCATAGAAGCATGTAGTATGACTTAAACAAACATATATATGTTTAATTACTCTCTACCATCCTGGTCTCAAACAAAAGAACTCTGTTCCAAATACACCATACACACACACACACACACACACACACACACACGAGACTAATGTTCTGAGTTCATGTTAATTTTAATACTTCGATTCCTTTTAGAACACAGAATATAAAATGGCTTGATGAATATACACATTTAGAATTAACACATACATGCCTACATACATATAAGCAGAATACAATTAATGGATGACTAAATAGCTAAACTAAATTTAGTAGCTCATTTCTTTTGCACATAAGGGGAAAAATATGAAAAATTTGAGACTTCTGTTGGCATCATTTTCATTACATTTTGATCAAAGAAATAATATACTGTTCTGACAAATGTAAGAAATAAACATTAAAAGCTCTCATATCAAGATATATTAAATATCAATTTTAATAGTATTTAAAACATTAATGTAATCTAATAATACTTTCTTTACTTTCAACAAATCATGTTTATCAATCCAAAGAAATAGTCTTATCAACTTCATTCTCTTAAGTGACTATATGGATATATTATAACTGTCACTGTTCTTAAATATTTATTTCACATCCAATTTTCTTAATCAATATCATATTAAATGTATTCTATTTTTCTGTATCTGTAACAATATTTCCATCTTGAACCAGAGGATATTACTTTTACTAAATGATATACTACGCAATTACTTGCTATTAGAAAATTTTATCTATCAACATAAATAATGCACTATAAAATTTTGGCTGCAGGTCAGAATATTTCAGTAGCATGGACCAAAATTCAACCTGGAGAGAAAGCTCAATGGGCTAAAGCACATGCTTTGGATGCAAGAGCCTTGGATTTGATCGCTGTGACCAAAAGGTACCCTAGAGAAGCCTGAGTCCAAAACAAAACGGAAAGAAGAAATCCAATCAAAGCCACACATATTAAATTTAGTATATCCATCTTTCTGTTTTCTTTCCACCCAACTGTCTACATATCTATCACTTGCTTTTCAATTTTTTTCATTTTTGGAACCTTCTGAGATTCACAGCAGAACTGTAAGGAAAGTAGCCACACAAAGCTTTCCCCCTCCCCCCATTATGAAGACTGGCATCACTGTGTTTCCTTTGTCACAATACATAAACTTATGTCAGCACATCGGGACTCTAAAGGGTTTCACATTCATGTACGCAAATGTGCCCCATCACTGCAATACCACAGACAACATTTCCACTGTCCTCTCACCCTCAGAGCTCCACCCACTCATCTATCCCTGTCTAACACCCGGCACCATGGATCTTTCTATGCCTCCAAAGTCTCATCTTTATAATTTTTTTTAATAGTTTGAATCATACAGTATTCAGACTTTTCAGATCACTAAACTTCTCATTTAACAGTCTTCCTTTAAAATTTCTTCTTTAAGGCTTGATTGCTCATTTCTTTTTAGAACTGAATAATAGTCCATTGTCTGGAGGTACCAGTTAAACAATGTTGAAGAACATCTTGTTCACTTCCAAGCTTTGGCAACTATCAGCTGAGCTGCTATAAACATCCGTGATATGTTTTCAGCATCTCTGAGTAAAAATTCAGAAACCCAACTACTGGATTGTATGGTTAAAAAAGAAAAAGATGCTCACTCTGCAACAAACTGCCAAACTGCCTTCCAAGTGGCTGGCTGAGGCACTCGGATAAGTCCCTCATGAGATGTCCTTTGCAAATTACCCAGGGTCACTGGGTAGGGAGGTGTCGTTCCTCCACACCCCACCCACACAGTGTCTTTCCCTTTCCCACCTGTTCCTGCTGGTGGTGCAATGGCCAGGAGGACCACACACTTGTTTTGGTGATTGTCAGAGGGCACACATCAGGCAGAGGCCACACTGCAATCCAAGTGCCCGGACTCTTTTGTGGTGATTGAACATGTTTGTGGGTTGCGGAAGGGATGGGGTGGGAGTGACTCGATCACACTCCTTCGGTTGTGATGCTTGCACACATCTGGTGATAGCCACATATTAGCTGTGCTCCCATATACCTGGTTGTTTGCTGGAGACCCCTCGCAATGTGCAGTGCTTGGGGGTCATAGAGAGCAGAAGCCAAGGACCTGTGAAGGGCACATGCAACCAATACTGGAGATCAAACTCACAGTCTCAGGTCTGCAAGGCAAACCTTAGGCCACTCACCTACTGCAACTAGCTGCTGTGAATTTTATGGATAATGACACTGAAATATACAGGTAGTGGTACTGCCACTGTTTAATTTTTATTTCCTTAGTGGCATATGCTACTCTTAAATGAGAGCAAATCTCATATGCTCAAAGAGCATCTTTTCATATGTTTGCCACACATAACTCTTTGGAAGGTGTTAAGGGCTTTGATACATTTTAAATTAAGACTACTGGTTGTACTGTTGAATTCTGATAGTTCTTTGTATATTCTGGATAAGTCCCTCATGAGATGTCCTTTGCAAATTATTTTCTCCAGATCTGTAATTTGTCTTTTTTATTGCCCTTTCAGTGGGGTCTGTTTGCTGGGTGTTGCTGAGGACCTATTTTTTAAGAGCTGAAAACATTAATGAAAGACTTATTAATTGGAAAGCTTATTAATTTTCATTTTAGAGATTAACCTTTGATACTGTATCTAAAAATTCATCTTTTAAACCCATCACTTATACTTAGGTCTATGATGTACTTCGAGTTGAGATTTGTGAGGCTCTAATTAGATCAATTGGTTGGAGGCACAGAGACAAGACACGCAAGAGGAATGTAGAAAGCATGGAGGGTCAAGGCGTCGATTTGGCTCGAGGTGAAGAACAAATGCCAGAGGTCTCTTTTCATTCCATTTTTAATCAGTTACATCCTAATGACTTCATTACAGAGAAAGACTCACTAACGAGAGCACAAACAGTTATTGGATGAGCAATCGTCAAAAGAACACCAGGGTAAACAATGTCTTGTCAAAGCCATGTTATCATGATTAAAATGTCAGAGGAAGATACGGAGCTGGACACGAAAGCTCTGCAGATCACATCCCCCACATTCTCGTAGTCGGTTACACAAAAAACAAAGAGAAGGCCCATACTGATTTAAGGTCAAGTCAGATTAAGGATCGAATCAGTGTAAGAGAGGGGAAACTGCTGCTTTGCACTGCCAAGATAAAGTAGGACCAGGCGGGCGCATGAGAGCACACTGTACGTCTCCAGATCACCCGGACTCACAAGTTTCCGCCCGCCCACTTAACTAGAAGTGGGGCCTCAGCTCCACTTTCTGCTTGCAGGGCAGCGTCCAGAGGCTCATCTTAATGGCCTGGCTTAGTACCAACACTAATGTCTGCACCTAGGTTTATTTTTTTCACAAGTAGATGAGATGCTCTGGCAACACTGTTGAAACTCTCTTTCCTATTGCAATCTTTTGACTACTTTGCCAAAGACCAGTTAACTACAGTAATGTCGACCTACATCTGGGCTCTCTATTGTGTTACACGGGTAGATCACCTATTCTTTTGCTCAGAGCAGACTGTCTCGATGACTGTAGTTGTATAATTGTGGCGTCAGACCTCCATCTTTATCTTCTTTTTCAACACTGTGCTGACTATTCTGATCTCTTGACTTCCCATAGATAGAGATTTCTATAAATCAAATTGGGAAGAACTGATACTTTAACAATTCTGAATCTTCTTTTTCTAAAGGTTTTTATTTTTGCTTTTTGGATCACACCTAGAGATGCTCAGAGGTTACTCCTGGCTCTGCACTCAGAAATTGCTCTTGAGGTGCTCAGAGGGCCATATGAGATGCCGAGGATTGAACCCAGGTCTGCTGCATGCAAGGCAAAAGCCCTATCTGCTGTTCTACCACTCCGGCCCCAATTCTGAATCTTCTTGTCCACAATCATGGAGTATCTCTTCAGTTATTTAATTGCTCTTTGATTTCGTTCATCAATGCTGTGCAATTCTTATGTAGAGATCATAGGTATTTTGTTAGATTGGGGATGGTGGTGGTGGTGGCAATGTAAACAGTACTGATTTTTGTATTTCAATTTCACTAGATCATAGGTGTACACAAGGAAAGTACATGACGTCTATATACTACCCTTGTGCCCTGTAACCATATTATGTATTATGTAACCATAATCATCTCTAAATTGTTGATGTTGTCAACGACACTATCTTCCCATATTGCTGCAGTAGTGCCAAAGAGTTCCCAGTTGGTGGTCGTTCTGGGAGTTCTCTTCTTAAAACTTTGCAGCCCTTTCTCCTCGCTCCGTGAAGTAGAATTTCACATGAAGGATTCGGTGGTCTGATCTCGTATGGAATTTTGGGACAACAGTGACATCGGTTAGGCAAAACCCCCGACTGAATATGATGTTGTCAATTTTGTTGTGGAACGGTACACTGAGAGACTCCCATGTCCAGCGTTTAGATTCGGCCTTCTGGAACTGCGAGTATCTAGAACTGCATGTATCCAATCTTAATAACTTTTCCAGATCACCTTCCAGAAGTTTGAAACATTTCAACTACTCACCATCTGGACCTCATAAAAGCCGTTTCTCCAAATCTGATCAATTATGGATATTACTTACCTAAAAAGTATTTTCATGAGGCCAGAGAGATAGTAAAGTGTGTAGGATGTTTGCCTTGCATGCAGCCTACCAGGGTTCAATCCTGACATACCCTATGGTCCCGAGAGTACCATCTACATTGAGTACATTTTTTACATGGAGGTTCTGAATTGTTTTTGGTGGGGGTCACACTAGGTGGTGCTCAGGGCTTACTCCTCGTTCTGTGCTCAGTGCTCATTTTGGCAGCACATAAACTGGCTCTGTGCTCAGGGGACTACAGGGGTGCTGTGGATTTAAATAAGACCAGTCACATGCAAGGAAGTGACCTACCTATTGTAATATCTCTTTGGCCCTGAATATTTTTTATAACTATGGTATTTTTCTTTTGATTGCCAATATTTTAGAAGCTTACAGCATTTCTTTTTACTTTTTATAAATGCTCATTCTATTTACATCTAGTTTTTTACTTTGCTTTTATAAAAAGCAAACTGTATATTTAAAGCTTCTAAAATCTCCTAGAACTTATTTTGATATAAGACAAAAGAAATTATGGGATATGACAGAAGGTAAGAATCAAAATTGATCTTTTCCCTGAAAGTAAACCAGTTACTTCAGCAACATTTACTTAATAACTTTTCCCAGCCAGGCTTGACTGTGACGTCTATCATGTTTTATGTTCTTCCAATAATTTGGTAAATTTGAGGTTATCTAACTCTGCTTTATTAGTCAACTATCAAAATGAAAACAATTTAATTAACAGATATGGAATATATACTAACCCATAAACTATGTGTCCCGATTTCTCTTCTTAAAAAAAAAGGTTAGCTAGATCATAATAATCCTTTAACTTAGCAAAAAAAATCAAATTAAGAATTTTTATTGTAATGGCACTACATAGCAATATCTATGAAATATTAAGTTTCATATATTGCTTCTTTGGAGAATGTCTTTAAATTTCTATGAATGGGCTTATTTTTCTAGTGTTTGGTAAATTCTGTTAAAAAAAAGACAAATTTACAGGTGCTACTTTTGGATTGGGGCTAAAAAATAGTGATGTTTTAATTCCTGGAAGACACATGATGGAGCCAGTGAAACTCTGGGTCTGTGCCCGTTAGAGGACAGTGGTTAATACTGATAGGGTACTTGACTACAGGGAACACAGAACAGGACTGCTAACTCCACAGGCAAAATGAAGCATCAGCCTATTCCAAAGAGGACAAAGTGATGTTTCTGATGAAATTAAGGAAAGATAGGACACAAAGCAGTAAGACTGGTTAGTGCTAATATTAAGGACTGCTACTCTCAGGGATTTAGAGCTGAGGGTGGAATAAAAAAAAAAGAATAAAAAATAAAAAATAGAATAATGCTACCAAGCTACTCTGTACACTTGACAATGCTTTTTCAACTTACCTCTTCAAATACTTCAAAAATTTTTAGGTCCTGCAGAATGAGTCAACCAAAATGATAACATTGTGTTATCTGACACTTTCACACTGAAAAAAAAAAGCTGTTGGCATTCCCTGTCATTCAGGAAGGTACAAGAGGACAAAAGCTTGTGTATACAAATGCCAGTCTCATCCATCCTATGGCATTTTTCACAACAATACCTTTCTATTAGTTTATAAAAATCTGTCAAGTAGATACCACAGCACCTGATGGGTAACACAGATCACTTCTCTTGAGTCAAGCTGTTAAATTACTCAGCTTCGTGTGAGTAAAGTTAAGATGTAAACTGGTAGCCCCCTGTGACTTCACTGAAATGTAAAGTGATTTCCCACCCCAGCTCACCCTCCCTAGATCACAAGCTGTCAGAGATATCTTGGATTCTTCTAAAACCCAAGGAAGGGAACAGGAGACTCAGAACCTAGAGCCATGATGTGGTTTCTGGGTTCCTCGGGGAACCAGGTATAACAGACGCACACAGTCAGGCCTGAGTGTTAGAAGAAATGGAAGAATTTGTATTGTGGGACCACACCCAGATCAGGGCCATATGGTGCCAGGGACTGAACCCAGGGCTTCCATCTACCACCTCAGCAACATTCCCGATCCCCTCCCTTTCTTTTAATCTCTCTTTTCTTTTTTCAAAGGGATGCTCAACAACTGCAAACTTAAAAAACTTTTCAAGCCCAAGAGGAGGTCAGGAAAAGTAGCTACTTCCGGTCGACAAGTTCCATCTCGGCACCACATATGGTCCCCCTGAGCATTGTCAGGACTTACTGCCTGAGCCAGAAACAGCCCCTGAGCACCTCTGGATGTGGTCCAATTCACACACCCCTCCCCCACACACACAAGAAGAGCTGTTTAAACACAGAGTAGATTCCTTTGCCTTTCCATGGCCACCCTGACGCTCCAATCTGAATTACAATAAAGGAATGCCACACAGCATTGCCAACCTGCTGACTTATTAAGATTTAATAAAAATAGCTATTAAAGAATTGTAATAATTGAATCTGGTACCTTATACACATATTTTGGGGAGGGAGGGAGCCAAGGTTTGAGCCACACCTGGTTGTACTCAGGGCTGACTCCTGACTTGTTGCTCAGGAATCACTCCTGTCACTGCTTGGGGACCAAATGTGGAGCCAGGAACTGAAACAGAGTGGGTCACATGTAAGGGAAGTGCCTAAACCACGGTACTATTTCTCTGGCCTTAGTTCTTAAAATATAATTAAAAACTGAGTTATTAAGGGGCTGGAGCGATAGCACAGTGGGTAGGGCATTTGTCTTGCACGCGGCTGACCTGGTTCTATTGCCAGCATCCCATATGGTCCCCTGATCACCACCAGGAGTGATTCCTGAGTGCAGAGCCAGGAGTAACCCCTGAGCATCACGGGTGTGACCCAAAAAGAAAAAAAAAACTGAGTTATTAATTGCCATGTTTGTTGCATGTATAACTTAATACTTGAAAAGCATAACTTTCTATGAGAAAAAGCCAATTTCAGTCACAGTTTCTGTTTGTTTTCCAATACTTCCAGAAAAATAGACCTCAAATCAACCAGCGAGAGTCTATAAAACTTAAACAGAAGTTCTTAACTCAGTCTAACTGTGATAAAGAAAGGAGGGAGGGCATCCACTCAGCTGCCCACTGCAGGGAAGCACGCATCTCGGCTCAGTACAGACCTATGCAAAGCCATTACAAAGGAGAGACACACACATAAAACGTGTGTAAACAGAAGCGCTACATCTCTGGTGGGGAACAATGGTGGTGTATTTCTGTATCTGCCTCCACAAAAGAGAAATTGACCTAAAGTAAACATTTTGTTAGGAGAAAGGCTGGGTAGGTAAACTTCTTATCTTATGTTACTATATTATCTATATCATACTATATTATCTGTATTTTATTTTATGTAACAAAAAATAATTATTTTTATTTTATATGAGATTCATTTCTGCAAAAGCATTTCAGAAATGTCCAGGATATTTTCAAATATACAACTTATTGCCTTAATAATTAATTTTTAAGAATAACTGAGTTTTACTGTGGCAAAAGTAACCTAACTTTATGCCCTCTTCATCATTTATAAATATATAGTTTGGCAATGTTAAGTATAGTCATATTACTGAACAATCTAGCCCTAGAAACATTTTCATCTTGTCAAACTGAAACACTATCCCTACTCAATACTCACTCCTTTCTCCACCTTTCAGATCTTGGCAACTACATTTTCAGTTTCTGTAGTTCTTAACTACCGTAGGTACTCCATATGAATAAAATCATAGTATTTGTATACTTGTGACAAGCTAGTTTCACCCTGTACAATGTCCTTGTCGGTCATCAATGCTGTGGCAATCAAAAGAACCTCTTGTTCAGGTGTATACTATTGCATTTTATGTATATGTCACATTTTAAAAACTCCATTCCTGTCAATGGACATTTGTATTGCTTACATCTCCTGGCTACTGTGTGTAATGCTACAATGAGCACAGTGTACAAATCTCTCCATCAGATCCTTCTCTAAACTCTTTGGGGGTACATATTGATCAGGGTAATGCTATTTTTAATTTTTTAAGGAACCACCATATATTAGGAGGATGCTTAATTGGAAGTTTTAGAATGGGGTCATTATCATTAAACTTGCCATCTTTTAAAAAGTGATGTACTATTTCAAGATTAACAGTCTCTTTTTTGTTTTGGCTACTGAAGTTCAAATTCAAATTCAAGTTTTAGTCACAGAAACTATCCTAGCCCTTGTAATCTGCATACTATGTGACCTTAGCCTTAATTCGGGCTCCTCTGACTTCAGGGCACTGTAGTCAGGGCAATTTTAGAGGAAGGATGTGGGGAAAGAGGAACAACTATGGTATCCCAGTGCTCGGGGGACAATGCAGTGCCGGACTGAACCCTGGGCTCCTGTATGCAAAGATGCACCCAACTCTTCATCTTCAGCTTCTCCCAGGTCCCCTGAGGGCAGGACGCCATGCCTGGGAGATACTGGACACAATACATGTGGTTCACCTGTCAAGCACACACACTCCAACCCCCTTTACTTGAGCCTGCCTCCACATATTAGAGCAGAACAGTATTTGCTCTGGCCTTTGTTCCAATTCTTATTTTTACTTCTACTTGTATTTCACTGCAATCATCTTGCAAGCCTCCATGAAAACATTCTGAAATCTACTGAAATATGATAAACAAAACCCACAATGACAAACAAAATAAACACAATTTTACAGTTTAAGAAAGTTGACTCTACGTTGAAGGCTATTTTAATACATCTTTATAAAACCACAGTGCATCCAACTTATGAAGAATTTTGTGAAGAAATTCCAGAAAGTAATGTCTTCCGGGCAAATATTTACTTGGGAGAAATATTTTTATTTCTTAATTCTTTTACAGATATGAGAAGACTGAGAGACCCATTCATCCCACGGTTCCTCGAGGCTCTTTGACCTCGAGGTCACAGGTGCGTCGGGCAGGACTGGAGGAATCTATCTTGTGAACATGAGTCTTCTGTCCTGCTCTCTCCGTGACCCACTTTCAAAACACTGTCGTTATTTTTCCTTTCTATACAAAAACAATTTTTTCTCTTTCTTCTGTTTTAAAAAGTACCAACTCCAATCCCCTAAGAGTGACTCTAAGCAGATCCCTGGTGCTTTTTACATTCTCAAAGCTGTGTCCACACTTAAATAATCAGTGGTCCGGAATCTGTATCTCTGGGTTCTTTTTGTTTTATTATCAGCAGTTCTCAAAATTTTTAGTTACTGGTTCCATTTAATTGAAAAAGTATTGAGAACCTTGGGTCTGGGATCTCGCCTGGCAGCAGAGTTTATGTCTAAAAGATGAGGCCTTCGTTCAATCCCTGGCACCACACCAGAACAACGTATTAAGAACTTCAAAATGCTCTTCTTTATGTGCAGATTTTTACACTCTCCCACTTAACTATATATCCCCCGGTCCTGAAAATTACATTACTTGTTTTAAAAACCTACATTTTAGAAAGCAAAAGCAAGTGGGAAAGTGGGGCACAGTTCTTCATTTTTGTAAATCTCATTACTGCCCTGCTTGAGAGAAAACAATCGAAACTTCACACTTGCTTCCCCATTCCATCTTGCACTTGTTGGTGAATAAGTGACAGGGGCAAGGAATATCTTGGTGTTATGACCTTCACCTATGGTCAGAGTCACTGCTGCTTCATCGCTCAACTGCTTCTGCTTGATTGCTGCCAATTTGCCTTCAGTGTTCAAAGATTCTTACTTGTTTTATAAGTATGGAAAAAGATTATTTGTTGTATAAGTATGAAAAAGTACTGGCTATCAATCAAGGAGCAAGGAGGCTAGTGTGTCTTTCCCCTTCCTATATACCTCACAATCCGAATCTTTCCTGACACATATTTGAAGAAATGGGGGAGGGATGTTTTTCTGAAACCCCCGAACTTTGGTTAAAAACAAAGAAAGCATTCCTTCCATTTCTAAGAAGGCACACATATAACAAAATATGGAAGCACCTGAATCAAGAAAAAAAGACAACTGAGGGCTCTCTAACAGAATTAGACTAGACTAGTTTTAGTCTAGTCTAGACTCTCTCCATGCAAAAATATCACCTAGAAAGAAATAAATTCAGGTTTGCCATTTTCTTCTATAAAATCTTGCCCAAATCAACACATACACTGTAAACCAGAACTTTGTCTGGCTGCTTAAGTGTTTCCGGACATCATCTTCCTTCACTTCTGCAGCATTTCAGAGCTTTCACAACTGCCACAATGCAGGCCAGTGTAACAAGATGAGCTGGACTTTTCAGCCATCTCCCGGCCACAAGGACAGGCAAGTTCAAGAAAAAAAGATCCCCAAATTTGAGAGTAACCACTTCCAAGTCTGCATCTGACAAATTTTAGTATCTGAAGGACAAACGAATGTATTCAGAAACATCCTGCTCCAAATATGAACACTAATGTCTGACGCAAAGAAAGTTACAAACATGTTGTGGCCCCAGATGGTTCAGGACTGGTGAAAGAGATCATATAAATTTGTATGATATCTGTATACAATAAAAACTGTACTGTAACACTAAAGAACAAATGATACTAGGTCAGTTTACATGCAGTCTAGTTGCAAATACTTAAGTTTTCAAATACTTAAAAAAAAAGGCTCACAACTTTTGGAAAACTCTTCTAAACAAAAAACTGTTGAAATTGAAAATTGCTTTTAGCTGATGTAATAAAACTTAGTCTAATGGTCAAGGCTAGTCAAGTACTGTTCCTATTTATGAAAGCAGCTGGTGAAAGAAGTTTGGACCTTTGGCTGTTCAGTTTTGTATTTCCTGGAATTTGAGAATTTGTAAGTGGTCTCACAGACTGCCCAGCACAATGACTCATTCTTTACCCAGAAAGACAAGTCCAGAGATATTAAGGAGCTTGGCCAAGGTCATAGACTTGGTTGGCTGTAGAGTCCAGGCTAAAAACTTGAATTCATCACTTGATTTTCCTTTTATCTAAACATGTTCTGATTCACAAAAATCTCAAGGAATTCTCTTTAAAGAGATATGAAAACTCAGGCAAATGTTTCACTGAACTTCTATAAGCAAAGGAATATATGGTGTAATTCTAAAACCAATTGCTCTTCAGAGAATGTAGATGTCAAAACATTAGAAGAAAGAGAAATACTAAGCACCATAAATGCTGCCATCATCACCCCTTTAAAGGCATACCTCCACCCAAGAAGTCTAAAATAGCTGTTCTTAAAAGTGTCAGTTTGAATCTCCTGACCCCATGCCAGGCTGTCTTCACTAGGGCACCTCGGAAGGGGGCAGGTTGAATTTCCCTCCCTGCCCCAAGCTGAGCTGTGGCAGCCAAAAACCTCCAGAACCCAGCCACAGCCATGCTCAAGGCCACTCTCCACATGCTCGAATGAGCCTCACCCACGAAGGAACCGACAGAGGAACCCAGGTATGCAGGACCTGTGGCCGAGATCTCTAAGCCTGCTCGGATGGAGACTGGGCTTCCTTCACCCCAGTTCCAGTTTTCCAGTACCTTGGCAGTCTAGTTGCCCTCTGGCACCATGTAATCTCACCAACGGCCAAGATCCAGAGACTATAAAATAAAGCTCCCGGAAAAGAACAATACAGTATTTCCTGGAGCAACCTCTTACACTCTAGCCCACTGATGTACCTAAAGCAGCACACATGTGTTTGGTTTTAACATACTTGCCTGTATTCTTGTATATACGGACTTAAATGGCTCCAGAATGAAATACAACCACCTTCACACACTTCCCTCTTATTGTGGTGGGAAGATGCTCGCTGGTTGGGTAGGTATTTGAATATTATCTGTAATAAACTATAATGAACTACTTTATGAAAATAAAATGTATAAAAAGCATAAAAGTGGTACATGATTTAATATGAATGACTTATTTAAAAAAAAAAAAAGAAATGTCACTTTGAGAATTGTTTCCAACAGAGGACAACTGAGATTCTGAAAGCTCAAACAAACTTTCACCAATGTTTAACTACCCAGAAGGAATGAAAGCTGGGGTACTAGCCAGATTAAAAAAAAAAACACCAGTAATAACTATCAGAGAAACCTATATGGCTGTGCAAACACATAATTACAAAGCATCTGGTGTTCATCAGATGAGTCACTCTCTCCTGGTCATGTGGGTCCCCTTCCTGTCTTCTCTAAGTCCAGGATCCTAATCCAATCCTTAGCTCAAGTCAATATGTTCATTTTTGGTCCCACTTTCTGTAGAACTAATGTCTATGTAGCTTTTCCAGACACTTGTCATTTTCTCCCACTAATTTGTCAAATGTTAGTTTGATCCCCATCGGTGCCCAAGAATCCAGAGTGTTAGGGGTAAGTTTCCTCTCGGTCCCTACAGCCTGTCGGGAAGCAGAACCAATGGACACTGGCCAACCAGGAGAGCAGCAGCTGTGGACAGCAGCAGGAGATGCATGTTGGCTGAAAAGACTTTGGCGCAGGAGTCAGCTTTGTCCACTGTCCTTTCTCCCCATTCAATTTCATCCAACCATTTTGTCACCAGACCCTTAGCGTTTTACTTGAACTCAAGCCCTATCCAGTGCATTTTGAAGGAAACCACATTTGTCATTGACAGTATTTTGCACACTTACTTATCCTTTATCTATTCTTCTCACTAGCCTCTCCTTTCTGCTCCTTTCTGGGGAAACTTTTCCCTTCCTCCATCACTTCCAAACCTAACCTTCTAGGCAAAGCTTATTGAATCACTCACCACTCATAAGATCAGAAAGGATCTTTCCTTTATTGAAATCCAAGAGACTCTGTACTTCTTTTATACTATATATCATAATTTACATAAAAAGAAATATGAGTCACTGCCACTGCTACTGTCATCCCGTTGCTCATCGATTTGCTTGAGCAGGCACCAGTAATGTCTCCAAGTGAGACTTATTGTTACTGTTTCTGCTAACTTAATTCTACAGTTGGAAAAAATGGAGTTTCTATGTGTTTTTATTACATTTCCCCCACTATACAATGTATAAGAAACAACTAAGATGCATGAATAAAGGAAAAATCATTTCCTTGTTTAAAAAAAATAACAGGTCAAAATTTTAATTGTACTAATATTAAGGAGCGATAGCACAATGGGAGGGCATTTGCCTTGCACGCGGCTGACCCGGGTTCATTTCCTCCGCCCCTCTCGGAGAGCCCGGCAAACTACGTAGAGTATCCCGCCCACATAGCAGAGCCTGGCAAACTACCTGTGGTGTATTGAATATGCCAAAAACAGTAACAACAAGTCTCACAATGGAGACATTACTAGTGCTCGCTCGAGCAAATCGATGAGCAACGGGGTGACAGTGACAATGACTAATATTAAAACTCTTACTTCAGACCAAGAAATAGAGAGCTCAACAGGCTGGAGCACATACTCTGCCTGCAGAGGCCTGGGTTAGATGCATGGAACTACCTACTCCCCCCAGTACTGCCAGGAGTAATACCTGAACACTTAGCCAGGACTAACCCTGAGTGTCACTGGATGAGGCCAAACACCAAAAGTAAATACATTAAATATTAAAAACTAAAACTTCTGGGGCTGGAGCAATAGCACAGAGGTAGGGCATTTGCCTTGCATGTGGCTGACCCGGGTTTGATTCCCAGCATCCCACATGGTCCCCTGAGCACCGCCAGGGGTAATTCAGAGTGCAGAGCCAGGAGTAACCAACCCCTGTGCATCGCTGGGTGTGACCCAAAAAGGAAAAAAAAAACCCTAACATTTCTGCCCCCAAATTCTCCCACTGAGTGTATCTGGTCTTAAACTCTCCCCAGATATTAGTAAGACTCATTACCCAAACCTCAAGTCCTTGGTTCAAATGACTCCTCCTCAATGGGGCCTAATGCAACTATTCTTTCTTAAACCTGCAATGCTACCGAGAGCTCACTTTCACATTCCCAACTGCCCTTCCTCTGCTCTGTTCTCATGACCTCCACTACCTTCTAACATTTATGGTATTTTACATCTTGTTTACTAAAGGCAACACAGATGTGAGAGATTTGATGGAGTGGAGTAACGTGAGAGATTAGCTGACATTGTTCTCTGATGTGCTTCAAAGAACCTATAACACATTCTGCATTTTTGTTAAAAAAAAACCTGAATGAGTAGGGAAAATAAATGTACCATCCCCAAATATGTCTACTTGGCATAAGGACCATTTCAAGGAGGGGCTCTGACAGCGGGGTAGAAGTTGTTCTTTCTAAGAAATACCCACACAGATAGAAAAAACTTTCCCTTTCTAAGAATATCCACCTTCACCATACCAGGAAGACCTAGTCTTTCTAACAAAACTTTGGCACAAAAACAAATTCAGTCATACCTTTGTTTCTGGTGTATTTTCCTGATAACCCCCGACAACTGACATCTGTCCTCATACCTACCAAACCATCACCATCCTCCTTTGTCTTGGACTAAAGTTATTTAAGAAGGTAACATAAACCAGTTCAGTGAGTTATTGAGTTAATACTCAGTTTTATTGAATTTCTTTCACAGAACAGGAGATAACACATGTTCATAAACTTAGTTTTTCTCATCAGTATGCTTGCCAGTCTACAAGAACCCAAAGGGATAAAAGAACTGCTGTCTCGAGCAAAGGCATAAATGAAATGGTTATTTTATATAATATATGGATTTACATATAGTAGTTCTATCAACAATTTTGATATTAACTAATGATAGTAAATAACATGCTCATAGACATACAAAATGCATTTTTATCAGTGATGGCTGCTGCAAAAAATAAGTTTTTATTTTACAATACAATAAATTTTTATTTACAGAAAATATCAGAAACTAATTAAGTAATTCACTCATCAACAATAGGTTTGGAAGCAGAAACTAGATTTCTCAATTTAGGGTTCACTGCCTCTCACCATAGCAGATTACCATAGTAGGTTAGAGTGGAAATATGTACAAGTACTAACTTTTCAAATAATCAAAGAAGGAAGAGAGACTATTAGCCACTTATTATATCTTGGAATCAATGCCAAGTGATGGAATAGCACCAACTTTCAACTTAGCAATATTTTAAATAGGAAAACACAATAATCACAATAAGTTATTGCTTTTTTTTTCTTTTTGGGTCACACCCAGCGATGCTCAGGGGTTACTCCTGGCTCATGCACTCAGGAACTACTCTTGGAGGTGCTCAGGGAACCATATGGGATGTTAGGAATTGAACCCGAATTGGCCGCATGCAAGGCAAATGCCCTTTCCACTGTGCTATCGCTCCAGCCCCTACTGCTTTTTTTTTTTTTTTTTTTAAATTGAGATATGGGGCTGAAGAGATAGTGCAGCAGGCAGGGCATTTGCCTTGCATGTAACTGGCCCCAGATTAATCCCCAGCACTGCATAGGGTCTCCCAAGACCCACCAGGAGTAATTCTGAACACAAAGTCAGGGGTAAATCCTGAGCACTGCCACATGTAACCCAAAAACAAACTCAAAAAATGAGATATAGGAGATCCCGAGTGGCCGCACACGAACAGCTCCTCTGTTCCTGAATGCCCACTAACTACTTTTGGCACCCATCGGCTTCTTACAGAAATGCCTCTACACTGTGAACTAAGCTACGGCCCCATGCCGCCCCCAGAGGGGAAAGGTTTTTCTCTATCGGCCTTTCTTTCTGCGGCCGCGTGATGACCGCCATCATATAAGGCCCACTAAACAGAGGTACAAGCTTGCAATGATGTGACTCCTGGCAGAAATTTCTCTGGACTTAATTACTAAAATACCAGAAATCCAAAACCACGTGGCCGCTATTGCGGCCACGCAACCGAACATGCTCTTCATTCTCAGCAATGGAAAACAAAAGATCTAATGATGCCTTTTCAGCAGGTCTGATTGTTGGGGAAAATTCCAAATAATAATAGTGAGTTTTCTGTTGAAATATTGAATGTAATCAAAGTAAAGAGAGAGTAAAGTGAAAATCATCAGCCACACAGGCGGGGGGTGGGGTGGGATGGGAGGTATACTGGGGTTCTTGGTGGTGGAACATGTGCACTGGTGAAGGGATGGGTGTTTGATCATTGTATGACTGAGACTTAAACCTAAAAGCTTTGTAACTTTTCTCATAGTGATTCAATAAAAAATTTTTTAAATGAGATATAATTGATCTATATTATTAACTATACAATATAACGATTTGATATTTACATATACATGGCATCCAGCTTCATAGTTATATTTTGTTACCAGGATCACAGCACAAAAATGCTAAATTATCTTTTTTCTTGATTTTAATGCACAAAACTTCAGTCTTGACCATTATTCAAAGCAATAATGCAGAGAGCATATAATTAGCAAAACAGAAAGCAAACCCAGTTTTACTTGCCCAAAATGGCACTTATGGGGTTGGAGAGATAGGACAGCAGGTTTGCCTTACAAGTGTCGATCCCCAGCATCCCATATGGTCCTTGGAGCCTGCTAGGAGTGATCCCTAAGTGCAGAGCAAGGAGTAACCCCTGAGCATCACTAGGTGTTGTCCCCCAAAACAAAAATAAATAAAAACTTTAAATGACACTAACATTATATAAAATAGTTTAAAAATTAAATATTTTTTTTTAATTTGATTTTGCTTTTTAAAAAAATTTCTCTGTTTGGAGGCCACATCCAGCGGTGCTCATAGCTTACTTCTGGCTCTGCACTCAGGCTCACTCCTGGCAGGGCTAGGAGGATCATATAGGACACCAGGGGTCAAACCCATGTCTGACAAACATCTCGCTTGCTGTTCTATCTCTCCAGCCTTTAAAATAGCTTAAAAATTAAATGGTTTTAAAAATTATTGTAAAGGCAAAAATTTTTCGGCCACCCATTCCTGGCTGAGACTTTCTGGGCAATCTTGGAGAGGAACAAGTCAGCTCCGGCCCTAGCAAAGCCCCTGCAGCAGCGCCCACACCCTAACACCACAGCCCAGTTAAAATCTTAATTCCAGCCAGAGTGCCCAGTTAAAAATGCTGGATTTTCGGGGATGGAGTAGTAGCACAGCAGGTAGGGTGTTTCCCTTACACACAGCCAACCTGAGTTCGATTCCTAGCATCCCATATGGTCCTCCAAGCATCGCCAGGAGTAATTCCTGAGTGCATGAGCCAGGAGTAGCCCTTGTGCATTGCTAAGTGTGACCCAAAAAGCCAAAAAAAAAAAAAAAAAAAAAAAAAGCTGGATTTTTTGGAGTGCGTGATCGCATTCCTGGACACCCAACATCTCCCAAACCTATAATATCTACATCCCAGTAGTAGCACACCAGATTGGACGGGATATAACGGAGACCAACCATCTTGACCAACAAAAACACTAACACAGAAGGCTTAGCTTGCAACGACAGTAAACTTTTGGGCAAGGACTTCATGTCCCCATGGTGAAATACAACAATTTTCACAATTTTTTCTTTGCAGAAATATTTTTTTATCAATCCATTAGCCAACAAACAATATAAAATTAATTCTTGTGGGCCTGCTACGGGGGCAGGCTTGAGGGGTGGCTGGGGAAACGGAGACAGTGGTGGAGGGAAGGTGACAGTGGTGGTGGGATTGGGGTTGGAATACTGAATGCCTGGAACAAATCTTTGCAAACCATGGTGTTTAAATAAAGGGGGGAAATAATAAAATTTTAAGCAATTATTCTTCAACTTGCCCTCGCTGACACTGCCCAGGCTCACCGCCATCCCCTCATCCTGGTCCCTGGAACAAACTCAGGCGGGGCGGGAGAGAGAGGCAGCGGGGAGGGCAACCCAGGTTCTGCCTCCAGACCCCCAGGGTCCTCCAAGCCTCACCACGAGTCATCCTGAGCACCCCTGGGTGCTCGGCCCAAAGACCAAAAATAATCCCGACCTGGGTAAGGGGCTCTGTGCCCCCTGAAGAGCTGAAGGTGGAGCCAATGGGAGGAGACTATCCTGGAGGGGTTACTCCTTCCTGCTCAGACTGCCTGAGCTGCATCTGGAGACAGAAAGAGGCTGGACGGGTCATTCAGTGGGGAGCATGTGGGAGAAAGGAGGGAGTCGGGGTGCAAGGTCTTTCTAGCCCCCAACTGTTGCAGACTCCCCTCTACCCCCGCCATTGTCCCTTGGGTGGCCTCCCTTTGGGGAGTTCTTCTGTGGCACTGGGGTCTTTGTGCTTGGCCTGGCTGCGGCTGCTGTGGTCTCTCTTGTGCTGGCCTGGCAGGGGGAGAGGGGGGACAGGACTGCCTCCTCTTCTGAGGGGGCATGTGGGCCCTTTCGGAGTGATGTGTGCTCAGGAGGCCCAGAGCCACAGGACTGAGGATGTGCAGGGAGATTTCCCGGCCACTCTGGTGGTGCTTGGGCCCTCCGGGGTTGCACCTGGTGATGTGCAGGGGACCGAGTAGTGTAATGCAGGGTGTGGAACCTAGGCTGAGTGCATGCCTGGCATGCCCGGGCTGTCTTCTGAAGGGAACTTCTCAGTTCTCTGAGGAGACGCTGCACTTCCCCCACCCCACACACTGCAGGCCTGGCCTTGACCGGGAAGGAGAGCTGTAGGACTGTGTGGCAGGAGGAAGTCGGCAAGATCCAGACTAGTGAGGGGAGGAGAGAAGGACTTAAGGGAAAAGACAGCATGTGTGTATGTGTGTGTGTGTGTGTGTGTGTGTGTGTGTGTGTGTGTGTGTGTACACGTACGTACGTACGTGTGTGCCCACTGCTGGTCCCTGACAAGGTGTGTGTGTGTGTGTGCACATGCATGCCCACTTGAAGGGCTAAGGGAAGAGACTGGGGTGGGGGGTGTGGATGTGCAGGTGGCATGCCTATGGCTGTTCCCAGGGTGGGAGGTCTGAGAGGGAAAGGAGCCTGGAATGATTTCCGTGCCCCTCCCCCCTTTGGGCCACACCCAGCAGTGCTTTGTGGACTATTCCTGGCTCTGTGCTGGGGCGACCCCTGTTGGTTTTGGGGACCATACACGGTCCTGGGGATTCAAACAGGGCTGGCCACAAGCAAGGTCCTTATCTCAGTACTGACTAGTAGGTTGTTTTTAAGAGAACTCAGATTTAGGTAATATTACCCAGGTTTTTTTTTTTAATGTTTTCTTTCTGATTTTTATTTTATTTACATACTAAATTTATTTGCTTTTTGGGGCCACACCTGGCAGTGCTAAGGGGAATATATAGGATGTAGGGGATTGAACCCTGGTTGGCTGCGTGTAAGGCAAGCATCCTACCCACTGTACTATCACTCTGGGCCCTCATTACCCAGTTTTTAAAAATAAGGACAACAGTTTGCTTCAGCTGAACTTTTGGAGCTCTATAAAATGACATGCTGCACCTTTGTGTTTTCTTTTTTCTTTTTATGGTATTAAGGATAAAAGCTGGGCTGGGCAGGGCGTTTGCCTTGCATGCGGCCGACCCGGGTTTCATTCCTCCATTCCTCTCGGAGAGCCCAGCAAGCTACCGAGAGTATCCCGCCCACACGGCAGAGCCTGGCAAGCTACCCGTGGTGTATTCAATATGCCAAAAACAGTAACAACAAGCCACACAATGGAGACGTTACTAGTGCCTGCTCGAGCAGATCGATGAGCAACGGGATGACAGTGATACAGTGACTCTTAAACTTGAGGTGTCAATAATAGTGTAAAATAATATTTTGCTTTAGCTTTTTGGATCAATGTTGGTGGTGCTCAACTATCCCTGGTGCTGTGCTCAGGAGTCACTCTTGGCAGTGCTCGGGATGCCCATAGGTGGTGCTGGGGACGGAACCCAGGTTGACTGCAAGCGCCTTGGCTGCTGGACTATCTCTCCAGGTCCACAGAGATTGTAATGATTTGTCCCTGACATTTTTTTGATTATTGAATTCAATTTTAATTACTGAATCAGAGTGAGCTATACAGTCACAAAGTTGTTCATGACTGAGTTTCAGTCATAGTGTTTCTTTTTTTTTTTTAATTTTTTAAAATTTTATTGAATCACTGTGAGATACTTACAAGCTTTCATGTTTGGGTTACGATCTCACAATGATCAAACACCCATCCCTCCACCAGTGCACATTCCACACCACCAATATCCCAGGTATACCCCCCTTTCCCACCCTCCCCCTGCCTCATGGCAGACAATATTCCCCATACCCTCTCTCTACTTTTGGGCATTATAGCTTGCAACACAGACAGTGAGAGGCCATCATGTTTGGTCCATTATCTATTTTTGGCACACATCTCCCATTCCAACTGGTTCTTCCAGCCATCATTTTCCAACCTCTCCTGTCACCAATGCACATTTCCTGCCACCAACGTCCCCGGTCTCCCTCTCACCCCCAGAGCCTCTAGAACAGATACTTTCTCTCCCCCACCGCCCACTCCCCACCCCTCTCTCTCATTTTCCACTTAGGCACTATGGATATCCCCGAACTTGTTAAGTCCTAACTGATAAAGGGAGGAAAGAGAATAAAATTTTAACATCTGCATATCAGAAATGGTAGAAAGCAAGGAATTCCATAAGGAAGGCTAGATTCAAGAACAAACATGAAAGGTGAAAGAACTTGTGGATGAAAGCCATGCAAGTTCTTTTGCATTTATTTAAAAAATCCTGATAGCATAAATTGTGCAAGGCTCTGGAATAGGCATTGGAAACCTAAACCCATCAGGCTTCTCTCCTCCAAGCCGTTTAGGCTAGGTTAGCAAACAAGGAAATGTACACGAGCTCTTGTTTCCAACCTACTCGGCACGTCCAGGAACTATCTAATGCGCTAACTCACTGGGTATAAAATTATACACACACAGACACTGCGGTTATTATGGTCACACAAATACAAAAGCAGCAATTTAGGGAGAACCGATGAACTGGCAGGACAGGCTCTGGCAAGCAGAGACCCCTGGGGGTGCAACCAGAAATTTACTCCCTATCATATAAAACCCTCGCCAGCTCACGGGCTGATATGTCTGGAAAATATCTGCACCCGCCTATGTTACCACTGCAGCCCAGATCAGACCGGCGGGGCAGGAATGTTCCATGAGCCGGTCCCTGAGGGCACAGCAGGCACTGACAGCTTCACAGGGGAAGCGCGACACCCAGTGTTACACCCAGACTACAGCCAGACTACAGCCAGCAGGGGAAGGACCAGGCTAGCAGTTTACCAGCCAGGGAAGAGACTGTGCAGTTGGCAAGTCAAGCCCTGGAAGGGCTGTCAGTCGTGTCCAGCTGAGATACAGAGATAGGGACTTGGGGAGCATGCTGTTGGCAGGTCAGGGGACTAAAGGGGACAGAGTGGAAGTCAGTCTCTCTGTCTCTCTCTCTGTCTCTCTCTCCCTCCCATCCCCTCCATCTCTCTCTTTCCTTCTCTCCCTCCCTCTCTCCCATCCTCCTTTTTTTTGCTCCCTCCCTCCCTTCCCCCCACCCTCTCTCTCTCTCTCCCCTATTTCCCTCCCAATCTCCACTGACAACACTGATGGGTTAGGGGTTTCAATTTCCCTCATAGTCACTGACCTCCCCCTCCCCAACAGAGCCATAGAATAAAGGAGAATTCCACCACTAAGGCCACAGCACCACCTGGTAGAAAATAAAAGAGGCTAATCCAAATACATAAGCAGAAAAATTCTGCAACGAGCCATTACCAGAATGGCCAGAGAGACAGTACAGCAGGCAGGGCTTTTGCCTTGGGATTTGATCCCAGCATCTCATATGGGCCCAGAGCCCTGCTGGGAGTGATCCCTGAGTGCAGAGCCACGAGTAAGCCCTGAGCAACACTGGATGTGACCCAAAACCAGAAACAAAAATAAGATGGAATTCCTCAAGGAAAATGACACATCTGCAGGGGACAAATTTAAGGACACAGAACTGGAAAGGTAACAAAGACTGGAGAAGAAAACAAAACCTGACAAATTTTGGAAATCTCAACTAAACAGTCAGAGAAGCAGGCCCAAACTATCCCCAAAATAAGAGCCGTTTGGGCATGAGTGACTTTCTAACGCTGAACATACTTAAAAAACTCCAAACAGAAAGCCAGGGTAGGATGGGCAGGTGGAGGAAACTCAGTCTAACACGGAAAGCGTAAGAGGTAGACTGGGTCTTACATAGGAATGACGTTCAAGACAAAAAATCACAGGAACAGTTCAAATGGAAGTGGAGTAAGAAACAAGACTTAGAAAAATGAAGGACTTCAGGAGGAATCTAAGAGTCCAAGAGTTAGAGGAGATCCAGAAAGTAACGAGAATGAGAAGGGAGCACAGACCATCTTCAAAGAGTACTTGCTGAGAATTTCCCAAGACCGAGCAAGAACCAGAAAATTTCAGGGAAACTGAGAGCACACTCCAAGTTTTTAGTTTATAACTACCCATAATACATTTTTTTGTTATCAAAGCTAAATAATAAAAAAACAGTGATGGGAGCTAGAGAAAAAGGAAAGTAACATTCAAAGGTGCCACAATCAGGCTTTCACCAGACTTCCATGGGCCTCTTTCTCAGTAGAAGCCCTAAAAGGTGAGAAGACATAAATGCACTAATAAAAGACAAAACTGTCAACTCAAAAATACTTCACCTGTGGAAGCTATCACTCAAAAATGATGGAAAGCTATACTTTTCTTCAGACAAGCAGTAGCTAAGGGAGTTTTCCACCACTACCAGATCTATTTTATAAGAAACTGACAGTTCTTTCACATGAAAAGAAACAAGAGATCACAAAATCATAAGCAAGGCAATTAAATAAAAATAAAGCAACAGAAATTTTAAAAGGCAATATGAAATAGCATCAAAATATTAAAGGAGACGGAGAAGAAAAGAATAGAACCAGAATAGTCCGATGATGACAAGTGAATGCCACCAGCACACAAAAAAGACATTTTTAAATATAGAAAGTACAACGCACTCCCCAAGGTAACCATAAAACAAAAATCTGGAGCAGAGGCATTTAGAAGGAAAAAAAACTGAAAAAAACTGGAGAGTTATAAGGGTACATCATCCACATGAAAGACAAAGAAATGGTAGAAAAACAAGAGAAATATAAAACAACAAGAAAACATGATGGAACGACAGTAAGCTCTGTACATCAATAATCATAAATGTGAACAGTCTGAATTCACCAATCCAAAGACAGAATGGCTACATAGATTTTTTTTTTAAAGAGGAAAGTCTATCTTGGAACTGGAGAGATAAATACGAATGGTAAACACATGCCTAGCATGTCCAAGGCCCTAACTTCGATCTCCATAGCACATGCTTGCACATGCGTATTCCAACCTAGCATTACCACATTTAGCCCTGGTGACCCCAAGAACCACCAGGCCTGAGCAACACCACCTCACCTTTCTGAGCACTGTGGAACCTGCACCACTGGGCCAAGCATCGCCCGGAGTGGCCCCACACTCTCCAAGGTCCAGTGAAGGTGGGTCCTAAATATATATGTGGGGGGAGGGGGTGTGTAGACACACACTATATAGTATATACGTAGTACATACTATATATATAATTCATCTATATACTATATAGATATATAATCCATTTATATACTAACAAATGAGAGTCTCAGAGAGTGTAAAACTCTGAGTGAAAGACTATAGTAAGATGTTCCAAGTCAGTAACACAGAGAAAAGGGTGAGAACTGCTAAATCTCATAATTAATAAGACAGAATTTCAACAAAAAAGGGTAATGAGACATGGCCAGATATTACATATTCATTGATCAAGTAAGAAGATACCAACAGTCTTCAATATAAATGCATCCAACGAGGTCACCAAAATAAATAAGTATATATATATATTTTTTTTCTTAATTACTAACAGATCTCAAGGGATACACAAACAGCAACAAAGTAATTGTAGAGAATTTCAATATTCTATTTAACAGCAATGAACAGGTCGTCCAGACAAAAAATTAATAATTAATGGCACTAAATTAAGTAATTAATTTAGATATATACAGAAAATTCCATCACAAAACAAATGAATACATGCTATTCTCAAATGCGCATGGAATTTTCTCAAGGACAGATTATATGCTGGTATATGAAAGGAATTTTAACACATACATAAAATTGAAATTATATCAAGTGTCATCCATCCACAATGCTATGAAACTGGAAATCACAATAAAACAAATGAGGAAGACCGCAAAATTTGGAAATTAAAAAACATGCTTCTGAAAAGCACACTGGTCAACTAAAAAAAAAAAGTAGAAATAAAAATTGACCTGAGAACAAAGAGGCAAGTTATCAGATGAAGCAATAGCAAGAAGAAGGTTCAGTACTAATTCAGGCCAACATCAATAAAGAATAGTAGCCTCAATAAATTATCTAACCTTGGACCTGAAATGACTAGAAAAGGAGGAACAAAAAGAAACAAAAGACTAAAGTAGGAAGAAAGCAACAAGTATACAAAAACCAAATAACAACAATACAAAAGATCACTAAAGTTCTTTGAAAAGATAATGAAATCGATAAACCTGTTATTCTCACTCATTCATTCTGTAATTATAAGCATTAGTAGTCAATGGGCATTTGTTAGTTATCAGGATGTAACAGAAATTCAAGCAGACGAATGTGGGGCAGGACTTATGCTAAAAATATACACTAATCAAATAATTCCCACAAATTAATGCAAATACATTACAGAAAATTACAGAGAAGGGGTAGTCTCTGTGACGAGCACATAACCCAGAGACATGAACCATTAGAGGATGACAGAAAACTTTTCTAAGGAAATGAAAAAAAAAATTTTTTTTTAAGGAAATAAAAATTTAGCTAAGGTGTGAGGATGAAAACAAAGTAACCAAAGAGAGAAAAAGCACATTCAAGCACCAGGGACTAAAAGAGCATCACTAAAGCTGAAAGACCAACAGGTGAAATTCTGCTTTGAAGAAAGGCTGTGGAGCAAAGCAGACCCAATAGGTCCGCCGGGCCATATGAATTGAAGTATTTCAGTCTGTGTCCTAGAGTCAGGGGAAGCCACGAAGTGGTTTGGAAACAAATTTGACAAGACACGATGTGTATTTTGAAACAATTCTTCCACCTCTAATATTCTTACACCTCTAATATGGAAAACAGACTAGCGAGGCAGAGTGGGTACAATGTGACCATTGAGGGAGGGTCACTGGAGGACCCAAGGAGGAAATGATAAAACAGGGCAGGGCTGGTAGGTGATGAGGATGTTGATAAAGACAAGAAGCTGAGAATTATTAAGGAGACAAAACTCAGTCATTGCAATCAAGTGCCTCAGAATCAACTCTAACTGAAAAGGTGAAATATCTATACAAAGAAAATTACAAGACACTCCTTCAAGAAATAAAAGAGGACATGAGGAAATGGACACATCCCATCCACTGCTCATGGATTGGAAGGATTAACACTGTCAAAAAAGCAATACTCCCCAAAGCATTATACAGACTCAATGCAGTCCCTATAAGGACACCCATGACATATTTCAAGGAAATAGATCAAACACTCCTGAAATTCATATAGAACAATTAAACCCCACAAACAGCAAAAGTAATCCTCGGGGAAAAGAAGATGGGAGGCATCACCTTCCCCAACTCAAACCCTACTACAAAGTGATAGTAATTAAAACAGCATGGCATTAGAATAAAGATAGACCTACAGATCTGTAGAATAGAGCTGAATATCCTGACACTGACCCTCAAACATATGATCATTTAATCTTCAAAAAAGCAAGAAATACCTCTTCAACAAGTGATGCTGGGAAAAATGGGCAGCCACATTTAAAAATATGAACTCAGACTCCTTTCTAATCTCAGGCACAGTCGCATCAAAATAGATTAACTACCTCAAATCAGACTGAATCCATAAAGCACACGGAGGAAAACATAGGCAGGACCCTCCATGACATTGAAGCTAAAGGCACCTTCAAAGATTACACAGACTGACCAAGCATGTGGAAGCAAAGAGAAGCAAATGGGACCACATCAAATTAAGAAGCTTCTGCTCCTCAAAAGAAAGAGTGATCAAAAGAAAAAAGATACAAAGACAGTTCATAGAGTTAGAAAAATTATTTACCCAATACACGTCTGATAAGAGGTTAATAACAAAGATGATAAGGCACTAGTAGAACTTGCCATGAAAATAAATCCAGCCCCATCCAAAAATGGGGAGAAGAAATGAACAGAAACTCCTCAAAGAAATATGAATGGCCAAAAGGATCATGAAAAAAAAGCTCTATATGCAAATTTAAAAAATAATTAGATATCACACACCACAGAAATTGGAACATGTAAAAAAAAACAAAAATGAGTACTGGCATGGATGCGGGGAGAAAGAGGTTCTCATTCATGGTGGGAATGCCAAGAGGTCAAGTCTTTCTGGAAAACAATATGGGCATTTCTCAAAAAACTAGAAAGTGAGCTTCCATACAACCCAGTAATACCATTCCTGAGAATATACCCTGGGGGCCCAAAAACACTGCAGAAAAAACACTTACACTTCTCTGCTCATAGCAGCACTATTCACAACAGCTAGAATCTGAAAACAACCCAAGTGCCCGAGAACAGACGAAGGGATAAAGAAACTATGGCACATGTACACAATGGAATACTATGCAGCCACTAGGAAAAATGAAGTCATGAAATTCGCTTATACATGGATGGACATGGAGAGTACCATGATGCATGAGATGAATTGGCAGGAAAGGGACAGACATAGAATGATTGTACTCATTTGTGCGATATGAAAAAAAAAAACACATAGTAGGAGACTAATACCCAAGAACAATAGAAAGGGCCAGGAGGATTGGTCCAGAGTTGGCAGTCTGCCCCAAGTGCTGGGGGAGAAGGCAGTTGGGATAGAGAAGGGACCACTATAGCAATAATAGTTGGAAGTGATCACTCTGGATAAGAACTGTGTGCTGAAAATAGGTAAAGAAACAAACATGACAACCACTCAATACCTGTATTGCAAACCAGAATGCCCATAAGGAAAGAGAGAAAGAGCCAGAGAGAAGATAAAGAAGAAAAGTGCCTGCCTCAGAGGCAGGCCTCGAGTGAAGGGGTTGTGGGATAGCAGGAGGGAAACTGGAGACTCTGGTGGTAGGAAGCATACACTGGTGAATGGACGGGTGTTGGAACATTGTATGACTGAAACCCAATCATGAACAGCTTTGTAACTGTGTCTCTCACAGTGATTCAATAAAGAAAGCAAAAAAGGGGGGGGGGCGGAAATCAGTAATTAAGAACCCTGACAGATTCAACAGGAAAGGAAAACTGAGTCCGGAGAGAACAACTCATTCAACAAAGTGAGCAGTGGCCATAAGCAGCGGCATAGGTAATACTGAGAAAGACCAGGAGTGGGGGACCCCCGAGTCTGACCGGTACCTGGGGACGATGAGGACTCCTTTGAGGTATCAACGGGAAATACTAAGAAGAAAGTTGCAGCGCAGGGAGCTGGAGCGATAGCACAGCGGGTAGGGCGTTTGCCTTGCATGCGGCCGACCTGGGTTCGATTCCCAGCATCCCATATGGTCCCCTGAGCACTGCCAGGGGTAATTCCTGAGTGCAGAGCCAGGAGTGACCCCTGTGTATCGCCAGGTGTGACCCAAAAAGGAAAAAAAAAAGTTGGAGTGCAGACATAAAGTGTGATAACAAATAAGGGCAAGACACAAGTGACACTGACCAGCAAGAAGCAGCAAACACCTGAGCAAAGATGAGGAACCCCACACCACCAAAACTGGCTAGAGCACAGCTTATGACAGAAACAGACAAGAGGGTTCGAGAACAGGAGGAAAACCAGGACAGTCATGGCACATTAAAAAAAAAAAAAAACAACGTATTTCAGGAACAAAGAACAAGCTAAATGCTGCCAGGAAGGTCAAACAATCAGGATCTGACATTGTTAGTTGGATAAATCCATGTGGAGATCTTTTGGAACCAGTCAGAGCCGTTCAGACAGATGGTTGGGGCTGAAAGACATACTGCAGTATTGTGCACATCGGGAAAGGAAAAGTGAGGAAATGCAGAAACTCACCACAGATACCTTGTCTGCCAATGAGAGAAAGAAAGAAAACATTTGGTGACAGGAAAGAGAGTTGTGACTTCACACAGTTTTCATTAATAAATAGAAACTGACGTGTTTCAATCTGAAGAATCCTGGGGAAAGTGATTTAGAGAAGGTTTTAAACAAAGGGAAAGCAATCTAGAATATAATACACAAATCAGTCCTTTTCTGAAGCAGAACTACACTCTGGATGTCACCAAGAGAAGTGACGACTCTCTAAAAATGTCTCCATAGGAGCCAGAGAGAGCCAGAGAGTACAGTGGGAAGGGTGCTCGCCTTGCAAACTCCCAATCTGGGTTTGATCTCCAGCGTCCCATATGGTCCCCAAACACTAACAGGAGTGATTCCTGAGTGCAGAGCCAGGAGTCACTCCTAAGCATTGCCAGGTGTGAAAATAAAACAAAATGTCTCTCTAAAGCCACCCTTTGTGGCGGATGACTCCTTGCTGGCAGCATAGATGTGATTTTAACCCGCTACACTCTACTGGCTGTCCTCAGCACCCATATTAAAATATGGCAATATGTGTGTGCCCTCACATATTGGATCTATATAGTCTAAAACTGATATCAATCAGACCTTCAAAAGTTCAAAATTGACACAAAGGTAACACAAAATAATTTTGGGCCAAGTACCTTTCTTGGTATTTGTATTCACTACTGCTTATCCCCGTTTTTAAATAACAAGATGATAGATTAAATAATTACAATACTAAAAGATGAAATATGTCAATGATATTACTGGAAGAAAAAGAATTTTCCTTGAGAGAGTCTAAAGTCTACGATGTACACAAATATTGAAGGCACAATCACTCCCCTAACAGGTATTTTCTTGGATAGAACCATCTTCTGTGAATTATTCTATATGAATACATAGAAAGCAACTGACACATTAGCAGCCCGAAAAATCCTTGAGACTGCTTTCTATGCAAAACTCTTCTGGCCAGCAAGAGTTGTAAAGGGGTTCAGCAACTCACCCTGCACTCGGAGACCTGCCTCGCTTCGGACAGCATGATCCCCCAAGCAGGGAACAACCTTCAGCCACAGAACTGACAGGAACCCCCAAGGACTGATAGGTGTGGCCCCAAATCTCCCAAAAATAAAGAATGAAAGGATCTAGAAAATCTAGTGCCATGGTTTGAACTGACTCTGATATCTTTGAGGTAGAATGAGTGTCACAAACTCATACAGATAATAATGAGGTTATGTAACAGTTTATAAAGGTTGGTCCCAGAGATTCCAAACTATTCCAAGTTTCACACCTCTGAACACAAAATTTCTTGAAATTTTCTTCAAACCCTCCCTCTAATGACCTCATGATTAGCCAATTATTCATGCATGATAATCAACTAGAAATCCTGAAAAGTAGGGAAATTTCAGAAAAAACATCAATTCTTTGGGAAATATAAGATATGGAATGTACTATGCTGTCTGACAAGTGCAGATATGCTATTTCTGAGTCGATCAAAGTAAAGATTTTCTAAACAGTTTCTTTCCAGCAGGAGTGGCTGGACCAGAAACTCAACTTGGGCACAGCTCACTCGCTTTATTCATAGCTTACCTGTCATCACTGTAGGACATGACCTCACCACTTGGGTTCAGTCCCTGTAGGCTTATTATAACCCACAGTAATAAACAACTCACTCAAAACACTCTGTTCATTAAATGCTCAAATGTCCTCAGACTCTTTGACCTTTTTTTTTTCTCTTAACCTTTTTTAGCACATTAAGAAAATGATTAGGGGCCAGAGACAGTACAGTGGGCAGGACACTTGCTTTGCATAGATTGGATCCCCAATATTCCACATGGTCCCCTGAGCCCTCCAGGGGTGATCCCTGAGCACAATGCTAGGAGTAACTCTGAGTACCACGGGGTGTGGCCGCCCAACTACCCCACCACACAACACACACACACACACACACACACATACACACACACACACACACACTAAAAACAAGAAAGAAAATAGTTTGATACATGGAATAATGTAAGCTTTCAACATATCAAGTAATTATGCTTGCATTTGAGTCATCCTGGTGATGGAAAGAGAGCAGGCTAACATAATGGAAAGAACTGTCCAGGAGTCAGAGAACGGTAAGCTTTCACGTGGAAGGTTGACAACCTACCCAAGGTATCATGTGATTTAGGGCAGGGTGGCAGTGTGGATGGAAGATTTCTTTCAGGGGGAAGAATCACACCCATGGAGGGGGTGGAGCACTATTTCCAGCTCAACTCAGTCCTCAGGGGTCATTGCTGATAGTGCTCAGGGGATGATATTTAGTGCCAGGAACTGAACCAGGGTTTCCAGCAAAGCATGCACTCCATATATTAAGCCATCTCTCTTGCTCTTTGGTCCCTTTTCAAGCCTAATCACTTTTATCTTCATCAAGGGAATTTTGTATCATTCTTTTAATATTTTTGGATATCTCTCTCTGAACACATCATATTACACATTGACAAAACTAAGTTTCCTAATCATGTTAGAAACTTTCAGGGAAAGTACTATAGGGAGAATACTATCAAATGTAAAGAACTGAATAGTGTCGTCTCGAAATTCATGTTTACCTGGAACCTCAGGGTGGGACCTTAATGGAAGGAAGATCTTTGCGGATATAAGTAGTTAAAATGAGACTGCAGTGGATTAACAGGGTAAGCCTTGAGTCAAATGGCCGGGGGCCTTCTAAGAAGACCATGTGAATACAAGAGAAGGGAAGGTGAGATGAAGAGAGAAGCAGGGTTTGAAGTGCCACATGGCAAGCCTAGGAACGCCAGGGATTTCTAACAACTTCAGGAGTAAGGAAAAAGGCAAAGTATTTCCTCCTAAAAGTCCCCCAGAAGAACATGGTCTGCCAACACCTTCATGTAGGACTTACAGTCCCCAAATGACAAGAAAACAAATTCTGCTGTGCTAAGCCTCCAAGTTTGTAGAATTTCTTATGTTTCCAGTGAAGAAATAAACCAGATATTGATATCCAGCAATTGGCAGTGACTCGTTTTGCTCTCAGGAGCAATGCAGGAGAACTATTACAAATTCTCCAATTATTTTAGACCTTCAAAATATAATAAAACACTTGCAAATGTAAGATTCTGGTTTCAGTGATAGAAACAGCTCTGACAGTTTTTAGATTCCTTCTAGTGGATCTTTTTTTTTTTTTTTTTTGCTTTTTGGGTTACACCCGGCGATGCTCAGAGGTTACTCCTGGTTCTGTACTCAGGAATTACCCCTGGCAGTGCTCAGGGGACCACATGGGATGCTGGGGATCGAACCCGGGTCGGCCGCGTGCAAGGCAAACGCCCTACCCGCTGTGCTATCGCGCCAGCCCCCTGGATGCTTCTTATTATATTTTCAAAGAGGTAATTTTCCTTTTAGTTAAAAAAATAATATTCCCTCATACAGAATCTACATTCCTTGCCCTTGAAGCAGCAGTCTTCTGAAAGGGGTCACCTTTTACTTCCGTGTCCCAATCAGAACTCTCCTGAGTGATTACAGAAATCTGGGATACAAAGAGCCCCTATCCGTGAGACTCTGTGAGGACATACCTTTCTTTTTCTTTCTTTCTTATCTTTTCTTTTTTAACATACACCTTCCTGAATACCATTGTATAAAACAATTTTAAATCACACCATCTAGGAAACACCACTGTGAAATTAAAAAGAGTGGCACTCATAAAGCTGTTAATTTAATTTGGATGATATAATTCTTTGCCTAATAGTAATGTGCAAATGCATATCCCTTTAATAATCCTAGGAGTTCATAAAATTTCAAGTCTTAGTTTAAAAAAATGCAATGCAATGAAAGCCTAATAGCATGTTTTAGGTCAACAAATTGCCAGGAACACATATATGTTAAGTACGTTCCCTAGATGTTTGTGTTAAGTTCGTCTGATTATACATTTCAGAAGAAAAGTTTAGACAAATTCTCTCTCCCCAACCCAGTCATTTAAACATAGGTTTGTTCGTATTGTTTCACTGCTGAGGGTAATTGCCAGTTAAATGCCCAACTCTGGTCTTGGCAATCTGATGATCTGATCATCTTTCCTCTATCTACCTTGAAAGTCACTAATACTAGTCACAAATACTGGTCCACAAGACTTAAAACTGAAGCCGACTAGGTCTGTGTCCTCACGTGCCTCAGAGTCAAGTGAAGGAGACAGAACCATCAGCCAGTGAAGCGATACGCCCACCCACTTAGAGAAGAGGCGAACAGGCAGGGTTTAACGCCTTGGGCAAGAATCCTTTGAAGGGCAGGGGGCACACGTGGGAGGGGCCTCTGCTCCTCCTATAGGCAGGCTGAGAGCTCAGTCCCCAGAGTCACCCACAGGTGTTGCCCCAAAGCCTGGCAGCTGTGCTGTCCACGATCCCCAGTGCCACATCACCAGGGTGTGATGCGTTCCAGTTACACTCCACAACCAGTGTGCACGAGCAGCGCGCCTAAAGGAGTCTGACCTCCAGAGAGCCCCTCAGTGGCTTGCAGCCACCAATGAGCACAACCAGATCAACGAGCAAAACAGCCAAGCCCGTGTGTAGCCTTGGTCATTGCAACATCAAGAGTGGGAAGGAAAGCAAGGGAAATGTCCCAAAGAACTTGTCATTTTTGGAGCCCAATGATTTAAATGGTCTGTCAGGGAGATGGGCTGGGGACTTGGGGGAACCCTGAGTCACTGATAGGGAGACATGGTCAATGGTGGTGGGATGGAGTTGGGAACACTATGTCTAAAACTCTATTACCAAAAACTTTGTTAATCGTGATGTTTAGACGAAATTAAAAAAAAAAGACGAAATTAAAAAAAAAAGAATTTGTAAATTGTATATATGGAACATCCTCCCTTGGGGTCAGGGAGACAGAACAGGTATTCAGGCACTTGGCTGAGGTGCTTGGCCCTGGCCCGATCTCCAGAACTGCAGAGGGTTCCAAGAACAGCCAGGTGCGTGTGTGGGTAACTATATGTACTGACAGCCACAGGTAAGATGAAAATCACAAGTCCCACTACAACAAAAACATCCACAGATAGCACAAATCTACACAAGGCTACTATCGCTTAATGTTCTAATCATCACCGCCCTGAATGCTGACTCTCAGGGAATCCATCTTTTCCCAAACCAAACTCCCCATTAGGTGTCAAAGGACAGAGTTTTTGTTTGTTCTTGTTTTATTATTTTGGTATCTTATTAAAAAAATCTTCAAAGACTAAATATCTATCTTGGCAAGAGATGAATAAAAATTGGCTCTCTATTAGTATTTTTTTTAA
This sequence comes from Sorex araneus, assembly GCF_027595985.1. Lineage (NCBI taxonomy): Eukaryota > Metazoa > Chordata > Mammalia > Eulipotyphla > Soricidae > Sorex > Sorex araneus. The sequence continues at coordinate 222,171,721 of NC_073302.1, forward strand.
AAGGATATTCTCTTAAAAAGATAAACATACATGAATCTCTGTGATTATTCCTAGCCATTACTAGAATTGGTAAAAAATAGGTGAATGGAAATTCTTTCATTACTCTGTTGACATTTCCTCATTAATCAATTATCCCCTTTAAATATCTTAGAAAGTCTTCCCATTAACAGGGCATTAGTGGGGAGGAGATATTCCCGGCTAGGGATCCAATTCCTTTCCGTGATGCTAATTATCCATCACAGTCAAACCCTGACTACCTTTTATTCTTTGCACTTCATTAATCTGTTTCTAATTCTTTTCTAAGCATTTCTGGCCCCTTCTGACTCCATTTACCCCCATGCTATTCATTTTTCCTGAAATACGTTAATGTGCTATTTTTGGCTAATCCAACTGGCCCATCTTTAAACTCCAGCTCACAGCCGGTCTCCAAGGAGCTGTCGCAGACCAATGTCTCCTCCTCTCTCCTGACCTTGCTGCCCTGCCACTCTCATAGCCACTGTGCACTGCTAACTCCTGCTGTAATTATTTGTACTTTGTGCTGTTTTTCATAAATTCATTATTCACTTTCCCCAAAATGAATGATAAACAACTTGTAAGCAGAAACCACACTCTAAAACTGAGTATATTCTTTTACACACTGTTGATATTTAATACTTGTTGGCTGACTTAATTTTAAAGCCCTCAGCATGAATACCAGTTTGCACAATGACTTCGTTCACTACTAAAGGAAAAAGTATTGCTGAAAGCTCAAGATAAAATAAACTACTGCCATTCTTTACAAAAAGTTTTGAATGACAAAAAAATTATACAAACAGACTAGCTCAAGATATGTGTGCACTTAAATCAACTAGTTACTTCACCAATTATACAATTAATCCCTATCTGTACAAGAATTACACTAACATCAGTGGGGTGAGGAAATAAATAAAAGCTGGACCCTAACCAAGTCTCTAATGCTATACTTTAAAGGAGGAAACAGCCTTAAAAACATTTCAGGAAACAAAATGAATACACTGCAGCTAACCTACTGGGTACAGTGTAGGGCTGATTTCACTGGATCGGGCTCTGGTAACTTCTGTCCAAAAACAAGAAAGAGAAAACATAACATTGGAATAAATTCGTATAGAACAAGGGGCCTGAGCTAAGTACAGCAGGTAGGATACTTGCTGTGCATGCAGCCCAACCTGGGTTTGAGCCTTGGCATCCCACATGGTCCCCTGAGCACCATCCGGAGTAATTCCTGCATGCAGAGCCAGAAGGAACCCCTGAATACTTCCAGGTGTGGCCCCAAAAGAACCCCCCCCCCAAAATGTAATTAGAACAAAATGGCAGAAGGGAGACATCAGAAAGAGTAAAAAAGTATAGGTACCAAAAAAGCCTTCTGTTGTGTTAAAAGAAATATTAGAGTGTGAAAGACAATAGCAGATGAGCGCATTCCCTGTCGTATATGGAGCAAATAAGGGAAGAGACAGTACCAAACAGTGACAGACGTGTCCGGGTCACAAAACTGAAATTACCAAGCAGTGGGGGGAAGGGCAAACTAGAAATAGGGGCCCTGGGTACTTTGGTGGGGGTGAAATGCAGTTAAATCAAAAATAAAAGGAAGGGGCTGGGGCCCTAGTAGAACAGCTAAGGTGCTTGTCTTGCACACAGACAACTGGGCTTCCAGGCCCAGCACCACCAGATGGAGCCCCCCAAAACAAAACAAAACAAAAAAAACCCTGTGTTAACACTGTTATAACCATGCTACCAAATCATAATATTTTAAAGTCTAATAATAAAATCTGGTATAAGTAAAACTGTTTAATAAAATGTATTTTGTTTTAAAATTACACTCTTGAGGCTGGAGCAATAGCACAGCGGGTAGGGCATTTGCCTTGCACACGGCCAACCCGGGTTTGATTCCCAGCATCCCATATGCTCCCCCGAGCACCACCAGGAGTAATTCCTGAGTGCAGAGCCAGGAATAACCCCTGTGCACTGCTGGGTGTGACCCCCCCCCAAAAAAAAAATTACACTCTCAATCTCATGACCAAACAATGACTTTTTTTTTTTTTTTGGCTTTTTGGGTCACATCCCGTGATGCACAAGGGTTACTTCTGGCTCTGCACTCAGGAATTACTACTGGCGGTGCTCAGGGGACCATATGGGATGCTGGGAATCGAACCTTGGTCGGCCACGTGCAAGGCAAACGCCCTACCCGCTGTGCTATTGCTCCAGCCTCCTATTTTGTTATTTAATGGGAAGAAGAAAAAGTCAGCCCCAGCTTCCATCCCTGGAGCTGTACTCGTCCCTCTAGCTCAATAGCTCTTCGTTCTTTTCCCAAGATAAATTCTTCAAACTGGCTGCTTGCTTGCTGCTATCGCATCTGCAGTGTGCAATTTTGCCTCTATTTTTGTGGACAAATGTTTGGGGAAAAATGACTCATATATATCTTTACTTTATTACATAAGATTAATGGCACCTTAAATATATTTTTACTCAGCAAAATAAAGTGAAATAAAGATTCACTTTGTGTTTTCAACCTTTCTTTGTCCAACCAGTAGGTTAACCTATATTTTAAATTTTTATTTGCATAGTCAAGGGAACAGAGAATGTGTAGTCTCTAAATAGCATTTCTCATGCCCAGAAAGTAAAAAGCTAAAAATATGTAAGTATATTCTGTAAAGAGTCTGCTATGGCACAGGGAATAAAGAAATTCCAAACTTTAGATACACTATTCTATCTTTCCCTAACTCAGAAATCTTTGTAATTCTTCAGATGAGATTTTTATCAGCAACATAAAATGTCCTACAAGCTTAATCTTTTTGAGAAACTTGAGGTAGGGAAAGGTTTGGTATCTCCACCCTGTACTGACACAGCTGGAGAAGCGTCTCCGCCTGGGTCTTGATTTATGCTCCAGTTCCCTGGTATTTCCATTGCCAAAGAAGTAAGATGGCTCTTCCTCTTCCCCCTTTTTTTTTGGGGGGGGGGGGGCGCTTCTTCTTAACTAGAACAGAGAGAACTCTCCATAACTTCCTTTGTTGACCTTTCTTGCCTTCAGAGCCTAACTACTCAGAATGTACTACCTACATTAAATTCAAAAGTGCTAAGAATCGCCCATTCATTACATATACTTGAAACTTTGCACAGAAAGTGTGATATAAACACTTTCATGAACTGCTGGATTTCAGTTCATCTTTTTAAATTTTATTTGTAACGAACACTTCAGCTCAATCAGAAATTGAATTTCTCTCTTTAGCTTATAAAACTAATTTTCCCAGGGCTGGAGTGAGAGTTGGGTGCTTGCCTGCGCACAGCCAACCCAGTTCAATCCTAGGCACTACATATGGTCCCTGGAGTCCAGGAGAAGTGAACCCTGAACAGAGAGCTAGGAGTAAGCCCTGAGAACTGCTGTGTGTGGCCCAAAAGCCAAATAAATTAAATTAGATTAATTTATCCTCCACATTCCCTTTTCAGAATGACAATCCTGAAGTAAAGATCTGCAGTACAAACCTCTGTCTCCTAAGGAAAAATTCAAACTAACCTAATGAACTGCATCTTATAGAAATTACATAAACATTTGTCAATAGACTCATTTACATTTAACAATACTGTTATATTTTCCCTAAAGGTCACCAACGTTTTTACTGAAGGTCAAATGAAAAATGTCAGGCCCCCATCCTATTATATGTAGAGGTGAAATCAAGACTACAAATGAAAACCCACATTACATATCCTAAATATTTAAAAGTAATGAATTAAGTTCAACAGCTAGAACACCTGGAAATTCTGTATATATTTTGAATTTTAAGTTCTACATCATAGTGTGATGCACGGGCGGGCAGCCTTCTTTTCTCTTCCCATACCCCAGTTCCATCCACATTCTGAGGGCCGTATTCATGTGAACCTGGTACATATGGAGCATTTACTACTTTGTCCTTCTCAGAACTATTAGTAGAAAGTTCAGGCAAGTCCCGGAAGCAGGCTCTCAACAGGAAATGCCTGAGTTGGGTATTTCAAACATGGAGGTGAAGGCAAGAAAGGCTTAGCCTGGGCCTTTCTTGAGACTCTCATCTCTTCAGTCTGTAGGGAAGAGTAGCTACTGCCTAATTATCGGTCCCCAAGCATGGAGAGACCATGCCTTAGGACTAGAGCAAATACTGAAGGATTGACTGAAATAAAAAATTTCCCAAATCAGTATTGTTACTAGTTAAGATATTCATTAAAAACTATACAGGTGAAAAAGGTAGATAAAATCCAATTATTATTTCAATCTCTAATTACTCCATTTACCTCAAGATTTATCATCCCAGAGTCTACCATGTTTGCATGTGAATTCAGATAGAGATACACAAACATTTACAGAATTCTGTTCACATCAAGAAGACAATAAAGTGCGGAGGAGGAAAAGGAATGTTCAGTATGGAAGACATGATCAGACAAGCAATTCTGAGAAGACTTTTTCCTCATGTTCTGTCACTCGTGTAGGGTGGCACCTGACACCGCAGTCAACCATCTGATCAAAGCTGCTGGGATCACCTTGTTCTAACACACAGGCCCATCAGTTTACTCACTGGTTTCATACCACACCAATTTTAGCCATAGGGTACATCAACAAGCTAAATCTTTCGAAAGTGATGATTGCTTTTCTCCACACCTACCCATAATTTGCCACAGTGCAGTTTCCACTTTTGCTGAGGGGGAAAAAAAGACTTTTTTACATTTGAAAAACATTAATAAATAATTCTCATTACAGTGCATATATATACATGCCACAGGAAGTTTAAGTATTTCAAATGGAAATGTTATTTATGTGTACTTACTGAGATGGTACCATTGTCTAGACCTATGGACAGTCTTCTTGTTTCCGGGTTAAAAGACATGCATGAACATGGAGCTGAAAGAAATGAACATGTTGATGAAATTAACAAAATGATGACTCAATTTAGGAGTGGTAAACAGTTAAAAGTATGTGGCTATTTTTCCCCATTACTTCCTGAAAAAACATTAATTTAACTCCTACTCACCAAAAAAATAAAAGCAGCAATTTTATAAGCAAGCCCTAGTTTTTTAGTTATCCTTTAATGAATATAAGAATATATCCTCAAACTGGACAAGTTCCAAAGAGCCTGGTTTCAGATGTTCTGTCAGTATCCAAATTCTCTTCTCTCTCTCTCTCTCTCTCTCTCTCTCTCTCTCTCTCTCTCTCTCTCTCTCCCCCCCAGATATTCTGTCAGTATCCAAATTCTCTCTCTGTCTCTCTCTCCAGATGTTCTGTCAGTATCCAAGTTCTCTCTCTGTCTCTCTCTCCAGATGCTCTGTCGATATCCAAATTCTCTTCTCTCTCTTCTCTCTCTCTCTCTCCAGATGTTCTGTCAGTATCCATATTCTCTCTCTCTGTCTCTCTCGGTCTCTCTCTGTCTGTCTCTCTCTCATTTTCTATCTCTCTCTCCCTTCCCCAGCCTCCCCCTCTCCCCGTCTCTATTTTATTCATTTGGAACATGTAGACTGAGAACTAAATCAACACAGGGTCAGGTTCTGTAATAAAGAACTCCGGCGACTCATTTCACTAACTCCTGAACAGCATCTCCCCACTCTGCACCACTTACTAACTCAGTACACCTGAGTCCATGTAAATCAAAGCAAAGTTGGAAGCAAACAGGTGCTGGCTAAGCCATCAGTTTCCAGTCGCTGAATTCTCAATCTATATAGATCTCCTATGAATGGATGCATTTGGACTATTTGTCCTATACTAAAGAGTTGTTCTACTTCATCGGGTTTTTATTTGTTTGGTTGGTTTTGGGGCAACACCTGGCTATGCTCAGGGCTTATCCTGGCTCTGAACTCGGAACCACTCTTGGTGGGGCACAGGAAACCATATGACGGTGGGGTTCTAACCCAGGTCAGCTGCATGCAAGGTAAATGCCCTACCCGTGGTACTATCACTCAGTCCTACAACATCAGTTTTAAATGCCTCCTTTATTTTCATAGTAACCTTGCAGACCATGAACTATTCCTCATAATCAACTTAATATCAAATACTTTTACTCCTAGTTTTCATTTATGATTAGATGTTCTACCCCAAGGTCACATGGGGGAAAGACAGAGTTGGAGAAGGTTCAAAGGCATAATTCAAACACAATCCTATTTTCAAATACCCAGTTTAGATTATCTTCAATCTAGAAAAGAATATCAAGTTCCACTGACAGCCACTTCATAATGCAGCAATTAATATTATTTTTATTCTCTATAAAAGAAACTGAGACAACAAAAAGTCTTCTAAACTACATGAAGTACTTACTTCTTTTTGTTTGTTTGTTTTTTGGGTCACACCTGGCATATGCACAGGGGCTACTTCTGGCTCTGCACTCAGGAATTACTCCTGGCAGTGTTCAGGGGACCATATGGAATGCTGGGAATTTAACCCGGTTTGGTCGCATGCAAGGCAAATACCCTACCCACTGTGCTATTGCTCCAGCCCCCATGTACTTACTTTTTTCATTTCAATCATGATATATAATCCAATTTAGTCATAAACTAGATTCCCAAATATACACTGCTGAAAAAGAATTATCAAATGATATTTGTGTACTTTTTGGTCTAAGAAAATTAGTTCTTACTCGCCCTTGGCCTACAACTATGTTACACAACTTCAGGTCTCATAATTCCACATATGTGCAAAATGTTAAGTTTTTTAAAAAATGAAAAGAAAACATGCATTGTGACTACAATTACTGAAGTATATACAGACAAAAATAAACATGGAAAATGTAAGCATGGTTCTTGTGCTCAAGACATTATTTTTTTAACACTATCCAATTTCTATTGTGCTATTCCTGCTTAAATTTTCAGTAATACCTAACTTGGTTAAGCCAGAAGCATGAGCATATAAAGTAGCCCAGAGGACTATCGCCTGGTCAGAATAACCTCATCACCTGCCTGATCTTACAAAAGTATTTTCTGTGTAATTTCCTCTAACACTCATAATTGCTTATGCAATGGTGAGAAAACCCATCCATCTTTGAAGGTGATTTAAAAGACTGTTTTAGTACCACCTAGGCTACTACTGAAATTCATTACCATTTGCTTCCCCCCATTTTCTAGAACTTTTTCAACAAAAAACTTGGAATGCTTACCAAATTCCAAATATGTGATACAATTATTATACACACATAAAGTATAAGGAATTTGCAGATTGTGACATTGACTACATAGGAGAACAATTAAGATTTCTTCCAAATTTTACCACCTTAGTCTAAATCTATGTTTAGAGTAAGAAAAACACTGAAATTCAAAACAGAAATACTTTCCAAAAAAGAACTATGAACAAATGATATTTTAACAGAAATTCTATTGCCCTGGAACTCAAAGATTGAGCCCAAGGTGTGCTACAGAGACAAAACAGCAGATAGGACGCATTAGCTCTCAAGTGCTCCCAGAGGCACAGCCAATCAATTCAAAGAGACAGTTGGTACACAGCAATTCCTTCCTTCCCTCCCTCACGCCCTCCTCTCCTCCCTCCCTAAGTTTTCAAGAAGTTTCTCAAATCACTTCCCAATGTGGAACACTCGCATAGGAGCGGGATCAGGACCCTTCCTCATGGGTCTGGCAGGCCAAGGAGGCAGGAGTGGATTGGAAAGAACATTAAGAGAACAGGAAACAGCACAGGGGTTGGGGCACGTCCTCTATGTGTGCCCAACCCCCTCCAGCCCCAGAGACTAAGAAACTGAGCATTCAGGCCCTCCCGCTGAACCACTGGTCAGCTGGCTGAGTATCACTGGAAATGGGTCCAGGTCACCCAAACCTTGCTTGGGTGACACTCCCCTAAAAAATATAAACAATGAAAATAAAATGGATACTGATACTCATATTTTTGTTCAGTAAATGTCTTTCCTCTGGGGATCCGAGTAGATCCATTCAAGTATCCCAATTTCAGTCCACCAGAAATTAACATAAAAAAATAAATACTAAAGACTATAGCCCATGGGCTGGAGCAATAGCACAGTGGGTAGGGCATTTGCCTTGCACACGGCCAACCCGGATTTGATTCCCAGCATCCCATATGGTTCCCTGAGCATTGCCAGGAGTAATTCCTGAGCGCAGAGCCAGGAGTAACCCCTGTGCATTGCCAGGTGTGACCCAAAAAGTAAAAAAAAAAAAAAAAAAAAAAAAAAAGATTATAGCCCATATAAATGGGCTGCAATTCATGCAAGAAAAAAACAGAGGGGTGGAACCATCTAGGGAAGGATAGGAAGTCACATGAAGTAATATAATTAGGTCCAAGTAGTTTTAAAAAATTATCCAGCAGAGGAACGAGGGAGGAAACAATGGCTTACAGGAAATACTTGTAACTAGACTGCAAAAATGGTGATTATTTTATAATTCAGGAACAAATGCTTTAAAATGAATAATTCACAAGGCAATAAAATAATAACCTTCTGTGATGCAGCCGCCAGAAGTCCCAAAGCATGTGATGCTTCTCTGATGGCTGGAAACTTAAGGAGAAAACTGTCTGCGACACTGTTCTGCTGTCTTGCCTTCAAAGTCCATTCTCCAATGCCCAAGCGGCTGATCACTACCCTAAAAATCACAAGGCAATTCCCCTCCCATGACAAACTCATAAAACCATGCCCCTTACGTCTAGATGAAACACAAACAGCATGCTACAAAACGCAGGTGTATTTATTCCTCCAACTTTTAACTGTTTTCCCATGAGAAAAGATTACCCCACTGATTAAGCTTTGAGGATAACCCCCAGGGGCAGATGCACCCCCATATCGACTCCATAAGAGTCTTCCTGTAGTCATCTAGTCTCAGACTCTCACTCCTCCGAGACAGCCCCAGCACAAACCAGCCAGGGAAACTCAAGTCCTTGCAGTAAGTCTTGCTCGTGTTACATCCGCGCTTCAAGTCCCATTCCCCAATGTTCTCGCTACAGCCTAGGAGAAACTGACTGCAGCTTCTCTGTTAAAACAAACAAAGTCCATTTTCCATGTTTTGTAATTAAGCTTTGCCATCTCCCTTTCCTCTAAAAATCACAAAAAGGTAATCTGGTAACACCTTAGGAAATAAGATAACGAAAGGACAAATAAGATCAAACAAATTTGTGCACGTCTATGGGCAAATGGGGAGGGGAGGAACCTCTTATTATCAAGCCTTTCAAACATTTATCTTTAAACTTAATACTTTGCGGACCAGATAATCCAGCAGGTAGAGTGTTTGGCTTGCATGTGCCCAACCCAGGCTCAATCCTCAGCATCCCAGATGTTCCTGAGAGCCCACCAAGAGTGATCCCTGAGTGCAGAGCCAGGAGCAAGCACAGTGTGCCTCTGGCTCTAGCCCCAAAACCAAAATACAAAAACGAAAATAAGTAGGCTAAAATACAAAATTAAGTCTCAGTAGTTTAAGGCAGGTATCAAACTTCAAATTGAAGAAAAATAAATACATGAGAAGCCTCTCAGTCCGAGTGATTAAACTATTGCTCAAATAATTTGGAAAAAAGTCTAATAAATATGAGTACTAGACAAAAGGAATTGAAGAGAAAGACACTAACTCCAACTCAATGTGCCTTAGAGATGGCTTATGCTTATCTACGGTGGTATTAAAGAAAAACTTGCTCCTGCTTTTTAAAAACTGTAGCTATGGGGGCTGGAGGGATAGTACAGCAGGTAAGGTGCTGCCTTGCATGTGGCTTCCCAGGTTCAATCCCCAGCATCCTATATGGTCCCCTCAGCACTACCAGGAATGATCCCTGAACAAAGAGCCAGAAATAACCCCTAAACATTGCCAGGTGTGGGAAAAAAAAAAAAGTAGGTGAGGAGCCAGGGAAACATTTCAGGGGTTAGGTTCACTCCTCTTCCTCCTGGGTATCACCAAGCCTGAAAGGACTGGAACACCACTGGGGTGTCGCCGGGGGTATCAGCACTACTACACCTCAGATGTAGCACTGAACTGACAGCCTGCTCGGCCAGGAGTCACCAGAAGTGGCCCCTCAGGCCTCCCGAGCACCGCTTGATTAACACAAGGCCAACCCCCACCCCATGTAGTTGCAAGAAGGCATTCTCAAAAAATATTTGGAGGAATTCCCCATTCCCTATTATTTATACTTATATAATGCCTTAATATATGATTGATATAGTTTCTTTCTGTCCTTTGCTGAGGAGTTAAGCTTTTTTTTTTTTTTTTTGGCTTTTTGGCTTTTGGGTCACACCCTGCAATGCTCAGGGGTTATTCCTGGCTCTGCACTCAGGAATTATTCCTGGCAGTGCTCGGGGACCCATATAGAGATGTTGGGGATCGAACCCGGGTTGCCCGCGTGCAAGGCAAATGCCCTACCCGCTGTACTATCACTCTGACCCTTTATATGAGTTAAACTTACATAAACACAAGTTTCACTGAAAGGTAATCGTGGGATTTTAATCACGTTTACTTGTTTTACTACGCAAAAGTATTATCTGGCTGAAGACACTACTGTTTATGGGATATATTGGTGGGAACTTTAAATAAATAGTGGTACTTCCATGAGTAAACATCAGGCGCTAAAGGCATCCTGGAAAAGGGAAATGTCAAACCTAGAACAAGAGGGCCTTAGGCTCTCTCATTCAGGGCAGCCCAGAGGGGGCAGCAAGCCTTCCCCCTCCCCCGCCCCCGCCACACTAGCCCCGAAGCTGAAAACCTCCAGACCCCAATCACAGCCATGCTCTCAGCTGATTTCTACAGGCCAGGAGGAGCCTCACTCATGACTGAACCTGCTAAAAAGCCCAGGTATTTGGGAATTGTGACCAAAATTTCCAGGCTCACTTGGAGTCGGGAATGGGCGACCACCCCCACATCCCTGTGCTTGGCAGTCACGCCCATGAACTGCCTCTTGTGCTGCAGAAGCTAATTAACGGCCAGGACCAGATTCAGAAATAAATCTCCTGGAAGGGAGCAATGTGCACAACACACCACAGAGATGCCTCCAGACCCCAAAGCCAACATCCAGTTAAAACATATATATACATAGATATTAAATTAACCTCAGCTATATCACCATATTTAAATTTCTAGAATTCCTGAAGCCAGCGCGTTATCTCATACTCTACACACTGATGTACCAAGAAAAAGGCTTAATGGCTCCAGGCTGAAATACAGCAATCTTCACACACTCCTCTAAGGAAACATTTTTGGATCATTTTTACCAGAATTTTTAGCAGAATATTCATAGCAATCAATACAAACTAAATTATTTACGTCCTGCATTGGAGGCAGGCTTTGGAAGCCAGGGTGGAAATACATGAAATATGGTGATGGGATTGGTATTGGAATATTAAATGTAATAAATGATTGTGAATGACTTTATAAAAGTAAAATTAAATTTAAATAAATAATAAATAAAATAAGAGGGCTCCCAATATGAAGACTGGGCTCCTGGATACGATTTCATTCAGTCCTGTATCCCATGAGATACTATTTTTTGGTCTACAATATTCAATCCATGCTTGATTTCACTAAAAGTACAAATGCCTTAAGTGCTGCCAGTAAAACACATTTTCCAGTTAAAAGAAGTTGTATATTCTACAAAAATTTATCACTTGTTTCAGTACAGTGGGTATTGAAAAATTTCAGATTGGTCTAATGCCATGTCACCAGGCATAGCAGCAAAATTACAGTGTTACTGACAAACCTACTTTTTCTTCCAAATAAGTTTTAGGTTACAGTTACAGCCATCAGTTTAGGTGGTCATAAATACATATCAAAACACCACATCACATGTAAATCAAACAAGAGCATGCTCAACAAATGCTGATAACTCAAATTACTTATTATCTGTTATTAATAGGATAATCCATGTTTCCCTTTATTTCCATTAAAAATAAAAAGTTTGTGGGTACTTTTTCTTACAAAGGACAAAATTAAAGATTTGATTACATTATTGCTTTTGGAAAGATAAATAGCAAAAACTGTAGCACTGTCACTGTCATCCCGTTGTTCATCGATTTGCTCGAGCGGGCACCAGTAATGTCTCCATTGTGAGACTTGTTACTGTTTCTGGCATATCGAATACACCATGGGGAGCTTGCCAGGCTCTGCTGTGCGGGCGGGATACTCTCGGTAGCTTGCCGGGCTCTCCAAGAGGGGCGGAGGAATCGAACCCGGGTTGGCCACATGCAAGACAAACACCTTACCCACTGTGCTATCACTCTAGCCCAGTAAAAACAGTAAACTTTTTAAGTTCATAATTCTTTAATAACACCTATACCAAAAAAGAAACCAAGAGAGGAAGACATTAGGAAACAAGGGTCAAGTGATATGAATTAAAACAACTGCAACATTTCCAATCACATACATAGGTCCACCAGTGTGCCAAGAAAGCCCTTCAACTGAGTTTTTAAATGTCGTCTGAAGGTCATCAAAATAATAGTACTAAAATGATCACTTCACTTGTATCACTTGTCATCCTGTTGCACCTCAATTTGCTTGAGCGGGCACCAGTAACATCTCCATTTGTCCCTGTCCTGTGCTAGTGTAGCCCAATGCTGTCTGCTTCCTCCAGGAACACGAACAGCATCAAACTGTTCGTTCAGGGTCTTGAAGAAGTCTGACTATCTCGTAGGTGGGCGGCCACATGGTCTTTTGACTTCCTGTGTCAGAATCAGCTCTAGTCCAGCAGTCGTCTCCAAATAGAATTACGTGTCCAGCCCATCTGATTTTTGATGCCTTGGCAAACAAGGCAGCATCCCTGATCCTCGATCGTTGATCATGGAACTCCGATTCCTCTCCTCCCTTGAGAGAACATGATACTCTAAGCATAGCTCTTTCGATTCCTCCTTGGGATACCCGAATAGCATTCTCATCCTGTTTGCGTAGGGCCCAGGTCTCTGAGGTGTATGTTAGTGCAGGAAGAACAGTGGAGTCGAAAAGATGTGCCTGGAGCTGGAGGTTCTCGTCCTCTTAACAACTTCTTCGACACTCTTGAAGGCGTTCCATGCGGCTCTCTTCCTTTTGCACAGTTCTGGTGCCAAGTCATTCTTCATGTTGAGTTCTCGACCCAGGTACACATGGCTGCTGCATTTGGAGATGTTCATTCCGTTGAGAGCAAATGGAACGTCAGGGACTAGTTCATTTTTCATGAACATTGTCTTGGTGAAATTCAGCTGCAGTCCAACCTTTCCACACTCGCGGTCGAAGTCGGCCAGAATTTGTGCCCCTTGGCTAATGTTTGGTGTTATTAGAACGAAGTCATCAGCGAAGAAGAGATGGTATAGTTGCTGACCATCTATCTTCACTCCCATTCCTTCCCATTCCAGTCGTCGCATGACATTCTCAGGGTGACACTGAACAGTTTCGGTGAAATGGTATCACCCTGCCTAACCCCTCTCTTTATGTTGATGATCACTTCCTTGTAGAATGGTGAGATCCTGGTGGTGAATCCATAATACAGCTCACAGAGGACCCTGATGTACTGAGTTTGAACGTCCTGTTTGGCTAGCGTTTCGATGACGGCTTCAGTCTCAACAGAATCAAAGACCTTCTTTAAATTGATGAACATTAGACAGAGCAGCATCTCGAACTCTCACAAAACCTCAATGAGCTTGGTCACCATGTGGATATGGTCAATCGTGCTGAATTCTTCTCAGAACCTGGCTTTCTTGCAAGGTTCACCCCCCTCATCATGGCAGGGGGTGGCAACGGTGCCAACCAAAGAACAGCGAACCAACAGGTGCTGCCCAGAGACGTAGGCAGGTGCATGTTTGTTAGCATGCAGATCATTACAACATGCCAGTCAACCAAAAGCTTGCATTTGGTAAACTGGGAGCACCTGTAAGGGTGATTAAAGGCCACCTAAAAACCTCTGTCCCTCTCAGAGAACCCGGCAAGCCACCGAGGGTATCCCGCCTGCACAGCAGAGCTTGGCAAGCTACCCATGGCATATTCTATATGCCAAAAGCAGTGACAATAATGGCCTCATTCCCCTGACCCTGAAATAGCTTCCAATATGGCAGCGTTGGAAAGGACAAGAAAGGAGAGGCTAATAAAATCTCAGGGCCGAACTAGGCTGCCAAAACGAAGAAGGACTAAAATGACTGTCTGTCCTTTAAAGACACGTACGCTGGCATCGGAAGCATCCATCGAGGACCTGATGGTGCAAGCGCAGAAGATAAAGTACAATGTCACTGGACTGACTGAGACGAGAAGGCATCAATCACATCACACCGTTTTCAACACTGGAGAAGAACTGTTCCTTGGAACATGTGACAGTAGAGGCATTGCTGGTGTCGGTGTCCTCATCAACATGAACTTGGCCATGAGCACTGATTCATTCGAATACCTAACAACCCGAATCGGATGCTTACATTTGAATAGATGTGGCTCATCACCAGCAGTTTCTATCTTTGTCGTCTACACACCAACATCCAACTACAACAAACAAGAAATTGAGAAGTTCTACATAAAGCTGGAGAGGTTCTATAAAGAAGACCACACCTTCTACAAGGTCATTGTTGGTGATTTTAATGCCAAGAGAGGACCGAGAAGGTCACCCAAAGAACTCCACATCAGGACCCACGGCCCAGAATGGAACGAAAAGGGTGAAAGACTGTCTGAGTTCATCATATCCACCAAGACCATCCATAGTAACTCACCGTTCCAGAAGGCCGAATCTGAATGTTGGACATGGGAGTCTCCTGGTGGACAGTTCCACAATGACACTGACCAAAATCATATTCAATCTATGGTTTCGCCTGACTGATGTCACTGTTGTCCCAAAATTCCAAACGGGATTGGACCACCATCTCCTTCGTGCGAAATTCTACTTTGTGGAGCAGGGAGAAAGGGCTGCAAAGTTTAAGAAGAGAACTCCCAGAACAACCACCAACTGGAAGCTCTTTGGCACTACTATGGCAATATGGGAAGATGCCGTCGTTGACAACATTGATGAGGAATACAATCAACTGGTTCAGCACCTCCATGACTATGTGAGGAATGCTGAGAGTGAGAAAGTCAAAAAAAGTCACCTGTCTTCGGAAACTCTAGAGCTCATTCGCCAACGTGGTTTGGCACGAGCCTCAGGCAACCATGAGCTAATGTCCAAGATCAAAAAGCTGTGCAGAGAAGCGATAAAGGAAGACCTCAAGGAGAGAAGAGCAGCAGTGTTAGCCAATGTGGCAGAAGCTGGGAAAAGTATTCGCAACGCTCGCCTGTCCTTCGCCAACTACAAGACCAAGATGACTGCCCTCCAACGTCCTTATGGATCTATCCCATCTTCCAGAAAGGCAATGGAGAGGATTATTCACGACTTCTACTCGGATCTCTTCGACAGCCACATTCACCTGCCCACATACCAAATTCCACAGGGTGGATATGTTGTTCCCAATGTCCTCCCTTCCAAAATCCGACATGCCATTTCGTCAGTAAAGAAGCATACAGCACCCAGTCCAGACAAGGTCGGACCCAAACACCTGAAGAATCTGCCACAGTACTCGTCAATACACTGGCTCAGCTCTTCACATGCTACCTGTCTGAATGCAAGATTCCGTCCCAATGGAAAACCAGCAGGACCATCTTGTTGTACAAGAAGGGAGATATCCACGACATTGGCAACTATGCCCGATCTGCCTGTTGTCCGTCATCTACAAGTTGTTCACTTGAGTCATCCTGAATAGGATTGGCAGAACACTAAATGAAAGACAAGCATGTAGGTAATAAAATTAAGTAATATAAAATAATGAGAGACTCCAAAATGGTTGATAATACTGGTTACTTTTAAAAATAAAAGTTATCTTTTCATACATCACTAATCTACCCACATAAACTACCCCCCAAATTGATCAATCCAGCATAAGCAATGGGAGAGTACAGGAACCATCCAACTCCACCTACTCTTAAATTATGCAAAGATCTCCTCTGACCCACCAGTAAGAAAATTAATGCCTGCAATTTAAATTTTTTGAAAAAAAAAAAAAACATTTCCATCCTAGATAAGAAGGGTATGAACTGGGGCCAGAGAGATAGTAAAGTACCTCTGCGCAGACAAACCCTGATTCAGTCCCTGAGAACAGAGCTGAGAGTAAGCCCTGAGCATCGTCAAGTGTGCCCCAACCTTCCATCCCCCACAAACAAAGAATATGAACATATTAATCATTTTAATTTCCCAAATCCTCAACTTCAAGTTATTGTTGTCTTGAGATTACAGACCCAACAAAAGGGAATGGAAACCAAGACAGCCATATCACCTCACAGATTAGGCAGTCCTGCTGCTACAGGCATCAAAATCCTGAGTGGACTTTATTAAAACAGTCTACTCATTTGATAAATCTCATAACTAAATTATTTTTACAAATCTGAGAACAAAGGAAGTGAGCACTTGTCTGTTGGGCTTCAGTGCAGAGCAAATTATAAAGGAATAAAGGACTTGTCCAAAGTAACTCAGCACATGTTAGCAAGAATGAAAATCAGACTCTAGAATCCCAGCCCCACCCAGAGAAATAGAATCTATTTGAAATACCCCAATCTTAAACAGTGTAAATTTTGGAATAAATTTAATATAACAGTAAGCTTATGTTTCAGTGCTATTCCCCTACTGGTCTTTAATTGATTCTCTTTATCTCATTTCATAAGAAATTTGGAATGGTTTGAAAAAAAAATACAATATAACCAAAAAAATAGAAATAAGCAAAAAGCTATGAATAAGGAAAATCAACTCAGGAACAGAAAGGAAATCCTGCGGGGAAACATACGCTCCCTGTTCATCTTACCCCTAAGGGCAGGAGAGCAGTTCTCGAGGGCTACTCCTCCTAGCCTTCACCTCATGATACAGATGGAAAATAAGACCTCAGCGGTCCTGGGAGCAAGCAGAAGTGACGGACTGGCACCAGCTCCGGGTCCCCCTGCGCATGGGGCTGAGAGCTCAGGCCCCAACCCAGCACACTGGTGAGCTGCTCTGCCTTAGAAACAGCCACGCAAGGACTCTGCTCTTCGTCCGATGTCCATACCGAACCTCTTCCTTCTCACGCAAGGGGTGCTGGACACTATGGGAGATGATGACTCCACACTCCATGTCTGACCGTGTGCTGTAGTCTGGGCCGAGGACTCCTACCCCTGGGAACAGGATCCTGCCGGACGGGAGAGCTGCAGAGAGCAGTAACTGGACCCCAGAGTCTGCATGTCACCCACCCAAACCAGCTTTTACTCACAGCCATGCTTCTGATATAAGGCTGGAAGCAAACAGTTCAAGATTATGTTTTTAGGTGATGATACATGAAAGGCGTAGAGGTGAAGGCAGCCACCACAGGTGTACGAAGCCCAAGGGAACCCAGTCAGAATCTCAGACTGGGCTGATGCCATGTCACCAGGCAGGGCAGCAAGTTGGAAACAAAACAAACAGGTCATTTTATTGCTATGCTAGGCTGCCTATTTGTTTTTCATTGCTTTTGAGAAACTTCTTCTGTTTCGCTTTGTGGCCAAGTTCATAAACACTTGGGAGCCAAAGTAAATTCCACCGGGCAGCCCTGGGGAGGTGCCCACACACCCAAGATACCCGACTCCTCAGACTCCAGTCCTTTAGTAACTACAACTTTGGTAGCCATGTTGCTTCCCCGACAGGGAACAGGAGAGGCTGGCAAGGAAGGTGCAGGCACAGGGGTCTAATATGGTTAGAGTCAGGAAAATCCACGCACCTCCTGCCGCAGCTGCCTGCGATGCTCCCCTCCACCCACTGTGCCACTCCCCAACTGCCAAATTCCAGTAACTCAGCCAGGAAGGCAGGTATGCATGAGCTTTTCGCATGTTTTTTTTTTCTCCCATAATGTGGCGCAAACGGGGTGGCTGAAATGGTATCTTAGAAGTCTGGGACAAATAATCACTTTATGGCTGCAACTGGAACCCCAACTCTGTCTGCAGGGCGCCCCCCTCTGGCTTCCTGGCCAGGAAAGTCCCAGCGGGGGAGGCTGCAACCTGATCTTGTCACAGGCAATAGCAACTACCACTTGAGATACACCCAGGGGATAATATTTTTAAAAGACAATTTGATGAGGAAATGCTTTTATTTTTTTATATAGATGTAAAATCAGCTTATAGGAATCTACAAAAGAAGAAATCAATGAGCCTAAAATTCTCAAGGTTTAAAAAATGGACTTTCTTTGGGGAGTTTTTGTGACTGTTTTTCCATTTCACCTACTTCCATGTCTTTAAAAGTTTGAGGGCCACACTTAGGACTGACTCCTAGCTCCACGCTCAGGGATTACTAAGAGGATGCCAGGGATCAAACCCGGGTCAGACCCCTGCAATGATCACGCTAGCCCACATGTCCCATTCTTAACACTCACCATAACATCACAGTTTGCACTTCTGTCTCACCTACCAGACTGTACAAACTCAGAATCAGGGATCATCTGCCTGATTTCATCACTATACCTCTGTATGTCAACAGTGTTTAACACAGAAAAGACTACTTAACACTTACCAAGCAAACTGTCCAAAGAAATGAAATAGGGTCAATTTGTCTGCTTTTCTTCTTTAATGGCCCTTAGTGTTCTCAAACTATTTTCTTTCTCTTTTTGTGGTGGAGATTGTGAAGGGCTTGGGGGCGGGGAGGGAGGAGACAAGGGCCCCAAGTGGAGCCCACCAATTCTTAGCCAACATCCTGAGCTGGTATGGATCAGGAGTTTCCTGAACCCTGTGGTGCTGAGGACCCATGAGCCACCCCAGTGGTGCTGGGGGCCTCCAAGTCCACCCCACAGTGCTCAGGGTCCTCCTGAGCAGAGGAGTGCGCACAGAGGTTCTCAGAGGAATGGGTAGTGCCAAGAATAGAACTGTGCTGGCTTAAAACTTAGCTGCTGTGCAATCTCCTGGCCCCTCAGACTGTTCAGTGCAACTACCCACACCAATACCTGTTCCATTCCTTCCTTCCCTTTCAAGATCTCACCAAATACACAGAGATCATAGAAACAGGTCTCAGGAGTGGTACACCAAGGGTTACACTGAGTCACACACCTGTAAGTTAAGTAAGAGAAACAGAGAGGACAGCGGTGTGGTCAGCACATGTGGGTGTGTCGAGAAGGAAGTCTCTTAAGTGGAAAGGTAGAGGCATAGTCACCTCGAGGGGGTTAGGGTCCAGAGCAAAATCTCCCAGCATCACTTTCCTCCCCCAGGCCAGCCCAACTGCTTCCTCCCTGTGCCCCACTTCCCCTTGCAGAGATCAGCTTTGATGAACCCTTTATACATAAATATCGCACAACTCTAGGGTTCCCCTGCGGCCACCAGCCTGGGCTCAAACTAGCATATCGCACAGGAAAATCAGCCGGGTTCAAGGGCAAGTCCGGTTTCTCCTGGCTTCCTTACAGGGGGTGGAAGCTTCTCAGCAAAGACAGGATCATTAGGATACCCGAAAGCAGCCATGTTTTTGGTGAAAATATTTCTGCTCTCATTTTTCCATCTACTACTCACCCAAATTCAATCTACAGTTTGCCTTCAGGCCACTCCTTTCCACTTCTACTCCATTTCTTCCATTCAACTTCGAATTTTCTCACCCCCACAAAACATGATTATTGTGCCCCAGAACATGAAAAAATGCGTTAAAGGGTACTTTAATGGCCAATATAAACAAATAAAATCTGTTTCATGTGTTTTTGCTATTTTTTATAATCACTTTATACTCTGAATACTATTTATAATTCTAGAAACAGAACGCGACCATACTTGCCCTGCAGTGCTCATTTTGACTGCCTCCACATATGTGGATCTTCTCACTTATTTTGTAACCAATACCACTTAACCATTATTTAAGGATAATATTGAGTAACCTCTAAACAAGAAACCTTTCAATGGAAAGGACTGCAAAACAACCTGCTGGAAATTTAAAACTTTTTCAGGTTTTCTAACAGACCAAAAATGTAGCTTCTTCCCTTATGCAGTAAGATTCTGTCTTGCTCTAAATGAGCATATCCCACAGGAAAATCAGACTGGCTCCAAAGCAGTCCGGTTTCTCCTGGCTTCTAAAGTTAAACACACCTTAAATTTCTGCTCAGTTACTATGTCATCTGAATGCACAGCTTACTAGGAACACACATACCAATTTATGAAGATCAGAACCTTTTGTTTTTACATCTACAAAGCAACGGAACCCCTCTCTGTATCACTGTATCACTGTCATCCCGTTGTTCATCAATTTGCTCAGGCAGGTGCCAGTAATGTCTCCATTCATCCCAGCCCTAGGTTTTAGCAGCCTCTCCTTACTCGTCCTTCCAAATGGTGCCATAATTGGAGGCTCTTTCAGGGTCAGGGGAATGAGACCCATTATTATTACTGTATTTAGCATATTGAATACGCCATGAGGAGCTTGCCAGGCTCTGCCATGAGGGCGGGATACTCTCAGTAGCTTGCCGGACTCTCCGAGAGGGACAGAGAATGTATATAAGAGAATACAAGCAAGTATATTAAAACCAAACACATATGTGCTGCTTTAGGTATATCGTGGGCTAGACTATAAGATGGAACCCCTTATCCCTAATAAAATACTATGAAAATCATGACTGTAAGTACTTTATGCATTTGCACATCCTGGCACCTAGTTTCATGTCTTACATCTAGTAGCATGTAACCTACTTATATATGGTAAGTTATACAGTAGATGTTTATATGACTTACAATCAACATTTTATATGTAGTCTTTACATGTGTTCAAAGAAACAAGCAAGCTGGCTATACCACAAAATGATCTTTTCAATCTTCTCTGAAGAACATTGAAATTATTAGGGATCTTAGTAAAATGCAAATTCTGATTCTGCAGATCTGGGGCGTGGAAGGGGCACAATATTCGCATTTCTAATAAGATTTCAGATTACCTGAGTGCTGATGGTAATGTTTCAATAGCAAGAGAACCCTTTTTACTCCTTTTTCATCTCCACAGGCAAAGTGCAAAGATAATAAAAGGTTACTCCTTGCCAAAGCTGTGTTCAGGCAGTAGGAAAATTAACGATAACGTTCTCAAGGAAATACATCTGCATTATCAGACTGGGGTTTTCAACGAGTATTTTTTTTTTTAATTGAATCACCGTGAGATAGTTACAAGCTTTCATGTTTGGGTTACAATCACACAATGATCAAACTCCCATCCCTCCACCAGTGCACATTCCCCACCACCAATATCCCAGGTATACCCCCACTTTCTCACCCGTCCCCTGCCTCCATGGCAGACAGTATTCCCCATACTCTCTACTTTTGGGCTTGATGGTTTGCAATGCAGATACTGAGAGGTCTTGCTCCTTTATCTACTTTAGGTCAGGTGCAGGCGCTATATCTACCGGCAGTCAGTCACTCATTACAGTCTGACTTCCAGTGTTTTATAGGGTGATGAGAATCCAACTAGAGGCTTCTCTGTGTTCTCGGTGACAGTCCAGTAAGGAGAGCATCAGAAAGTGACACCCACTGGAAAGTGGGGAAGAGGACATGTAGGCAAGTGCTGAGGATCCTGTGTCCTCATAAGGTTTCCATGGTCCTCGGATGTCATTCCCAAGGCTTCGACATTCTGCTCTGCCACAATGAGGGTCTCTCCTCCCTCAACATCAAGGGGCTTGCAATATCTGGTTCAACTCTGCTTGCTGGACTTTATTTTGGTTTTCGGACCACAAAGCTCAGGTCTTACTCCCAGCTCTGCACTCAGAGATCAACCCTGGCAGTCTCAGGGACCATATGGGGTGGTCGGGATCAGACCCAGGCCGGCCTCGTGCCAGCCTCGCATGCTGTATGACTGCTCCAGCCCCAGACTCGCTGGACTTCAGGCTGTCCTCACCCCTTCAGTGAGACACTGCATCCAGTAAGATGAAACAGCTAGATCACAAATAGTATGAGTTAAACCACTTAAAAATCAGGAAGGGGAGCCGGAGAGATGGCTCAAAGATCTGGGTGCTTGCTTTGCATGCAGGAGGTCACAGTTCAATCCCTGGCATCCTCTGTAGCCTGTGGTCCCCAAAACACTTCCAAGAGTGATCCCAAGCAACACAATGGGAATAGCTCCTTTTCATCACTCCAAAACAAAGAGACAATCAGAGAAAAATCAGACAATTCCTTTCCCCTTTTTCTACCAAGGCCTTCCTCATGGCTACTGTTCAAAATCGAAGTTTCCCTGCAGCCTTTAGCCTGTGATGACATCTGTGGGAGCTTAAGCCAAGGCAGAACTATAAGGATTCAATTACAAGAACTTTCTTCTCTACAAATGTAGACTGAATACTTGGTTCAGTTACATGGTTGTCATCTATTTAATGTAAAACTCTAAAGACACGCTAAATCTCAAAGAAAATTTGAAAATCCCAGAAAGCCATGGTATCCTTAATAACTTATGATCTGATCATAAACAGGCAAAACTCGTTCAAGTTATTACAGCGATCTTTTGCCTGAGGCATAAACAACCACATGCACAATTCAGTTTAAATTTGTTTTGGTTGCACACTGTGGCATGTCAGTGAGACAACTAAAATGTGAGACACCATGGGAAGTGGAGCCCAGAGTAGCGAGCAGAGACCAAATAACAAGCCAAGGTTGGGAGGGAGATTTTCTAGGGTCTTAATTTGAATTCAATTAAGATTTGGTGGAAGGAGAGTAAGAAAAAAATGTTTAGTAATATCGCTAGTAATAATTCTAAATAATTATTCTGCACTAGAGTAAATATGGAAGAGGGTACCCAAATTTTATTAATTCTAAGTAAAAATACTAGACTAAAAAGATCCTTCCTGTTTGGGGAAGTGGCTCTTTTCTCCCTATAGGGTCTACAGCCAGCAAAAAAGTCTAATAACATGGGGGCTGGAGTGATAGCACAGTGGGTAGGGCGTTTGCCTTGCACGCGGCCGACCCGGGTTCAAATCCCAGCATCCCATATGGTCCCCTAAGCACCGCCAGGGGTGATTCCTGAGTGCATGAGCCAGGAGTGACCCCTGTGCATTGCTGGGTGTGACCCAAAAAGCAAAAGACAAAAAAAGTCTAATAACCAATCATAGATATATCAAATAAATGCATAAACTAAAGATATATTTGAAAGATGTGTCACTGATTGCAAGGAAATGTTTCTCAGGTAAGAGCTTGGGGAAAAGAGAAGATATCTCATTAGAACACTTTATTCCTTGATAGGGCTAAATAACAAACCACAAAGTCAACAACACGAAAATCACAAGACCCAAACTTTAATAACCAAACTTAAAAGGTGCCAGTCAAGATGGCAGGCTGGGGCAGAGGTGCGGGGGCAGGAGACAGAACCTGGGACAGCTGGTGGAGGGAAGCTGACACTGGTGGCAGGACCGGTGATAGAACACTGTATGTCAGAAACCCAGCTATGAATAACTTTGTAACTCACAATGCTGTAAATGCTGTAATAATATAAAATTTGGAGAAAAAAGGTAGTAATTTAGCTATCTGAGGTATTTTCTAGTTGCTATTTTTTTCAAATCCAGAACAGAGACAGTGTGAAAAAAATCAAAATGATAAAAGTGTCCCCCTGCAAAAAGTGTGTGTGTGTGTGCGTGCGTGCATGCATGTGCGTGTGCGTGCACACTTGTGCGAGGCTGTTCCAGGCTCAGGGAAGGTGGGGAAAGACATTTTATTCTAAGTAAATCCTTTTGAAAGCTGAAGGTTTAGTCTGAAATTGGAATAAATAATATGATAATGCAAGAATAAATTTACTTCACTAAATAATCATATGATCAAATTTTGAATTGTCTAAGAAAGATAAAAGTTGAACAAAAAGTTGGGAAAATGACAGAAACTGTTATAATCAGGTGATACATGCCGCAGACATTCTACTATTCATCTTATTAGAAACTAAGACTATTTAGTCAATTTCAGAAATACTTTCTAATTTTACAATCTATGAGCTCCAGAAAATCTAAATGAGATCTAAGATTCATATGGAATCTTCAACTCTAATAGTAATCCCAACCCTCAGATATCCCTGTTCAAAAGGAAAACACAGAGAAGGCAGTCTGAGAAGAAAGAGGAGTTGGAGAACCATGTTTGTTCTCCTATTCTAAATTTCTTGTTAAAAAAATAATAAATTTCTCCCCTGTCTTTTTTTTTTTTTTTGACGGGTTGGGAAAAGGGGTGTTTGAGCTCAGTGCTCAGGGGACCATGTGGTGCCATAGGCCAAACCTAAGCCTACTGCCTGCAAAGCATGTGATCCACCCTTGCAACTATCTCTCCAACCTCAATTCTATTTTCTAATTTGGTGGGGCAGGGGGAGTGGGTACGGAGAAGGCAGTGTTTGGATCACCACCAAAGGTGTTCGGGCTTACGCCGAGTTCTCCAATCACGAATAACTCCCGACAGGGCGTGGGGTAACCCATATGCAGTATGGGGCCTGGACCTGAGTCAGTTGTGTGCAAGGCAAGCGTCTTGCCCCAGCACTATTTCCCTGGTCCTGTGTTTTAAGATAGAAATCCAGATACTTACAAGGCATTGCATGGCATATGCTTGGCCAATACTGTCCACTGTCTCTCTTTAACCATACACGGACTGTCCTGCAATAGAAGAAAAGGTGTGTGTTAAATCACTGTAGGTTTTGAGTCATAGAAAAATGTACAGAAATGGAAATCAAACCTCTCAATTATATGTATGTTTATACTTAACATAGTGAAACTATACATACACATATCTAAACACTTATATAACATGTACCTCTCTGAAAATCCTATTGCTTATATTTAAGGCTTGTGTACATTTAGAATTACATAAGACTCCTTAAAAATTCCCTCATGTCATACAAACATGTGTGACTGTGCCAGTGTTTGAAAATGATTATTTTTGTTGATGTTTTACCTTTCTAACCATATGACCCTTGTCCTAATCTGCCTGGAAAGGTATTAGGTTTCACTAGTGATCATCCCAAGCCCTTAAACTGCACTCAAGTTTCTCTCCAACTAATCAGTGGGCCATCTGGCAATGAAATGGAATAGTAAGGGTGAGACTGGACCATCTACACATAAAACAGAGAAAGAAGTAAACGAAACGAATGAAGTAAAATGAAGTAAAAATACAGTGTCTGACGCGAACAGAAGGACTGCAGAGCAAATCCATACTCGCAGCTGGCCAGGCCACTATTTGGAAGAGGAATGAGCCCAGCAAGTTTCCTGGTAACCCTGCAGCAAAGGCTACGGATGAAGTAATGGCCAGCAGGACGGACGGATACAGGACAGGCAGCAGCAGGAATTCAGTGAGGAGAGGATGAGAGCACCAGATAGCGAGTACTCCAGATTCTGGTGAACCAGGACTCTTACAACAGCGATGATATCAGGGCACAAGCAGGAACGCAGCATATCTACGAAGTAAAGGGGCACTGCCCCAGAGACAAAAGGAGTACCATGGATCAGACCAAGGGAAACTAGCCCCCAGCACTACAGATCATCCCAAACTCCTAGACCATCCCGAGAAAGAAAAGCAGACCAGGACCAAATATGTGGGGGTGAGGCATGGAAGTGGGGGCACTCCGGGTGGGCTCGAGAGATCAGTCTGTGCCAGCGACAGGAGCATACAAAGCACATGCTCAAGCTAGAGCACACGCTCTCAGACCCCAAGACGAAGTCTTTTTCCTTCTCTGAGAGCGAACACTACCCAGAGGCCAAGTTGCCACACGAGCCTAAATTTCAGACTGTATTCAAGTTTCTCCCAACTGATCAGCGAGTCACTCGGGAATGGAATGAAACAACAAGAGGTAGACTAGACTAGCTACCAATATGACAACAGAGAAATATCCTTTTCCTTGTCACCCCAGGACACTCTGTAGTAAAATGCTGTGGCACCACTACACGACATGCAAAATCTCAATCCTGGAACCACACACCTCCCACCTGCCTCTTCCTCTCCCCCAGGCTCACAGCACCAGGCAGACACTGTCACTGCAAGAAGAGGTCAGAGCAGCAAAGCGTGTCTCAAACAGTCAAGAAAACTCCCAATGAATTCAGCCGGCAGCTGAACTCTCCTGAAGCTGAAGCATCTCCTGTCATCTCCTGGGGTTCAATCCCCAGCATCCCATAGGATCCCCCAAACACAGCCAGGAGTAATTCAGAGCAAGAAGTAATCCTCAGCAATACCAGGTGCAGTCCCCAAAAAACTGGGAAGAGAAAGGCCAGGAGCCAATTCAGCAGCCAGAGCACCTGCCTTGCAAACAGGAGACTGCAGGGGCTGGCTCCTGGGTGCCGCTGTGGGCTCCTAGCAAGACGCACACGAAGCGGGAGGTCACAGCAATGAGTCACAGGCACCGCTTGACAGGCCCCAAATAAATAGCACACCCATGTCTCACTGAAACGGGTGTGTGTGACATTTATTCTATCCGTAGCTAACACAATCCAAGGCCATGGAGGACATTCGAGTTGCGGAGGGAGGGCCATCTCTTATGCCCTCTGTGGCGCTGACCACAACCTGTCAGTTGATCTACCTACTTGGAGATGTGTTTACAGTCTGGATCTCCCACGACAAAATAAGCCTCGTGAGGGTAAAAACACTGGCCCCTGCTCTCTGCCATCCACCCAGAGCTGGGGGAATGCAGGGCCCGGCGAGCAGGGGATAAATATGTGCTGGATGAATGAAGTAGCTGTTAGTGGAATGTGTCGAAGACGGCCTGTTGCCGACACTCCATTCATTCTCCCTGTCTTCCCGAGCAGCTTTGCTGACCTGAGAAAGATGGTGAGAGCACAAAGAAGGCAACAAAGAGACGATTTACACCACACAAGATGCTTGGCAGTGTTCACTCCCTTACAGACACCACCATAAGCACGTAAGAAGTCTGTCAGGCTTTTGAAGGGATGGTTTGGCCAACAAAATCTCAAGTGCAGCCTCCAACAATTTTTCAGGGTAGTAAGTCTGATCACGGCTCTCCGAGAGATTGTTGCAGGAGGTAAGAGCAAGGTGCAGCTGGCTCTGGCCACCTGAGCCACAGTCTGCGCCCCCCGATAACTTCAGAGGGGCGCTCTCAACTCTGCACAACGGCCGCCCAAAAGCTGAAGAGAGAAGGAAGGCAGGAAAATGGCAAGTCTCAGTTTCAGAGGACTAAATTTAAAATAACTAAAGCAGGGAGAAAGCTGACACAGGAGCTGAGGCGCATGCCTGCCTGAGGCCAGCACGGCACGGTTCCCTGAGCACTGTGACGGGCAACCCTGGAGACCACCCCCTCTTCCCAGCACGACAGGGCAGCCAGAGGAATTCTAGGCACCGCAGGGCCTGAGCAGCGCCACATCCAAATGCTGGACCATCAGCTCTACAAACCAGAAATCATCCTTGGGGGAAATAAAATCCTAGGTCCAGAGAGCTTAAGTGACATTCCTAAACAGGAAGAGGTAGTTATTTGAGAGCCCGGACCCTTCCCTCTTACATGTATTAAGGACAATGACAAATTTTACAATAGCACAGAAACATTACGTAAAAATAAACAGTACATCATTACTATTAGACAGTTTGGATAAAAATAAATATGATCAGTTTGAAAAAAGAAAACGGTAGTACATCCCAGAATCCTACAGTATTCTGAAGGCTGGAGACTGAGGTGCGCGACTTGCATATAACAAGCCCAGTTCAATCCCCAGCACCACACAAGGTCCCCTGAGCACTGCCTGAAGCAACCCCCGAACACAGAGCCAGAAAGCAACCCTGGGTCCTCTGGGTGAGCTCTCCAAACAAAACTGAAAGGTTAATCTAGGTAACTAGAAATTTCATAAGCAAATGTAAATTTGAGCAGCAGGGAGACAGCTGAAGGGCTGGTGCACCCGAGTGAATGCAGTGACGGCAGTGAACGCAGGGGACCCTAGTCAATGCCTGACACTGTGCCCCTCCCCCCAGCACCAGGCCAAGAGTTGCTCCTGAGCACTGTGGAGTATGGCCTGAAAACCATAGATAGATAAATATGAATGCGACCAAGTAAAGATTGTAACTAGTTTACTTTCCTGGAAACTGCATTTTTAAACAACACAGTGATCGGACAGTGGTTACAGCGTTTGCCTTGCCATGAAGCTGACCAGGGTCAGTCCTGGGCACCCCACATGGCCCCAGAGGCCAGTGATCTCAGACACTGGCGAGATACACATGGAATTTGACCATGGCTGATTGTAAAGTTGGGCGCTATGAATAACTGTAAATTACACTACCTGAATAAAAAAAAAATATTTTTAAAAAATTAAAAAGACTTTAACAGTTAAATTAAAACCTTTCCATTGGAGAAAAAAGAAGATTCGGGGGGGAAAATGCTGTGGTTAAGAGTCTGAGTGAAGCCAGCAGAGGTCAGTGTCCTGGGGGAGAGACAGGCCTCTCGGTCAGGGCCGCACACACAGCCCAGTGACTCAGAAAACCACGCACCTTCCCCGCCCGCCCGGCCATCCTGCCTCTTCCTCCCCCCAAGCATCAGGCACAGACACTGCGAGAGCCGGAGCCGGGGAGCTCGTCCAAAGACAGCCAAGGAAGCGCCCTCAGGCTGGGCCGGCCTGAAGTCTCCTGAGGCTGAGGCATCTCCTTCTGTTGGACAGAGCAGACTAGAGCTTCAACAGGAAAGGAAAAGTTTTTTACATGTTAGCTCTTACACCTTAAAGCTAAACAGAGGGGGCTGGAGCGATAGCACAGCGGGGAGGGTGTTTGCCTTGCACACAGTGATCCGGGTTCGATTCCCAGCATCCCATAGGGTCCCCTGAGCACCACCAGGAGTGATTCCTGAATGCAGAGCCAGGAGTAACCCCTGAGCATCGCCCGGTGTGATGCAAAAAGCAAAAAATACTATCAAAGAAGGAGCTACACTGGCACCTGCCTTAGGCCCAGGGCCCACATCAGGCTAGAAATTTGTGCTTGGGTGAGATGAAAAGGGTGCAGAACAAATCCCTCCCTGCAGTTACTCACCCATACCAGGCCACCATCAGAAAACTCCAGTGGGGGGTAGGGGAGGGGGGCCCAAATGGATCAGTGGCAAAGTGTCCCCCCTGCAAGGGTGAAGCCATGAGTTCAATCCCTGGCACTGCCCACATGTCCTGGGGATGGGCCCGGGGGCCCTGCAGTCTGGGAGAGCCCCAGAACCACAACAGTGTGTGGAACACCTGAAACTCAAGTGTGTCACCTTTAGCCAGCATGCAGGAGCCCCACAGCCCCTGTAAGCACTTCCACCAGAATGCAGGAGAGACCCAAAATGAAATGAGATCCTAGTGAGCATGTGTGCAAGCACCACCACTAAAAGCATGTGACTCCCAAGACACACCCTCCCTCCCCCTGCCCAAGGACCACAGCAACCCCTCGGCATCACAAGAGACACAAAAGGGATGTGTAGGAGAGAAAGCTCTCCAGTTCCACCTGTGCAGAAAAGCAGTGGAGGGGCTGGAGCGATAGCACAGCGGGTAGGGCGTTTGCCTTGCACATGGCTGAACCGGGTTTGATTCCCAGCATCCGATAGGGTCCCCCAGCACTGCCAGGAGTAATTACTGAGTGCAGAGCCAGGAGGAACCCCTGTGCATACGCCAGGAGTGACCCAAAAAGAAAAAAAAAAAGCAGTGGAAAAGCAGATCTGATACTGAGAAATCAGCGTGAGGGGCAGGAGGGAACTGGTACCCTTCAGGCTTATAGGTCCGAGTCCACCAGTGCCCTGAAGAAATGAGAAAGGGCCTGGTACCCCACACCGCTGCCCACCCACCCACCTTCCCACAAGGAGAAGACAACCAAGTGAACAGCTCGAAACCACGCCTCTGTTCTGCACTTCTGTCACCTTTAACGTCTGCTAATAATGATGGGGACAGCCCTGGAAATGACAGGAATTTCCCATCTTAGACTTCTGAGACTATTAAAATCTGCAAGTTAGAGATTCTGTCCCACATGTGCATGCACATACTTACATGTTTATTGCTAATTCACTGGTCACCGGGTCAACACCCATTAGTGTGTGCAGAGCACTTGGAACCACGCAGTCACAGTACTCGGGGGAAAGGGTCGTGGAGCATCGCCATCTGACATGGTGAGTGCGGAGGGCGAGCAGCCAGGCACAGGAGCGCGTGCGGCATCTGCTCTGAGGGGAGCCTTTCACAGACGGCCTCCCGGAGATGAGGCCAAAAGGCAGCAGGAGAAGGCATTCACCAGAGAACAGGGCTGGAGCAGAGCAGGGGTGAGGAGAAGCCGGGCTGCCACTGGGCGGAAGCTGCCAAGGACCATGGATGCCCCTGGAGAGAGGGAACCCCAAGAACATGTAGTCACAACATCATGTGTGTCTGGGGGCAAGCCTGTTGGTTGGGACAAGCCTGGCGGAAAGCTGCTTGTCTTGAACTAAGCAGGGCGGAGGGTGTGGGCAGTAAACCACGGAGGAAAAGGTCCGAAGGAGAGAGACGAGGGCAGTTGTAGCATTTAGAAAGCAGAACCTGGACCAAATGAGCAGCCAAATGAATGTGGGGCACTACCCAACCGCATCAGTAACTGAGGGTTACGGGGCAGACAGTGACTCCGCCTTGAGCCTTGAGTGTGGGGCCGAACTGCACGGCCTGTAGGACAGAGCAGGACCTGAACTGAAGGTCGAGAGGTGACTGAACAGCAACATGACTCAACAGCAGCTAGGGCAGGGCAGAAGGAGGAAAGCAGAGGGCTGGCCACACCACCCAGACCAGACACCACGAACAAAGCGCAGAGAAAGGGAAAGCTCTCAAGACACTCGTGGTGGTCCCGAAGGAAACATGAAAAATCCCGCACTTCTCAGGCCCAGAGCGTGTCCTGATTTTTGAACCAGAAAATAAGGTCATTATAAACATACCTAAGAACTGAACCAAATGTGCAATGTGATCGTGCCCATGATGAGAAACGATCTATATAGGTCACTTTTCTGAGAGAAGAGGGAAGGTTGGGGGCGGGGACAAACAGCACACCACAGGTTGCTAAGCTACTGAATAAAATAAGACAAGGGCGTCTACCCATGTTGAAATCCAGGCTTTAAAAAATGTGCCCTAGAATGATGCAACCTTCATTAGTTACCATAGCGATGGCTTCATTTCCCAGGGGACAACTGTTATTTTTGCCACCACTGAAGCAACTGGGGGGGAGGGGCCGTGGAAAGTAGTGGATGCTAAAATGTTGTGGGACCCTACGTTTTCTGGGAATATTTTTTTTTTAATTTTAATTTTTTTATTGAGTCACCATATGGAAAGTTGCAAAGTTTTCAGGTTTAAATCTCAGTTATACAATGCTCAAATACCCATCCCTTCACCAGTGCACATATTCCACCACCAAGAATCCCAGTATAGCTCCACCCCACACCCCCAAACCCCTAACCCCCCCACGCCCCTAGCCCCCCCACCCTTAGGCCCCCCGCCTGTGTAACTAATAAATTTCACTTTACTTTCACTTTGATTGCATTCAATATTTCAACAAAACTCACTATTATTGTTTGGAGAGTCTCTCCCCTAAAGTCAGATCTGCTGAAAAGGAAGCATTAGATAATTTGTTTTCCATTGCTGAGGATGAAGAGGTATGAGGTCGAGTGACCACACTTAGCGGCCTCTTGGTTTTGGGTTTCTGTATTTTAGTATTTTAGTAACTAAGTTCTGGGAATATTTTTTTAATCAAACAATAGGAAGACAGCCCTCACAATATGCAAACTGCAAGAAACAACTGAGGAAAAGGCAGTCAGGCTGTGCACAGAGTTTTTGTCGTCTCTACAGTGACTGGTTTCTGATGGGGCAATGCTTTTTAAGGCGAGGATGTTGGAGGCATTCTTAGAAAACTAACAACTTAGTTACGAGTTTTCAGTAAACCTACATATTTCCTTAAAGGCCTACTTTCCTATTAATTATTCGTAGTAAGAACAAACATTTGAGCTCTCACTATAAGCTTTTGATCACAACAAAAAAGCAAACTCAATCTTCTCCAAAACACTGTATACAGTTCGGGGGTTAAGACAGGCACTGTCCAGCTTCCAGTCCACTCTGCCAAAGAGCTCAGCTGCTAACCAACCGTGCTGAGCTGGGCCTGGGAGAAAGAGCAGTGGGCTAAAGTGTCTGCTTTGCAGGCTGGAGTCCCAGGTTTGATCCGGCCCCACAGGTCCTCCGGAGCACTGCACTGGGAGTAGCCACCAAGCACCACCATTGTGTCCCCCCCACCCCACCCCAAAAACAAAACAACTTTGCTGAATCACAGACACCCAACTCCTCACCCACACCCCTACCTGTAACTACCTAGTAATCCAGCGGCCAGGAGAGAGATACAGTAATTTCATATTCTACCACCTTGAGCTCTGAATGTCACCCTTGCTTTAGAAAAACAAGTCACAGCCATTCTGGTCATGTGTTTCAGTGAGGGGCGTTTATTATTACAATCCTTTCCCCTTGGCAATATTGGGCCAAGTCCTTTCTAGGTCATCTCTTTCAAACCAAAGATAGTGAGAGCCTTCACAATGTAGAATTATTTTAAAAATCACAATAGGAAAGTAATACCTTCATTTTTTTTTTCAGAGGCAGGTGAGAAATTACAACTCCATCTAATACACATGACTTTATTGTCTTTACTTGTCAGTGGCAACAGCCTTATTTCTGAGTAGTTTTATTATAACAAACAACCTGCAGTGTCTGCAAATAGTTTGAGTATTTTATTTTCCTGGTAATTTAACTCTTGGTGATTAATATTTAAGTTGCATCTCCCAGGGCCAGGGAGACAAAACAGGGCCTAAGGCACCTGCCTTGCATGCCATCCACCCGTTTGGATGGCTGGTACCATCTTTGTTTGCTGAGCGCCATGAGGGCTGATTCTCTCAGCACAGAGCTGGGAGAATGCCCTGAGCACCACTGGGTGTGGCCCCAAGCTACTCAGTAAATCAATAAGCTTATTAGCTCCCTGTCCTAGACCCCAACTCCCATGCCCAGCTGCGTACATGGCTGCTGTCCCATCTTATGTAACCAAATTAATAAGGTTTTAGGGCTCTCCAGGCAAAATGAAGCACCAGGATCACAGCTTGTGGCAGGAGGAGTCAAACTGGCTGAGATGCTAGTCAGGGGGTCCATCTGCCCATGAGGTGATGAAAGTCTTCAGGGATGGAGACCTGCTGCTTGTTTACCCACTTAGCAGTGTCACGGTCAGAGCTCGTCTCCCACATATCTAAGGCACATGCTCTACCAATATCCCAGCCTGAAGTTTTAAATTTACCATCTTTAAATATTTATGCTTCATTTGTTTAAAACCCACAATGTCCTATTCTGAATACATAAAGTGTTAGCCTTGAGCCTTGGTACAACCAAATTTAAAGATGTCCCTGGTTAAGGGGATAGTCTGGGGGCAGGGGGTGGGGTACCTAGAAGCACTTGTGAAGGAAAATTGACATTTGTGATGGAATTGATACTAAAATAGTGTACACGTAAATCTCAACTATCAACAACTTTGTAAATCACAATCATAAAAAAAAATTAATTGGGGGGCTGAAGCGATAGCACAGAAGGTAGGACGTTTGCCTTGCACGTGGCCAAACTGAGTTCGATTCCCAGCATCCCATATGGTCCCCTGGGTACCGCCAGGGGTGATTCCTGAGTGCAGAGCCAGGAGTAACCCTTGTGCACCACCAGGTGTGACCCAAAAAGCAAAAAAAAAAAAATAATTAATTGCCAGCCCTGAGGGAAAAATAATACAATATAAAAAGAAAAAAAAAACAAAAGTGAAAAACAAAGGAGCTGAAGCAATAGCACAGCAGGTAAAGCATTTGCCTTGCACTCGGCCGACCCAGGTTCGATTCCCAGCATCCCATATGGTCCCCTGAGCACCGCCAGGGGTAATTCCTGAGTGCAGAGCCTGGCATCACCCCTGTGCATCGCCCGGTGTGACACAAAAAGAAAAAAAAAGTGAAAAACAAATAAGATGGTGAGTCACAGGGGAACACTAGGAATGCTCCAGAAGATGAGGGGATGGGAAGTTTCCTGGGCATCGGCAGCGCCATCTGTTCCTTCACTGCAGTCCCTCACGGGCAACGGAAACATGAGTGCGAGCCTTGAGCTGCCGGTCTGAGCAAGCCGCGAGCACCCCAGAGTGCTCAACGTCTACGGACGGGCTCCCTGGAGGAAGAGCAGCTGTGCTCAGGGCGCTGGGGAGCAGGAGGGCAGGCCTGGGCCGCTCTGCCCGCCCCTACTCCTACGGCCGCTGCGGTGGCAGGCATGCGGCAAGCACTCAGGAGGGGCTTCATGAAACAGTGAACTGAAAGTGTTTCAGAAGATGCCCCTGCTGCCGACCACTCTGGACCTCTGAGACTATTCTCTCCTACGACGGCCGCAGGCAGCAGAGTGACTAAGAATCTTCTACTTCAGGAGCCATGGGGGGGGGGAGCGTGGGGACCCGGCTAACAGATGTGGAGTTTGCACCGGGGGATGGGGAGTGGCGACAGCTCCCAGCACCACAAACACAGCTAATGCCACTCAATGACATGCGGAAAAGCAGTTCAAATGTCAACTTGTTATATCTATTTTACAACATTAAAAATAAATAAAGACACACAAAACAAATCTCTAATACTCAAGTTTTCTGAATTGCCAGAAAAACTGCGAGGAGAAGACAGCTGCAGACAGACTGGCCCTGGGCGGCCAGCGTGGAGAGTTGGCCTGAGAGCATGTGGGAGACGATCCACTTGCCTGCTCCAGCCGGGAGGGCAGCAGGGGCCCCACTCAGCATTCACGCCCAGCTAGGGTGGGGGGGCGATCAGACTTGCTAACTTAGGAAAAGAGAAACAAAGAATCCCGAACTATGTGCAGAGTATGGCTACAGAACAAAAGGGGGTGTCTTTACTGTGTTTTGAATTACTTGAGCGGCGCTGAGCCGCATGGATGAAGCAGGGGGAAAAGGCTGCAAGGCCTGCAAGTCTACTGCAGAGAGCACATATCAGAACACAGGGGGCAGGGACTAGGAAGAGTCACTCCTCGACAGCTTAGAAGAAGGAACCAAGAGGAGAAAGAAAAGAGGTGGCTATATTTCGGGCAGAGAGAACCATTCTCATGATGAGAAAGGATGCAACAAATGCTACTTCATCCAAATTGGAAAACAAGGAAAGATCTTACAAAGTCAAATAACGTTTCAAGACAGGAAACTTGGAAAATCCCATTGATTTCCAGCAGCGTAACAGAACAGACATGGGGAAACTTTCTGGATTACCATTGTAAACCTTCATTACTACTGTAAACTATAATAACTCAATAGATGTAAATGAAAACAAAAGTAAAATAATCAAAATTATGATAAAACTTAAAATTTGGTTTTTCTATTGTTCTTCTGTTTTTCAGGGGAGTTGAACCACGCCCACTAGTGTTCAAGGATGTTCCTAATTGTGCTCAAGGGTCACATGTGGTTCTGGGGATAAAACAGCAGCTGGTCAGCTCCATCAGAAGCATGCAAAGCAGGTGCCCTAACCCCTGTATTATCACTCAGGCTCTTGATTGTTATTTTAAAACACTGATAACTTGTTTGAAAATGAGGAATCTGAAAATTCCCAAAACTTTAGATAATAGAGAAATTTTTAACAATTGTTCACTCTTCTTTTTTTTTAATGTAGGAGTACTGCTACTTATTCAGCCACTGATTAAGCTGACTGAAGCGGTTATGAATGCCACATTACTTTTTTTTAACAATTGTCCACTCTTGAGACTTAAATGTTGAGTTCATGTTGGGTCAAATAAGTAAGTAGTTTCTCATTTTTTTTTTTTTTGGATCATTCAATTAGCCACTTAGGGGTAACAAGCAATATAAAATAAACTGTCGGCCTGCGATGGTCAGGGTTGAAAGGTGGCTGGGAAAATGTGGACAGTGGTGGAGGGAAGGTGTAATGTGATGGGCGTGGTGCTGGAATACTGAACGCCAGTAACAAACCATCATGAACAACTCTGCAAACCACAGTGTTTAAATAAGGTGGGGATTTTTTCTTTGTTTTTTGTTTTTTTAAATAAAGAAATCGTTTCTGTCAAGGCGGGGAGATAGTGCAAAAGCCTGGCCAGCTGCAGAGCCGGGTCCTGGCAGGACACAGCCTCTGGTGCCTGGCATGGGTTGGCTTATGTGGCCCCCAGCAGGACTGCAGCACTGAGGCAGGCACAGACACCCCACACAGCCAAGAGAGGATGCTGGGGTGTCCTTGGGGCCCTGGCTCAAAAAGGGACAAGAGGAACCCCTGAGCATTGCTGGGTGCGACAAAGAAAACAAAGGGAAAAGGCGCTTCTGTTGGATTTGACACCTCGGCTGCAGGGGCCTGCAGGAGTAAAGGCCCAGAGGCTCACCGGCAGGGCGGACTTGGTGAGAAACTCACTCAAGCCGGGATTACAAAGCTAGACCTTCCGCAACTGCCAGAGGAAGTAAATCCTCCCAACCAGGCTTCTAGTACAGCCCAAAGAATCGGACACAATGCATCAGAATAATCCTGCCAGAAAATTGTTTAAAGTTCTCATGTCAAGCATCATCAGGTACAAATTATGGTAGCGTGTAGAAGACAATAGCATAGGGACTGCCCTGAAGTTAGCAAAGTGGATGAAAATGTCAATTTTTTTGCAGTGCTTAAATGTGTGTATTTTATTAAGCTATATTTATTAAGTTATATTCTCACTAGAAAACACTAAATGGCATAAAATAATTCAAATTCCATATTAAATAATCTAATTATTTCAAATTGTTTATCTATTCCCCTTTATGATAAATATTTAAGCACTGTCATATACATTATGACAAATGTATAAGTACTGAGTTTCTAAACAGGCTCATAAAAACATACAATATAGCCTATTTTACTAAGTAACCAAAAATTAATCAAATTTCTCACAAATTTTAAATGCACCAAACGTGCTTTGTAGTAGTACAAAAAAGGCATAAAACAAAAAGAAATGAATGATACTACATTTATTATGCCAGGTCAAATAACAGAACAACTGTCATTGCCCTCTACAATTTTGTTTGATATGAGGTGATTTAGCATGAATGGTTGAAAGAAAACCTCATGTTATCTTGGGAAAAAAAAAACAGTTGCAGATAGCCTCTCCTCCTATAATCAACCTTTCTTCCTGTGGGCTCTGAGATACATAATATATACTCATGAATGTTAATAAATCTCATAAATCAAAATCACATTAAGTCTCCTTCCATATTAAACCCTCCCCAGAAGCTTCTATAGAATTTCCCTGACATATCCAAGTGTACGTGTGCAAAAAAAAAAAAAAAAAGGTACAGATGAATCTACAATAGTAAAATTTCTTTACATCTAAGTTGGGAAGACATGTATTAATGGATATAATTCACTGTATCTTGACCTCCCAGGAAAAATGTGCTTGATGTTATGTAGTCCCAATAGCAAAGCTTACATGTAAATTCATTAACGTGTAGAGAATCCAGAGAAACAGAATGTTCTATTTATTAGTCAAGCCTCATTTACGCTTTTGTGGGAAAGTTGGGTAAAAGTAATAGCTGCAACCATATTCTTTTCTAAAATTCTTTTCAAGAATTCCTTAATTTGTAAAAGATTCTGGAATTCATTAAGAATTACACAAAAGTCAGAAGACCCCATGGGCCCTCCACCACAAGGCATTCTGTAAAACGGGCATATACAAAAATTATTGCTCTATATAATATGCAGCAGTATAGAATTAAATCCTACAAAAATAAGTATGACAACCTTCATAGCATCCACTATTTTTACTAGCCAGCATTCTCTCGAAGAGTTATGTATGTCATAAAATGAATGAACTCAGCATTTTCTGACTCCTACAGCAGAGCTTCTCATGAATGGGTACTTAAGTGTGAAGATGGATTAACTCTCTGATCTCATTTTAATGAGCTTCTCTTTGTCTTTGAGGGCCTACTCTGCACAGATGCTCAATCATTCTACTCAAAAGTCATTTCAATCAATCCATTTAAGAGTTTTAAGAACTGCACTGACTTGCATTTATTTGGGCACACTCAATTCGCCAAATTTTAAAGTGATTATCATTTAAATAATGCAAGCTACCTCGTCCCTCCAGTAGGTTGCTATGTCCCCAATTCCACCTCCTAAATCCCTTCTCTTATTGCTCTCTACAACACCTTAATCATTCTTTTTGATGCTTTCAAGAGCGTCCTACCCACTGTCCTTATCTCACCTCCTCTGAGATCCCTTTATTCAGTCGCTGAAGTCATATTTCTAAAACACAAATTCAAATACATTATAATGTTACATCAAGGATCTGGGGCTCAAATACAACTCCATGGTCTACCGTGGCCCTCCAAAATTCGACCCAATCTGCTTCTAGGTCCTACTCATCAAAACTGCTCAAAACCTTATCAAATCAAACTTTAAGCTGGATTTCACAGGTGAGGGGGGAAAAAATAAGCACTAAAAGAGTTTAAGTTAAACAGTTATCTGTTTTTTATTTTGCCAAGATAAAAGCAAATAAAACATACAACTTGCCATTGCTTTTATTTTAAAAAAAAATGAAGGACATAACTGGAAATTTTTTAAAAATTGAATAAATTTCCAACAGAAAGCTCATCATATTACCCTTTTATAAAAAAAAAACTGCTGCGTGATGAAAGTTTTACAAAACTCAAAGTGTTGTTGAGTGTATGAAACTACAGCACAAACCTGCCCCTTTCCTTAGCGCCTACACCTGCTAACCTGCCAGAACATCTGCAGCTCCCTCAGAGCCTTTTCTACCAACAACGCTAGTGTTCATCCACCAACACTCACCTGCAGGACTTCACAAACGTTAATGTGCTCATGAGTAACTTCAGGACTTTATAAAAACACATATTCTTCTCAGAAAAGATTTTGTCTTATTTTCCTTCTAGAGGCTTTGATCTTTATGTTTTTATTTTTATATTTTATATCTATGATCGACTTTGTATATGATTCTTTTTTTAAAAAAAAATTTATTTTATTGAATCACTGTGAGATACTGTTACAAGCTTTCATGTTTGGGTTACAATCATACAATGAACAAACACCCATCCCTCCACTAGTGCATATTCCCCACCACCAATATCCCCTATATACCCTCCCTTTCCCACCCTCCCCCTACTTCCATGGCAGACAATTTCCCCCATACTCTCTCTCTACTTTTGGGCATTATAGCTTGCAACAAACACTGAGAAGCCATCACGTTTGGTCCATTATCTATTTTCAGCACACAATATGATTCATTTTGTATGTGGCTGAGGCAAAGGTCAGGGTTCATTTTTTAAACATGTAAATACCCAATTGTTCCAGCATCAAATGTTGAAAAAAACATTCCTCTTTCCACTGAATTGCCTTTGGTCAAAAATCGTTACCATAAATGTATGTTTGTCTCTCTAGAGTCTCTGCTCTGTTTTGATCTTTTTGTCTAGGCCAAGTTATCTGATATCTATCTTTAAGGACCCAAAATATTCCAGACCTACTTGGTGTTGGCCTATGTTCCTCATGCCTGCTGCGTTCATCCATTGTCTTTATGAGATCTTAGTAAGTGTCACTGTATCACTGCTTTGTGAAACCCTAGGAGTCCTTCCAATTAGTCGACTCTGGGTATCTGCACCCTTGATTTTGCTTGCTATGATGAAAATGACAG
Organism: Sorex araneus; assembly: GCF_027595985.1. Taxonomy (NCBI): domain Eukaryota; kingdom Metazoa; phylum Chordata; class Mammalia; order Eulipotyphla; family Soricidae; genus Sorex; species Sorex araneus. The sequence goes on from NC_073302.1 coordinate 222,211,185, forward strand.
AATACAATGTCCAAGGACTGGCTGTTTTCCGTCCCGCCGAAAAAGGTCAAAGTCTTTTTATGCCTTCTCTGTTAAGACTAGGACTTCCCCAGTTATACTGATCATAACCTAGAGGTCTGTTTTTATCAGGAGCTAATCACGGACAAGGTAACCAGCTAATTACATTTTGAGGGGGTGGGAAATCAACCATACTTAGTGATGCTCAGGGTTTATTCCTGATTAGAAGCTAACCATGGGCAGGGTAAACAAGATAATTGTACTCTGAGAGGGTGGAGAATCAGTCATATTCAGTGATGCTCAGGGTCTATTCCTGGCTCTGCGGTCAGGAGTGACTCCTGGCAGTGCCAAGGAACCATCCACAGATTCTTTTTTTTTTTTTTTTTTTTTTGCTTTTTGGGTCACACCTGGCGATGCACAGGGGTTACTCCTGGCTCTGTACTCAGGAATTACTTCTGGCCGTGCTCAGGGGACCATATGGGATGCTGAAGAATCGAACCCGGGTCGGCCGCGTGCAAGGCAAACGCCCTACCTGCTGTGCTATTGCTCCAGCCCCCCCCCACAGATTCTTTAGGCTTAAGCATGTTTACAAATCAGAGCATGTGTGTATTCTGTGTATGAGTGTAGGTGTGTGTATATGAACGTGAGTTACAGAGGTAGCTGAAGCTAACTGACAGAGACCTGAAAATACGCAAATCCCATTATCAGAAGCCAAAATATTTCAAGAAATATCACTAATTGCTCAGACTACTAGAAGCTTCATGACATATAAAGGAAGAGAAAAGTGACCAACTAGCACATTATATAAAAAAGCAGAAATTTTAAACAGACATCCCTTCCATTAAGAATGAAACTGTATTACAGCACATATGGGCATGTCAGAGTCTGAAAGGAAGTAATGCTCAGGCACTGGCCAGAAACGGGAAGACAGGAGGAGGAATGAATGGTGGGTTCAATTCCCAGAAACCCATCTGGTTCCCTGAGCCCACCAGGAGTAGTAATTCCTGAGTGCAAAGCCAGGAGTAACCCCTGAGCACTTCCAGGTGTGGTCCAAAACCAACAACAAAAAGAACAAATGAGTGATTTTCTGGGGAGGCACTGAGTGATTTTTTCTTCTGAGAAATAAGAGGCAGGCCAGATGAATTTGGGAGTTGAACAACACAGCAAAAGAAATATTATCAGCTACAAGAATGACGATGTGTGTCCTATCTCCCACAGCCCTTTCACATCCAACGCCGAAGGCAACACTGTCAGTGGGTGAGCATCTGAACTCATGAATGAGTTAGGATTCTGAGAAGACAACGCAGGTTCATTATCTTTCTCCCTATCTGCTACAAGACAGCTAACTGGAAAACGAGGTCCCACTGCTTGCACCCCATCTTCAAAATGCCAGAGCTATGATGAAATTTCTCTATTCATGGTCACTGGATACATCAAGATTCCTCAGCAAACTGACCAAGGAACCAACAAAGCATTTGTTATATAAGGTGCATTATGCTTTACTTTCCTTCCTCCAAGTCCTAGGAGTGGGATCCTGTTTTCATTTCCACTTTAGAAGTGGGGTTACTACAATGCCTGCAGATGCCACATCTCTGAGAAGAGGAAGAAGCAAGGGTAACCCTGAGGCATTCTGCCCGAAGATTAAAGCTTACTTAGCACACCATGATTTCCAAAGTGGAGTAACTGCTCAGAGGGGTAAATCAGACCACGAGGACAGAGTGCAGTGAAGAAGGCTTGGTGAAGTTCTCATTATTTAGTAACAACGAAAGACAGTAACCTAAGGAAATGGCTCACAGGCATTTAGAGTTTTTTGAACAATGTACACTGTTATGTCTCAATTTGATTGCTTCCAATATGCCTACAGGTACATAAGATTTTTTTTTAGTTGTTTTTTTTTTTTAATAAAAAGCATGCAGCTTTGTGTAATTCTCTCAGAAAAAGCTGCTGCACTTCACAGACTGGCAGAGCCATTCATGATCAGCTCCTAATTACCTCTCATCTCTTCCCACGCCATACCATGGATTAGAGCTTCCTTCTGATGTTTCCCCCACCCTCTCCAAACCCGACCGTGGTTAGGATGGATCATATCCACTTAATCCAACCATAATACATCCAACTGCTCCAATTAGGACATAAACATCTGAACAAAAAACAACTGCGCCTGCAACTAAAACTCAAATATCACAGCACTATTCACAGACTACCACTGGGGCCCAAGAAAAAGCCCCCAAAGAGACTCAATCACAGCAGACTAATTTGCCTGCAAACAATCTATTACCAGGATGGGGGGAACCACAATAAAAGGGGTTTCCCTAACTGAGGGGTTTCCCAAAGAGTGCACCCTGACCTCACACTATTAAAATACATTTAAGAATTACATGTGAGAACCTGGAACTCACATGCTTAAATGATCTGGTGAACTCAGCAGGGACAATCTTACCACCTAACCAATTAACACCCAGGACCTGGACCCTGAAAGAGAGTCAGCAGAGATGGTGCAGGAGCGGCGTGGTGACTAGAGCGCCACTGCAGCAGAGACTGCCACTCGTCGGTGACTGGGTCTTCCACTCAGCTGAAAATAAAATCCCTCAGTATACACATGAGTAAACTGGTACTCGGAGGGTTAAGCAGGAGCTCAGTGCTAAACCGCTAATAAGTAACAAAGCCAGAGCACAATGGCTGTGAGACTGAGGCTGAAACCCTTAATGATGCTACTATACTCAAGGGGCTGAACCCACCATCCCCTCTTCAGAGCCGCCCTGGAGCAGAGGCTGGAGACAGCGCGGGACAAAGCGCCGTGCTGGAGCTTCTGCCTGGACGAGGGCAAAGCAGCTATTCAGGGGAAGGGAAGCTGCTCCAGAGGGTCAGAGCTGCCAAGGCTGCACAAAGGGGACACTGTTCGAGAGAGAGAGGAACTCGCCCTGCAGCTGCCTCCCACTGCCGAGAGCCCCGTAACACCCTACACGGACTAGCAGAACGCTAAGCTGCTGATGAGAAATGACAATAAACCGAACTTTCCCCCTATTTTTGCCCGTAATGCAAAGAACTAAACAATGACCTACACAATCTCTGACAAAGCACATGTCAGTGGCCTAGAATAGTGCCGAACACGCCAGCCCTGGCTTGGTGTGAGACGACAGAGAAGCAAAGGAACTAGACTGCAGAAAAGGCGGAGCCAGTTTCAGCTGAAGGTTATGAATAAGCAGGGTAACTAACCATAAGGAATAAGACAAGCGCACAATATTTTTTAATTTGCATTCTGAGGTGTCTAAGAACAGTGGTTCATGATATAAATGCTACTAGGCGGAAAGATTAAAAAAAAACTGCAAATAGAATTTGAAGGTTAAAACTGGACTAGAAAGATAGTACGGGGGGGGGGGGGTTAAGGCACGTGGTTTGTCCATGGCAAACCCTGATTCAATAGCTGGTACTGCCATGATCCCCTGAGAACCGCCAGGAGTGAGCCCTGAGCACGGAGCCAGGGGAAGCCAGGCAAGCCCCGAGCACCGCCAGCAGTGGCCCCAAATCAAACAGCAACAACAAAAAAGTGAACGCTGGTGGGCAAGCAGAGTCACTGCAAGCTGGCTACTACCAAATAACCTACATTTTTCTCAGTACCCGAGAAAAGCTGTTGGATGAAATTGCCTAAAAAATAACAAAGAAATCACAAGAAAATAACACAGAACCACAAAATCCTCAGAATAACAGATTCAGAAGATGAAATGAGGGTGTAATAGGAATTCCTGAAAGAGAAAATGAAAGAGAAGAAAAAAGAGAAACAATAATTAAGAAAATAACAGTGAAAACAGACAATGATTTTTTTTCAAACTGAAGTAACTCACTTAGAAATTGGCAGAATTAACTACAAAATACCCACATACTCAAGAATCTCTGATTGCAGAGGTGGGGGAAGGGGGTGGCACAAACAGGCATCTAATCTACACCAAAGGATGATTTTTGTTTTAATTGAATCACAGTGAGATACACAGTTTAAAAGTTTTTCATGGTGGGTTTCAGTCATATAACCCCAACACCCGTCCCTCTATCAGTGTACATTTCCCATAAAAAGTCCCCATTTCCCTCCATCCCCCCTCCCCCCACCCCCCCCCTCTCTCAGAAGAAGAAGAAGAGGAAGAGGAGGAGGAGGAGGAAGACGACAATGACAAGAAAGTACCAATATATAAAGCATAGACACAGAAGAATAAAAGAAAGAGCTACAAACAATAAAGCATAACAAAACCAGAATGGTCGCAAGTATGCATGCTAATGTTGAAAGGGTAATATAATTCAGATGATTCTTAAAAGAGCAAAATGTGTATTTTTTAAGTATTCCCAAACATTTATTATTTTAACAAAATTTAGGTAAAAGGGGAAGGAAGGAATGTGCTGAAATACCATATGGTTTAGGGAAACCCCACAGATACTATTTCAATGATAACAAGTTCAAATATAAACTATACCCACAATTTGAACAGAAGCTGGACATAGAACTCCCAAGTCACAAAGAGAACACTGTGTTTCCTATTTAAAGGAAAGGAAAGGTGATAAATAAAGCAAAATAAAATGCAGGAAAGGATAAACTATAAAAAAGTATCAAAGCTTAAATCCAAAAAACAAGAGCCAAGGTCAGACCAAACATTCAGTATACATTTTGGGGTGAAACACCCTTGTAATAGAGGGTTGCTCACCCCCGGGGAAGAAAAGGCAGGCACTCAAGCCCTTCCCGGGCAGTTAAATGAGGCAATGTGTGCATAAGTGCCAGAAATAAGAGCAGTTGCCAAAACTGTGTATAAAGAAACAGCAATGTAAGCACTGCTAGCATTTAAAAGGGGAAAAAGAGAAACTTATCAGCTTACAATACTTAAAAAGTCATTTAAATAAATATATATTTGTATCAAAATGAGCTGGCAATAAAATGAAGGAAAATTCTCAGAGGTCAAACACCTAATAAATACTGGGAACATTGGTGGTGGAGAATGGGCACTGGTGGAGGGATGGGTACTAAATATGGCATGACTAAAATGTAATCACAAAAGTGTGTAAGTCTGTAATTGTATCTCACGGTGTTTCATTAAAAAAATTTTTTAAAGAAACTAATAAAGTGCATTACCTTTGCCCTGAAAATCCCACTTGTAGAAATACATTCTACATTCACATGCTTTAGAGATATGGGTTAGGGTTAGGGTTAGGGTTAGGTAAGAAATCATCAATTTCAGTGATGTCGAAGTGAGTTCACTATGTACACCTCAAAACCATCAAGAGTCAGCACTAGGGCACACATGTGACCCAAACTGCAAGGACATTTTTTTTTTTTAGAAATGAGTTTGGGCCAAGACACAGTATAGCAAGTAAGGTACTTTCCTCGCATGCGGCTGACCTGGGTTTTTTACCCAGTACCTTATCTGGTGCCCTGAGCACCGCGAGGAGTGATCCCTGAGCGAGGGGCGGAGGAGCTGGGCACTGCCAGGTGTGGCCCAACCACCCACTCTCCAGTGAGTCTGTTCCAGAGGCAGGGTGGCTGAGGGAGGAACCCTGGGTCACTGTGGCGTGAGTTAGAATACTAAGCGCCTGAAACTCTGTTATTAACAGCTTTGGAAATCACAGTGAATAAATTTTTTAAATCAAACTATCAAAAAAACAAATGAGGGGGCCGGAGCGATAGCACAGTGGGTAAGGCGTTTGCCTTGCACGCAGCCGACCCGGGTTCGATCCCCGGCATTCCATATGGTCCCCGAGCACCGCCAGGGGTTATTCCTGAGTGCAAAGCCAGGAGTAACCCCTGAGCATCGCTGGGTGTGACCCAAAAAGCAAAAAAAAAACACAAACAAATGAGATGTAGAAAGAATTAACATGTTCAATCAAGTCATGTTTTAAGGTAATTTCCGGGAGTCGAGTGAGCTCAACAGGCTAGTCCTGTTTCTCACTTGGGAGCAGCAGGCTCTATCCCAGCACTGAATGGGCCCTGGAGTGACTCCAGAGCACTCAGCCAGGCCCTCCACCCCAAGTTTCCTTCTGATTCACAGCCTACAGTAGAGCTACAGGTCAGTAGCACTATAGCACTGTCATCCCATTGTTCATCGATTTGTCCGAGCGGGCACCAGTAATGTCTCCATTGTGCCTTGTTACTGTTTTTGGCATATCGAATATGCCACAGGGAGCTTGCCAGGCTCTACCATGCGGGCAGGATACTCTTGCCGGGCTCTCCAAGAGGGACGGAGGAATCGAACCCGGGTTGGCTGCGTGCAAGGCAAACACCCTACCTGCTGTGCTATCACTCCAGTCCTACAGGTCAGTATGTGTTCTTTCGTGTGTGTGAAAACACTTCACAGTGAGATTGTCACTGCTGAGTTGAACCCTTGGACAACACCCAGGACCCTGAAGGAACTCCTCCCGGCAATTAACCCTGCTGGCAATTAACCGGAATGGACATACTCTGACTACTACATCCAAAAGAGTCCACTCCTCTCTTTTTAGACATCGTTCATGGTGGTGCCAGGAAGGGAGACAGTCCGGTGGTTAGGGCAAATGCCCATCATGCACCTGGCCTAGGTTCGACTCCAAGCACCATGTGGTCTTCTGAGCACCACAGGGTATAGTCCTGGAGGCCCCAGCACTGCTGGGGTGTCCCGGGTACCCCTGATACTCAGGGCCCAAGCAGCACGACATCCTTGAGCCCTTATGCTGAACCAATGTGGTCAGCTGGTGACAACCACAGGTGGGGCCCTGGATCTCCTGAGCACCACTGGGAGCCACACCCCACCCCAACTCCCCCCAAAAGGCGGGGACAGAGGAGTAAGTCCTATACCACTCCCAAGAAGAGAAAGTGTAAGAGACAGAAGGGCAAGCTGCCTGGTGCTTGCCTTGGAATGCTGTAAGGTGGATGAGAATGGCAACATGAGTCACCTTCGCCATAAATGTCCTTCAGATGAAATGTGGTGTAGTTTTCATGGCCAGTCACTTTGACAGACACTATGGTGGCAAATGTTTTCTGACCTATTGCTAAAAAAAAAAAAAAAAACCTAATTGTGCATGGGTTAATAAAGGGCATGAATCTGCATGCAACTGCTCAATTTGATCCACTCACTAAAGAAGAATTTTTTTAGCATTAAAAAAAATGAAGACAGCAATTTTGGCTGTAAATATCAAAGTGCCAAATATCAAAATGATTCCAACAAAAAGGATCTGATCGAAACAAAAAGACTAGAAAGCAGGTTATTCCTACTTAAATGAGTAGCTCAACCATGTCTTCAGAGGCTGACCACTTTCCAGGGCCTGGAAACACACGCTGAGCAAATACAGGGCTTCTAAAGTGCACAGATAGGATGATATTGACTTGCTAAGATTGGGAGCAGGATAGAGTTTAAAGCAAATCTTGCTTGCTTTGCAGCCACACGTGTCAGTGCTCAGGGCTTACTCCTGGCTCTGTGCTCAGGATTCCCTCCTGGTGGGGCTTGAGGGATTGTAAGCGGTGGCAGAGGTTAAACTGGAGTCAGACACACGCCACACGTACCTTACTCCTCTGCTGTCTCTCTGGGCCCAGAGCAAATCTTTTAATATCACTATTTCCAAGACAGGCAGACTTATTTGTACTTTCCAGAATATTTTTTTATTGAAGCATCATGACCTACAGCGGTACTAATATTCAGATTCTAGGCATACTATGCTTCTGCACCACACCCACCACCAAACGTAAAATATAGCTTTGTTCTATGTGGCCTTTAACTTTTTGATCCCTGTTCGTTGAGACTCTTTATCATAAATGGGTGTTGAATATTGTCAAAATATTTCTCCATATGTAATCTTTCCTTTTATTAATGTGGTATATCATAATAACTGATTCTGATATACTGAATCATCCTTGCCTCCCTGGAAAGAATTCCACTTAATCATAGTGTATGGTCCTTTTCATGTATTAACAAATTCAGTTCACTAACATTTGATATCTATGTTCATCAGAGATACAAGAATACAAACAAAACAAACCAAAACAATGACCTTTTTCTGTCTCTGAAAGCATGTTTGTATTCTTGTGGAATTGTTCAAGTATCTGGTGTAGAAAGCTCATGATTTGAGATTACTAAGGTACAAGAACTAATGAAATTAAGTCAAAGAAGGTTTTCTCATGTTGCATAAAAATTGATGGCTCAAAGGTCTTATGCTGGTATATCAATGTGCACGTTTGTATGTGTTTGGATTTTAAAATTATTTGGTCCAGAAAATCTTGAGTTTAAATAATTGTGGTACCTAAAAACAGGTTCAAAGAGTAATGGTTTAATTTAAAGCATGAGTTTCTAGAGTTATAAAACTGGTTGCAAAACATATCCTACTGGTGTTTTATTTGATCTCTAAGACTTCTGGTAACTAAATTTCTAGAGCTACCTAGCAAAGAGTTATAATGGATTCATCTTAGATGTCAACTTGATACTCTGAAGCCATAGCATTGCACCATGGTAAAAGTTTGAGATAAGAATGGAGAATTGCATGGAAAATGTGGGAAATTTTACTAACTATATTGTTCATCCTGGGCTGGAGCGATAGCACAGCAGGTAGGGCATTTGCCTTGTATGCAGCTGACCCAGGTTTGATTCCTCCGTCCCTCTTGGAGAGCCTGGAAAGTTACCGAGAGTATCCCACCAGCACGGCAGAGCCTGGCAAGCTCCCCGTGGCATATTTGATATGCCAAAAACAGTAATAACAAGTCTCACGATGGAGACGTTACTGGTGCCCGCTAGAGCAAATTGATGAACAACAGGACGACAGTGCTACAGTTCATCAGAGATATTAATCTGTGAGTTTCTTGAAGATACTGAATACCAACAGCGGGCTGGACAGTACAGCAAGAAAGGCACTTATTACTTGCCTTGCACTAAATATGGTCCCCTGAGCATCACTGGGAGTGATCCCTGACCGAGAGTTAGAAGCAAGTCCTAGTACTACCAGGTGTGGCCCAAAAACAAAAAAAAAAAAACAAAAAACAAACTAACAACAGGAAAGTAGCAAACTCCAATCGCCACCCGGGCTCCTACATCTATCCAGATGAAAGGAATGTTTAGAGATCGGAGCAGACCAGGAAAGACCTACACTATCCATGAGTCTATCCACCAAACTGGATCACAATTGAAAACAGAAATGTTCTGACTGCCAAAGTCTTCAGATGGGCTCTAACTGTGGGTCCTTACCCTGCCACTCAGTCTTTAGTTGGAGGGAGTGTTTCTAGCAGAAACGTTTTTATTGAAACTTATTGAGAAAAGTGCAGGGAAAGAGAAGTCTGTGTTCAGATGAGAACATAGGCTTCTCCAGAGTGGAAATAAGCAGGCAAAGACACACAGAGACGAGAAGCAAGGACATGGGTGAGAAGAGCGCGCCTCAGTAGGCCAATCCCACTGCTCTAATGCTGACCCATCAGTTTCCAGGGTCCTTGAGAGAAACTGTAAATCTCCCAGTATGAAGGTTCCATTCATGACCCACAGAGCAAAGCAGCCAAATGACCTGTGCTCCCTCAAGTGCCCCCCTTGGCCACGGCCCCTCTCCATCCACAACGAGCAGAAACAAATCGGTCTTCTGAGAAATGTGACATGAGGCCCTGAAGAGAGGAATTGCAAACCAAAAAATTCACAGAATAACTGTTCTTAGATTGGTTGGTTTCATTTCATTTTAGGTTCCACCACACTAATAATACAAATTATAAAATATGACAAATTTCAGGCAAAAAATTATTTTAGTTTATTTCTTCTGGGACCTTATTTAACTTGACTGTCAGAGGCAGCATAAAGAAAAGCTGGAATCTGAACCACAACAGTTCTCACGCCAAACCCTGTCATCCCTCCACCATCTTAAAGCTGCCACAAGTACTTATGAGAAAAATTATTAGTTCTAAGTGTGGAAACATTTATGTCTAAGGACAAATTTGGGCGTCTCTCCCTTTCTCAGAAGTTCGAGATTGCAAATGAAATTCTAAAACACTCTTCTCCCTGCCTTGTCTAGAACCCGAGCTGGTCCTCAGTTGAGGTCAACGACGACATGACTCTGCAGGTTGAACACGGCAGCGAGGCGTCTCAGGGCCGCCCAACCACGACAAACATTCATAAAACACCTTACCCAGACTTATTATAAATAGATCAACAATGTGTGACAACACTTAAGACAATCAAACAGAAGTGATTCTCTGGAGTAAAAATTATTAAGTATTACATCAGGTAACAATTCTCTCTGTTGATAGCAATTTCCTCCCCATGTCCTGGAGGCACCTCGCCCCTGTCCTGTCAGCACTCAGGCCCGTCAGGGCTGCACGGGGAGAGCAGCTAATCTTGGCTGGATTCCAATCATTTCAGTTGGCTTCAGTCATACTTTTTGCTTAGCTCTCAAGTTCAGAGATAATTATTCTAGAAATGACTTCCATTTTTGTAACGAACATAAGAAACCCTCCAACTAGCAAAATCTTTTCATTGACTCATTAATAAGAGGTACTATATTTTAGTAGTGATTGCAATTTTGCTTTGTATACTATAAACATTTTCTTTTTAAAAAGACAATACTTTTAAGATGAAAAGATGATTTTTATTACAAAACTGAAGCCAAAGGAAGACTACAACCTTTCCAGTTTTAAGGCAAAAACACTGTGTTGTATACCCCTTTGACCCAAACAAATATTATACACCTGTGCTCTTAAGATAGGAAACCCTCCTCTACTGCAATCCCAGGAATGTGTGTGGCTCAAGTGTTGACTCAAAATGTACTTGAATAGGAACTGCTAAGTGAAGTTGGAATTGGGTGGGTGCATCGATCCTAACCCCTATCAGCTCTCACCACCTGTCAGCACCAGCTCTCCTACAGTGGCAGACTCTGAAATGATGCCCAGCATCTGTGCCCACTAGCCCCGTGCCATACCCAGCACATGCCCAAGGAAATTCAGTGGGCATCTGGTAAAGCAAGCTAAATGCCTTCCTCCTTTGCTCAAAACTGTGCAGTGGTGCACATGTATGTTCATCGCAGCACTGTTTACAATAGCCAGAATCTGGAAAAAACCCGAATGCCCCAGAACGGATGACTGGTTGAGGAAACTTTGGTACATCTATACAATGGAATACTATGCAGCTGTTAGAAAAAAGGAGGTCACAAATTTTTTATTTAAGTGGATCGGCATGAAAAGTTTCATGCTAAGTGAAATGAGTCAGAAAGAGAGAGACAGACATAGAAAGATTGCACTCATCTATGACATATAGAATAACAGAGTGGGAGACTAACACCCAAGAATTGTAGAAACAACTACCAGGAGGTTGACTCCATGGCTAGGAGGCTGGCCTCACATTCTGGGGAAAGGGCAACTCAGAGAAGGGATCACCAACTATAATGTACTCGAAGGCCATGTGGGAGAAGGGAGTTGCGGGCTGAATGAGGGCTAGAGACTGAGCACAGTGGCCACTCAACACCTTTATTGCAAACCACAATAGCTAATTAGAGGGAGAGAACAGAAGGGAATGCCCTGCCACAGTGACAGGGTGGGGTGGGGGGAGATGGGATCGGGGAGGATGGGAGGGATGCTGGGTTTACTGGTGGTGGAGTATGGGCACTGGTGAAGGGATGGGTTCCCGAACTTTGTATGGGGGAAACATAAGCACAGATGTGTATAAATCCGTAACTGTACCCTCATGGTGATTCATTAATTAAAAATAAATAAATTTAAAAAAAAAAAAACTGTGCAGTGGTTTCCATATCACCTGAGAGACTAAAGTCAACACGTTCGTAATGGTCTATGACACCCTCTTTCATCCTGGGACATCTACCAAGTCTCACTCTCCTCCCAGACTCTCTGGCCTCGCAGCCCAACACCTGGAATATTCTTGCCATCAGGACTCTGTACCGGCTCTTCCCTCTGCCAAGACAACTCATGCCCAAGTGGCCCCGCAATTGTCCCACATCCTTCTAGAACTGAGCATCTCCTTCTCAGTGAGGACTCCCCAACCATTTCTTTTCAGAAGGAAAAGTTCAGGGTTAGGGAGGTGGCTTGGAATCAGAGTACCTGCTTCACATGTATGCATATAGGAGATCCACACCACTGCAAAAATATAATAATAATAATGAATGAAAACTTCCTCCCTACCCCATACCTGTATGCGTCCTTGTCATATTTAGATAAACTATAAATATTTGTGATGAATTGTCGAACCCAATTACACCCTAGTGGATAAAGAGGAGAGCACTATTTAACGAGCCTCGCTTGGGAGATGCTCACTGTGTTTCTGTGTATGTTGCTGACCTAGAGGGTCCTCACAAGTAAGTGGATATGAAAACAAACAAATGCTGTTCAGAGACAGAAAGTGAAATTTCAGTTTATTTACCTTCTGTCTCTATTTTTTTTTCATTTGCTTTTGTCTGACAGCAACACCCAGCAGTGCTCCGAGCTTTCTCTTGGCTCTGTGCTCTGGGATCACTCCTGGCAGAGCTCAGGGGATATACCTGGGTGCCAACCTGGGTGCCGGGGATCAAGCCCCGGCTGGCCACTTCCCAGGCAAGAACTCTACCCTCTGTCTGTACTATTGCTCCAACCTCTGCCTATCTTCTTTGATTATAGTTTATTTCTCCCCACAAGAACATAAGCATCACATCAGTAGGGGTCTCTGTTCTATTGCTGTTTTACTGAGATTATCCTTTAGCCTAGAATAGCATCTGATAAAAAGTCAGCCACCCAACTATAATATTTGTTGAGCACTTACTGAATTAGAGTAAAATTAGTAGTGTGCGTGTCCTACTACTGTTGCATCAGATGCAAAAGCACAAGATTCCTGCCACTCCCAGTGATGAATGGGCCCAGGAAAAGCAAACCAGGAGTTACAGGAGTATAGTGCTGTTCACCACAGCCCTTGGGAACAGCACTATAAATAACCGAGCAGGACCTAGGAGATAAGATTATGTATCTCAGATGAAATCTGAAATCCTACTTAGCAAAGTCATTCCACAGAATGCAGTAGTCTGTGCATACGTTACCTGGAAAAAACCATTGCCTGGAGTGGCCCCTGATTAAATGAATCGATTTCACCACTCACTGGTATCTCCCTACTTGACCTTTTCTCTAATTCTTTATTCTTTATCACATGATTTCAAAACAGGGTTCAAAACACAGTTCAATCACTTTCATATTAGGCGACAGTAAGGACCTACTGTTCTGTCCCTTTACTTAAAAAGCTGGTAGAAGAGAAAGGGAGAATCACTGAGTTGCTTCTAACAGATTATAAAAAAAAAAAGAGTCAAACTCTGGCTAAGGCACTTGCCTTGCACGTGGCCACCCCAGGGCTCCATCCCCGGCACCGCAGATCGTGCCCAAGTACTGCCAAGTCTGAGCACAGAGCCAGAAGCAGCCCCTGAGAATCACTAGACACAACCCCTGTTACAATTCTAAGTGTGTACGTAAGTTTAAAAGAGGGCCAGGGTCAGTATCTCTGTGAGGAAGCATGCCTAGCTTGTACCTAACCCAGGTTCAATTCCCAGTGTCACGTGGTCCCTCAGGTATGGCGGAGTTCTGCCCTGGGGGCCCCAGCGCTGGCGCAGTGGTCTGGGCGATGCCCCAGCACTGCAGGACCTCACAGTGAACTGCATCCTGACTGACGAAGAATCACCACTTCTGCCCACTGGCCTCCTGAGCATCGCTTGACAGATCCTAGATAGAAAGACAGATAGATGGATAAAAGAGAGAGAGAGAGAGAGAGAGAGAGAGAGAGAGAGAGAGAGAGAGAGAGAGATGGCAGATAGATATGGGCCCACTCAGAAATGACAGGATTGGTCAAAACATGGAATATCCAGAACTTCTAGAAGAAATGAGAACACTGGAAATAACATAGCTGACAGGACCCTGCCATGTAGAACTCTGGAGAGAGGAGAGGGACCCACTGCATGAAGGAAAGGAGCAAACCACAGACATCTGTTAGAAGGCTGCTGTGTTAAAACACAACAAACACCATCCCTCCAAGGGCAATCAAACACCCAAAGACAACTGGGGTGGGGGGTGAGGAATTAAAAATACACTGAGCTCCTGGATGCTATTGCTAGGCCTCGACTTCACCCAGCGAATACTCACCCCCACTTTAGACAGGAGGGAAACCCAGGGCTCGGTCACCTCCCCGTCAGTCTCCCGCTCCTCCGTGCTCCCGCACACCTTCCTAGGGAGCTCTCCTTGGGCTGTGTCCTGGTCTAAAGGAGCAGCTACACCTACTGACACATTTTTCCGTTGTGGCAAGAAATACACAACAAAAAATTCACCATCTCAACCATCTACTCCTGAGAGCGTCCTGGAGAGGGCGAAGTGACAGTCCAGCGGGCAGGCGCTGACCCTGCATGTGCCAGCCCAGCTCTGACCCCCCGCACTCCATAAGAGGGACCCCCTGAGCATCACGGGGTGTGGTCCTTCACAGGACACTTTCACAGGTGTCCTGAAGGAGACTAACGACATGATCATTCTTCCCTGCTGAGCTGCCTCTCAAACGGAACTCTGCGCCCTGCACAACAGGGCTCTGGGCCTGTGTCTTCGCACCTGCGCCCGGCACACACAGCCGCCCGCGTGTGGGTGCAGGTTTAAGAAGCAGGCAAGTGACTATGCCCCTAAACTCTCAGCCGTCAGTTCCCACTGAATGGAGGGAACCCGCCTCCACCATGGGACACTGCTCCAGGTACATGCAGCGTATAGAGAAGAGCAGCGCAGTGCCCCACGGAACCCCTCACAGAACCCCTCAGCACACAGTGCCCCACGGAACCCCTCACAGAACCCCTCAGCGCCCAGTGCCCCACGGAACCCCTCACAGAACCCCTCAGCGTCCAGTGCCCCACAGAACCCCTCAGCGCCCAGTGCCACATGGAACCCCTCAGCGCACAGTGCCATACGGAACCCCTCACAGAACCCCTCAGCGTCCAGTGCCCCACGGAACCCCTCACGGAACCCCTCAGTGTCCAGTGCCCCAAAGAACCCCTCACGGAACCCCTCAGCGTCCAGTGCCCCACAGAACCCCTCAGCGCCCGGTGCCCCACAGAACCCCTCAGCGCCCGGTGCCCCACAGAACCCCTCAGTGTCCAGATGGGCAGTCAGCACTGGTCACCAGAGCAGCCGTGGCTGCAAGAAAATGCCGTAGGCTTATAAACATTTGGACAAGCTCACAAGACAGGGGGATAAGGTATAATAACAATAACAATAACAATAATAATAATAATAATAGCAGCTAATTTTGAAAGGGGGAAACTCAAGACACGGAAAAAAGGTAGAAAGTTCCACTGAAACATTCTTTTAAAAACTCAAATATTTATCCTTAAAGAAAAAAACAAACTCCACAAGATCAGCATTTACCCTCCTGGAGGGAATGACAAATGTGTTCTGGACTCATCCTGTACCTCTGAATCACTGAATCATGTCATCCCCTTGTTCGTCGATTTACTTGAACGGGTACCAGTAACATCTCTATTCCTCCCAGCCCTGAGATTTTAGCAGCCTCTCCTTACTCGTCTCTCCCAACGATTGGAGGCTCTTTCAAGGTCAGGGGAATGAGACCTATCATTACTGTTTTTGGCATATCGAATATGCCACGGGTAGCTTGCCAGGCTCTGCTGTGCAGGAGCGATACTCTCGGTAGCTTGCCAGACTCTCTGAGAAGTATATGTGTGTATATAACTCTCTATGATTTGTTGCCTACTGTCTGAACTCCATCAAATATGGTGTGGTAATTATGGAAAATGGGTAGGAAGTGTCTTATAATGTGTGGCTGCGTTGGTCCAGACAGCGGCCTGGAGCATGGTGGCAGTTGGATAGTGGAGGTCGGCTGCCGGGGCTGGGTCTCTTGGGGCAGGGAGGGCCTGGAGCATGGTGGCAGTTGGATAGTGGAGGTCGGCTGCCGGGGCTGGGTCTCTTGGGGCAGGGAGGGTTCTCACCTGCCCCCTCTGGGGCGCCCAGAGTAAAAACAGCCTGGCACAGAGTCCAGTGGCATGGCTACGGGGGCTTCATCTTATAATCCCATCTGGGAGGAGCAGCTGTTACTGTATTGTTACTGCATTTGGCATATCAAATACGCCATGGGAGCTTGCCAGGCTCTTCCGTGCAGGCGGGATACTCTCAGAAGCTTGCTGGGCTCTCAGAGAGACATATGTGTGTGTGTGTGTGTGTGTGTGTGTGTGTGTGTGTGTGTGTGTTTACCTTTATGATGATGTGTCAAGGTCCAGGAATATGTTCACTCATACATGAGGCTCAGCACAAGCATGTGAGCGTGGCGGCAGTGGGGTATTGGAGGTCTGCTGCTAGGGGTGGGTCCCTTGAGGTGGGGAGGGCTCTCACCCACCCCCCCTCTAGGGCACCTCTGGTGCAAAGTCAGTTGCATGATTATGGGGGCCTCATTTTATGCTCCCTTCTGGGAGGCGCAGCCGTGAGATCTGGAGGGTGGCTGATGAGGAAATTATCTGGCATATTTCTTGCATACCTCAAATTATATGCTATTATGAGTTAAACTGCCTATTCAAATACATCAAGTTAATCGAATACGTAAGAAGAAAATGTACCCAACATTTTCTGGTTATTGAAGATGGTGGGTTACAGAATGAGTGTAGAAACTATTAAGAAGAGCTAAGTCTCATAAAGTGCTCAGTCATGTAATAGACTAGTTTAATTGTTCATCCAAGTCAGAGTAATGGGACTGGAGTGATAGCATAGTGAGTAGGGTGTTTGCCTCTGGATACCTCTGAATAGGGGAATAATAATTACCTTCAATACCAGTACATTTTTATAAACCCAAACTGCATGTTTCCATACGAAGCCAGACAACCTCTTTTTCATCTCCTTCTCCTCCTCTCCCACCGCACACGTGCGCACACACACACATGAATAAGAAGATAAACAAAATTAATTAGCAAACATATAAATACTGAAGTTCTGTTTTTCCCCCACAATCCTTCACCCAGGTTTTAGATTCGCTAGCATCACATGGCTCTCAGGACCAAGCTAACCTCTATGTATTTTTGCAGCCATCTGGCCAGTCATTCCACTGAGTCCTTTAACCTTTCTCTCCAAGTGCCCAGCAGCTGTCACATCATTCATCTGCATTTCTGGTGAGGATATGGCTCAGTGGCAGAGTACAGGTCTACACATGTGAGATCCTGAGTTCAATTCCCAGCAAAACATGCATACATACATGCATATGTGAACACAGTCCACAGCCATGCTCTGACAAACTCACACCAAGGCATGGAGTCCATAGAATCTGCAAGTCAAGAGTCTTAATTACTTTTAAGTTTGACATTTTCTAGGTAAACAGTGTTCCCTTAATTCTAATAATGTAACCAAGAGTATTTTTAAGCTATTAATGCACATATACCACACGTGCTAACCCCCAACCTATCTAAGGCATCTGTTTGTCTACGAGGCTTCTGTCATTAAAAGTAAAAGAGAAAAGGCCAGGGAAGAGGGGACAAGCAGGAGACAGGTATTTTGCAGTAGGAGCCCCACTTTCATTAAGCATAAGAAAGGCCACAGGGCTGATTCTGGAGATTAGCCTATCTGGGAAGTTCTAATCTGACAGGTTGGGGACAGGAGGGTGGCCTGGTCCTGGGCGCAGACCGAGCAGGGTGCGAACTGAGGCAGAAGCCATCTGCCCGGCAGAGACCCTGGGGTGACCTGCCACATCAAAGTCAGAAAGGCAATGGTGGAGTTTACCTTTCAATTCCGGAACTCTCAGGTTCGATTTGTTTTCGATTTGTTTCCACTAGACCCAGAAAGGGCTGGAGCAATAGCACAGCAGGGAGGGCGTTTGCCTTGCATGAAGCCGACCTGAGTTCAATTCCTCAGTCCCTCTCGGAGAGCCCGGTAAGCTACCGAGAGTATCCCACCTGCATGGTAGAGCCTGGCAAGCTCCCCGTGGCATATTCGATATGCCAAAAACAGTAACAAGTCTCCCAGTGGAGACGTTACTGGTGCCGCTCAAGCAAATCGATGAACAATGGGACGACAGTGCTCCAGTGCTCCAGACCCAGAAAATCCTGCCTGCCCTAGGACAGGAAAGAAGCAAGTGGACTGCGACAGGGCGGCCGGACTCTGGGGGGCTGGCAGCAGGCCTAGGAAGAGGTCAGCGATGCCACCCCAGAGACTGAGGGTGCCAGTCCCCCCGGCCAAGGGCTGGAGGAAGGGAATGACAGAGAGCAGAGCCACGTTGGCCTGCAGGTGCCAGAGGGGTGCAGAGTGGGCAGGAGCTGCGCCAGCGTGGCTGAGCGTGACAAGCAGAAGAGGAGCCGGGACGGCATCCCTCAGGGACCGCCAGCCCAGGCCAGAGCCAGAGCAGCTGCTCCACAGAGCCAAGAAGGACCCGGAGGTCACCAGGTGGATCTATGATTTCCAGCCAACCACCCCATCCCACCACCTCCCCAGACCCATCACACTGAAGATGACAAAGAAACAGACGACAGCACTCTCACTGACCATGTGTGATTCTCTTAACTGGTCACATGTGAGACAGAATAAGGACAATCATCCCAACCGTCTATGAAGGTTCCTCAGTTTCATGATCTCATTTGGAAAGGCCATGGGGAGAGAAGTGCTATTAAAATCTTCTGGAGTTCTTGGTGCTAGAGCGATAGCACAGCGGGTAGGGTGTTTGCCTTGCACGCAGCCAACCCAGGTTCAATTCCCAGCATCCCATGTGGTCCCCCGAGCACCGGCAGGAGTGATTCCTGAGTGCAAAGTCAGGAGTAACTCCTGTGCATTGTTGGGTGTGACCCAAAACAAAACAAAACAAAAACCTTCTGGAGTTCTTTATTTGCCTGTTTGTGGGAGGTGCAGTGGGGTTGTGAGTAACAAAAGAACACAGGTGGCTGGGAAAGGAAAGCAAAGAGGCGCCCTCGGCTTCTCCCCACCTGCACTATGCAGCTCGCCATTCACCGGGAGCATTTTTAGACAGCAAAAGGCAGCACATACTTTGTTCTCTGCTGCCTCACCAAAGGTGGAAGTGGCACCAGCAGCCCCGTGACTGCTGCCTGACGAAAGGCACGTGGCACTGCTCACTCCCTCCTCCAGCGCCCACGGCAGACAGGCGGGGGTTGGCCAGGCAGCCTTGCCCTGTCCCAGCAAGCTACCCACCTCTTAGAACCGGAATGGTCTGTGTTCAAGGAAATCCCAGCGACATTCTGTGAGAATGCAGTTTCATCAGGCACTGCGTGTGAAAGTAAGGGCTGGGCTCTGTCATCAGTAACTGACGGGGACAGGCAGACTGACTTTTATCCGAGTAGACTGGCTGCCTAAGAAACCTGCAAACCACCACTGACGATTTCAGAATCCATTTATCATTCATAAATCAGAAAGAGCTCTAGATGAGGAACTTTGTGGTGTACATGACTGAGTCTCTTCCTTTACACACTCACCCAGCAGATGCCAAAACCGTCATCTGACCAACTCCACTCGGGTACACGAGACGCCAGTAAGGCACACAGAGAGAAAGACCAAGCCAGCCAGCAAACTCCCGGAGCCGCAACAGTGACTGGCAGAGAAGGCACTGCACTGTCCGCTTCACTGCCACTGGTACGTCTACCAGCCTAGAACAAACTTCTAGTGAGGTAACTGACTTAGGGTATCAGGGTAGTCAGTGCTCAAAATTGTTAATTATCCAACAGGAGAGGAGTACAGGGGTGAGGCACGCGCCCTGCAAGCAGCTGGACTAGGTTTGATCCCCGATGCTGCATGTGGCCCCTCGAGTTCCAGCAGCAGTGATTCCTGAGCACAGACCCAAGAGTAAGCCCTAAGCACAGCTGAAGTGGCCCAGAAACCAAAAGGAAAAAAAAATTCTGGGGTCTCGAATGTGGCCCAGGGTAGAGCACACAGTCCACAGATTCCCTCCCAGGCGGGAGGTACAGGGAAAGGTCGAGCTTCCTCCATCCGCTCTCCAGTTCCCACTGGTAAGGAAGAGCTGCCCAGACACATGTCACAAACTCAAGTGGTCTGAGGAGTCGGATTCGGGAGCCCTGAGCTCACGGCGTCTCAGACTGTGGCGCTGCCGTGTAGTTTTCCAGCAGCCGAGGTGCGACTGCACTCTTCTTGACGGCCGGGTTCCGCAGAACGCAAAGGCTCATGAGTAACAGCAGGTTAAATTAACAGACATCAGCCATTCAGTAATTCAAAACACAGGGGCCACTTGGGCAACTTCTCTTTCATTATCAAGCTTCTTTAAATACTACAAGAACTTAGGGAGGGTTCCCTATATAACTGAGAATTAAGACAAATAAAGCCAGTAATCCAAACAAGTGAACATGGAAAACTCAAGAGGTAGCAAGTTTACGTAGAGCCCAAATAAGTACGACTACACACACCTTTTTTGAAATTTCCCGATTCAACCCACCATTTTACTAAAAGAGCAGGAAGGGTTTCTTTTGTTTTTGTTTTTAACCTCCTCCCAGATCCTAGAAGAAAGGTCAGTCTTTCTGACCACCCCAAAGAACGTAACCAAAGATCTGAAGCAACTGCCTATTTTTGAGGAAAAAGGATGGAACTAATGGTCAGGAGTTGACTCCTTCTAGAATTGAGGAGTACCAGACTTGAGAAGACCACAGGCAAAGGAGGAAAGAGGAAGAACAGCAGTAAATAGTAAAGAACTCTGCACTCGGCCCTCATATGAATGAGGGACTACCAAAAAGATTCCCTTTCTCAGTTGGGAATGTCCCCTCCCAACTCAACTGACCCCAACACCCACAGCTAAAGAGTTACTCCCACAGAACGCATCCCTGAGAGCTACTATAAGTAGCACTGTATCACTGTCATCCCGTTGTTCACTGATTTGCTAGAGTGGGCACCAGTAACATCTCCATCGGGAGACTTGTTGTTACTGTTTTTGCCATATCGAATACACTACAGGGAACTTGCCAGGCTCTGCTGTGTGGGTGAGATATTCTCGGTAACTTGCCAGGCTCTCCTAGAGGGACGGAGGAATTGAGAATTGAGCCCGGGTTGGCTGTGTGCAAGGCAAACGCCCTACCCACTGTGCTATTGCTCCAGCCCCAAAATAAGTAGGAATCACTATCACTATCATCTCATTGATTGTCGATTTGCTTGAGCAGTCTCAGTAACATCTCCATTCATCCTAGCCCTGAGATTTTAGCAGCCTCTCTTTAGTCATCCTTCCCAATGGTGCTGCATTAAAGGCTCTTCAGGGTCAGGGGAATGAGACCCATCACTGTTACTGTATTTGGCATATGAATACACCACAGAGAGCTTGCTAGGCTCTCCCTTGTGGGCAGGAAACTCTTGGTAGCTTGTCAGGTTCTCTGAGAGTGAGAACTGGGCTATAAGATGTCTTCCAGGAGCTTGGTTTTACAGTCTCTGGATGTTCGCTGCTGATGGAATTACACGGCGCCAGGGGCAGTTTGCAGGTGTGACTGCCTCATCATCCTCATCCTCATCATCATCCTCATCATCCTCCTCCTCCTCCTCCTCCTCATCATCATCATCATCATCCCGTTGATCGAGCCTGGCAAGCAAGCTCCCCGTGACTGCCTAACTACTGAAAAATGGGGGAGTCTCTTGTCCCCGCGCTTGGCTGTCTTCACATGGGCCCCTCGGAGGGGGTGGGTTGAGTCTCCCTCCTGCCCCAAGCAGAGCCCTGGCAGCCAAAGACTTCCGGAACCCAGCCACAGCCATGCTCAAGGCCCCTCTCCACATGCTTGGATGAGCCTCATGAATGAAGGAACTGGCAGAGGAACCCAGGTGTGCTGTACCGGGGGCTGAGATCTCCAAGCCTCCCAATCCGGACTGGGCCTCCTCCACCCAGATAAGTAGGAATATATTTTATATACATTATAAGTATATACTATAAGTAGGAATATATTTTTCAACAGATTAAACCATCTGGTGAAGAGTTTCGTGAAAAGTCACCAGAAGTCCCACAGAAATTTCTTTATATAAAAACTTTCCTCATAGTCAGAATGGGGAAAAATCTTTTAAGAAAAGTTTTCATAAAATGAGGCTATAAAAGTGCCTACCTACAAGGAAGGCTTCTGGGAGTGGGGGGAGGCCTGCCCTTCGGTGCTCCAAGGCGACCCAAGCATGCAGCTGGGGATGGAACCGGGCTCTCTAGCACACACAGCCCGGGTTCCATCCTCTGAGCTACCTCCTAGCCCCTACATGCCAGTCCTTTTACAGGTTTAGCACAGTGACGTGAAAACAGCAAATACCAGTAGATTCAATAAATATGCACAACATTTCTTACATATCTCTTTTTCATTTGGGGCCACACCTGGCAGTGTCCAGGGCTTCCACCTGGCTCTGTGCTCAGGGATCGCTCCTGGCGGGGCTCAGGGGCCCGCACACAATGCCTAAATAAACCAGGATCAGCCATCTGTAAGGCAGGTGCCTTGAACCCTGTACTTTCACCAGCTCCTCTTAAATACTTAAGAAACTCATCTAGCAGGGGAGCTCTCTGCAGTGACACAGAAGCGGGGGGCGGGGGGGTGTTTGGGAAACTCCTCCTGCCTCCCGCACACATTGTGGGGTGACACTGCCCAGCCTCAGCAAGCTGCGGAGACAGTGCAGGGGAGGGGCACAGGCTTGCATGCCAGAGGCTCCAACTTGGATCTCTGGCAGCGCACACAGCCCCAAGAGCCCCCAGGAAGTGGCCCTACAAGAACACCACGCTGTAGCCCCGAGCACGGACCCTACTGCGACCTACTGCTGGGCCCCAAACACTGACAAACACCCCCGTACCTTTCTGTCTAAATAAAGACATGCCCACGGGACTTGCTTTGATGGACGAAGTTTAAGTAGAAAGGCTGAGTGTAACACGGCTCCATTGGCTGGCACACATTCCTTGTACCCAGGAGATCCAGGTTCCATCCCTAGCAGAGTGTGGTCTCCCAAGTACCAAGCTAGGAGTAGCCCCTGAGCCCTGCAGGATGCAGCCAAAAAAATAAAAAACCCTAAAACTTAAAAAGAAGGGGCGTGTGCCACTTGTAGGAGGATTCTTAAAATCCAGTGCAGGATCTCCACACACGTCTCCCTCCTCCTCGACCACTGCCCCCATGAAGTAAAACTCCTTCATCCTGGGGCCAAAGAAATAGTAGGGGTTACAGCTTAATGCAGAAGACTCGGGTTCAAATCCCTGGCATCACATTTAGTTCCCCAGCACCATCGAAAGTGACTCTAAACACAAAGCCAGAAGTAAGCCCTAAGCATCAACAAGCATGGGTGTGTGGGGGGGAGGGGAACTCTGCAGGGCCAGAAGGATAGGTTTTTATCTATCTTGGAAAGTAGATAAACCTTACATCTATCTTGCCTTGCTCTCTGCCAACCTGGGTTCAAGCCCCTGCACCCCACATAGTTCTCAGAACCTGCCAGAAACTGATTCCTAAGTGCAGAGCCAGAAGTAAACCCTGAGCACAGCCCAACTATGAACCAAACACAAAACACACAAACTAAATTCCTAAGTCTGCATGCGCTGAAGCACAACCCCCAGACAACTCTCAATAGTCATGAACTATGAACACGAGATATAAATCTTTGTGCTGAGCACCCTTAAGATCTAGAAGCTGCTATTACTACAATATCCATGAATTGTATGAATGAAATTGAGAAAAGCATTAGAAGAAAAAACATACACGTTCAAGAGAGAACACGGGAAGGAAAGGGACAGATACAGAATGACTGCATTCATTTGTGGTATATAAAAATATATACAGTAATAAGTACCAGGAGGTTGACTCCGTGGCTTGGAGGCTGGCCTCACATTCTGGGGAGAGGGCAACTCAGAGAAGGGAACACCAAGTAAAATGTGGTTGGAGGTCACGCAGGGGAAGGGTGATGCGTGCTGAATGTAGACTAGAGACTGAACACAATGGCCACTCAACACCTTTACTGCAAACCACAACAGCTAATTAGAGAGAGAGAACAAAAGGGAATACCCTGCCACAGTGGCAGGGTGGGGTGGGGGGAGATGGGATTGGGGAGGTGGGAGGGATGCTGGGTTTATTTGTGGTGGAGAATGGGCACTGGTGAAGGGATGGGTTCTTGAACTTTGTATGAGGGAAACATGAGCACAAAAATGTATAAATCTGTAACTGTACCCTCACTGTGACTCACTAATAAATAAATTAAATATATATGTATATATATATATATATATACAGTAGAAGACTAATATCCATGGCAAAGGTAAATGGGTTAGGAGGACTGGTTAATGGTTAGAACTAACCACAAGTATGTGTGGGGCTGAGTGTAGGTAAGATAGAGAAGAGATACTATGACAATAATAGCCAGGAATGATCACACTGGACAAGACCTACATGTTAAACATAGGTAAAGGAATATCCTTGATGACCTTTCAGTATCAATATTGCAAACCACAAGGTCCAAAAGGAGGAAGGGAGAGAGAGAGAGAAAGAGAAAAAAAGGAGGAGAGAGAGAGAGAGAGAGAGAGAGAGAAGAAAAGCTCCTGCCACAGAGGCAGGCAGGGGCTTGGGGGTGGAGGTGATGGGAGGGAAATGGGACACTGGAGGGGTGGGTGTTGGAATATAGTGTGACTTAAAGTCAATCATGAACAGCTTCGTAATGGTCTACCTCACAGTGATTCAATTAAAAAGTAGAAAAAGAGAGAGAACACGGCTTTCTCTAGCACTTTTCTATAAAATCATTTCTATAAAATAACATTGCTATAAACTCTGAAGTTCATATACTCCTTTATATTTTGATTATTTTTTAAAATAACGCTTAAAGTTGCTAGTTGTTACTTCAACAGTATTTTATCATTGCAAAACACATATAGCTAAGTAATCCTCTCTGATCCTCCCTCCGCCTCCAAAAAAATGAGGACTAGTGAAAACCCTTCAAATCTCTTATCCTGTGTTTTTATTTGATACTATCAAGACATTTTTGCTTTGGGGGTGGGTAATGGACACAGTGGGTCCACACCAAGTGGAGCGCAGGGCCTAATCCTGGCTCTGTGCTCAGAAGTGACCCCTGGTGGAGCTTGGGTAAAACTACGTGGCACTGAGGCTTCAAAGGGGCAGTGGCAGGGAAGGAAAGTGCTCTACCTCCCATACTGTCTCTCTGGCACCAGAATTTTTTTTTTTTTAGGAAGAGGTGTCAACACATATTATTTTGTCATTGGCCTACTAAACTATCCAGCTGTGCAGTTAATAACTGTAATCCATGACTGTAACAACTTACCGAAGCATGATCCTAGCCATGATGAACATGTAGATTTGTTCCACATTTTGTTACTGCATGCTACAATAAACATCATTATAAAACCATGCTATTCTCCCCCCACCCTTTCTTACTGATTCACTGTGAGGCACAGTAACAGGGCTTTCATGTCTGAGCTTCGATCATACAGTCATCAAACACCCATCCCTTCACCAGTGCATGTTTTCCACCACCAAAGTCCCCAGTATCCCCCCTCCGCCCCCCACCCCCATTCCACACATACCCCTGCCCGTGCGGCAGACACCTTGCACAATACTCTCTTTCTCTACTTTGGTTGCCTTTGGTATTTTGAGCCCAGTCCCACCACCACTCATACCTGCCGGAAAGGCAACGCTAGACCATGTGTTCTGTGTTGCTTGTTATGGAGACAATATAATGTTGTGTGGCCGCTCTCACGACTGTGCTCTAGGAATTCTAAAATTTTAACAATTAGGGTCTGGAGAGATTGCTACAGCAAATTACTCGGGTCCGAAGTTCTCTTGTGTGTCTCTGGATCATGGCCTTATGGGAGCTTAAGTAGATGGTGGCGGGTGTGGGCGTCATCTCAGAGTCCTACGGGGCGGGGGTAAGGAGCAGGACCGACCTCTCCCCTGTCCCGTGAGGCCTGGCGTTTGCTGCCACCGCCACCCGTACCAGGAGCTTTTCGCTGAGTTCTAGAAGATGGCGGCCACCGAGATTCCCAGGGGGCAGGCCGAGGGCCGGCACCTGCCCCCAGCTGGAGTGGCCTGGTGAAAGTGGCCTACTGCAGCAAGTTGCTCGGGTTCGAGATTCGTTTGCGTGTCTCCAAACCACGCTATTCTTTATGTAAAAGTTACCCACGAAGCTGGCCTGCTGAGGGAAAGGAGACGTAGTTTCTACATGGATGGCGACAGGCGTTCAACCTACTGAGACAACAAATGGCACAAGAAAGAGCCTTTTGCCCACAGGTACTCAGAAAACTGGCTTTTATTATTTGTTTAATATCTGTCAAACTGAGGATTCAAAAGTGGTGTTTCTTCTCTTCACATTGCTCGATCCAATGTTTCCAATTTGTGGTAATGTTGGTAAACAGAAACAGCTTGTGCCCCTCTCCTTTGCTCTGTGACTTGCTACTGCAACCACAGGAGCCGGGGTCCCTGCACCGCTAAGGCCCGTGAGCTGCTGTGCCCAGAGAGCACACACCCTGTGGCAGCACCCCTGGGCCGGGCTGGTGCCCTGGGCAGCATCAGGGCTCAGACTCACGGGCTCACATTTGCACGCACACACATTTTCACCAAGTCATCCCGGAAGCCCGGCAATGTCTGTCTGTCCTTTGGAGAGATGTCGCCTGCTCAGGGTTTCTGGTTTTCAATAGGTTGGTTTCACTGTGGACTTGTAATGGCTTTTTCATCTACTCTGACCATTAAGACTTTTCAACTTTAAAGAAAGAATTTGCAGGTAATTTCTCCAAGCATTTCCACAAAGAATACAATTCATTCTAGTTTTCAACTCTTTGACGAGAGTGACAGAACGGGCCAACTGCTCCGTGCTTTTGCCGTAAGCTCTCTGGCCAGCCCTGTCCAGCTAGAAGCTGACGGAGTGTGGGTGCCGAGCAGCCGTCGTGAGCCCTCAGAGGACCAGCACTGCTGGGGTACTGAATGGAAAAGCACAGGTAGCTTGGGAGCCAGAGAAAGAACACGGGGGTCAAGGAGCTCCCCTTGCACGTGGCTGATCCCAATCCAATTCCCGATGCCACAATGTTTCCCTGGACCCTGTCAGGAGTGATCACTGAGCAGATAACCAGGCAGAAGACAACTTGTGCACTGCCTGGGTGGCCCCCGACCGCCCCCAACCCAAGACAAAAAAGTGAAAAAAATAACCCCTTTGCATGTCTAAGACACTGCTGACTTGGGTTTCCTGTCCACTGTGAGAGAAAGTAATACCCAAATGATAGGCAAGGTCCACTCAACATGACGCCTGGATATTAAAACACTGCCTGCCCTGTTTCTGAAGTCCCACTGATGAGAAGGGCAGGTTCTCTGCTCGCAGATGTGTTTAATTTAAAGAGCTGAAAAGTCAAGGAAATCCCATTTGGGATGGTCACCCACTTGGAGCTTAGGCTGCTTGTTTGCTCTCATTTTCTAAATAAAGTGTTGTTTTCAGTTAATGACGGGGGGGGGGGGGAGGGGGGCGGGGAGGGCTAAGAAACCAAGTGAGTAAGCAAGTAAACACCCTTCACAAGCAGCAGTGGTCAGCAGCGGTCAGCAGCACGTGCACGACTACTCATCGTGGGACTGGTGTGCTCTTCTCCGGACACCACACAGCTCATTCAAGTGGTGAAATAAAATTTTAGGGAGCAAAATTTTTCATTGAGAGAAACTTTTCAAAAAAAGAAAAATCAGGCTGGAGCCATAGCACAGCGGGTAGGGCATGACCGACCCGGGTTCGATTCCCAGCATCCCATATGGTCCCCCGAGCACCACCAGGAGTAATTCCTGAGTGCAAAGCCAGGAGTAACCCCTGTGCAGCACCGGGTGTGACCCAAAAAGAAAAAAAAAAGAAAAGAATCCAATCACAGCTTAAGAACATATGATTGAGGTGTTAGGTTTTTTTGTTTTTTGGGTTTTTTTTTTTCCATTTTGTCAATCAGTTGCCAAGAATTTAGGCTCATTTATCACTCCAAGTGAAGTTAAGAATTAAGGAAAAATTCTGCCAGGTCCCCAGGGAAATCCCACTACTACCCAATATGAATATCCATTACATTAGGGAAGGGAAGAGCAGGCAGGGGGGACTGACTACTGGGAGAGCAGGCTGGGGACCCTTTTCCCTTTCACCCCTCTCCCCTGCGACACAGCCCTCCGCCTGGAGAAGCAGCAGAGATGCGCAGGGAAAAGGGGTCCCTTTCGCCTGGGTGCTGCCAGCACACCGCCCTCCCTGCAAGGCAGCGGAGAATCTGAGTCAGCTTTGCAGCTTCCTCTTCAGCAGCCACTGCGGCTTCCACCAAGAATCATCTTTTGAAGAACACCTGGCCCTCCTAGCAACACAGCCATGAAGAGCTCGGCAGGGAATGCTCCACCCGCGAATCAATTCCCTCAGTCAAGCGCCACACTGTTCTGAGCTGCCTCTGCCGCAGAAGACAGCACGGAGCATGTGCCAGTGACCAGCCTGGATGGAGGACGGGAGGGCGCGGGAGTCGCCACGTGTCTACACTCCAGACCAGCAAATGTCAGCACCGCTCCCAAAGTTGCTCGGTAGCCTCACTCCCATCAAAGCAGCAGGGTCATGTGTTTTTAACTCCTTATGAAATCTAGATGAACAGGGAGACTTGCTCCATAGTTTCTACTACATGCTACAAACAACAAAGCATGCTAGCCTTGATGTAAAAGTTACCCAAGTGTTGCTTAAGTTTCTGTTTCATTTTAAGCCAGTGCCATAGTTGCGACACTGCGGGTAGCGTCTCATGGCAGTGTCTCGGCATCACTCCCTGGCCAGAGTGCCCGTTTCACTCAGCCCACAGTCCCAGTTCCAACGCGATGACCCCCCCACCCCACTAACGCTCGGTCCTGCAGGCCAGTTCTCCGGGTCTGATGCCTGTGGACATGTCATTTCCTTACTCTGTCTCTTTAGATCCCACGCATGAGAAAAATCTATTGCTGTACCTCTGTACCTCTCCCTCCCTCTCCTAGACGCCTTCACCCAGCATGACGCTTTCCACTTCCAGGTGGCAGCAAACTGCCAGTTCTGTCTTTTCTTACAGTTAAGGAGTATTCCAGCCATAAAGTTTTTTATAGACTATTATGTGGTTTTTGACATACACTTCCCCAAAATGTAGGCAGAGTATAACAAACTGTGAAATGCAGAGTCACAAAAGTCTCAAAATTTTAGTTATAAAAGAAATTCTCAAGTTGTTTATTTGTACATAAAATTCCATTCATGTCCATCAAGTTAAGAAAAGTAGGTAACAAAATCTATAAGAATTTCAAAACCGTATTTGTCAAAGATAGTGATACATTTCTAACGCAACTACCTAAAATTTGGTAAACCAGTTCCCTTCCAACCAGGGAAGCAAGAAACAGAGCAGCGGAACAGGAAGACCCACAAAGAACTAGAATTTATGTCTTAGTTCTCACTGCTTCAAAAATGCCATCTTTGGAGCCGGAGAGATAGTGCCGCAGGTAAGGTGCTTGCCCTGCATGTGGCCGACCCAGGTTCAATCCCCAGCATCACATATGGTCCTCCCCACCCCAAGCGTCGCCAGGAGTGATCCCTGAACACAGAGCTAGAGT
The DNA here is from genome assembly GCF_027595985.1 of Sorex araneus. Taxonomy (NCBI): domain Eukaryota; kingdom Metazoa; phylum Chordata; class Mammalia; order Eulipotyphla; family Soricidae; genus Sorex; species Sorex araneus. Next base: position 222,240,624 of record NC_073302.1, read on the forward strand.
AAGTGCTGAGCACTGCCAGGTATAACCCCAAAACCAAGAATCAACGGAACACAGAAGCGCCCTCTCCCTCCCGTGATGCTGTAGAGCACTGCAGTTCCCGGTTCCCCTGTCTGCTGACGCAAGGTCGGGCGCACTCAGCCACAGCAGAGACAGCCGACCCCCTGGCAGCACGCAATCCAGCAGCAGAGCTCCAGGGTCCGTGAATGTGGTAGCTGCTTCTTGCTTCCCTCCACCGCTTTCTCCTGGCCGATCAACACACTTTTCAGGTTTCAGGTTACTCCCCCCCACCCCCCCCCCCACACACACTACCCCTATAAGAGGCTCTCAGAGCTGGCTGGTCACATCCAGTCAAGAAGAACAGGATTGGAGAGGAGGAGAGGGGAGGGGAGAAGAGTGGAGGAGAGGGGAGGAGAGGGGAGGAGAGGGGAGGGGAAGGGAGGGGAGGGGACAGCAGGTATCACGTGCCTATTCCCAAACCAATCTCTAGGCAAGTTGCTCTCTCAGGCTGGATTCAATTCTGTGTTAGGAGAGACAGGGATGGACAAAACATGAAATAAGCAAGAAAGAATGAAGCAGACAACTGGCAGAGAAGAAGCAGTGTCGGAACCCCTCGTTTCACTGTCCTGGAGAGAGGAATAAGTGACAAAGCAAGGGGGAAATGCAAGTGTAAAATGAGTCAGCGATACGAAAAATTATTATCCCAGGAGAATGTTGTATATAGGGTAAACATAATTCTCCAGACCCCAATGATGAAAAAGACACATGGAAATAAAGGATACTCCACCAAAAAAAAAAAAAAAAAAAGCACAGAACAGAAAACCACAATAATGACCACCTTTCAAATCATAATACAGGGTTTTGACCTACTGTGAATATATGCTGTTTCAATATTTGCAGATTGACAATATGAAACAATAGCAATAGATTTTACAGGCAATACTTCCATAATTTAGTCACATATTTCTGAGCACTGGATATCTACCTTAGAACATGTACTATTCTAAGCATGGGGAATACTTTAGTGAACAAAGCAAAATCCTTGCCTTACAGATGCTTAGCTGCATAAACTCTTTGAAGACAAGAATTCTTAATCAACATATGTTGAATTCAAATGATTAAAATATGCATAATTTTCAAGATAACTTTGGCTTTTGTATACCTCTATTTTGCAACATTGCTCAAAAATAAATTCATGAATCTAGGGGGAAAATTTTAACATGCACTCACCAATAGAACAAAGGAAGAGTTAACTGGATTCTTCTTTGTTGCTTTTATTTCCCCCAGTTCTGGATAACTGCCAAAAAGAGCCCTGAGCTATCATTTCTCAGATACTTGTAAAAGGGTAGAGCTAAAATAGCATTGATACTATATAGTCTAAACACAAGCAAATACATGCAAGATACAGACAACCAAAATATACGAAGACAAATCACTAAGAGATCTCTCCACGGCTATTATTTTCTGCGACTCTCAGATAGAACATTCCTAGGAATCCTCACCCAGCAAGATTACTAGATACAAAGAGGGTCTGGTTGTTGCACTCTTCAAATTCGGAAACTGAGTTATTTTTAAAAAGAATTTTCCCGAAATATATTGCTCAAGAAATAGTCAAACACATTTATTGGGGAGGACAGCAACATTTTATTTCCTTGAAAAATGTTCAGTGGGGCTTCTTAAAGAGATATTCACCGAAATTTATACTAACTTTCTTTTTTTATTCAGATAAAACGTAATTCTTTGTAACTTTGTATGCAGTGTGAAAGCAATACTTTGGAATTTAAAACATTTTTAAAGTCCAGTCAGTCCATCTATCTCCACTTGTGTGTCACTATGTGTGTGGCAGTGAACACCAAATGACGAACTCTTAAGTATTCTTTCTTTAGACTCGTGATTTTTTTTTTTAACTTGCTTTCTAAATCCCTTGAGATTTTCTATCCGCAGAAAAGTACAGGCCAAATAAAACCAAATATATTGGCAGACAAACTCAAATAGAGGATCTGAGCGGAGTTCGCCCCAGGCCACGCAGTGCTCACCTGTCTGAGACGGCCGCTCGCTTCCCATCTCTGCCCAACTGTCTCCATTCACTCACCACCCCGGCCCAAACCCAGTCTTTCATATCACAGGGATTCAGGTTTGTCATTTTCAGTTCTACCCACTGGGCTTGGGTATAAGTCAGGGAAAAAAGATGAGAATTCTATGTGCCTTGGATTCAATAAAGCCTGGATTCCATCTTTGACTGATCATCACCAATCAGAAAGGGGACTTTGGGGACTTTACAAAACAATATACCAAGAACTAGACCTTCAGGCTTGCTCTAAATCAAGTCTCCCAGGAACTGCCCTTAGAATCAATTTAGCTTTTAAAAATGAAGATTGGGTTGCCTAATGCACCATATAATGGATGCACAAATTTGACGTCTCAGCACAATGAGGCAATCTCTCTGAATGAATTTTCAAGGTAACATGCCTTTTGCTTTTAATCACTTTACATATTATATTCTTTCAAAAATATTCTCCTATATTCCTAAATGTAAATGAACCTTCTTTTTTCTGATGTTTTAAATATAGCTCTCCCAGGAGCTACAGTAGTACACAGAGAATTTTGCTTAGTGCTTTAACACTAAACATCCCAAACTCTCATTCTTAGTTCTTATATCGACTTTCTATAATTAGTCCAAAATTAAAGTACCTATTCTTGATCATTATAAACATCCCAATTTTTTTCACTGTCCTAATATTTATAAGATCCAAGCACACCAGAGATCTACCCCCGAGTACTTCCTAAAGTCAAGAGCAGTAAACAAAACAAACAAAAATCAAAATACTGTTTTCCTCTTAGAGATTTTAATCAGAAAAGGTCCTCTGGGGAAGCCAGTAGTATTCAATATTTTTTACATGAGTGTTTCTTTTCAGTCATGCAGTTAGCATACATGTTTGTAGTTTATATGCTTTCTATATGTTTTGTAACTATAAAAGGGAGTTAGGTAAAATTTCCCCAGTGACTCCAGTGCTTACAGTTCTATTTGTGACGGCCGGTGATACTTTAGAAAAGGATTCAGTGAAGTGCCCCTTGTAGAAAAGGAGGAGAAGCCGAAGGAAGGCGGGAAGACTGCTCAAGAAATCCCAGATTAAACTCTCAGCACAGCACAAACAATGGACCCCCAAACTCTACCAAGAATAGGCCCTGGCGCTACTGGGTATGGACAAAACAAAGAAGAGAGAGAAAAGAAAAAAACTAAAAACAGAATGTTTCCTAATAATAAAATACACACACTATGGTACTGAATAAGGTAGATCAATGTATCCCAAAAGGAAAATGTCCCCAAAATACTTGGGGTTTTTTTTTTAATAATTTTAATTTATTTATTTTTGCTTTTTTGAGTGATGGACAGGGGTTACTCCTGGCTCATAAACTCAGGAATTACTCCTGGTGGTGCTCAAGGGACCATATGGGATGCTGGGAATCGAGCCCAAGTAGGCCATGTGCAAGGCAAACGCCCTCCCCACTGTGCTGTCACTCTGGCCCCATACTTAAGTTTCTTTACAAACACAAACAGTAGGGTGGTATTACCTTACTTGCTCAAAAAAGAGGGAAGAAGGGGCAGAGCAATAGGAAGGCGAGGAGGGCACTGGCCCAGGTGCAATCCCCAGGACCCATGCAGTCCTCGAGTCAAATCAGGAGTAAGCCCTGGGTGTCCCCACTAGGGTCTCCCCACCCCGCCCAAAACAAACAACAAGAAAAGAGGAAATGAGTGTGATCATTTCTGAAGCAGTGAGTAAGAACCGCAGGGCACGGGACAGCTTGGCAGGAGAGGAGCCGCCCCCTTGCAAGCATGACGCTGGACGGCCACAAATCCAAGCCATTTCCCACATGGCCAGGTGCGAGGCCAGCACCCACGGCTCTTTGGGACGCCCAGGGTATGATCCCCAGGGTCTGATCTCCAGGCCATCACAACGATGTACGTGTAAGCACTGCAACTAAGTGTGCAGCCCACTCTTGCAATTTACCAAGTCCATCTAATAATTCAAGAAATTCCGCCAGCCTCAATAGCCCCAACCTTCCTCACTCTACAAAGTCCCCTTATAGGGTAACATAACACAGTCACAGGATCTCAGAATTGGGCCAGGAACACTATTCAGAACACTACAAGCATTTAGCAAGCCTTGGGGGGCCACTCCTATAGTGCAGAGGTGCTCTCATTCTTACACTTCTGCATGCTGTAAAACCTTACCTTGAATATGGGGTTTTTTTTTTTCAATTAAAAATCCAAAATACACCGAGGTTATCCTCAGCACCACTGGGTCTGCACAGCACTGCATCATCTGGTCCTCACACTGAAACACAGCACCCCTTCACCCCCACCACACTGGGAGAACCAAAAAAAAAAAATCCAGTAGATATACCTTATCAACAGTAAGATATCATGGATGTTGGAACACTGTATGACTGAAACCTGATCGTGATCAGCTTTGTGACTCTGTATCTCACAGTGACCCAAAAATGTTTTAATTAAATTAAATAAAAAATAAAATTATTAAATAATCAAACAAAAATAACAGTAATAAATGATTTTCAAAAAGACATTATCAATCTTAAAATAAATTATGTTTTGCGCCAAAGAGAATATACAGCAGAGCGTGCCCTGCATATAGCTGACCTGGGTTCAATCCCCAGTACCACATAGGACCCCTTGGGCACCACCAGAAGTGATCCCTGATCACTTGTAAAGCTGGCAGCAAGCCCTGAGCACAGCCACATGTGGTCCAACCCTCCCATCCTCAAAATATTACATTATGTGTCACTAAGTAAAAACTCCTAGACTATGATATACATGGCAATATCACAACTTGTTTGCGAAACATCTTCAGACACTCCTTCCCACCCACCCCTTCCAATGTGACTTGACTACTGACTTCTACTTAGCCAGAAGCAACCTGTGTTTCCACTTGCTGACTGAGGGCGAGACCTTCTAACTTGTTTTAGCCAATGGGACAATAGCTGGTGTGACTCAAGAGATGAAGAGTGTTTGTGTGCTGTATTACCCTTGTCACATGGACAAGTCTGCACAGGTCCACTAGTCAGCACAGCCAACCCACCGGACCCCACCCAAATCATGACTGCTACTTAAAGCCAGTAATCCTGACCTCAGAAGGACATACAGGGAGAAAAGAGTGACTCTTCAGATCAACAGAATATGGTATTCCAGATTACTAGGTGTGAGAGGAGAAAGGACATAAACAAAGTTTAGTGAGGAGACTATTACATATGTGACATTTTGGCTTATAAAGGTTTTCTTATTGGGGATTTTAGTCACATTTCATATATTTGAAATCACCAAAAAAATAATCGCTGGCACTGCAGGGAGACTGCTTTCTGCCACAGAGTATTAGAGCAAGATAAATCATCTGTCTCTTCACTAGGAAAGAAGCTAACAACCTCTAGAATTAAATGGCAAAGAATAATTACTTCATCATTCAGGTACATACTGTGAATCATAAATTAAGAGTGACAACAGTGGCAACTATCTTAATTTTATTATATGAAGTATATAATTTTATTTTAAAAGTGAAAACTGGGACTAAAGATGTGGCTCAGTGATAGAGCACACACTATGGCATGGGGGTGAGGCCCTAGAAAAGGAAGGAGGGGGAGAGCGGAAAGAAAGGAAGGAAAGGAGGAGGGAAGGAGGGAAGGAAGGAAAGGAGGAGGGAAGGAGGGAAGGGAGGGAGGGAGGGAGGGAGGGAGGGAGGAAGGAAGGAAGGAAGGAAGGAAGGAAGGAAGGAAGGAAGGAAGGAAGGAAGGAAGGAAGGAAGGAAGGAAGGAAGGAAGGAAGGGAGGGAGGGAGGGAGGGAGGGAGGGAGGGAGGGAGGAAGGGAGGAAGGAAGAAAGGGAAGGAGGGAGGGAGGGAGGGAGGGAGGAAAGGAGGGAGGAAAGGAGGGAGGAAGGGAGGGAGAAGTTGTATGGTATATTTGTAATTTTTTTTAACAAAAATTATTCTTGGGGGCTGGAGCAATAGCACAGCGGATAGAGTGTTTGCCTTGCACACGGCCAACCCGGGTTCGATTCCCAGCATCTCATATACTGCCCCAAGCACCGACAGGAGTAATTCCTGAGTGCAGAGCCAGGAGTAACCCCTGTGCATCACCAGGTGTGACCCACAGAAAAAAAAGAAAAAAAAAAGAAGATTCTTAATAGAAAAGAAGTTCTAATTAACCTCGTACTACAATAAGGCATTTATAAGCTTGTTGTGACCTTCCTTTTCATATCCCACTGAAATAAATAAGATCTATCTTGTTCACAAAAGGTTAAATGATAGCTCCACTGTGAACAGTGAACTTCCTCCAGCTGCTTTAAGATCCAGTTCGGGGATTATTATAACAACTACCACTTACAGAGTGCTTGTTTCCCAAGTGATTAGTTACACAATACCAGACCGGGCTCCATCACTTTAGATAAACAAGCAATAAAAATAACAGCTTTACCCCAAGCAGTATCTCCCCAACATAGAGTTACACAAATTCTGGGTTAGTTACAGAAATCCTTGGATTCCTCAGTCAATGTCCAGCTCCTGAGTGTAGCTTACCATGTGACTAAACTTTGAACTAGAACACAAAGCCTTCACGAAAAACGAAACTTAAATTTCTGAATTGAAGCTATCAACTGAATTAATGTGGGTTTCTTTTTTCTCATATTTAAAATTTTATTGCAGGCCAGCAGTCTTACATACAACTCTTTCAATTCTTAATCCTCAAACACTGACATTGTTTTGTAGGCGGGGAGAGGGGGCACGCCCAGTGGTACTCAGAGCTTACTCCTCTACTCTTACTCACTGCTCTGTGGTCACTACGGGTGGGGCTCAGGGGACTGGATCTGGTGATAGAGATCCAACTGCAATCAAACTGTGCGAGGCACATGCCTTAACCCCTCACTCCAGATGCTTTGTTTCATGAGAAAAAAATAAGTCTAGAGCTTCTTTAGGTCCAAGGATAAAGACTCCATTCAGCCTGCCATGTCTTTCTCATTCACATACTCTGTCCACTAACAAATGCAATGCTTTCTGGTAACACTCAAGAGCCAGTATATAGGGACTAGAGCGATAGCACAGCGGGTAAGCACTGCCTTGCACTAGGCAGATACAGGTTTGATCCTCAGCGTTCAATATGGTCCCCCAAGCACTGCCAGAAGTAACCCCTGAACATCGCCGGGTGTGACCAAAAAAAGAAGAAAAAAAAAAGAGCCAATCTACAGTTCTGTAATATCAATACTTAGTCACAGTTCCAGAGAGTTCAACAGGCTGGTGCACAGGAAGCATTGTGTGGTCTTCCAAGCACCTCCAGGAGAGAGCCCCAAGCACTTAGCAGGGAGAGCACCTCAGCACTTCTGGGTAGCACTGTAGCATTGTCATCCCATTGCTCATCGATTTGCTTGAGCAGGCACCAGTAACGTCTCCATTGTGAGACTTGTTGTTACTGTTTTTGGAATATCGAATACGCCACAGATAGCTTGCCAGGCTCTGCCATACAGGCAAGATACTCTAGGTAGCTTGCTGGGCTCTCCGAGAGGGGCAGAGGAATCAAACCTGGGTCAGCGTGTGCAAGGCAAAGGCTCTACCCGCTGTGCTATCACTCCAGCCCCTGTAGATTGGCTCTTGAGTGTATCAGGAAGCACTGCACAGCACTGTTGGGTGTGGCCCAAAAACAAAACAAAAAGGAGAGCATCACAAGCTTCTCTAAGAGGGCTGCCTGAGGGATGCTTATCTACTTAATTGCCATTATAATTTGTTAATTGTTTAGCTGACTTGCTTGCTTTCCCTCAGAAAATTCAAGTTCAACCTGCTGTGCATTTCCTACAGACGCCCTTCCACTCCATCTGCACTTTCTCGGCAGAGCCTAGGGGGCCTGGGGCGGCTCTGTGCGGCTCTGTGGAAGCACCGTGGAACTCACCAAACCAGAATCCACAGTCCTCCTGTGCCACTACCTGAACGCATCTTCAAACAAAAGAAAAATACTAACTTCACAAACTCAGCTAGGGAGCTGAAGAGACAGTGCAGGATTAAGGCTCTTAGCTTGCACCTAGCCAACCCGGGTCTGATCCCCAGAGCCACATATGGTCCCCTGAGCAGTGCCAGTAATGATCCCTGAGCAGGGTCAAGAGTAAGCCTTCAGGGGAAGGAGCAATAGCACAGCGGGGAGGGCATCTGCCTCGCACTCAGCCGACCTGGGTGTGACCCCAAAACTTTCCTCTTCACCAAAAAAAAAAAAAATCAACTGGAGGATTAACAAAGGTGCAAAAGATAATCATAGCACCTGGTAAGAACTCAGAAAATCTTAGCCAGTATTAATTACTATTAATACCGTTGAGATACTCGGTTTCCTCCTTGAAGCAGGATAAGTAACTGCCTGTATGCGCTTAATAGGCCAGTTTCAAGGCATTTTTGTGAATTTTGGTATGAAAAATATAATGAAATCCTTAAATTCCTCTGCAAGAAAAATAATCCCTTGTGTTTTGATTTGAAGCTTAGAAAATAGTTACCATATGGGGTCTGCTCACTAATGCTGAAATTTGTCACTTAACAGTGGCACTTGCTCAGCAAACCCTCACCGTGAAACACCTATCAGTTCCCTATCTTATACTCGTGACAGGAAAGCAGTCAACATGTCAAATCAGCAAATAAAGCTCTGAAGAGGGGCTGGAGCAATAGCACAGTGGGTAGGGCATTTGCCTTGCACACAGCCGACCCGGGTTCGATTCCCAGCATCCCATATGGTACCCTGAGTACCGCCAGGGGTAATTCCTGAGTGCAGAGCCAGAAGTAACACCTGTGCATCATCAGGTGTGACCCAAAAAGAAAAAAAAAATGCTCTGAAGAGAAAATGGTGACTGGAACATGCCAAGCACTTATGAGCCGATTTCAAGGCAAAGAAGGTGTAACAGAAGCCATGAGTGAAACAGAACTCTGTCCGTTATTCTGCAGGTGCTAGAGGAATAAGCCAACCACACACCAGGCTACGGGCGCTGTGCAGCAGGCTCAAGTGGGCTACCAACATACTCCTCTCCTTTCCCAAACTTCCTCTCCCGACTGCAGTCAAAGGCTGCAGCAACAACGGCCATACTCCTCCTGCAGCCTGATCCGCTTCCCGCCACAACTCCAGAGAGGACAGCGGGGGGCCAGTGAGTCCCATCCCCGGGAATTCTGGAACTAGGACTCGGGGGCTGAATCAATCCTTTCCTGTTTACTGATAACGTGAAATCTGGAACAGCTGGCAGCCACGCACTGCCATGTGGACTAAATAAGAAACAGACGCCAGGGCGAGCAGGAAGGAGAAGGAAGCAGATGCAGAGAGAGGGGACACCCTGGTCCTGACCGGCTCATCTTTAATTACAGTCTGCAGACCCTGTCACTGGTTTCGGAGAGATGTTTAGGCATTTCCGGCCAGGAAATGCCAGCGACGGTTCCTGTTCGCATGGCAAATCCTTAAGATCCAGCCATTTTGCGTATGTCATTAGACCCGGTTTACAGTGACTCCCTCCCACACTGAACTGACAACACAAATCTCTACTGCTCCCGGCTGGCCTACTCTGCCGCAATCCTGGCCTCAAGGCCGGCGGAAACACAGCGCTGGCCCCAGAGCAGAAGAGAAACCAGGAATCTCAGAGCAAGTGAGGTGTTTCTAACAAAGGCCTGGAAGCAGGGTGGAGGGGTGCAGCCATCAGAAGACCAGGAGGCTGAGCAGGAGGAAGGGCTGCTAATCCCTAGAGCCGTTTTACAAGTGAAAAGTTGAAAACTGCCAAAGCAGAAATGCCCACGGAGATCCATATCAGGGCATGTTAGAGCAAGCGCAAACCTTATCCGGTTTCCTTTTACAAAATCTTAATACCACTAAAGAAGGAGTTTGACAACTCTCAGATTTTCACATATGAATACACTACTCCTTAAAAACAGGTTTGATTGCGTGCAAATCTAAGTGCTACTATCTAATATTTTGCATGCTGTTTTTCATTCAATATTCAGAACTTCAGTTGTGGTATAGATTACATAATCTCCATGAAATAAGGAATTACCGAATGAGTGATTTTTCTTCCTAACCCTAAAGCACTGCTTCTTTTTCTTAAATGAGGATCCACAGGTTACCACAGTACTGAGGTCATTATCTGCGACACCAGCCCCCACTAGTGTCAGAAGACACAGCCACCATTTCCCATGGTCCCTCCCCATGGGAAACTTTCCCAGTTCTGTCAATCGAGTATTGCGTCTTTTGTACTATAATTCATTCTCAAACTGTAGTAATCACCTGGTTAAACTGCAAATCAAAAGACTAAATGCAATTTAAGTTTTTTACTGTTGTCTCTTTATTCTATTCTCTGTGAATCTACCCAGTCTCTGACACCAACATTAACTTCACTTTCCCACATATATATGACTATTAGATAACAAAAACAACAGATCAATTATTTAAGCAAAAGCTTTAGGAAAGCAGAAAGAAGCAAAATACTGATTGTAGAACATACCCAAATAAACTATTTATGCAATGTAAAAAAATGTGAATTTCTACAAGCTTTCAAACTCAAGTTCAGGTCTTCAAATCTAAAAACAAAATTTACCAATAATTAAGTGTCAAAATATCTAAAAGGGTCTACCCCAAAATATAAATATATCAATTTTAATTGGATACTATAAACAGATGGCAGCCTCCTCACTGAACCACTGAAGCTACTAAGATCAGGAAAATCTAAAAAAAAAAATCATTATTTTATTCCCATATCAGCAAGTTGACCATTTAGAGTATATGTAGTTCATTTGTATTAACACTTATACTAGTCTACATCTCTAGATGTAGGCAAATCTTTAAAAATTCATTTAATAATTATAAATTATTAAAGAGTAAGATCGTGTAGCAAGGCTATAGGGCTAAAGGCTAATAATGACAGACATGAATTGCCTTCCTATTTACTAGCAATGGATAAGTGACATTTGAAAATAAAACACAACACCACTTACAGCAACACCTCCGTAAATGAAATAAAGGTGTAAATCTAGCAAAGTATGTACAAGATCTATATGAGGAAAACTAAACAGTTCTAATGAACAAACTTTTTAAAATATTCCATGTTCATAAACAGAAGATTCAATAGTGGGATATCATTATTGTGTCATTTCTTCTCAGTATATGTCAGTTCTTCTCAATTTAATCTATAGCTCCAGTCCAAATCAAATCCCAGCAAGCTATTTTATAGGTAAGGTCAAAGTGATTCTAAAGTTTATATGGAATGACAAAATATCCAGAAATGCAACACAGTATGAAAATGAAGAGCGAAGACAAAGAACTGATGCTAAGACTCAAGCCTTACTATAAGTTATAGCAATAATGACAGTGCAATATGGATGAAAGAATAGACATGCCAAACAGAATTTAAAAAAACCATAAACAGAATCTATAAATATAGCCAACTGATCCCACACAAAGAGGCAAAAGGCAGTAATACAATGAAGCAAAATGCAGTTTCTTCAACAAATTGTTCTAGAACAACAGGATATCCTCAAGCAAGAGCACGAATCCTGACCCAGCCCTTAGACCTTTCACAAAAGTTGACTCAAAGGCCAGGGAGATACTTGGGTGCAGATTTGATCCTGGCGCTTCATGCACCTGAGCAACCCCAAAATACCAAGCCAGGAGTAGTCCTTGAACACTAGCAGATGTGCCCCAGCCCTTCCCTGGGAAAAAAAAAAGAAAAGCTAAGTCAAAATGTATCCTACAGGGGCTGGAGTGATAGCACAGCGGGTAGGGCATTTGCCTTGCACTCGGCCGACCGGGTTCGAATCCCAGCATCCCATATGGTCCCCTGAGCACCGCCAGGGGTGATTCCTGAGTGCATGAGCCAGGAGTGACCCCTGTGCATCGCCAGGTGTGACCCAAAAAGCAAAAAAACAAAAAAAACAAAAAAAACAAAAAATATATATCCTACACCTAAAAGTAACATGCCAAACTATACAGCTGTTCCCTTTATCTCTGGTTGGTGGCACGTGACAGGAATGTCTGCGCTATTAGCTGGGACATGTTTCTCATAGCAGCTCCACCCTCTTATCCTCTTATTCAGGACTGGGTCAGCTCCTGTGGATCAGAAGATCAGAATAGGAACATCAGTGAACTCTGCTGAACAGGGCTCTCTCCTCATGGGCCTGAGGGGGTACATACAGAAGTGCCCCAGGGGTCACAGAGAAGGAGAGAGAGTGAGAGAAAAGGGACACAGCAACGGGAGATCAGTTATCAAGGTTAGCTGGGACTTTCAGAAGAGGGGCCTTCACGGGTGGAAGCTGCTCAGTTGCTCATCTGTTATTTCAACAAAAACTGCATCCCATCACTGGCAATTTTCATTTATAATAAGATAGATGGTTTTGGAAATGGATGCCTTGCCAATCAAAAGCTTAATGCCAGGCACCTCCTAGAAGATAACATGGAAAAATCTAGGTAACCTTGTGCATGGTACCCTGGGTCTTTTAGATACATCACCCCAAATATACCATAACTCATAACAACAACAACAAAAAAGGATCAACTGGAATTTTAAATGAAAAGGTTACTTTGGATAATAGAAAAATAGCTAAGAAAAGCCAGAGAGTTAGTGCAGGTGTTACTGCACCTGCTCCGCGTACAGCTGACCCAACAAGATCCCTGGCACAACAAGGCCCCCAAGCATCACGGGATGCAACCCTGGAGAGTCCTGCACACTGCCAAGTGTGGTGCTGCACCAGCACGGCAGCCAGGGCCCTCCCAGGAGACAGCACTGCAGCCAGGGACCCCGGACGCAGCTGCAGCCCAGCTGACTGAGAACAGCCAGAAGGGCCCTGGCCTCCGCAGCACCTGTTGGGAGACCCCCGATTCCTCCCAGAAGAGTAACAAAGGTCATATACAGGGAGAAAATATCTAATTTTCTAATTAGATGCAAAAGAGACATCTAATAAAAGGCATTCAAAATACATATCAAATTCTAAAACTCAAAAAGAAAACAAACAACCCAATTAGAAGGTGGGCCAAAGACTCTGACACCTCATCATTATCTACAGATGGTGAGTGAGCACATGAAAAACAGTACATCATGTATGTCATCAGGGAAACGAAAAGCACATTACGCCATAACAACTCTTAATACCTGCAGAGGACCTGAAGGTTTACAAAATATTTTTGAGCTATAAAATAATCTATTTCTGCTGGAGGGTGGGGGGAATCTATTTCAGATGAGAATCAAGGAGAGTTAAGTGAGTTCCCCAAGGTGCTGATTAACCCTGAGGTGCTTAAGCAGTCCTTCCAGAAGCCTAGGGGGGAAAGACTGGCGTGCAGGGAAGGAGAGAGCAGGTGGCAGAAAGTACAGAGATAACTATGCAAGAATTAGAAAAGGCTGGGAAGACTAATGCTCCTGGGATGATGTCTGGGTGCAGGGTTTTATCTCACTGCTTTATATATCCCTGAAGGGGCTGGAGCGGTAGCACAGTGGGTAGGGCATTTGCCTTGCACATGGCCAACCCGGTTCGATTCCCAGCATCCCATATGGTCCCCCGAGCACTGCCAGGAGTAACCCCTGAGCATTGCCAGATGTGACCCCAAAAGCAAAAAAAAATAAAATAAAATGAAATCTGAAAAAAAAAAAAAAGACTTTATTTATCCCTGAAAATAACCCTCTGGGGAACATATTCTTTGAACTTCCACTTATAACTGCAAAGGTTTCAAAGAAGTAACTAGGACTACACAGCAGAGCTGAGTCAACCCAGGCTTCGGGGTGCCAAACACTGTTATACAGCCCAGTACCTCCAAACAGGGAACAGAGTGGTAAATGCGGCCTAAGGCACAAACACCAGCTTTTATTTATGGGTAACACCCAGATCCCTAATAAATGGTACCTTAATTTTTACTTTGCTTCTTCCCTCCATCCATCCCCACCTAATTTTGCAGAAATATGGATTTCCTATGTTTTTCTCCTCTTCTTCCAAAAACAAAAAAGCTTCAACTTCTGATTCCAGAAGGGATCCGAAGGGGCAATGCTGCCTTTCAGACTCAGAGGAAGACAGACAGTCTCCCCGGGCAGGGCAACCCCTGCTGCTCGGCCACTCCCGCCATCACTGGGGCCTGTCACACCACACACTGAAGTGGGCAGGGCCAGAGCCCCAAGAGAGGAATCTGAGGCTTAGCAGGGGACACCTTCCCATTCAAATGTTTCTACCTTGAGAATATATACATACGCTCCCAGGAAGACATGGAAGAAACCGTCTTTAACCTCCAAGAGACCAGCAAAGGCAACGGGCACCTTTCAGGACAAGACAGAAGAGAGAAAAGGTCTGTGCCACACACCTCCTCAACACAGGAAAGCGTGGACAGTAAGCAGAAAGACGGCAGTGTAACCACACCTTTACTTACATGCTGTGTCACTTATATGTAAGCAATAAACATATGTAAGTGGTACAAACCTTGTGCAAAACAAAATGGCAATCTTCTTACAATTTTCCCTAAAGAAAAAATCCAAAATCTGAGAAGAAAAAATGCACAACAGTGTTTGTCATAACTTTTATACTCTGGAAATAAAAACTCCAACATTGACTGATGGCTAGACTGTGACAGAACCTAGAAGGCAGAATGTTTTGTTCACAATAAGTACACCAATGTCAAGTAGCTATAGTCCAAGCATTAAATAAACGAGCGAATTTGAAGGAAAGGAAAAATATGCAGCCACTTAAAATAATGGTTAATGATCAGGTAGTTGGTGGCACCATTCTAAGTAGGGGGAGCAATATAAAGTGTATAACTACTCTAATTTTTTCTTATTTTCTTCTCTACTGTCTTATTATAGCAACAGTAAAAAAAATGAAGGAAATATATAAATCACAGTCATTGTGCTAAGATTTAGTACAAATTATTCTCTAGTGTATAAACATACCCAGAAGGGTTATTATAATTAATTAAAAATATAAGGTCATCCTTTAAAACTGAAGAAAGGAGCAGGAGAATTAGTACAGGAGACAAGGTTCTAGCCTTGCAGCAGCTGACACCAGTTTAATCCTAGAACTGCACATGATTCCCCCCACCCCGCCCCACCCCCACCAAGCACCACCAGGGTCTCTCCTGAGCACTGACCAAGCCAGTAATAACCCCGAGCTACTTGGGTGTGTCCCCAAAACCCCCCCAAATAAGAAGAAAACAAACTGAAGAAAATTTTAGTAACTAATGAAAAGTTCACAAACCTCACATTACCTATAAATCTATAAAACTTTAAAAGAAAAAAGTTATACAGAAAGTTTAGCAAATGACATTCAGAAGAGACGCATCATTTCTGAATCCCAACTCTAATAAATGAACACATCACAAGAAGTCAACATCAGCTATTCAACAGCTGATCAATTTTTGCACTTCTGGTTTTTACTAAGCTCCAAGCTGAAAAGGGTTTCTAATAGTTGTCTCCAGATGGAGCCTTCTGATGAGACTGGGTCAATTCTATAATCACAGTGGGGATTCAGAAAGGCAGGGCAGGCAGGTATGGGAATGGTTAGTAGGGTGCAGATTCATGGATTAAAGTGTACTTCATCATCTTCTAGAAAAACCACACATGGGAGGGCTGGAGTGATAGCACAGCAGGTAGGGCATTTGCCTTGCACGTGGCAGACCCGGATTTGATTCCCAGCATTCCATATGGTCCCCTGAGCATCGCCAGGAATAATTCCTGAGTGCAGAGCCAGGAGTAACCCCTGTGCATCGCCAGGTGTGACCGAAAAAGAAAAAAAAAAATTACACATGGGAAGAAAGAGATAAAATATCAGAAACTGTAAATCATGGCTCATTAATAATTTTAATTTAAAAAAAGGTAAAGTATCAAAAGTTCCTAAAGTTCAACCCATCATGAATAAGAAAAAAGTGAATTCACAACACAAGGAGTCTATAAAGTCTGTACCAAAACAGAAACATTGGCATGCACACTACATTAGGAGGATATTATTTTGAGGCTAGAGGGATCACACAGCGGGTAGGGCATTTGCCTTACACACGGCCGACCTGGGTTCAATTCCCAGTATCCCATATGGTCCCCTGAGCACGGCCAGGAGTAATTCCTGAGTGCATGAGCCAGAAGTAAACCCTGTGCATTGCCAGGTGTGACCCAAAACCAAAAAAAAAAGTGGATATTATTTCATAAAACTTTGTTTCTCTATGTTTATGTCAAAATATGTAACTTTTGTGTAGCAATGCTAAATAAATTTCTTTTTTTTTTTTTTTGGTTTTTGTGTCACACCTGGCGATGCACAGGGGTTACTCCTGGCTCTGCACTCAGGAATTACTCCTGGCGGTGCTCAGGGGACCATATGTGATGCTGGGATTTGAACCCAGGTTGGCCGTGTGCAAGACAAACGCCCTACCCGCTATGCTATCACTCCAGCCCCGCTAAATAAATTTCTAAGCATGATTTTCTGTCAAAAGGTACAGACCAAGTATGTAGTTCATCAGTAGAGCAGAGAATTGAATTCAGTGCAAGGCCTTGAATTCAGTTTCTCGAACTGGGGGAAATAAAATGGTAAAAAAAAAAAATAGGGGTCAGGGTAATGGCTCAAAGGGCTAGAGCACATGCTTTGCATAAAAGAGGTCCAGTTGAACCCCAACATTACATGGACCCCAAAGCACCTATCCAGAAGTAGTCGCCAGCACCACCAGGTTAAGTCCAAAATCACTGTCACTGTCACTGTCACTGTCACTGTTCATCGATTGCTTGAGCAGGCACCAGTAATGTCTTCATTTGTCCCTGTCATGTGCTAGTGTTAGCCCAATGGCGTCTGCTCACTCCAGGAACATGAAGAGCATGTTGTTGTTACTGTTACTGTTTTTGGCTTATCAAATAAGTCCTGCGTAGCTTGCCAGGCTCTGCCATATGGGTGGGACATCCTCGGTAGCTTGCTGGGCTCTCTGAGAAGGACGAAGGCTTTTGGGGCGGCCTCTAATCATCCTTACAGGTCCTTACAGGCTCCAGGAAAAAAGTGTGTTGCTCTCTTCTGGGAGCCTTGTTTTATAGTCTCTGGATCTTGGCCATTGATGAGATTACATGGCGCTGGGGGCAGTTTGTGGGTGTGACTGCCAAACTACTGGAAAACTGGGGATCTGAGTGGAGGAGGCCCAGTCCCGATCCACACAGGCGTGGAGATCTCAGCCACAGGTCCCGCACACTTGGGGTCCTCTGCTGGTTCCTCCATGCGTGAAGCTTGTCCGAGGGTGTGGAGAGTGGCCTTGAGCATGGCTGTGGCTGGGTTCTGGGTTTCTCTGTTGGCTCCCTCATGGGTGAGGCTCGTCCAAGTGTATGGAGAGTGGCCTTGGGCATGGCTGAGGCTAGATTCTGGAGGTTTTCAGCTGCTGGGGCTCTGCTTGGGGTAGGGAGGGAAATTCACCCTGCCCGCTCCAAAGGGGCCCTGGTGAAGACAACCTGGCGTGGGGGCAGGAGATTCTACCGTCCAAAATCAAGCAAGATAAAATAATTTGATTTAAAAACTAGTAAGTTTCAAAAGCTTAACTCCAGACAACCCCACAGTCTGTCCTGGGAACCAGAGAACCACCCACAGCTACATTTAGTGTTTAAAGCTAAAGGATCCATTAGAAGTAGGCACGTAGTGAATCCAGTTCAACAAGGTATTAGGCACCAATACAAAAGAAACACCCCTTTAATATTTCATCCAGGAATAAAAAACTACAGTCATTACAAAACTCTGGAAAGCATCATTTTACTGCTCCAAAGTGCACATAGCTTTCTCCCTCTGCATTTTCTCTTGGAGACTTTAGAAATAACACCTATTTTTTTCAGAGGAACATACCCAGTTGTGCTCGGGGGCTCCAGGGTCTGTACTCAGGGAACCGTATGTTACGCTGGGGATCAAACTGGAGTTTCTCCTTGGCAAAGTAAGAGCTTTAGCCCCTCTACTGTCTTCTCTGGCCCAGAAACAATATACTCACCTAGACACTGTATCCAGGATCACAGTACTATGGTCACAGTTAGGTACCGTGCCCTCCTCTGCCAGATGGAGAACCTGAGACTAACAGTGATGACTTGCTCTAGGGTATGCCCATCGGTGCAGAGTCTGTGGAGGGCAGACTCCCAACCCCTATTCTCTACCAAGAATCCTCCAATTACAGGCACAAAGGAGAATTAGAAAGAAAGAAATGTTAATCAAAGGAAGGCAGAATTAAGTCTAAACACTTCCCAGGCCCGGTGGATAGTTCAAAGCATACTTTACACGTGAAAGGGCCACGTTCAATTCCTGGCACTGAATGGTCCCCTGAGCATCAAGCCAGACGTGGCGCCTAGGCTACACTGTGGTGTGTAGATCCAAGGTAAAAATAAATGCTTTCTCTGTCAAAATTTAAAAGGTGGGGATTGAAGATGTGGCTGAGCCATAAAGAACATGCCTCGTATGGTTGAGGCTCTGGGTTCAATCCCCAGCACTGCAAAGTATAATAATAAAATTTAAAGGCAGAGTATAATATATCCGGATATGTACCACATAGGGGTCATATGCTTATTAGACGTATTTTGTCAAGACAAATACAGAATGGTTTTTCCTTCTCAGTCTTACTTATATTTTATTTATTTATTTAATTAATTAATTAATTTATTGCTTTTTGGGTCCTACCCAGAGACACTTAAGAGTTACTCCTGGCTCTGCACTCAGGAATCTCTCCAGGCAGTGTGTGGGGGACCATATGGGATGCCGGGGATTGAACCTGGGTCGGCCACATGCAAAGCAAACACCCTATCCACTGTACTAACGCCCCAGCCCCTCAGTCTTACCTTTTAGTTTCCTATACTCAGAATTTTCACGACTAAATGCCATTTATAGATAAAGATGTTTCTGCCTTTAAAAAGAGACAGAGAGAGACAGAGAGGCAGAGAGAGACAGAAAGACAGGGAGAAAGAGAGAAAGAGAGAACTAATGAGGCTGTTTAGTTAAAGTTGTACCAGGGACGTCATTTTTTATATACTAGAGAATTTCTAGTTTATTTCTAATCCTCTTCTTAGGATACCAACATATGTAAAATAAATGGGTGTTGCCTCCTGAATTCTTTCTATTCTGATGCTACAGCTAAGAACTTGATGGTGAGCGAGACTGTATGTAATTTAATGCAGTGTTGCTGATAGAACATTTCACTCCTTTAAAGTCTTAAATCACAACTTACTTATTGGTTTCTAAATGCCACTGTTATTTTTTTTAATAACATCAAAATGATTCTCATCTACAGAAAGAAAATGCCTCCCTCTCAAAGCCAAATTCAAAGTGCAAACAGAGCCAGGGAAAGATATTATGCAAATAAAACATAGCATGTTTCCTTTTTTAAAAGTTTATTTGTTTTGCTTGGAAAAGATCAGCAATATGATTTCCTTCAGTCACATGGTGCACATAAATCGGATTTATCTTTTTCTTCTCGAAGGGCCCTACCAGTTGAGACATAAAAGAGCTGGTCCCAGGCGAGGGACATGACTCAGGGGTAAAAGACATGCTGTGCATGCATGAAATCTGTGTGATCCCATATCTCATGCAAAGAGGAAAACAGAATAGTGGGTCCAGATTTTACTATTTAAGAACCACTCATTTTAGGAGCCTCAAAAATGCCATTCTTAATGTTTTCTGTTGTTCCGCAATATCCTGGTGAATAATATCCTGATTAACTTTGAGGTGATGGGACAAATCTGGCTTAAGTATATAAATGAAGCAGGAAATTCAGAACCATCAAAAGCTCTGAGGCCAATAGAAGCTGAACTTCCTCTAGTGAGTCTCCTTAGATGAGCTTTCCCAGAGTGGTCTTTTCTCGGTCTTTTCTCACACCATCCTCTGGTCTCTGACCTGGAGAGACGGAGGCAAGCCGGGCAGCCTGCTGCAGGTTCTGGAGTCAGTACAGACGTCTACGTTTCAACAATCATGGGAGTGCAAATTCCCTCTTTAGAACCTTAAAGCCAGCACTTATCACCACCTTCAAAGTGATGAGCCTCAAGTACACAAGTTAAGAATTAATTAATTTTAGGTCATTAACTAGAGACGGAACACTCAAGAATCAGTTTGGATGACTTCTAATTTTGTCAACTTTAGAAATCTCACCCCATCACAAGAGGCTTAACTTGCAGAACTACTCTAGCAATATGAGAAAACTCTGATTTGTGTTTTAACAACTATTTCTATGCAAGTGCAATAAAAGGCATGGTACATAAAACTACATCAGGAGAACTGAACTAAGCCAAGATCTAAGCATTAGTGAATAGTTTCCACCAGAGAACCAATAGTACAATGTTACAGGGAAAGAATCAGGGGACTGAAGATATAGTACAGAGGGTAGGGAGCTTGCCTGACACCTGGGCTTAATCACTGGCAACCCATGTAGCCCCCCAAGCCCTGCCAGAGTGACCCCTGAATGCAGAGCCAGGAATAAGCCCTGAAAACTGCCAGGTGTGGCCCAAAGACCAGTAAGAAAATAATCAGCAGTCAACACATCAACAAAATGAGGATTTGTTTTTTTAAAAAAAAGAGAAAAAAGAAACGATAAAGTTTTTCTGGAAACAGGCAAGTAGTCAAGGCCACATAATCAGATAATCAGAGGAGTTTAGAGCTGGAGAAAGAGGTCTTAGAAATTTAGTTTTAAAATCCTCCCTATTCCCAACCCCCTTCACCCCGTCTCTTGCAATATTATTACATGGGGGCCTAAATCATACTACTAAGCTTCTCCAAACTCAACCCTTCGCTCCTGGAAACCTATACCCTTCTCTGGCCAATTTCCATTTCAAGCAGGCAATTCATCAGCCATGGCTTAATTCATTCAAGATATATTCAAAACATACAGCGCACACTTCCTTTGTGCTAGGCACTAGAGATCAGATCTCCTTCTACCGGGATAACTACCCTCTATCCACAGCAGGGATCCAGCCCACCTCATGGATTATGGAGTGTAACTAGCTACATTGCATAAGTTGGTCTTCAATAAAATTGAATATAAAGCCACAGTTCCCCCAGCTACCCCAATCCACTCCCACTACCCACATCCTCTGCCAACCCCAGCTCCCACGACAGCTACTTCGCCAACACCCTACCAGCACACCCTCCAAACCGTTTTATCCAGAAAGCTTTCCAAATTCTTACCCTTAAGGGTTTTTAGGAATCTCTGCTACCAGAACTATTCCCTGGGTGACACTAATTTTTCCAAATATCTCAATGGGTGGCACTCAGAGCTATTAAGAATTCAAGCTAACTGGCTCTGGGGTCCATACTCTGAACCAGGGGTTCTCAATCTTTTTTCCAACCATAGCCCAGTCCGGACGTTGTTTCCTTCCTGTGCCCCCACCCCTGTGACGATACTAATCGGAGACCAGTGACCCTTTCCTCTACCTAGCTTTTCTGTTACTAGTGTTTGGATGCCCCACCCAGCAGAATTGAACAACCCCAGGCTTGTTGTTCAGGGCCACTCCCAGCAGTGCCCAGAAGACTCTGTGGTGCCTGGAGGTCTAACAAGGCCTCAGGCAGGCAGGCCTGGCTCCAGCCCCTTGAGCTATCCCATCACCAGACCCTACCCAACCCTAACATTGTTTGTTTGAAATTTAATTTTTATAAAGTTGTTCACAGTATCTGATTACATTTACTATCCGAACACCAATCCCACCACCATGACACCTTCCCACCACCATATTTCCATTCCGAACCACAAACCCTGCCCCCAAAGCAGAACCGAAACAATTTATTTTGAATTGCTTGTTGTGAAAAATTTGCCAAAAGTGATCCAAAAAGGTTTCTTAAAGGAAAGTATGTGGAGATTGTTGTATTTCACCCAGGAGCCACTAAGGCCTTCTAGAAGAGATTGGTAACATTACCCTAATTTTTTTTAACGAGCTCTGAGACCTAGCTGGAGGGAAGTTCCTTTTCTCTAACCCAGCCCAGAGCAGAATTTGCAGCTCCCTCAGCTTTGTCCTTATACCAAGTGACTCCCCCATCCATTGCTCCAATCTAAATTCCTCATGAAACAATTATTTCCTCCAACTGTCCACTACTAACTGCCTAGAATTGGTGAAACTCTTTGAATGACTGCAGAATTAGGAACCCAAAATTGGGTAGCCCTTTCCTGATGGTACTGGGTACTGAACTGAGGGTGTGTGCAGGCCAGATACATGCTCTGCCCCAGGGAGCGTCCTTTAGAGAAAATCCAGCAATCCAGATACGACCAAGGAAAGGTAAACTCATGTCCCATCAGTAAATTCCAGGAAAGGGCTCCGTAACAGAATGAAACAAAATGCCTATACATCTTCGATTCTTTTTATACTTTTTATATTTCCTGGTATTTTCTCCTCCATTCAGTAAAGGCTATGGAATCTGTTCTAAGATGGAAAGAAAGTTAAGGGAAGGTTAAGGACGCTTATCCACTCATGAGCCTGGATTAGATTATTATTAGCCATTCACTACTGAAGGCAGCCTCAGGGTAAAAATCCTGGGTCCAAGTGAAAGAATCCTCCAAAGGAAAGGAAAATTTAAAGGACGAGGACTGTGGAATGCAGACAACCTTGTCCATCTAAAAAGCCTCCCTTCCATACTTGCCCTTGACGTTTGCAGTTTTATCAGTTTCTGATATTTTCCCCTCTTGTGAAAGCATCTAGAAAGGACCTTGTCATTTGCACTAATATATGTGCTTAGCATAGAGTTGGAACACAAAGGTTTGTTGATAGAATGAATGAAGCAATGGGTTGACTTTGAAAAGTTTAAGGCACCAAAGCCAATCCTTGGCCCACTGATACATATTCTTTCACATAGGATTTTCTTAGCTTATTTATCATAAAATTCATTGAATAAATATCCATTAAATGTCTAAAATAAGGGCTGGCGCGATAGCACAGCGGGTAGGGCGTTTGCCTTGCACACAGCCGACCCGGGTTCTAATCCCAGCATCCCATATGGTCCCCTGAGCACCACCAGGGGTAATTCCTGAGTGAAGAACCAGGAGTAACCCCTGTGCATCGCCGGGTGTGACCCAAAAACCAAAAAAAAAAAAAAAAATGTCTAAAATAGGTTAAGATACTGTACTTTCAAGAACAACAAAAGTATACTAGTGACTAATAAGACAAAGGATGGTCTACAGACTGCAAGACACTAACTATGGTAGCCCTAGAGATACTACAGTGAGTAAGTCACACTCAGCAGCATCTTAGTGAAGATAAAAGAGAAGATAAATGAATGACTCTATGTAACACAGCTTAAAATAAAAAATGTTAAGTTTTTTTAAACGTTTAAAGACTGGAAGTCAGAAGAAAACAGGGTTTTAAAATAATCTGTCAGACACTAGTCTATTCAGGAACAGGACATTATTTGTGGCTTAATCCTCCAATTCAGAAATGAAGAAAGTACTTTCTACATGAAGCAATTAATGGAAATGGCCTTGTAGACTTTGTTAAAAATCAATATTTTTGCTAAAAATCAATATGTCCTTATACCATTAGCATTATGGCAAGTGATATTAAGAGTGGATCTTAAGAAGCAAGACTTCAGATCAATTTTCTATTTAAGAAAACCACAATCAGGGGCTAGGAAATAGTTCAGAGGATTGGAAGTGCATGCTTTGCATGAGGGACCCCCAGTTCAATACCTAATCCACATTCCCCCAGCACGGGAAGGGAATAACCACCCCAGAACTATTGCATGTGGCCCAAAAATGAAACAAAAAAACAAAAAATCAAAACCAAATTCTAAATAGCCAAGTTATTTCCATGTGTATGTATATGAGCTACAGTAACACAGATCTGCTGACCTAAGCAATAATATACGCAAAGAATAATCCTGAAGTTGGGGCCGGAGAGATAGCACAGCGGCCAGGCCTTGCAGGCTTAATGCCCTGCAATGAGAATCAGCCCGCCAAGGACCACCAGGAGTGATCCTTGTTTAAGAATGGCACAAAAGCAAACAAAAGTTTTTGAATCACCTGATTTATATAATAGTAATTCCATAATAAAACATTCATTGTCACTCAGAAAGTGAGAATTAAGTAACATATAGCTAAATATTGCAATTCTTTTATCTTGTCATCAAATAAAATTGACTCTTCAGTCTCATTCATATATACTACTTCATATTCTTAAAACACTCTGAAATACATGCTCACTAGAGCTATAACTCTTGAGGAAAAAACACTGGAATGGGTATAAGATCTCTTCGGTGCTATGTCTTGTCCAATACCAACTACATGAATTTGAGTAGGTAAGTTGTCTCCCCTAGAATTTCACATGTGTAAAACAATGTGGTTAAAGCTCAAAAAACTATGAAAATCTAATTTACTCCCAAACCATCTACCAAAGCACGAAGTTTCTAAACTACTATTTACAAAACTTTAGTTTGACAGCCTTTCTCCCTCACTGAATGATTTCCTACAGCAGTTAAGTTAAGCACTTTTAAACAGCTACAGACTGGAAATGTACTCCTTTAAAAACAATTCTATGGCACCCCCAGCAACCCCCTTCCAAAAAAAAATCTCTATCCAGAAAAGTCTTTAAACAGAATTTTTATGGCCAAAATTAAACACTCATAAGGCTTCTTGATGAATTTCAAAAGGTTTCTACCTCTTGTGATCCATTTCAGCCACGAATTTCTCCTGTTCGCTGCAAGCTGCTGCCAGGGTGTGTATGAGAATGCTTTCCATTGAGATCTGCATCAGCAACGAATCAAGGACCACTGGCAATTTGCATAAAATATGATGGAGACAAGACCTGTCACTAACACATTCATCTTCGTTATCACGAAGACCCTATGAAGTGAATAGACCTAGCAGGCAAATTTTTGTTGTTACTGTCACTTTGCTTGTTTTTCAGTCATACTGGGTGGTGCCCGAGGCTTCCTCCTGGAGGTGCCCGTCTGGGGTGCCGGGGGTGGAACCAGGACCGCCGCGTGTAAGCGCAGGTGCGCTGCAACCCCTCTGCCCCGGCAATGAGGCACCCGGACTGCAAAGTGCTGAAGGACCGTAAGGACTGAAACTTTAACTGCAATTTTTTGTCATGAAGAATGATATATTCTGTACCTCAGGATAATCTGGATTCACAGGAAAGAACCTAACTGCTGTGTAAGACTAAAGCCCGGTCATATCTCTGTATAGTGTCAAATAGTTTAGAATGCCAATTCTAAATCATTTCCACTAATGCAACAATTCCCGACAAATGCCATAACTACATATTCACGCAGCTTCTCTACAGAAATTAGCCGTGGCTGCTTCATTTCTGCACAGGGAGTAAGAGTAAGTAAAAGCAAAAGACACTATTGCATGAGAACAAGGGCGAATGCTGACGGCAGAACTGACTCCACTTCTTCAAATCAAGAAAAATTTAGCAAAAAGAGAGGAAGTGTGCAAAGGGCAGGACCCCGCGAGCCGTCTGCAGCGTGGTCCCAGCAAGTTCCCCCTCGCTCCCGGGAGACAGGCAGGGGGGGGCACTCCTAGGGGGAGGCCCAAGCGACTCCGCTCACAGCCCGCAACAGTCACTGGGATACTCGCAGGGACGCCCGCGGGGCTGGGGGCGGGCGGGACGTGCCCCAGAGCCGGCACTGACGGGATCCCCAGCCCGGGCGGCCCGCGGCGGCGGCCCGCAGCATCCTCACCGCGCACCTGCGGGCGGGGCGCCTCTCCGTCCCCTCGGGTCCCCGGGGCCGGTGCACGGCAGGCGAGAGCCCGGCCCCCTCGGCCCCGCCGCCCGCACCAAGGGGCGCACTCGGCGGCCCCCGGCCCAGCCAGGGCGTGCGTCACCGTTCCCGAAACTCGGGGGGCACGTCTGCCCGGGGCGACGCGGGCGGCCGGTCCCGCCCCTCGCGCGGCCGCGGCCCGCGGTCCTACCTGTCCTCCGAGACGCTGATGACGCCCTCCTCCTTGGGCACGATCACTGCCATGTTCACCACCTCCTGGGAGCCCTCCACGCGCTGCAGCAGCACCGGCTTTCGGACCAGCGCCCGGGGCTGGATCTCCGCCGCCATCGGAGGGGGCGCGCCGCGGAGCCGGGCTCAGGCGGCCGCTCGCGCTCGGGCGCGTCCTGCGACGGCGACTCTGCTCGGCCGGGGCGGGGCGCGAGGGAGCCGCCACCATAGCCCAGCCGCCGCCCGGGAACGACGCGGCGCTCCCGGACCCGGGTACCGAAACCGCCACGAGCGCGCCGCCGGCCGGCGCCACCTCCGGGCAGGGGGCGGAGAGCCGGGGGGCGGAGGGCCGGGGGCGGGGCAGGGGCGGGGCCTGCCGCCGCGGGGGGGCCGGGGCAGGCGCCAGGGCGGCGGCACTTCCGGAAGGGGGGGGGAGGAAAAACCCGGAAAAGAAGGCGGGGCGCGGGAGGCCCCGTACGCATGCGTCGGCCCGGAGCTCACTTCCGCCCCGCCCTCGCACAGTTCCCGAATCCCGGCCGCACTTCTGCCAGCACGCATGCGCGCATTTCCTCCCCTCCCGCTCCCCGCGCCCTTCCACACCCAGGACTCAGTCCCCGCCTTCCGTCTCCCGTGAACGCGCGCGTGGACACGCAACCACGCCCCTAGAGCACGCCTGCCGGAGGCCCCGCCCCCTCCAAATCTCCGAGATGGGGGCGGGGCCCCGCGGGCGCGCAGAGCCGGAAAGACCGGTCGGCAGAGGCGCCTGGGCATGCGCGCTGCCACCTGTCCAGCGGCCCGCGACGTGGGGGGGCGGCTTGCTGCCCGCCTGGCGCTGTTTCTGGGCTCCTGGGAATCGTAGCTTTTCAAAGCCGCTCCCCGCCCTAGAGTGACGTGTCGCCCACGTTTCTGCGCTCCTGCCCTGGGGCGCTTCAGGCCGCTGTCGGTGCAAGTGGCAAAGTCGCGGCCAGAAGTGGCTCCCAGGCCGAGCCGGGAGCGCGGCCAGACTGGCCCGAGCAACTCGGGCCAGGGAAGGCGGCAGGGAGGAATCCGCCGAGCGGACACGCGGAGTGGGCCAGAGATGCTCCTGGGCCACCCCCTCCGCTCGGCCGGCCGAGGCTTGCTCCGAGCTGTGCCCTCTGTCCCGGGCCCGCCCGGACCCTGACTCGCCCCGAGAGCGCTGTGGACAGCGTGTGGGCTGCCCGTCACGCGGCGACTCCGCGAGCCCTTCCGCTCGATCAGGAATCACTCGCACGGACTGGCGTGGAGTGATCGATCCGGCTGGCTCCTGGTGACGATGGGCCTTTACAGCATTCTAAAGCAGGCGCCCGGGGCAAGTGGCCCTGGGGCCAGAGGAGGGCTGGCCCCTATCCTGCTGTACTGGCTTGTCAGAATCGCTTGTCAGCACTTCTCACCAGAGGCAACTGTGTTTACGAGCTGAGGATCACGACTCCTGTTCACTGTCAAGACACCGGGATTAGTGTCCCCGGACCCGGGTCAGGAAGGAGCCGCCAGGCCTCGCCACACCTAAAGGAAAATCAGCTGTGCCTCTATGGTGACACGGAGACTTTGAGCTTACCTTGGTTACCCTCCCGTGCACTGGTCACTGTCATCTCCCCCCGGGTCACAAACGAACTAGACTGGTTTGTCTAGAACTGAGAAAGTTCTGAAATGTAGGGTTTTCAGTGTAAAACTAGGGCAGTCCTCAGAGGCTCCTGGAGTGCACAGGATTTCCTTCCCAACCAAGTCTAGGTGGCTGCCACGGCTTCGATACAGTAAGGTCCTCTAACACGGAGGTGAAAGCCTGGTCTTCTGTTCTAAGACATGAAGCAACTGCTCAGTGACTGAATAACTGCACAGTAGAGAACCCATCAACAAAATGAAAATCAGAAAATACAAATCACATCCGATACGGGGTTAGTATTCAAATTAGAGAAGCACTTGGGGCCAGAGCGATGATACGGTGGGGAGGGCCTTACATACAACTGCCTTACACACAACTGCCCAAGGTCCCAGTCCTAGCATTCCATAGGGCCCCCCGCCCCCAGCATGGCCAGAAGTGATTCATTAGTGCATGGTAGGGTATGACACAAAATTGACAACAACAAAAAGAGAAACACCTCATACAAGTCAATACCTTTTAAAAAGTGGCAAAGGGGCCAGAGTGATAGTACAAGTAAAGAGCTTGCCTTTCACCCAGCTGACCAGGATTCAATCACCCAGCACCCCATATAGTCCCCTAGTCCCCACCAGGAGTGATCCCTGAGCACAAAGCCAGGAGTAAACTCTTAGCACTGCTGCGCATTTTTGTCTTCCCACCAAAAAAAAAAGAAAGTAACAAATCAATAATTTTTTGTTTTAAATAAAGCAAACACTGATTTTACAATGGCCAAATGAGCATAGACTTTTTTTTTTTTTTTTGCTTTTTGGGTCACACCTGGCGGTGCTCAGGGATTACTCCTGGCTTTGCACTCAGGAATTACTCCTGGAGGTGCTTAGAGGACCATATGGGATGCCGGAATCGAACCTGGATCGGCCATGTGCAAGGCAAGTGCCCTACCCGCTGTATTATCGCTCCAACCCCACATTTTTCTTTTTCGGGGTTGGAATCACACCTGACTGTGTTCTGGGCTTACTCTTGGCAATCAATACACTCAGGTGACATTCCTGGCTGGGTTCAGGGGCCATATGTGATTGATGCCTGGGGCGGGAACTCCAGTCAGCCATGTGCAAGGCAAGTGCACTGTCCAATGTATAATGTGGGCAGCACAATCATAGACATTTTACCAAAGAAGACATACAGACAAGACGTGGTACATAAGAAGATGCTCAACATCTCAGCCATGTTTTGTATTCACGGCCTGGGTGGGTGGGTGCAGGTGGTCAAACAGAAGTACAAGCTTCCAGAACCAAAATAAAGGAATCATGAGGGGTGGGAAAAGGGGAGATACTGGGGACATTGGTGGTGGGGAATGTACACTGGTGGAGGGATGGGTGTTTGATCATTGTGTGATTGTAACTCAGACACGAAAGCTTGTAACTATATCTCACAGTGAATCAATAAAATTTTTTTAAAATTTGAAAAAAATCATGAGAATGTGATGTACCTCATCATGATTATAGTTAAAATGTAATTAACACTTTATTGTAAACTTGAAAGCTGCTGAAGTAATAAATCTTAAATACTATCACAACAAGAATTATAGTCATGCAAGGTGACAGATATCAACTAGATGTATATGATCATCACTTCACAATAAAATCCTTGTGTCGTGTACATGAAGCTAATATCAGTGGACCTCAATTTAAAAGAACAAAAATGGCCGAGTGAAGAAACAAATGTGTGCAACATATTTTGGTTTTGTGCTGTACATGGGGCTGGGAATCAAACTCAGGGCCTCTCCCGCTGGGCCCCATCCCTTGGACTCCCTCGTATTCCCATATTTCTTGTTGCTCAGAATTGTTGTGTTTCGGATTGGGTTTGGAGTTGGGTTTCTCTTTTAAGTTTTTTTTTTAAAAAAAAACCGATGCCAGTGCTGGGCAAAAAATGGGCTAGGCCTCGAGAAAGTGTGTGTCTAAAGCAGGTTCTTGGCAGTCAAAGCAGCATGCTATAAGGACCTGTGCCAAAGCACACAGTACAACTTTATCACCTCCAATCTGTGCAGAAATGCTGTAAGATCCTATAAGAAGTTTGAGGTCGTCACAACTCTGCCACCCAGAAGAAGACATTCCACCTCCGCAAGGTTTGGGCTGCCTATCTACTGAGTAAATCCTAGATTAGGAAGTGGTGATGAGGGTTACAAAGGACATATTTAAGGCAATAGAGATTTTAGGTTCTCTAGGGTAGGATGTGGACATACTTGGAAAACCATAATTGAGTCTGCCTCAGTAGATTTTCTCAACTCATTGTGTTATTCTGTACCCCGTCTGTCATTGCTGCTATTGATGTAGCTATTGCAGTGACTGGAACCGCACACATGACGACCGTGATGCTCAGATGTGGAGTTCTGCTGCTCTCCCAGGTGGCAGCACTTTTTTTCTCAGTGCGTGCACACATGCTTATCAGGGATGACTCACGCCCTTTAATGAAAGGATGCATTCTCCGGTTTCAGTGCTCACCGGTGATTGCTTCTTGGGGCATTCACACACGCTAACCAGGGTCACCACTCCCCCACTTTGTGGCATTTTGCACACACCTGGCTGCAGTATGGCCCAAAATTGTTTGTGATGCCAGGAATACCAGACAGCAGAGCTGCCAGACTCCAACAGCAAAGCTTCCAGGATCTCGTTCAGTACATATGGCAGCACTGGGAATTGAACTTGCAACCATATGTTTGCAAGGCAGGCATTCTAAATCACTGAGCTATTCCTCTGGGCCACCTCAGTAGTTTTAAATACCATCCATATGCTCCTGACTCCTATATTATTATTTCTCTTCTTTCTATCTTTCTTTCTTTCTTGATTTTATTTTTTACCCAGAAGTTTTCAAGGACATGAAAAACTCCTGTCACAGTGCTCAGAGCTCACTCCCATCGATGTTCAGGACCATTAACTGCAAGGCATTGAACCCAGGGCTCTTTCCTGCAAAGCCTGCTCTCTAGCACTACCTCCCTGAGGTACATTCTTATTTCTATTGCTTTCCTTTCTCCTGAATCTTTGACTCACATCTAATACTATTTTACATTGTCACTTAACCATTAGGTAGGTATTTAACAATCTATTCAACTAGTATCTCATGCACTGTATCATCCAGCTGTTCCAAACAATCAACAAGTTCTATGAGCTCTATACTTCAGGAAAGTTTTCATGTAATTTCTGCCTAATTCAAGTCACCAGTCTCTAGCCTCTACTACCAACACCCTTCATCTCTTGAAATTTTTCCTTCAAATCCATGCAATTTACTTTTATCACAAAAGCCAGAAGGATTTTCTTTGGGGACATCCCCCTGAAACAACAACCTCCTTCCTTCTGGTGACCTTTGCATTCTCTGTGTTTACCCCTTGTCTCCTTTTCTCTTACTGCTCAGGATTCTGATCCAATGTTACTCCTTAAAAGAACTTATCTTGGGGTGGAGCAATAGCACAGTGGGTAGGGCATTTGCCTTGCACGCGGCCAACCCGGGTTCAATTCCCAGCATCTCATATCCTCCCCTGAGCACCTCCAGGAGTGATTCCTGAGTGCAAAGCCAGTAGTAACCCCTGAGCATCGCCAAGAGTGACCCAAAAAGAAAAAAAACTTATCTTGAGATCCCAGAGACCACTCAAGTAGTAGAGTACTGCCCACCATACACACAGCCCTGAGTCTGATTCCTGGCACTGAATGAGCCATGACCTCAGGTCCCCGGAAAACTACTTGGGACGGTTCCTTTAATTAATAGAAGCCTTATCCTTCCACCTTTAGAGTACCTCACCTGCTCATAACACTATCATTTCCTGTTGTATTTTCTTCAGCGTATTTTTGCTCTGAGTGGGTACACTGAAGAAATAGCTTATTTGTTTTAATTTTAGTTTTTGTTTGTTACCTAGTCTCCCTTTGCAAAAAGAGAATAACTGTGGAAAATGTATTGTATTCCTGATCCTGGGAATAGAGGCTGGCACATAAGGAAACATGATGTATTTGCCTTTCATGAGGCTCACCCAGGTTTGATCCCTGACATCCTGTATGGCCCCCTGAGCACCGCCCTGAGTAATTTCTGAGTGAAAAACCAAGAGTTACCCCTGAGCATGACCAGATGTAACCAAAAAAGCAGTAGCTGCAGAGGAAAGAGGAGGAGGAGGAGGAGGAGGAGGAGGAGGAGGAGGAGGAGGAGGAGGAGGAGGAGGAGGAGGAGGAGGAGGAGGAGGAGGAGGAGGAGGAGGAGGAGGAGGAGGAGGGAAAGGAGGAGGAGGAGGAGGAGGAGGAGGAGGAGGAGGAGGAGGAGGAGGAGAAGTTGGAGGAGAAGGAAGAAGAAGGATGAAGATGAGAAAGAGGAAGAGGAAGGAGGAGGCGGAGAAGGAGGAGAAGTTGGAGGAGGAGAAGAATTGAAATCAAAATTTCCCTTATTCCTGGGATAGGCAGTCCTTGGAAGAATTTGTCCAACTTCAGATATGCAGAGAGAGAGAGAGAAAGAGAGAGAGTACCATTACAGAGAAGCAACATGGAAGTCATTGGTATGCAAGAGAGAGACCTAGTGTGAGATAAATGATATGTCCAGTAGATAGCTGAAAGAAAGGCAGTAATCCCATATAATAGTTCTTAATCTTCTTAGGACAGAGAGTCTCTTGGCACGCCTGGCTGTCTTCCCTGGGGCCCCTCTGAGGGATGGGCTCCATCTTCCCTCCCCACCCTTAGCAGAGCTCCCGGCAGCCGAAGACCACCGGAACCTAGCTACAGCCATGCTTGAGGCCCCTCGCCACACGTTCGGACAGGCCTCATGCATGAAGGTACCGGCAGAGGAACCCAGGTGTGTGTAATCCCATCAATGGCCAATATCCAGAGAGAGACTTAAAAGCAAGCTCCCAGAAGCACGACATCTTGTAGCCTACTTCTCCCTCTGGGAGAAACTAACAATCTTCTGAGAGTTTCCTGCCCACATGGGACAGCCTTGCAAGCTTCCCATGATGTACTCATATGCTAAATCCAGTAACAAGCTGGATCTCATTCCCCTGACCCTGAAAGAGCCCCCAGTGCGACATCGTTGGGAGGGCCGAGTTGAGATAGACTTCTAAGATTTCAGGGAAAGGACAAAATGAGAGGTTACTAGCCCACCCGAGAAATCTGTGATTAACGGGATTTCGTGATTCGTGAATCTTCTTAGGCTATAGACCTTATTTAAAATGAGGTAAACATTTGGCATTACTGGAGTAAAGGGAGACATCAACACATGTAAAAAAATTGCACACAATTTTATAAGACCACATCTAGCATAAGGTCAGAATGAAGACTCCCATCTATCGGTTCTAGGGAAATTTAAGATGGTCCAATCACTCTGCATCCCATCATAGTGGCATTCTGATGGGGCCAGAGAAAAAAGGAGTATCTGCTAAAAAAAAAAAAAATGATTCTCAAATTGTTCTCCTTGTTTAAAACTTTAAGAATTTTGAAATTTGGGGGGTACACATTTACCTTTTTTTGGTGGAGACCATAACCAGGAGTGTTCCTGGCTCTTCAGTGAGGTGCAGGGCAAAGACCACTACACTACCTCTCTGGCCCACATTTAAATACTTTGGAAAAATCTGAGTTATAGTATTTTGTAAATATCAACATGTCAAAAATACTTGTACATTTATTAATATTTTATTTAACTCTCTATAATACTAGCTGAAACTACAGATATAAGGGCAAGAGGGCATTTGCCTTACATGTAGTTGACCCTGGTTTGATCCCCAGCCCTCCATATGGTCCACTGAACACCACTAGGAATGACCCCTGAGCAAAGAGCCAGGAGTAAGCCCTGCACACAGCTGGGTATGGCCCAAACACTCCCCCACTCCCGCAAAAAACACTACTGATATAAATCCTTGAATTTACTTAATATACTAGAGCTATAAATTCTGATTTTTTTTGGTTTTGGGGGCCACACCTGGTGGTGCTCACGTCTTACTGTCTTACTCCTGGCTCTGCACTTAGGGATCACTCCTGGTGGTGCTCTGGGGACCATATGGGGTACCAGGGATTGAATTCAGGTTGTTCGCCTGCAAGGCAAACTCCCTACCCACTATATTATCACTCCGGCCTCATAAACTTTGATTTTTAACTTTCTTTAACATTTTCTAATTATTACATTTAATATACAATAATATACAATAACAATCTATTGTTAATATACAACAAAAGATTAAAGAATACATATTAGACATTTGTTTAATAGCTATTAAACATAAAAGTAAAATTTAACTAGAAATGTATAATAAACATGATGTTTGTCTTTCTGAAGTTAAGATATTAACTATCCCTTGCATGTAAAATACTGGCAAAGGAAATAGTGCTTGAAATTTTACCATGAAAAGGAGAATTAAAAAATTTTGATACATTCTTTGTTGCTGGCATTCCAACCTGCCATGTATAATTTCTCTCTCTGTCTCTCTCTCTGACTCTTCTTATACTTTTCTGAATAAAACTATTCTGCTTCACTTAATTTTAAAAAAATTTATGTTTAATTAAAAATTATTTTATATGAAAAAGAATTATGTTTTTATGTTCCCTCCTATCAAAAGATACTGTCTCTTGCTAGAGCAAGCAGGTTTCATCCTATTCCTTTGTTTTATTTCGTAAATGTAAGGACTGAGAAGCTCCATTTTCATAAGCAGATGACAGTGGAACTTTTGTTATCAATTCCTCTCAATTCCCTGAACACTTTCTGAGTTACAGAGGAGAAAATTTTTACAAATTATCTATTTGATGTGTGATATGTAATACAGGTTAATATAAAGAACTCCAGAATAAAATGACAAATAATCCAGTTTTTCAAATTGAAAAAGATCTGATTAGCCAGTCCCCCAAAAAGATAAATGAATAGTCGGTAAGGACAGAAGAGACGTCCACCGTTCTCAGTCATCAAAGAAATGGGAGATTCATCTCACAACGTCAGAACTACTAGGACGGCTACGATAATGAAGGCTAATAATAATAAATGTTGCAGAGATCTGGAGAACGGAAACACCTCATACACTAAAAGGGGAATGTGATCTAAGGCAGGGCCAGGGAGTAGCTGGTGGTTTAGCAGGTCTGCTCTGCGCGCAAAAGCGCCAGGGTTCTGGGCTGGAGCCATAGCACAGCGGGTAGGGTGTTTGCCTTGCACTCGGCCGGCCCGGGTTCGATTCTCAGCATCCCATATGGTCCCCTGAGCGCCGCCAGGAGTGATTCCTGAGTGCAGACCGTGCATCGCCGGGTGTGATCCCCCCAAAATTTAAAAAGCTCCAGAGTTCAATCCCCGGTGCTGTGAGCCTGGTGCTGTGAGCCTGCTGATCCCTGGTACCTGATTTCTGGCCAGGTGCACAGAGGGTACAATCACTGGGAGCACAACTCACTGGGAGCACAGCTGAAAGAAAAACTGTGTGCCAGCACCAAGGCCTAAAGTGCACCCCCTGGCCCTCACAGTCCGGCACTGCAGCGACCCTGGCGAGCACAACCCAGTGTGCGTGGGCGCCACAGCTGGGGAGTGGCGACCACGGCGAGCGCTGCGTGAAAACCCGCATCCATCCTGGTGCGCACCACCCGGTGGGGCCGGACGCTCCTGGCACGCAGCCTCTGGTGAGCACGCGGCTCGCTGTGATTCCCTGTCATCAGCAATAAGGAAGAGGTGGGGAGGAGTAAGCAACAGACATGATGCAGTAAATAATGCAGTCGCCTAGAAGAAGTTTGGCGTTTCCTCAGTTAGTTAAACATAATGTTATCATCAAGCCCAGCAATACCACTTCCAGATTTAGACTCAAGAGAAAGGAAAGTTTCGGTCTATAGCAGCATTATGCATAATAGTCAAAAAGTCCATCAACTGGCAAATGAATCCTCTATCCATGAACGGGAAACTCAGTAAAAAAAAAAATAAATAAATAAAACAAAATTGGAAACCTTCTTACATCTTTTTAAAAGAAGTAAGGACGTCTTTTAAGGACTATGAACCTCATTGTAAGAGTTACAGGAAACATCCCAAATAGGCAAATTTATGGGCATAGAAATCAGATTAGTAGTTGTCATCGGGGGTGGAAGGGGGTAGTGGGAGACAACTCAGTGGGCTAATTTCTGAGATGATGAAAATGTTTTAGAATAGATTAGCATGTGAAGGCACAATTTGATGAAGATACTAAAGTTACTAAACTGTATGATTTAAAATCATTAACTGTGTGCAGTGTGAATTACAAGTGCCTATTTCTCAAAATTATTTTTGAGAAACTGCTAACAAATTTTATCATGTCTGCCCCAATTTTATTGAAATCAAAGGGAAATCACCTGACTTGTGAAAGGAGTTTTTAAACTATTAAAGTTTAGTTGCTATTATATTAGTTATATGTTCTATATTGATTAAATTGATTATATCAATGTACCCAATTCTGAGAAATATGCAATAACATAAACTGATGCTTTTATTTTTTTACTGCCACTTATTGTTTTTATACTTTGTTTAACCCTGAATATAAAAAATAGAAAAAAATAATATTTTAATTCAATATCCCTTTGGCAATATAGTATTTTTAATAAAATGCTTTTCCCTTAGCACATGTTCATACGTTTTTTTTCTGAATCAGTGTCTGGAGTGTGGCTCCTCTACATGGAAACGTGAAGAGGGAGTGAGCCGAGAACCGGAGGGAGGAGAGCGAGAAGAAAAGGGGTGGGGCTGAGAACTTGGTCTCCAAACAAGGGAAATATCCAACTATCAGAACTGGGTCACAAGTCAGGGCCAAAATAACTTGCCGCAGACGTTCCAACTTTTCAAAGGGAAAATAATCTGAGAGAATCAAAAATAACTTCCACTTGGAGTTTGAAGTCAATTGTTTTATTTACTTACTGGGGGGAGGGGTGGCGAATGGGCCACACCCAGAGGTGCTTAGAGGCTGCTCTTGGTTCTGTGCTCAGAACCAGTGCCAGGGTCGCTCCTGGCAGTGCTCAAGGGAAACATGTTGGGGCGGGAGATTCAACGAGGCTGGCTGGTGTGAGCCAAGAGCCTTACTCGCTGTTCTATTTCTCTGGGTCCAATGTTAGCGCTAAAATCTGTTTTGAGCTTGGAATGTTCTTGTTGATTCAGATCTGCGTCTGCATCTGGGTGCTTCCAGACATCCTCGCAAATCCCTGCAGGACCAAGCACAGGGCCCCTTCACATGGATGAAATGTCTCCAAAAGAGTAACTTTTCAGTTGCCTCCAGGAACTTTAGAGAAACTTCCCGCCACTGTTTCTCTCCTCCTTTCCCAGTGACTGTAAGCCTGATGACCCCCTCAGCCACAAGGTTTTGTGGCTGGCAGCTTGGCGGCAGATCAGAAAGACTTGGGGCCTTGGGGGAGGTGGGGAGGGAATGTAGATTCATGGGCCTAATTCCTGAACAGCTGAATCTTGGTTCTTGGGAACTTGGCCTGGGGGGAAGGGACTTTCAGAAAGCAGTTGAGGTGACTCTCATGCAGAAGATACTCAATGTGTCTAATGTAACCTGGGAATCCTACACAGGGGAATCCAATGCAAGGGTGGAAATGCAGCAATGCAGGCAAATGCTCTCGGTGCATAAGGGAACCAGGCCTCCAGCCAGCCAGGGCAGGAACTGCACCCACCAGGCAGTCCTCACCTGTAGATACAGCCTTGAAGTACTCCATCCTCTGCGCTGTTTCCCTAGCCCCCCGCCCCCCACCGCCATCACACCCACTTCCCTTTCTTTCATAGTACCAGGGATTATGCAGCCTGCTAGCTCTTCCTCCAGCAGCTAACACTTCTGATGAGACCAGAAGCATTATTCAGTGAGGCCCCGAGTACAGAACACAGGCCGTGCTTCTCCCATTCACCTGGCAGAGCCAGCACAGGTCTTTTGCAAGGCTTCCCCCTTAACCTTCCCTTTCCAGCCTCTCAGAACTGTTCAGCACAGGCAAGACTGGTTTAAAAGTAGATCGATTCCTATACACAAAGGGCCAAAGTGAAGTTCATTTTGCTATCAATGTATCCATCCTAATTGATTCTCTCTCTCTGTGTGTCTCTCTCTGTCTCTCTGTCTCTGTCTCTCTCTGTCTCTCTGTCTCTCTCTCTCTCTCTCTCTCTCTCTCTCTCTCTCTCTCTCTCTCTCTCTCTCTCTGTCTCTCTCTCACTCTCTCCCTGTGGTTTGGTTTGGGGCCACACACTGGGTGATGCTCACTCATGGCTCTGTGCACTCAGGGGTTACTCTTGGCTCTGCACTCAGGAATCACTGCTGGTGGTGTTCAGGGGATCATATGAGATGCTGGGGATTGAACCCAGGTCAGCCACAAACAGGGAAACACCTCCCCCTCTGTACTATCGCTCTGGCCTCTCCCCTTCTGTACTATCTCTCTGGCCCTTTAATCAATTTATTTTTAAAAGCAGTGTTAGGTCCACATAAAAATCAAGCAGAAATTATAGCGAGTTTCGATATAGCCCTGTCCTCATACTCCCACTTGAATGAACACTTATTACAGTTTAATCAACCCACAACGACACATCTATTGCCCATAGTTTAATATTAGGGTTAACTCCTGGTATTGTACATTCACTGTATCACTGTATCACTGTCATCCCATTGCTAGTCAGTTTGCTCAAGCAGGCATCAGTAATGTCTCCATTGTGAGACTTGTTACTGTTTTTGGCATATCAAATACGCCACGGGTAGCTTGCCAGGCTCTGCTGTGCAGGCGGGATACTCTCGGTTGCTTGCTGGGCTCTCCGAGAGGGACAGAGGAATCAAACCTGGGTCGGCCGCATGCAAGGCAAATGCCCTACCTGCTGTGCTATTGCTCCAGCCCGGGTATTGTACATTAATATTGTTTATTGGGAAAATGTTAAATGACACATACCCCCATAATGTATCATATAGAATGGTTTAACAATGCCTTCTGTGCTCCATCCATCCATCCATCCCTCCCTCCCTTTACCCAGTCTCTGGCAGCAATGATCATTTATCACCTCCATGATTCTGCCCTTCCCAGAACCTCATATAGTTAAAAGCATGCAGTATAACCTGTTCAAATGGACTTCTTTCATTTAATCATAGGAATTTAAACTTCCTCCATGTCTTTTCATGACTTGATAGCTTGTTTCTTTTTAGTATTGAACAATATTTTATTGTTTGAATAGACCACAGTTCTTTTATTCATTTGTTCACTGAAGGCCATTTTGAAGACTTCCAAATTTTGGCAAACATGAGAAAAGCTTTTGGGGGACAGAGCAATAGTACAGCAAGCAGGCCAGTAAGGCATTTGCCTTGCATGTGGCCAACCCAGGTTCAATCCCCCACATCCCATTTGTTTCCCCAAGCACAGCCAGGAGTAATTCTTGGTGCAGAGCCAGGAGTAACCCTTGAGCATCGCCGCCAGGGTGTGACCCAAAAAAGCAAAACTAAATAAATGAAAAAAAGAAAGCTTTTACTAAAAATTAACTCAGACCTCTGTCTAACGCCAGGTACAAAAGTCAGATCAAAGTGGATTAAAGACCTTAATATCAGACCTGAATCCAATCCATAAGGTACATGGAAGAAAATGTAGGCAGAATCCGCCATGACATTGAAGCTTAAGGCATCTCTAAGGATGAAACACTACTGATCAGGCAAGTGGAAACAAACATAAACAAATGGGACTACATTAAACTAAGAAGCTTCTGCACCTCAAAAGAAACAGTGACCAAAATACAGAAAAAGCCCACAGAATGGGAAAAATTGTGTACCCAATACCCATCAGATAAGGGGTTAATATCCAGGATATACAAGACATTAGTAGAACTGTACAAGAAAATACCTCCAACTCCATCAAAGAATAGGGAGAAGAAATGAACAGAAACTTCCTGCGAAAAAATATATAAATGGCCAAAAAGCACATGAAAACATGTTCTACATTGCTAATCATCAGGGAGATCATTGTATCACTGTCATCTTGCTGATCAACGATTCGCTGTAGCAGGCGCCAATAACCTCTCCATTCATCCTAGCTCTGAGATTTTAGCAGCCTCTTTTTACTCATTCTTCCCAGCGGTGCCACATTGGAGGCTCTTTCAGGATAAGGGGAATGAGACCCATCATTGTTACTGGTTTTGGCATATTGAATATGCCATGAAGAGCTTGCCAGGCTCTGCCATGTGGGCAGAATGCTCTCGGTACCTTGCCAGGTTCTCTGAGAAGGAGAACTAGGCTATAATTATAAAAAATAATAAAATAAAAAATAAAAACAAGAAGAGGAAGAAAAAGAAAAAAAGCCAGCAGTCTTTAAGGGAAACTTCCTCCAGGAAGGCCTCCCAGGTGTCTGTCCACTCAGCCCTACTCTGGCTGTGGATGTTGAGACCACGTTGAGTGCCACCCGACTTTGCTCGAGTGCCCGGGCTCAGTTTCCTCCTCCCTGAGATGGGTTAAGGATTCTTCCTGGACTGAGAGGAGTGGCGGGTGCTCAGTGGCACGAGGAGCAAAAGGGGCCCCTATGGGGGTGAGCTCGATTACCGCTGTGACGCTGACCCAGACTAAACATCTGGGAGCTGCCTAACATGCCCACTCTGTGCACGGCCTGGGCGGCTGGCTGGTCCCGGGGCTCTTGAGAGGAAAGTCACGGGCGAGCCACACAGCACTGTGGGTCACCATGTGCTTGGGGACCACAGCCCGGAGTCCCTCACTCTTTTTTTTTTATATTTTTATTTTATCACCATGTGGAAAGTTACAAAGTTCTCAGGTTTATGTCTCAGTTATACAATATTCAAACACCATCCCTTCACCAGTGCCCATATTCCACCACCAAAATCCCCAGTATACCCCCCGCCCAAGCCCCCCACCCCCAACTGTATAACTGATGAATTTCACTTCATTTTCTCTTTATCTTGATTACGTTACATATTTCAACACAAAACTCACTATTGTTGTTGGAGTTTCCCCCCAAGAAAGACAGTCCTACTAAGGAAGCATTTGATAATTAGTTTTCCATTAAAAGATTGTATGTTTTCAGATTTTAGAAAAGGTTGCGCGGCTGCATTGGTGGCCGTGCGGTTCGGATGTGTCCCAGTCCCGCATCCGGGAGCCGTGTTAGTTGCTGCTCAGTGTCTCCGGGGCTCCATCTGGAGAAGGTGTGGTGGCTGTACCTCCTCCGTCTGGATCCCCAGTGTTGCTGGCTCCGATTCGGGTCCGGAGCATTGTCCTGGCCGCGTTGCTCACCGGAACGCCTGGCTGCTTCTCTGTTGAATGTGGCAAGATGGCACCGAGGGTGGGTCGAGGGCGTGACTTCCAGCAACCGAGGAGTCCCTCACTCTTGTGTTCTGGTCCTTGGAACCACATGGCCACAGGCTGGGGGGACCTCGAATGCAGAGAGGCAGGTGGGGGCGGGGGAGCAGAGGGACAGAAGCTCCACCAACTGGCCCCACTGACTGATGGGCACCACCTGCCTGGAGCCCTGGCAAACACCCAAGGTCAGGTTAAGAGCTCAGCAGGGGAGAGAGGGCAGCAACTGATGGGCAACGCCTGCCGAGGGCACAGTGGGCCAGGCCTGCCTCAAGACCAGCCATCCATGACCTTTTACCCAAGGCCAGAGCCGAGGCCAGGCTCACTGTTCAAGGCTGGAACTCTGGCTCTGACCTGGGACCCTGCTGGCCCTGCCTGAGGCTCTTTCCTATGAAAGGAAATGCAAAACAAAACAACATCTCAGGGAGATGCAAAACAAAACAACGAGATATCATCTCACACCACAGGGACTGACACACATCAAAAAGAATAAGAACACCCAGTGCTGGTGCAGATGTGGGGAGAAAGGGACTCTTTCATTATTGGTGGGAATGCCGACTGACCCAGCTTTTCTGGAAAACAATATGCACATTCCTCAAAATTCTTGAAATTGAGCTTTCATCTGACCCAGCAATACCACTTGTGAGAATATATCTCAGGGGTGCAAAAAAGCACAGTAGAAATGACATCTGCATGTGTATGTTCATTGTAGCACTGTTCACAATAGCCAGAATCTGGAAACAACCTAAGTGCCTAAGAAGAGACTACTGGTTAAAGAAACTAGGGCATATCTACACAATGGAATACTATGGAGCTGTTAGGAAAGATGAAGTCATGAAATTTGCTTATAACTGGATGGAAATGGAGAGTATCATGCTAAGTGAAATGAATCAGAAAGAAAGGGGAAAGCATGGAATGACTGCACTCATTTGTGGAATATAAAATAACATAATGGGAGACTAATACCCAAGTATAGTACAGGTAAGGGCCAAGAGGATTGCTCCACAGTTGGTAGCCTGCTTCATGAGCTGGGGGAGAAGGCAGCTGAGACAGAGAAGGGAGCACTAAGTCAATGATGGTTGGAGGGATGGCTCGGGATGGGAGATGTGTGCTGAAAGTCAATAAAGGACCAAAGATGATGGCCTCTCAGGATCTGTATTGCAAACCATAAAGTCCAGAAGTAGAGAGAGAGTAAGAAGGAAATTGTCTGCCATAGAGGCAGGGGGTAGAATGAGATGGGGGTGGTGGGAGGTATGCTGGGTGTAGGATAACATCGATTTGTCCTTTCTGCCTTGCCCCAGGGAGCTTAGGTTTATTGGGTTATTCCCATCACAGTGCTCCCATTCCTCTGTGCTTATTTGTGACCTCTTTCTTTGTGCTCTGCTTCCCCAATCAATCACCTTTATCTCCTAATCAGACTCTGTTAACTTGTAAATATTGCTTTTCTCTTCTCCTTAAGTCCTTTGCATAGTTAATTCAGAGCAAGGTCCCTTTTGTATAGACACAGGAAGACAGTTAGTGCTATGCTTTTGTAACTTGGGAGTTAATTGACTCAGAATGATATTCAGTCCTAGGCATCTGTTCTCTGGACTTAAACTTCAGTTGACCTTACTTCCTAGCACCCCCGAAGAGGGTCCTGATGAGGGACTAGATGACCCAGGGCAAGCTGTGAGCTACCCTGGCATCGAAATGGGCCAGCCAAAGGGCCATAATACTTAACTATAAGTTAAGAGCAAGGTCATGAACAAACTGTCATGATCCAGAGTAACAACTGGATTAGGACCCTGCTAGGGTTAGGAAAGATTAATCTGTCCTGAGCATTGTATTCTGAGATCTATAGTGAGATGTCCCTGAGAGAGCCACCCTACAAGCTTAGTGGATCTCTTACTATGTCCATACAAAATAACTAATATTAATAAATAGAATTGAGATGCTAATTAAGATGTTAATTAAGTTGTTGGACTAAGAGGAGAAACACCCCTAAGTGGTATCTTGCCCTTGAGTGGAAGAAGGACTTTCATATGTTGATTGGACCTGGGTGTGGTGGCTACCCCCAATGGGGGGAGTTGAAGAGAGACTAGAGAGAGACCAAGGCTGCAAGATGGAGTGCAGAGAGATGAGCATGGCGGGGCAGGAGAAGACGGGAATGAGGGGCAGTGTGAGACTGGAATTGGGGGCTTAGTGAGATTGGAATAGGTGCGTGGAGAGAATGGAATAAATGGCAACTGATCACCAACCAGCTTGGCCCTCGTTTACTCCTTCATCTGCCCATGGCATCGGCTGTCCTGGGTGGGGGAGGAGCTCAATACCACCGAACACAGGCAGCAAGAGAGAGACACGGGTTTTTCTAGTTGCCCGGTGATTACACAACTGGGGACATTAGTGATGAAAAATGTACACTGGTGGAAGGATGAGTGTTCGATCATTGTATGACGGAAACTCAATCATGAAAGCTTTGTAACTGTATCTCACAGTGATTCAATAATAAATAAAAACAAACAAATACATCAAGTGTTCAAGATCAGAATCTTAAAAAAAGAAAGAAAGTTTTTACTGGATGTTGTTGTCATTGTTGGAATATCTTGAATTTTCACACTCTTTGTGGCTGGGATTACAGCCATCCTGGGGATTACATTAGGCCATGGGAGTGGGGAGGGTCACATCCCAGCCCTGTGTTCAGGTAGTGTGCCCATAATGGTCTGTTATTTGAATGAAAAACAGGGAGTCTTGTTTCTGAATTATACGGTAAAAGTATATTTGTGTTTGTAGGAAACTGCCAAACTCTCTTCCAACAGGATTCTGTCATTTTGCATTCTTACAGCAAAGAATGGGAGTTAGAGCATCAACATTTTAGAGGAAAACCAGGTCTTCTGGAATTTATGCAGAGAAACTAGGAGGGCAGAGTAGGATAAAGTGAGAGTGGAGCCAGCTTTGGGAAAATAAATAGATAGGATAAAACAGTGAGGTAAAAAGGGAAAGAGGAAATTTTCTGTTTCTTCTTTGCTTTCTCTTTACTAAGTTTTGTGCCACCACAGACTTGCTCATACAGTATCTCAGGACTCGACTAAAGAATGAACAAGCCCCGGACTTAGGAGATCTACCTTAGATCTGAGAACCCAAGTTCATTGGTTTGAAGAAAGTGAGTCGGCTACTCTTGGGACATGGTGGCTCTCAGAGAAGTGTTGTTGGGGTGGGAGAGATAGTACCGTGGCCAGGGCACTTTCCTTCCACACAACTCACCCA
Source organism: Sorex araneus (assembly GCF_027595985.1). NCBI lineage: Eukaryota > Metazoa > Chordata > Mammalia > Eulipotyphla > Soricidae > Sorex > Sorex araneus. Next base: position 222,284,604 of record NC_073302.1, read on the forward strand.
CACTCAATCCCTGGAATTTTCTATGACCCCAAGCACTTCCAGGGCTGATCACTGGGCACAGACCAGGGAGTAATCCTTGAGCACTACTAAGTGTGCCCCCTAATCTTCCGCCTCCAAATAAAGTTACTGACTGAAAGCAAAAAGTAATCAATAAACTTCTCAGTTTGCTATTCAAAAGTCTTAAATCTATTAGAGTCCTTGGTCCATTCAAGGAAGCATAGACCAACTTACAATTCCATAGATTCTATCTTCATTAGTTCTTCTTCACTCAGCAAAAGTGTGTTCAGCACATCTTATGTGCCCCGGAAAGAGCTAAGTGCTATTATTATTCTCTTGTGAAGTCAAGGGCAGAACTTGATAAGATTCTTCCCTGGTAAAAAGCTAGATTCCTTGTTTTCACCCAAACAACAGAAAAAGATCATCTCCTTATTTTTTAAATTTTAATATTTTGGTCTTAGGGTCACATCCGGCAGGGTGAAGGTTTATTCCTGGCTCTGCACTCAGGGATCACTCCTGGTGGGGCTTGAGGGACCACAAGTAGTACCAGGGATCAAACCTGGGTCTACCATGTGCAAAGCAAGTGCCCTACCCCCTGTACTAGTATCCCAGCCCTTCCATGTCTTAATTATATTATTAAAGGACCATTGCCTACAGCGCTCAATGAGCAAAAAGAGAAGCTTATGTGATAAGATTTAGGTTTTAAAATAGAGATCAATACTATGTTCAGATTCTGGTGCACAATTATGTGGCCAGTTCTGCTATAAATCTTCTGCATCAAATAATGCTTAATAGAATGTAAAAGGAATTAAGTGGGACTTATAAGGAATGAAGATTGACCCTATGAAGTAGTGAAATGAGACAGGAGAGGTTAAATGTACTGCTGTTCTGGCAGAATGATTTATGGAGTTGGAAGAAATCAGTAGCTAACTTTCTTGTAACTATAGTTGCTTTATTCAAGAATGGGGATTTTATATCTTATGGCAACTTTTGAGGACAACCCCTTTCTACATGTGACAGCTTTCAGATCCATTTTCACCTAAAATTATGTACATTGTGAAGATAAATATTTCTGTTAACAGGAGATCAAAAAAGGCCTTGACTGGAGGGTGGTGAGTGATGCCGAAGACCTAATGTGGTCATTTATAATACTCTTTGTAAATATCTGATGATACTTTGTGAAATTTCCATCACCTGCAAGGATCCACATGATACAGCCATTTTATATCTGAATCAACTGTTGGAGTATATGTCTAGGTCTCACGGCTGACCTGGTTATCAGTAAAAGCACTTCTCATTCTCATTTCTCATAGTAGGGGAGGGCTCTCCCAAGCAGTGCTCAGCAGGCCTGGGACCTGCCTCAGCAGCTCTCAGGGATAACCAAGGTGACCCCAGCTACTGACTCTGCTACCCTCAAGGCTCAGGCCTCAATCTCTGTACTGTCTCCAGCCCTGCTAAATCCTTTTAAAGCAAAGACTCAGTTTTTCCCTCCTGTTACAGTTTGTAGCACAGTGCAAGGCATACAGAGGGAACTCAATAATGACAAGTAGAAAGATTAATTTTTTTTTTGGCTTTTTGAGTCACACCTGGCGATGCTCAGGGGTTACTCCTGGATCTGCACTCAGGAATTACCCCTGGTAGTGCTCAGGGGACCATATGGGATGCTGGGAATCGAACCCAGGTCAGCTGCGTGCAAGGCAAATGCCCTACCCACTGTGCTATTGCTCCAGCCCAGAAAGATTAATCTTAACATCTTTACAGTTCCCAGTGAAATGGAACAGAGAAGAATCACATGTCCTATATCTTCTACCAACAGAATTTAGTTGGCAGTCTGGGGGACAAAAAGATCAGGACCAATGTTTGTTATCAAAGATGTCTCCTCTCTGACAAAATTGGTAAGTATTGGGTTAATTTTTCTCACGTTCAACAGATACCATGTTCCCATTGTACACTAGGATTTTGTGTCAACCCACTCAACATTATTCTTTTTCTTCAACTGCCATTATCTTGCGGGGAGGGGTGAAAAGGGAAGGCAAAAACAAAAACAAAATACCCTCAAACAATGGGAAAAAAAGATTTCATTGACAAATAGAGTTGGAAGGAAATACAGAACAAATTGGAAACTTAAACAGAAACGTAAGAAGCCAGGGCGCTACTGATTGCATAGAATGCAGCAAACTTTAACTCTTCTGTCAAATCCCCAAGGAATTTTATGGGCTTCTATATCAAGCTACCTGTGGCATACTCGATATGCCAAAAACAGTAACAATAAGTCTCACAATGAAGACGTTACTGGTGCCCACTCGAGCAAATCCATGAACAACGGGATGACAGTGCAGTGTGGTGCTATATTTCTAAGGTGTAAAAGTCTAAAGAATTTACACCCTATATCGTATGTTCACAGATTTTTTTTAAATCATTCTCTTTTGAGATTGGTATAAAAAGGAGTTAAAACCTGCACCCGTGAATGGACTACTGAAGGCAGTGGAAGTAGGTGCTTTCCTCCCTGGTTTCATGGCCCTCAGTTAGTTTTTCCTTCCCAACCAGACTTCTTTTTTTTTTTTTGCTTTTTGGGTCACACCCGGTGATGCACAGGGGTCACTCCTGTCTCATGCACTCAGGAATCACCCCTGGTGGTGCTCAGGGGACCATATGGGATGCTGGGATTCGAACCCGGGTCGGCCCCGTACAAGGCAAACGCCCTACCTGCTGTGCTATCGTTTCAGCACCCCCCACCAGACTTCTGCTGCAGTCCCCCCAAAGCTCCTATCAGCTGATCTTTCTTTTTTTCTTTTTGGGTCACACCTGGCGATTCACAGGGATTACTCCTGGCTCTGCACTCAGGAATCCCCCCTCGATGCTCAGGGGGCCATATGGGATGCTGGGAATCGAACCCAGATCAGCCATATGCAAGGCAAACGCCCTCCCCACTGTGCTATTGTTCCAGCCCCCCTATCAGTTTACCTTATTCCATAACATGTTTCAAACCTTCAAGAGCTTCCTGTATCTCTAGTGTGAAAACTATGTTCGTCCTTTGGCCTGTGTCTATGTTATTCCACCATTTATATCCTCAAATTTCAAATCCAGTGACATGTAATCAGGTAAAGTGATTTTAGATGCAAGTAACAGAAGTTCCATTTGATCTTTTAAACCAGCCTGTGGCCTGGATAGGTCAGGGGCTGGGAGTTCAAAACTACTGTTTTATTTATTTTCTAAATACATTTTTATTGAATTAAAAACTATGATTTACAAAGTTATTTACAGTTGAGTTTTAGACATAATATTTCAGCACCAATCCCACCGCCATGTCAATGCCCCTCCACCAGTGTTCACATAACCCAGCCCCATCCCAACTCCCACCCCTTGACAGATTTGCCAGTTACATTGTAAAGTTTCAGTGGTTGCAGCTTAGATCTCATGTTTGCAGTGTTGTTGGACCTGTGTTTTGGATATGTAGCTCTAACACTCACCCATATCTCTAGTATAACTGAGGTCCTGATGCCTGGTAACCCATTACTTCCCATTCCCTTCATCTCCCTCTTAATGTCTTTCCTTCTCTGTCCTTCTGTTCTCTAAACTCGGTGAAAACCACTATTTTAAACACTGAAGCAAGCACATACTCTTTAGTCAGAGTTTGGTCACATCATTTGATCCATTTCCCTTTGTTCTATGTGTCATCTTTGACACAACAATGAGAATGTTACACATCAAAATGACCAAAACCAAGCAGTGTTGATGGAAATGTGGCCAGCCTCTAAAGAAGACCATATTGAGACTTCTCAAAAAATTAAAAATAAAACTCCCACATGAGCCAACAATGCCACTCCTGGACATCTATCCCAAGACCACAAAAACATTAACCTAACAAAGATATATGCACAACTCTGCTCATTGCCATGCTTTGCAAAATAACTGAGATCTGGAAATAACCCAAATGTCCAATGACAGATGAGTGGATAAAGAAGTTGCATATAAACACAATAAAATACTAATCAACTATAAGAAAAATAGTTGAGAGTCTCTTGCCCGCATGCCTGCCTGTCTTTCTTGGGGCCCCTCAGAGGGGATGGGCTCCAGCTTCCCTCCCTGCCCCGAGCAGAGCTCCTGGCAGCTGAAGACCTCCGGAACCTAGCGATATCTTATAACCTACTTCTCCCTCTGGGAGAAACTCGCAAGCTACTGAGAGCTTCCTGCCTACATGGGACAGCCTTGCAAGCTTCCCATGGTGTATCTATATGCCAAAGCCAGTACCAGCTGAATCTCATTCCCCTGACCCTGAAAGAGTCTCCAATGTGGCATCGTTGGGGAGGCCGAGAAGAGAGAGGTTTCTAAAATCTCAGGGATAGGACGAATGTAGAGGTTACTGAGATCGCTTGAGCCACTCAACGATCAATGGGATTTCGTGATTCCTGATAAGAAAAAAGGAAGTCTTGCCTTTGCTACAAATTGAATAGAGTAGAGCTGGTCAGGTTAAGTGATATTAAGCTAGTAGAAGGACAAATACAGAATGAGTTCACTCATAAGTGGTACAAAAAGAAACAAGGCAAGGGGCAGAAAGTGCCTAATGATAACAATTGCTTGAGATGTGACTAAGAACTGAAGTGTTATAAAACTGATGAGGGAGGAAGGGAGTGGGTTGGAGGTGGGGGTGTGGTAAAGGAAGAAGTGAACCAAAAATGACATAAGGACAGTGATGTGGTGGTTGGTGTGTGGTGGTTGGGGGGTATTTGGTACTTGGTGGTGATGGAGATGCAACAATTTTATACACGTAAGCATATATGTTAACCTACTTTGCTATGTTATCTCAATAATAATTTTTTCAATATAATTTAACATTTCTAAAAATAAAATCTTCTGGGGTTGAAGCAATAGCCCAGTGGGTGGGGCATTTGCCTTGCACGCGGCTGACCCAGGTTCGATTCCCAGCATCCCATATGGTCCCTCAAGCATCGCCAGGGGTGATTCCTGAGTGCAGAGCTAGAAGCAACCCCTGTGCATTGCTGGGTGTGACCCAAAAATAAAAATAAAATAATCGGCAAACATTTTTTATGTTTTAGTTCTGGGGCCACACTTAGCTGTGCTTAGGGATCACTCCTGGCACATGTGGCCCCAGGAATTTGTTTGGTTATGTGCAAGGCAAGCACCTTAATCTTGTATTTCTCTCCAACCCAGAAAACACTCTAGCACACTTATTCTTGGTAGGGCAGGGAATGAATAGCAAATAAATATAGAAAGCAACTGGGAAATTTCAGATAAATAATGAATTCACATATGAGAATTTTTGGCAAATAATAATACTAATGATAATGCAAATATCCTAGAAGGCTCTGGGGTTTAAAAATCAAAAATCTTTCATGGTGTTAATATTTACCATTCAAGTACAAAAGCTTCAGACGATGGGCTCTCTGACCTTAGATATAGAAATATACTAGCTGGAAGGCTGAAGAGACAGTACAGCAGGTAAAACTCCTGCCCCACTGGCTATTAGTCTGGTTAAAGCCCTGGCACTGTGCATCATTCCCAGCACCACCAAGACGGATTTCAGTATCACCAGTAAAGAGCCAGGCGTAAGTTCTGAGCACTGCAGTTTGTTGCAAAAGAAGAAAGGAAAAGAAGGGAGGAAGGAAAAAAGAGAGAGAGAAGTAAAGAGAGAGAGAGGGAGGGAAGGAAGGAAGGAAGGAAGGAAGGAAGGAAGGAAGGAAGGAAGGAAGGAAGGAAGGAAGGAAGGAAGGAAGGAAGGAAGGAAGGAAGGAAGGAAGGAAGGAAGGGAGGGAGGGAGGGAGGGAAAGGAGAAGGCTGGAGCAATAGTATGTGGGTAGGGCGTTTCCTTTGCACCCAACCAACCAGGGTTCCATCTCCAGCATCCCATATGGTACCATCTTTCTCTGAGCCCACCAGGAGTGATGCCTGAGTGCAGGGCTAGGGTTAAGCTCTAAGCACCACTGGGTGTGGTCGAAAATAAAGGGGGGAGAATAAAAGAGAAAAATTAGTTAGCTAGAGGCTCTTAAAAAGTATAAGATATGTAGCATAAGTTATATCTCTGTGATGACACTAGCAACATGATTCGACTGAGAACTTGGGGAGTGATCAGTGTGGAATGATATTAGTCAGGAAAGACTCTTGAAAGGATGAGTCACAGGGTTTTGAACAAGATACTGACTTGATGTAGATGGCACTGAAAAAATATAATCCTAGCAACTGGGTAAAGAGTGGACTGAAATAAGGGTGCACAAAGCAGAGAGACCAGGTAGGAGGCAATAATGCAGATGAGGTGACAAGAACCCGGACTGGTGTGTGAGTTGTGAAATAGAGCTGGGACGGCTTCAAGAAGGTAGTGCAGACAACACTGTGTAATAGTGTGGAATTTTGCACACAAATCCCCTCGGGCTTCAATCCTGGCTCTGTCAATGACTGGACCTGTAACTTGAAAACCTAACCTACCTGCCCCCAGCCTATTCCCTCGTCTACAAAGTACATGAATGGGTGTTTGTCAGTATGGTTGCGTAACTAAACATCCTTCTCAATCTGCTTGTATCTCAGTGTAGGTCAGGGAGTCACAAGGGGAGCTGTTTCCTGCCTCGGGCTGCTGGGACGTATATAGATGAGCAGAGCGGGTTATGTTCACCCATTTCTCTGTACAGGGGCCCATGCTGCAGACACAGGGGATCCGTCTGAGAATCTCTGAGGCTTCTATGATGAGATTAGACTCCAGAAGCATGGCAGGTCATGGTGGGTGATTCTGAAAATTCCAGCACTGCACTTTGCTTTCCCCACTTCTCCCGCCGCCCCAACCCAAAATATTTGCTTTTAGTGATCCTATTTTATACTATTCGCAGGTGATTTCTAATGTGATAATTAGCTATTAGCTTTGTCAATTTTTTCCAACTGCTTCCTATATTTCTCTGCCACAGACGTCTTGCCCCACCAAGGATAAGTGTCTCTTAAAGTGCTGATAATGCTATTTTATCTCTGGGAAAATGTTCATTTCACCCTTGGAAGAATCTGGTCCTCATGTAGTTTCTATGTGTTGCCTAATATCTTTTCTTCTTTTTTTTTTCTTTTTGGGTCACACTGGCGATGCACAGGGGTCACTCCTGGCTCATGCACTCAGGAATCACCCCTGGCGATGCTCAGGTGACCATATGGAATGCTGGGAATCAAACCTGGGTCGGCCACGTGCAATGCAAACGCCCTACCCGCTGTGCTATTGCTCCAGTCCCCGAAATTGCCAAATACCTCGAGTTGCCGAATACCTTTCAATAGAATCATAGTCAGGGTGGTCACACTGAGCTGTGCTTCTGGGTTTGTGCTCAGGAATTAGTCGTGGTGGGGCCAGAGATAGAACCAAAGTAGGCTGCATGCACCTTACATCTCCTGTACTATCTCTCTAGCACCAAGTTTCTGTGAGTGTGCATGTGTGTGTGCGCGTGTATGTGCATGCATGTGGTGTGTGCTTGTGTAAGTGTGTGTGTGTGGTGATGCGTGTATGTGTGTGTGTGTGCGCGTGTGCATGTGTGTGGTGTGTGTGGTGCATGCGTGTGTGTATGTGTGTGTGTGTGTATGTGTGTGTGTGTATGTGTGTGTGTGTGTGTGTGGTGTTTACTAAAGTTACCTGCTGGTTACTAACAAGTACTAGATTAAAACACGACTTTTTGGGGGTGTTTTGAAGTCCAAACATGACAGTATATGCAACCCTATCCCACGAATCCTTGATCTGGGAATACTGAAGTGTCTGTGGCAGAGGAGCAGACTTTGATTATTGATCTGAAGTGGGGGAAGGAGAAGGAACAGGGGCGTTGGCCGGCTCTGCTGGTCCTGCTCCGCCCTGAGAAGGACTTTATGCAGGGGGACAGCAGGGCGGAGGGCTGACCCAGCACTTTCTCTGAGAAGAGGGCGTTTTCCCGACGGGACAAAGTGTGAAGTCGTGAGCCGGCCCTGGGGGCCCTCGAGGACCCCGCCCAAGCCCGCCTCCCCCCCCTACCCCAGCGGGCCCTCCCTGCCGAGCCGCGGCCCTGGGGCCGGTGCGCTGTGCCCCTGTGTCCCACTCCTCCCCCAGCCGCGCTTCTCCCGAACCCTGGCCCGGGGTCCTCCGGGAACCTCCGCGCCCCCCGCGCGGGAGGACAGAGCTCACGGCTCGCGCGTCTCCCCACGGCGCTCTCCTTCAGGCCCTGCCGGCCCGGCGGGACCCGACGGCGCGGCTGCGGGGCCCTCCCGCACTGGCGCGGGGGGCGTGCTGAGGCTGAGGCTGGGTCTATGCGTGTAAAGCTTGATTCGACAGCTGGCGGTGCGGCTGTGCAAGACCTTGCTCTCCGTCTGCTGGAGCACCGCTGAAAATGGGTGTCCCGAACTCCTGAGCTCCCGAAGCAGAGTTCTGTCTTAACTCGCTCTGCACCAGCAAAGTTTGCACCCAAAGATGGAGTAAGCCAATCAGAACCCTTTTTTTAAAGGCGCTGCCTTGATGGAAACAAGGCAATCTGTCGATGTGCTGAGAAGCCAGGCGTGCAAAGACCCCAACTACCAGGACCAGGCTGATAGCCCTAGTGGACTCAGCTAACCCTCCTAATGAAAAGAAGCATTTCCTGGGGCCCGAGCAATAGTACAGCGGGTAGGATGTTTGCTTTACACGCAGCCGACCTGGATTCAATCTTCAGCATCCCATATGGTCTCTCGAGCACTGCCAGGAGCAATTCCTGAGCACAGAGCCAAGATTAAGAGGCAAGATTAAGTCCTGAACATGGCTGGGTATGGCTCAGAAACAAACAAACAAACAAAAATTTGTTTTGTATTTCCCCTGGTTAAACTTCAGTGCATGTTTCCAGAGGCATATAGACATGTGCTGAAAATATTGTTTTCCCTTGCACTGCCTTTATAAATTATTCGGATTCTATTAAAATATTTTAGAGTCCAACTTAAATTTACTTTTAATTTTGAATAAAATATATTTTCTGTGACCCTAAGTTCAAAGTTATGCAATGTGCTGTGCCCCCTGCCTTGCCCGCCATCCGTCTTCTCTCCCATGCCCAGCCAAAGCTACCCCTCCTTATGCATTCTTCCAGAAATATTTTATGAATATAAGTATTTTCCCACCGCCTTTTACACACTCATTGACTTGGTTCACACAGTTTTACAACTGGCTTCTTTCCCCAATAAATATCTCATAAATCTTTTCATAACAGTTTATGTCCCTTTTTTCCTGACTGCTCGGTATTTCATTGTGTGGGTAAGCTGTAATCTACTAAACTAATCCCCTTTCAATGGACTTTCCCCCAATTCTTTCTATTTTGTAAACAATGCAGAACTTTTGGAAACCTCCCTTCAAGATTACTCCCCTGTTTCTGTCTCCTTCATTCTTGTAACTGCTGGGTTTGAGGACCGTCTGGCTGCAAATCATGTTAAATCACGTTAAATCACGTTATACTGAAAATCTATGTTATACCATAGATCTAACTGGTCAGTATTATTTTTGTTGTTAGTTTTGGGGCCACATTTGGCAATGCTCAGGGATTACTCCTGGCTCTGCACTCAGGAATTACTTCTGTCAGGGCTCGGAGGACCATATGGGGCCTGAAGATGGAGTCTGGATTGGCCAGACAAACACTTCACTTCTGTACTCTCCCTCCAGGCCTTGGTCTGTCCTGATGGCCTGAGCCGGCTAGGTGGGTGACCCTCCCCATCCTGCTCCATGTACGTGCTTTTCTTTCTCCACAGACTGACCATTCTTTGGTAAGGTGTTATCTCTCTTAGCTCAATAAGAAACATTGGCCATTAGAAAGAGATTTCTTCAAATTCCTGCTTCTTACCCTTTTTTTTACTTTTAGATTCTTTCATGATCATTCTCAGAACGTGTATATTGTTTCCTGTTCTAGATTTCCTTCTAGATGTTGTTCCCATCCCCATGATTCTTAGTGTGTCTGGGAAAAATCTACTAACCTTTTCAGTCTAAGTTTGGATATGATGCCAGAGAGAGTTAATCAGTTGCTGTTATGTGTTATGTCTGAGCCTTGTTTTTTTCCCACCAATGTACGTGTTATGTGGTTGGAAATTTGTTTACCAGTCATGTTCCTGTAAGTCTGAGTACCTTGAAAGCTAATTCTTATGAGGGTGCCCAGCAGTTAGTAAAGAGTTTGGTAATAGAAGCTACTCAATAAATATTTGTTGAATAAATGAATAAATAATGCAGTGGAGAGGGAAGCATACTCTAGAATGATAAGAACAAGCACACGAGTGGAATGAATCTTCAACTTTGCCTCTTACAGTGGAAACCTCATTGATCAGAAACCAAGATAACCAACTTTGTTCCTTCAAAACAGAAAGCTTAGTTCACATGCTTTTAGCTACAAAGCTAAGGAGGTTTGTAGTTTGGGGGCTAATAGGAGCATGTAACATGTAGAAGAAGAACTGGCTCTTTTTTGAAAAAAAGTATTGAATCCTATTGAATTCCAAAGTTACCAAGTTATTCATGGTTGAGTTTCACGTGTACAATGATTGAACTTCAATATCTTCACCAGTATCCCCTTTCTCCACCAATATGCCCAGTTTCCCTCCCAGTCACCAGCCTGCCTCTATGACAGGCACTTTTTCCTTTTAGACACTGTGGTTTGCAATACTGTTACTAGAAAGGTATCATGCATGTCACTTTACCTTCTTTCAGCACACTGTTCTCATCCAGAGTGACCACTTCCCTCTGTCATTGCCTTCCCTCTCCTCACTGCCCTTTCCCAAAGAAGGACAGTTGGTTCTTGATTTGGTTGACAAACAATGAGGCTCTGTATTGAAGTCTCCTAAAAAAATTTTAGGCCCTGTATAAAGACTGTATTAATTTCAAATAAGTCTGCACTAGCTCAACAGGCTAGAATGAAATTTTTGCGTGCACGAAGCCCAGATTTGGTCCCTGGCACCACTTGGTTCCTGAGCATCTAATATGGGGTAGCCCCTAAACACTGCAGGGTGTTGCCCCGCAAACACACAGCAAAGAGAAAGCTAAGGATGTTTGTAGTTTGGGGGCTAATAAGAGCACCTACCCAATTCTTAGTTATAATAAGTTATTATGAAGTCAATGAACTGAACATCATACAAATGAACACATTCATCTAATTGACATTTTCTTCTTTTTTTATTTTCTTGGGCAGCCACACCTGACTGTGTTTTGAGCTTATTCCCGGCTCTGTGCTCAAGGATCACTCTTGATCTACATGCTGGGGATTTGACTGGACATGCAAGGCAAACGCCTAATCTCCTTTAATATCTCTCTGGCCTGGATGTGCTTTTTTTTAGACCTTCAAGCAGGAGAAGTGAAAATCAGATGTATCTCTGAATGTTTTGTTTAGAAACTGGTGAATACTAAAGTGTCTGTTCTTGTCATTTTTGTTTCTATATGGACAAATTGCCAGAAGAAATGAAGTGACGAATTTATGTTATTTGTTACCTTATTCTTGTTACCTAATTTTTAAGCATAAAAAATAAAACTAAACATGATGTTCAACAAAAGGGACTGAGTTATGATGATGGCTTGACAGCAGCAGCTCTAAAAACTAACAAGAAAGAACTGTATTACTGCTAGATTTAAAGAGAGAGTTTAAAGACATATTGGCAAGCCCTTAAAAAAGCAATCTAGGGGTCAGAGTGATAGTACAATGGGTAGGGCATTTACCTTTCACACAGTCAGTTTGGGTTCAATCCCTAGCATCCCGTATTGTCCCAGGAACACCACCCTGAGTGCAGAACCAGGAATAACCTCTGAGCGTTACTCTTTTGAGATGTGGCCAAAAGGGCAGGGTGGGAGGGAGCAATCTAGAACAGTAGAGAATGTTGTCTATGGTAGGCTACTTTTTGAATCATGAAGAGAAAAATACATTTTTGTATGTTTGCATTTGCTTTAAAAACTGTTAAAGGATTATTTGGTTTTTTTTAAGATATCACTAGGTGATTATCATTAGATGATTGGGGTAAGGAATGCAAGGTTAGGTGCTAGACTTCTATGAACACATCTTTTAATAGTGTATTAAATTTTGAACCACATAAATGTACTAATGAAAATAACTACATAAAAAATTCACTCTTGAAATCCAAATGGTCAAAAGACACATGAAAAAATGCTCCTGATCACTAATCATCAGGGAGATGCAAATCAAAACAACAATGAGATACCATCTCACACCAAAGAGACTGGCCCACATTCAAAAGAACAAAAACAACCGGTGTTGGCCTGGATGTGGGGAGAAAGGGACTCTCCAAAAATTAGAAATTGAGCTCCCCTTTGACCCAACAATATCACTTCTGAGAATATATCCCAGAGATGCAAAAAAGTATAGTAGAAATGACATCTGCACTTGTATGTTCATTGCAGCACTGTTTACAATAGCCAGAATCTGGGAACAACCCGAGTACCTGAGAACAGATAACTGGTTAAAGAAACTATGGTACATCTATACAATGGAATACTATGCAGCTGTTAGAAAAGATGAAATCATGTAATTTGCATATAAGTGAATTAACATGGAGACTATCATGTTAAGTGAAATGAATCTGAAAGAGAGGGACAGACATAGAAAGATTGCACTCATTTGTGGAATATAAAGTAACAGAATGGGAGACTAACACCCAAGAACAGTAGAGATAAGTACCAGGATTACTCCACAGTTTTGAAGCCAGCCTCACATGCTGGGGAAAAGGCAGCTCAGATAGAGAAGGGACCACCAAGTAAAGGGTGCTAGGAGGGCCCGCTCAGGATGGGAGATTCGGGCTGAAAGTAGACTATAGATGGAACATGATGGCCACTTAATACCTCTACTACAATCCACAACACCCCAAAGGAGAGAGAGAGAGCAAAACAGAATGCCCTGCCACAGAGGCAGGGTGGGGTGGACGGACGGGGTAGAGGTGATAGGAGGGATGCTAGGACCATTGGTGGTGGAAAATGGGCACTGGTGGAGGGATAGGTACTTGACCATTGAATGACTGAAAGGCAGGCACAAAAGTTTGTAAGTCTGTAACTGTACCTCACAGTGATTCACTAATAAAAATATTTTTTAAAAAATAGGAAAAAACTCATTCTTCTCCTTTGGGGAGGGGTGATAAGAGTAGAAACTGGGTAACTGTTAGAAACCAATCGAAGTAATTCAGGCATGGTCTGTTGATGACTGACTAGGACAGCAAAATAGCATGGAGATGGTAAGAAGTAGTTAGTTAGGGGGTACAGAGCCAAGCTTATTGGTGAACTGAATGGAGCATGTCAACAAAGAGTAAAAGGAGAAATCCAGAATAATTCTTAGGGGGCTGGAGCAATAGCACAGCAGGTAGGGCATTTGCCTTGCACACAGCTGACCTGGGTTCGATTCCCAGCATCCCATATGGTTCCCTGAGCACCGCCAGGAGTTAATTCCTGAGTGCAAGAGCCAAGAGTAACCCCTATGCATCACCAGGTGTGACCCAAAAAGCCAAAAAAAAAAGAATAATTTTTAGATATTTTCTTGAGCAGCTGAGGAGAAAAGATAGGATTTGCAAAGAAAATCAAGAATGGAGAGCTTTGTTTTTGATATAATTTCAAGTGGAGGTGCCCACAGTAGGGAGAACCATCTAGAAGGATGATAATAGCAGAAATATTCCAAAGATCAGCTCAACAACTCAAGAGTTCAAACTACATAGCTTGGAGGCCCTGCTAAAATGAACAAATCACTCTTTTAAAGTGGCCACCTATGATTCAGAGATAGTACATGGATTCAGCCATTTGTTTTGCATGTGGCCACCCCCAGCTCAATTCCCAGTACCACATGATTCCCTGAGCACCTCCAGATAACAGATCCAGGAGCAACCCTCAAAAATTACCTGATGTGACCCCAGGTTTTACCAAAATAAAGAAATTAATAAAATGTTCATTTTCATTTTTGTATTACACAAATATACAGGAAGAGAAGAATGTCATTTGTTCTACCATAACATTTTGTTGGAAAAAATTATGTCAAAAATTTCCAGGCAGCAGAATGTCCTGACCCTGAGTCAGGCTGTCTTCACTGGGGCACCTCAGAGTGGGGAGGTTGAGTCTCCCTCCCTGCACCAAGCAGAATCCCGGCAGCTGAAAACCTCCAGAACCCATCCGCCCCCATGCTCAAGGTCACTCTCCACATACTCAGATGAGCCTACCCAAGACGTAACCAGCAGAAAAACCCAGTATGTGGGCCCCATGACTGAGATCTCCAAGCCTGCTTGGATCGGGACTGGACCTCCTCCCCCTCCCTAGTTTTCCAGTAGCTTGGCAGCCACACCCACAAACTGCCCCTGGCGCCATGCAAGCTCATCAATGGCCAAGACCTAGAGACTATAAACTAAAGCTCCCGAAAGAGAGTGCCTCAAAACTTCCTGGAGCACATGGCTGCATTTGTGGCCAGCAACCTCTTATACTCTAGCCCACTTACATACAAAATTAGCACACATCTGTTTGGCTTTAACATACTTGCTTGTATTCTCTTATATACGGGCTTACATGGCTCCAGAATGAAATACAGCAACCTTCACACAATTCCCTCTCATTGTGGTGGGAAGGTGCTCAATGGTGGGATTGGTGCTTGAATATTAACTGTAATGAACTACTGTGAACTACTCTTATGAAAATAAAATATATAAAAATTGCAAAAAATTTTCTAGGAAATCTAAGACTTATGCTTCGTTGTAGTGGTGATCCCCAGAGCTGCTCCTTGGTACCAAGCTTCTACTAGCTCAGGGGTTCCAGGGATTGAGCCCAGGACCTCACACAGGGTGGTCATGTGCTCTACTAGGTGAATCACATTCCCAACACCTTAAGATGCATCCTTTACTCAAGTAAGCATGTACTTCCATTTACCACTCTAGGAGATAAATTATTTGGGGTGAAAATACAAGATGCTTTATTTGGATTTCAGACTTCACCTATGAGTCTCTTATTTACTTACTGTGTATTGTAGTAACAGACTTTGGGAATATTCCACTGAATGTTATTGATTTAGTACCTATCACAATGTATATAAGTGTATATATATATATGTGTGTGTGTGTGTGTGTATATATATATATACGTGTGTGTGTATATAAGCCAGAATGTTACTGATTGTGTTATCTGTTGATATGTCTTATGTTCTAGAGAGTACAGGCTGCCAGAAACAATTACTAGAAAATGGGTAGTTTAAACAACAAACATATACTCATAGTTTTGGGAGCTGGAGGTCTGAGATGAGGGTATCAGCATGGCTGGCTTTCTAGGGAGGAGTTCCTCTCTTTCTCTTGATGTTTTCACATCTTGGTGTGTGTCCTTGGTCTGACATGACCAAAGCAGAACCATCTTCTGTGTCTTTTCCTCTTCTTACAAGGGAACTAGTCCCATCATGGGGGTTTCCTACATGAGATAGTTGAGTCATAATGACCTTCCTAAGTTCTCATCTCCAAACTAAATGCTGTATGGTGTCAGCATACCGGCTATTAGGGTTCCAACACAAAGATAGGAATGAAGCTGGCAGTGTGGTGGGGTGGGGAAAAGACTCAAAAATATCCCATTGCACTCAGCCAAATTCTCCTTCAGTTTGGATCCCCTCAGATCATGAGATGCCTGAAGTGTTAACTGCTGACCACAACTGACTCCCAAAGGCTTGTCTGAGAAAGAATTCTTCCCCAGTGTTAGGTCCCTTCCCTTGGGAAGGAGGGGAGCACACCAAGATCTGAAACCCTGTCTTGATATGAGACAACTTGGATGAGCCAGATGGGCCCCTTAGCTTATCATGAAGTCAGCTGAACCCAAACTTCTGCCTTTGCTCTACTTCCTCACACTCTTAGCAGCCTTGTTCCCCTATGGACTTCCTGCACTCATACAAAAATGAGGCTGAGTCTGTTTCCTAGGGGACCTAACTAAAGCACTGATAGATCTCATTAATATCATTTTCAAATAGCCAAATTATGTAACTATCTCTGCATTATGTGCAAGTTAAGGTGTGGTATAGAGATGTCAAATATGGTAGAAAGGCTCAATGCTAGAATATACCATTGAATACCCCCAGCTTGCTTTATGCACTTTTCAGGTATCATGCCCCATTTGTGGAAGAGAAAAATTCCCCTTAGGTCTGTTTGGAACCACATGTTTTCATCTCTCACGGGGAGTAGTCTCTCTGCTTATTATAACAGATCTCTGAATGCTTTACAATGAAAGGCAACTGAGTTTTGATCCCATTATGCTAGGATTTATTTTTGTTCCTTAAAAGAAGTATAACAACAGGAAGTCTAATTTCAGTTGGAACATTCTTGGAAGAAATGAAGAGTAAATAATGAAGGGCAACCACCAGTTCGGCAGCACTCCTTAAGAATTCCCCAGCAGGGGTTGTGGCTGTATCTGAAAAACAAGTCTTTGACACTGAGTTGATTTATCATACACATAATAATTCCCAGATCATAGATTCTTTTGACTAATTCATTTCCG